>NC_057344.1:142551027-143984777 GCF_016509475.1 Prionailurus bengalensis
AAACTTGGTCATCTGACACCTTCTCTGCTCTCAGTCTATCAGCCTACCAACTTTCCAACCCCACTGTGGATCCCATGGAATGTTACTTCAGTGATATTTCTGCCAATATTCTTGTCATCTTCATCCATGTATCTTGTCACATGGCTCCCCACAGGCCACTAACCCTGGGTCAGACCCAGAATCTGAGGTCTCAGGACTGCTGTACACAATTAGGCAAACATTGAATACTCTTACAAGGGCCTCCACTTCATGTTTGTGATTTCACCTCACAGGTGGACCTTTGACCAGATCACTTATCCTTTTATTTGTTCTTGGTTTGCTCCTTCTGTCTAAGTCCAACCCACATGCTGGAACAGTGAGGGCTGCCTGTTCAAAGGTAGGAAAGAAGAAGAGATGGTTTTGAGGGCTGGGTCCTGCCATGGATTTCTTACCCAGAAATCCATTTGCAAAATTGCTGAGCTATGGAAAGACAAGAGCCATAGTTAGGAGGTAGAGCTGAAGTTAAAGACACAGAGCAACTGATTACATGTCCAGCTGGAGGGGTGTAGGTTGATTTGCGAATGGAGTAAGGGCTGAGAAGTCAGAAATGGAGGAGGCAGAGAGAACAAAGTGAGGTATCAGGCCAGCAGACAGTTCCAAATCTGGATTTGTAAACACGTAAGCATCTGGCAGAACTATTCCTTCTTCGCAGTTCCCCAGCATCTGCCTTGGGTGAGCCAAACCAGAAACTCTCCCAACCCACTCAGTGGCTCTGCCCAACTTCAACTACTCTCTCCACAAACCCTTCGTCATCATGTGCAAACCATCCTAATCCCGTCAAACCACTCTCCCATCTTCCCCAGACAAACTTAGTGCCTGACCCTACTGCCATTTGTTCTTCTTTTCAGTTTTTTACTGGAAGAAACATTCCTTCCTCTGTCCCAGGCAACTCTCTCTTCATCTCTTCTCTACCTATCCCTTTCTGTCTCCTGAATTACTGAAATTAATCTAAAATTGTTCTCTCCTGCACCTCCAGACACTCCTATTCCTCTCATGGTCTCCTTACCTTAGTCCAAAAAGGAGCTTACGGTTCTTCAATATTTAAACTGAGATGGTCATTCGTGCATTCAACCCACAAACTTTAGCCATGTGCCTACTCAGAGTTCTGCATGGCTGCACTAAAAGTTCTGAATACCAAATTCAGAACAGTGGCTGTGCATTGCTTATATTGCCAGAGATACTTCGTTTTGTTTTGTTTTGTTTTAAGGAAGACCTGATTTCTTGTATAAACACTAAATGCATATCAAATGAAATAGCAATGGGGTCGTTTTCCCAGCCAAACCTGAAGTAAAAGTACATTAGCCACTGGCTGCCTCTTCTGATTCCCTATCTCCTCTTCAGGGGAGCCCTGATCTGTGCAAGGATGCCTAATGGTAACCGAACTGGTGAAAAACCACCAAGAAATACAAGCCAGCACTGACAGGGCACCAGCCTTCCAGACCCAAACCATACACAGTAAGAGAAAACAGAGGGATTTCACAGGCTAGATTTGGGGCCACAGTGAAATAACACAGAGCTTTAATAGCCTGGTTAGTGAGTTCATTTAATAAAACAAACTATCCCCATGGAGACAGTCCCAGGTACCTATTTATTAGCAACTACTTAAATCCACACTGAAATTATTACATCATTCTTGATTTAAAACTTTAGTTAAGGATGGCAAAATAATTGGAGATCTCCCATTCTTGTAGGATACATGCCTGAATAAGTAATCAATACTTTTTTCTTCTCAATCAAATCTGTGCTACTAGTCACTACCTGGCATTATGCTCAAATGCTCCAAAGTTCCTTGCACGGCAGATTTCAGGCCTGGGAAGCAGCTCGGCAGTGAACACGCCTTTCTAATGCTAACATACCATCTTCTCAGAGTGGTATAAACTGCAGTTTCAGGAATGTTGAGCAGCCTGTGCTTCTGCTGATGCTGCTTTTATTACGAAGACTTAGCACACACATTTTTAACGCAATATTCATTCCTCTCACCAGTTTACATACTTCCTCTAGCATCATAAAGACACAAATGTGTTCCTCACTTTGTATCAAAAGAAATAATACAATAACACTATGGTATGGGCAGGAATGGTGAGGGGAAAAGGAACAGAGAAAAATAGTCTGGATGGGGTGGGGAATCCTCAAGAAAAGCTGAGCTGAGACAAAAAGTCTAAAATAGCTGGGCCGGGTTTGATCAAAGAGATCTAGTTGAGAAGTTTTCTATAAATTTAAACCTCCGTATCAAATCCTATGTGATTATATATCAATATCAGAATTCTAATGCTGGAAAAAATTAATCCTCCGAAAAAACATTTTCACCCAAGGCACAATGAAAGCACATGAGAATGCAGCAAATCTTCAAAAATGTGCATATCTTAAGGGGAAAAAAATCATCTTTAGTTCATGTGTTAATACCTGAAAGAAATCAGAAAATAGCAGATCCAACAGTTTGGTACTACAGCTTCAATGGCCAGTGGGAATAATGGCTATTAACACTAAAACCTCTATCAAACTCTCTCCCAAAGCTATAAGCCACCTGAGGATGGGGCCGTGTCTTTCCCCATATCCTCAGTAGTGCCTGGACCCATGGTAGACACTCAATAATTGTCTATGAATAACTGAATATTAAGTTGAAGAGGCTTTTGGGGTTGTTTGCAACTTTGACAGTTTCAACTTTTGGAGACAGAAGGATGAGAAATAAAGCTAAGGTCTGAATGAAAACGATCCTGGAGACAATGAAGCCCAAAAGCATAGAAGTACTGCTCTAGCTGGACCAGATTAATACCATTGTTGCTACTGATAAGCATATGGCACTGAGTTTGTAATCAGTGCTACTGAAGCTATTAGACACACAAAAATCCTGTTTTTCAGGAGAGTTCCTATATTCCTACAATCTGCCCTATATGTATACCTGAACCTTAATGTAATGATTCCAGTTCAGAATTTATTAAGCATCTTGTATGTGCCAAACACTATGCTAACTACTGGGTACATAATGGGGGGAAAAATGGTCACTGTCAATATGAAACCTAAAAGTCCGAAGCGGTGACAGAAATACAAACAAAACAAACAACAAAACAAAAATATGGCAGTATATGCAGCAACAGAGTGTGTACAAGGGAGAGAAGTAAAGCAAGGAGTGAGTAATGCTGTCTTCAGGGGTCAGGGAAAGCATCCTAAAGAGAACAACCTGGCCAGAGCTTTGCTTGAGACATCCATTGGAGTTGCCAGTCACACAAGGTATGGAAGAACAAGCCAGAAATCCAGTAAAGGACCACCATGGGCAGGCACACCAGAGTAAGAAGCAGCTTCATTTGGCGGGGTGGGGGGAACAATAAGTAGGTCCCAAACTCGAAAGTGAGAGATAAAAAAAGAGTGGTATGGGAAGAGCTGAGAGTTGGGAAGAAACTAAATTAGGACAGGGCCTTTGCGATCAAGCTAAGGAATTTGGACTGCATCCTAAGATCAATGAGGGACCACTGAGGGTTTCAGATGGGTGGAAGTGAGGGGGTCAATTTTAGAAAGATGACACTGGCTTGAAAACATCTACAATTATCCATGTTACTGACCTTCTCTAGACTCTGGGAGTATTTATTACATCACTCACGTTGCCAGAGACATCTTTGCACTGTTACTCTTATTTGGGGTATAACTTGACATACCAGGAAGCCATGGACCATTTCTCAGATTATTTCTTTACTTCCCATGGATTTACCACAACACTCTCTATTCAGTACCTGCATCCAAGACATCTCTCCTCCCCTCCAGACCCTAAAATGGAATTGCCTCATCAACAATCTTCCCTTGGCTTTTCACAGATATCTCAGAGTGAGTTTGTTCAAAACTTACTTCATCATCCAGGAAACCATCAAAACCCTAGAGGAGAAAGCACGAAAAGACCTCTCTGACCTCAGCCGCAGCAATTTCTTACTTGACACATCCCCAAAGGCAAGGGAATTAAAAGCAAAAATGAACTATTGGGACCTTATGAAGACAAAAAGCTTCTGCACAGCAAAGGAAACAATCAACAAAACTAAAAGGCAACCAATGGAATGGGAAAAGATATTTGCAAATGATATATCAGACAAAGGGCTAGTATCCAAAATCTATAAAGAGCTCACCAAACTCCACACCCAAAAAACAAATAATCCAGTGAAGAAATGGGCAGAAAACATGAATAGACACTTCTCTAAAGAAGACATCCGGATGGCCAACAGGCACATGAAAAGATGCTCAACGTCGCTCCTCATCAGGGAAATACAAATCAAAACCACACTCAGGTATCACCTCACGCCAGTCAGAGTGGCCAAAATGAACAAATCAGGAGACTATAGATGCTGGAGAGGATGTGGAGAAACGGGAACCCTCTTGCACTGTTGGTGGGAATGCAAACTGGTACAGCCTGTCTGGAAAACAGTGTGTAGGTTCCTCAAAAAATTAAAAATAGACCTACCCTATGACCCAGCAGTAGCACTGCTAGGAATTTACCCAAGGGATACAGGAGTACTGATGCATAGGGGCACTTGTACCCCAATGTTTATAGCAGCACTCTCAACAATTGCCAAATTGTGGAAAGAGCCTAATGTCCATCAACTGATGAATGGATAAAGAAATTGTGGTTTATATACACAATGGAGTACTACGTGGCAATGAGAAAGAATGAAATATGGCCCTTTGTAGCAACGTGGATGGAACTGGAGAGTGTGATGCTAAGTGAAATAAGCCATACAGAGAAAGACAGACACCATATGTTTTCACTCTTATGTGGATCCTGAGAAATTTAACAGAAACCCATGGGGGAGGGGAAGGAAAAAAAAAAAGAGGTTAGAGTGGGAGAGAGCCAAAGCATAAGAGACTCTTAAAAACTGAGAACAAACTGAGGGTTGATGGGGGGGTGGGAGGGAGGGGAGGGTAGGTGATGGGTATTGAAGAGGGCATCTTTTGGGATGAGCACTGGGTGTTGTATGGAAACCAATTTGACAATAAATTTCATATATTAAAAATAAATAAATAAGTAAATATACAAATAAACAAACAAACTTACTTCATCATCATTCCTCTAAACCTGCTACTCCTCCTGTGGTCACTATTTCCATGGCTCTGTTCACCCAGTTAGCCGGAGCCCAGAAACCTGGAAGTCATCGTTGATTCCTCTTCAATTACCCAGTCTTACTGACTTTGCTTCCTAAATATCTTTTTTTTTAACTTTTATTCAATTTTGAGAGACAGAGAGAGACAGAGCGTGAGTGGGGGAGGGGCAGTAAGAGAGGGAGACACAGAATTAGAAGCAGGCTACAGGCTCTGAGCAGTCAGTCAGCACAGAGCCTGACGCGGGGCTCAAACTCACAAACTGTGAGATCATGACCTGAGCCGAAGTCAGACGCTTAACCAACTGAGCCACCCGGGTGCCCCTGCTTCCTAAATAGCTCTTAAATCCCTACTCCTCTCTACCCCAGGGCTACTATCTTGGTCAAAGCCACTGTCCTTCACTCTTGCCCCATCCAATCCATTCTCCAGCCACAGCCATAACAGTGTTATCTTTATGAAACTGCAAATCTGATCACATCTCTCCATAGCTCAAAAACCTACAATAATTCCTACTGCTTTAAGATAAATTCCAAACCTTTAAAAGAGTTTCCAACCCTTCAATAGTGAGCCCAGGATTATCTCTAACCTCATGTCTCCTCACTTCCCTCCTCCCGACTCCACATTCAGGCCATTCTGAAATCCTTTTTAGTTCTTTCTTTCTCTCTCTCTCTCTCTCTCTCCCTCTCAAATCCTTCAAGTACCTTGTTCCCCCTGCCTGAAACACTAGCCCATCCCTTACCCATTCTCTTTAACAATTGTGTAATCATATCTCCATCAAGACTCTTGGTTCCATGAATACAACATTGCATGCGTCTGTTTCACTATATCATAGTACCTAGGACAATGCTGGCCACGGACTAGGAGCTCAATAAATATTTTCTGAACTAATGAATGAGTGAATAATTGAGGTTCATTCTGAGTGACTTTTAATTATCCTCAAGCTATAATTTCAAGGTTCCATTGATTTTCTTGTAATGGGAACAAATGCTTTTACTAATACAAAATAAATTCTAGAGGTCCCCACATGTGCACAGGCAAGTTGGCGAATGGTACACTATGTCAATAATATTTTCCCCTTTTATCCTCTTATTTATCCATTTTTCAATGACCTATGATTAGACATGTGATATGATTAATAATGTGTGTTGATACTGAAACTGTACAATGTGCTACATTCAAAATAAAGGAAAAGATAGAATGTGATTTGAGGAAGCTAAGGTGGGCTGGTCTGGCACAGTGCAGATAGATAAAAACAAGAATTTTCAATTCAAAGAGTATCAAGGATTTCCTATATCATACACTTGTTGTGCAGCTGAGTCAGGTGTTATAAACAGATACAGTTCTTGTCCTTTAGAGATCTAGAGTCTAGAGTCTAGAGTCTAAGATAGACACCGCATGTCTAGGCCACATCGACATCTTTAATTTTTGACATCCCAAGGCTCATCATCCAAGAGCTACTGATATTCCAGCTGCCATAGGTGACGGTTCTGAATGAAATCCACCATACGCACTATGATACAAAAAGAAAGAACCAAGTCTACTGCACTGCTTTTAACAGGCACAACATAGCTATTTCACTGTAAAACATACACAGCCCAATCTGAAACAGAGCTCAAGCATAACCAAAGAATCTTTGTTTATACAATAAATCTGAAGAGTGGCAGAGTGTCTGATAAAATACCCCCTGCCTACTATCCAGCAAGGGGATAAATCTCCCAGGCCAGGCTAGCTAATTCCTGCACTATATTAAGTGCTTTCACACGGTGTGCCAAAAGGCACATAAGGCAGAGCATGCTTGATTACATTACTTGTTGACTAGGGCCCTGCAGACTCATCAAAGGAACGGATGCAGGCCAGCACTGTGCCAAAGCCCCTCACCCTATCCAGTGTTCCCAGTCTTACAGAGGCTCCCAAAATGCTCCCAAGATGTGAGGGACTTGCTTTAGGAAATTCAAACCTCAGCAAAGATTAAGCATCTACAGTCAGTGAGGCATTGGCCCAAATTATTCAAAGGAATTTGTTTCACTTTACTCCACCCTATTGAGCAGGAATCTTAACCAGGCTTCATCTACCCTTGAAATTATATGAAAATGTCTATATGTCTCTATTGCTCCAAGGAGAAAGGTCACACCAGGCTGTACCACTGGATCACTGAGGTTTCAGAGAAGGTAAATTTGGTGCCAAACCAGCTGAGAGGTTTCTGAACTTTCACTGCATTCCCAAAGAAATCTGGTGGCCCAGAAAAGTAAAACATCAAAGCATCCAAGGGTGATACTTTCTAAGGGTCCCTGGCTGTCTTCCTGGTTGTCTTCCTTGGTTTGTGTTGGGATTAAGAAGCTACATTTCAATTCCCCACAAAGTAAGAAAGGCCATCAACCCAACATCATAATCACCATCATTCCATCCATCTCACCTGTATCATAGCTGCAGATTTGGTCCAAACCTAGGTTCGGACCCCAGACTTGTATATAAGATTGTTATTCAGTTGAGACTACGTCAGAGAAGCCTGGGACCTGGGCCTAAGTATTCTAAGATTCAAAGACTTATAGGTCACGAATTATTCTGGAGCAGACCCTGAAAGTCAGCAACCCATAAGGGTATGCTCAATTCAGTACCCCAGTAATCCTGACTTTAACCTTGTGATCATACATGGTACCAAATGGCCTCCTCTTGAACAAGACTGGCCAAGACTAAAGCTCTGCACATATAACCCTTTTCCCTTAGAACCTGGCTGGCGTGAACCCCTAGAGAGAACAAATTATAGCTAATGGGGGTCTTCTCCCCCTTATACCATCTTGCCACAGGACCAATATTCCTACCCAGAGAACTGATGAAAATGAGAGAAGCAAGAAAGATATTTTGATAATCTCAGAAATACACCTTATTGAGAATATGCAGTACTTCCTGCACAATTTTCAATTACATCTTAAAGATAAATACATGTATGGAACAGTCTCATGTACTGATGCAGGCAAAGATGACTCACTCCAGAAGAAAGAGTAATGTTGTGTGAAATCACATAAACAAGGTTTCTTATTGTTCTATTTTTTATTATATATAAGGAAAACAATGGGTTCAGATTTAAGATATCTGGCACATATATTGGTCATAAGAAATCAGTGTACATTTATGGGGCACCTGGCTGGCTCAGTCAGTTAAGTGTCTGACTTTGGCTCAGGTCATGATCTCACCATTCATGAGCTCGAGCCTCGTGTTGGGCTCTGTGCTGACAGCTCAGAGCCTGGAGCCTGCTTCAGATTCTGTCTCTCTCTCTCTCTCTCTCAAAAACAAATAAACATTAAAATTTTTTTGAAAAAAGAAATCAGTGTACATTTTATTTTAAATTTTTATTCATTTTTTGAGACAGAGAGAGAGAGAGAAAGAGAGGGAGGGAGGGGGAGGGGGAGAGAGAGAGGGAGACACAGAATCAGAACCAGGCTCCAGGCTCTGAGCTGTCAGCGCAGAGCCCAACATGGGGCTCGAACCCACGAACCGTGAGATCATAGCCTGGGCCGAAGTCCGACGCTTAACCAACTGAGCCACGCAGGTGCCCCCAGTGTACATTTTAAAGAAACCAAACATGCTGTCAACTCCAAACAACCAGAATATAAGAAATTCATCAATATACTTTGTTCAAATATGTTCCAGGCAGTAAATAGTTAAGAGTTTGAGATATATCCATTTATAACTCAAAAAAAATTTTTCTTTCCCTTTTGGTCTGATTAAGGCAAAAGGAAAAGGAGCGAACAGAAAAAAAAACACATTTTGTAATTCTGTTTTGCTTCAGTAGACAAAGCAGGGAAAACGGAGACCCTCTTCTTCTCTCCTCAATGTAGTAGTATCAGCTGCTTCTGAAGAACATAATCTGAACCACCAGTTACAACACCAGCTATCAGTCAAGAGGTTTTGCTTGCTTCCATTACCTGATGTTCTTAAAATCAGAGTTTCCCATATATTGGTCCATAGAATCAAATCACCTGGAAAACCTGCTTAAAGTAAAGACCCGGGACTCCACCCTTGTCTCACTGAATCAGCATCCTCAGAACTGAGTTAGGTACCTGCGTTTTTAATGAATACCACAACTGACTATAACACAACATCAGGTTTAGGAACTACCATTCTAAAAAGTTTGATCCAGGGTGCCTGGGTGGCTCAGTCGGTTAAGTATCCACTCTTGGTTTCGGCTCAGGTCGTGGTTTCTGAGTTCAACCGCTACTTTGAGCTTTGCACTGACAGTGCAGAGCCTGCTTGCGATTCTCTCTCTCCCTCTCTCCCTCCCCTCCTGTGCATGTGCATGTGCATGCACTTGCTCTCTCTCTCTCTCAAAATAAACAAATAAACTTAAAAAAAAAAAGTTTGACCTGAACTTACTGACACAGCTTTTGAGGAACTATTAGAAATACAATAGAAGTATTAAAAGAAGGAAATATTGATTGAGTATAGCCAGTTGATGGTTTTGTTTTGGCCATTTCATAACTGCTTTTTAACTAAGGAACAAGTAGCCATGCACAGAATCTACTTGGTAAGGACAATTACATTAATACTACTTTTATAGTACTTCCACAAGCCATTTCTGGAGAACAAAATATTAATGATTTGAATCTTAACTATCTGTATGGCTTGTTAATGTTTTCAAAGCCCATTCACAAGCCAGAGGCCTCCAAAAATAGCTGTCAGGAAACAGAGTCACCTAATGGAAAAGTTCAGATGTGGCTGAGGTATAATATATAATAAAACAAACTTGTAGATCATGATCTCCAGATTTATGAATCCCAGAGGCTATTAAATTTACAAATACATACATGAAGTAACTGTGAGATTCCTTTAAAAAGCAATAGGAAAAGCCAGCTTTTTAATATGTATTTTTTGATTAGCAATTAGTTGTGTTTATTCAGTTTTCTATATAACTTTTCTGCACATTATTATATGATATTATCAAAATCAAGAATTGAAAATATGATAGCCACATGCAATTAGGCATTTTCCCTTCCTACTTTGAAGAATGCTTAATTCAACTAAAAGTTTAATTTTATTATGTGAAAAACACAGAAAGCAAGACAACATACTCACTAAAGTAAAGGAGATTATAAAGAAATTCTCATTATAGTGAAAAATCACAATGTTAAAGATTTCAAAAATTGTTTTTATTGTGTTTTTAAAATGCAACATTTTTAATGTTTATTAACATTAATGTTTATTAATGTTTAATGTTTATTGTTTTTTAATTAATTAATTTAATTGTTTTTAAAATGCATACATTCTTGAAATTTTTTCTGCTTGAGAATCCTTTCCTATCACTTGAGAGCAAGGCCATCTAGGAATGTAAATGTGTCAGTAGGTCTGTCTCTGCCCCCCCCCATCCCACATTACTCTCTTACTTTTTCCAGTGTGTCAAGTCTCGATCTCAATTAATTTTACATTATCGCAAAACAGAACTTCATCTCGCACTTCACAATTTATGTACTGATTTTATGCATTATCATGATTCATATTTTATCTTATTTCCAACAATAGCATTTTTCCCTCTGTGATATTAACACCAATCTATTTGAAAACGATGGCGAGTGGCATACATTCTCTCCCTCATTGTCTCTAATCAGATGAAAGAAAAAATGAATTCATATGGATCTTTATGAGTACCAAGGAGTCTCCCTACCCATAACCTTTCCACATTTCCTTCCTGTGCCCTCTGAGAGGAACAGCTAAGGAGCTAGTTTAGGACATCAGTGTCTCTCCCATCACTGAGCCTTTTGTTACGTTGAGAGAGTGAACAGAAAAGCACAACTAGAAGCTTTGAATGAAACCTCCAGAATTTCATGATGCCTGTCAACTACCCCAACTCTCTCCCCTTTTCCAAAATAACAGTTATGAGTGGATGTTATGTAATCATACGCAAACATACTGCGTCAGGTAAAACCAACAGTCCAGAGCAGATGTAGAAGACAACTATTCTCATTAAACATTTACTCTTCTGAGGATTATGCCAAACCAAGGCTGAATTCTGGCTTCAGAGCAAGATAAAGACTTTTTCAGACTGGTGGGAGCTATCCACATGGAGCCACCTGATGCCAGGAGGAGAAGTTGGGGAACAGCAGGTTTTCTAAAAAACAAAATGGATTTAAAGTAAAGGAAAACTAGGAAGGAAATAAACCCACTGCTGAGAAAACAAATAAATCCTATCAATCTAAATCACAAGAACCAATGGAAGAAGGCAATACAAAGCAAGATTAGGCTGAACACCTTATCTGAGAGTCGGGATAGCTGTTTTATTACAAAATATGACAATATAAAACACTCTCTAATCTTAGTAGAAAAATGTCGCAGGACATGAAATATAAAATAAAGGTATGACTCCAAAACAAAAATTGTTTTTTTTTAACATACTATTAAGTACATATTAAGTATTTCTCCCCTCATAGTTAAAAGATCCTCTAATATGGCTGGAAGTTCCTGGAAGATAAGCATTTGGCCTTTCATCTCTATACCACTAGTAACTAGCATGGTAAACATACCAGCTGTGCAGTGAATTTCTGCTGAATCAACTGGATGGATGAACAAACATATCTCATCTTCTCTTTTTCTAAAAATTTATATGGTAGAATGAATTAACAAACAAAAAAGCAAGAAAATATGCATATGGTAAATCATTTAATCATGCAGCAAGAACAGACCTATTTATTAAATGAATAAAGAAAGGGGTATCTGAGTGGCTCAGTTGGTTGAGCATCCAACTTCAGCTCAGATCGTGATCTTGTGGTTTATGAGTTTGAGCCCTGCATCTCGCTCGCTGCTGTCAGAGAAGAGCCTGCTTCAGACCCTCTGTCCCCTCTCTCTCTGCCCCTCTCCCACTCAGGTTCTCCCTGTCAAAAAAATTTAAAAATTAAAAAAACTAATGGTTGGCATTATATACAGGTAAGATCAATTGTATACATACTCAAGAGTTCAAGGGAAGAAAAATCTGGTGGGCAGCACCACATCCCCTTCTTCGCACATGTCTGCCAAGATTATATTTCCCAATTTCACTATTTCTGGCCCTTAATAAATTTACACTAAATATTCTTAAAATAATTTTGCATATTATGAGCAAAAGTTGAAATTATACTGGCAAAAAAAAAAAAAACTGGCAAGTATGGTGCTAGCTTAGTTCATGTGCAGTTAGCAGCAACCTCTCAAGGGTAAACCTGAACCTTCTGTTCAGGTTTATTCCAAAACATCTTGGTTTTGCCTTGTGTTTAAGCTGCAACCACTTCTGGAAGAAACTGTAGTAAAATACTGAATACAAACACTGAGACAGTTCCATAGCAATACAGGAGGTTCTACCTGAGAGCACTGAGCTAAATGAGCCTCAAGCATGGGGGGAGGCTACTTTCTACAGGTGGCCACTTTCTACATTCTAGCTGATCTTGTTACATGCTAGGTACAGGAAAGTGCTGCTCTCTGGCCCTTTGGGCACAAAGCTTAGCTCCTCCCCAGTATTACTGATGTATGAAGCTAAGGTAAAGAACTATAACATTCTACTCTTCATAAATGTACATCCCTCACTGAGCCCATCTCTCTATTCTGTCCCCCAACCCTCTCCTCCACTATACTCTCATATCCCAGGGGTGAAAATATATGATAAACAGTTGCAATCTACATATGAAGATGTAGAAGGTCATCTCCCAAACATGGCCTTCAGAAAGCAAGAAAAAACTGAAAAACTTGCAGTATATTAAAATATGAGGGGAAAAATGTCAAATGTTTCACTTAACAATTGAAATTGTTTCTTGTATGTCTTCTTTCAATACCATCCCTGTATCCAAGAGTCAATGGCTACTGGAGATAACTTTAAAAATCTAAATACTGGTTGCCTCATGGTTTTGAGGCTTCAGTGGGTTTTCTCAGAGCTCCCTTAAGGCCACTTGTGTATGCCCTGAGCCCAGTGTACTTTAATTTGCCTTTCTGAGTCATAAAAGGAAAGGCAGAGAAGGCTGCTCACTAGGAAGCAGAGAGGTGTTTCCCCTGCCTCCCCTTGTGCTCCAGAATGAGTAGGGGTGGGTCCGGTATATTCCAAATGTAGAAGATGAAGCCACACACACAAGGAACCATTTCCAAGTGTTTTGTTATTGTACAAACAGGATACAAACCTATATTATGTTTTCACTTGGTTTAAGGAATAGGAGAGTTATTCAATGTTCAACTTCTGTTTCTACTCTAGATGAAACTATTTTCTATTTTACACTGTTGTCCCCCTTTCTTCAAAGTCTACCAGGGGTGAGTGCACTCTTTATACAGCAATAAATTTAGATGTCTCTAACTGAGAGAAATCTACAATAATGTGGCAACTTCAATCTCAAGGTAATAAAATCTTTATAGCAGCCTTCACTGCTTTATATATTTGGTTTACACAACCTTTTTTAAAGAGTTGTTGGGTTTTTTTTTAACTTTTTCCCATTTCTTTCAGCCTTTTCTCCAACTTTCAACTTTTACTTCAACTACACTATTTTAGCTAGAAGTTAAAATACCTTTGTGAAGGTAGTACCCAATGCCATCCTAACTTGGAGAATTAGGGGGAATTTGTAGAGTCGTTCTGTAAAGTTCATACTCAATGTGATAATGATCACAGCCAACATGTACGGAATAAATCCAATTAGCATATGGGTACTTAGAGTTCATTCATTTAATATGAAGTGACATTTTGATAACTAAAGAATTGAGCCATTAGCACTCTCTGGTTACAACCTGTCTGACAGATTCTGGGCATGAACTTCACTAATTGAGTTTTCAAGGACTTAGGTGAGGATTAGTGATGGGGATACATTCTGTTCTCCGTTTCTTCCATATAAGTGCTTCTGGGAGTCCTTTGGAAATGACTTCTTTTCCAAGAAGTCTTTAAGAAAGCATGTTCAACAGTTTGAAGAGGGAAGAAAATTGTTCCAGTTTTTGTCCTTTTTCTTTCTTTTGAAAATCATCATCTCTGACCTTGATCCAAGAAGTTCAATTGGTTAAAACATTTGGAAGTGTACCATTAAAAAATGGTATTGAGGGGCGCCTGGGTGGCGCAGTCGGTTAAGCGTCCGACTTCAGCCAGGTCACGATCTCGCGGTCCGGGAGTTCGAGCCCCGCGTCGGGCTCTGGGCTGATGGCTCAGAGCCTGGAGCCTGTTTCCGATTCTGTGTCTCCCTCTCTCTCTGCCCCTCCCCCGTTCATGCTCTGTCTCTCTCTGTCCCAAAAATAAATAAACGTTGAAAAAAAAAATTTTTTTTTTAAATAAAAAATGGTATTGATATAAATCTGCAATTTTAGGTCTTGATAGGACCACTGCAGTCCAATTTGGAGTATTATAAGGGTTTTATTTGATATTTTGGGAGATTCAATAAATAATTGCTGAACAGAGCAGAGCAAGGACTCGAGCTGAATGAAAAATTGCACTCCTGAATTCTGTGTGGCGCCCTACCTCTGGGTACACTTGCTTTTCTCTTGTTGTAGAACCCTCGTTTAGAATTCCTCATGTTCTGTCAGAATATCAGTACAGTCTTCTTTCTTTCCTGCATCTGCTGTTTTATCCTTTTTTCTATAACAAACATGAAAAGACATGACAGGCTAAAAGCACTATACAAATATAAGGACATTATTACAATTTAGGTCATAATACCATCCAAGAATATTGGACCCAGAATTCTCAGTTGTTCAAGAATTTCCTCTAGAAAGAAAATTGTCATTTTCCACCCAAAGTCACCATAAAAAAATTTCACTAACACTTTGGATGAAAAACATGTTTAAAAAATTATATTCTCGCTTGAAAATTACAGAGAGAGAAGGAGACTGAACATAGTTTTAGGTTCTTATAGACATGAACGCAGGAATGCCAAGTAACTGTATTTTCTACTCCTACAGCTTCTATCATCAAAACAATTCCAAAATTTGTCTTATACCTATGTGTTAAAAAAAAAAATAGATAAAAACATTAACTGAATGCTGAAGCAAAAGCAAGCACAAAGGAGTTCTAATCCTAAACTTGTCTCCAATTCATAGCCTGAACTAAAACAAGTTCTCCCAAAAATGTTTCTCAGCTTCTCCTTTTGTAAAGAAATAAAATCACACTTGTTGGGTTGGCCACCAGATCTGTAGGGTAAAAACTAAGGGACATTTATCCACAAGAAATGGCCCCCAGGGGCCAAGCTAAGCACTTCAGCAGCTCTTACATTCCCCACCCCTCCCCCACTCACCCCTAAACAAGGATTTACTGTTAGTTTCTTTTCCATTCTCCCCAGTCTTTAGACCAGCAGTAGCCTAAATTGGAAAGACAGTGGGCTTTGAGACGAACATTTCTTGATTACATTCCCCGTCTGCCCCTTCACAACACATGTGATCTTTAGGAAATTCTCTTCGCATCAATGTCCTTAATTGTACAATGGGAATAACAGTATCCACATCTTGAAGATGGTTGTTAAGTATTAAATGAGACAAGACATACAAACACCGGGCACCAGGATGGGCTACATAGCTTGTGGGGTCCAATGCAAAATGAAAACACCAGGCAGCTTGTTTCAAAAACTACTAAGAATTTCAAGCTAGCAAAGCAGAGCACAAAACCAAGAGCATGGGCCTTTCTGAGTGCAGGGCCTGTGCAAACTATATGAGTCACATACTTGCAAAGTTGTTCCTGTTCAGGAACATTGGGAATACTCAATAAATGGTGGGTATTATTATGGCAAAAGTGCTTACTTTGATATGATCTTTCAACTTTTCAGAGTGTTTTCACAGGGAGATGGTTTTCCCGTGGGAACAAAACCTTTAGAGGTGTGCCTGGGTGGCTCAGTTGGTTGAGCAACTAACTGACTCTTGATTTCAGCTAAGGTCATAATCTCACAGTTTGTGAGTTTGAGTCCCAGGTCAGGCTCTGCACTAACAGTGAGGAGCCTACTTGGGATTCTCTCTCTCCCTCTCCCTCTCTCAAAATTAATAAATAAACTTAAAAAAAAAAAACCCTTAGAGAGTGGAAATATCAAACAACTGCAGGAAAGTCACTAAATGTCTCTTGGACTAAATTTCCTCATATTCAGAACAGAGGTTGACTCAAAGAAGTGGTTTTGAAACTATGCTTTGAAACTACGTTCTGAAGAATCCTTGGAATGCCCTCAAGGACAGAAAAGGCAGGCAAAGGGGGTGCAAGCCAAGTAAGTCCCTTTTGCTTGAAAGAGAGTGACTATGTTTGACTTTTGTACCTTCATTTGAAAAAATGAGTTACATGAAAACTACTGGATCCATTGATCTTGCAGTCTTGCCAATTTTAAGTTCTATGCTCTATTTATTGTTATATCTTCACAACAACCTTGAAAGCAGGATAGATAAAATCTCCTCCATTTGCCAAAGAGCATACAGAGAGGATCAACATCTTATCAAGGGATGTGTCACTAACCAAACAGCCCTCCCCATTCTAACACCAATTTCTTTCCTGGGCTGCCTCTTTCCACTCCACCCTCCAGAAAATATTAACTTCTAAGGATATTTCTTTTCTGGTTCTTCAAGAAACCCACCTCCCTCCCTCTGAGGTGACCACAGTGTTGATTTGAGTGCAGTGGAACAGTGTTACAAACTGGATGAATCAGGGGTCAATTCAATACAGTTAAAAGCTTATATCACATATCCATAAACATAAACACACAAAATATGTACTTTTTTCTACCCAAATGTATATCTAACATCTCTCTCCCAAACCTGGAATTCCCTTTCCTCAATCACCCTCCAACTGTTACCAGTTCTTTCACATGAGAGCTCATACTCTGGAACCACACAACCCACGTCTGAATCTCCACTGCGCCACATTCTCACTCTGTGACCGGGAGCAAAAACCTCTCAGGCCAGTTTACTCATAGGGTTATTGTAAAGATTAAATGAATGAATATGTATAAAACACTTGGAACAGTACCTGGAACATAGTGAGTGCTGTATAAGTGCTTATTGAGTAAATAAATTAAATAAACACATTTTTATTTACCTCCTACCTCGTGTGCCCCCTCCCCTCCATCTTTTAAAAGGTTGACCGAAAGGATTCCACAAGTGGAGGAGAGGGCTGGAATCAGGGACAAGGACAAGGGGAGTGCTCAGAGCCTGTTGTCATTCTCTAATAACACACCTCCATCACAGCCACTATTTCTGTCTGGAAGGGCTAGTTATAGAAGCATTCCAAATTTACTTGTTCTTACTCCCACATTTCACGCCATTCCCGTCAAGTACTGCATACACATGTGAGGAGGTAAAAATAAGATACTGAGGCCACCCTCAACTTACAAATGGCACAAAGGCGACCTGTCTCCTCCCCTATTGCCCCATGCCTCTCCCCCTTCCCAAAAGCTGAGACCTGATTTATAATGCCAGGGAAGCCCTTATGAACTAAAGCAATGAGATTTTTTTTTTTAATTTGTGGGTACAGAATTGGAAAGACAGAGGGCATTTTTAAAAGGAGAACAGGCCAATCCCATGAGCAGCTCTCAATTAAGGCTGTATTATTACTATCGCCCCCAGACAACCACCACCGCTAAAAGGGAACACATACCCTTGTACTGGGAATGTTTTACTCTTCTTGCTTATGCTGCCTACAATTCCCACAGTAAGAGATTCACTTAGGTTCAGTTCTAGCTTTTGAAACAGGATAATAGTAAGCAAAGCAATTACCGCATGTCAGACTCTATTGTTGGCTCTGGGAATTTGCTGACCACTAAGCAAAGTCCATGTCCCCATACAGCCAATATTTAGGGAATTAAGGGGTCATCAGGCACTCACATCTTATTATGTGTGTTAAAGCCATTTCCATTACATATTTCCTTATTCCTAACTTTATCTGGGACATAAGGAGCCAGGAACACACTGGAAACAATCTAGAACCATCCCGACCCAATTCATTAAAGAAGAGGGTTATGGTGGGAACTTAGAGTGGCAAGAAGACAACAGGAAAGGGAGAGAGATGGAACGAAAGGTAAAAGAGGATGAAAGGCAAACTTTAGTTCTCTTTTTGCATTTTTAGCCTAAAACCAGGTCTGTCCCTCCCATGCCACATAGCCCTTGTATTAGCTTGCAGTCTGCATGGTCCAAACAACAGAAATTCATTTTCTCTCAATTCTAGAGTCAAGAAGCTGGAGACCGAGGTGCTGGCAGGATGGATTTCTTCTGAGGCTTCTCTCCTTGCCTTGCAGATAGCTGTCTTCTTGCATGGTCTTCCTACCATGTGTCTACGTCCTCACCTCCCCTAAGGACACCAGTCATTTTGGATTAGGGCCCACTCACACAACCTCATTGTACCTTACTTACCCTTTAAAGGCCCCATCTCCAAAGACCAGGAGTTAAAACTTCAAGATATGAATTTAGGGAGGACACAAATTCAGCACATAACAGTCCTCTGCTCTCAAGATTAAACCAAAATAATATAATAATGAGCCTTCACCAAGCATTAAATATATCCAACCAGCTTTTATAAACTATTTGTGGGGAAAATATGCTCCAACTTTCAAAAAAACAATTTAAAAATAAACTTTTACAGCTATCAATTTAGTAGACCATCTGGAAATAGTCTCCCCCCCCCCCCCCCCCACAATGAGGTTTTTACTGTTTGAATATAACTAAACCACGCAGGATCTAACTACTTGAGGACAGAATTTCTTATCTTAGAAAAGTTTTCAGAATTTCACGTTCAATATGAAGATCTTTCTGGCCAATTAGACAGATTTTTAAAATTTCTTTATTTACAGATAGTACATTGCTTCATGACCATGAGTTTTAAAATGCTTCCTGGTGACGGGGCTGGTCACAGCAAGAGCATTGTGTTTGCTGGGCATTAACTTCATTCCTTCTGGCTTCACAAGTGAAGTTGGCACACATTTAAAAACAAAACAAAAGCTAAATTCCTAAATCTAAAACATACCTTTAATAAAAATTGTTTCATATGACAACTGGAAAATTCTTGCAAGTCTTCACAGATGGACACACGTGGACAATGGCCTCAGTGGAAAAGCACTGATCCTCGATCAAACAGGGCAAGTTCAAGTTTGTTATCCAGAAATCACCCTGCAGTCCCGTTATAATTGTTATTTTTTTTAAATGGTGCTCTTGATTAGAAGTAGGTTGCTAAGCCCCTCTATGGAAATTCATGCATTCTTCCTAGTACCTGCAACTAATGCTTTAAATGCTAAATTGCAGCCACTAAACTTTCCCAGGCATTTGAAGGTTTATGAAGATTATAGAGGCACAGCACCCTGACCTTGCTGTCAGGCAGATTCAAGACTGAGTCTTGGCTCTGCTACTTTCAGTGAAGTCTTTAAAAAGTTCCTTACCTTCCCCAACCCTATTCTCCCATAAAATGGAAGTGGTGACTGTAACCACTCAATAGGGCTTTGGAAAAGATTAAACATGATGACACAGGTAAAGCACTTAACACAATGCCCAGCACAGCAGTACACAGTAAATTTCAGTTACAATTATTTTTATATTAGTATTACACAGACCCCATAACAACCCTGTGAAGTAGGTGCTACTGTCATGCCCGTTTTCAAAATGAGGAAACTGAGATGTAGAGAAGCTGTCACTTGCCTAAAGTCAAACCCTAAAGAACATCCTCTAACTCCAGATCCTGGAATCTATATTAAACCAAGATGAGTAAGAAGCATCGATAAAATATTTTTAGATAAATTAGTATTTACCATCCTTGTACCTCCCCACCTCCCATTTTCACTAACTGTTCACATCTATGGTTGCTTCCAACAGCTGACATGCACCTGTAAATAAATTATTCATGGCTTGTATCAACTACAGACTATAAGCAGGATATACTTAATAATCAATACAGGGACCTCTTTGATATGTGAACGCATTAAATAAACTAGCAACTATGTTTTTACTGTGAAAATTATTCATTGCCGATGGAAAACAAACTGTCAAATAAAAAGAAGTATTACCTAAAAGTGTTGTTAACGTGTTCTTCCAAAAATATGTCAGAAAGAGGTTAAGAACAATATTTGGGGCAAGTGGGGGTGCACTTGGGTGGCTCAGTTGGTTAAATGTCTGACTTTGGCTCAGGTCATGATCTCGCAACTTGTGGGTTCAAGCCTCTTGCCAGGCTCTGTGCTGACAGCTCAGAGCCTGGAGCCTGCTTCTGATTCTGTATCTCCCTCTCCCTCTGCCCCTTCCCCACTCGTGCATGTGCTCTCTCATGCTCTCTCTCTCTCTCTCTCTCTCTCTCTCTCTAAAAATAAACATTAAAAATTTTTTTTAAAGAACAGTATTTGGTAGCAAAGTTTTTCTTTTGAAAATACAAAGAAAATTAAGAATAGCAACTTTATTTCACATCAATTAGTGAATAAGAAACTTATATTAACATTTAAGTAAGGGCCACCTGGGTGCCTCAATTCGTTAAGCGTTCACCTTCAGCTCAGGTCATGATCTCATGGCTCGTGAGTTCAAGCCCCACGTTGGGCTCTGTGCTGACAGCTCGGAGCCTGGAGCCTGCTTAGGATTCTATGTCTCTCTCTCTCTCTCTCTCTCTCTCTCTCTCTCTCTCTCTCTCTGCCCCTCCCCCACTTATGCTCTGTCTCTCAAAAATAAACATTTAACTAATAAATGATATCTTCAAAAAGAATTAGTGAATATACTAAATTACAGAATATTTCAATTCAATTCTGTTTTTCTTGAGTCCATATATTAACTCCAAGGACGCTATGAAATAATTTATTGAATGCTTATTCTGTACCATCCACTAAACTAAATATATTAACTCACTGTTTTCCCCACAAGTGCCCTATGTATTAAGTAGTAGTATTATCCTCATTATATAGATGAGGAAATCAAGGTATAGGAATGATGTAACTTGCCCAAGGTCCAACAGCTATCGAATATTAAACAAACAAACAAACAAACAAACAAACAAAACCAATGTGAACTTAGATTATCTGGCTCCAGAGTTTATATTCCCAACTAGTGCTTTATACTGAATCAAGTAATCAATTGATACTATATAAATACGTTCTGTTAAAGCACTTGGAAGCAATTTATATTAGTAGGCTAAGCAATGACTATGTAATAATTAACTACACATTTTTTTTCTTCATGTAAAGTTAACTCAGCAAAACTTCCACCAAAAAAGAGCCTATCGCGTAGCACATATTAGAACACTCCATGTTATTAAAGATGCCATTATAGATAAAAGTCAGAAAAACTCCAATTTTAGAACTTTTTAAGCTAAAGATTCAAAATATATTTAAGACAACATAGGGGGAGAAAAAAATGTCACACGTGACTTTAATTCAGTTTGCCTCAGGGAAAAGCTATGCTATCTCAAACCTCAAACCACCAAAATATTTAAACTAGAGCATTTGCCATCATTTTCACTTTTACAAAAGTATCCAAAATCCACCAACATCCTCTTTCATTTTAGCTGTTGTGTGACCCAAAGTTCTTTGGAAATATATAGATAACATAAAGATGGGGCCCGACATCATTTCCTAATTTCACCTTTATAGTTGCCAAACACTATTTGGCTGCCCATAAGTAATGCTCTATATTCCTTTCATACCACTGTTAAATTTCTAACTGCAGAGTCATTTCCAGGTAGCCTGTTGTGACATCCCAGACTGGTCATGGCCACTTAGGGTGGGGGATAAAGCAGGGGAGGGAGCTCCATAAACAGATGAGTTGTGATTCAGAGCTCATTCTCATTAAACGCAACATAATACACTATCTATTAAAACATGCTTCTGAAATTGCTGCTAGTAGTAACCTTAACAGAAATAACTGAAAATACATGCTTTGCAAACAGAATTTCCCTAAATAGAACACTTTTAAATTGGTCCTTGGGGTGTCAGAGGATTTTTTAATTTTGTCTTCATAACTGTGTTCTTTCACAATTCACTGGCTTTGTGTCTTCAGATGCTAATTTCTTTTTCTACTAGAAAAGTTAATAGGCACCTCCACTTACAGCAGATGGTTCCTTATTAAAATAAAAATAAAAATAAAAAGTTGGAGAGCATCTGGCCAGATATATCAGATGTGGTAGTGCACACTTTAAATACCTGTTATTCTTATTCAGATAAAAATAATTCTAATCCTGGTAACTTAATCTTCTGCACTTCCGAAATCTTAAGGTTTTTTATAGGAGTAGATATTAAATATAATCAGTTGTCATAGGGGTATGAATACTGTTTTTCTTTTTCAATATAAGCAGCATGTTTTAGTTCTAACAGCTGCAAAAATAGAGATTCACTTTGATTTATACCTAGCATTTTGTATCTTACTTCTAGAAACCCCAGTTAACTCCCTTCCATTTCTGCAACGTTTATTTTTTCATGGCTCCTGCACAAACATTTGAGTTTTAGGCTGGTACCTGTGGTATTTTTCCATTTTAGAATAACTTTACCATATCTTGAATGCTTCTCAATACATATCTAATTATTTTGGCTTGAGAGTGGCTCCCTCCTTTGGACTGCTCCTGAATCCAGATGGAAATGTGACCACGGGCTTGGGTTCAGAATTTTCCTGGGGAAACTAATGCTGTCAAACAAAAGGTGACTTTGACTGCAAAATCACACATACCTCATTGTGATCTTTTGTGGACACCCAGCTCCAGTAAAAGCAAAAGTTAAAGCTGGCTGAGTTTTTCTCTTCCTCAAAATAAAATCACTCGTAATAAAGTACCCTTTTGTGATTTGCAGCTTCTACTCTGTGCAGGCAGGACAGACCACCCGGGTTGTACATAAAAGAAAGAGATTTTTTATGAAAGGAGTCACTCCGAAGTCTTCTGATACCTTTTAACCCATGATCTATGCACGTATCTACAAGCAACAGAAGATAACACACTCCTTATGAAGCATCCGATGTGAGGTCCTAGAAATCTATCTCCTTCAGGTCCCACTGAACATCTCAAAGAGCAGAATGACTGCCATTGACAGAAGTACCTACTTCATGCCAGTCCTCACAATAATCCCTCCTACAGAACAGGGAGGGACCTGAGGTTTGTGCAGGTTAAATAACATACGTAAAATTATTTCATAAGAAAGCAGGAGAGGGGTGCCTGGGTGGCTTAGTCAGTTAAGCGTCCGACTTCGACTCAGGTCATGATCTCACAGTTTGTGAGTTCAAGCCCTGTGTCAGGCTCTGTTCTGACAGCTCAGATCCTGAAGCCTACTTCAATTTCTGTGTCTCCCACTCTGCCCCTCCTCTCTCTCTCTCTCAAAAAATGAATAAACATTTTTAAAATTTTTAAAAATGGGGCACCTGGGTGGCTCTGTCGTTTAAGCGTCTGACTTTGGCTCAGGTAATGATCTCATGGTTGGTGATTTTGAGCCCCATGTCGGGCTCTGTGCTGATAGATCAGAGCCTGGAGCCTGCTTCGGATTCTGTGTCTCCCTCTCTCTCTGCCCCTCCCTGACTTGCGCTCTATCTCTCTCTCTCAAAAATAAATAAATATTGGGGCGCCTGGGTGGCGCAGTCGGTTAAGCGTCCGACTTCAGCCAGGTCACGATCTCGCGGCCCGTGAGTTCGAGCCCCGCGTCAGGCTCTGGGCTGATGGCTCGGAGCCTGGAGCCTGTTTCCGATTCTGTGTCTCCCTCTCTCTCTGCCCCTCCCCCATTCATGCTCTGTCTCTCTCTGTCCCAAAAATAAATAAACGTTGAAAAAAAAATTTTTTTTAAAAAAAAATTAAAAAAAAATAAATAAATAAATATTAAAATATTTTTTAAAAAAAAGAAAAGAAAGTAGAAAAGTGAGATTGGAACACAGGTCTATGCCAGAGCCCCTTTTTTTTCTACCATTCTACACTCTTCTCACCACAAAACCAGTGAAGGAATGAGAAAAACCTAAAGCTCCATAAGCACCAACCAGAGAAGTTCTTACCTTTGAGCCATCCGAGCTTCGGGATCCTAAAATTGAAGCATTTACAATTTTCAAAAACATACCTGTTTGAAAAAGGAATGGCCTTTTGAAAATCAGCACCGATCAAAGCCCACTGAAAAAAGTTCAGCACTGCTCAGTAGTAAAATAGATTCTGGCCCATTCACTACCACCCCCCCACCCCCCTACCCCGAGCAACCGCGGCCTTCAGAGCAAAAGAAACTCCATCCCTGTAGATAGTGAGGTGGCAGCAAAAAGTTGAAAGCAGAGGAACCACATAAGCACTTGCCTACCAACTAGATTTCTCTTGATGCTGCACGCAATGGGTTTGCACAAGACGGGGGGAGAAGGGGGCATGTTAGAAGCCACTACAGGAATAGAGCTGCCAGGTAATGGTGGCATGAACCCAGACAGTGGCAAGAAAGAGAGATTCGGAAGTGTGTGAAAAACTGAATAAGCAAGCATTTGTGACACATTAGAGGAAAGAGGGGCAGGTAGTAGGAATGAGAAAAATAAGTCTAAGCTAACTCAAATGTATGCCACTGTTGCCAAGAGCATCGAAAATAGCACCACCTAAATGCAAATTTAAGCCCCAGATGGTCAAAAGCCCTCCCCACAAAAATAATCTTTAACTGCTAAAATTTCTTCTAAAACCCAAATTCAATTATTTTTCACAATGTAGTTATTTCAAGTTTTACTGTGAATTGGGCTCCTGCTGAATATTAATATCCATGATTTATAAACTACAAATTTATCCTTTATGCGGCACATAATTATAATCTTGCCATTTCCAGAATTATGCTCCTCTTGGAAGTTTTACATTTGAAAATTATGTTCAGTTAATGCACAAAAGGATAAGAGAGGCCATTCTATGCAATGACAGCCTTTATATCAACTAGAGGAAAAATGCCTTTCTTCAGTTGTCGACTTCTAGAAAAAATTTCCCATGGCATTTGTTCTCTTAATGACAACGAGAAAATCATTTTTCGTAACACATAGCTGCATTTCAGGAATAGTATGGATTTATAGCCTCAATGATCCTCAGCGTAGATGAGTTAATGGTTTGAGGGGCAAGGGAACAGCAGTAGTCAAACTCCAAGATAAAGTAAGCGACAAGAGTTTAGAAAGGCCTCTGGCTCTCAAAGCCCAATTTTGCACTTAACCAGATCTGACTATCTACCAGGGCAATTTGTAAGTCAAGTTCTGAAAATCAGGGGGGAATTTTCTCAATAGAAAAAATAGCTCCGAACTTGGTATAATTTTGAGACCACACCTAATACCTTCCTCATAGTCTTAAATAATCGATCGGCTCTCAAATTCCAGAGGTGTCCAAAAGTGTCTACACTAGCGTATAGTTTGGTATTGGAAACTACCTAGTACATTTAAAATTTTCTCTACACCAAGTGAATTAGCTTCCTTCTAACTTTGGGATTTAAGGCTCGTGCCCTCTGCATGGTCACAGATGTACTATGCTTGTGTTTTGGTTCAAGTATGGTATTGCTCTTTCACAACATTAACTCGGTCCAGTCTGTGCACACTCACAATTCCTTGGGTAGCGAAGAAGCATAGCTCTAGGGTCTGTTGGTTCTGAATCCCAAGGGACCACTTCCCAGAATCTTGAAACAGACTTGCCCTCCCATGTCACTGCCCCAGAACTGCACCCTATGCCACACCTTAACCAATCACAGGCCAGGCCAGAAGAGAACCATGGAAATGCCTAGATCATGAGCTTTCCAACTGAGGGTACAGGACCCCTGGGGCTAAACAAAGTCTTCTCAAGGACACAGTGAGAAGAGATAATTTAAAATAATTTCCAGATCACCATATCCATGTTTTCTTCCCTAAGAATAAGCTAAGCCTTTCACTATTCTCCTTCTCACACTGTAAAAGAAAGACATACTCCTCACCCATCCTGAGTTTTTAGACAGTTCAATGCTCCGGTGTGTTAAAATCTCAGATCACCAAACACAGGGGCATTTCAAAATATCAATGCAAGTGTTGAGGAAATAAATTACCCTAATGACTCACGATTAATCCTTCTCCAAACCAGGCAGTTACCAAACCTTTGTTTTTAACAAAATTGAAAAGGGACATAATCAAATTGTCAGTTGATCATTAAAAATAATTTTTAATGATAGATCACAATTGATTTTGGCCCTTAACTCAGAATAAGTTCAAAGAGACTATAACAAATTCCTTCCTTTCCCAGCTATTTATTTGAACAAGATCTCGCAGTTTACATCTAGACAAGTGAAAATAGGAATAGAATTGATGTTGAACCATGTCTCATCAAGCAATAAATAATATGCATCCTGAATGAACCAACTGAAGAAAAAAAAAAAAGTCCCATCCATCTCATCAAGCGATGCATTTCCAATGAAACTGTACTTTCTAATGTTTAACAAATATTCATCAAAATTGTAATCTGTTTATGTTGTTTTGCTCAGCTGTGATAACTCAATCCAAAAGAAATTATTTAACACTTAAGAGCCTTATGTTCACAGGAAACATTACACATGTTTTACATTTAAATTTATATACATATTTTGTCACTTAGAAATATAATGGGGTGATCAATAAAAGACTTTCAGGCATAAAAATAATTTACACGAGGATAAATTCTGTGGGTAAATTGGATCAGAAAGGAAAGCTTAAAAAGAAAAGGAAACAATGTGCATTTCCTATAAAGATGACTTTGTTTATTTTTTATGGATGATGGTGGGAATGGAATTGTTACAATGCCTAGATTCTGCTGGATACACGGACTTCTTAGAATAGAGCTATAACAACTCTATTCTAAAATGTCAGTGTTCTCTATGTGTAAAAAAGGCATACATTGCACTTCATGCATCTGTGATAAAAACAATTAGATATAAAATTGTAAATGTGGAAGGAGGTACCTGGTCTTCAAAACTAGTTGGGGGTGATACATGGAAAACTGAGGAAAAAACAGAAGTAGAAGAGCACTGATGTAGGCAAAAGAAAATTCATTACTGGTCTGAGGAGGGGGTCTACCTCTTCTAAAGGGTATGACCCAGAGAAAGGAAAATGCCTGAAAATAATAAGCGTTCCTTGAAGAAGAAGGGAAGGGGAATGAAAAATGAAGCCTTCATAGACTTCTAGAGTTTCTATCCACCTGTCCCAGCCCCACCTGCCTACAGTGTCCTGAGGCAGCTGCCAACACCTCCCTTGCTGCTTACCTCCTGATTCTGGGGCACCCACCTATCTGTAGCTGGCACGAGCACCTGAGTCAGGGATCCCGCCACATGAGGGTTGGGAAACCTAATCCTAAGGCTCTTGCCAATTCATCTCCCAGGTTTCTAAGAGAGTCTGAATCCCAAGTAATATGATTCTTCCAGTTTTACCCCCAAGCCATCTCCTTTCAAGGTGCAAAACTGCTCTGAAAAAAGGGCTGGGTGGGTGAGTTTATGTGTTGCCCAAAACTATACCTTCAATCACTGCCTTCTTCGGTCATTAGTTTTGCTATAAAGTCTATACCAGTGCTGTCCAATATGGTAGCTACTAGTCACATACAGCTATTTAAATTTAATTAAAAAGAAATAAAATTTATCATCCAGTTCTTCCTCTTCCACCACTAGGCACATTTCAAATATTCATGTTCAACATTGGTAGGTGGCAGGTACCAGCACAGTTATAGAACATTTTCATTGTTGCAGAAAGTTCTACCAGAACATTCCACCATGCCAAACACTGTCCTCATTTGTGGAGATACTCCTCTCCGGAAACCTACTGTCTCTTTACAGCCTCGCTTTCTTATCTGTGGTCCCATACCATCCCGTCCTCATAGTCTTTAAGACATGACATCAGATGTCTGAATTCCAATTGTTTTCAGGGTCAAAGCTCTTTCCCATGGGGATCCAGAACCCATTTAAATCAGAAAATGTAGTTACACACCAATTTAACATACCCAAGTTTGCAGTGTCAGTTAGGGAGGTTTTGGTTTTCCAGCAGAGAGAAGGAGGACAAATTCTAAGGAGGCATATCCCCATTCCACCTGCCTGCATATCCCAGCCTCAGATCTAACCCAGTAAGACATCCTAGGACAGATTTACAAGGTACTGTAACTATGAAAAATTTTAAAGGAAAACAAAAGCATAGCCTTGCCACATGAATGGAAGATTAAAAGTGAACTGAAAATAAATATTCCATAACTATAAAAGAATTTCAGGTAGTAAAGTGTTTGTGAGCTCAAAATGAATGCATCCCAATATGCTTCTCATGGAATGCTTACATGTATCTGCTTGTACAACAGATTTGTGCAGTTTAAACTATGTGTTCATGGCAAAAGGAGAAAGCAGAACTGAGCACAGGACATATTTCACACGGTATTTCTCAAATCGGATAAATCACTACCTCTTTACTTGTAGAAACTCTGGACAATACCATGTATCTCATTAAGATAAAACCCAGTCCACCAAAAAAAAGATCTGACTTTTTACTGACACCCTGTCTTGATAGAAAAAATGATTTTAAATATATATATAATTAAAAGGAAACAAGACTCAAATCTTTACTCTGCAAACCTACTCTTTCTCCTAAATGCCTCAGCATGCCAGGCTCTTCTCTAAGCAACACTGCTGAACTGCAATTATACCTCCTCCTCTAACCCACAGTAGTAGTACCGACAGGATTGCTTTCTGTAGCCCCAAGGGAATAAATCAATCAGGTCCTTCAAGGCATACACACTGCGGTATCTATTTTGGCTCTTTACAGACCTTTGTTGTTAGTTCCTGTTTCTTAGCTGTGTTCCAAACAGGTGAGTTTGCCAAAGAGCTGGGTTACCAAAGGTGAGGTGTCATTCCATTTGTGTGGTATAGGTTGCATATATTCATGCTTGGGGCCATTCAGGGATCCAAAAGACAGCAGTTTTCAAAATAGAACTAATGGCAGAATAGTTTTCATGGCTCTACACACACAAAAAGAAATCATCAAATACACTAAGATGATTGTAAATACTGAAAATAAAAGCTCTTAGTTCTGGCTCCTAATTTATTTCCACGTTTTATTACATCATCAGCTTGGGGTAAAAACTGAGATGTTAGTACAGAGGGATACCGAGAAGAAAGGTTGGGGCATAAACAAAAAGGAAAAAAGAAGTAGGGGGAGGAGGAGAAAGAGGAAGAGGAGGAAGAATACAGAATTTAGAGAATGTACCAAAAAGCAGAGACATAGAACAACCTCTACACTAACACTCAAGCTACTTCTGACATCTATACAAAAAATCCTTACAATAAGATAAAATAACATCAACAGTAAGAAACGAAACAAAACATTAAGTTGTTTTCTAAAAAGAGTTGTAAGCTATTAAAATTCATGCTATGGCATGGCCCCAAAGATCTCCCCAAAGTTCTTTTCAAAAAGAACCTTTTTAACTCACATTTCTGTTTCTTTTTTCTTTCTCTCTGACATAGCCTCAAAGTTTCCATACAATTCTCTTAGATAAATACTCAAATATTTTGGACTTACACTGACAAAAAATTACATGGGTCCTTCCACCCCGCTCTTTCCCACCCATCCCTCAGTTCTGCTTCTTTGTCTAAACTACCAAAACTCATCCAGTTTCCCCTCGCCCTGAATTAGAAGCAGCTATACGCCTGGAATCATCAGGACTCTTCTTAACCCATGTTAACAAATATCAGTACCAGCATGAAATGCAACTTACCTCACATCTAAACATGGAGTCACTAACTTCCTATCTTTGATTAAAGACAACGAAGCTGAGTATTGATATCCTCTCTCCTTGAAAGCAGTCTTTGAGGATCTCAATGAATAGAAGCAAGTAAGCTAAATATCCCAGAGAAACCTTCCTTACACTGCGAAATGAAAGCTTAACTTACAGCCACTATAGGGCATTAAATTAAGGACAGAAAAATATCAAACTTCTTAACTTACTTCCAGTATTCCAAAACCCCTATCTTCCTACACTTTTAGAAGTCAAAGGGAGAAAAAGGAGACATTGCAACTCCAATGCCAAAAAGGCTAGAAATGGTAAGTCTTTCAGGTAATAGTTTAAAGATCCTAAACACCTGAACATGCCACAGCTTCCTCATGGTAGAAAAATGACTTTGCAATGGACACTGTACATCAAATTACTGACTCATTTCAGAGGGCTGGAAAACATTTTGGCCCCTACACTCTGAGCCCCGTCTTTCTAGTCAATAAATTTTCAGTCTCCATTACAGACTGTTTTCTATTTTTACTAGTTATTTATCAAAGGAAAATAAATGAAAAAACTAAGTACCAAGAAATACTCCAAACAAGCATTTCAAGAAAACAATAAAACATCCCACTTTGAAATGCATTAACATCTAACCTACCCCCCATTTACTTCACCACCCACCCCCAAATTACCAAAAAGGACATCAACACAGCCCTAGTTCATCAAATGTGTTCATGTTTTTCAAACAAGTAAAGGTTTATTATAGAGTGAATTGGGCCCAACTAACTTTCTTCCTCAACTTCAGATAAAAGCAAGTAAATATGGATTTTAGTCTAGAGTTGACCACAATTTGGGTAGTCAAGAGATAGGAGACTTGGTTCCAATGATGCTTTTTCCAGCCTAGTTGATTAGGCCAACCAAGCAGACGGTGGCACTCACTTAAGGCTTAGTAAACAAGCCACACTGCCTCCAAATGTCTACTTATCCTTGTAGAGAACATCTGTTCCTATCTCTTTGGCCAGCATACTTTCATTGTTAGAAATGGCCTCTCTAATTGGTGGTGTGGTAAATCATAAGGTTCCTTTTTCTTCATGAGGGTATGATTACACCTGGGGGTAAGATCCCTGACATAAGCCAGATCAATCAGAATTTTTCCTAGAATTTTGACTGGAGACTTATCCCAGAGACAGGTTCTTTGTGAATACACACTATTTGAGCTAGGTAAACCAATGTTGCCACCACAACAAGGCTGTCTGAGAACAATGCCAGCCCAGAGTATTGCACAGCCAAGAGAGATGTCATATAAACACTTGGATGCAACTACATCAGAAGCTAAACCCTTGGACTTCCAGGTCAAGGGAGCCATAAATTACAGGCTTTGCTTATGCCAGTTTGAGCTGAGCTTCCACCACTTACGCTAAGGGTCCCAAATAGTATACTTTTCATATACCTTCACCTGCTTTGCTTCTATCTTTGAATAAGAACCTTGTCTACGTTATCCTTGCCACTTACGGTTTGATCCCACTCCAGCCATCTTGTCCCTTCTTGATTATCTGCATCCACTGTCTCTTCATTCTGATAACTTCTACCCTCTCTTACTTCTGGTTCCATACCCTCTACTTACAAGCTCTCTCTCTCCTTTTGATATAAAATGGGTTTTCCCCCCTTATCAGACTCTAATCACAAAAAGGCACATTTTAAACAAAGGGTATTAATCACAGACTTTGAACTGAACACTCTGCCTTTAACTTAACACTGCCTCATAAATGTGTCTACATGGATAGATGCTCTCCACATTTGTTATTTTAATGGCTATATAATGTCCTGTGTCAACTTCCTCTATGATGATTTACTTAACTACTCCTCTAATACAGACATTTAGATAACTTCCTAATTTATAGTATAAATAAGGCTGGAAAGAACACTTCTTTATGTATAATTTTTCTTTCTTCTAAATTAATTCCTTAGGGCAAATTCCCAGAAATCGCATCAAAACTGGGTTTAATCATTTAAAATTGTTTTTCTAATAGGCGTAAGGTGATATCTCATTATTGGTTTAGTTTTCATCTGGTTATTTTTTTTTTAAGTTTATTTATTTATTTTGAGAGATAGAAGGAGAGCACATGCATGTGCTTGGGAGAAGGGCAGACAGAGAGAGAGAGAGAGAGAAAGAGACAGAGAATCCCAAGGAGGGAGATTCTCAAGGATCCCAAGGAGGAGGATTCTCTGTTAGCATAGAGCCTGAAGCGGGGCTTGATCCCCGTGAGATCACGACCTGGACTGAAATCAAAAGCAAGATGCTTAACTGACTGAGCCACCCCAGTGACCCTCATCTGGTTATGAACAATGATCTTCTTAATATATTTGTTTGCTACTTGTATTTTCTCTTATGTGAACTCTCTGTTCTTAGTTTAATTCCTGAAGTTTGGTAGTATTCTTAAATATATGCATGAATTCTTTTTAAGTACACTAATTCTTTATAACACTAATTCTTTGAAAAATCTGTTCTATTGGGCTTTTTTTTTGTTTTACCTTATTAGATATTTTTAAAACTTTATCAAATTTGTCAATACAGTCTTCTGTTTCATCACCCTTTAAAAATCAATAATTCAAAATTCAAGTGTTAGTTTTAACCTTACAACAGAATTCCCTACTAATACCAGCTAATAGGATGGATATTGGTTAAGACTTCTCCAAAGGACAATTTGGTAATGTGCATTAAATGTGTACATAAATATGCTTTTTAAAAACGGGTATCATGTGGCTCAATAATTTTATTTCTAAAGAATTTACCTGAGAAAATAATTGAAATTTATCCCAAGGAAATAACTTATCCTCAGGAAATAGTTGAAAACTGGGCAAGAATGTTCATCACAGCATTGCTTACAATACCAAAATATTGGACTATGAATACCAATCAATAGGGATGGCTAAAACAACTTACACTTTATCCATGATAGACTTATGATGTAGACCAATGTGTATGGACATAGAAAGGTATTCACTATATAGTATTATATTTAAAAAACAGTGACCAAACAATATACATATTGTGATGTGTTTTTGCCACACACACACACATACACACACAGAAGTTCTGCAATAAGTTCATCTAATATTTAGTAGTAATTATCCTTGTTTGTGGGACTACTTGGATTAATGGAGACTTTCCCTCTTTTTTTAATGTTTCAGCATTTTGTTTTTTTTTTTTTAAAGGTCTAATATTGCAATAGCTCTTTTCTGCATGTTTTGGGTGTAATAGGTTGGTAGAAGGCACTGAAAGTTTGGGGTTTTCTATGATAGTTATGGGCTCAGTTAACTTTAAATCTTATATAAGTAAATCTGAAATTATCATAAAATATTTCCTTGGCCTCTTGTGATTTGAGACCTGTTTTTAAGATACACCTGCTAAAGTGATTTCTGAGGCACTTCAGCGCAAAGTAGAAAGCATTAAAATATCTCTTTACATGTGTTTATTTTAATAGATCATAAGTGCAATTATTTTCTCCTCTGTAATCCTAAAGCACCAGTATCTAAAATGTTTCATTAACTTTAAAGGAACTACATGTACAAGGAGAACCAATTTAGCCTTCATTTAGGTAAAACATTTGTACGATTCCATGAAGAAACTTACCACAGGGCAGAACTATTCAGTTCAGGAAGGGGATATATAACTAAGGATATTCATTCATTCATTCATTCATTCATCCCCTGGCAGTGTCCTCTACACAGCTATAAAAATGAGTACACTATAATCAATGTCCTCAGTGAGAGACAGATGTACAAAAAATCGAGTACAGTCCATTGACATAAGGCAGTGGAGGTACAAATATCAAGTACAGTGGTTAAGGTGTGCAAAAAGCCTCCATCAGTGGCTTTTGCCTGCTTTTTAATTTTATGTTTATCTAGTTTCTTCTCTTTTAGAACAAATTTATAATACTTTTAATATAATAAATAGGTGATTTGGCCATTTTCATTTAGAAAAATCAGAAAGGAAAGCTATCACTGTCAAGAGTTGGAATGACATTCTGGGTTTTGTAGTTTGGTATTTAAAAAACACTATTTAAAAAACCATTAATGGCCCTTTTAAAAGTTTTCTTCTTAATTCAATAATTTATTTCTAGTACCAAGAAACAATGGAATTCTTAGTTTTAAACATATAGGGGTGCCTGGGTGGCTCAGTCGGTTGAGCGTCTGACTTCAGCTCAGGTCATGATCTCGCTGTTGGTGAGTTCAAGCCCCGCGTCAGGCTCTCTGCTGACTGCTCAGAGCCTGGAGCTTCCCTTGAATTCTGTGTCTTGCTCTCTCTCTGCCCCTTCCCTGCTCATGCTCTCTCTCTGTCTCAAAAATAAATAAAACATTTTTTTAAAAAATTTAAAGGTACAATCTCCCTTGCTGAATAAATATCCTTGACCATAATCAGTTTGCATAAAAACACCTCACAGGAATACATACACCTTGACACTCACAGTATTTCTTTTATTATGCTTTACATTTATCTCCTAACTGTTATTACTGAGGTTTTTTCCTCTAAGTCAGCAGTGAAACAGAGTAAGAAATATAAAAAGACTTTTTTCTTCAACACCTTAATGCATTCTACTAAAGCAGTAACCAAAGCAGCCATTAACATGAGTTTTTCTCCTTTTTGTATGTGCTTGTGTTATCTCATTCCCATAAAATCTTCCTCTCTTCTCCTCCTAAAGCCTCAAACTATTAAGAATCTTTTCTGGCAGTTCATGTTTTTCAATGAGGCCCCACTATTCCTTAAAATATCATACCATACTTGATCTTTCTTCTAAAAACATTTTATTTTTTTATTTTTTTAAGTTTATTTATTTATTTTGAGAGAGACAGAGAGAGCACAAGTGGGGGAGCAGCAGAGAGAGAGGGAGAGAGAGAATCCTAAGCGGGCTCCATGCTCAGCAAAGAGCCCAAAGCGGGGCTCAGTTCCAAAACCATGAGATCATGACCTGAGCCAAAATCAAGAGTTGGATGCTTAACTAACTGGGCCACCCAGGCAACCCTAAAAAACAGATTTAAGTTTTTTAAATGTTTATTATTGAAGTATAGTTGATATACAATGTTATATTAAAAACAGATTTTAAATGTAGAAATTGATAAATCTGATAACACTCTAAAAGCAAACAAAAAGATAACTCTTCAAAACCTGGGGTACAATATATAAAATAACCAGGTTTCCAATAAAAATTTAATACAATAAAATGTACTTTATTCCAATACTATCTGGAACATAATTTAATCTTTGCAAATTATGAAGAAGAAATGAGAAATGCCAATTAGATTAAAGAGGAAGTAAAACAATTAGACCACCACCTCGGGGGGCATCATTATGAGCAGCAATATTACAGGAGTGGATTAATGCCTATTAATAGGGAGTGTCACTTGACATAACGCCAGATTAAGCCATTTTTGCTGAGCTAATGATGAACGTTAACAGTACTGACTAATTGTTGGAATGTGTCTGCAGACTTATCTTTCTTGTTCAGCACTGATGATCCGTTACATGGAGCCCCTCATGTTCTCTCCAAAGCCCCAAAGCTCTGGAGAGCAACAACATGAGAACCCTGCTGAAAATGAGAAGAGAGAGGAAAACAGCAGAAGATGGTGCCCTGATATCTCACTTCCAGCAATACAATCATCAGTTAGAATTTAAGAGCAAATGATTTCCATCTCAAAGGGTCCCCAAATGCCTACAGAATGTAATTCAAATGCCTTCTTCCAGGCCCTATGTGATCTGGAGTTTAAAAATCCTTCCTCTGTTTCATCCCATTGCTTCTCACACTTCAGTCAGACTGAACCTTTGTCACTCAAGCTTTTACTCATACTGATCCTCTATCTTAAGAGCTTTCCCTTCATCTCTTTCTGCTCCAAACTGACCCACATTCTAAGGCCAAGACCAACAGCGGTTTCCTCCCAAGAATAACAACATTCTCAACAGCTAGCATGTACTTACCATTACTATATCCCAGGTACTTTCATGTATTATCTCATTTATCTTTGCAGCAGTTCTATTTACGTACACAAAACTATTATCTCTGTTTGCAGATGAGGTGAGTAGCTTGTCCAAAGTCAAAGAGCAGTGAGAGGTCACAAACTGAAAACTCTCAACTTGGAATCTAGAGCTCGTACCTTTAACCATGCTGCTGTGCTCCTTTACTGACACTTATCCCAAAGTGCTGAGAACTGAGTTCACTATTTGATTGGAGGAGATTGGAGAAAATGACTTTGGCTACAGTAACATAAAATCCTATTCATACTGGCTTAAACAAGCCTAGAGAATTTCTAGGCTCATATAACAGTTCCCCAGGAAGGTCAGTTCCTGTACTGGTTACATCAGCAGACCAACAACCAAACTCCTTGAGGAACCAAACTCTTTCCATCTCTCTTCTCCATCACCCTCTGTGTGTCAGCTGGGTAGCCTAATGGTTGCAGCAGCTCCAGGGATCGCATTGTCCACCTGCCAACATTCAACGACGAAGTTTTCAAAATCTCCCATTAATGGAGAATTCTTTCTCCTGAGGTTTCCTTCTCATGAAGGGACATCAACATATCATTCTAGTGCTTTCTTATCCTTGGGAAGTTGGCATGATTTATGTGACTGATAAATTTAAAAGAGTAACTGTGCATGATTTAACTCACTTTTGTCTTTCTTTCTCTTCTAGGGAGTAAACCTTTCATCCAAGAGCATAGGTTGTTCTCTGCTTCTCCCAACAGTAATTCTTACCTGAGCAGCTTTCCTACATGGGAAAGCTGCGTCAGTCAAGGTCTTCCTGTGAATACATAAGTCTGCTGGAATACGGGGGTTCAGAATCAGTGAGCCCATTTGACTAAGAAAATCAAAGTTATATCAACCACCTTAGCCTCAATGATTAAAAATAAAAAGGTGACTTTTTTTTACATCTACATTTATTCTTTCTTTTCTTCTCAATTCATTCAGAACTTGCAGAGAGAGAGAGAGAGAGAGAGAGAGAGAGAGAGAGAGAGAGAGAGAGATGCTATCTATGGGGTTCTTTCAAGCACCAAAAACTTAGCAGACTTCCATGCATATCTTTTTGGCCACAAGTAAGTCATCAACTCACTCCTAAACCAATCCTGGCAGGGGAATATACACTTTCTGATTTGCTTACAACTAGGATTTACACAAGTCTTGTGGGGAAGGAGTGGGGACTGGGAAAAAACTAGGATTTTGCCAATAGAGAAAAGGAGAAAGTAGGCAACCTAAGGTCTGGTACTACATGACCAAGAGACATAACTCATATCTTCTAGCACATGGAAGTTGATAAATAAATATCTGGAACCCAGCTGGATCACTATTACAAATACCAATAGCAAATACGAGAGGGAGAACTTTCTTCCTCGCCATTAATTTCTGTTCTCTCCCCCTTAGACCAACTTCCCTCTAGATTACAGGGAAACTCAGAAAAGTAAGAGCACCAAAGAATAAGTATCTATTTCTGTTAATAATTTTCTCTTGCTTACTATTGCAAAACCATTTCAGGAATGTAAGGTTTAAGGAACTACAAAATCTACTCTCCAGAGTAGACACTCTCCTCTCCCTCCCCCTCCCCCACCATTCAATTTCCCTTTGGAAGAAAGGAATGACATAAATTTAATAAATAACCAATCTTGGGAGCTGTCAGGAAAGAACTCACAGGTCATGGCCCAAACTCAAGGGCCTCCTGGGTATAACAATAAACATTTTTACTGTGAAAGCTTTTCCCTTTCCTTCTTCCCTTCATTTAGTTTATAAACTCTAGGAGCCTAAGAAATCATTGCTAAAAAAGAATTTAGCTGGCATACCAGAAGCAATACACTTATTTTACATAAAACTGCTCAGATTTTCTACAAAATTATCTTGTGCCATTTTTATATTTAAGTGTCCCTTCCTTTCACAGAAGCAAATGCCATCCATATGAAATTTTTAGAGCCAACTTTTCTTTAGACATTTGCCATTCAAATACCAAAAAACATAAGCTGGCTTAACTCATAATTGTCATTTGATATTTACATATATTCTTTTCCCTTAGTAAGCAGAGGGCTTTAAAAAGTAAGTAAACAAGAATATACCATAATGTGTCATAAATGAGTGACAACTCTTTCCCAGGGGATATGTACATCTGTATATATGAATGTATTGTATATAAAGTAAACATGTATATGTATATATTTTGCAGTTATAAAGACAAATGGAGAAGGGAAAACAAAATGAATATCAGGTTATAAGTCAATTTGGAGCAAAAATGATACAAACTTTAAAAAAAAAAAAAAGGTAGGGAGAGTGTACGCTCTGACCAGAAAATTGAGATACATGATCACAGATAGCATAGTTTGAACAAATGAATACAGCTGCATCCTCTAAATTCAAAACAAAGCATAAGAAATGTGTTCGTTAACTTAAAACATCTGTTCCTACCACAAGAATATGAATAAGACTGAAAATGCATATGGGTTATTCATCAATAAAAGTACAAAATCTCTTATATTATTCCTCTCACACAATATTTTAAGAAGATATAAGTTCCCAAATAGGAAACTGGCACATGTGATTACAAAGGACAGTTGATAAAAACCCAGAAAGGCAGAAGAGTCATCCAAGGCACCTAGAGCCCAATGTACCACCTGGCACTGTGGGTACAAAATCCCTCCCTTTAAAGAAAAACACAGGGAGAGACCCTTCACTGGACACTGGAGCCAGGAAGTTCTCTCACTTCTCGAAGGGCTTCCTGAAGCAGAAATACACAGCTCACACCTTCAGTCCATACAACTAAGACCCCAAATTGGCAGTCATCAAGATGTACCAACACTCTCTTTCTGATAGTGACTGTCCAGTCTTGACTTGAATACCTCTAGTTAAAAAAAATTTATTGTGGCACCTAGCACAGTGATGATGTGCTACTGGTTTTCTGCAAAACAAAATTAAGTTTTTATCCCAGAATAAGTACATTTTAATAAGACTAGCATTCCCACTTAAGAGCATATTACTCAGTATTTAAAAATAAATGAAGATGGACCCGAGGCATTTAAAAATGTTGAATTCTTGTTAAGCTATAACAAAAAAACAACAATATCCTACAATGCCCAATAGTACTCTTAAGGGAAATTAAGGAATGGCTGCTTTTATTGCTTCCCCTCTGAGTGTATCCACAGGATGCCAAGTATTCCCCCTGACTGCTACAAAGTTCAGAATGTTTAATAGTAGCTCCTGGCCAAGATTCACTAAAAGTTTAGGGGGACTTTGGGCATTTAGTAGGGGATGCTTCCAAATTTTATTTCTCTTCTCCATAAAATCTCTTGAGCATGTTGATAAATACCAGCACAAATGCAAATTTGAGACTTTTCATTTCTAGGGGTCTCTCTTGTGTTAAAGAGTTTCAAATAAAAGAAAGTAATGCTATATAGCACACTGATTTTTTAAAAAGGAGACTAGCACCGAAGAGCTCAAATTGTCTTCCTTTATCCTTCTTAGCCCTAATAAACAAGGCCTACAGATTAGACCAGAGTTCTCAATGTTCCTCTGCCATAGTATACACAGTGGACAACACTCCAAGTATATGAGACTTTGACAAAACACCAAAAATATTTTGTAAAAATCTTAAAAGATACAAATCAGAAACCTCAATGAGATATTATCTCATACCTTTTAAGATAGCTATTATCGGGGCGCCTGGGTGGCGCAGTCGGTTAAGCGTCCGACTTCAGCCAGGTCACGATCTCACGGTCCGTGAGTTTGAGCCCCGCGTCAGGCTCTGGGCTGATGGCTCAGAGCCTGGAGCCTGCTTCCGATTCTGTGTCTCCCTCTCTCTGCCCCTCCCCCGTTCATGCTCTGTCTCTCTCTGTCCCAAAAATAAATAAATGTTGAAAAAAAAATTAAAAAAAAAAAAAAAAAAAAGATAGCTATTATCAAAAAGACAGAAGACAAGGGTTGACAAGGATGAGGAAAAAAGGGAACCCTTGCACACTGCTGGTGAGAATGTAACAATATGGAGCTTCCTTCAAAAAAATTAAAAATAGAACTAACTTATGATCCAGCCATCCAACTTCTGGGTATATATCCAAGGAAATGAAATCAGGATTTTTTTTGTTTGTTTGGTTTGGTTTGTTTTTTTCTAAATTTTTATTTAAATTCTAGTTAGTTAACATATAATGTAGTATTGGTTTCAACAGTAGAGTTTAGTGATTCATCACTTACATGATAATTACTGGGTGGTAACCCAGTGCTCAACCCAAGTGCTCTCCTTTATATCCATTACCCATTTAACACATCCCCCACCTACCTCCCCTCCAGCAACCTTCAGTTTGTTCTCTACAGATAAGAATCTCTTATGGTTTGCTTCCCTCTCTTTTCTTTCCCCTTCCTCTATGTTCATCCATTTTGTTTCTTAAATTCCACATAAGAGTGTAATCATATGGTATTTGTCTTTCTCTGACTGACTTATGTCGCTTAGCATAATGCTCTTTAGCTCCATCCACATTGTTGCAAATGACAAGATTTCACTCTCTTTATGGCTGAGTAATATTCCATTTTATATATAATTTATATATTTATAAATATATAAGTTATAATTTTAATTCCATTATATATAATATCCATAATTTGTCTATTATTGATAATGCTCCTATAATATACATTCAGGTGCAGGTGCCCCTTCAAATCAGCATTTTTGTATTTTTTGGGTAAATACCTAGTAGTGCAATTGTTGGGTCATAGGATACTTCTACTTCTTTTTAATTTTTTTATTTATGTTTTTATTTTTGACAGAGAGAGAGAGAGAGAGAGACAAAGTGCGAGCGGGGGGGAGGGGGAGAGGGGGCGGCAGAGAGAGAGGGAGACACAGAGTATGAAGCAGGCTCCAGGCTCAGTTGTCAGTACAGAGCCCGATGCAGGGCTCAAACTCATGGACTGCAAGGTCATAACCTGAGCCAAAGTCAGACATGCAACTGACTGAGCCACCCAGGTGGCCCAGGGTAGTTCTATTTTTAACTTTTTGAGGCATCTCCATACTGTTTTCCAGAATGGCTGCACCAGTTTGCATTCCCACCAACAGTGCAAAAGTGTTCCCTTTTCTCCACATCCTCGCCAACATCTATTGTTTTCCCGTGCTGTTAATTTTACCCATTCTGACAGGTGTGAAGTGGTATTTCATCGTGGTTTCGTGAAATCCTGATTTCACAAAACCAGGGTCTTGAAGAGTCCCATGTTCATTTCAGCACTACTCACAATAGCCAAGATATAGAAACAACCTAAAATCCATCAACTGATTAATGGCTAAAGAAAAAGTGGTGTATATATCCAATGAAATGTGATTTAGCCTTAAAAAGGTAGGAAATCCTGCCATTTGCAACACCCTGGGTGGACCTGGAGAACATTATGCTGAGTGAAATAAGTCACATGCAGAAAGTCAACTACTGCACAATCTCATTTGTATATAGAATCTAAAATAGTCATACTCTTAGAGTGGACAGAAAAATGGTGGTTCCCAAGGCTTGGGGCAATTATGCAAGTTAAGAAGATGAACAAATTCTGAAGATCTAATACACAACAATGTGACTATAGTTAATACTGTATTGTACACTTGAAATTTGCTAGGAGGGTATATTTTTGTTTGTTTCAAGTTTTTATTTAAATTCCAGTTAGTTTACATATAGTGTAATACTAATTTTAGTAGAATTTAGTGATTCATCACATATATAATACCTAGTGTTCATGCTAGGAGGGTAGATATTAAATGTTCTCACACCAAAAAAAGAAAGAAAATGGTAACTAAGTGAGGTGATGGATAAGTTAATTAGCTTGTGGTGATTTTTTCACAATATATACATATATCATCAAGAAGTACATCTGAAATACATACAATTTTTATTTGTCAATTATTCTTCAACAAAGTTGAAAAAAAAAATTTAATGGGATATATAAACTGATTGCAGGCAAAGACCCAGCTATAACTACCCCCCTCCCTTTCATTCAGGAAAACATACGAAGCAAAATGCGGAGTAGTGTTGTAACTAAGATGACCTTCAAACTGTTTAAACTACATAAACAAAGAGCAAATTCAGGCACTACAACAGATTTCTTGTGACCTTCTTCACAACTGCTAACAAGAGTACACTGAGGCTTCACCTGGGGTGAGAACCACGCATGAGACTATAATTCAAGCTTAAGTGCTGTATGTTAAGAATTTTAAAGCTCTACAGCTGCAAGGTAGATTACAGTGACCATGAGCTCTGTGAGGCTATTTATATTTTACTTTTTTAATTAATTAGCATTAATAAAAATTTTAAATTCAGTCCCCTAGTGTCACCAGCCACATCTCGAGTACTCCATAACTACATGTGGTTCATGCCTACCATACGAGACCCTGTAGCTATGGATCATTTCCACCAGCACAGAGAGCTCTATTGGATAGCACTGAGCTAAGGAATCTTGGAGAGGATCTAATGCTCTCATGTTATAAATTTAGAAACTTAGAGCTTATTTCATTCAAGTGACTTACTCAGTGCTTCATAGCTAGTGATTACAGAGCCAGGACCCAAACCAAGACACCCTGGCCTCTACCACTCCGTCATTTCCACTCTGACATTTTTTGTCACCTAGATGATGTAAGCGGCCAGTTTCTTGCCAAGCACAGTTCTGGGTTCTTTCACAAGCATGTTCTCAGTTAATCCTCACATCATCCCTATGAGGAATACAGTCCTCATTATATAGAATATGAAACTGAGACTCAGCTGTATAAAACATGGGACCTGAGGTCACACAGCAGGTATATAGCAGTACTAGGATTCAAACTCCAAAGCCTGGATCTTTCCACTATGTCATACTATACAGTAGTGAAGTAAACCCTCCACATTTTTAATTGTCCCTGAATTTTTTTCTTTCTTTCAAATGTGTTAAAATTTAGTGTCTCATAATCTACTTTGTCAGCATTTGTGAGCAAAAGTATCCCAAGTAGGAAAATTTCAACACTTTTAACACTTTTGACCTAGAGAAGAATAGTTTTGTGCAACTCTCCCAATCACAAATGCTTACAGCAACAATAGCAGCAGCTGACCTTCACTAAGTGTTGTAGGTCTAGGTCACAAGCACAAAAGTGGGTGCTTCATGTTGATCTCCTTTAACTTTTGCAACAATCCTGTGAAGTAAATAGTTTATTTCCATTTTACAGATGTAAAAATTGAGGTTAAGAGTCCAACTACCCACCCCTAGGGAAAATCTAATAAAGAGAATTGTTTACTTGTGGTGATACCAAAAGAAAGTTAACTTCTTTTTGCTCAATATAGTTTAAAAACAACAGAAGATAAGTGAAAACACTGAAATAAAAAATTTATTTTTCTCCTCACACTCAATGCCCCAATCACAGTTAAACATAGGAACTAGGTAGTCTCCTCCTGATAGATTCCTGATTTAAAAAGGTCATGCTCTCCCTTTCTCTCTTTCTGATGTTACAGAAAGTCCTGAGAGCCCAGGGGCAGGGATGTTGTGGGACATGAAACACACCCCAAAATAGATGACTCAGTGCTTCTCAAAGTATAGGACCTTCCTGGTATTTTGACTCCCTTAATGTTAATTTTTGACCTGAGGAATGGAAAGAAGAGAAAAGTAAGGAAGACAGTGTTAAAGAAAGGAGAAGAGACACAACTGAGGGCAGTACATGCAGCTTAGAACCAAATTACCCCAGATTGTCACCACAAGTCCATACAGCTAGCAAAGCTGACAAACAGAACACATTGTTGGGAGTGTGTGTGTGTAAAGTATAGCATATATATTTTTTAAATTGGAATGACCCCCTCCAAACATTTCTCGCATCATGTGGTGTATCTAGTTAGTTCAGGAGAGCCTCAGTTAGATGGGAAGGGGTTAGCCAGGGACAACTGGCTTTTGCAGGAGGTGACTGGCAGAGACAAATGCATGGCAGGTGCAGCAGCAAGGGGGTGGGCATATAGAACTGAAGGTGAAATAAGCTAGTTGTGTGCAGAGACAACAGGCAGACTGGCTTGGCAGAGAAAAGCAAGCTGCTCAGTGAAATGGCTCTCAAGTCAGAACCGGGTTTGATTGCTCTCTCCTTCTGGTACTGACTAGCTATATAATTTTTGGACAAACGACTGAGACCTTCTGAACCTCAGTTTATCTGTAAAGTAAAGACAACACCTATTTCCTGGGATTGTTGACAGTATGAAATACATAGTAGGTGCTTAACAACTGCCCCTTCTTCTTGTTATTCTTCTTGGTTGGTAAAGAGGAGTTTTGTTATGGCGGAAAAGAAAATACAATGCACTTCATCTGAGTGTCCTCCCCACATTGCCTTCTTTACTCTACAAAACCCCCTCAGGAGAGGCCTTATCTATCCCCATTTCACACAGGAGGTGATAGAGATTCAGGAAGATCTTGTCATTTTCTCTAGGTCACCAAGCTGGTTTAGTGGAGAAGGAAGAATCAGAATGAGGTCTGTTGGGAGACAAGCATCATGAATGCTCCACTATCTCTGAGAGCTTCCCAGGCAACAGGGGATGAGATTAGAGAGGAATAAGTGGGAGAGTTAGCAACTAGCAACCAGTACTAGACCCACGTTCTCATTTGCTTGGTACGTTTTCTGGAATTCTTCTGGGTGAAGCTGATGCTTTGTTGCTTTCAACCAGACCCACCCTCCACTTCTGGTTACTCTCTTGAGAAATGGATTAAGTTCAGGAACTTCACATCCTTTGCCCCAGTTTTCTCACCTATAAAATGGAGTTCAGAATACACAATCTCTGAAGTCACTCCTAGCTCTAAACTGTGTGTGGGTAGAATTTACAGGGTTTAGAACAGGGACATTATACCACCATCCCCAGAGGCAGCTCCCAACTGTGAGGCCTCTTACTAAAGACACTGTCACCCAAAGAGTTGTTTAATCAGAAAATCCTAGAATAGTATATAAATGCTCTTAAACTCTTTATTTTAATTCAAAATACAAAAATGTACATGCATGCAATTTCATTGATGTGGGAGCAATGCCTTTCTCCGAGACCACATCAGGTGGAGAGAGAGTAGCAATGAATCATGCACACAATTATATCATCTGCCATTTCCAGTTTAAAGTTCCTTAAAATGGAAATAGAACTTAAAATGGTAGCAAATAAATCCAAATGTAGAATCTCTCTGGATTTTTGTGTTTTTCCCCAATCTTTTATAGTTGTTTCTCTTACACTTAATTTGACAGCAAATTTTTAGTGACTCACCTCTATGGAGTCTTTTTAAAGTATTCACCATAGTTTCCCTAGAAACAAGAACGTTATTTCTTTTCACATTCACATTCAGCAGCTTAATTAAACTATAAGTCAGATTTTGTCATTCCTCTGCTATAGCTCCGCCAATACACCTTACCAAGAAGACAAGCTAAAGTTCATACAAGGCCCCTGCCCACCTCTCTGACCTTGTCTCCTGCCATCCTGCCCATGGATCATGCAGTCCAGCCATTCTGACCTCCACGCACTTCTTCAAATGGCTAAGCCAGCTTCTGCTTCAGATTGTACCCTGCTATTACCCTTCTCTGGAATTCTTCAGGGAGACTAGCTCTTATAATGGCTGCTTTCAGGTCTTTGTTCAAATGGCACCTTCTCAGTGAAGCCATCCCTGTCACCCTGTTTCCAGTAGCCACCCTCATCAGTGTTTTCTATCTCCCCACTCCCCTCTTGTTTTTCTCCATAGCACTTATCTGACATTCTATATATTTTACTCATTAGAATTCAAGCTTCCTGAGGGCAAGGATTTTGTCTGTTTGTTCATTGATGCATTCCCAGCTCCTAGAATAGCAGGTTCACAGCTGTCACTCAATAAATATTTGTTTAATAATAATCTTTATTATTGGGGTGCCTGGGTGGCTTAGTCAGTTAAGCATGTGACTTCAGCTCAGGTCATGATCTCATGGTTTTTGAGTTCGAGCCCCAACTCGAGCTCTGTGCTGACAGCTCAGATCCTGGAGCCTGTGTCAGGTTCTGTCTTCCTCTCTCTCTGCCCTTACCCTCCCCTCTCAAAAATAAAAAAGCATTAAATTTTTTCAGAAATAATAATAACCTTTAGTATTGTAGCAAGTATACTGTCTTTCTAGCTGAGCCACATAATTACAATAATAAGGACATCAGGCTTGATTGAGGAGGTTTAGGAACACATGTAGCAGAGTCTTGGTAAGTAAAGAAGCCAACTGGCAGGGATCAGGAGTGTGCTGGTGCACTACAGTGCAGCATAGTAGCCCTAAGCATCCATAAACCCTGGAAGGAGCCAGGACATGGAACGGAGAAGAGCAAGATCACCCATTAAGTGCAAATTAACTAGACAGTCTCTCCTTTAACTTGAATGGCATTGCCCTCTCCAAGTACATGATGCTTTCATATTTGAATGAACACTAACACAGAGCAATATCAAATATAGAAGATAGGCTAGCCACTATTCTTTGGATACAGGGGAACAACACCAAGAAGACATGTTGTCTTGTTCTAGTGAATCCCTTAATGGTCAATTTACTTTTAGCAAATCTCTTAATCTCTTTCTCATCCTTGGTTCTTCATTAAAGAGGAGGAGAATATAAAATAATACATGGCCTGCTTATTTCAGTATCTATTGTACTGGATAGATCAATAGTTATGAAAATACATTTTTTAAATTATAAAGCAGTGCATACAACAAAACAATTTTCTGGGTATTAACGTGGAAAACCGACTTGTCTATAATATCTACTCAATTCCCCAAAACCAGTGATGTACATCATAGCACTTTGATTTTAAAATGATTCTCAAAATGTATTAAAGAAGAAACACAAGGAAAAGTAGGCTGGGAAGGGATGAGAAAGAGAGGGAAAATGGCTTTCTCCTGATCCTTTAATAGAAATATACAAGGGGCGAAACATAAATCTCCAGAGTAATAACTATATTATATAAAGTTTAGAACCAAGAATATTACTGTGAACATCTACAATTATCTAGACTGTTGGATATTTCAGATATTCCTCATCTATCTCAACACTGCAAAGATAATCCAAGATGACTTATCAATATCACCCATGTCAGTAGCAGGTTGTGATGTAAATGAGCAAACCCTCTCCAACCATTTCAGTTCTGTTTTTATTATAGCATTTATTAAACCAAAATAAAAAAAGTGGTGAAGAATGACTTGTCACACCATTTATTAGAGTTGATGGAGTGTAGACAGTCTTTTCAATAAGGCTTTCACACACTGTTATGCACCATAGTACATTATTAATGAAAAGAAATGCATGAGACTTACATCAGCTTTTCCCCCAAGTCATCAGGACATTAAATTCAAAATCAACTCTACCATACATGGCAAAAGTTCAGAGATAAAATGTTAATTTGCTTGCTATTTACCAAAACTTAAAGTTACAATTCACAGCAACAGTCAGGAATCCTCCATATTGTACTCAATTTAATAATTTTACTTTTTTTTTTTTATTTGGAGGGGCATTCAAAGGAAGAAGCAAATGCAATGGGAAGATAAACAAATTGTGCCCTAGTTCATATCTGACAAGAGAATGGGATCTAATTTTCTTTCTGATTGAAAGAACACAAAGGACAGCTATGGAATGCAAATTGTGTTGGGTGTTTGAACTCCTTTCCCAATACCTGAGTATTCAAATGGAACTAATTCACTCTGGAAAAGGTATTAAGTAATTGAGCATGATTGTGCCAAGCTGAGGGATAATCCTCAAACTGTGAAGGAAAATAAACATATTTCACAACGATAGGGTCACCTCACTCACTCAGCAACCTCAATCAAGCATTTTACATTCGAAAGAAATAAACCAAATATATGAAGAATGACCTACCGCCAACAAGGAACCCTGATAGACACAAGCACCTGTAGGGAAAAACAAAACAAGAATTAAAAGGAATGCAAAATAGACCAACAGGCACTGCCCCAGCAGACTTAGGCTAAAACTGCATGTACATGCATCATAGTCAGCAAATTGTGCTTTTTCCAAAATCTTAAAAGCTTGAGCATTCTGCCCCTGGGGAAATAAACCCATACAACACAACAACACTTCTTGGACACGCATGAGGGAAAGCATCATTAAAACTTATTATTTGAATTTTAAAATAAATGTGTTTACAATGGCATGCCATGTATATACAATGTATACTTTTTCCTATGTAATAAATAAGCAAAGTCTCCATAATCTAGTCCCAATTTACTTATCCAGGATTCTCTGCCACTCTTTGCTTACACAAATTCTCCAGTCTGACCCAAGAGGCCAACTTAGGATCTGGTGATAACACTTCCATATCTCAATGCCTTTGTTCACTTTTGTGGGTTTTTTTTTAATTTTTTTTAACATTTATTTATTTTTGAGAGACAGAAAGAGAGCACAAGCAGGGGAGGAGCAGAGAGAGGGAGACACAGAATCCGAAGCAGGCTCCAGGCTCTGAACTGTCAGCACAGAGCCTGATGTGGGGCTTGAACCCACAGACCGTGAGATCATGACCTGAGACAAAGTCAGACACTCAGGCGCCCGACACTGTTTTCTGTAGGAGACACACTGAGTCTATTCAGGTTCCTTAAATTTGATCCCATTTCCTTCATGAGGTTTTCCAGCCCACAGGATTGTTATGCTTATTTCCCTTTGGGGCTCACAGTACTCAGTGTCTGCATCATCCGTTTGTGAATTCATTCTTGTGTGCTTCCTTATAGTACCCTTGCTAAGGATGCTGAGGATGTAGAACTGTTGCATCTACCACGCTATAGTGTTTAGATCCTCTTGGGACAGGGATGGCTTCTACTTCTCTGTCTTCCCTAACTCTTCACATAGTAGGCATCTACTTAGGTATCTGGCTGATTATCTCTTTCTTGCCTTTCATACAGTAGGTTCCTCTATAGGGATATTATAACATTTATAAGAGAGCGGTGGAGATTGTAGTTATTTGGAAAGAACTCTTCCATTGAGCTCTTGAACTCCAATACTCTTTTCACCCTCTTTTCACTCAATTTTTCTTTCTAATAGGCTGGTTATGAACTGATACATCTTTCTATTTTCCATTCATTAAGCACCAAATAAAAAACAACGAATGATTTGCTTCTAAATGGAAAAGAAGGCTAAATGTGAATGGGACAGCCTATATTTTCTGAATAACTAGCCTATCACAAAATAAATATTTCCAAGTATTATATTTGAAAACAGTATAAAATTGGAATCCTAATTTTAAAAAACAAACACATTTTCAACCAATCTTTGAACACCACAACAGGTGTTCTTTTAACCTAGAAACATGTGGGTAGTGTGCTAACAGGTACTCTCTCAGAAACAGAAGCTACAAAACAGATTGGAATAACATGCACACACCAAGGCAGAAGCACAGTTTGACAATGGGCTGCACTTGGTGTCCAAAGAGGGAAGGACATATCTTACTACAGTGCTTGGCCTCCAACAGATCATTCATGAAATCTCAGAAACACTAACTACTCAGGAAAGGACCAGTCTGCCTTATGCACTAATACTGGAATTAAGAACAATCTTTAAAGAAATGAAATGGCTATTTACACTTGAGGTCTGAATCAAAGATCTTTACTGGCAAATTTATTGGAATGACTTTTGTGCCCTTGACATTCAAACAAGAATAACTTGAGAGGAAACCTTGGGAGAAAGTTCTTAACTCACTTATTTTTCTTTAATAAATAAAGACTTAGTAAAAGAAAGAAAGAAAGAAAGAAAGAAAGAAAGAAAGAAAGAAAGAAAGAAAGAAAGACTTAGTATTTTAGTCTGTGGTATGTCATGAGAGATATATATGTATATGTAAATGTATATAATAATCACATATACATGTATATAAATAAAATAATCCTATAAAGCTCAAATAAATACATATCAACACAATTCAATTCAATTTCTAAATTACTTAAGTTGACATATTTAATTACTTCTTATGTTTAAAAAATAAACACAAAGATCAGGGGTGAGTGGGTGGCTTAGTTGGTTAGGAGTCTGACAAGCTCAGGTCATGATCTCATGGTCCGTGAGTTCAAGCCCCACATTGGGCTCTCTGCTGTCAGCGCAGAACCTGCGTTGGATCCTCTGTCCCGCTCTCACTCTGCCTCTCTCTCTCTCTCTCTCTCTCTCTCAAAAATAAAACATTTAAAAAAATTTTATTAACACAAAGATCATCCCTTCAGTACAATTTAACAAAATTTAACCTTTAGAATAAACAAACAAAAGTTAACCTTTAGAATAAGACTATCAAATAATTTTACTGCCCTCCTACATAGCATTACCTTCCAAAAGCCAATCATCTTTTCAAAGCTCCAAAAGGAATCAAGTATCTGAAGAAATATCCAGCTACCCATATCAAAACCCATTTCTGTAAGGTCAGATAGATGTTACAAACCCCCTGTAACATTAAAAAATAAAGCAGCGGGGCGCCTGGGTGGCTCAGTCGGTTAAGTGTCCGACTTCGGCTCAGGTCAGGATCTCGCAGTCCCTGAGTTCGAGCCCCGCATCGGGCTCTGGGCTGATGGCTCAGAGCCTGGAGCCTGCTTCCGATTCTGTGTCTCCCTCTCTCTCTGACCCTCCCCCGTTCATGCTCTGTCTCTCTCTGTCTCAAAAATAAATAAACGTTAAAAAAATTTTAAAAAAAAATAAAGCAGCATTGAGTGTGGCATCACATACACACTTGGCTAAGCCAAACATCTGCTAGAGACTCCAGTCAAAACGGTGTGTAACTGCTGATAAATTCCATCATTAGGAAAAGGAAATAACTCAATTTGGGTTGCTCCATGATGTACAATGCCAAAAGAAATAAGCTTTGCCCTCAGAGGACTTTCCTAAAACGGAACAGCTCTACCCAGAAGGCAGATGTACAAATGAGTCTCCATTAACGCGGCTTCCAAAACCTCATTTCTACTCTCTTGAGAAAATAAAGCATTCCAGTGTGATGCCCAGTCCTATCAAACATTTATCACCACCCAATGCCAGATGCAGTCCTCCAAAGCAAGCATATTTCTCCCATACTAGCACGCTACTCACACCCACCAACAGATAGAGTTGGGAGGTTTGCTGGCAGGAGGTGCTGGATACAGCTGCTGGTTTTGCACTAGAGCAGAGACCTTTCCACTAACTGATCAACTCATATAACACAGAAAACAAAGGGACTCTCTCCACCCATCACTTTATTTTTCTGAAGGAGTACAGCTCTGTCTGAGATTTAGATTTATGGCTTTACTGGAGCTTTAAAGGAAACTCCAGATCAAGGTGAATTCTGACAGATGGTGAGGATCTAGTAGAAGAAATAGCCTTCTTCAAGAGAAAACAAGAAACGTAAGAGACCACAGAAGCTGGAATTCTCTAACCAAGAACTTCATTGGTTTTAGGGCATAGAATACAACTGAGATGCTGGGTAATTTAAATTCCAAATCCTTATGAGGAAGTACATAGAGTTTTGTGGGGTGAAGTGATCACATACAGTGCCAAGAAGGAAGCCCAGGTCCTGAGACATTCCTCCATGTGGCTGACTCCGGTCTTGTAGGTCACACAGGCAAAATGTTACTTCCTAGTCATTTAAACAAGTAAATATCTACGTTTCAGCCCTTGTGCACATTATAATGTGCTCCTTTTTGGGATACATGTATAAAATCTAAAGTTTTCAGAGAAAATATGAGATATAAGTTGTACCAGGACTCTCATCCAGAAACCACTCACTCCAGAAATTGTACCTGGTAAACTGAATAAACTAGAGAAGTTAAATCCAAGAGTCACAAAATGTCAGATAGATTAGTTCAAAGACAGAGTCGTATATATGGCCATAAGATATGAAAAGATTTGAAAAGTATGGTATCACAAAAATATGACTCATTAGGAACAAGCAGCCACAAGTTAGCATTTAAATGTTCAAGCTTTATGTTGTGTTGTAATTCAGCATATGGCTTGTACACTGTGGAATAGTTAAAATAGAATCGTTTTCTGGACCGACAGGACAGCTCATGTCCTGATTATTGTAAACCAGGATTCAGATCAATTAATAGAGTAGTTAAAATGAAAATGGGCCAACTGTTTTTGAACTATTGTAAGATTTGGCACACAACTCCAACTCTGCCATGTGGTATTCTCCTCCCTTCTCCTGAGCCATGTGGTGGAGGGTATTTATGACTAGTTGTGTCTGAATAAAATTGAGTGGTATTGCCACTCAAGTCCATAACAGTGAATACAGATGACTGTGGCTTCACTAAACAATGTATATGCAGAATCCAATCCCTAGAGGAGAAGAGAAATGTAGTACGATGGAAATATGAGCCTATGACAATACACTTCTTTATTTTCACTAGCAGATAGTTGCAAAAGTGCAATTATTCAATAGTGGGAAACCCACCAAGCACCGATGTTCACCTATCTCCCATTTCTGCTTTACTAATATTAATAATTTCTGGGTATGCAAACTTCTTCAAGACAGGTAATATGATTCCCCCTATCAGAAGTAACTGCACACATAAGCTCTCAATAAAGATTTGTGGCATGAAAGAATGAAAGGACAGGCTATCTATCCCAGTGAATATCTTCTCTTTCTTCACACTGAGTTTTAAGCATTAAATCTTACACAAAAGGAACTCTCTAGCCAAGAGTGGAACCAAATATGCTGATCCATAAATAAAACATGCTGTCTATCAAATTATCTTTTCCAATGTATTCTATTAATGGCATTTACAAGAAGAATCTGGAAGATTGTGGGATTGGCTAAAGCCCCATGGGGAGAATGGGACACAGACAAGTAGAAGTCAATTCTGACAACCTCCAATTCAATAATCTTCTCCTATCTCCAAGCCACCATGTTCTATCTAGCATTACTTCACAGGACTTGCAACAGGTCAACACAACTCAAAATGTACTTCTCCAAAACACGTCATGGCAAAGCTTGTCTGATTCATTAAACAGCCATGTTTGCTAGTTTCTCTGTGACTTCTTGATTTAATTAAGTTCTCAAATCATAGTGATTTGTCAGCTTGGCAATATAAGACAGCATAAAATAACACTGCCAATGATTTGCTTATAAAATTCATTTTTCTTTTAATAACTAAAATAAAATTCAGAACCAGAAAGTTGCAAGTGACCACAAAGAAGGCAGCAAATGTTGATATTTTTTCCTATGTTTGATGATTAGCAAAAGCATTTGACAGCTATCACCTAGCCAGCTGACTTCTGCATTTGGTAAATGACAGAGCCACAGCCCAAAGAACTCAGGTGGTTCACTCAAGGTCATACAGCCACTTATCACAGAGGCCAGTCTAAACTTAATTCAAAAGAGTGTGATTACACAATACTCATTCATCTGACCAATTTTTTTTTTAGCACCTAGTGCATACTAGGAGCTGAGGTGGAGATGTAAGACTAATTAGGAACCATCCTAGGCCCTCAGTGAGCATACAGCTATGTGAAGACCCAAACCTCACCCTCATCAACTGTAATTGTAGAATTAGTCAATGGGGTACTAGAAGCATATATGAGATGCCCTCTGAGCACTAAGAAGAAAACATAAATTCTGCCATAGCCTGGTCAGCAAAAGTATCGAACCATACATCACACTACGAGAGGCACACATGTGAATACTTCTTTTCCATCTTTAAAAATCACTGGGGTGCCTGGGTGGCTCAGTTGGTTAAGCTTCCAACTTTGGCTCAGATCATGATCTCTGGGTTCATGCTGACAGCTCAGAGCCTGGAGCCTGCTTCGGATTCTGTGTCTCCTTGTCTTTCCGCCTCTCTCTCTCTCTCTCTCTCTCTCTCTCTCTCTCTCTCAAAAGTAAGTAAACGTTAAAAAAAATGTTTTCTTAATCATTGCCAAGGCTAATAATAAAAACTTGAAGAAATCTGTAAGATCCTTAACTTTTCCATCCTTGACTTCAGTGCTCTTATTTTTAAGAGAAAAAGAAAACCCTGACAGAAGCAAATCAGAAGTCTCATTAGATGACAGCTGATTTTTTGGCTGTGGGTCTGATATCACTTAATTAAATTACTTAAATAAGATAATGTATGCAAAGTGTTTGGCATAGTGGAAGCCAAGTAACTGCTCAAAAAATGTCCACCTTCATTCATTCATCGTTAGATAAGCACCATTACGACTCAGATGGAAACTCTCAGACATCTACCAGTCCAGTTTGTGAATTGAATCTAGAATGCCCTGAAGGTGGGGTGAACCAGTAAGAAGCAAAGTTTCCAAAGAATCTTTGGAGGAATAGCGCCCCTGGCGCCCTGCCCTCCTCCTCCGGGATCAGAAGACTTTGGACATTCTTAAACTTCGCCCATTGTACCAACCAGTCTTCCAAAGAGCGAACCCTGCAGGCTCTTAATAATAATGGCTTTTGTAATTTCAAGAGATTTGGTTCTGAAAAAACGGCGTCATTCCAACTGCCCCCTGGTGAGCTATCAGGGAGAGAGAACACGTTTTCCGCGTTGCTAGGGTATGATTCTAAATAAGAAACTGCCACCACCAAGTGAAAACATAATTTTTCTCTAAGTCTCAAATTCTGATTTGGGTGGCCTGGGTTAACTCTCCCACCTGATTTATTATTGCAAGTAAGCCCTAGAATTTTTATTTTTTTTAAATATGCACACGTACAGTGAAGACATTTCTACAGGGTATGCCCTATTTGAAGTCTTGCACAGGCCCCAGGCGTGCTTTTCCGGGGTAAAGTAATTGACATGCTTCCCGGGAGGGTGCGGACAGGCGGTACCTATACCCATGGTAAAGTCCCCATCACTGTGCGTGGACTCCCAAGGCCACGCCACTTTCTCCGGAGAAACTAGCAAGGAAAAGGCAGCTGCTCTGATGGCCAGAGGTCGATCCAAGGCAGGGCTTTGTCCTCTGCCTGGCCTCCTGCCGCCCCCGGCCCTGCGCCCAGGCTCCGCACCCTCAACTGCCCCAACCCGGCAGCAGGCGAACGCGCCCTGCCCCGCCCGGCGCCCGCCGCCGCCGCGGCTGCGGGTCTGATTTGTGGCGGAGCAGGTGAACTCTCCTTCCCGCAGCTGGATGAATAATGAATGGAGACGGGAGGGGAAGCCAAGAGCCCGCGGCGGTGGATTAAGTCGTCTTCCTCCCAGTCCGCCGGCACCCTTCCCCCTCTCCAAGCACTATCTAGATGACTTTCCCGTCTCCCCGGAGCAGGTAGGAACTCACAGCGCCTCGCATCCCCGGGCCCGCCATCCCATGACCCCCGAACTCTTAAATTACTTATGGATTCATTTATTTGCCTGAGCCCCGACTGCCTTTGCTATCATGGCGACAATTCCCACCGTCTCCTTTCTCTCCCCCAGGTCGGGGTTCTACACACAGGTTGGAGCCCCGGAAGAAAACCAGGAGTGAGGGCGAAGTAAGAGAATGAAGCTAAACTCTTATTAATCACTTTTTCCCCCCTAGGGAAGCAGGCAGGCTCGTAGGCTCGTGCCTCTCTGTACTAGGGAGATTTCTCTTAGTGCATTTGAATTGTCTACGTACAGAACGCGCTCTATCTAGTTATAAAATCTTTACTGGACTTTACAGGGACACTTCCTGGGGCGAGGGGGCAGGGAGAGTGGCGAGGGCTTTAAGGTGCCGGATTTTTGTTTCGTGGGAGCGGAGGTATTTTTACCCAGGTAAGAGCAATTGTTCGCTCCTCGCCTACGCTTCATGCAGTCGCTTTCCGTTGGGGGCAGCGGGTAAGTGGGAAAAAAGAGAATCCAGTCTCGGAGATGCCACCTCAGTTGGCCACCCACCCACCCAAATGCACTAAGGGCAGAGAGGGAGGCGGGAGACGGGCTTGTGATCTGAATGCAAAACAATCAAGGAGTAGGAATCTTCTCAGAAAAAGCCCATTCCAGTTCCACTCCCACCCACCCACCACCCCCAAAGAAACTTCCACCCGACCCCCAATACCATAAACACGCTTGACTTTTTAAACGGCACGACCTCTCCCCCCCACACACACACACACAAGGGGGGAAGGGGGGGGAAGGCACCGCTCTCTCACCTTCGGAATGATGAGGCAATGCCGCAAATTCCGCCAATGCTAGGGCCACCCCGAGCCACACTTTGAAGGCACCCATTGCCGTTTCGACACCCACACTGGAAGAGCCCAGCCTTCAGCATCCAAGAACCAGCTCTCGCCCCAAACACCGGCTCTGGCGCCCGGGCTGGCGCGCACCGAGAGCGGGGGTTGGCGGGCGGCTACCTCCGGGGAAATGCGGCGTTGCCCTGGCCCCGAGTGACACTCTTCAGCAGCCCGGAGGCGCCGGGCCGCGCGGGGGATTCAATTCACCCACTGCCCGGACGGAGAGCGCGCTCAGGTCTCCCGCGGAGCAGCACGCCAACGTGGGCTGAGCTTGGAGAATAAAAGAGGAGGCAGAGCGCAGTTCTCCGCTGTAGACTCGCCGGAAAGTTCCCGTCACAGGCTCATCGGACCTCCCAGCATTTCTCTCAGACCCAACGCGTCCGCTCCTGGGTCCCCGGCCGTGGAGATCCCGGCGCAGGTTGGTCCGGAGCAGCTTTTTAAAGTTCGCTTGACACTCTACGTCGGCGCTGCGTAGGCAGAGGGGGTCGCCGGGAGCCCAGAAAGACCCACCCACCCCTAGGCCGGGCCACCCGGCTCCGCGGACCTCAGCCCCCGGTGGCCGCTCTCTGGAAACTTTGTGCCGCGCTGCGGGCAGCTCCCGGACTCGGCGGCGCTGCAGCCGCACGGCGCCGCCTCTGGCCGCGCTCCCTGCAGCAGCGGGTTCGAAAGCTTCCTCGAAAAGAACGGGGGCGGCGCCTCGGGGGGCGCTGCTGCTACTTTCTCGCCTCCGCCCCTCTCCAGGGTGAGGAGGGCTGTGGGGGCGCGGCTTGCTCCACGCGGACTGCCACCACGGCGCTGTACACCCGGAGCTGGTTTGCAGGGTTGAGGTGTGATTACGGGAGTGCGGGAGGCGCCATAATTTTAAATGCACGGAGGAAAGAGCGAGGGAGGCTGGAAGGGATCCCGAAGTCAATGCTGCCACTCGGACTAGAGAGCCTGCATACGCACAAAATAAGGCCCCCTCTGGATCCCAGCGTTTAAAGGACACACGCTCCGCCTCCCTCCGCCTCCCTCCCCTCCTTCCTCTCTCCTTTGCTCGGTGTGAAAATGGACCCAGGGACTCGGAGCTTTGGCAGAGATTCCAGAGAGTCACGTGGGGAAGGGGAGAATCTAGGAGGGGGGCAGTGAGGGGAGGCCGAGAGAGCAACCTGATCCCCTTATTCGTTCTGCTGGAGTACATATTGCCTTTGTCTGGGGCGGGATCAAAAGTGGTCACACCAGGGCGGGGAGGGGGAGGGGGAGGCGGTGATGGGTGGTCCTTGCTCACTGAGAACCTGCGAACCGGGTCCTCACCTCTCGATTCAGGAGGGACCCATCCGGGAGGGGGTTTTACCCGCATTCAAAGGCCCTGTCGCTATCCTCCACCCCCACACCCCGCCACTCCTGCTGGACTAAGTGCGTGAGGCGGACCTGATCCACCTTGGTGGTTCTGAGACCCTCCTGTTGTCCCACCGTGGGTTTTACCAGCAACCTGAGAGGGTCTTGGCTTGTGTGTCCTAGGCAGGGCCTCCCACCGGGCCGGGAATGCACCTTTACCTCTGGCAGAGAGACTGTCAGTGGAACACTGGGCGGTCTAGGCGAGGTGGCTCCAGCTGCGCCCCCAAATGCCAGTGAGTGGGAAGTAAACCTCTGGGCTACGCAGACTGGGGCGCACACGTGAAGAGTGGAGTCAGGACTGAGTGACGACAGCAATTTTTATATGACCAAATAAAAAGAGCTGGTCTTGGGTTAATCGCTTTACGAGATGAGAATGGTTGCCTCAAGAGAGATGCCGGCTGGGATCTGACTGACCCGGAGGAAACACGTCCTGGTTCCTTTAGTTGACCTGACTTGGGTGAACGTGTGGAAGGGGAGTTTGTCCAAGCTGCACACGCTAGGCTGTGAAACAGTGGGGGGGGGGGGGGGGGGGGGGGGCACTTGTTTTCAGTCTTTACAACCATCCTAAAGGTGGGCCAACGTGCTAATGCTCTCAGCCGCAACTTGGAACAAGTGTAACTTAGTTAAGTTGTAAGTTGTAACTGACGGATATCTGCCATCCCTGTATGTATTCCTATTTAGCCAGAGCAAAATGGGAACCTCTAAAAACCGGGCGCTGACTTTTGAGTTTTTAGAGGAGCCAGGGGGTTTGCATCTCACCCTCAGTCTCTCCTGGGTTATGGGAGTCTCAGGAACAGAGTATGTTTATCACCTTTGTACCTGAAACACAGAGTAGTAGATGCTCATTAAACGTTTGTTGAAAGAACGTACCGAGTAAAATAGTCCCTAAAAGCAGTGGCCACATCAAGTGCAGTGGGGCCCCAAAAAAGACCCCTCCTCTTTTTTCATTTAGAAAAACCTCCCCTCCCCCAAAAAAGACCCCTTCCTCTTTTTTCATTTAGAAAGTTCACATTCTCTCCATCCCATGTAACGTGCTATGAAAACTCAGCTTCCAACACACTCTGGCAACCAGCTTACCACTCCTAACACACTCCTTACAGAAATTTTATAGCCACCACTGACTGGAAGTAACTTAGACAGTTTGTTCTTTCAAGAATCAATTTGATGAAAAAAAATTAAAAAAGACCATACAATCATGGCCCTCAAAGAAGTTTCAGTAAGACATATTATATTTGTGCTACTTTTTAAAAAGGAGAGGAGGTGGGGGGAGAATATCATTTCCAAGTTACACCCATTCACCATATGCATTATTTCTATATAACATCCCCCTCTCTGCCCCACTCCACCACCGGCAGTGCACAGGTGTCCACACTGGCCCACATACATTATCCCCCCTCCCCTCAGCCCTGATTAGGGAGAGAGCAGGTGTCCCCAGAGCCCCACCCCAAGATGATCAAATGGTTGAAAGGGTCAACCAATCAGTAATATTAGGCACATTTAGCACCTTCTGTGGGCACCTAAATTGAGACGTCAGGAAAAGAATTACATTAGCATAATCTATTTCATTATGATAGAAATTTAGTAGGCATTTTTATGGATATGGAACTAATAGTAACTAGCTTATCTGTATAAATTAACCTCTACAAATGAGTGCTTCACTCCAACAACCAATGCTTCCCCTGGCAAGGAGTTGATCGTTCACTAGCCAGAGACAGCTGGTTCTGTATCTTCAATATGCCCTATAGTATCTCCTTGGATTGGCCCTACTGTCACCTACTGACATTTCCCTGGCCTTGGTGCTGCCCAATCTAAGGAACTGATTTATCAATTCCTCCTGTAAATGATAGCAAAAACACCAATAATAGCTAACACACATAAAAATAACAATAGCCTAACACTGTACACTTTTACATTTAATCCTGCAAGAACCCTATGAGACAGGTACCATTATTATTTCCATTTACAGGAGAAATACTGATGTTCAGAGAGTTAAGTAATCTGTCCAGAGTCAGATGACTAAAAAATGGCAAAGCATATTAGAGCAAGCAATGCCAGCTGCAAAAGCAGGCAAACCCCCGAATTGTAGTGTCTTAAGACAACAAAAGTTTATTTCTCAATCACATCTTGGCCCTGGGTGTAGGTGACTTCTTCTTATTGCTAGCGCGTGATGGAACACATGGCATGTAGCTTCCACATATGGGTAAAAAAGTGATAAAGGAGGTACTGCAATCCCGAAGGGCGTTAGCCCTTCCTCTTAGAGCCCAGTGGCAAGAATGAGTCACATAACCCCAACCTAACTGCAAAAAAGGTCGGACCCATAGGAGGAAACATGGATATTTAGTGAGTTCTAACTGTATTGATCCACTCCAGAGCCCCTGCTCTTAACTGTCTTAACTATCCTTAGCTCCACTATTTTGCCTCTTAGCAAAGCCCCGGTTGAACCTCCCCTGCTAACACTAGGGCTTTTGTGACCTTTGTTGCAACTGCTCTACTGTTTCTCCAACTTATCTTTACTCTCCTATTGGTCCACTTTACTCTCCTTTTCCTTTCTCCCTTCTGCCCCCTTTCCTCTGCTTCTCACTGTCTTCTTTCTGCACAACCCCACCCTATGCACTGAGTCTTCTATCACATCGTTCTTCTCGTACCTGCTCTGGGAGTGATCCTGCAGTGTTACTGCTTTTGTTCTGGTTTGTCAGTTTCAGCATGTGACAATATTTGTGGCTTTTTTTTTTCCTGCTTCAAATAGTTACACCAAAAAGAATAAGCAAATAATAGAAGTAAATACTGATGGGCTCTGCCATAATCTAACTCCTGCACAAGAATAACTGCAGCAAACACATTCAAACATTTTTCTCTGCTTAACTGAACTTAATTCTTTTTACAAAAACAGAGTCATAATTTACATGCTATTTTGTAACCTGCCTTTTTTTCTCCCACTGAACAGTATAGCTAGACCACAACATTCTAAGCCAAATCATATTGATCTATCTCATTCTTTTTAAAGGCTTCTTGGGTTTGTATTGTATGGATAGATCTTTATATATTTACCCAATCCTCTGTGAAGAACATTTACATTGTTCCCAGTTTTTTGCTGTTATAAATAATGCAGCAGTAAACGTCCTTATAAAAGTCCTTTGTGCACTTACCCAATTATTTACCTGGGGTAAATTTTGGAGGCAAAGTGCTGGGTCAAAGGGATGCATATTTTCATTTTGATACCTGTCATTTAATCTTTATAAATCTCAAAAGGAGAAATGATATTTTGCTTAATACAACTTATTAACTATGTCACCTCAAGCAGATTACCCTCCTTGAACTTCAGATTCCCTGCCTAAAAAATGGGCATTGCAATAAAAGTCCATTACATGAAAAGTCCTTACAGGACCTCTGTTTGCACTGAATAAAATAAAAATGCCTAGCACCATATGTGGCATGTTAGCCACTTAACAGATATTAGCCAAGTGAAATACATGTACTTTTTAAATCTGCATGTCTTTGCTCATTAGTAAAGTAAAACAACTTTTCTTATTTTTATGTATTTCTTTGTGTGTGTCTGAATGATCTTCTTATATTTCTGTTAGTGGGGTTTTTGATTCTATGTAGAATTGTAAGAGTTCTTTATGTATTCAGTATATTAATCCTTTTCTATGAATGTAAGTATTCCTGTACAGAAAGAGAGTCACTATTTATCATTTATTTTTGTGGGAAAGAAGAGCTTCCCCAGCAATGTCAATGGAAGGACATATAAGACCAACCCTGCCCCCCCAAAAAGGGCTTAGTATCTAGAAATTTTTCCTGGAATAAAATAAACTAAAACCCCAAGTTTTTTGTTTTTTCATTTTTGTTTTTTGTTTGTTTGTTTCCTTGTTTTAGCTTCCCCTTTTGAAACAGCCACCCAACCTTATACACTGGTTCAGTTGTAGCAATTGTGGTAGGCTGGGTTCTCTTCTTTTTGGTTGATAGCCCTGCATCACCATTGTCAAATAGTTTTAATATCACCCCTGTGCCTCTAGTAACGACACAGCAGAAAGCCAAGCATCAGAGGTCACTGAAAATGCCAAATGGCAACAGCAACCAAAAGAGGAAACCCGGTCATGTCAGCACATTTAATCAAGTTCTTTCCCACTCAGACTACACTGGCTTTTGTTTTACACATAAAAGTCCTATATGACTGGACCTGATTCATCCTGCACTTTACTAGTGCATACTTACATCTAGATTTTTTAAACTTCATTTGTTGTTCTCTGTATCACTAATTATCTTCTGTTTACACCGAGAATACTTGTCTATGTAATCAGTACTGGTAATAAGTACAATGTAGTCATGGCAATGAGAAAACATTACTGAAAACTTTGTAGGAAACTAATTTTTTTTTTTTTACTAATCATCTAGTCACCTTGCTGAGCTGTATATTCCCTCTTGTATTTATTTCTACTGAAAGAAATGAGAGGAGGTCAGGTATAAAAAGAAGAGATGCAAAGAAAGGAAACAGGATTTCCAGATGCTCTTTGCTTTTGCTTCAGATTAGAAGCTATTTCAAAACACACACCACCTCTACCCTTGCCCCCCCCCTTAAACAATGAATTCTGAACAGCTTATATGATACAGAATGTGCTGAATAGATTGTAACTTTTCCATAAAATGAAATATTATATACAGGTTTAAAATGATAGTTTAAACATATATTTATTGACATGGAAATATGTTTTCAAAATATTATTGGGTGAAAAACATAGGTTATGTGATAATAATACAATGTTCCCATGCTTTTGCTTATAGACATGTACTTTAATACATTTATACACACACGTCCACTTTAATACATTTATACATACACATCCATACACACACATCTCAAAAGAAATACAGTTGACCTTCGAACAATACAGGTTTGAACTCTGTGAGCCCACATATACATGAATATTTTAATATAAATACAGTATGTGCTATAAATGTATTTTCTCTTCCTTATGATTTTCTTAATAATATTTTCTTTTCTCTGGCTTCCTTTATGGTCAGAATACAGTATAGAATACATGCAACATACAAAATATGTGTCAATTGACTTCCAGTCAAATGTGGACTATTAGTTTTGGGTGAATCAAAAGTTATAGGTGGACTTTTGACTATGCAGGAGGTCAGTGCCCCTACCCCTAAGTTGTTCAAAGGTCAGTTGTACACCGAAATATTATCTGAGGTTGCATGTGACTTAATTTCTTTTTTTAGCTTGCCTGTATTTTCACATTCTTCTATACTAAATTCACATATAACTGTTGGAGGAATTTTCAAATAACAGAATCAGCTAATTCAAACTATCTTAAACTATACATGGCATTTACTGTCTGTCATAATTAGAAACTAAGGCTTTCCTTAAAAGATCTTTAGATTGGGTTCAACTTAGTACTTTAATGATGTTATAAAGGAGCTGAATTCTTTGTTTCTCTCCACTCTGCCTTTGTGATAGACATTACTAGTGCTCACCCACATTTCCTGGCTACATGATATTTCACATTTTTTCTCAGCCCATTCACAGTTAGGCAAGGCAGGTAATTAGATCTAGACCTACACTGTCCAATACAGTGGCCACTATGCACATGTGCCTACTGAGCTCTCTACATCAGATGGCAAAGACTTAGAACACACAAATAAAGAATATAAAATATCTTGGGGTACCTGGGTGACTCAGTAAGTTAGGTGTCCAACTCTTGATTTCAGCTCAGGTTATGTTCTCATGGTTTGTGAGTTCCAGCCCCCTGTTGGGCTCTGCACTGACAGCATCAAGCCTGGTTGGGATTCTCTCTCTCCCTCTCTTTCTGTCCCTCCCCTGCTCATGCTCTCTCTCTCTCTCTCTCTCTCTCTCAAAATAAATAAATAAACATTAGGAAAAAGAAAGTATGGGCACCTGGGCGACTCAGTCGGTTAAGTGTTCAACTTCAGCTCAGGTCATGATCTCACAGTTTGTGAGCTCGAGCCCCGTGTCGGGCTCTATGCTGACAGTTCAGAGTCTGGAGCCTGTTTTGGTTTCTATGTCTCCCTCTCTCTCTGCCTCCTGCTCATGCTCTCTCTCTGTCAAAAATAATCATTAAAAAAATTATTAAAGAATATAAAATATCCCATTAACTTTTACATTAATTACATGTTGAAATGATAATACTTTGAATATATTCTGTTAAACATATTATTAAAACTAACTTTACCTGTTCCTTTTTACTTTCAAAAATATGGCTACTAGAAAATTGGGTTTTCTTATGTCCACTATGCATCTATTAGAATGGTGTAAATAAATAAATAAATAAATAAATAAATGTTTTAAAGTAAATATGAAAAACTGATCAAATCAAGCACTGGCCATGATGTGGAACAACTGGAACTCTCATATGTATTGCTGGTGTTAACATGAAATTGTGCATTTTGGAAAATAGTTTGACAGTTTCTTATAAAATTAAACATGAACTTACTATATGATTGAGTCATCCCACTGGTAAATGTTTACCCAAGAGAAATGAAAACCTATGTTCACACAATAATGTTTTCTATTGGCTTTGTTCGTCACCAAAAATATTTGGGGAACAACTTAAATGTCCCTCCACTGGGAAATAAACAAACCATACTAAATCCATACAATGGAATAGTATTCAGCAACAAAAAGGAACAAACTACACAAAACAGCATGTTTGAATGTCAAATGCATTATGCTAAATGAAAAGAGCCAAATCCAAAAGCTACATACTCTATCATTCCATTTATGTGGCATTGTTGAAAGGCAAAACCATAGGGTCAGAAAATAGATAACTGGTTTCCAGGGGCCGAGGGTAGGAGGAGGGATTGACTACAAAAGGCACAGGGTAATTCTTGGGAGAGACAGAAGTGTTCTAAAATTTGCTTGTAATAGTAATTATGTGACTATATGTGTTTGTTGAAATTCACAGAACTGTATCCTAAAAAAAGTAAATTTTACTGTGGGTAAATTATACCCTAACTTACAAGATAAAAAACACATAACAAACAAACAAATCATAGCAAACAAGCATTACCTCCAAATTTGGTAATAGCAACAATAATAATAAAGTTAGTCATGTGAGTCACATGTGGTTCCCATTATATTTCTATTGGATAGCAGTTTTTTTTTTATTAAAAAAAAATTTTTTTTAATGTTTATTTTTGAGAGAGACAGAGACAGAATGCGAGTGGGTTAGGGGCAGAGAGAGAAGGAGACACAGAATCCAAAGCAGACTCCAGGCTCTGAGCTGTCAGCACAGAGCCCGACATGGGGCTCGAACTCATGAACTGTGAGATCATGACCTGAGCCGAAGTCGGACGCTCAACCAACTGAGCCACCCAGGTGCCCCATGGATAGCACTGTTTTAGACAATGGGCTGTGTTGCTTTTGACCCAAAACTAATATAGCCATGCTCCCTTCCCTGGCCTCACTGACGTCTGAAACCTATGATGGTAGCATCATAAGATGATGGAATCTCTCAATAAGCCCAAATCCCAACAGAAATGTTTGGAACAAAGGCCCCTGGCAACACTCACTGGACAGGTTGTGTCAGAAATATACTTTATCTTGTTAACAACAAAGATTTGGAGGTTGTTACTTCAGCATAACCTAGGCTTTCCTGACCAATGCTGCCTTCCACTGTGTCAGTTTCGCTTCCACTTGGATCCAGCTTTTCAATACAAAATAACTTCCAGCAATTCTCAGAGCTACATGCTTCCCTCCCCCCTCCCATTCTACAAAGAGTTAAACCAAAGCTATGTAAGAAAAGCAAGAATCTACTTTCTCATGAACCCCTAGCAAATGTTTTTCTTGTGTTTCACTGGTCCACATTCACTCTCATGCCCATGGATTTTTGGGAAATACAAACATTCAGTCTACTAGAACCTACAAAGAAAACAAAGACTCCATGAGGTAGTAATTACTAAATATATTCTCTATGAGGGAAAATTCAACAAAATGCAAAGAATTCTCCTGAAGCCAGCTCGTTTTCAGCATATTCTTTCCAAGGCAATACAACTAGGAATCAACATTACTGAATTCAAGCCTCTTGATGTATCCTGGCTCCTTATGCCCCACTACCAATGTTTTTTAAAGACCTCAGGGCAGAAATGACAAAGAACAACATATTCTACCTTCTCATAAGCAAATTCAAGACTTTCAGATTATTTTCACTGCAATCCAAAGATACTGGCCTTCACAAAGCATGGAAAAAGAGACCATTATCTCACTGAGCCCAGGAAGTAACACCTAGTATGCAGTCTAACCTCTAAGACTAACTGGTTGACTGACTTCAAATAAGTCATTAATAGATCTTCTAAATCCTCACCTGTAGAAAGAAGATAATAATACTTGGGATTAATTTATCAACCTTGGTTGTTTTGGGTCTCAAATTAAGAAAATGGATATGAAAATCTTTGGAAACATTAAGAACACTATACAAATGTAGAGTATTATTATTAAGAACTTTGGCTAGGTCAGGCATTTTTATGTACAAAGCAGTTTTAAGACTATGAGTAATCATCCTGTAGTAATTGGATATGTAAATGCTCCCAGAGGTCTACTTCAGCAGGCTATTCAGATAAATCAAAACTGATGATGATGATGTTGATGATGATAATAATATTTCTCTAATAGTGAATGAAAAGCAAGAAGCAAAGGTAATGATCTCATTCCTTGATCCATGGAAGAAGACTAAGTACCTTTTTGGTGTCGTTATTTTTAAAAGACTTCTAGTGATGATATAATAAGAGCTGTGACTTTTACTATCAGTGTGAATCTGCTATGTTTGCTCATTCTAATCCATTAGCATTTAATTTTGCTGTTTTTCTCTCTTATCCTACAGTCATCTAGTAACAACTGAGCTGCAATAAGTCTGGCTTTGGTGCCTCTGGAGCGATTCAATCTTAAAATGATTGTGAACTTGAAAAGACAGGGAAAAACTGGCCATAGATTCTCATGGGAGTCCCCTGGCAGACAGGCAGTCCTGAACCTGCTGTCATTTTTAGGAAGGTATAGAGTGGAGAAATATTTCCCCTGTGCGGAAGACAAAAAGAAGGTGAGAAAGCAGACAGTGAAGACCCATGACCCCGTGTCTCCTAATATCTTGTTTAGAACCAAAGAGTATATGAAATTTGAAAGTGCCTCAGAGATGGGAGAATTTTCATATCTCTTTGAATTAGTACTCTCTTCTCAACTTCAGTTTCCACCCTTATGCTTCTTCTCACCAAAGCATATCAGCATGAATCTGGATCAATGATGCATCAAACATAGCATCAGTATAGAAAAATTCAACTTGCAGGAGGAGTTAAAATGGCAAAGAGTAAGGGGACCCTGGGCTTATCTCATCCCTTGAACACAGGTAGGTCAACATCTAACCATTTTGAATACCTAGGAAATCGATCTGAGGATTAGCAGAACAATCTGCATAATTTGAGGGAGAAAACACAGCAGGTTCATGGTGTGGAAAGGTGAATTGGGGGAGAGAAGAGCTGTCGTGCTGCAGAGGGGAGGGAGCTATTTTTACAGAGAGGAGAAAGATGAGAGATAGCAGCACATTGGGTTTAGGCAAGAAAGTACTCCCTTTGAAAGCATCTAGAAAGAGTGAAAACACACATAGGGGACTGCACAAGAAAACTGTTCCCAAAAGCCATTGACAGGGAGGAAAGGAGAGGTTTTCAATACTGTCAGCTTTTTATAAACAGTATACCACAGAGTCTGAAAGTTCAGAGGTCAGCCCCTGGTGGTACTCCAGGAGCAGACAACGTGGTCTGAGGATCCCCTGTGTCATATGGGGAAAAGTGATTGCTCTGCTTGGAGTGCATTTGGTAAAGATGATACAGCCTCTCCAGGGGCATTGTTGTTCTCTTCTTTTCTTTCTTGGATACAGAAAGAACAAATTTTTTTATTTTATTAATTTTTTAATTTTAATTTTTTTCTCTCTTCTTTTCTCTTTTCTCTTTTTTCTATCAAACTTATCTTTGGGAATGCAAGCTGGTGCAGCCACTCTGGAAAACAGTATGGAGGTTCCTCGAAAAATTAAAAATAGAACTACCCTACGACCCAGCAATTGCACTATTAGGCATTTATCCAAGGGATACAAGTGTGCTGTTTCGAAGGGACACGTGCACCCTCGTGTTTATAGCAGCACTATCAACAACAGCCAAAGTATAGAAAAAGCCTAAATGTCTATCAATGGATGAATGGATAATGAAGATGTGGGATATATATGTATATACATGGAGTATTACTCGGCAATCAAAAAGAATGAAATCTTGCCATTTGCAACTACATGGATGGAACTGGAGGGTATTATGCTAAGTGAAATTAGTCAGTCAGAGAAAGACAAAAATCATACGACTTCACTCATAGGAGGACTTTAAGAGACAAAACAGATGAACATAAGGGAAGGGAAACAAAAATAATATAAAAACAGGGAGGGGGACAAAACAGAAGAGACTCATAAATATGGAGAACAAACTAAGGGTTACTGGAGGGGTTGTGGGAGGAGGAATGGGCTAAATGGGCAAGGGGCACTAAGTAATCTACTCCTGAAATCATTGTTGCACTATATCCTAACTAATTTGGATGTAAATTTTAAAAAATAAAAAATAAAACAAGTTAAAAAAAAAACTTCTCTTAACAAGCTGACTAACACACCTAGGATCTAGCTTCCTTTATTTGGTATTTTTTAAATCTTTTAATTTTTATTTCATTCTGTTATTATTATTATTGTTTTTTATTCCTCCAAAAGGACAAGATGGAAGAATTTACCTCAAAAGAAAGATCAGAAGAAACAATGCCCAGAGATTTAGTCAATGCAGATATTAGTAAGATGTCTGAACTAGAATTTTAAACAATGATTGTGAGGACACTAGCTGGGTTTAAAAAAAAGCATAGAAGACATCAGAAAATCCCTTTCTGCAGAGGTAAAAGAACTAAAATCTAGTCAAGCCAAAATTAAAAATGCTATAACTGGGATGCAAACCCAAAAGTCCATAAAAATGAGAATGGAGGCGGGAGAGCAAAATAGCAATATAGAAGATAAAATAATGGAAAATAATGAAGCCAAAAAGAAGAGGGAAACAAAAGTCAAGGATCTTGAAGGAAAACTCAAGGAACTCAGCAATTTATTAAAACATAATAACATTCACATCATAGGCATCCCAGAAGATGAAGAGAGAAAAGAGGCAGGAAGTTTATGTGAGCAAATTATAGCTGAAAACTTCCCTAATCTGGGGAAGGACACAGACATCAAAATCCAAGAAACACAGGGAACTCCCATTAAATTCAACAAAAGCTGGCCATCACCAGGACATATCATAGTCAAATTCACAAAATACACAGATAAGGAAAAAATACTGAAAGCAGCAAGGGAAAAGAAGTCCTAAACCTACAAGGGAAGACAGATCAGATTCACAGCAGATCTGTCCACACAAACTTGGCAGGCCAGAAAGAAGTGGCAAGAGATATTCAACATGCTGAATGGAAATACATGCAGCCAAGAATATTCTATCCAGCAAGGCTGTCATTCAAAAATAGAAGGAGAGATCAAGAATTTCCCAGACAAACAAAAACTAAAGGAGTTTGTGAGCGCTAAACCAGCCCTACAAGAAGTTTTAAGTGGAAATCTTTGAGTGAAGAAGAAAAAAGAGAGAGTGAGAGAGACAAAAAGCAACAAAGCAACCAAAAGCAACAAAGACTAGAAAGAACCAGAGAGCATCACCAGAAACACCAACTCTACAAGTTAGACAATGGCACTAAATTCATACCTTTCAATAATCACTCTGAATGTAAATGGACTAAAAGCTCTAATCAAAAGACATGGGGTATCAGAGTGGATGAAAACAAAACAAAACAAGATCCATCTATATGCTGCCTGCAAGAGTTTCATTTTAGACCTAAAGACACCTGCAGATTGAAGTGAGGAGTTGGAGAACTATCTATCATGCTAATGGATGTCAAAAGAAAGCCAGAATCACCATACCTATTTCAGACAAACTAGATTTACAGCAAAGGCTGTAACAAGAGATGAAGAAGGGCATTATATCATAATTAAGGGGTCTATCCATCAAGAAGACATAACAATTATACATATTTATGCCCCCAATTTGACAGAACCCAGATACATAAATCAATTAATCATAAACATAAATAGACTCATTGACAATAATACAATAATAGAAGGGGACTGTAACACCCCACTTACAACAATGAACAGATCACCTAAGCAGAAAATCAAAAGGAAACAATGGCTTTGAATGACACACTGGACCAGATGGACATAGCAGGTATATTCAGAACATTTCATCTTAAAGCAACAGAATACACGTTCTTTTTGAGTGCAAATGGAACATTCCCCAGAATAGATCACATACTGGGTCACAATAAGCCTGCAACAAATACAAAAAGGTAGAGATCATAACCATGCTTATTTTCAGATCATAGAGCAATGAGACTTGAAGTCAACCACAAGAAAAAATTTGGAAATCCCTCAAATACATGGACGTTAAAGAATATCCTACCAAAGAATTAATAGGTTAACCAGGAAATTAAAGACAAAATTTAAAAATAAACAGAAGCAATGAAAATGAAAACACAATAGTCTAACATCACTGGGATGCAACAAAGGAAGTTCTAAGAGGGACATATATTGCAATTAAGACCTATCTCGAGAAGTAAGAAAGGTCCCAAATGTACAACATAAACTTAGAACTAAAGGAGCTAGAAGAGGAAGAGCAAATAAACCTAAAGTCAGCAGAAGGGAAATAATAAAGATTAGGGCAGAAATGAATGATATAGAAACAAACAAAATAACCAGTAGAACAGATCAACGAAATTAAGAGCTAGTTATTTGAAAGAATTAACAAATTAATAAACCTTTAGCCAAACTTATCAAAAAGAAAAAAGAAAGGACCCAAATAGATAAAATCATGAATAAAAGAGGAGAGATCACAACCAACACCACAGATATACAAATTATTATAAGAGAATAGTATGCAAAATTATATGCCAACAAACTGGGCAATCTAGAAGAAATGAACAAATTCCTAGAAATTCACAAACTATCAAAACTGAAACAGGAAGAAATAGAAAATTTGAACAGACCCATAACCAGCAAAGACATTGAATCAGTAATAAAAAATCTTCTAACAAACAAGAATCTTGGGCCAGATGGCTTCCCAAGGGAATTCAACCATCCATTTAAAGCAGAGTTAATACCTATTTTTCTCAAACTGTTCCAAAAAATAGAAATAGAAGGAAAACTTCCAAACTCATTCTATGAAGCCAGCATTACCAGGATTCCAAAACCAAAGACCCCACTAAAAAGGAGAATTATATGCCAATATCCCTGATAAACATGGATGCAAAAATTCTCAACAAGATATTAGCAAATAAAACTCAATAGTCATTAAAAGAATTATGCACCATGATCAAGTGGGATTTATTCCTGGGCTGCAGGGCTGGTACAATATTCTCAAATCAATCAACATAATACATCACATTAAGAAAAGAAAGGATAAGAACCATATGATCCTGTCAGTAGGTGCAGAAAAAGCATTTGACAAAATACAGCATTCATTCTTGATAAAAAACCCTCAACAAAGTAGAGATAAATGAAACAAACCTCAACCTACAACTATATGGTCAACTCATCTTCAACAAAGTGGGAAAGAATATCCAATGGAAAAAAGACAGTCTCTTCAACAGTGTTGGGAAAACTGGATGGCAACATGCAGAAGAGTGAAACTGGACCACTTTCTTAAACCATACACAAAAATAAATTCAAAATGGACGAAAGACCTAAATGTGAGAAAGAAAACCACCAAAATCCTAGAGGAGAACACAGATAGAAACCTCTTTGACCTTGGTCAGAGCAACTTCTTACTAGACACATTGCTGAAGGCAAGGGAAACAAAAACAAACATTAACTATTGGGACTTCATCAAGATAAAAATCTTCTGCACAGTGAAGGAAACAATCAACAAAGCTAAAAGGCAGCCTACATAATGGGAGAAGGTATTTGCAAATGACATATCAGATAAATGATTAGTATCAAAAATCTATAAAGAACTTATCAAACTCAACACCCAAAAAACATAGAAGACATGAATAGACACTTTTCTAAAGAAGACATCCAGATGGCTAACAAACACATGAAAAGATGATCAACACCACTGATCATCAGGGAAATACAAATCAAAACCACACTGGGATACCACCGCACACAGGTCAGAATGGCTAAAATTAACAACACAAAAGTGTTTTGAGGATGCTGAGAAAGGGGAACTCTCGCGCACTGTTGGTGGGAATGCAAACTGGTGCAGTCACTCTGGAGCACAGTATGGAGGTTCCCCAAGAAACTAAAAACAGAACTACCCTAAGATCCAGCAATTTCACTATTAGATGTTTACCCAAAGGATACAGAAATACAGATTTGAAGGGGTACTTGCACCCCAATGTTTATAGCAGTGCTATCAACAATAGCCAAATTATGGAGAGAGCCCAAATGTCCATCAACTGATGAATGGATAAAGAAGTGGTATATATATATGTATATATATACATATATATGTATATATATATACATATATGTGTGTGTGTGTATATGTATACACACACACACACACACACACACACACAAAGGACTATTATTCAGTCATCAAAAAGAATGAAATCTTGCCATTTGCAATGACGTGGATGGAGCTAGAGTGTATTATATTAAGTGAAACAAGTCAATCAGAGAACAACAAATATCATATGATTTCACTCATATGTAGTATTTAAGAAGTAAAAGAGATGAACATATAGGAAGGAGGGAAGAGAAGAAAGGGGAACAAACCACAAGAGATTCTTAATGATAGAGAACAAACCTCAGTTTGAACAACCCTCAGGTTGATGGAGGGATGTAGGTGGGAGATGGGCTAGATGGGTGATGGATACTAAGGAGGGCACTTGTGATGAGCATTAGGTGTTGTATGTAAGTGATAAATCACTAAATTCTACTCCTGAAATCAATATTGCACTGTATGTTAAGTAACTAAAATTTAATTTAAAAAAGGAAAAAAAGAAAATTTAACTTGAAACAAAGTAAGCCCAAAGCTTTTTATAAAATGTAAAGATATGTACTGTGTTAATTTACATACAGTGTTATTATCAGAGAAAGGCTTGCTAAAAAAGAGAGAGAGAGCTCACTTAAATAAGTAGAGGGAAAGAATTGCTGTAAAAATGCAATTAATTTCATAGAGAGTCAATGCATAGATGTACCAATATAATCTAGCATGGCTAAAAACCCTCATGATATTTTTGTGCTCTCCACCCACAGAAAAAAATACAAAGAAAAGTTTTTTACTCTGATTTCCTAAAATTCATTTGAAAAGAAGGAAGGCAACTGTTTTCATCCACAACTATATTTATAAATCCTCTTATAACCTGAGTATATTAAAAGACTTATAACAAGCTTTGAATTGAACTGGGGAGTTATTTATATGATCCTACTCTACAGACACCACCAAAATAACCTCAGTTGTTTTCATTTTCTTTCTTTCTTTCTTTCTTTCTTTCTTTCTTTCTTTCTTTCTGGTTTTCATTTTCAATATAAATGTGGGGCTTCCATGAGTGGCTACCTACATCAGTGAAAAATAATACTGATGAATAGTATTATTCATGGCATAAAGCACTTATATCCAGAGTAATGCCTTTCTAACTTCAGCAGTTAGTCCCCAGCTAGCCTACCCACCCAATGCCCATGTAATTGGAAAGAATCTTACCTATGTGCATTTATCCATAGAGTTCTTTAGCAAACCCACCTTCTGGCATCCCCAAACATATATACCCATTCAGAGAAAAAGCAACTGAAGTTTACTGTTGCTAAGGAAATATACGTGAAATACCTATACTAGTCAACCTACTCCTAAATAGGAACAGACAAGCAAAATCAAAACACATTTGAGAAGAGAACCACAGCTTGAAATAGAAATGTAAAGATGAACAAGCAAATAACTGGTCCCAGAGTAAAAAGGCATCATGCAAGAAACACAAGAAAACTTTTGAAAATATTAAATTCACACCCTCAGAAGTATTTCAAGGGACAGTACTGCTATAAAATAAGCACTGGCTGCTATGAAAAAAGATCAGTTAAAAACATAAAAGAGTTTTTGGAAAATAAGGGTAATTTCCAAAATCAGAAAAACTTAATAGAAGTTATGAATAATAAAATACACACAGCTGAAGACTTTAATCAGTAGCCTGGAAGATAAAATCTGAGGGAATTTATAAAACTTTGACCACTAAAATATAATATAGGTCTCCAGGAGACCCAATATCTATCAAGTAAGGGTTCTTGACGTAAGAAATAAAGAAAACATGGAAAGAAGTTTAATGCTTCTTCATATTTCTTGTAGTTATTCATGCTGGGAAGATGGGAACACACATCCCTCTCTCTCCCAACTGATAAGATAAACAGCTAATGTGGAGGGGGCTTTTTGGAGTGGGGAAGGAAATGAAGAAAGTGTGGCCTACTTAGGATTTAATGTCCTACAGAGATAGTTTTGTTTTGCCCAGTTGGGGCATCTTCTGTAAAGCATCATTTACAAAGCTAGAAGGATCAAAGACCAGGCAACCAAGGAGTCTTATCACCCTAGTGGAAGCTGGAGTGAAGTTTATTGACTTTGCATCATCTACTAGAATTAAATAGTTCAGTTTGAGATAAACGGATGCCCCCAACACAAGAAAACCCTCTAGTATACCATTTTAAGCCACTGTCTGAAGGAATTATAGCCTTGAGCTAAATTGTCCCCCTTTTGGGGGCTGAGTAAGAACCAATTCCATTCCTGCACATACACTCAAACTAAAGAATGTTGACAGTATGTCAAGTTGCCACTGACTGCTGAATCACTAGAAAAAAGTCCTTTTAACTCTCATCTCCTACCTGTCTGCCACCTACTGAGAAGACCTCAACAGGTTGATTTACATAGGCACAGTTATGCAAAAGCAACGAAGGATCTCAGATTATTCTGAGCTCAACAAAGGAACCTCAGATATAAGACTCAATAGTGTAAAAGAGGGATACCAGGACCAAAAAAACACAAAAATGAAAACAGGATGGATATCTCCCATTGAAGCACATAAATATATACAGAGAAGACAATTCAAGAAAAAATTATTATGGAAACCAGTGGCCCACAAAAAGATATGGAAGTAAATGAAGGATCAGAAAACCAAAAATATTTTTTAAATGCTCAAAACCATAATATTTGAATTTTAAAATTTATTAGAGAAATACCAAAATAGAGTAGATATTTCTGGAAACAAAATTAAAAATATAAAAAGTCAAATAAAGGAACTATATCAAAACAAAGCCCCAAAATACAAAATTTGGAGTTGGTGAGTGAAAAGACATGGAAGATCCAGAAGAGATTAAACACGCGCAAAAAAGAGCAATCCATGAGGGAAAAAGAGGGCATAAAAGAAGCTTAGAAAGACAACAGAAGAAAGGTTATGCTTTTCAGATTAAAATGTGCCAGACATAATTAATATTTTAAGTGACACACATTTTGGCAAAATTTAATAAAAACCGTGAATGCCAAAGATAAAAAGAAAGTCTAGCACTTCCAAACATTAACACAGAGAGAGAGAGAGAGAGAGAGAGAAAGAGAGACAGAGAGAGAGACAGAGAGAAATTAGCTTAGATAAGAAAGAAATCATAATGGATTTCTCACCTGCAACTTTAGAAAGCAGAGAAAAAATATTTACAGGCTTTCCAGAGAAAAGAAGTAAGATCCAAGAATTTTTTATCACCCTAGATATCATCCCCATGGAAGAGTAAGAGAATAAATTTTATATGATCACAAAATATACTACCTATGAATCTTTTCTTAGGAAACAAAGAAGGAAAGAAAAAATTCAGGAAAAATGTCTCAAGTTAGTAAAAGATTGAGTGTACAAGAAATAATGGTGAGGAGGAAAATCCTATGTTTTAAAAACTAAAAAAAAAAAAGGCAGTTAAAATTAAAACGTGATGCAATTTGTGAAACATAAATGTTGAATAAGGGTTATAAAAAGTGAAAAGGCATAACTCAAGGAAAAGGAAACAATAGTTTAGAATTTAAATTCCAATAATACCTAGAAATTAGGGTTAAAGAATGAGAAGTTTTGAAATAAAAATTTATTGGAAGATAGGGTAGGTTGGAATGGAGAAGGGAAGAGGAAGTAGGGAAATAAAATGGTGAAAAATCATTGAACTATTTTAATTTTGGTTAAGATAAAAGTCCAGAGCAAAATTTTGAAGTTGGTGTTGAAAGTGGAAGGGAGAAGAGAATGTATGTAGGAAGAGCAAGACAGAAATAGATTCTTATTCTTTGCTCAAAAAAGTAGAGGGTACATTTGCTTTTCAGACACCCAGGAAATAGTTATAAGCATGGTCTGTGTACTGGAATATTGAAATAAAATCTCAATAAATTCAAGAAAGAAAAAAAATCATACACAACATATTCTGTAACAATTAAAGTAGGAATTAACAAGAAGAAAATAGTTTTTTTTTAATTCATAAATGTGTGTACTTAAATTTTCAGGGGTGCCTGGGTGGCTCAGTTGGTTTAGCGTCCAACTTCAGCTCAGATCATGATCTCCTGGTTCATGGGTTCGAGCTCCAAGTCAGTCTCTGCTGACAGCTCAGAGCCTAGAGCCTGCTTTGGATTCTATGTCTCCCTCTCTCTCTGTCCCTCCCCAGCTCATGTTCTGTCTCTCTCTGTCTCTCAAAAATAAATAAATGTTTTTAAAAAATTTTTTAAATAATATCAAATCACTTCTTTAGATAACTCTTTGTTTAAGAGGCTATAAAAACCAAAGATACAAACTAAGAAAAAATTAATAAGAAAATTGCTTATCAAAACCAATGTGATACAGTTCAATATGGTATCTGAAGCAAGAGATAACAATAGTTATAGCTTAAAAAATGTATTAAAACTAAGAAAGAAGGGCACCTGGGTGGCTCAGTCAGTTAAGTGTCAGACTTTGGCTCAGATCATGATCTCACAGTTTGTGAGTTCAAGCCCCATATCAGGCTGTGTGCTGACAGCTCAGAGCCTGGAAACTACTTTGAATTCTGTGTCTCGGTCTCTGTCTCTGCCCCTCTCCCACTCACGCACTGTATCTCTCTTTCTCTCTCTCAAAGATAAACATTTAAAAATTTTTTTAATTAAAAAAATAACCCTAAGAAGGATTGAAAACAGAAAAGCTAGCATTTTAACTTTAAAATGAAGAAAAAATGACAAATTATGTCAGAGAAATTCAAAGAAATGTATTAGCAAATATAAAAACATTAATCAATTGAATACGAAACAAAAACTAACCATAAATCAAAGGCATATATATTTTGTAGAAAAAAATTAACAAAATGGCTAAATCTTGCAAATTAGACAAAGAGAGAAGATTAATATAACTACCTTTTCAAGACATTAAAGATCATTGATGAGTGAGCCCTCACATACTTGAAGACCTTTGGGGTGACTCTTCTTTGGAAGTATGGAGAAAGTTGTCATCTAGCTGGGCTCTATGAATTCAATGAGGATTATGAGATACTAGGATGTCAGGAGCAAGTGACAGCACTTAATCATCAAAGATAAGACAGCTATGGTTACTATAATAGATGCAGAGCCAAATTAGTAATCAGAATGCTTAGACCTGCTTAGATCTTTTGTGTTCGCAAACATAGTGCCATTAGGATTGACATAGATAGGCAGTGTACTAAAATCTTTCTTGATTTGTAAGAGCTCTAGATTAAATGAAAAAAAAAAGTCTGACTTTAATCACTACATACAACAGACAATTGTGAACCCTCAACCAATTTCCAGACCCAAAGCCCCTTGAATAAAGAGACATTGGTGTTCTCTTGAGGAAGGACCCCCTGGCCTACCAAAATTGTATATGGTAAATCCTCCTCCTAGATTTCCAAAGAAATTTAGTGTCATTTAGCAGACAGACCGTGCACAGGGATGGGAAAATAATCAGAATTAGGGGATTTCTGGACATCTTGTTCTAGCACTCAGAGGATCCATTTCCATAAATATTTATCTGGTTTATATTGTAATTATTTTGGCATATATGGTGTCTCCTCATAGGTCACTGTATCTCACCCACTGGAATGTAATGGGTCTTGAGTCTGATTACAGGTCCAACAGCAATGAGAGGTAGTAAGGGTAGGTCCTAAAAAAAGATCAGCATTCCCCTGCAAACTAACTCAGAGGAGGCCATTTCAGGTTCTTAGGAAATGGAAGATTAATTACTTCAGTCAGAACAGATGATCAGATGTTGGTCTATCACATCTCAACATCTCCAAAAGTCTCAAACCATTACAGGCCTAAAATCTTATCTAAGTACCATCAGCTCCAAAGTCCCAAATTTCATCTAAGTCAAAATGGAGGAGATTCTGGCTATGTTGCATCCTGGGGCAAAATTTCCCTGTGGACCTGTGAAACTAGAAAACTAGTTACATGCTGCTAGGTCTGAATACAGTTTGTATCCCCCAAGATTTATATGTTGAATCCTAACCCTCAAGATGATAGTCATAGGAGACAGGGCTTTGCAGAGGTCATTAGATAATGAGGGTGAATCCCTCATGGACAAGATTAGTGACCTTATAAAAGAGGCCCAAGAAAGCTTCTTTACCTCCCTGCCCTTCACCACGTGAGAGCACAGCAAGAAGGTAACTGTCTATGAACAAGGCAATGGGCTTTCACCAGAAACCAAACTTGCCAGCACTTTGATCTTAGACTTCCCAGCCTCCAGACTGTGAGAAATAAATCTCTGTTGTTTATAAGTCACCAAGTCTATGGAATATTATTATGGCAGCCTGAAAAGACTAAGACATATGTTCACAAAATATGATGGTGGTACAGGGTTAGGGTAACAGTTATAGGTATGCCATTCCAAAGGGGAGAAAAAGGGGCACCTGAGTGTCTCACTCAGTTAAGCATTAGACTTGGGCTCAGGTCATGATCTCATGGTTTGTGAGTTCGATCACTGAATCGTGTGAAGCCTGCTTGGGATTCTCTCTCCCTCTCTCTTTGCCACTCCCCAGCTCATGCTTTCTCTTTCTCTCAAAATAAATAAATAAGCTTTATAAAAAGGTAGGGGGGAGGAGGAAAAGGACAGAAAAGAAGAGTCACTGGTCCCAAGCAATTTCAAAATCAAACTGAGCAAACTCATTAGGTTTAAAAGCTTGGGAATACATAGTGTAAACATATCGTATCTGTCTTTCTCTGTATGACTTATTTCACTTAGCATAACACTTTCCAGTTCCATCGACGTTGGTACAAAAGGCCACATTTCATTCTTTCTCATTGCCAAGTAGTGTTCCATTGTGTATATAAACAACAGTTTCTTTATCCATTCATCAGTTGATGGACATTTAGTCTCTTTCCATAATCTGGCTATTGTTGAAAGTGCTTCTATAAACATTGGGGTACAAGTGCCCCTATGCATCAGCACTCCTGTATCCCTTGGGTAAATTCCTAGCAGTGCTATTGCTTGGTCATAGTGTAGATCTATTTTTAACTTTTTGAGGAAACTCCACACTGTTTTCCAGAGTGGCTGCACCAGTTTGCATTCCCACCAATAGTGCAAGAGGGTTCCCGTTTCTCCACATCCTCTCCAGCATCTATAGTCTCCTGATTTGTTCATTTTAGCCACTTTTCACTCTTATGTGGATCCTGAGAAACTTAACAGAAGACCATGGGGCAGGGGAAGGGAAAAAAAAAAGTTAGAGAGGGAGGGAGCCAAATCATAAGAGACTCTTAAAAACTGAGAATAAACTGAGGGTTGATGGGGGGTTGGAGGGAGGAGAAAGTGGGTGATGGGCATCACCTGTTGGAATGAGCACTGGGTGTTGTGTGGAAACCAATTTGACAATAAATGTCGTAAATCAATCAATCAATCAATCAATCAAATAAAATCTTGGGAGTAGTTCTCTGTGGCTCATGGCTCTGCCTTTGAAGTCATCCTTCCTTTTTTCTTGAAAACAAAACTGTTCAGCCTGTTTCCTACCTCCAGAATTTTGGAGACCAACAACCTGCTTTCATTTCATCCTGTCTCTGTCCCTTTCAATACAAGCTAGTGCTATTTCTACCAATGGAACATTCTCAAAAACCTTGCGAGTTTCTCCTCTGTATGTCACAGGAACTTATGCCATTAAACAAAAGCCTCCTCCACTAATATTTCCTGGATAATCACATCTGTTTTCCTGACTTCTGCTGAGCTGGCTGAGAAGACCTACAAGTCACATGCTTAATCACTTCAAATCCAATCTGCATGAATGAATATACTGATCTTTCGATTCTTCCAACACAAGACAAAACATTGAAAAACCACATTCATGGCTTTCTCTTTAGACCATACTTCTCTGGCAGTGAATCTCCAAATTAACTTTCTTCTTCATTTTTTTTTTTTTCAAACAGGATAGACTGAGAACTTCCCAAATCATCAAGTCCTGGTTTCTTTTTGCTTAATAGTTCTTCCCTTAATTTATCTCTTTCCCCTCTCATTTTACTGTAATCAATAAGAATAAACCAGACTGCATCTTCAATACTTTACTTGGAAATCTCCTCAGTTAATATCCAAGTTCATAACTTACACGTATTGTTCCCACAAAACTGTGGGCCACAATTCAGCTAAGCTGTCTGCCACCATAGATAAAGATTGTCTTTCCTTCAGGTTCCAAAACCATGTTCCTCACTCCCTTCTAAACCTTCAACACAACCTTTAATGTTCATATTTATACCAATAGTTGGTTATGACAATTTAGATATTCTAAAGACAATATAGGCCTTCTCTACCATGCTCCTCACTTCCTTTTAGCCTTCAATGGCAGTCTTTAACATCCATATTTCTACTAATAGTTTGTTCAAAGTAAGTTATGCTTTTTCCATCAGGCTTACCAAAATTCTTCCAGCCTCTACACATTACCCAGTTCCAAAGAAACTTCCACACTTGCAGGTATTTTTTCTTACAAAAATACCCTATCCCCGGTACCAAAATCTGTATTAGTTTCCTATGGCTACTATAACAAATTACCACTACTTGGTTGCTTACAACAACACATACTTATCCTCTTATACTTTAGAGGCCAGAAATCTGAAATTTCACTGGGCCAAATAGCAGAGTCTGCCAGGCCACGTTCACTCTGAAGTCTCAAGGGGTGAACCTGTTTCCATGTCTTTTCTGGCTTCTAGAGCTGCATTCATTGACTCATGGCTCTTTCAGCCATCTTCCAAGCTAGTTGTGTAGTATCTTGCTTCAGTCATCACATTGCCTAATGTCTCTACAATAAAATCTCCCTATGTACTTCTCTTTCAAGGAAACTTGTGATTACACTTAGAGCCCACCTGGATAATCTAGGATAATCTCTGTATTTCAAAATCCTTATCTGAATCACATTTGCAAAGGCACTTTTGCAATATGAGGTAACAATCACAGGTCCCCAGGATAAGGACATAGATATCTTTGGGGGACATTATTCAGCCTACCACATCTGGTACTTTTTTAAAATTATTTAATGATAGACATTGTGAATCTTTTCCTTGCTGGGTGCTGGAGATTCTTGAGGTTTTGGAAAAATATTTTTGACCTTTGTTCTTATATACAATTTAGATACTTGGAAACAGTTTGATTCTTTCAAGGCTTGTTTTTAAACCTTGTTATGTGAGATCAAAACAGCCTTTAGTCAATGCTTGATTTGTCTCTAAAGGCTTTCTGAATTCTCTGCCTGATGTCTTGTGAATGATGAAGTTGTTCAGTCTTGCTGGAGAGAACATGAAGTCTTTCTGGCCCTGTGTGGGCAGCAGGCCCCTCTGCTCCTTTGGTATGGAATTCTATCTCCAGCCTCAGGCACTTTCCTCCCACACATGAGATTATCAGTATCCAGCTGAGGAAGGATAAAACAGGACACTGCAAATCCCTGTATCTCCTTTGTCAGCTCTCTCCTCTTTTGGATCTTCCCTAGGAACCCTAGCTGCTGGTCCTCCCAAAACTCTCAACTTTTTCTCTTAACTCAAGAAGACTGACAGGCTCTGCTTGGGTCCCCTCCTCCTAGTGCCGTGGCCTGCAAACATTCTCCAGGCTGTAAAATAGGTAGTCATAGGACTCGTCTAATCTGTTTCTCATCTCAGCGATCAGTGTCTTGCATTGCCTGATGTCCAATGTCTGAAAAGTGTTGTTTCATATATTTTATCTAGTTTTCTAGTTATTGCAGATATGAGAATAAATCAGACCCCTGTCATTCCATCTTTGTCAAAAGCAGAAGTCCTTAAAATTTATGTGAAAATACAAAGAATCTTGACAAGCAAAGTAATTTTGAAAAAGAATATATTTTAAAGAATCACACTAGCACTTGGTTCTAACAAAAAAAAAATGAACTATTGATAGATCCAACAATGTGGATAAATCTTAATACAATAAAGCTACAGTAATGATATGGTATTCATGATAATTCATTTTATGTGTCACTGTGACTGGGCTAAGGCATGCCCAGATAGCTGGTAAAACATTATTTCCAGATATGTCTGTAAGAGTGTTTCCAGAAGAGATTAGTATTTGAATTGGTAGATTGAGTCAATCCTTACCAATGTGGGTTGGCATCATCAAATCCTCTGAGGGCTCAAATAGAAAGAACAAAAAGACAGAGGAAACACAAATTTGCTCTCTTTGTTTGAGGTGAGATATTTATCTTCTCCTGCCCTCAGACACTAGTGTTGGTTCTCAGGCCATTAGACTGAATTACACCACCAGCTTTTTTGTTTCTCCAGCTTACAGAGGACAGATTGTAGGACTTCTTGGTTTCCATAACCATATGAGCTAATTCCTATAATAAATCTGTATCTATATATGTATCCTATTATTTCTGTTTCTTTGGAGAATACTAATTCAGTATTTATATAAGGATAAATATATTAATCATTGAAATAGTATAACAAGTTCAGAAAGACTTTATACATATATGATCAATTGTTTTGTTATTGTTGTTTTTTATTGTTTTGTTTTGTTTACAAAGAAAGGGAAAGAATCGTTTTTCTAAAAAATGATGCTAGAATAATTAGACATCCATAGGCAAAAATAATGAATAATGAGCCCTACCTCAGACCATCTGCAAAAATTAACTTTGAAATGACTGATAGACATAAACTTAAAAGTTAATGTTATAAATCTTCTAGGAGAAGCCACAGGAGAAACGTTTTGTGTCACTGAGTTAGGTAAAGTGTTTTTAGATAGGTCACAAAAAACACAAACATTTTTTAAATTTATAAATTGGACATAATCAAATTTAAATTTCTGCTTTTTGAAAGACCATGTTTAAGAAAAAAAAAGACTGGGGCGCCTGGGTGGCTCAGTCGGTTCAGTGTCCGACTTCAGCTCAGGTCATGATCTCAAGGTTGATGAGTTTGAGTGCTGCATAGGGCTCTGTGCTGACAGCTCAGAGCCTGGAGCCTGCTTTGGATTCTGTGTCTCCCTCTATCTCTGCCCCTCCCCTGCTCATGTTATGTCTCAAGAATAAATAAACATTTAAAAAAAATTTTTTTTAAAAGAAAACAAAAAGACAGACTGGGGGTGCCTGGGTGGCTCAGTTGCTTAAGTATCCAACTCTTAGTTTTGTCTCAAGTCATGATCTCATGGTTTGTGAGTTCAAGCCTTACGTCAGGCTCTGTGCTGACAGTGTGGAGCCCGTGGGATTCTCTCTCTCTCTCTCTTTCTCTCTCTCTCTCTCTCTCTCTCTCTCTCAAAATAAATAAATAAACTTTTTTAAAAAAGACAGACTGGAAGGTGTGCCTGAATGGCTCAGTCGGTTAAGCGTACAACTTTGGCTCAGGTCATGATCTCACACAGTTTGTGGATTCAAACCCCACATCAGGTGCTGTTCTGACAGCTCGGAGTCTGGAGCCTGCTTCAGATTCTGTGTGTGTCTCTCTCTCTGCCCCTCCCCCACTCATGCTCTGTCTCTCTCTCTCTCTCTCTCTCTCTCTCTCTCTCTCAAAAATAAATAAACATTAAAAAGATTTTATTAAAAAAAAGACTGGAAGAAAATGCTTACGAAACACATAATTGAACAAGAAATTATATCTGGAATATATAAAGAAATCTTACAACTCTGTAATAAGAAATAGACATCCTAATAAAAAGTGGGAAAAATATTTGAATAAACACTTCACCAAAAATGATATAAGGTTGTCAATAAGTACATGAAAATATGCTTAAGATCATCACTAGAGAAATCCAATTTAACCATAGAGAAATAGCACTACACACTTACTAGAATAACTAAAATTAAAGTCTGAAAATACCAAATGTTTAAGAGAAGAATGTGGAGTCACTGGAACCCTTATATATATTGCTTGTGGGAATGTAAAATGTTTCTGTAACTTTGGAAATATTTCACAGTTATTGTTTTTTTTTTAAGTAAAATATACTCTTAATGAATGACCCATGAATCCCACACCCCAGTTTGTCAAGAGAATTAAAAACGTATTTCTACACAAAGTCCTATAAATAAGTGTTTATAGGACCACTGTAAATGATAGCACCAATTTGGAAACAACCCAAATATCCTTCAACTGACAGATGGATAAACATAATTGTGGTGCATCCACAAATGGAATACTACTCAACAATAAAAAAGAGTGAACTATTGGTACAACAATGTGAATAAATCTGAAAGAGTTCAGATGCAAAAGGCTGCATGCTATATGATTCCATTTATATGATATTCTGAAAAAGCAAATCTATAGGAGAGAAGGGAGAGATGTCAGATCTGGAACTAGAAACGAGATAAAGGGATTGATTGCAAAGGAACATGAAAGAATTTTCTTAGGTGATATGAATATCTTATATCTTAATTATTTGTCAAAACTTATTGATATGTAATTTAAAAGTGTGAATTTTACCTCAATAAAAGATAAGTCCAGCCTTTAAAAGATAAGTCCAACTATAGAAAACCACATATACACTATGATCGCATTTATGTGAAGAAAATTTTAAATGAATATTTATATATATAAATGTACATATAGAGAAAGATCTAGAAAAATATACACTAAGATTAGGTACTATCAAAAGTTGGGTTCTCTGGAAACAGATCCGGACACAGAATTTGGCAAGTAAGTTATTGATTAAGGATCTGTACGTGTATAAGAGAGAAGGAAGAAGCAGGACTGCATAGAAAAGAAGTTGAGCTGCAAGGTAGTGTCAACCTAGTCTCCCCTAACCTCATGTATGGATTTTTAAAGGTGTTCCATGCTGAGTTGAAATGGTCAAGATTTTTAGTCCCTCAGTGGATCAGTGAGAATAACTATGAGACTACTCCTGCTTTCATTCCTTTATTTCTAGATCCATTGCTTCCTTTTACAGGGTCATAGAAGATGGTTCTGATCCTCCTAGAGTACTACCCATGCTTAAACTGCACCTGCAGTATACCATACCAACGCTATTAGGCTAGAAGTTTCTTCATGGTGCTGCCTCTGATGTGACAAATAAATCTCAGTCAGGGACATACTCCTGCCCCTTCTTTTCTGACAAGTGAGTCCCCCAGTCTAGTGTAATGTTATCCTATAGGGATCCCACTCTGATGGATCAAATACTTCATGAGCTCTCAGAGACAGTCATTCTGATTGGAACTCGTAGACAGGAAAGGCAAACCCATGCTCAGAACACTTGTTTGTTTGTTTGTTTTTTCTGTTAGAACAGATCTTTGGCCCTTCCAGGATAGAAATATCTCAATGTAGTCAACTTGCCACCAATGGCTGGCTGGTTTCCTTGAAAATAGTGCCATATTGGGGGCTTTGTATTAGTATTTCTGGCTGGCAGTTTGGACATTCAGTGGCAGCAGGAGCCTACTCAGCCTTGGTAAGTGGGAATCCATGCTATTTATTAGAGCTGTGCATAACCTTCAATTCTCCCACCATAACCATTCCATGAATGTGCCCATGTGCAAGCACTGGGTTGGCCAATGACCAAGACTAGATGATGTCAAATGGCCAAGTAATTTTGTCTACTTGGTTGTTCCATGCCTCTTCCACGACACATGCTCTCTGATGGCTGTTTACATATAACACAAAGATCTCCGTGCTTCCCATGTACCCATCCACATCCTTTTGTTGCCATTGCCCATGAGTTTATATATATTCCAACCTCAAGCTACTCCTCTCACACAAAGTGGATAACAGGTACAGTGCCAAAAATTCTGTCCTCGCTATCTTTCAATGCCTCTCCTGAGTGAAGTTGCAATGTAGCTGCTGCCCATTTTCAACTTGTACCCAAGCTGAAAGATGACCTGCTACATCTGTAAATTTCTGTTGTCTAGTTGTAAGGTTGTAGAAGCATTATATTCTGCACCTGGGAATACTTCTCTAATCCATTTACTGGGTAATATAGAAGGTTGCCATCATTGAAGGGTGCAGAGCAAAATAATGTTCTGCAGTAGTTCCCTGCTGTGTTGTAAGCAGCCCAGATGTCCATAGGGATGGGCTGAGGGAGGGGCACTGATGCAATAGCAGGTGACATGGGGATCTACCTGCTCATGCAGCTCGCTTATGTCCTTAGTTCTGTTCATGCTTGATTTCAGATGTACCACTTTCCTTTCACAATGGATTCCTACTGAAACTGCCCTAGTTTACATTTTAGTGGATCTTGACAGAACCCAGTTCCAAATACATAGTCACTTGGTGTCATACACTCCATCTCTACCAGAATCCTGTAGCACAACAGGAGTTATAAGGCACACATTTGTCTACCATGAGATCATAGTCTAACTACAGAATCCTAAGGGCCTGCATTTTTATTCCGTCTGATTTGCCATAAATGCCACACAGCATCATTTCCCATCACTCATACCTGTAATATAATAGAGTCTGCCGAGTCTTTTGGGCCAAGCAGCAGGGACCTGCTGCAGAACCCTTCCTTACTCTGCACCCCATCAATGATGGCAGCTTTCTGTGTTACCCAGTAAATGGGTTGGAGCAGTGCAGAATAAAGCCCCACAAGGGGCTTAGCAGGCATTGTAGTTTCTTCTTCATGGTGGAAGGTCCAAGATGCAATAATTTGTCTTTCATTTTGAGTCCTGGTATACTCATGACTACTAGGTGGTGACATTTTTTCCAATGTGATAGACCCTTGAATTTTTGTAGGGCTTATCTTCCACCAACAGACACACAGGTGTCTTGCCAAGGCCTCCAGCAAACCAGCCACTTTTTGCTTCTCTGACTCTATTATCATAAGTTCCTCAATGCAGTGGATCAGTCTGTTATTCTGGGGGATATCCACATGGTCCAAATCTCTTCAGACTATGTTATGATAGACTATATTATGATAGAAGGTAGCAGATTTAACATAGCCCTGGGAAAACTGTATATATATTTTGTTTTCCATGTGAATGTTTTTGTTGTTTGTTTCTTTGGTTTTTTTTTTTTTTTTTTTTCTGATTGGAATAGAAAAGAATGCATTTGCCAGCTCAGGGCCCTCATTCCATATACCTGAGGCTATGTTAATCTGCTAGTAAATTTACATTTGACACAGCAGCTGCAAACAAGACTACTACTTGGTTGAGTTTGCAATAGTCTCCTGGGATCCTCTAGAATTCATCTGACTCCTTTAGTGGCCAGATGTGTAAATTAAAGGGACAAGCATTAGTGCATGTATTTGTTTTCTATTGCTCTGTAACAAATTACCACAAACCTGGTGGCTTAAACAACAGCAATGTATTATCTTACAGTTCTCAAGGTTGAAATCTAAAATGGGTCTCACTGGGCTAAAATCAAGGAATTTCTGAAATTCTTTTCCTTTCCTTTCCCAGCTTCTAAAGGCTGTCAATATTCCCCTGGCTTTTGGTCCCCAGCAATGGCTGGTCAAGTCTTTCTCATGGTGCATCACTGTGACACCCTGACTCCTCTTCCTTTTCCACATTTAAGGTGAGCTGATTAGCAACTTTAATTCCATCTGCAACCTTAATTCTCCCTTGCCATGTAACATAACATAGACACAGTTCCAGGGATTATGACCTAGACATCCTGCGGAGGTGGGGGGGGGTGGGCGGGGAGGGTGGTGGGGGACTATTACTATGCACACAACAATTCCTCTTTCCCAAGAATGTACTTTGTTGAGTAAGTGGCCAAATCCTTTTGGAGAAGGACTTGGAAGAATTATTACCGTGATAACTGTCATGGTGTTGCAGGGGCCTTCTTCTTGTTGATCCAGCCTCCATTTCAGTCAATGTGGTCCAGCTCTGAAAATTGGTTCAAATCTGGATTCAAACAAAATATCATGGGTTTTAATTATGATAATTGCTATTGCTCTCAACTGTCTGGTCATTCATCCTTGATTTCTTATGATGATACAAACCAAGTAGTACCTATGTTGGCTCTAATCTGTTATGCCCCCAGTGTCACCTGTTCAATTAACCATGTGTATAACCCTCTTCAGGTCAGTTAGCTCCCCTTGGCTGTGATTCCAACTCTGTGGCTCATTATAATAATTACATCCACCTGGCTTCTCTCAGTTAAGTGCTGCCACCTGGGCTCTATTGTTTTGGGTTCCCATCAGCCCAGTTCTATAATAGTCTTTCCTCCCATCAGTCCTTGCTTACAGAGAGGCACCACTGAATATTTTTAGTGATGCTGGCACCTCCTCACCAGAATGTTCTCTATGGCCTGGGTGGGTGGTGTGTCTTCTCAGTGGACCTATGGAAAAAGAACTTCTAGTTGCCTCACATAGTATACCCACTTCAGCATGACCACTTCCTAGGGTCTTTTAATTCCTTCCTCCACTGTATCCAATGCAATTCTGTCATTTCAAGTTTGCAAATCATCACTTATTATGCTTCTAGAAGTCATCCTACTAGCAAGTCCATACCATCTCCAGGGGACTTTGCCAGATAAATCTTGTATCTCAAATCAATAAACTCTCCACTAGTCAATATTATGTCATTGCCTGATCAAGCACTCTCAGATCTGGTCTCAGTGTAGCAGCTCCTGCAGGTACATGCTGTCTAGATCTATAGCTCCTCTGGTGTATAGTCCTGGGAATTCCTCCCTTCTCAGGCCCAGCATATCGCTGGCTATGCATGACTTCACTCAACATATAGACCTAATGACCAGGAAAGGATGTGGAAATAGATCCTGAAGGAACCACCTATTGTCTTGCCTGAGATACACCTCTAAATTGTCTTCAGGCAAGGGAGAAATGCTAACTTTTAATATGGTGGGACGACCTACTGATGCAAAATAAGAGAGTTCTGGGATTTCAAAATTTGGGGAGATTGCTGAAGAGATGTTCTCATCACAAGGCCCTGACCTTGGCATCAAACCTAACATGGTTGGGAATTAAACATTCTCTGGAGCTCAGACACTATCTATTCCTAGGCCTGGTCCACAGCTTTCTCTACAGGACATAGGAGCCTCTTTCTAAGCTTAAAGGCAGGTCCTCTGGCTTTTACATTTAGCTTCCAATTGCCTTTTAAAGCTTACAGCTTTTCCTGTTTTTTTTTCTACAAGAATGATTACAAAGCTTTAGCATCAGAATAACATGGAAGATTTGTTAAAACTCACATTACTGAACTCTAGCTCCAGAACTTCTTATTGTATAAGTCTGTAATGGAGTCCCAGAATTTGTATTTTTCATAAGCTCCCAGTAGATATTGTGCTTTAAGAAACATTAACTTAAGGTATCAATGGCTTTCACCAAGAGCCATCTAATCCCATTGCCTTTAGAGTTACTATTTCCCTTATACTTCTCAAATGCTTGATAAATCACGCAATCTATTATATTTCCTTCCACTGGATATACCATTGCAATTCATCATCAATAAGAGTTTTAATAATTGTACCTTATGCCAGGGACTATCTGTACTCCACCCACCACCAATGATGAGGTCTTTATTGCTAGCTGGTCAGAGAACAATCCATATCTAAATCCCCACCATATCACCTGCTTTCTCATACTATTTCTGCCACCAACTCTTCTAAGCTGAGTTCTCTTTAAGCAGTGTTAGTACAAGTTTAGAAGTCAGGGTATATTTTAGGAATCATCTCAGGGAAAGAAAACAGAATGGGACAGAAGGAGAAGTTGAACTGTGATGAGGGCTTGATAACACATTGGCCAATGCCATGAGAGCTTTTGTAGCATACTGATTTATGAAGGTAATAAATCACATTTGGAAGACCCTGCTGGGGTCTTATACCCCAACTCAAAAAGTCATTAAATGTAAGTCATCTTAGGAAGGCATGACTTTGAGTGAGGTTGTCTCTGCTATTGAGGCAAACCCTGAAGCTGAAGACTGTTTGTTGGCTACTTGGGCAACAAGTTCTTCCTTGAAGGGATATACAGGTGACATATCTCCACATGACCATGGGGAGATGAAAATGACTGTGAAGTGATTATAAGCTGTGTTCTATTGTAGTTGAACACAATAAGTATGTTATTTAAAAATTATTTTTTTAATCTAAAAATTATGTAGGGGCACTTGGCTGGTTCAGTCAGTGGAGTGTGTGACTCCTGATCTTGGGGTTGTGAGTTTGAGCCTCATGTTGAGTGTACAGATTCCTTAAAAAAAATTTTTTTAAATAAAAATTATTTTTAAAGTTTTAAAAAATACTTTTAAGAAACAAAACAGAATAACATATGGGAGGGAGGAAAAAAGAAAGAAAGAGGAGGAAACAAACCATAAGAGACTCTCAATGATATAGAACAAACTGAGGGTTGATTGAGGAAGGTGGGTGGGAGATGGGCTAGATGGGTGATGGGTACTAAGGAGGGCACTTGTGATGAGCAGTGGACGTTGTGTGTAAGTGATGAATCACTGAACTCTATCTACTCCTGAAACCAATATTGCACTGTATGTTAACTAACTAGAATTTAAATAAAAATTTGAAAAGAGAAAAAAAGTTTTTAAAATACTAATAAAAGTTTAAACAAACAAAAAATACTAATAAAAGAAAAATAATGAAAGAAATAATGAAAGGAAAGAAGTTCCTTTAAGCCAAGGAACAACAGAATCTTTAGATTTAATCTGAAACAGGAATAATGAAAAAGGAAGCACTTATGACCATTCAAGTAAGATTTCTAAGTTCCAGAAATAAATTTATTTATAAAAATAATCCCAAATGATCAAGACTCAGATGAGTTTATACTTTTCATCTTCGTCATGGGATACAAAAAGTCAATGGAATAATTTCTACAGAGTTCTAAAGGAAAGGGATTTTGAACTAAATTCCATGCAAAATTTCATACAAAGGAGATCAATCATCACTGAAATGTGAAAACAAATGAAAAATTTTATTCCACTAAGTATTCAGAAACTTTACTGCTCACACAATCTTTCTGAAAAACTCCAAGACATATTCCTACAAATAAATTATCTTAAAAAAGGAACACAAGATACAAGAAATAGTATTAAGCAAAGAAACTAGTAAACTTATAAATACATATAAAAATGTTGATTTGGACATAAAGCTTAATAAAGTATTGTTTAAATACCATTTAAATAAAATAACTATAATAGAAAAGCCTCAAAAATATAATTAAAATTCAAAATGATTTCAGCAAAATAGGGATTTTAGTGGAGGAGGATGAGAGTAGAAACATACTAAAGTTGTATCTTCTTGTAGAAGACAGTGTAGTAATTTTGACTCCAGGGAAGATTCTGATCAGGGATGGGCTCATTATTGACCCAATATTTATGACCAGACAGGAGTTTCTCTGATTAGCCACTGTGAGTGACCTTCCCATTTCTGTGATGGTGAAGGTGCTGGTATAGTGAGTGAGGGTCCCACATGGAGTGAGGGAGGAAGTTTCCTGAGAACCAAAAAGAAGGGGAACCAGGAAGCCAAAATTTATAAGTATCCCAGACCACAACAAATGACATTTTCCCAAGTCACTAAAGGCAAAATAAATAAACAACAACAAAACAATCAAATCTGTAAATACTAGGAAATGTGATAAAAAGAAACCAATGAGGAGCACCTGGATGGCTCAGTCAGTTGAACATCTGACTCCTGGTTTCAGCTCAGGTCGTGATCTGAAGGCTTATGAGTTCGAGCCCCAAGTCAGGCTCTGTGCTGGCAACAGAGTCGGCCTGGGATGCTCTCTCTCTGCCCCTTCCCTTTTCTCTCTCTCTCTTTTTCAAAATACATACATACATACATAAACTTAAAAAAAATAAAAAGAAACCAATGAGCATGATAAATCAAAGGCATAAAGGAAGATGGTAAAAATAAAATTAGAATATTAGTAATCAGTATGTCTTCTTTGGAAAAATGTCTATTCATCTCTTCTGCCCATTTTTTAATTGGATTTTTTTTTTTTGGACGTCGAGTTTTATAAAAGTTTTTTGTGTATTTTGGATACTAACCATTATCAGATATGCCATTTGCAAATACTTTCTCCCATTCCTTAGGTTGCCTTTTAGTTTTGTTCATTATTTCCTTCACTGTGCAGAAGATATATTCTGATGAGGTCCCAATAGTTTATTCTTGCTTTTGTTTCCTTTGCTTCAGGTGACATATCTAGAAAGAAGTTGCTATGGTCAATGTCAAAGGGGTTACTGCCTGGGTTCTTCTCTAGGATTTTTATGATCATCAGGGAAATATAAATCAAAACTACAATAGATATCACCTCACACATGTCAGAATGGCTAAAATCAACAACACAAGAAGCAATAGATTGGCAAGCATGTGGAGAAAGTCAACCCTTTTGCACTGTTGATGGGAATACAAACTGGTGCAGCCACTCTGGAAAAGAGAGAGGTTCTTCAAACAGTTAGAAATAGAACTACCCTATGATCCCGGAATTGCACTATTAGGTATTTACCCAAAGAATACAAAAATACTAATTCAAAGGGATACACACATCCTGATATTTATAGCAGCCTTATCTACAATAGCCAAATTATGGAAATAGCCCAAGTGTCCATCGACTGATGAATGGATAAAGAAGAGAAGATGTGAGGTATATATATATAATTTTTATTTTATATTTATAATGGAATATTACTCAACCATAAAAAAAGAATGAAATCTTGCCATTTGCCATGACATTAATGGAGTTAGAGGGCATTACACTAAGTGAAATAAGTCAGTCAGAGACAGACAAATACCATTTGATTTCACTCATCTGCAGAATTTAAGAAACAATACAAATAAACTAAGGAAGAAAAAAGAGAGAAAGACAAACCAGGAAATAGATTCTAAAGTATAGAGAACAAACTGATGGTTACCAGAGGGGAGGTTTGTGGGAGAATGAGTTAAATAGATGATGGGAATTAAGGAGGGCATTTATTGTGATGAGCACTGGTTGTGGTATGAAAGTGCTGAATCACCATATTGTACACCTGAAACTAATATTACACTGTATGTTAACTAACTGGAATTTAAATTAAAAAAATTTCTAAACATGTTAGTAATCACAATAAACATGAATTATTAAGATTTCCTTTTAAGGGATGCAACTTATCTATATTCTATTTATAAGAATCATATCTAGTACAAAATGATGCCAAAAGTTTGAAAGTAAATAGGTGTATGAGGAGAATTTTAACAAGAAAAAAATATTTAGTGGTAATAAAAATATACAACATAGAATTCATAGATAAGGTGTTAACTAAACAAAGGAACATTTTATGTTGGAAAAAAAGTTATGATTCAGCAAGAGGATATTATATTCATCCAACTTGGTGGATCAAACAACATAACATAAAAATGTATGAGGCTAAAAGTATGAGTAATAAGAATGATTAACACAAACCACAGCATAATGGATGACTTCAATATAACTCTCTTAGATATGACTATATCAAGGAGAGAAAAAAGATATAACATCTATTTATTAATAAACATATGGGCACCTAAAATGTATGCAATTTTAGAATCTTCAATGTGAAATCTTTAAAAAATAAAGACTCATGCAGTTTTTTTAAAAAAATGAAGGCCTCAAAACTACAAACTACTACAAAACTACAAAACTATTTCTAAATTGTATAAATATATAAATACCCTGGGAAACAGTAGTATAAATAAAAAGGAATCCATGGGGTTTTAATCCTTCTTCCTTGATCTTTGATACTGATTTTAACTAATGCTATAATAAGTACTTACATATTTAAGCCTGGGGATGGGTGATTGAGTAGATAGATAGGTAGGTAGGTAGATAGATAGATGCAGATAAATAGATATAGAGCTTTGAGAACCAATCCTCAAATATTTGTTTTATCCTTGTATATCTACTCCATCTAATACTATCTCACAGTTTATGAACCAGTACAAACCAATTTAAAATTTTTTAATATATTTTGACCAAAAACATATCTCTTAAATTTTATTTTTAAATTTTGAATCTGTGCGTGAAATTGTTTTAAATATGGAAATATAAGCCAAGATTTATCTTTTGAAACTTAAAGGACTTAGTTTTGGAGTCACACAAATCAGCAAATGTAGAGATAATGCAGACTTCTTGATCATAAAAACAATCATGCTCTCACCACAGAGACTATCAATACCACCAACATTCATATTGTTCTGGATTCACAGCATCATGTGCTTTATACACTGCACAATATGTACTATGAAGAAGAGCTTATACATTTACATTTATTTATTTTTGAGAGACAGAGACAGAGCGTGAGCAAGGGAGGGGCAGAGAGAGAGGGAAACACAGAATCAAAAGCAGGTTCCAGGCTCTGGGCTGTCAGCACAGAGCCCGACACGGGGCTCAAACCCACCAACCGTGAGATCATGACCTGAGCCAAAGTCGGAAGCTTAACAGACTGAGCCACCTAGGAGCCCCAAGAGCTTATACATTTAAATGCATCATGTAGAAATGATTCCATTTATAGGACTTAAGACATGGCTCACAATGACAAAATGGAACCCCCTTATAGTGAAATAACTAGAAGTTATTTTAAAACGATGAAACGCATTATCAAAATGGAATGAAAATACATTTTGTATCTCAAGTGGTCTTAATATCATGAGTATTATGAATTCGCAGACCAAATAAGGATGAATTGAATTATGCCTCGATACTTTTTTTTTGTGGCAGTCTGATCAAGGCTACCTTAACAAAGACCTCAACAATTTACTCTTTCAAGGTGGTAGTGCACTTGTGGGACACCTGGGTGGCTCAGTCAGTTGGGCGGCTGACTTTGGCTCAGGTCATGACCTTACAGCTCATGAGTTTGAGCCCCATGTGGGGCTCTGTGCTGACAGCTCAGAGCTCAGAGCCTGCTTCGGATTCTGTGTCTCCTTTTCTCTCTACCTCTCCTACGCTCACTCTCTCTCTCTCTCTCAAAAATAAATAAACATTAAAAAAAAAAAAAAAGGTGGTAGTGCACTTGCAATCTAAACCTCTCCCACATCACTGTCCTCACTTACAGGCTGTTCCAAGTCAGCATCCTGCTGCTTACTGGAAAAACACTAAGGGATACAGAAGCAGTAGTTCATCTTCAGAAAATCACCTTACAAACATAATGCCAAGTTTTGTTCCTATTTCACAAATGATGAGTTTGATAAAATGAGGGATAAATGACTTACCCTGACCAGGCTAGTCAGTGGACAAGTTAAAACAAGATTCTGTGAGAAGCAATTCACAGTGCACAGAAACAAAGGGTGGCAGGAAGAAGGAAATTAGACAATATCTCAAAGAATATAATGATGGAACTATACATAGTAATGCAATAGTATGTATACTATGCCCATTACATACATACAAAAATATTTTTTGAGTGAAAATTTAAGTAAACCTTACAGGAATCAAAGGTTAATTAATTAAAACAGTCAAATAAAGCTTTGAAAGTTTGATAAGAATTAGAAATGTATGCACTACAATATAGCATGAAGTTGGGGAGACAAAAGCACTCTGAATTTTATAAATCTCTTTTTGACCTAGGACCTTAAACTTTCTCCACCAACTCTTTCATAACCCTACCAAAGGGTTATGAATTCTGAGGGATTTGATTCTGAGGTTCTAGGTATAGAGATGGGGAGAAAAAGCAGAATTTAAGAGGTGACACAAAAACCAGCAGGTAAGATCATCTGGCTATCAATGCCTTCTTAACTGGCATTTTCCTTTCTAAATTTTTTTTTAACATTTATTTATTTTTTGAGACAGAGAGAGACAGAGCATGAACGGGGGAGGGGCAGAGAGAGAGGGAGACACAGAATCAGAAGCAGGCTCCAGGCTCTGAGCCATCAGCCCAGAGCCCGACGCGGGGCTCGAACTCAAGGACCGCGAGATCATGACCTGAGCTGAAGTCGGACACCCAACTGACTGAGCCACCCAGGCGCCCCGCATTTTCCTTTCTAAAGCAAGAAGAACTAAAATCAAAAAGTCAAAAAGGTAAGTGTTGTACATTGAAGAGTAGCTAAATCATTGAGAGAATGGAATGGAATATAAGAAAATTTTGATTCACTATCCAGCTCCATATTCCATTCCCAACTTGCCCAGTGTTTTTAAGTCAGAAATGTCCATGGTTTTTCTGGATATCATTTCCTTTCCACATACACTGAGCTTCCATCTTTATAACAAAACTATACCAAGTGAAAGCCTCATTTGGACATAATAATATGATGACTGATATGGCTGATTTTAGCTATACCATCTTACTTATTTTTTATTTATTTCCATTTTTTTGTTCCTACAGTCTTCCTCTCCTGCCTACTCTTGGGTTAAAAATATTTTTATTCTACCATTTTATCAACTCTTGATTTTTGGAGGTTTTTGTTTTGTTTTTTGCTCTGCATTTTTTTCTCCATTTTTTTGGTATACATTTGTAGTTGTTACTTTATAGATTTCAACAAGAATTATTAACTCTGTCTTCCTTACATTGTTATTTTTTACTTTATAAACAGATTCTACTTGAGCTATTGTCATTTTTTCCAGGTATGTCTCATATTATAAACTTGACATCATTTTTACACTTGTTTTATACAGCTAATAGTATTTTAAAGACACTTTATAAACAGTTTCTAAATATATATTTACCCATTCTTTCCAGTTCTCTTCCTGCATATCTGAGCTTCCAGCTAGGATCATTTGTCCTCAGATTAAAGAATCTCCTTTAGGGTTTATTGCAGTGCTATTTCTGCTGCTAATGTCTCAGTTCTGTTTGTTTGGATATGTCTCTTTTGCCTTATTTTTCTAAAGAATATTTTCACTGGGTATAGAATTCTAGATTGGCAGTTTTTCTTTTATTACTTTGGAGATATCATCTACTTGTCTTCTAGTTTCCTCTGTTCTTGGGGTAAGTTTGATTCATTCTTTTTTTTATTTAAGTATAGTTAACTCATACTCTTACATTAGTTTTGGGTGTAGTCTGATATCATTCTTTTTACTCTGAATATCATGTTTCCCCTTCTGATTGCTTATAAGATTTTCTCTCTTGTCATTGGTTTCTAGCAATTTAACTTTGATGTGATTTTCCATATATAATCTTTTTTTAAGTTTATTTATTTATTTTGAGAGAGAGAGAGAGAGAGAGAGCAAGTGGGGGAGGAGCAGATAGAGAGAGGAAGAGGGAATCCCAAGCAGGCTCTGAGTTATCAGTGTGGAGCCCCCTGCAGGGCTCAAACTCACAAACCATGAGATCATAACCTGAGCCAAAATAGACACTTAACCAACTGAGCCATCCAGACAACCTCCATCTATATAATCTTCTATTTGGCTTTTACAGAGTTTCTTGAATTGTGAAATGATGTCATTTAGCAGTTTTCGAAAATTCTTGGCTTGCATTATCTCTGATGAGACTTCTATATGGATCTTATTTTATCCTTCTGTATGTAATGTGTGTGTGTGGGGGGGGGTTGCTCTGTTTTTAAGATTTCGTCTTATCATTGATTATTCAGCAATTGGATTGTAGTATCTTTTGATGTTATCTGTTTTTTAGCCTTTTGGGAGCTCCTTGTGTTTATTGGATATGTGGGTTTCCAGTTTACTTCAAATTTGGGAAATTGGGCATAAGTATTTCTTGAAATAATTTTTATACCCCCTCCTACTTCTGGGACTATAATTAGGTATATGTTATATTCCTTGTTTTTGTTTTGCAGTTCAGCGAATCTCTTAATTGGTTGCATCTTTTTATTCTCTGTACTGTATTTTGAGTAGTTTCCTGATCTTTTTTTCCAGTTCCTCATCTGCTGTTAATCTCATCCAATGAATTTTTTATTTCATATTTTACGTTTTTCTGCTCCTGATTTCCAATTCAATCTTTAATAAAGTTCCTTCCTCATTATGTTCATGTTTTCCTCTCAATTCTTGGGTGTTAATAACACATATGTTAAAGCTCTTGTCTGTGAATTCCATCTCTATTACTTCTTGTCCTGTTACTATTGACTGATTTTTCTTCTCTTTTTTTTAAGTTTATTTATTTATTTTGAGAGAGAGAGAAAGGGCACAAGTGTATGCGTGGGTGAGGAGCAGAGAGAGAGGGAAAAAGAGAGCATCCCCAGCAGGCTCCACACTGTCAGTGTGCAGCCCAATGCCAGACTCAAACTCACAAGCCGTGAGATCATGACCTGAGCTGAAAGCAAGAGTTAGACACTTAACTGACTGAGCCACCGATGTGCCCAATTTTTCTTCTGATTATAGGTCACATTTCACTGCTTCTTTGTATATGTAGTACTTTGATTAGATTTTGGGCATTGTGAGTATTACATTGTTAATTTCTAGATTTTTTTTATCCAGTGTTGAAATTTGTTGTACCATTTAATTAAGTTACTTAAGTTACTACAAGTTAAATTGCATACAGATCAGCTGGACCTTTTTGAGTCTTGTCTTTATACTTTATTAATATAGGTCTAGAGTAACGTTTATTCAAGAGCTAGTTTAGCTATACCATTAATTCATGATCCTCTGGATTCTCCATGAATGTCCCAGGAATTCAACAAGGTCTCTCCATTCTGGATAATGAGAATTCAAATGTCTCCTGCCAATGTTAAGTCTGGAAATTGTTTTGTTTATAGCACCCTTCTTCTTTTTGGACTCATAAGGATTTCACAAATGCACAGTTCAGTATTTACTGACTAATTCAAGGGGACTTTCTTTTCTCCACTATTCATCCCCACAAGTACCAGCCACCTCTACTTCCTCCAAACTCTGTCAATTAAGTGAGATCACCAGGCTCTGCTTGGGTTCTCCCTCCCTATATCATAGTCTATAAAATGCTTCCAAGTGAAAATCAGGGTGATTGTAGGACTCAGCTTCTTTCTTTCTTTCCCTCCTCTCAGGGATCAGGTCACATTCTTGCACTGTCAATTGCCCAATGTCTAATAACAGCTGTTTCAATATTTTGTTCAGTTTTTAGCTATGTACAGTGGGAAGGAAAGTCTGGTACCAGTTACTCACCAAGTCCAGAAGTGGAATTCTATACTATCTTTTATAAAGGAAAACTCAAAATGTTAAAAATTAACAGAAACAAAATCTCCTGGATGATTCAAATAAGTTTTGTCAATAATTCTTTGAGGTTTGAAATTTGTTGGTTGGGTTTTTTGTTGTTTTTTATTTTTTATTTTTTGATTTTTGATGAGTTACTTCAGTTAGTTATCTAGGTTTTTATAATCACTTACAATCCACTGTTGTCTTTCTCTTGTCTGAAATGTTCTATCTATTTCACGTCTATTCATATTAAAATCCTCTGGGTAGAATTAGACCATTTTTAATATGATAGCATTGATTAACAGTGATAGGTTCATGATAATCTTCTAGAAAATTGTTCACTGGGGATGTTGGCTTTTATTTATCTTAGAACACCAAATGGTAGAATCATAAGAGGACTTTCAGAACATCTGTCCTAATCCTCTAATTTTACTCATAAGGAAATTGTGTTCTAAAAATTTCAAAAACTAACCCAAATTATGTAGTGTGTGGTTTGCAATATTAGGACCAGTACTCATATTTCCCTGTCTAAGTTCAGTTTTTGTTTTGTGTTTGTTTGTGTGTGTGTGTGTGTGTTTGTTTTACTTAATCACACTACTTTTCTCGCCAGAAATGAAATTTGTATAATAGGCTTTCTCATTCACTTCATTTGCTTAATAAGATTAATATCAATAAAAGAAAAATTGCTTTCTCCAATTTTCCTTCCATCATTTCCTATTTCTGACATCTTTTTATTGTTGCTAAACTTCTTTTTGTGTTTAGTAAGGCATTAAGGAAGACTGATGCCAGCTTAATTATCATACTCCTCCTGCTGGAAAAAATAACTAACTACAGGCATTAAGAAGGTGTTCAGTCAACACATCAGACAGGGAAGGTTGTGCTAGTTGTTCAGGTACCCGAGAAGTAGGCACAAAAGAGACTGTGAAGACACAACTGCACATAAAAAGTATTTAGGGCACAATATGAAACTCTCCTTTTCATCTCTGATGCCAAAAATCTTTGCTGTTCTCCTTTAATATAAAGGTATATGACCCTGAGTCAAAAAATACCTATAGAGTATTATCAAAGATGAGAAACCTGTGCGGTACTTGTTGAAGACAGAGGATACCTAAATATGTTACCAATGCTTTATCATACTATCAAACAACATATCAAGGAAGTGAGTGAGAACAATAGTGCTGACTGCCACATCATAATAGGTAATGTCTAACAATCCCTTTGGGGAAGGTTCCCTCTGAATCAGGACCATGCCCTAGTCCTTATGCTTCCTACTGTGCAACCTAAAACCCACTCAGCTTCCTTGAAAGTCAGTCTGCATCTATGCGGATTTTCTTCTTAACTCTATATGCAGATAGCTTAAGCTATTTTCAAGTCACTTACAAGAAGAAAAATAGGGGTGCCTGGGTGGCGCAGTCAGTTAAGCGGACGACTTCAGCCAGGTCACGATCTCGCGGTCCGTGAGTTCGAGCCCCGCGTCAGACTCTGGGCTGGTGGCTCAGAGCCTGGAGCCTGTTTCCGATTCTGTGTCTCCCTCTCTCTCTGCCCCTCCCCCGTTCATGCTCTGTCTCTCTCTGTCCCAAAAATAAATAAACGTTGAAAAAAAAATTTTTTAAAAAAGAAGAAAAATAAATAAATTCTACAAGAATTCAAAATGCACTAATTTCCATGATGTGAATGCTTAGGTTTTTTTTAAAATCAACAACAAGCAAGGAATAATTAAAAGCCTCCCCTCATACAAATTATTCATCTTGGATGTAATTTTGCCATTAACAAGACTTAAAAATTGTGCTTACTAGTTTACGAGGTTAGATAGAAAAGAGTAAATCTTTTATTAAGTCTCCCAGAGTTACTTATTGACTATCTTTTCCCTCCTCCCTCATAACAACATGGCATTGTTAATAAAATAAATCAAATGTTATATAGCCATTTACGTCCCAGACTTCCTTAGCTCACCCCAAAGGCAAAGATATAGCCACTTATTTTGTTTTGTTATAGTCTACTTTCTGAGTCAGGGGGAAAAATGAGAACTCTTTTAGAATAGCAGGTAATATCAACTAACATAATTAAACACTTGTGGTAAGCAGGCCCTGTGCTAAACACTTCTACTTATATTATCCTATTTAATCCTCACAACAACCCTATGAGTTAGGTACTATTATTGCCCCATTTCTTTAATGAGGAAACCAAAGCCTGGGTTTCTCTGATATTACAGAATTGATAAGTGCTGGAAGGCTGACTTCAACTCTAAAATCTATGCTTTTAACCACTCTGTTCCTCACTCCATGCCTTTACCGAGAACTTACTGTGTCAGGTCCTTTACATGGCCACTTTTAAAGTACCAAAAGAGGAGATAGATAAATCACCACAATGGCTAACAGACAGTGTTGTGTTCAGCTTCCTGCATATCAGCTGCTATTTATAAACATTTCTCTCATACAAAAGAAAATACATTTGAATGCTAAAAGTAGAGGAGGATGATATTTAAGAGAAAGACTTGAATAGTCTCTAATTCACACACACAAAAGTAAACCATCTGCAAATTTCAGTATTTTATATATTTTAATTACAAATTACTTAGGATGTTTGAGAATTACAACACTTCACAGTGTCAAGACACTTAAGAACACTAATCTGAAGAATTACCAAATATCAAACAAATAATTATGGTATTTTGTTGTCAAGTCATATGTTCTAAGCCCTAGTGTACTAATAAGCATATAAATAATATTGGCCTTATTTGTAATATCCAGTCAGAGCTGGCTATCATTGTGACATATTCAGATCACTAGTCCCTGTTAATAGTTCTTCTGCAGCCCAAGACATGAAAAAATCAAATGAGATTCATGCATGTAACTAATCCCACTAGAGTTACAAGTACTAAGTACAGTGTGTGCTTCATTTATTTTCCACAACAGTAAAGATGCTTTGGATGTCTCCATCATGATTTCTCTCTTCTTTTACCCATTCCAGTTACACAGCCATGGCACTGAGGAACTTGTATATATTCAATAAATGCAATCTACAGCAAAGAAAGGAAGGAATTTGCTTCTGAGTAAGGGACATTGGCAAGGAAAACCACTCTATCCACTAATTCTGAAGGGAAAGAAATAAAAAATTGGAGAAATGGTGATTGTGATGGAATTTGCTTGTTAGAGTCAAAGAAGCTCCTACTGGAATATGAATCTACCACTTAATCATTTGTAACCCCTTGGGCAAGTTACTTAAACTCTATTTCCTCAGGTATTAAATGGGACTGACAATGAGTACTTTGCAGGACTGTTATAAGAAATAGAGATGATGTTTTAAACAGGCCCAAAACAGTGCCTCAAACATAACAGTAACTAAATAAATACAGGCAGAAACTCTATATAACTCTTTCTAATATGGTGTTATTTTGCCAATAACATTGATGACAACAATAGTTATCATACCCGATTTATAGCCTCTCAAACAGAAAGTTTCCATGACCGTGGAATAACCCTAATGGCCATTCATGAAGATGTTTGAGAAGTTAGACTTACACAGTATGAATGTTTCACTGATAAAGAGAATACAATCTACCTGAAATTATTCTTATCTTCTATATTCTTAGCTATAAATCTGGAGAATATATGTTACTGATAGAATTGGTTACTAAAAAGAAAATCTTCCATTAGGTCTACCCTATCCCCAACTGCTACTTAGACCCAAGTTGTAGTAGTTCAGACTTATTTGGTTTCTTTTGGAATGCAGGTGTCTTATCTTTGCCATCTGACTTCCTGTTGCATCATTGTTCTTTCTTTAGCAAAGTAAGATGGTCTGCCTCCAAGTTTAATATAACTGAATGGACTTGTGGCTATCAAGTAAGCACATTAAAAATATACCCAAGGCCTTTTGGGACTATCATTAAATAACTACCCTGTAGCTCACAGTGCCCCAAAATAGCACTTCATATCCTATTACCTGAAGGAATTAAAAAAAAAAACATATATCAGAACACAGTTCTAAGTTACAAAGACAGAAGGTTTCTGCAGTTTAAAATGACCTAAAACTCCCTCAAACAAAACTGAAGGAGATCAAAGTTTTGGCCCAGCAACTTTGAATATCAGATGAAATGCCCCAGTTGGGTTCGTTTGATTATTCTTCTTTAGCCTGATTGTTTCTTTCTATCACTTTGTGCCATTAATGGAGAAATTAATCTTTGAAGTTCTCATGGCTCAGCATTTTCAATTATTCATTCCAGCTAAGGAATTTTTTTAAGAAAAGCTCAGTGTTCTCAGTTACGATAAGCCTACCAGCAGACACTGATACCCAACCTAAACTGTTACCCAAAAAAAGCATCTCCTCCATAGAAATTTTTCTGAGGATTTAAAAAATCCATTCAACCGCTTATTTCCTTTCTTAAAATCCAAACCCATAATCAGCTTAAAGCATAAAAATTGTTTAATAAGCATTTTAACAATTTTTTCCTAAAGAGTATTTTCAAAAAGGAGAGCAATGGAAATAGAAAAGGAAATGTGGAAGAATAAATACTATATTCTTTTTTAAGACTAGTTCTATTATAATCATGATAATCTAAAATATACTTGTCTTAATATATCATCTGGCTAGACCTTAGGAATATATCAAGCTCTTCTAGTTTAAAAACAAACAAATAAAAAAATAAAACAAAAAAACCTTCCTGATCCTAGCATTTCCTTCGCTGTTCCAGTGTGACCCTTCTCTGAATGTATTGAATAATTACTCCTGCTAGTTGTCATCTACCTTGATGACAAGGCAAGGAGGCCCTGTGAACCTATTATCACTTTTTACAAAACAAGCTCTCAATGTTTAAGAGTTTCAGTGAAGACAACTTCTACTAGCCTGATGACTCTGGAAGAACTCTGTTAACTTTGGCAAGACTGGAGCATTTGGGTTTTTCTCCAAACACCAAACACTAAACTGTATGCTTAGTCTTTATTTTAAGGAGTTGCACATTTGCTAAATGAAGAAAAGGAGATGGCAATTCCCCTTGTGCTATTCTTTCTTTTTTTTTTAATTTTACTATTTAAATCTCTTTGGTTTTATATTTTTTTATTAAAGTATAATTGACATACAACATTATGTTGGTTTCAGGTGTACAACATAATGACTCAATGTTTATACACACTGCAAAATGATCACCACAATAAGTCTAGTCACCATCTGTCACTATAAAAAGTTAACTTTTTAGATGTATTCTCTCGGCAACTTTCAAGTATGCCCTACAATATTACTGACTACAGTCACCATGCTGTACATTACATCCCCATGACTTATTTATTTTATACTTGGAAGTTTGTACTTCTTGACACCCTTCACCTGTTTCACCCACTCTACAACCCCTTTGCTAATGGCAACCACCATTCTGTTCTCTGTATCTATGATTTTGGTTTGGTTTTGTTTATTCCTTTGTTTCATTTTTTAGAGATTCCAAATATAAGTGAAATGATATAATATCGATCTTTCTCTGTCTTATTTCACTTAATATAATGCCCTCAGGGTCCATCCATGTTGTTGCAAATGGCAACATTTCATTCTTTTTATGGCTGACTAGCATTCCTGTGTGTGTGTGTGTGTGTGTGTGTGTGTGTGTGTGCATACATCACATCTCTTTATGTATTCATCCATCGATGGACACTTAGGTTGTTTCCATTGTTCCCATATCTTGGCTATCGTGAATAGTGGTGCAATGAACACAGGGGTGCATATATTGTTTAGAATTAGTGTTTTTGCTCCGTATAAATTTATAAATTTTAAACTTTCTGAAGAAACTTCATACAGTTTTACATAGCAGCTGAATGAATTTACATTCCCACCAACAGTGCACAAGGATACCCTTTTTGCCACATCTTTACTAACAGTTATTATTTCTTGTCTTTTTGATTATAGTCATTCTCACAGGTGTGAGGTGGTATCTCACTGTGGTTTTGATTTGCATTTCCCTGATGATTAGTAATGTTGAACATCTTTTCATGTGTTACCCATCTGTATGTCTTCTTTGGAAAATGTTTATTCAGATCCTCTGCCCAATTTTTAATTTCATTGTTTGAGTTTTTGCTATTGAGTTTTGTGAGTTCTTTATACATTTTAAATATTAACCCCTTATTGGATATGTGATTTGCAAATATTTTCTCCCATTCAGTAGGTTGTTTTTCATTTTGTTAATGGTTTCCTTAGCTATACAGAAGCTTTTTAGTTTGATATAGTCCCACTTGTTTGTTTTTAGTTTTATGCCTTTGGTGAGCTTTTGGAGTTATGGGGGAGGGGGTTTGGAGCTGCTGGCCAAGAAAGAATTCTTAAGGGTGTCTTTGGTGCAAAAAGGTGATTTTGTTAAAGCACAGGGAGAGGACCCATGAGCAGAAAGAACTCCACTGGGTTTGTGAAGAGTGATTGGTATATACTTAGGAGTTGGGGGAGGTAAAAGCAAAAGAAAGGCCTCCAGAAGGACTTTGATATGCTAAAGAGGACTCCTAAGATATCTGAGGCCTTGCTATTGTCAAGCTAGGGTTGTTTTTCCTCTAGTAGGGCATTAACATTAAGACAGTAGGGGGTTCATGGAGAAATGTTATACTCTGTATTTTCCCCAACTATTTGTCAATGGGCTGCAGGTTATAACGAAATTTATACCCACCATTTCCTTCTTGCCTTTGTTCCTCATATCACTGTAGAGGGGTGATGTTGGTGTTCCAGGAAACTGAGTCTATAGGTTTCTGGAGATTAGGCTATTGATAAGATTGCCTTTTTCTTGTAATTTACTAAGATATTTGTAAACTGATGGGGACTCCTGTCCTGAATGACTGTGATCTCCATCTGTTAACCATTTGTTTTCTTTCCTTTCCTTTGTTCTTGGGCAGCCAGGAGTACCTAAGGAATATCACACATATCCCACCAGGGGGTGGGGGGGATGGTGCTAGCTTGTACTTTGGCCTCAGCTTGCCTTATGCTCTCTCATCACCTTTGCTTTTGGAGTCAGAACCAAAAATTCATTGCAAGACTGATATCGAAGAGCTTATGCTTTCTTCTAGGGGTTTTATGGTTTTAGGTCTTACATTCAAGTCTTTAATCCATTTTGAGTTAACTTTTGTGTATGATGTAAGATAGTAGTCTAGTTTCATTCTTTTTCATGTGAATGTCCAGTTTTCCCAGCACCATTTACAAAAGAGACTGTCCTTTCCTTACTGTATATTCTCATCTCCTTTGTCAAAAATTGACCAAATGTGAGATTATTTCTGGGTTCTCTATTCTGTTCCATTGATCTGTGTGTCTGTTTTTATGCCAATACCATACTATTTTGACTGCTATAGCTTTGTAGTATAGTTTGAAATCACAAAGCATAATGCCTTCAGATTTGTTCTCCTTTCTCAACATTCCTTTGGCTATTCAAGATCTTTGTTGTACCATACAAATTTTAAGATTGTCAGTCATACTTTTTTACATTTATTTATTTATTTTGAGAGAGAGAGAGAGCAGGAGCATATGAGCAGGGGAAGGGGAGACAGAGAGAGAGAGAGAGAGAGAGAGAGAATCCCAAGCAGGCTCCACACTGTTAGTGTGGAGTCTAACTTGGGGCTCAAACCCACAAACCATGAGCTGGGTCAAAACCAAGAGTTGAACACTTAACTAACTGAGCCACCAGGTGCCCCTGTTTTTCTATTTCTATAAAAAAATGTCATTGGAATATTGATAAGGATTGCATTGAATATGTATACTGTTTGGGGTAATATGGATATTTTAACAATATTGATTTTTCCATTCCATGACCATGGAATATCTTTCCATTTATTTGTGTCTTCTTCAATTTCTTTCATCAGTGATGTATAGTCTTTAGTGTACAGGTCTTTCACCTCCTTGGTTAAATATTTATCTTTAGGTATTTTATTCTTTTTGATGCCATTGTAAATAATTTTTTTAATTAAAGTATAGTTGAAACACAATATTACATTAGTTTCAGGTGTACAACATAGTGATTTAACAAGTCTATATGTTATACTAGGCTCACCACAAGTGTATCTACCATCTGGGACTGTTTTTGTAATTTCTCTGACAGTTCATTGTTAGTGTATACAAACACAACAATTTATATATATTGATTGTGTGCCCTGCCACTTTACTGAATTCATTTATTAGTTCTAATGTTTTTTTGGTGGAGTCTTTAAGGTTTTCTATATATAATATCATGTTAGCTGCAAATGATGACAATGTTACTTCTTCCTTTCCAATTTGGATGCCTTTTATTTCTTTTTCTTGCCTAATTACTGTGGCAAGGATTTCTAATACTATGTTGAATAATAGCGTGAAGAGTGGGCATTCTTGTCTTGTTTCTGATCTTAGAGAAAAAGCTTTTAGGTTTTTCACCATTGAGTATGATGTTAACTGTGAGGTTGTCACTATGGTTTTTATTCTGTTGAGGTACACTACCTCTATACCCACTTTGTTGAGACTAATAATAAATGGATGATACATTTTATCAAATTCTTTTTTTTACTGCTATTGAGATGATCATATGATTTTTATCTTTCATTTGTTAATGTGGCGTATCACATTGATTGATGTGTGGATATTGAACCATCCTTGCATCCCTGAAATAAATCCCAATTGATCATGGTATACTATTCTTTTAATGACTTGTTGAATTTGGTTTGCTAGTACTTTGATGAAGACTTTTGCATCTATGTTCATCAGGAATCTTGGCCTATAATTTTCTTTTTTTGTGGGATCCTTGTCTGGCTTTAGTATCAAGGTAGTGCTGGCCTCATAAAATAGTTTGGAAGTGTTTGGGAAGGATAAGTAGTAAATCTTCTTTGAGTGTTAGAGTTCACTAGTGAAGCCACATGATCTTAGACTTCTGTTTGTTAGGAGGCTATTTACTGACTCTGTCTCCATAGTAGTAAATGGTCTATTCTGATTTTCTATTCTTTCTGATTCAGTCTTAGAAGACTGTAGGATTCTAAAAATTTATCTATTTCTTCTACATTGTCCAATTTGTTGGTGTATAATTATCCACACCAGTCTCTTATGATCCTTTGTATTTCTGTGGTATCAGTTATAACTTTTTCTCTTACATTTCTGATTTATTTGAGTCTTCTTTTTTTTTTCTTAGTGAGTCTCACAAAAGGTTTGTCAATTTTGTTTACCTTTCCAAAGAACCAGTTCTTAATTTCATCGATCTTTTCTATTGTCTTTTTAGCCTCTATCTCATTTATTTCCACTCTGATCTTTATTTTTCCTTCATTCTACTAATTTTTCATTTCATTTGTTCCTCTTTTTGTAGTTCCTTTAGGTATAAATCCTTTAGAATGTTTATTTGAGATTTTTCTTGTTTCTTCATGTAGAACTCTATTGTGATAAACTTCTCTCTTATAACCACTTTTGCCACATCCCATGGACTTTTGTATTTATTTCCATTTTCATCTGTTCTAGGTAATTTTTCTATTTCTCTCTTGATTTTTCATTGATTCATTGGTCAACAACCCATTGCTTGTTCAGTATCATGTTGTTTAATCTCCACATACTTGCATTTTTTTTCAATTTTTTTCTTATAACTAATTTCAACTTTCATATCATTATGATCAGAAAAGATGCTTGATATGATTTCAGTCTTCTTAAATTTATTGGGACTTGTTTTGTGGCCTAACATGTGATCTATCCTGGAGAATGTTTCCAATGCATTTGAAAGAACGTGTACTCTGCTGATTTTGGATGGAATGTTCTGTACATACCTACTAAGTCTATTTGGTCTATGTGTCATTTAAGGACAATATTTTGTTATTGATTTTGTATCTGGATGATCTACCCATTTAAGTGGGGTGTTAAAGTGGGGTGTTAAGTGGGGTGTTAAAGTCCCCTATTATTATTGTATTACTATCAATTTCTCCCTCCATGCATATTAATATTTGCTTTATTTTAGTGCTTTCATGTTGAGTGCACATATATTTACAAATGTTATATCTTTTTGTTGGATTGACCCATTTATCATTATGTAATGCCTTTCATTGTCTTTTATTAGTCATTGTTTTAAAGCCTGTTTTGTCTGATATGAGTATAGCTACACACGTGATAGCTTTCTTTTCATTTCATTTGTGTGGAATTTCTTTTTCCATCCCTTCCCTTTCAATTTGTCTGTGTATTACATCTGAAGTGAGTCTCTTGTAAGCAGCATATAAATGAGTCCTGGTTTTTTTGTTGTTGTTTTGGTTTTTGTTGTTGCTGCTGTTGTTGTTGTTAATCCATTCAGCCACTCTGTGTGTTGATTGGAAAACTTAGCCCATGTATATTTGAAGTAATTATTGCTAAGTATGTTTTTATTGCTATTTTGTTCATTATTTTCTGGCTGCTATTGTAGTTCCTCTGTTCCTTTCTTTTTCTCTTTCTCTCTTCTCTTGTACTTTGATTATTTTCTTTAGTGTCTTATTTAGATTCCTCTCTTATTTTCTCTTGTGTAAAGGTTTTTATTTTGTTACTACCATGAGGCTCACATATAACATCCTATGTATATAACAGTCCATTTTAAGTTGAAAGCAACTTAAATTTGAATTTGTTCCAAAACTCTACATTTTTACTCCCACACCTCATGTTTTGTTTTTGCTGTCACATTTTACATCTTTTTATTTTATGTATTCTGAACTTATGGTTGTAGTTTAAGTTCGTTTTATTACTCTTGTCTTTTGGCCTTCATGTTAGCTTTATAAATATTACTCCACAATCTTTACTACATATTCCCTATACCAGTAATATTTTTACTTTCATATGTTTTCTCACATTTTTTCAGCTTAAATAAGTCCGTTTAGCATTTCTTGTAATGTTGGAAGTTTTTCTTTTACCACTTTGAATATATCATGCCCCGCCCTTCTGGCCTGCAAATTTCCTGTGAAAAATCTGCTGATAGTTTTGTAAAGCTTACTTTGAATGTAATAAGTTATTCTTTTCTCCCACTGTTTTTGACTCTTCTTTATCTTTAACTTTTGATATTTTAATTATAATGTATATTGGTGTGGATCTCTTAGGATTCATCTTGCTTGCAAGGCTTTCAGCTTCCTAGATTTGCCTTTTTCTTTCTCTAGTTTACGGAACTTTTCAGCCATTATTTCTTCAAATAAGTTGTCTGCCCCCTTCTTTCTCTTTTTCTTCTACAAATGTTATTCTGCTTAATTTTGTCTCACAAATCCTTTAACCTATCTTCACTTTTTAAAATGCTTTTTTCTTTTCTTTTCTTTTCTTTTCTTTTCTTTTCTTTTTCTTTTTTTTTTTTTTTTTTTTTTTTTTTTTTTTTTTTTTTGCTGCTCTGGGTGAGCATCTTCTAGATCATTGGTCTACTCTGCTTCATCCAGTCTGCGGTTAAGCTCAGTTATTGTATTCTTCAGTTCTGTGACTTCTATCAGTACTTTCTCATTATTTTTTTAATGACTTTCTTGAATTTCTCTCTGTGTTCATCATTCTTCTCCTGAATTTGGTGAGTATCTATATGACCATTATTTTAAATTCCTTATCAAGTAGATTACTTATCTCGATTTCATTGAGATTTTTTCCTGTGGTTTTATCTTATTCTTCATTTGGAACATCTCCTGTGTTTCTTCATTTTGCCTGACTCTCTGGGTTTGTTCCTACATATTAGGCAAAAACAGTTACTTCTCCCAGTGCTGAAGGAATGCCTTGTGTAAGTGGTGTAACTTATTCAACTTTGTCCTAGTTCTTGGTTGTCTGTCAAATCTTTGTGATTATTTCAGCAAGTTGATTGATTCTTGATAAGTCCATATTGTTGAGGGTGTGCCAAGACATGTCAATATTCCAAGGGGAGGGATTTTGTTTAGCACCTAGTTTCAGGTTGATTGGAAGCCAGATGCTCAGGCAGCAGCTTTTCAAATACACAAATACACATAGTCCTCTGGGTCTGCAATTATAAACCCTGCTGATCTCCAGCCCAGGAAATCTGGAGGTGTCCCCTGGGCAACAGTTGCAAAAATCAGGGCTCCAAATGAATATGTAAACTTCTTTCTGGGAAGTATTATTGAGCTGTAGTGAAGCCAAAGGAGTAGACAGGATGGTGTCTCCCTGCTTACATTCCCTGAAAGCACCTCCAGAGCCTAGATATGTGGCAAATCTAAAGTTTTCCCTCAGGCTAAAGTTCCAAGACAAGTAAATAGACCTTTCTCATAGAAAGACCAAGGGTGTGTTTCAATCTACTATGTGTCCAGTGCCTTAGGGTGATACCCTGCCAAGAGCTGTGTTTCTAGTCCTGTGGAGCCCAGAAACACAAGCCCCCTAGCCATAAAGGCTGGGAAATTAAGGGGTGTTTCCAGTCTGTGTCACACACACATACAGCTTTAGCAGGGCAGCTAGAAACAGAAAGTGGGGCACTCTCACTGACTTCAGCAAGGCAGTGGGAAAATGCCTTGATTGCATATGCCCACTGGCTTCAGTGATACTATAGCAGGGTGCCTTGTCTGCACATACTCACTGCTTTGGAGAATGCTGCAGCTGTTTGTGCTTGTCGGCCCCTGTGGCCTTAGCAAGGCAGTGGGAGAATGCCATATCCACCTGCATTCACCTGTGCTAGTAGGGTAGAGAGAGAGTACAAAAAATGGCATCCATTAGTTCCTCCATCTCTGGAGAATCCCATCCAGTTGATGGTTTGAGATTAGCAAATGAACGTCCTTCACATGTAGTCTAGTCACTTTCAAACTGCTGCTTTTGAGCTAAGTTCCAACCTCCAGAGTGAGCCTGCATGTGAGCCCTTTAAAAGGGGAATCTTAATCCTCAACAAGATATTAGCCAAATGGCTCCAACAATACATTAAAAAAAGTATTCACCATGACAAAGTGGGATTTATACCTGGGATGCAGGGCTGGTTCAATATCTGCAAAACAATTAATGTGATTCATCACATCAATAAAATAAAGGACAAGAACCATATGATTCTCTCAATAGATGCAGAGAAAGCATTAGACAAAATACAGCATCCTTTCTTGACAAAAACCCTCAAGAAAGTAGGGATAGAAGGAGCATAACTTAAGATCATAAAAGCCATAAATGAACGACCCAATGCTAATATCATCCTCAATAGGGAAAAACAGAGAGCTTTCCCCCTAAGGTCAGGAACAAGACAGGGATGTCCACTCTTGCCACTGTTATTCAACCTGGTATTGGAAGTCTTAGCCTCTGCAATCAGACAACACAAATAAATAAAAGGCATCCAAATAGGCCAGGAGGAGGTCAAACTTTCACACTTCACAGATGACATGATACTCTGAATGGAAAACACAAAATATTCCACCAAAAAACTTCTAGAATTGATTCATGAATTCAGCAAAGTTGCAGGATATAAAATCAGTGCACAGAAATCGGTTGCATTCCTGTACACCAACAATGAAGCGACAGAAAGAGAAATCAAGGAATTGATCCCATTTACAGTTGCACAAAAAAAAAAACATAAAATACCTAGGAATAAATATAACCAAAGTGTGAAAAATCTATACACTGAAAACTATCGAAAGCGTATGAAAGAAATTAAAGAAGACACAAAAAAAATGGAAAAAGATCCCATGCTCCTGGATAGGAAGAACAAATATTGTTAAAATGTCGATACTACCCAAAACAATCTACATATTCAATGCAATCCCTATCAAAATAACACCAGCATTCTTCACAGAGCTAGAACAAATAATCCTAAAATTTGTATGGAACCAGAAAAGACCCCAGATAGCCAAAGAAATCTTGAAAAAGAAAACCAAAGCAGGCGGCATCACAATCCCGGACTTCAAGTTGTATTACAAAGCTGTAATCATCAAGACAGTATGGTACAAGTGTCTGTACAAGAACAGACACTCAGATCAATGGAACAGAATAGAGAACCCAGAAATGGACCCACAAACGTATGGCCAGCTAATCTTTGACAAAGCAGGAAAGAACATCCAATGGAATAAAGACAGTCTCTTCAGCAAGTGGTGCTAGGAAGACTGGATAGCAACATGCAGAAGAATGAACCTGGACCACTATCTTACACCATACACAAAAATAAACTCAAAATGGATGAAAGACCTAAATGCCATCAAAATCCTCGAGGAGAAAGCAGGCAAAAACCTCTTTGATCTTGGCCACAGCAACTTCTTCCTCAACACGTCTCCAGAAGCAAGAGAAACAAAAGCAAAAATGAACTACTGGGACCTCATCAAAATAAAACTCTTCTGCACAGAGGAGGAAACAATAGACAAAACTAAAAGGCAACTGACAGAATGGGAGAAGATATTTGCAAACGACATATCAGATAAAGAGTTAGTTAGTATCCAAAATCTATAAAGAACTTATCAAACTCAACACCCAAAAAACAAGTAATCCAGTGAAGAAATGGGCAAAAGACATGAATAGACACTTCTCCAAAGAAGACATCCAGATGGCTAACTGACACATGAAAAAATGCTCAACATCACTCATCAGGGAAATACAAATCAAAACCACAATGAGATACCACCTCACACCTGTCAGAATGGCTAACATTAACAACTCAGGCAACAAGTGATGTTGGCGAAGATGCAGAGATAGAGGATCTCTTTTGCATTGTTGGTGGCAGTGCAAGCTGGTGCAGCCACTCTGGAAAACAGGATGGAGGTTCCTCAAAGAGCTAAAAATAGAACTACCCTATGACCCAGCAATTGCACTACTAGGTGTTCATCCAAGGAATACAGGTGTGCTGTTTTGAAGGGACACATGCACCCCCATGTTTATAGCAGCACTATCAACAATAGCCAAAGTATGGAAAGAGCCCAAATGTCCATGGATGGAGGAATGGATAAAGAAGATGTGGTATAGATATACAATGGAGTATTACTTGGCAATCAAAAAGAATGAAATCTTGCCGTTTGCAACTACGTGGATGGAACTGGAGGGTATTATGCTAAGTGAAATTAGTCTGTCAGAGAAAGACAAAAATCATATGACTTCACTCATAGGAGGACTTTAAGAGACAAAACAGATGAACATAAGGGAAGGGAAACAAAAATAATATAAAAACAGGGAGGGGGACAAAACAGAAGAGACTCATAAATATGGAGAACAAACAGAGGGTTGCTGGAGGGGTTGTGGGAGGGGGGATGGGCTAAATGGGTAAGGGGCACTAAGGAATCTATTCCTGAAATCATTGTTGCACTATATGCTAACTAATTTGGATGTAAATTTAAAAAACTAAAAAAAATAAAAATAAAAATAAATAAATAAATAAACAAACAAATAAATAAAAGGGGAATCTTAGTTCCCTACAACCCATTGGGTCCCCTAGAAGTAAGTCCCTTGCTTTACTAAGTGATATATTCTGGGGACTCATCTTTCTGGCCTAGATCCCAAGGTGCCTAATGTGGGGCACAAAACCCTTGTCCTTCCAGGATAAGTTCCAGACCTGTGGATCCCTCCCTATTGTGAATTACCATACCCAGGGTGGGGTTTTTGGCCAGACTGGGTCTCTGCCTCTTCTAACCATCTTGATGTGGTTCTTCCTTTTATCCTTTGTTGTGGAGAAGCAGTTTATCTAGTTTTCATTTCTTTTTCAGAAGAAATTGTTCCATATGTAGCTGTAGATTTTGTGTGTCTATGGGAGGAAGTGAATTCAGAATCTTCCTACACTACCATCCTAGACTGCCCCCTGCTAGATTTTCTTCATTCAAAATTTGTACTCCTTCTAAGGAGTATTGTGCTTAAATGAGATCACTTAAACACAGGCAATAGTCTATTAAAAGCTCTTATTTTGGTGGGAAATTATAGATTCAAGGTGTTTTGCTACTGCTTCAGAATATATTAAGGAAAAAGTGTCTGATAACTGGTATTTCATGCATTTTCCCCTTAAAAAGCTCCATTTTTGCAAACCTGCCCAATTTCTCACATACTCTTTTAGTTAACATTCATGTGAACTGGGAGCATGGTGCCAAGGAATTCTACCTCCAGAGATAAGTCTCAACCCCAGGTCAAGGAAGTAATTAGTTGCTAGAAATCTTTTCTTTCCTATGATTCGGTTTTATACTTGCATTAATGATGTTTATAATGCCACTTCTTTTTCAGTCCCAAATCAAATGTCACCAATCCACAGAGGTTTCTCTAGGCCTCCTCTCTTAGAGTATCCCCATCCTATTACTCTCTACTGCATCACCCTAGTTTTTCCTGCATAACATTCATCACAACATATAAGTATCGTCATTTGTTTATTGAATGCCTTAACCTACTAGAATGTTAACTCCTGAGAGCAAGTAACTTGTCACTCATCTTCATTTCTGTATTCCCAGGGCCCAGCACTGGGTTAAATGAATAAGAAAATAAACTAACATTTCCGCTACCTGCTCAATCTCTTTGATCATAATAATGGATGCTTCTCCCCTATTCCTGATCTCTCCTCAACCAAAATACATCAAACATGTTCCTCTTCTTCTCCCAAGAGCTTCTTATTGTTGTTGTTTTCCTGAATAGCCAGTTAATAGATGTTCATTTTAGTGAATTTGAGGCAAGGACCTAAATCATATAAATAGATAATTAAAATCATTAGTGTTGATTAGTCATCCCAGTTTGTCCAAGAATTCATGAAATTCCCAGAACATGGGGAAAAAAAAAAACAGGAAAATTCAGGGCAAGACAGGATGAGCTGGTTACCCTACACCTAACCTCTCACTAAATAGTCCCTATTAATAACTTTCTCTATTGTCATTCACTACTTTATGCATGTTAGAGTTAATTGAAATTTCATTATATAACTTTGAATTTGGCCCCTTCCAAATAATTTTATTACATCATAAGCATTTTCTCACATGATTAAAATTCCTTCTTAACATCATTTTAAAAACTGCTCGATATTGCATATTCTATATACTTAAAAGGCAGCATAATATAAGACTGAAGACCAAAGATGCTGGAGCCAGTGTTGCCTGAGTTCAAGTTCCAACTTTGTCTTGGACATTTTACTTACCCTCTCTGTGCCTTAGTTTCCTCATCTCTAATATAAGGACAAAGAAAGCACACACCTTATATTGCTATTGTGAGGAATACATGGATTTACATTTGAATGTTATTAGCACTAATTGCTTATTTTTCTTGATAGATTGTCATGTAGTGTGATGGAATATTCAGACTACATGAACGTCAGACCCTGCTTCCTCCCACTTTTATCTTTCAGATGCCCTATTCCCAAACTCCCACTTTTATCTTTCAGATGCCCTCTCCCAAACAAACCTTTGTATTCCTAACTCCACCTCGGCATATGCTTCCCACAGGGCCCAACCAATATAGAAACTTTGCTAATTTGATAGAAGAAAAAAAAAGACATTTCATTATTTTAGTTGCATTTCTTTGATTACAGATGCAATTGAATATTTATTTATCTTTATTGGGCTCTGAAATTTCCTCCTTTGTGAATTGATTATTCATGTTCTTTGCCCACTTTTCCTATTGGGGTCTTTGTGCTGTTTTTGTCTGTTTGTTTAAGTTGTATTATTATGTAAAGTTATATTTTATACATATCATATATAAAAGATATTATCCCTTTTTCATAACTAAGTTTTTGATGTACAGAATTTTAACATTGTTAGATAGTCAAATGATGAGAGTTTATAATTTTTATCTTTGCTGTAATGCCAAGAGAAAATATTCCCTTCCTGAGACCAGTCACTTACAATTTCTCCCTACTTATTAATGGTTTATATTTAGTCCATTTGGAATAAATTTTCATCTATCATGTAAGGTGAAAATCTAAACTGATTGTTTTTCAAAACATGTCTCCCTAGACTGTTTAATGAGCAATCTTACCCTTTTTTCTTTCTTTTAAGGAACCTCTACCTTTAATGTGGTGCTCAAACTCACAACCCTGAGATCAAGAGCTGCATGACCTACTGACTGAGCCAACCAGGCACCCCTAATCTTGTCCTTTTTGATTGATTTTTCATTTATTAAAATTTTATACATGCTGGGTTCTTTTCCTGTTACATAAATTTGTCTTTTTTCTATACGTTACACTTGGCAAATTTCTATACTTTAAAATCTGTTTTGGTATCTGCTATGTTGAATTTCAATCAACAAACTTTCTAGGCTTTTGTACTTTTTCCAAAAGGCACTTACGTCACTTTAGACTGTGTATAGACAGAGTAACTTTTATTTATTTATTTATTTTGTATAGGAGCCTATCAGTTTCATCCTATTTTCTAGTGCAGAGCAACCTAACAGCCTAAGGTCCAGAATGTGACAATGACATCATAGAACCTTTCAGTGGTGTGTTCTTTATAGTGAAACAAAGTAAAGTTAAGAGCAACGTGTTTCCTGAGCTACTGTGTGACTAACATCATCACCTCTGCTGGATGAAGGAGGTGGTCAATAATTATAGACAGAAAAGTGAATGGAAAGGCATGATCATAGACAAAAATTGTTACTTGATTTTGTTGCAGTGACATGTTAGCCAGCAGCCGCTGGAGGATTCTTACTTGGTCACCCCAGCATAAATACTAAAAAGGAAAACAACAACTATAACACAGATATAAATGCTTGAAAGAACTTAAGAATTTCTTTGTAACAACAGTCACCTTGTAGGCTAACTGCAAGTGTATGAATTATGTATTCGTTGTCAGAATTTAATTTAGGGTATAATTAACCCTTTGCGACATAATAGGGATGTGCCGCAACTGGATTTCCCTTCACCTCAGTGGTAAAAGGCCTTTCTTTTTTCCTTCATCCTTCCTGCCTTCCTTCTTTCCTTACTGCCTTTCTTTTCCTATTGTTCTCGTGCCTTTTAAGTAGGTTAAAAATAAATAGGCACCTTTCAGTTCACTCAGAAGCATAAACAGGAAAAGAACAAACAACTCTTTAATGAACAATAAAGCCAACAAGAGGAAAAATAAACATGTAGCTGAGGATTGTAAAGTAAAATCGAAACTATCTAAAGATTCCATGGGATGAAGGTTGTTCTTTACCCAGCATTTTTGTTTTACCCTATATGAAGCAGCCACTTTTTAAATTTTATTTTATTTTTTCATTTACATCCAAGTTAGTTAGCATATAGTGCAACAGTGACTTCAGGAGGAGATTCCTTAATGCCCCTTACCCATTTAGCCCATCCCCCCTCCCACAACCCCTCCAGTAACCCTCAGTTTGTTCTCCATATTTATGAGTCTCTTCTGTTTTGTCCCCCTCCCTGTTTTTATATTATGTTGGCTTCCCTTCCCTTGTGTTCATCTGTTCTGTGTCTTAAAGTCCTCATATGAGTGAAGTCATACGATATTTGTCTTTCTATGACTAATTTCACTTAGCATAATACCCTCTAGTTCCATCCACATAGTTGAAAGTGGCAAGATTTCATTCTTTTTGATTGCCGAGTAATACTCTATTGTATATATACCACATCTTCTTTATCCATTCATCCATCGATGGACATTTGGGCTCTTTCCATACTTTGGCTATTGTTGATAGTGCTGCTATAAACATTGGGGTGATGTGCCCCTTCAAAACAGCATACCTGTATCACTTGGATAAATACCTAATAGTGCAATTGCTGGGTCATAGGGTAGTTTATTTTTAATTTTTTGAGGAACCTCCATACTGTTTTCCAGAGTGGAAGCAGCCACATTTTTAAAAGACTATTGTGAAGAGTGAGTGTCCTTATGAGGAATAAATGCTCACCTGCTCTGGTTAGGATCTTCCAGCACCCCACAAGGCTGTTAAGAGTTGACATTGGGGTTGGGCAAGAAAGCCATTTCCTGAAACCTTCCATTCAGGATAGTAGCTAAGCTCCACACTAGATATGGAGTTCTAAGAGTGTTCTGTATGACTATTGAAAAGTCATCTGACTTTGAAAGACAGCTTGGAGATGGCACATTTTTATGACAATAGAAAACTAGTTCAAATTTTAGAAACAGAGAGGCATCATCTCACTCTGATTTGATGATAAAATGCAGGGCAAAGAACAAATCACCTAAAAACAACAATTATAAATATTACTTAGAACTATGAGAGCATAGTCGTCCCAGGTAAAGGCATTGTTTTTGAAAATGTAAATTATGGCAGCCTAGAAGAGGCAAATTCATGTGGCAATTGAAAGCAAGCAGCTTGTGGTCAAACAGACTCAGATCTGAATCCATTACTTTAGGAATTAGGGACAATGGGTTTCTCTATCTGTGAAGTAGAAATGTTAATATTTCTTACTTCACAGGCCTGTTACAGGAATTAAGTGAGATTGGCATGTAAAGTGCTTAGCCCAGAAGCTGGCATGCTGCCAGTACTCAATAAACAATACTGATTACCATTACTGTTATTTCTCGTCATCATCCTAGGAGAAGGAGCTATATAGGTCTTCTAGTACATACTTCTGCTTCTAATTTGAATCACATTTAAATACTTACAGAAAATAAAATGAGTTCCTGTCTTATTTTTTTTAGGATAACTAAGGAAATAAAAGTATATGATTTCCTATAGGAATTCTTTCTCACTCAAATGTTTTCTAGTTTTTCTAAAAACTGATCATATTGCAACTGAAGACTACTTCTTCTTGGCTATCTTTATGAGGATGGAGAAAAGTTGGTCGCTCTTCTTTAGCAACCTTCTAGATGCTTTATTTTATGAAAATCATGACTTCTCCCTCCCATTCCTTTCTCATTCTCCTGGACCCCACCGCAAACACACAGCTAATTGTTCTACCACTTTCATTTCTCTGAGAAGACATAATCTTTCTATACTTGGGTTATAGTTCTCAGTATAATAATCATTAATCATAAACACTGAACAGTGATTCTCAGACCCATTTTATAGTCTGACAAGGAATTTCCCCCCACCAAGAAGAATAATGGCAAACCTGAGCAACTGAGTCAAGATAATGGATCATACAAAGGAAAATCAGGCAATCCAAAGAAAGCTGAGTTAATAATAATGAGTAACAAGGATCTGGGAAAAGCAAAGGCAGGCAGGTTCTGATGAGCTTGATTTATTAAGGAATCAGTTTGGTTAAACAATCATATATATCTATCTCCTCTTTCTCTTGAGTTGCTATTAAAATAAGAGAAACAGAATATAAAAATAATTTTAATACAAAAAAGAAGAAGGACTCCATTGGTGAACAGTAGAATAGACCAATTTCTGGAAGGCTGAGATCTGACAGTGAGTTGTTTACTGATGAAGGAAGAAGGAAGAAGCATCAGTCTACAGAGAGAGAGGGAGGGAGTGTGTGTGTACATGTAAGTACTGGGGATGGGGCAGGGAATACAAATAAGAAGAAAAACAATCTGAAAAATACAAGAGAAGCACAACACACAGACATACCAGGTACAAATGGTGGCATTTAGCTTTGGGGCCAGAAACAGAAGCATTCCCATGTTTATAGCAGCATTATTTACAATAGCCAAGACATAGAAACCACCTAACTGTCCACTGATGAATAAATGGATAAAGAAGTTGTGGTATACACATACAATGGAATATTATCCTGCCATAGAAAAACAAGGAAATCCTGCCATTTGTGACAACACGGATGGACCTTGAGGGCATTATACTAAGTGAAATAAGTCAGAGAAAGAGAAATACTGTATGGTTCCACTTGTATGTGGAACTAAAAAAAAAAAAAGAGAGAGAAAGAGAGAGATAAGGTTTGTAGTTACCAGAGGTGGAGGGTGAAGGGAGGAGGAACAGGAAAAAGGTAGTCAAAAGGTACAAACTTCCCGTTTTAAGATAAATAAGTGCTAAGGATATAATATACAGCATGATGACTATAGCTAACGCTGCTGTGTGATATATATGAAAGTGGTTAAGAGAGTAAGGCCTAAGAGTCCTCATCAAAAAAAAAAATTTATTGCTTTCCCTTTTTATTGTATGAGATGATAGAGACTAAACTTATAGTGGTAATCATTGTACAATATATGTAAGTCAAACTATTATGCTATACACCTTAAACTTATAGTTATGTATATCGATTATATCTTAATAAAACTAGAGAAGAAACAGAGATATTAATTTTTAAGTGTGTTTTCAAAAGTCCCCCTCCCTAGCTCTCTTGAAGAATTTTTAGGGGTGTCTGGGTGGCTCAGTCAGCTAAGTGACCCACTCTTATTTTTTTGTGTGTTTTGTTTTATTGTCAAGTTAGCTAACATACACTGTAGTCTTAACTTCAAAAGTAGGTGCCTGTGATTCAGCACTTACATACAACATCCAGTGTTCACCCTAAGAAGTGCTCTCCTCAATGCCCATCACTCATTTTCCCCACTCCCCGCCCCCCATCCACCCTCAGTTTGTTCTCTGTATTTAAGAGTCTCTTGTGGTTTGCCTCCTTCTCTGTTTGTATCTTATTTTTACTTCCCTTCCCCTATGGTCATATGTTAAATTTCTCAGATTCCACATATGGACCCACTCTTGGTTTTGGCTCAGGTCATGCTCTCATAGTTCAAGGGATTGAGCCCTGCATCAGGGCTTTCAGCACAGAGCCTGTTTGGGATTCTCTCTCTCCCCCTCTCTCTGCCCCTACCCTGCTCACACTCTCTCAAAATAAATAAATAAACTTTTAAAAAATAATTTTTAGAGTCTATCTTAAAGAAAATATAGAGGTTCTTTTAAAAGGAAATTGCATAAGATCAATCCAAAAGACCCAATGTCAATTAATAGGAGTTCAAAGAAAGAACAGAAAAAAAAAAACCAGAAATAAAGACATTTTCAAATAAATAAGAAAACTTTGTAGAGATGAGGGACATAGTCTCCATATTAAGAAGGTCCCAAACTGCCCAGCACAATGAATGACAAAAGACCTATGCCCATGCAGATTAATTATGAACACAAAGGATAAAAACAAGATCCTAAAATATTACCTAAAAACAAAAGTGCTTACCTACAAAGCAATTTGACTCAGAATAGCATTGGGTTTCTCAATGACAATATAGGTTTCCAGAAAACAGTGGAATAATATTTTTTAAATTCTAATGAAAAACATAATTTTGAAGCTGGAATTCTCTATGCCCCTCAAACTATTAATCAAATGTGCTATAGAATAAATCCATTTTCAGATATGCAACAGCTTAGAAAATCTACCTCCTACACACCATTTCTTTAAAAATTTCTTGAGGATGTATTCCTGTAAAACATGAGAACAAATCAAGAAAGTGAAGGGAAGTCCCAGGATGACAGCTGTGCATCAGGCCTTGAGGCAGTTCAAATTGGACAAGATAGGTAGAAGGTCTTGCCTGTGGTGGTGGGTGAGGCTCCAGGAAAAAGGCACACACAATACCACAAGTGATATTATGTAAAGGCTAGAAATGATCAAGACTATTCTAAAGATAAATAGTTCAAGAAAAAGGGGAGTTTTAGAAACTTAATGGGAGAAAAAAGCTATACAAGGGAAAATGTAATCATAGTATAATACTGTATCAACTCATAATTTTTATATAGCCAAAACAATGATAACATTTTATTGTTTTTCAGCTTTTAGACTCAACCTATAGGCAATATATAGAAGATTAAATTTCGGTGACAGAATAGACCATACTTGTTATCAACTTTGACAATGAAAATGAGAAAGTATAGAAGTTAGCTAGGAAGAGGAAGGAGTGGAGAAGAACGTAAATGGAAGGATAGAGTCACTTATATGCTTATCTTACAAGATGGACAATGAAAGATAATACCTATAGTTGATGAAATTAAAAACTTAAGGTGTAGTAATATCTCTTAAAGTTACTAGGAAAGTGGTGAGTAGTATCACTGAATGAATATCTCATATCACTTTTATTATAAAGGAAGCAAATTTATATAATGTCTAAAACTGATAAATCAAACAATGATAGAAAAATCATATATAGAGACATAAAAGCATTACCAGGTATTTGTTATAAGTGGTTGACTCTTGAGAATGGGGTAAAGGTGAAATGGATAAAGCAAGGAACTATTACTCTTAGTCATGTACCCACATTACTTGAACAAAAATTATATACACGTAGGTAGAATAATAGATTGAAAGGCAAACATACAGCCTGGACTCATTCTTTTAAAGGAATAGTCAGGCAACAGAATTTGTAAGGTTAATGTGTCAAGATAATTGGAAAGAGAGGAAGTCATAGAAGCAGGGGTAGTTTCTTGAGGGCAGCTCTGGCTACAAAGATCTCTGGCTCTCCTTCTCCAGGGTATTGGATTTACTCCTCCCGTAATGCAGGATTTTCTGGCTTTAAAGGACTGTTGACTAGATAAAATAAACAATTGCCTCTTGAGGCAGGAAATTATTTACACCAATACAAGAAATTTTAGTCTCTCTGATGAACAAAGGGCTACATCATCCAGCTGAATAGTGAGAGACTCAGATGAATCTGACTGGGGTGAGCAATGAGAGAAGAAGTGAGACAAATTGCTCCTCAACTGATGCTCTTCTGATCCTTCTCTGGGATTTAGGACCAGGACCTCAACATGGTGTTCCCAAAGACCTTAAAGTCTCTCAGGTGAACCAACTAAGTCATTGGGCTTTGGTGTCCCAAATTAGAAATTCAACACCTGTGAGTTTGAGGTCTTGATTTGGAATGTGTCTCCACAGCATATAATGAATTTGCACAATAATAACTACATGGGTGCCAGACAGCCCTGGGTGCAAATACTGTTTCCACTTGTAGTTAAAACCATTAACAGCACTTTCCTTACTTTGGTCTCTTTGTAGAATGAGAATAACTACACCGATAAGATATTGTTTAGAAAGGCATTCAACAAATGCCAACTGTGTCCATTAGTCATAAAGAATATCAAAAAATCCTGAAAAATGCTTGCAAATCAAAACATATTTACTCAAAACCACAATCAGATACCGCTTTATACCTACTAGCATGGCTATAATAAAAAAGACAGATAATAAGTTTTGGCAAGGACGTGGAGAAATTGGACCCTTGTAGACAGCTGATGAGAATGTAAAATGGCATAGCCACTTTGGAAAACAGGTTGGCAGTTCCTCAAAAAGTATAGAGTTCCCATATGACTCAGTAATTCCATTCCTAGGTATAACCCAAGAGAATTGAAAACATATGTCCCCTCAAAAACTTGCACACGAATATTCACAGCAACATAATAGCCTAAAAGTAGAAACAACCCAAGTGTCCATATACTGATAAATGAACAAATAAAATGTGGTATACCCATATAACACAATATTATTAGGCAATAAAAAGAAATGAAATACTGATATATGTTACAACATGGGTGAACCTTAAAAACTTTCTCCTGAATGAAAGAAGCCAGACACAAAAAGCCACATATTATATGATTCCATTTGTATGGAACATAAATAAATTTGTCAAAATAGGCAAATCCATAGAAATAGAAGGTAGATTAGTGGTAGCCAGACCCTGGGGAGAGAGGAGTTTGGGGAGTGACAGCTAATGGGTAGAGTTTCTTAGGGGGCGGGTGATAAGAATGTTCTGGAATTAGATAGTGGTTGATGATTGCACAACTCTGTGAATATAGTAAAACCAATGAATTGCACGATATGTGAATTATATCTCAATAAAGCAGTTATAAATTATATTAATTTTAAAAACAAAATAAGTTACATAATATTATGTACATGTGATGTCATTTAAAAAAAAAAAAACAAAGTATAGAATAAGGAAGGAAATAAGGAGGAAGGAAGAGTTGCAAAATTAACCACCATTGGTTGTTATCACTCCAGAAGGCTTTGAAACTATTATTCTAACCCAATCATCAAGAGAAGACAATTATATCCAAAAAAGTAATATGGAAAGGTTTCCAACAAAATCAAAACTTACTTTTTTAATGAAAGGAAAGCTAGCCTAAAAGAAAGAAAGATTTTTCAGGTTTTTTTTTCCTCCTTTTTGTTTGATTTGGGTTTGAAGTTTAGATTGACTTAGATTAAATCTGACTAGGTAAAAAATTTAAAAAAAAATTTCAATAAATCTGATTAGGTAAAAAAAAAAGTATCTTTTAGAAAACTAATACTTTTCAAATATTGTCTTCTTTCGTATGAGTAACAGTATATGAAAGAAAAATGTTAAGAAACAGATGGGGCAAGAACCATACAATGGAGTCAGAAAAACCCTCCCTTTCTTTAAAATAAAGAAGCTAATTTTAAAATGCTGAGTTTGGGACCTGGAATGCAAAACATCTCAACTTGGCGTTTGAATACTTTCTCCTCCCAAGCCCATCGCATTCTTTTCTCTGTCTCCTGGTTAAGCCTGGGCAAGAAGGCTCATTAATTCTGGATGTAATCCAAATTAGATGTGGATTCATACCTATTGAGAACCTATGATCCCAGTGGTTCTTGGCTTTTATTCAGTTCTTAGGATGCTTATCATCATAACATTATGATAAAACACTGGCAGATATAAATGTCACTTATTCTAGTCATTTAAATATCTTAGAATATATTATTCCTTTTTTAGACAAGTCCTTTTAGGACAGAATTACATAAATCAAAGGTGTTATTGTTATATTTTAAATACAGTCCATCTACCCACAATGGTTTAAGTATTTAGAGAATGTTTATAAGGCCACCTGACTCTTTCCAGTTCTAAGGAAGGTCAAATTACTATGTTGCTTTAGATCCCCTTTAACTTATTCTCTGTTTTCTTCAGAAACTGGAGTTCAGAGAAGTTAGGCAAATTGGCCAAGGTAACACAGTAATGGTTGGACTTATTTAAACTCCAGGTTTTTTGCTCCAAGTTCATTACTTTTTCTCAGCACTTCCCAGTTGCCTCACATTATTACAGCTTCTTCTTTGGGACTCCTTGAATTCACTCTAAGCAACATCTCCCTTGGCCAAAAAAAATAAAAATAAATGAACAAAATACTCTCTCTTAACAGGCAAAAAGAAGGATGTATACTTCTTTACATAACTTAAAAGGGGGGGGGCATGGGTACGTATTGGTTAGGTGCAAAAAACAAATGCAACCATGGTAGCTTTAAAGGGGAAAAAATACCTGATTAGGTGATATAATTAGCCTACTGGACAAGAACAGATATGGGGCTAACTCTTGAGTGATTTATTTTGGTATTTTATTTAAAGCAGCCCTTATTTTTAGATTGTTTGAGTAACAGCCAAATTAAAGCTCAGCAAATTTCTGGGTGGGCAATTTTAACTTTCCAGATTTGGAAATGCCCTTGCATATCTACTACCCTCTAAAAATGAACCCAACCCTTCTTCAGGACACTGGTCCCAAGAAAGATCATCCCAAAGCATCCTAAAACCTCTAAATACACCAAAACAAATTCAACCACATTCAGGAATAAAGCCAAGGTCTATGTATCATATGGATGGTTCCAATGTACACTCCAGACTTTTTTAGGCTAGTTATTTTCTATTTATTAAAATAAGTTAGCTGCCTCAGAACCTATCAAGCAGAATATTCCTTCTGTTCCTAGCTATTGTTGGTATTCATTCACTGTGAGGCTAATGAAATTGGCTTAAAAAAAAATTTTTTTTTTAAAAGCCAATGCATTTAACATTTCCTTGTACAAATGAACTTTGCTGACAAGAATTGAGTTCACAGAGAAATTAGTGCTCAGATGGGACTAGAATAGGGCAGAAAGAAAAGCAAAGAAGCCCCACCAAAGGGCAACTTGGTTACTTTCTAGGCACCCAAATGTGAAAAGACACAGTAAGCGGTAAAGGCCTTGGCTAGCCCTCTGTAAGTTCCCTGGAAACCAAACACAAGAATGGTATAAGGCCTGACTTTCTCATTGTTTATAGTTGTTTCATTTCCTGTCACCCATACCCCCTTTTCTGAGATAAGAATATACAGGATTCTCCTTATGTGGGGAATGTGGTTCCACAGAACAACCTCTTCCATTGAATGCAGGGGTTGAGAATATGACTTATTCTAAGCCAATCAGTGTGATGTATCCCTGGGTCACAATAATTGGTTCCCACCAATCAATACCAACAACTATAAATTCTGGAACTTCCCATTGAGATTTTGTGGGAGAAGCCTATCCCTTCTGTTGGACTTACAGATATGAGGGACTCTAGAGCTGCCAAGAGGACACTGTGTGGAGCCCAGCCTGGAAAAAAGTAGAGCTCAGAGGTGGAGACAGAGAGAAGCTGAATTCCAACAGCACTGCTTGAACCTCAAATCCTGCCCCAGCTGAATACACTGGATGTTTCAGTATATAGGCCAATAAATTCCCCTTCTCTGTTAAACTAATTTAAGTTGGGTCTTTCATCACTGGCAGCAGAGAGAGTCCAAACTGATATACATTTCATTTACACAAATTTCTTTGTGTAAACTATAAAATACAAATGCATTCATATTTTTAGCCATTTCTATTGGGAGATAATTTGCAGAATGTGTTGAAATAAACATTGTTTGATATATATCTAGGACAAATGGAAGCAATTATGTACTTTGTAAAATATGAAACTGTGCAACATTACTTTGTTGCGCCAGAGCGTTATTAAAATCAGAATTCCTACACATGCACATCACTGACCACCACTGGGACCACAAGTGAATCTGACCAATCTGAGGTCAGCAAAGCCCAGACTGTCACATGCAGAGAGTTGTTTATTTATGTAAGCAATCAGAATTCAGTAATTAAACTGAGTAGTAGATGATGTTTTCTTCATAAGCAATGTAAATCAATTTACAAGTGAATCACCAGTGATTAGGGATTCATAATAAAATAATAAGGTTACACCAAAGGAAAGTTTGAGTGGAAAAAGACCAGAACATTTGACTTGGGTCATGAAAAAATAACACACTCTTCTATTGACTTCATATATGACTTTTTGTTTTTAAGTCCAGATTGCTCAGAAAATACAACTGATGGAATAGAAGGGAAAGGAATATTTATTTCTAAGTGTTAAGTCATCAGTCAGGAAGCTTTTTTAGCACAATCACAATTTAAACTGAGTTAGAGAATAAGAGAATCTATTGACTCACATAACCAGAAAGAGTAGAGAGCAAACTTCAGGGTCAGTTTGAGCCACAGGTTTGTAATATCTTCAGGGCCATTGCTTCCCATTTTCTGCAATTCCTTTGGCTGTGTCCCCCTTCTTGCAGTGTTTTTTAGTCGGGCTAGCTTTCCCATGGTAGCAAGGGAGCTATCAGCAGCTCCTAGGACCAAAACTTTTCTTACTTACACTGGGGGAAAGAAGGGTTTCCTTTCTTTCCAACCATAAAATCAAATTCATATGCTTCACACTGCCTGGATTTTCACACCTCTGAAAAAAATTACTGTGGCCCGGGAAGTTATACACCACAGTAATTTTAGATCTGGGAAATGAGCCTGTGCTTGAGCCAATAACATATCCAGAGAAGACTAATGAGAACTCAACTCTAGAGATAGGGAAGAAGTTGATCCCACCTAGCCACATGGTTTCTACCCAAAGCAAGAGGGTGACATTTTCATTATGGAGGAAACCATGATTTTTTTATTATTACCATGTGCCAGACTGAAAAGAGCCTTCTAGGCTGGGGTTAGCTGGGCAATTGCTTAGGGTACCAGTCTATACATAGGAAGTCTTCACTGGAAATGTACCTAGATGAAGAAAGTTGTTCAGGTCCATCCTACGTGAAAGTCATTGTATCCCTTAGCCTTGCATAATTCCATTCTCACTTCCTCATCAGAAAACGTGGAAACCAGGGCGAGATGAATTCTCACAGCACATGTATCTACCACCACTGTTGCCTATTTTTACTTTATATTTTCTCAAGGTTATCTCTAACATATCATAACACGCTTTCCCCAAAATTAATGGCCTGGTGTTTTAGAGTGTCTGGCCTTATTTTAACACATCAAACTTCTATTCCAAAGACACTGATTTTCATGGCTTTTTTTTACACTATCATTTGTACCACATTCAAATGAATGCTTAGATGGCATTACTATTGGATGCTAAAAACATTTTTGGTCATAATAGCAGTAAATGTTAAAATAAAGACAGAATATATATAGTTAGTTACAAAGTTTTGTACCAGATACTTTTGATGTCTTAGGTCATATCCCCTAAGCTCACTTCTCATTGCCAGGAACAATTGACTCCCTCCCCTCATACACCACGACCAGTCTTTCTATTTTCTATCTCAGGGCCTTCTTTGAAATCTGAAGCCACAGGTACCTACTTGGTCCACTGGCAAGCAAAACCAGGAAATATAGTAGGTGCTGAATAAATTTTTGCTGAATAAGTGAATGTAGGAGTATAATAGATTGTCATTAAACTGCCTTGTCAGTAGACAAACTGCAGTGTTCTTGCTATGCTGTGAGGGGCATACGTGTTTGCCCAGTAGAATTTTCTGAAATGATGGAAAAGTTCTACATCAGTGTTGTCTTATAAATCACCAATACCCACATGTGGCTGGCTACTGAGCACTTAAAAAGTGGCTAGTATTGAGTAAAATCCTGAATTTTAAATTACATTTAATTTTCATTAATTTGCATTTAAATTTAAATAGCCACATGTGTCTCATAGCTACCGTGTTGAACAGCACAAGATCAAAAATGCCACGTACTACCCCAAAAAGCCCTCTTATTCCTTGCCACACTCATATGGAGAAGTATTTATGTAGTAACAGTTTGTGGATACACAAAATCATTACTTGCTGGGAAACCATATGGCTTGGGTGATACCCAGGCCAACCATTGTATAAGGCATTTAGTTTACTTGACTCAAAGTCAAGACCTAGCAAAAACAGATAGGTGAAACCAAGAACCCTGTTTGGTTACCTTGGTTTGTGTTTTTGATGAGCTTTGAATACAGACTTTCAGCGTTGGATTGGCTTAGACAGGTAGAGGAGACGATGATTTAGAAATGCATATGACATTTAAAATCCAGTCCTTTCAGATTCATTTACATTTAAATAAGAAAAAAGGTGCTGTTTAAAACAACCATTCACATCTATGAAAACATCTTTGAGCCTTTTATTATTTGAAAAACTCCTTTTTCCCAAGAAGAAAAAGGAACATATGTTTTGTGTAGGTGTCCGTGTTCAAGTTGCAAAGGCTGAACCTCTGGTATGAAAGAAGTTTCTAAACTTGGCAAGCCCTGTTTCCCATCACTAATAATAAAAAATGCTTTGTGTGCACACACCTTGCTCTGTGTGGCTTAGCAGATAGGTCACAGGCAGGCATCAGATGCACAGGGTTTCTATTCTCAGCTCTCTCACTGACTCAGTCTTTGACCTCAGAAGAGTTGGGTTAGATTTAGACCAAGGGCGCCTGGGTGCAAGATGAGGATGTTCACTCTAAACTCTAATAGCAGCATTTTTGACTCTGCTTTGATGAAATAAGTCAGGTTACAGACACATACTATCTTGACCAGTTCCCTGGGCTTTCCAGGAACCACCTTCTGACATCACTATCTGAGAGATTTGCCTTTCCCTCTTTTCTTCTCTTTCGCATCTCCTTCTCTCCTCACCCTACTTTTCCACAATGATTACTTGCATATCCACTCAGCCAACCAGTCAATAGCAAGGAAAACTGTGATATAATTTCAGATCTTGGGGATACAAATTAATGAAATACAGGCAAGTAAGTCTCTAATACATAGTCTTATTACTTAAACCTCCTTGTTCAGAGTAGCTGAACACATTGGTGACACTCTTTGTTTGAACTAGAGGATTCCATCTCTGTACCAAGGCTATTACATCATGTTGAAGGCATGATGACATTTTATGCCCCAGACCCAAATCCTCAGTTTCACTGCAGTCCCCACAGCTTCCCAGACCTGGTTTCCAACCTGCATATATTTATCAAGGTTTTTCCCTGTGACCCCCCTTCTGGGTTAAATTTGCTGTAAGCTCCAAGTTTCCAGGTTTAGTAGTGTGGTTCTTTGAGGGTTTGGAAGAGTGTGTCATACTTGTGAAATCTAAGAAACATGCAGGAAGAGGGCAATATGATACCTCAAGCTAATTTCCAAGGGCACACTTTTAAAATTTAGACTTTATGACTATGGCTTTTACTTTGAGTGAACTGAGTTGCTCCTAGAGAGTTTGAGCAGAGGACTAATAAAGAGGACTGAACGTTTCAAGGCTCCCTCTGCTGTGTCTTGATCTCCAAATACTACCCAGCCCTGTATTTCCCATTTCTGTATTCTGCCAGTCTGGCAGGAAATCTTATTCTTGCTCTGCTTGCTGGGCTTATTTCTTCTTCCTAACCACTTATAAGATCTGTCCCTCCATAGACAGTGGGCTGTTCTACCTCCTGATCCAAGCTTTGCCCGTCTTGCCCACTCCACCACAGCCAGACCTGGCTCTCTCCCTTAACATCAACCAAGTGTTAACAGTTTATCATCTGGAAGCAATATTGAGGTCTGTGTATATTTGACTTGGATGGAGTGTTTGACTTTTTCTCAGAGATCCCCAGGTAAGAGTGACCCTCTCTCACACCAGTACTGTGACCCTGCTTCTTACCTCTACAGTCTCTGCTTCCTAGAAGGTTCCCACACTTTCTGTACATGAATCACTGCCTTTTGGTTATTATTGAAAAATTAAACCTGAAAATCAGGAAAATACAGAGAGAATTAACTGGGAAAAAATATATATATATATAGTTAGTTAGTTACTTAGTTTTACAAAATACAACTAGGTATATCTGCATCTGAATTCTGCATTTTTCACTTCATATTGTATAATAAGCATTTTTCCATCTTTTTAAATAAATGATTTTTAGTGGCTTCACAGAATTCCATGGTGTGGTTGTATCATTATTTAATCAATCTCCTACTTAACCACTTTGATTATTTCCAGGTTTTTGATATTATAAACATATTAAAATAAATGACCTACACATGAATACCCAAATGGATCACTGACAATTTCATTCTATTAAATTCCCAAAAAGGGAATTACTGAGTCAAAGGATAAAAGCATATTTAAGGCAGGCTGAGACTCCTTTAATGAAGACTCCAAATCCCAATGGGGGTGTAAAGCAATCCTTCAGGGTCCCCTGACCATTGGCCAGAAGTAAAGCTGAGGGGTATGTTCTAGAATAGAACACCCCCTCCCCCCCACCATAAGTGAAGTGTTTAATTATTTAAACTGATTTCTAAATAAGTCATGCCAGAACATGTTAATCAATGTTGATGAAGTAGCTTCAGCTATCAGGGACAGCAGAAGGGTACACACACCTGGCCTCATACCATTGTTAGCTTCAAGTTCTCCTCTAAAATGACCAATGGGCTGGGGGCACGTGGGTGTGTCAGTTGGTTAAACACATGACTTCAGCTCAGCTCATGATCTCATGGCTCTTGTGAGCTTGAGCCCCACATTGGGCTTGCTGCTGTCAGTGCATAGTCCACTTCAGATCCTCTGTACCCCCCTCTCTCTCTACCCCTCCCTCATTCTCTCTCCCCCTTTCTCAAAAATAAATCAGAAAATAAAGAGCAATGGGCACCAGGCAAAAAATGTAATCATCTTCCATCTTTCTCTTTCAGCCCACAGAGGAAGACACCAATTGACCTTTGCTCTGATTCCTAATTAAATTCTAAATCTGAAGAACAGTGATTCAATGGAAATGAGAAATCTGTAAAGCATTAGTACCATATAGATCCAGGAAGGGTGGGAATAGCAAATTGCTCAGGTACTTGCAACATCAGCAAAACAAGGAGAGTGGGCTTTTATGCAGACACATCACAGCTGAGAACTAGAGGGTGATTTTTTTCTTGAATTTTATACAACAATCATCTTCTGAGCAATTAATCTCCTGTCCCCATATACTGATACTCAAAATGGATACACCTGTGATGTAAATCAAAGTATCTCTTTTTCAGATAGAGTGATGCAGACAAAGAGATTATTTCATTTGTCTCAAATCATCTATTTGGGCTAGATTCATTTCCTTCAACTTTTTCTTAAATGCCTCCTACAAGCCAAACATTGGTTTTGTTGGGAGATCTGCAAACTGATTAAGACAGGATTTCTGACCCTAAGAAAGGCAATGTCTAGTCATAGAAGCAAAAATTCCGATAATGTGCCCAAGCATACTTAGGGAACAATAAAAGCAGTAATATATTGAGAAGGAAGTAAGCTAAACAAAGCCTTGAAGTCAACTTTTGTGGGTAGGCAAAAATGCACATGCACCAGGAATCTGATAACCGAAAAAAAATGTGGCATAAGGCACAAATTCATTCTCACTATCAAACACCAGAGATCAGATGCATTTACACCCAAATCAAAGCTTGTAAAGATGAATAGCTACTCTTTGGATCTTTTTCAATGTAATAATTACTCTTCATAAAAGCTCACAGTAAACATCAATCTCCATGTAATTAAAATCAGTGCCTTTGTTCGCATAATAGGATAATACTACGTCATTCAAGATGCTGGTCCAAGAAGGACAGATTGAAATGGGCAGGGCTGTTTCTAATTACAACTGCCTTAGGGAAATAATCAATGCTAGCTACTTCAGGGATAAACTAGAGTTTGTGGGTTATCTAGCTGTTTCCTTTTCCTCCTCCCTTTTCTCTTCCTCAAGATACTTGGGTCCTCCCCATTTACTAGATACTCCTTTCACCTGGACTTTTAGAGAGTCAGACAGGTGAGGTCAACCTCAGTGTTGATACTCCATAGCAGTTCTAATGAAAGGGTTTGATAGAAGATAATGCTGAAGTGTATAAAATAGTATAAAGAATGTTTGGAAATTTTCAGGGAATTTTCATTGCTTTTGATACTTTCAGGCCTTTTTACCCGAAGAATGGAAAATTAGCTATTGCTGTTGCTAGGTATGAATGAGTTTGAGTTTTCCAAATTTGGGGGATGTCTAATCACTATTCAAATGTGAGCTGCTTATCTTACATTTTTAGAAAGATCCAGGAAGTCCAGGGCCCATGCTTAGCTTCAGAAAATTGAATGAATGTCACTGTCATGGAACATTTTCATGCAATAATAGTCTCCTTGCTGCTGGATAACTGCTGAAGCAAATCCACTGATGAGAAATAAATGAGGAAGCAAAGCAGTGTGTATTTCCAGAGCCACAAACACTGACCCCTTCAAGGCATTCAATCATTCTGACTTTGTTTCTATTATCAGGAAGCGAGTGATGAAGAATGAATCATGATAGGTCAATAAATCTTGGCGGGATCCACAGATGTTTTTGCATCATTCCCTTACTTGAGGGCTGCTGTCAAGAAGGCTGTCTTATAAAGCAGAACCACAGACAGAGCAGCATTCTTGCCAGTGAGAAGGCAATCTGTTCTGGCTGGATCATCTATTTTACATTATTGATCAATTTTTATTCATCTTCATTTCTGATACTGTCTCTGGTTGAAGAAATGGCTCAGCAATTTGAGATCACATAGCCATCTGAATCAGCTACCACAATACAGGTATAAGAGTATCATCTATAAGCTGACACTTCTTATTGTGCTGGATCAAAGAGTTTCTGTGTCATGCATTGATTGCTAAGACTTAATGCTCTATGACTCAAATGTCCATCTGTATCCCATGGAGCCATTCACTTCCTGCTAGCTGGAGGTCCATCCAAGACTAAATTCCTGCCTCAGCATTATCTTGTAAAATAAAATCTGGAATGTGTGCTTCCAATTCCCATGTCATTCACTTTGCAATTTTTGTAAAAAGTAAGGGAATGCATTTCCTTTCCCCTACATTGTTGAACTTTGCCTTCATAATAGACTCACAGCATTGTCATGTAATTTCAATATCTCAAACGCAAAAAGAAAACACACTTGGGGCACCTGGGTGGCTCAGTCGGTTGAGCATCCAACTTCGGCTCAGGTCATGATTTCATGGCTTGTGAGTTCGAGCCCCACATCAGGCTCTGTGCTGACAGCTCAGAGCCTGGAGTCTGCTTCGGATTCTGTGTCCCATTCTTGCTGTGCCCCTCCCTCACGCATGCTCTGTCTCTCTTTCTCTCAAGAATAAATGAAATATTTTTAAAAATTTTAAAAAAGAAAAAAAAAGAAAACACACTCCCCAAATCTTGGGAGTTGGGGACAAAAAGACTTCAAAAGAAGTAGTATAGCAAATTCTTATGTTTAGCTACCTCAGCAGCTGTTCCCATTTCCTTTCTTCCTTCTGCCTTGTACTACATAGCCAGTATTTACTTTTCTCAGCATCCCTTGAAGCTGGTATAGCCATGTGACACAGTGTTGGCCAATGAGATGCAAATTAAAGTATGAGCTTATAAGCATGCTTAATTATCTTGGAAGGAAGGAAGGAAGGAAGGAAGGAGGGAAGGAAGGAAGGAAGGAAAGTAGAAAGAAAAAAATCATTTCCTTCAATCCTACATCTCTCTCTCTCTATTCTTCCTCTCACCATCAATATTCTGGAAAGAGTACCCACCCAGTAGCAAACAATCTCCCTGAATGGACTTACCTAGCATTCATCTTCTCTTGTCTAATCTTTCACTTTGGGATCCATCCCATTCCTTAGAGTCCTATGCTTGTGGAAAGTTGATCCTATTCCCAAAGGTTGGTTCATACTCCTTGCTAAAGTGATTAGGTTCTGATAAACAAGTTTAAGCAAATTTGAAATTTTCTGGCCATAGAGATTAGATCAGAAATGGGGAGATAACTTTTGGTTTTCCCTGTCTTATAAGAAACCTTCTAAATGGCCACCCACATACTTTCTCTTTCTGGATCTTGTGGTATTCTGAGTCATTGCTGCAGTCATTTTGTCACCAGGAAGGAAACTAGGCCTGAAATAATCTGACACTAAGAAGGCTGAATTGTAAAGTAAAAAAACAAAAACAAAAAAACTTTTTTAAATGACACTATTAAGATAACACCTTTTTTCCTCTGAATTTCACAGGTATGTGAGCCAATGAACAGCCTTATCATTTAAATTCAGTCTTCTGTTACTAGATACCAATTTAAAAAAAAAACTCTCTATCAAAAGGTCTTGCACATTACCTCCTATATATGCTCTTTATCTGCCTCCGTCTCTTCTTTCCCAATTGTCATTGCTCATATTTAAGTCTTATCACTATTCTCCTTGATTTTGCAATATACTACTTCACAAGTTTCTTTGACTTTAATTTCTTTTCCATTTAATCTGTTGATTACACAGTCACCAAATACTCATTTTAAAATGCTCCAGACTCTCCATCCATTCCCACTGTATACAAGATGAAAATTAAATCCCCAGTCCTATTATACAAAGCTCTTCTGGATCTGGCTCCTCCTTGCCAGTCCAATCTCATCACTAACCATTTTCTCTGCCCCATCCCTCCCAACACACATATATAAGGACACGCTATTTCCTTGAAATTCTGAATTACATGTAGTTCTTAAACACACGTATCTCTCTTCTGTTTCCATTACTGCTCATCTGCCATTCTCTCTGTTGGATTTCTAGAACTCTTCTCCACTGTTTGTCCAATGGGTAATGTTCATCCTAGCCCAATCTCTTCTATGAAGTTTATTGCAATTGCTGCATTCTACCCAACCATGATGATTTTCATACAAGACCCGTTCTTTGAAGGCAGGGACTATGTTTAATTCATCTTTATAACCCTGTCACTTAGCAGTAACTGGCATGATAGGTCCTCTATGTTTGAATGAATGAATAAAAATTATAAATGGCAGAATCAGATACGAAGATTGAAATTTTACTTGGATTATTGGATCTTCTACATGACAAATAGACAAATAATTTAATAATAATAATACAATAATCATAAAATAATAATCAATAAGAAGTTGACTAAGCCCTTTAGGTGCCCCCTTCCATGATACTTAGTCCCTGGGAGATATTTTCATAACTGTAGTGGATATTGTTTTTGTCTTCCTAGAATACTTTCCTAATACCTCACCTTCTTCTAGGACTACTCACTGATTTTATTTAATTTTTTAAAATTTATTTATTTTTTTTGAAAGAGAGAGAGAGAGAGCACAAGCAGGGGAGGGGCAGAGAGGAGAGATAGAATCTCAAGTAGGCTCCACACCATCAGTGCAGAACCTGATGTGGGGCTAGAACTCACGAATAGTGAGATGATGACCTGAGCCGACTACACCACTCAGGTGCCCTGACTACTCACCGATCTTGACCAGAGAGGTAGATACATGATTCTGGACCAGCTTTTGTTTACTTTTTCTTTTCTTAAATTGTGGCCCAGTGGTTTGTTTGTTTGTTGTTTGTTTGTTTGTTTGTGTTCTCCCAAGGGTTTGACTCTTGAGGAAACACACCTAAGACCTACCTAAGTAATCTGATGGAAACATAATTGATAACCATATCTGTGAGTTCCTGAGGCTGAGAAATCTGGAGCTATCTTGTTTCTTGTCCTTTCTGAAGCTTCCTAAAGTTTGGTTGTTCAGTTCTTCCTTCTATTTTGTGGCATACCTCCTTCTAATAAATTCCCCTTATTTGTTATGTTAATCAGAAATGGGTCTGTTTATTGTAATCACAGAATTTTAACTCATCATACTTCTTTGATGCATGTTAATTTATGGCTATTACACTATCACATAACATGAAAGGAATATGTATTGTTGTTGATTTATAAGGCAGGCTATTTCCCACAATGCCAGGAAATACCTAGCCCAGGGCTTGACATACAGCAGAGAAAGCAATATCTGCAGAATGAATATACTTCTAGAGAGGGGAGGAAGATAGTGGCAGAGTAGGATGATCCTAGGCTTGTCTTGTTTCACAAACACAATGAGATAACTACCAAATCATCTTAACTACCCCAGAAATCAATCTGAAGACTGACAGAACCAATTCCACAACTAAAGGGGTAGAATAGGCCACACTGAAGAAGAAGGTAGGAAGTGCAGAGACATGGTTTAGGGGAGAAACAGATTTACTGCAGAAAGGAGAGAGCTGTGGCCACAGAGAAGGATGAGACAGTGAAGATCACACAGGGGAATGCCCAAGGAAAACATTTCCCCAAAGTCATTGGCTTAGAAAATGAGAGAGGCTAAATTCTGTGAGTTCTTGCAACCAGCAGGCAGGGCTTAAAGCCTGGAGTTTTAAAGGTCAGTGTGCTTGGCTGGGATAGAGCCTAGAGGGCACTGTGCTTCTCCTCGAGAGAAGGCAGGCAAACAACCCACAGGCAGACAGCATGGAAACAGCAATCTGAAAAGCACTTGGGCCCAAAGTGGGAAGAATATTCGTTTTTCTTACAGCATGTTCCTCGGAGGCAGCATTCCAGGAGATACCTCTCCAAGAATAAGGGAGCTGTCTAGTGCCATTTTCCTCTTCTGCCCCTCAGCTAAACATACAACCACCTGAGGAAAGCATCCAAGCATGGACACTGGCTGCCTAACTTGCTTACGCCAAGCCCCACTCCTCTGTGCTCTGCTGGGACTGCCTTTCTAAGCCAAGATTGCCTCAATCCCAGTGTGGCAGGCTCCTCTGCCAGAAGACCAGCAAAAAACCCTGCCCACACCACATCTCCTGACCAGAGAGTTCTGCAGGGCTTCGGTTCTGGTGTAGTTGGTGTCAGGTCTCATTTCACAAGCAGATCAGAGCATATCTAGTTAAAACTCATCACATTCAGGCCAGGGACCAAACACTGACACAAAGAGAGCCTCTGCTGATGACTGGCCAGAAGGAAAGAGCAGCCACAACACAGCAGCAGAGTGCACACAGCACACTCCAGAGACACTACCTGTTGTGCTGGGCCCTGACACTATATGACCTCTTCTTTATAAGGCCATTACTTTTAGGAGCAGGAGACATAAATAGCTTTTCTAACACAGAGAAGAGGGACAAAATGCCAAGATGGGGGAATTTATCCCAAATAAAAGAACAAGATAAGGTCACAGCCAGAGATTTAAAAAACAGATGTAAGTAACATGCCTGATGGAGAATTTAAAGCAACAATCATAAGGATACTCATTGGGCTTGAGAAAAAATAGAAGCTATCAGGGACACCTTCACCACAGAGATAAAAGAGTTAAAAAAAGAATCAATCAGAAATGAAGAATGCAACAAATGAGATTGGAAATAGGCTTGATGCAATGAACAGTAGGTGGGAAGAAGTAGGAGCAAATTAGTGACCTATAAGACAAAACAGTGGAAAATAAAGCTGAACAAAAGAGAGAAAGAACAATTATGGAAGCCAATAATAGACTTAGAGAACTCAGTGACTCCATCAAGTGTAATAACATTTGTATTATAGGAGTCCCAGAAGAAGAAGAGAGAGAAAAGAGGGAAAATAATTTATTTCAAGAAAAAATAGGAGAAAACTTCCCTACTTGGGAAGGAAACAAATACCCAGATCCAGGAGACACATAGAGCTCCCATCAAAATCAACAAAAGCAGGCCAACACCAAGACAAATTGTAATTAAGTTTGCAAAATATAGTGATAAGGAAAAAAATCTTAAAAGCAACAAGACAAAAGAAGTCCTTAACTTACAAGGGAAAACCCATAAGGCTAGCTAGAGATTTCTAAACAGAAACCTGGCCAGCCAGTGGCATGATATATTCAGAATGCTAAATGGGAAAAATTTGCAGCCAGGAATACTCTATCCAGCAAAGCTATCATTCAGAAAAGAAGGAGAGATGATGAGTTTCCCAGACAAAAGCTAAATGAGCTCGAGACCAATAAACTTGCAAGAAATATTAAAGGGGACCCTTTATGTGCAAAGGATAGACCAAAAGTGACAAAGACCAGAAAGGATCAAAGAAAATCTCCAGAAACAATGACAAAACAAGTGATAAAATGGCGATAAATACATATCTATCAATAATTACTTTGAATGTAAAAGGACTAAATGCTCCAATCAAAAGACACAGATTGTCAGAATATATACAGAAAAAAAAACCAAAAAAACAAGACCCATCTATATGCTGCCTACAAAAGACTCATCTTAGATCTAAAGACACTTGCAGATTGAAAGTGCGGAGGCAGAGAAACATTTATCACACAAATGGACATTATCAGGTCAGAGTAGGAGGGGCAAAGATGGCGGAACAGCATGGAAGTTTTTTTGCATTTTGCATCCATTCAATACAGCCAGATCAACACTAAACCATCCTTCACACCTAGAAAACTGATTTGAGGATTAACACAACAATCTGCACAACCTGAACCACAGAACTCAGCAGGTACATGGCACAGAGAGGTGAACTGGGGGAGAGAGAAGCCACATAGAGGACAAGGAGCTTTTTTGCTTGTGGAGAGAGGTCAGAGATGGGGGGAGACTATGGTAAAAGCACTCCCCCCACCAAAACCAGCTGGAGACAAAGTGGAAAAGTGGAAATAGCCATAGGGACTGAACAAAAAAGGGACAAAGGAGAAAGGAGAGAGTTTCAATTCCATTAAGACTCTATAAACTTAAAGGGAGCACAGAGTCTGAAACTCTGTAGCTCAATACCTAGTGGTACTCTGGTGGGAAGGGCGAATCCCCAGGATCAGGGAGTGAAGTCCGTGGGTCCTCAGGCCACACAGGGAGAGACGGTTCCCCTGCTGAGAGGATATTTGGTAGAGGTTGTGTGGCTGCCCCATAGCCAAAGGTCCCAGCAGACCCCAGAGAACAACCACATTCACTGCTGCTGGAACAAGGATGTTAAGGGGGAAGCCTGGTGCCAAATGTGTGTTGTGACTTACCATAGTCCCTGAAACGCTGCTGATACACAATTGAATGAACTTTTTCTGGTGTGGGCAGGCACACAGCTGTAGTCTCTGGGCATCGGCAGCAGCACAGTCCCATGAACGTTCCTGGGTGCAGCCAGCACCCGGCCATTGCTTGGTGAGACCCTCCCGCAGAGGGGCAGAACAGGTCAAAGCTGCAGTCCCTCAGAAGTGAGAGGTTGGGAAATACAGGTGCATCGGAGATAAAACTCAGGAGGAAGGTGCTGCCTGGCAACCTGACAACTTGGTCATGGACAGTGTAAAAGCAGGGAGTGGATGGAAGCTGGAGAAAAAGGACAGGTGAGCAATTGCTTATCAGGAAGAACAGAGTTCTAAGACTAGAGACTGGGTAGCTGGGTGATGCCATTTTCACCTCTCCCACACATGTGCATACACACCTACAAGCAACACACAATCCACCCCAGTAAGCGAAAAAGTGCCATCTAGTGGAGAACGGAGCTGTTACACTAAGCCCCGCCAAACTGGGCCAATGTCACTCTTCAGGAACACCACAAGTCTCTCTGCCTGCTTAGTTTACAGACTATAAAGTACTTCAGAATTTGACTTCTAGGGGAAAATGATGTAATTTCAATCGTATTTCAGTCTGTTCATTGGTCCATCTATTCAATTTTGTTTTCTTTTTCGTTTCTTTTCTTTTTCTTGAATACAGAAAGAGAAAAAATTATTTTTATTTTCAATTTTTATTGAAAATATTATTCATTTTCTTCTACTACATTTTTTACTTTTTGGTAAATTTTTCAAATTCTATATTACTTCCAACATTTCATTTTATTCTATTTCATTCTATTCACTTTCTCAAATTTTCAAATGTTTTGCTTTTTTTTTTTCCTTTCCCCTTTTTTCTCTAACCTATCAAGCTCCTTTCGACAATCACACCAAAACACACTTAGGATATAGCATCATTTATTTGATTTTTGTGTGTGTATTGTTTTTAATTTTATAATTTTATTTTTTTACCTTATTAATTCCTTTTCTTCCTTCAAAATGATGAAACGAAGGAATTCACCCCAAAATCAGCAGCAGGAAAAAATGAAAGCCAGGGACTTAATCAACACAGATACAAGCAAGATGTCTGAACCAGAATTTAGAATCACAATAATAAGAATACTAGCTGGGGTTGAAAATAGATTAGAAGCCCTTTCTGTGGCGATAAAAGAAGTAAAAAATAGCCAGGATGAAATAAAAAATGGTATAACTGAGCTGCAATCTCTAATAGATGACACGGTGGCAAGGATGGATGAGACAGAGCAGCAAATCAGTGATATAGAGGACAAACTTATGGAGAATAATGAAGTAGAAATAAAAGAGGGAGACTAAGGCAAAAGATCATGATTTAAGAATTAGAGAAATCAGTGACTCATTAAAAAGGATCATCAGAATCACAGGGGTCACAGAAGATGAAGAGAGAAAAAAAGGGGTAGAAGGGTTATGTGAGCAAATTATACACGGAAACTTTCCTAACCTGGGGAAAGACACAGACATCAAAATCCAGGAAGCACAGAGGACTCCCATTAAATTCAACAAAACCCGACCATAAACAAGGCATATCATAGTCAAATTCACAAAATACACAGGCAAGGAAAGAATCATGACAGTAGCAAGGGAAAAAAAAAAAAGTGCTTAACCTACAAGGGAAGACAGATCAGGTTTGCAGCAGACTTATCTACAGAAACTTGCCAGACCAGAAAGGAGTGGCAGGACATATTCAATGTGCTGAATCAGAAAAATATGCAGCCAAGAATTCTTTATCCAGCAAGGCTATCATTCAAAATAGAAGGAGAGATAAAAAGTTTCCCAGACAAACAAAAATTAAAGGAGTTCCTGACCACTAAACCAGCCCTGCAAGAAATTTTAAGGGGTACTCTCTGAGGGCAGTAAAGACAAAAGAGAGAGAGAGAGAGAGAGAGAGAGAGAGAGAGAGAGAGAGAGAGAACAAAAGCAACAAAGACTAGAAAGGACCAGAAAATACCACAGAAACTCCAACTCTACAAGCAACATAGTGGCAATAAATTCATACCTTTCAGTACTTACTCTAAATGTCAATGGACTAAATGCTCCAATCAAAAGACATAGGGTAACAGAATGGATACAAAAACAAGATCCATCTAAATGTTGTTTACAAGAGAACCACTTTAGACCTAAAGACACCTTCCGATTGAAAGTAAGGGGATGGAGAACCATCTATCATGCTAATGGTCGACAAAAGAAAGCCAGAGTAACCATACTTATATCAGACAATCTAGACTTTAAAATAAAGACTGTATCAAGAGATGCAGAAGGGAATTATATCATAATCAATGGGTCTATCCACACAGAAGACCTAACAATTGTAAACATTTATGCACCAAATGTGGCAGACCCCAAATATATAAATCAATTAATCACAAACAAAGAAACTCATTGATAATAATACCATAATAATAGGGGACTTCAACACCCCACATACAACAATGGACAGATCATCTAAACAGAAAATCAACAAGGAAACAATGACTTTGAATGACACACTGGACCAGATGGATTTAACAGATATATTCAGAATATTTCATCCTAAAGCAGCGGAATACATATTCTTCTCCAGTACACATGGAACACGCTCCAAAATAGATCACATACTGGGACACAAATCAGCCCTAAGTACAAAAAGATCGATATCATACTGTCCATATTTTCAGACCACAACACTATGAAACTCGAAATCAACCACAAGAAAAATGTGGGAAGGTAACACATACTTGGAGACTGAAAAACATCCTACTAAAGAATGAATGAGCTAGCCAAGAAGTTAAAGAAGAAATTAAAAAGTATATGGAAGCCAATGAAAATGATAACACCACAACCCAAAACCTCTGGGACACAGCAAAGGCCATTGTAAGAGGAAAGTATATAGCAATCCAGACCTTCCTAAAGAAGGAAGAAAGATCTCAGATACACAGCCTAACCTTATGCCTTAAGGAGCTGGAAAAAGAACAGCAAATAAAACCCAAAACCAGCAGAAGACAGGAAATAATAAAGATTAGAGCAGAAATTAATGCTATTGAAACCAAAAAAACAGTAGAACAAATCAATGAAACCAGAAGCTGGTTCTTTGAAAGAATGAACAAAATTGATAAACCCCTAGCCAGTTTGATCAAAAAGACAATGGAAAGGCCCCAAATAAATAAAATCAAGAATGAAAGAGGAGAGATCACAACCAGCATAGCAGAAATAAAAACAATAATAAGAGAATATTATGAGCAATTATATGCCAGTAAAATGGGCAATCTGGAAGAAATGGACAAATTCCTAGAAACATATACATTACCAAAACTGTAACAGGAAGAAATAGAAAATTTGAACAGACCCATAACCAGTAAAGAAATCCAATTAGTAATCAAAAATATCACAAAACACAGGAGTCCAGGGCTAGATGGCTTTTGAGGGGAATTCTACCAAACATTCTAAGGAAGAGTTAACACCTATTCTCTTGAAGCTGTTCCAAAAAACAGAAATGGAAGGAAAACTTCCAAACTCTTTCTATGAAGCCAGCATTACCCTGATTCCAAAACCAGACACAGACCCCACTAAAAAGGAGAACTATGGACCAATTTCCCTGATGAACATGGATGCAAAAATCCTCAACAAGATATTAGCCAACCGAATCCAACAATACATTAAAAAAATTATTCACCACAACCAAGTGGGATTTATACCTGGGATGAAGGGCTGGTTCAATATCCACAATCAATGTGATTCATCACCTCAATAAAAGAAAGGACAAGAACCACATGATCCTCTCAATAGATGCAGAGAAAGCATTTGACAAAATATAGCATCCTTTCTTGATAAAAACTCTCAAGAAAGTAGGGATAGAAGGAGCATACCTCGAGATCATAGAAACCATATATGAAAAACCCAATGCAATATCATCCTCAATGGGGAAAAACTGAGGGCTTTCCCTCTAAGGTCAGGAATAAGACAAGCATGTCCACCCTCGCCACTGTTATTCAACATACTATTGGAAGTCTAAGCATCAGCAATCAGAAAACACAAAGAAATAAAAGGCATCCTGGAGGAGGTCAAACTTTCACTCGTCACCAATGACATGATACCCTATATGGAAAACCCAAAATATTCCACCAAAAAACTGCTAGAACTGATCCATGAATTCAGCAAAGTGGCAGGATATAAAATCAATGCACAGAAATCAGTTGCATTCCTATACATCAAGAATGAAGCAACAGAAAGAGAAATCAAGGAATCGATCCCATTTACAATTGCACCAAAACCCATAAAATACATAGGAATAAATCTAACCAAAGAGGTGAAAAATTTATACACTGAAAACTATAGAAAGCTTATGAAAGAAATTGCTTATGAAAGCTTATGAAAGAAAAAGCTTATGAAATTCCATGCTCCTGGATAGAAAGAACAAATATTGTTAAAATCTCAATACTACCCAAAGCAATCTACATATTCAATGCAATCCCTATCAAAATAACACTGGCATTCTTCAAAGAGCAAGAACAAACAATCCTAAAATTTGTATGGAATCAGAAAAGACTCCGAATAGCCAAAGCAATCTTGAAAAAGAAAACCAAAGCTGGAGGCATCACAGTCCCAGTCACAGTTCAAGCTGTATTACAAAGCTGTAACCATCAAGACAGTATAGTACTGGCACAAAAACTGACACTCTGATCAATGGAAGAGAATAAAGAACCCAGAAATGGACCCACAAACGTATGGCCAACTAATCACTGACAAAGCAGTAAAGAATATCCGATGGAATAAAGACAGTCTCTTCAACAAGTGGTGCTGGGAAAACTGGAGAGTGACATACAGAAAAATGAAATTGGACCACTTTCATACACCATACACGAAAATAAACTCAAAATGGATGAAAGACCTAAATGTAAGACAAGAAGTCATCAAAATCCTCGAGGAGAAAGCAGGCAAAAATCTCTTTGACCTTGGCCACAGCAACTTCTTATTCAACACGTCTCTGGAGGCAAGGGAAACAGAAGCAAAAATGAACTATTGGGGCCTCATCAAAATAAAAAGCTTCTGCACAGAGAAGGAAACAATCAGCAAAACTAAAAGGCAACTCATGGAATGGGAGAAGATATTTGCAAACGACATATCAGATAAAGGGTTAGTTAGTATCCAAAATCTATAAAGAACTTATCAAACTCAACACCCTAAAATCAAATAATCCAGTGAAGAAATGAGCAAAAGACATGAATAGACTCTTCTCCAAAGAAGACATCCAGATGGCCAACCAACACATGAAAAAATGCTCAACATCACTCATCATCAGGGAAATACAAATCAAAACCACCATGAGATACCACCTCATACCTGTCAGAATGGCAAACATTAATAACTCAGGCAACAACAGATGTTGGCAAGGATGCAGAGAAAGAGAATCTCTTGTGCACTGCCAGTGGGAATGCCAACTGGTTCAGCCACTCTGGAAAACAGAATGAAGTTTCCTCAAAAATTAAAAATAGAACTACCCTACGACCCAGCAATTGCACTACTAGGTGTTTATCCAAGGGATACAGGTGTGATGTTTGAAGGGACACATGCACCCCTATGTTTATAGCAACACTCTCAACAATAGCCAAAGTATGGAAAGAGCCCAAATGTCCATCAATGGATGAATGGATAAAGAAGGTGTGGCACATACATAAATACAATGGCGTATTATTTGGCAATCAGAAAGAATGAAATCTTGCCATTTGCAACTATGTGGATGGACCTGGAGGGTATTATGCTAAGCGCAATTAGACAAATATCATATGACTTCACTCATATGAAGACTTTAAGATACAAAACAGATGAACATAAGGGAAGGGAAGCAAAAATATATAGAAACAGGGAGGAGGACGAAACATAAGAGACTCTTAAGTATGGAGAACAAACAGAGGGTTGCTGGAGGGTTTGTAGAAGGGGTATGGGCTAAATGGTCAAGGGGCATTAAGGAATCTCCTCCTGAAATCACTGTTGCACTATATGGTAACTAACTTGGATATGAATTTAAAAAAATAAATTAAAAAATAATTTAAAAAAAGATCACAGTAGCAATACTTACATCAAACTAACTTTAAAAGAAAGACTGTAAAAAGAGACAGAGAAGGGCATTATATAATCATAAAGAGGAGAATCCAAAAACAAGATATAACAATTGTTAATATTCAGGCAAACAACATGGAAGCACCCTATACATGAAACAATAACAAACATAAAGGAACTAATTGATAACACAATAACAATAGGGAACGTTAACACCCCCCACTTACATCAATGGACAGATCATCTAAACAGAAAATAAGCAAGGAAACAATGGCTTTGAATGACACACTGGACTAGATGGACTTAACAGATATATTCAGAACATTCCATCTTAAAACAGCAGAATACACATTATTTTTTAATGCAAATGGAACATTCTGCAGAAGAGATCACATATTAGGCAACAAAATAGGCCTCAACAAATACAAAAAAATTTAAATCATACCATGAACCTTTTCTGACCACAACACTATGAAACTAGAAGTCAACCACAAGAAAAAAAATTGGAAAGACCACAAATACATGGAGGTTAAACAACATGCTACTAAACAATGGGTGGGTCAACCAAGAAATCAAAGAGGAAATAAAAAATTACATGGAAACAAATTAAAATGAAAACACACAGTCTAAAACCTTTGGGTGCAGCAAGAGCAGTCCTAAAAGGGAAGTATATAGCAATACAGGTCTACCTCAAGAAACAAGAAAAATCTCAAATAAACAACCTAACCTTACACCCATAGGAACTAGAAAAAGAACAACAAAGTCTAAAGCCAGCAGAAGGAAGAAAATAATAAATGTCAGAGCAGAAATAAATGATATAGAAACTAAAACATAATAGAACAGATCATTGAAACCAGGAACTGGTTCTTTGAAAAAATTAATAAAATTGATAAAACTCTAGGCAGACTTATCAAAACGAAAAGAGAAAGGACACAAATAAATAAAATCACAAATTAGAGAGGAGAAATAACAACCAACACCACAGAAATACAAACAATTATAAGAGAATATTATGAAAAACTATATGCCAACAAATTGGACAACCTAGAGGAAATGGATAAATTCTTACAAACATATTAACTACCAAAACTGAAATAGGAAGAAATAGAAAACTTGAATAAGCCAATAACCAGCAAAGAAATTGAATCAGTAATCAAAAATCTCCCAACAAACTAAAGTCCAGGGCCAGACAGCTTCACAGAAGAATTCTATCAAACATTTAAAGAAGAGTTAATATGTATTCTTCTCAAACTATTCCAAAAAATAGAAAAGGAAGCAAATTTCCAAATTCATTCTATGAGGCCACCATTACCCTTATACCAAAACCAGATAAAGACCATACTACAAAAAAGAACTACAGGCCACTATCCCTGATTAACATGGATGCAAAAACTCTCAATTAATTTGCTAGTTAATTAGCAAACCAAATCCAACGATGTATTTTAAAAAAATCATTAACCAGGGCACCTGGTGGCTCAGCTGGTTAAGCGTCCAACTCTGGGTATCAGCTCAGGTCATGTTCTCACAGTTCATGAGTTCAAGCCTTGCATCGGGCTCCACACTGACAGCACAGAGACTTCTTGGGATTTTCTCTCCCTTCCTTTCTCTCTGCCCCTCACCTGCTCATGCTCTCTCTCTAAAAAATACACTTAAAATATTTTTTTTTAAGTCATTAACCACAATCAAGCAAGATTTTTTTCCTGGGATGCAAAGGTGGTTCAATATTTGCAAATCAATCAACATGATATATCACATTAATATGATCCATTCAATAGATGCACAAAAACCATTTGACAAAGTATAACATCCACTTATGATAAAAACCCTCAACAAAGTAGGTTTAGAGGGAACATACTTCAACACAAGAAAGGCCATCTATGAAAAAACGACAGCTAATATCATCATCAATGGGAAAAACTGAAAGTTTTTCCTCTGTGGTCAAGAACAAGACAGGAATGTCCACTCTCACCACTGGTATGTATGTATGTATGTATGTATGTATGTAATTTAATTACTTATTTTTAATATTTTATGTTTATTTATTTTTGAGAGAGAGAGAGAGAGAAGGCAAGGGGTAGAGAGAGAGGGAGACAGAATCTGAAGCAGGCTCCAGGCTCCAAGCTGTCAGCACAGAACCCAGTGCGGAGCCCGAACTCACGAACCGTGAGATCATGACCTGAGTTGAAGTCAGACGCTTAACCAAGTGAACCACCCAGGAGCCCCTCACCACTGTTATTTAACATAGTACTGGAATTCCTAGCCACAGAATTCAGACAACAAAAAGAAATAAAAGACATCCAAAGCAGCTGGGAAGAAGTCAAATTTCACCACTTGCAGATGACATGATACTCTATATAGAAAATCCAAAAGATTCCACAAAAAAGTGGCTAGTACTGATAAACAAATTCAATAAAGTCATAGGATACAAAAGCAATGTACAGAAGTCTGTTGCATGTATATACCAATAATGGAGCAGCAGAAAGACTAATTAAGGAATTGATTCCATTTACAATTTCACCAAGAACAATAAGATAGATACCAGATACCTAGGAATAAACCTACCCAAAAAGGTTAGGCTGTACTCTAAAAACTATAAAATACTGATGAAAGGAATTGGAAGACAACACAAAGAAATGGAAAAGCATTCCACACTCATGGATTGGAAGAACAAACATTGTTAAAATGTTTATATGCCCAAAGCTTTCTACAGATTTAATGAAATTCCTATCAAAATATCACCAGCATTTTTCACAGAGCTAGAACAATCAATCCTAAAATTTGTATGGAACCACAAAAGACCCCGAATAGACAAAGCAATGCTGAAAAAGAAAAACAAGGCTGGAGGCATCACAATTCCAGACTTCAAGCTATATTACAAGGCTGTAGTGATCAAAACAGTATGGTACTGGCATGAGGCACCTGGATGTCTCAGTCAGTGGTGTCTGACTCTTGATTTCAGCTCAGGTCACAATCTCATGGTTTGTGAGTTTGAGCCCCACATCAGGCTCAGTGCTGGCAACACAGAGTGCTTGGGATTCCTTCTCTCTCTCTCTCTCTCACCCCCCCCCCCCGCCACCCGCTTGTGTGTACTCTCTCTTTGAAAATAAATAAATACACTTAAAAAAAAAACACAGTATGGTACTGGCACAAAAATAGACACATAGGTCAATGGAATAGAATAGAAAACCCAGAAATGAACCCACAGCTATATGGTCAATTAATCTTTAACAAAGCAGAAAAGAATATCCAATGGGGGAAAAGACAATCTCTTTCACAAATTATGTCCAAAAAATTGGACAGCAACATGCCAAAGAATGAAACTGAACCACTCTCTTAAACAGTACACAAAAATAAATTCAAAATGGATTAAACACCTAAGTGTGAGATAGGAGATCATAAAAATCCAAGAAGAGAATACAGGCAGTAGCTTCTCTGACATTGGCTGTAGCAACTTTTTTCTAGATAGGTTTCCTGATACAAGGGAAATGAAAGCGATAAGAAACTATTAGGACTACATCAAAATAAAAAACTTCTGTACAGCAAAGAAAACAATCAACAAAACTAAAAGTTAACTTAAAGAATGGGAGAAGAAATTTACAAGTGACATTATCTGATAAAGGGTTAAAATCCAAAATACATAAAGAATTTATACAACTTGCAACAACTTCTTACTCAACACGTCGCCAGAAGCAAGAGAAACAAAAGCAAAAATGAACTATTGGGACTTCATCAAGATAAAACCTTCTGCACAGCAAAGGAAACAATCAGCAAAACTAAAAGGCAACCGATGGGATGGGACAAGATATTTGCAAATGGCATATCAGATAAACGGTTAGTATCCAAAATCTATAAAGAACTTATCAAACTCAACACCCAAAAAACAAATAATCCAGTGAAGAAATGAGCAAAAGACATGAATAGACACGTCTCCAAAGACATCCAGATGGCTAACAGACACATGAAAAGATGCTCAACATCACTCATCATCAGGGAAATACAAATCAAAACCACAATGAGTTATCACCTCACACCTGTCAGAATGGCTAACATTAACAATTCAGGTAACAACAGATGTTGGCAAAGATGTGGAAAAAGGATCTTTTTTGCACTGCTAGTGGGAATGCAAACTGGTGCAGCCACTCTGGAAAATAGTATGGAGGTTCCTCAAAAAATTAAAAGTAGAACTACCCTATGACCCAGCAATTGCATTATTAGGTATTTACCCAAGGGATACAGGTGTGCTTTTTCAAAGGGGTACATGCACCCCAATGTTTATAGCAGCCCTATCGACAATCACCAAAGTATGGAAAGAGCCCAAATGTCCATCGATGGATGAATGGATAAAGTAGATGGGATATATATACAATGGAGTATTACTCAGCAATGAAAAAGAATGAAATCTTGCTATTTGCAATTACATGGATGGCACTAGAGTGAAATTAGCCAGTCAGAGAAAGACAAATATCATGACTTCACTCATATGAGGATTTTAAGATACAAAACTGATGAACATAAGGGAAAGGAAGCAAAAATAATATAAAAACAGGGAGGGGGACAAAACATAAGAGACTCTTAAATATAGAGAACAAACAGAGGGTTACTGGAGGGGTTGTGGGAGGGGGGATGGGCTAAATGGGTAAGGGGCATTAAGGAATCTACTCCTGAAATCATTGTTGCACTATATGCTAACTACAAATTAAAAAAAAATAAACATAAATAAATAAAAGACAAAAAATGGACAGAAGACAGGGGCACCTGGGTGGCTTACTCAGTTAAGCATCCAACTTTGGCTCATCATGATCCTACAGTTCGTGGGTTCAAGCCCTGAGTCAGGCTCTGTGCTGACCACTCAGAGCCTGGAGCCTGCTTCGGAATCTGTGTCTCCCTCTCTCTCTGCCCCTCCCCCACTCACACTCTGTCTCTCTCAAAAATAAACATTAAAAAAATGTATAAAAATGGGCAGAGGACATGAACAGACATTTCTCCAAAGAAGACATACAGATGGCCAAGAGACACATGAAAAGATGCTCAGCATCACTCATTGTCAGGGAAATGCATACCAAAACCACAATGAGATATCACCTCACACCTGTCAGAATGGCTAAAATCAAAAGCACAAGAAATTAAAAGAGTTGATGATGATGTGGAGAAAAAGGTATTCTCATGCACTGTTGGTGCAAACTGGTGCAGTCATTCTGGAAAACAGGATGGAGCTGTATCAAAAAGTTAAAAATAGAACTACTCTATGATCCAACAATCACACTACTGGGTATTTACCCAAAGAATACAATTCATTACTCACAATAGTCAAATGGTGGGAATAGCCCAAGTGTCTACTAACTGGTGAATGGGTAAAAAAGATGTGGTATACATAAACAATGATATATTAGTCAATAAAAAGAGTGAAATCTTGCCATTTGCCAAGACATGGATGGAGCTAGAGAGTATTATGCTAAGTGAAATAAGTCAGTCAGAAAAAGACAAATACCATATGATTCCATTCATATGTGGAATTTAAGAAACAAAACAAATGGGTAAAGGGGGGGGGGGAAGACAGGGAGACAAACTAAGAAACAGACTCTTAAGTATAGGGAACAAACTGATGGTTACCAGAGGGGAGGTGACTGGGGGTATGGATAAAATAGGTGATGGGGATTAAGAAGCTGACTTGCTGTGATGAGCACTGGGTGTTGTTTGGAAGTGTTGAATCACTATCTTGTTCATGTGAAACTAATACACAATATGTTAACTAACTGAATTTAAATAAAAACTTAAACAGAATGAATATACTTCTAGTTATGGGGAATTAGAAACTAATGATGACATCAGAGACTGTAGGCCAGAGATCTCTTGGCTGTCACATTATTTGTCACATTCTTTCATTTAAAAATCATATAGTGAGGGGTGCCTGAGTGGCTCAGTCGGTTAAGCTAGTTTCAGCTCAGGTCATGATCTCACAGTTTTGTGAGTTCGAGCCCTGCATCAGGCTCTGTGCTGGCAGCACAGAGCTTGCTTGGGATCCTTTTGGTCTCCCTCTCTCTACTCCTCCCCTACTTGCACTGTTCCTCTCTCAAAATAAATAAATAAACTTAAAAAAAATCATAACATGAGCATATACCGTGTGCTTGGTCTTCGAGCAGCTTTTGGTCTAGTTAGTTAAATCAAAAAATTAAGAACAGACATAGTTCCTACCTTCATGGAGTTCACAGTCTAGCTCTTAGAGTCAATTTATTTTATATATATATATATATATATATATATATATATATATATATATAGTATGATATAATATAGTTCATTAAGTACCAATATTATGCACATAAATGGTATATTGAGAGTTCACAGCAGTAGCACCTAATTCAGACTTTGCATTTTAGGGAAGATTTCCTGGATGAAGTGAAATCTAGGCTGAGACCTGAACAGTAATTTACCTGGCAAAGTGGTGGGGAAGAATTATTCCAAATGAAGTCACAACATATACAAAGGCTAGAGGAGAGAAAGCATGATATCTTTGGGGAGCAACCTCAAATAAATCAATATGCATAGAATTTAGAGTGAATAGAGTGAAATGAGGCTGAAGAGGTAGGTACAGCTTATTATCACGGGTCTTGAAGTGTAAGGCAATGTATAACCAACCAACGATCTTAAACAATGGAATGATGCCATCAGATATACCGCATTGTCTGCCATGGGGAGAATGGGTAAGAAGGGGAGAATATACAGAAAGGAAGACAACCTAAAAGCTGTGCTGCCCCATACTATAGCCATCAGCCACATGTGGCTATTGAGCTCTTCAGATATGGCTAGTACAAATTGAGATGGCTGAAAGTGTAAAACACACATTGGATTTCAAAGACTTTGTACAAAAATAACAATGTAAAATCTCAATAATTTATACATATACCAAACATATTGTGTGTTTAAATGATAAAACTTTGGATACACTGGGCTAAACAAAAATATATTATGAAAATTAATTTCACCTATTTTGCCTTATATTTTTTAATATGGCCATCAGAAATTTTTAAATTCCATACATGATTTGGGTTTGTGGCTTGCATTATGTTGCATCACATTGAATGATGCTGAGTTAAAGTGTTACTTTAGCAATCTGTATAAGATGATGAAGGCTTAAATTCATTTAGACGCAATTTGAGTAAAGTGGATTTATTTAAGAGATACAGGGGCACCTGGGTAGCTCAGGCGGTTAAGCATCCGACTCTTGATTTCAACTCAGGTCATGATCTCATGGTTCATGAGATCCAGCCCCACGACAGTTTCTGTACTGACAGTGGGGAGTCTGCTTGTGATTCTCTCTCTCCCTCCTCTCTCTGCCCCTCCCCCACTTTCCTGCACATGCACATTCTCTGTCTAAATAAATAAATATTTTTAAAAGGAGAGATATAAAGAATTGGGATAATTAGTTCATGTTGATGGTTGAATGAGAAAAGAGAAATAAACGGCAAGACTTAAGGATGGATCCAGGTATAAGGCTTGGGCAACTGAGTGGATATTAGTGCTCTTCAATAAGATAGGGGAGGAGAAGGAGGGGCAGATTTAAGGGAAAGATACTGAGATCACTTTTGGGTAAGTCCTCAATATCCAGTTGGAAAAGTTAGGTAGGCAGACGTACAGACAGATGACAGTGTTTCCTAAATTGTGTTTTGAATAGCATTAGTCTCACAAGACACTCCTAAGAAAAAAAACATTCTGTGGCAAAATGCAAAAAATACCACCTACTAAAGATTATAATACACACTAACATATTAACATAGTAGAGATTCTGAGAAGTCAGATAGTAAAGAACCCTCTTTAGCATTTTCATATTTGATTATAGAAACCTTCCTTCTCCCCAATAATACTTGTTAATGTCTTTACGGAACACACTTTGAGAAGTGCTTTTTTTTAAGGTAATCTAATCCTTTAGTAGGATAAAAGGTCAAATAAAAGCATGTCAAATGTCTGACCTTTAGCACAGGTTTACAAAAAATTTACTTTGGAATTTCTGTCAGATATATTTTCCATACCTAAGTTCCTCTATACAAGCCTCAGGAAATTTAAGGACATTTTAGTGCTTTCTAGAATTTGAAGTGCTCCAAATAAAATACCAGATTTTCTACAGTTTAGTTTCAATGTTAAATAATTTGTAAATTCATAACAAAGAAAAATTCTTAAGTTTGAATATGTGATATCTAATGATCTAATAAAAGATAATCTCATTAAAACAAAGTTTGAAGGACAAAAAAAGTTTTCCAAGGCATCCACTGAGATTGAAAAGAGGGAAAAAGTTGTGTTTTTTTCCTCATAAACTGCTTATTTAGTCAAAAAATATACAAGCTACTATAATTCACATTACTTATGGTGGCTTTGCTGTATGGATTCAGAAAATGAGTTGAGTAAACATACCTTATAAGAGGCAGCAGATGGCACGGTAATTTCCTTTGCTTAGCAACTAATATGTCATCCACTATGGGCATTGTCTAAATTCACATGCTAATAGACAGTATTAGAACATTTAACAATAGGAAACTCCAACTCTTACAAAAAGGGTCTAGGTATAAGAGTCAGGTATTACATTAAATAACAAGCCATATCTAAACAAATTCAAACTTAAATTCTAAATTTTCTTTGGATTTAAGGTATCTTGACATGCCATCGTTTTCAAAACCACTTTAAAAACTGAATCATGATTGGAGGTTAACTGGACTTATTGGGGTGATCATTTCACAATATATATAAATATTGAGTTATTGTATTATCCATCTGGAGCTAATGTTGGATGTCAATTATACCTCAATTAAAAAAAAACCTGAATCATGCCATCACTTTGTATTTATGCAGTATATTTTACAGAAGATGTTGAATAAATTGGATCTTCCTTTTTCTCAAAAACTTCCTACACAATAGATGACATCGGAGTTAAGGGAAGAAGAAAAACACTGGACATTATCTAGTGCTTGAATTCACGAGCTGATTGATCTTGAGTAAAAACTTTACCAAGTCTCTATTGCTGCATTAGTAAATTAACAATAATATCAGTCCAACCCACTGCACATACTAAACATATTAAGCCATAATACATATGGTTGTTGTGAGGACCAAAACAAAACAACAGATTTTACTAGAAATGCTCCATGAAGGCACAAATTTTTGCTTTCATTTATTTATTTATTTATTTAGGTTCAATGCTGTGTCCTTCATACCTAGTAGTGTTCCTGGCACATAGTAAATACTCAGTGAATGCTATAAAAATGTTTTGAATATTACAGAGATGTGATGTATTATATGTAAGTTACCATTATTATTCACTAAACTGTAGAAGGCAAAATGCAGAAAGAGGATAAGAAACTTGCTCAAGTTATTTCCTAAGTCAGAATGGAGTTAAGAAAGGCTTTTGAAGTCTAGGCATCTTATTTACCTGGTCATTCAACAATTATTTTAGAGTGCATGCTATATGCCAGGCATGGTGCTAGGTACTGGATATATAATGGTAAAAGATATATATATATACATACATGAGAGCAGAAATGGGGCATAGACATTAAACAAATGAATACACAAATAAATGTTAACAAGAGCTACAAAGGAAGACCATCTGATGAGAGAGAGTGAGGGTTCCCTAATTTACATCTTGACTGAATATTTACACTAAAATTTATCAACAAAAACAGTTCATCTTAACAAGATGTGTATTTGTAGAGAATGTTCATTAATTTTTATACATATCACTATTTATAGCTATCACCAAATCAGGAGAAACTTCATCTAGAATTAAACATCCAAGACAGGTCTATTAAAATAAAAATCTGGAAAAACACTGATGGCATTATTCACTCACCTCCATCATTTTAGTTCTCAGAACTAAGTGCTCAATGATATTTGTTCACTTTAATATCAAAAATTGGCTATAAGTCTCAAAAAGGGCCTTCAAAATCAAATACTATCCTTAAAACAGACTGACATCACGCCTTACTTTTACTAGGAACTCTAAAGATTTCATTGTGTTGAATTTTACTCTTTTAAAGTATTGAGGGTTATCATCGGTTTGATCAAACATTATTTTCCCATGGGAACACATATTTGTTAAATGATTAACTTTCTCACTGAGAAAGGATTTCTCTTACACTAAAGAGATGTAATGATGGCTCTGATTTATTATTCCTTTTAATTATCAATGAATCCATTGAGATGACTAGACAAGTCGACTTGCTTTTAACGGTTAATTTAGGCTTTTAATCTACACAAAATTGCTTTCTACCTTGCAGGTAATATTGGAGAAGAGCAAGAGTGGAAACCAACCCTTTATTTTTAAATGAGCATAAAGAAAGGTAACACTGTATTTTGGATTAAAAAGCAATTGTTGGTAAATATGTTCTCTTTGCCTGACATAGTTGACAGTTGAAACTTTAAGGTTAGATATTGTCAATTATAATATAGGCAGAAGCAATTTACTAAACAATTTAAGAGGAAGGAATAATTAAGGCTTTGTGTTAAAAAAATGGATTAATGTGACAAGACTAGTGGAATAAGAAAAATGGGTTTAAATACTAATCAGAAAATATGTGACAGATTTTTTAAAATCTCCGATAAGGAGTAAGTTTACAAAAGCTTTCTGTTAAAATAAAATGATTTGTTACTCTAAGGAACTATAATTTACCACCTTAAATAAATTTTCCCCAGAATTATTAATTTCTGTTTAAATCAACATTGAGGAATAATTTACATAAAATAAAATGCACCTGTCTTAAGCAGTCATTTCTTCTATAACTCAGCATAAATATTCCTAAAAACCATAGCACTTTGCAAATTCCCACAATAAAAAAAAAAAATAGAGCCCAAAGGGAAAATGGGGTTAGGAAAGCAAGAGTCAAAGACTATGCCACTGACGACGGAAAAAGGAGGGAAAGGAGGTTAAAGGGGCAAGAGGAGGAGAAGAAGAAGGAAAAGATACTGCCTAATAAAAAGAAAGAACACTGCAGGAGCCTGGGTGGCTCAGTCAGTTGAGCATCTGACTCTTGATTTTGACTCAGGTCATGATCCCAGGGTCATGGGGTCAAGCCCCAGGTCCCGCCCGGTGCTCAGCAGAGAGCACAGAGCACAAAGCCTACTTAAGATTCTCTCTTTTTTCTCTCTCTCAGTCTCCTTTTGCCCTTCTCCCCTGTTTGTGCACTCTCTTTCTCTCTCTCTCTAATAAATTGTTTTAAAAAGGTAGCACACCTGGGGCACCTGGGTGGCTCAGTCAGTTAAGCGTCTGACTTCAGCTTAGGTCTTGATCTTGTGGCGAGTTCAAGCCCCACGTTGGGCTCTGTGCTGACAGTTCAGAGCCTGGAGTCTGCTTACAATTCTGCATGTCCTTCTCTCTCTGCCCCTCCCCCACTCGCACTCTGTCTCTCTCTCAAAAGTAAATAAACATTAAAAAATAACAATGATAAATAAATAGGTAGGTACGTAGCACACTTGAACAATTTTAAATCAGCTAGAACTAAGGGAAACTTATAGAACACTCTACAACAACAACAGAATACACATTCTTCTCAAGCACACATAGAACATCCTAAATAACCAAAGAGTCAAAGAAGAAATGACAAGGGAAATTGGAAAATACTTTGAGATGAATGAAAATAAAAGTACAACAAACCAAACTTATGGGATGCAGTTTGAGCAGCACTTAAAGGAAAATTTATAGGGATGTCTAGGTGGCCCAGCTGGTTAAGCAACTGACTCTTGATTTCAGCTGAGATCATGATCTCAGCTCAGGTCATAATCTCATAGTTTGTGAGATCCAGCCCTGCGTTGAGCTCTACACTGACAGCATGAAGCCTGCTTGGGATTCCCTCTCTCCCTCTCTCTCTCCCTCTCTCAAAATAAATAAATAAACAAACAAATAAACATTGTTTAAAAAAATAAATAATTGAAGGAAAATTTATAGTTTTAGGTGCCTATATTAAAAAAGAAAAAAAGATATCAAGTCAATAACCCAAGCTTCTGCTTTAAGATACTAGAAAAAGAGGAGTAAATTAAATCTAAAGCAAACAGAAGGAAGGACATAACAGATTAAAGTGATAATAAGTCACTAGAGAATAAAAAACAATAAGACAACTAATAAAATCAAGACTTGGTTCTTTGAAAAAAATCAATAAAATTGACAAACTTTAAACTACATTATTCAAGCAAAGAGAAGAATCAAATCAGCAAAAGCAGGATTGAGAGAGTAGACATTACTACCGACCATAAAGAAAAGCATAACAAGAACAGATTAGTGGTTACATAAGTGGGGTGGCTAAAATGGGTGAAGATGGTCAAAAGTACAAACTTCCTGGGGCACCTGGGTGGCTCAGTCGGTTGAGTGTCTGACTTTGGCTAAGGTCACGGTCTCACAGTCTGTGGGTTTGAGCCCTGCATTGGGCTCTGTGCTGACAGCTCGGAGCCTGATCTGCTTCAGATTCTGTGTCTCCCTCCCTCTGTCCCTCCCCCTGCTCATACTCTTTTTCTCTCAAAAATAAACATTAAAAAATTTTTTTTAAAAAGTACAAACTTCCAATTAGAAGATGAATAAGTTTTGGGAATGTAACATATAGCATGGTGACTACAGTTAACATGATTACATTACATTACATTACATTACATTACATTACATTACATTACATTACATTACATTACATTACATATTTGGAAGTTCCTAAGAGAAATCCTAGAAGTTCCCATCACAAGAAAAAAATTGAACTATGTGTGGTTATGGATGTTAACTAAACTTGTTGTGGTAATCATTTCACAATCAAATCATTATGCTGTACATCTAAAACTAATATAATGTTATATGCCAATTATATCTCAATTGCCCCATGTCACTCACACACACACACACACACACACACACACACACACACTCCAGCTGGCTCTTTGCAAAAATTGACAAACTGATTCTACAATGTGTATGGCAATTTAAAAGACCCAAAATAAGTCCAGAAATAAACCTTCACATTTATAGTCACTTGATTGGCAACAAGCGTTTCAAGACCAATAGCAGGGGAAAAGAATAGTCTTTGCAATAAATGGTGGTGGAAAAAACAAATATCCATACACAAAGGAATGAAGTTGAACCCACTACCTCACACCATATAAATATTTAACTAAAAGTGGATCAAAGACCTAAATGTAAGAGCTATAACTATTAATGCATTTATAAGAAAACACAGGTGTTAACTTTCATGAACTTGGGGAGAGAAAGGGGGTTCTTAGATAAGATACCAAAAATACAAACAACAATAACAAAAATAAACAAATCAGACATCATCAAAAATAAAAAAAATTGTACTTCAAAGGACACCATCAAGAAAGTGAAAAGCCAACTCAGAGAATGGGAGAGAAATTTGGAAAACATTTATCTGATAAGAAACTTCTACCTAGAATACATAAAGACCTCTTAAACCAATAAAATAACAAATAATCCAGTTTAAAAATGAGCAAAGATTTAGAATATATGTCTCCAAAGAAGAAATACAAATGTCTAATAAGCACATCTTTATCTGAAAAATACATATCAAAACCATAATGAGACACCAATTCACACCTACTAGGATGGCTATTATTTAAAAAAAAAATAGATAATAAGAAGTGTTGGTGAGGATGTAGAGAACTTAGAATGCTCACACACTGCCAGTAGGATTATAATATGATGTAGCCACTTTGGAAAACAGCCTGGTATATCCTCCAAAGACTAAATACAGAATAACCATTTGATCCAGCAATTCCACTGTTAGGTTAATATCCAGGAGAAATTAAAACATATGCCCATATAAAAACTTGTATACAAATGTTAGTAGTACTATTGTTCGTAATAGCCAAACAATGGAAACAATCCTAATGTCCATTAACTAATGAATGGATAAAAAGAAACTGATGGTAGCCATACAAGGGAATATTACTCAACAATAAAAATAAATTAAGTACTGATACACAGTATAGCACAGATAAACCTTAAAAACATTATGCTAGGGGTGCCCGGGCAACTCAGTCTGTTAAGTGTCCAACTCTTGACTTCAGCTCAGGTCATGATCTTGTAGTCTGTGGGATCAAGTCCCTCAACAGATTCTGTGGTGATAGCACAGAGCCTGCTTGGGATTTTCTCTCTCTCCATCCCTCCTCTCTCTCTCTCTCTCTCTCTCTCTCTCTCTCTCTCTCTCTTTCAAAAATAAATAAATAAAACATTATGCTAAGTGAAAAAGCCAGTCACAAAAGACCACATACTAAATGATTCCATTTATATGAAATGTCCAGAATAGGCAAATTTCTAGAAATAGAAAGTTTAGTGGTTACCTAAGACTGGGGAAATTATGTTAGGAAAACGAAGTGTGACAGGATAGGAAATTTCTTTTGGGGAGTTATATTGTTTTCTCAAATTGATGGTGATGATGGTAATGATTGCACAACTCTGAATATACAAAAAAAACCCTGAGTGTACACTTCAAATGGGTGAATTGTATGGTATGTCATATATCTTAATAAAAATGCTATCAAATTTTCGATTAAAAATGAATTGCATAAACAACAGGGAAAAATCAATCTCACGGTGCTTTTTAAAAAGGATCAATAAAATAACAAACTTCTAGCTTAGAAGAATCAAGAAAAAAAAAAAGAAGACACAAAGTACCAGTATAGAAAAGAGGGGCAGAGGGGCATCATCACAGATACTATCAATGTTAAAAGGATAATAAAGAAATATTCTAAATACACTTATTGCAATGAATTTGATAATTTAGAAGAAATAAACAAAAAGTAAAGCTGACACCAAAAAAACATATTTAAAAAAATTGAATAGCCCTCTATCATTTGAATAAAGGAAATTAGTCATTTAAAATGTTCCCATTAAAAATACCCTAGTTCCAGATGGATTCACTAGTAACATTTATCCAATATTTGAGGAAGACATAATAGTTATCTCACCAAAATTTCAGAAAATATGAGTATTTCCCACCCAACTCATTTTGAAACCAGCATTAACCTGATACCTAAAGTAAAGCTATTTCCAAAAAATAAAAAAATAAGTAAATAATTAAAGATCAATATCTCTCCTGAACCTAGTTGGATAAGTTTCTAATAAAATATCAAATCTAAATTAGCAACATATAAAAAAGATAACGCAGCATGACCAAGAGGGATTTATCTTAGGACAGAAGGTTGGTCTAACATTTGAAAAACAACCAATGTAAATCACCATGTGAACTAAAAAAGAAAATCCATATGGTTTTCCTAATAGGTGTGGAAAGCACTTGATAAAATTTAACACTTAATATGAACAATAACAATTCCAAAACATTCTCAGCAAACTAGAAATAGAACTTCCTCAACCTTCCTCTTGCCATTAAAAAAATTTTAAATAAACAGAGATACCAATCATGGATTAGAAGACAATATTGTTAATGTACTAGTTCTCTCTAAATTAAAATGCTAATTCAATGAAATCCCAATCAAAATACAACAGCCCATTTTGTAGAAATTGAGAAATTTTATTTAATGTTTATTTATTTATTTTGAGAGAGACAGAGACAGCGCAATTGGGGTAGGGGCAGAAAGAGAGAGGAGGGAGAATCCCAGGCAGGCTCTGCACCATCAGCACTGAGGTCAGCGTGGGGCTTGAACTCATGAACCATGAGATCATGATCTGAGCCAAAGAGTTAGTCACTCAACAGACTGAGCCACCCAGATGCCCCAAAATTGAGACACTTAGAAACTTGGCTGAATCTAAAATTTATATAGGAATATGAACTTAAAAATAACCAGAACAATTTTTTAAATAAAGTTAGAGTGCTTATTTTATCTGGTTTTAAGACTTACCATAAATTACAGTTATCAAAATAGTGTGGTATTAGTATATGGACAGGTAAATACATCAGTGGAACAAAATGGAGAGTTCAAAAATATGTCTATGCATATATGATTAATGAATTTTGACCAAGGTGCCAAAGAAAGGAGAATAGATGGTCTTGTCAACAAATGGTGCTAGAATAACTGGATAGCAAAATGGAAAAATGCATCTCAATCATTATACCATGCAAAAAAAAATTTATTTGAAATAAATCACAAACCTAAAAGTGAAGGCTAAAACTTATAAACCTAATAGGAGAAATGTAATAGACCAAAATATAGAAGAAAATTTTTGCAACTTTGGGAAGGGAAAAGATATCTTAAGACACACAAAGCATTAAGCATACAAGGATATTAATAAAATAGATATGAAAATTGTAAAATTCCATTCTTTGAAAAAGCTAACTAACAAAATGAAAAGCCAGTCCACAACTGGAAGAAAATATTTGCAACATATATATTTGACAAAGAACTTGAAACCAGATTATATAAATTATTCTTCTAACTCAATGAGAAGACAACACAATTTTTAAAGAGCAAAACATTTGAACAGACACCTTGTTCTAATTACAAAAGAAGATATGAGAACGTCTAATTAGCACATGAAAAGAAGCTCAACATCATTAGTCACCAGAGAAATGCAAATTAAAATCACAATGAGATACCACTACACACCCACTAGAATAGCTAAAATTAAACAGATGAAGAATCCAACTGAGGATATGAAGTAATTTTAACTTTCAAACATTGTTGATGGGAGTGTAAATGGTATGACCACTTTGTAGACCTATTTGGTTGTTTCTTGAGAAAGTTGTCACTTACCATATGACCTAGCAGTTCCATTATTTATCCAAGGGAAATGAAAGCAAATGTCCACAGAATAAGCTTATACATGAATATTCATAGAAGTTTTATTCAGAATAGCCCCAAATGGGGAACAATACAAATACCCATCTTTTGAATACATTTGGCATATCTAAACGAGATAAAAAAAGAACAATGTATTTGATACACACAGCAACATGAATTTCAGTATTATTCTAAGCAAAAGAAGCCAAAGATAAAATATATGCATCACATCATATGATCCATTTATATGAAAATCTAGAGCAAGCATAAATACGGTGACAGAACACAAAACTATAGCAACAGAACACAAAATTACTGTTGCTTGAGGCTGAGGCAGGAATTAGTAAAAATTGCACTAAGTAAACTCTGAGGTGATGAAAATGTTCTGCGTTTTTATTTTCATCATGGTCATATGGGTATAAACTTTTGTCATACTCTGAAATGTACAGTCAGTTCTACTATCATGCTTATTTTGACAATGCAAATTTGTTGTAACACAGCACAAAAAATTTTTAATGTAACTTAAATTTTATGTATGATTTCATCTGCTAAAAAACACCAGATGAACAGAGAAAATTGTACCCAACTAAAGTAAGACATGTATATACACCCTGCCAACCTTCATACTACTATTTTCATATATGATACTTCAAACTGTTATAAACCCCACCATACAGTGTTACTACATTTGTTTTTAAAAGGTAATTTTTTTAATGATAAAAATGACAAAACATCTTCCATATTTTCCCACATATTTACCATTTCTGGCCTTCTTCCTTCATTTATATGAAATTAGGTTTGTATCTGGTATCATTTTTCTTCCTCTAGAAGAACTTCTTTTATTTTTTTTTTTTAATTTTTTTTTTTCAACGTTTATTTATTTTTGGGACAGAGAGAGACAGAGCATGAACGGGGGAGGGGCAGAGAGAGAGGGAGACACAGAATCGGAAACAGGCTCCAGGCTCTGAGCCATCAGCCCAGAGCCCAACGCGGGGCTCGAACTCACGGACCGCAAGATCGTGACCTGGCTGAAGTCGGACGCTTAACCGACTGCGCCACCCAGGCGCCCCAAAAAGAACTTCTTTTAACATTTCTCATAATTCAGGTTTGCTGGAAATAAACTCTTTGCTTTTGTCTGCCCAAAAATGTCTTTATGTCACTCTCAGTTTTAAAGGATATTTTCACTTGACATAGAATCCTAGATGAGTCTTTTTTTTTTAAATCATGTTAAACTTATCATTCTATTCCTTGTTTTGGCTTATTTCCTGACAAGAAATCAGTAGTAATTCTTATCTTGGTACCCCTATATTTAATATTTCTTTTTTTCTCTGACTGCTTTCAAGAGCTCCACTTTATCACTGGTTCTCAACAATTCAAATAAGATAATGCCTTAGAAGAGTTTTCCTATCATCCTGCATGGAATTGGTCGAGTTTCTTAGATTTAGGAATTCTTCTTTCCATCTTGTTTGAAAAAATTAATCTATTTTTCCTTCAAATATTTTCTCTGGCTCCTCTCTCCTGCACTTTTCAGGAACTCCAATTACACCTACATTAGACCACTTGGAATATTCCTCAAGTCACTGAGAAACTGTTCTATTACAATTTTTTTTTCTGTTGCTCAATTTGAATAGTTTCTATTTCGGTATCTTCAAGTTCACAATTCATGTCTTCTACAGTGCCTAATCAGTTGATAATCCATAGGTGAATTTCCCAGACACTGCATTTCGTAGCTCTAAAGTTCTCTTTGCTTCTTTTTAATATCTTTCACTTCTCTCCTCGTAATGTTCATTTTTTTTCCATTACATACTTGAACATATGTATAGTAGTTACTTTAAAGCTCCATGTTATCTGCTACTTCATTCATCTCTGTCATTTATGTTTCTATTGACTGATTTTCTTCTCTGCATGTTCCTCCTTATTTGCATGTCATAATTTTTGGGGGGCACCAGATATCATAAATCCATGTTCTTGAGATTTTAGATTTTTTATTTTATTCATTTCAAGTATTAACTTTGGCAGGCAGTTACTTGCTAATCAACTTGATCCTTCTGAAGTTGTTTTTAAGCTTTGCTAGTAGTGGTCTAGAGTAGCCTTTACTCACAGCGCTTAGCCCTATTGTAAGGCATGACTCTGGGGTATCTACTGAATGCCCAAGATTTTTAATGAGGTCTTGTCACTCTGGTGGCAAAAATTCAAATGTCTCTCACCCACATGTAAGCTCTGGGAATTGTTCAATTTACAGATTCCCAGAAGCAGCTTTTTGTCTGATTTTGTGGCATTTTATTCTAGGTATGTGCTCTTTAGCAAACAGCAAAAGATCTTTTGACATCTCTGCAGATTCCTGGAGCTTCTCTACAGAGCATCTATATCTCTGGTGCTGTGCCCCACAAACTGAAGCTGCCATAGGCCTCCCATAATCTGATTTCAGTGTCTTCTCTAAGGAAACTGCCATGCTTTCCTTGGTTTCTCCCCTCCTGCACCTCATCTGGCAAGTGACTTAGGCAGAACTTAATTTGACCTATGAAGCTGTAGCAACACACTCAGAAATTTTGCTAGTCTAAACGGGAAAATTTGGGGGGATTAAATATTAAAATAGAAAGGAAAAAGAAAATCTAAAAGTAATACTAAAAGTAAGCCAGCTCCTCAGTCACTATGATTAAGTAATAGATTTAAATTACAGCTAAGAATGAGTCTCATTTCTGTTAATCTAATAGAGCTGACAAACATAGCAATATTTGAGAAAAAATTAAGAGTCAGCAAATTACCTTGTATTATGAGGCACAAGAAGAAAAAAGTGTTTGAATGTTCTACCAAACTTCTAATCAACAGTGTGACTCTGTAGAGCACCATATTGGGGGGGGGGGGGGCAGGGCACGGAATCTGAGACCATGTAGAAATCAGTGGGAATGAATTCTGTGATACACACCATCTGTCACAATTTGCCTGGTTGGAGATGGGGGATGATATAACATAAGCCATGAATTTACAGTCCCCATTCTAGGTTGAGTAGTAATTGACATTGCATAATGTACCAGAAACAATACCTGTAAAACTTTATAGGCCTAATTTTTTAAAATGTATATTTATTTTGAGAGAGAGAGAGAGAGAGAGAGAGAGAGAGAGAGAGAGAGAGCGCGCGCATGCAAGTGGGGGAAAGGCAGAGAAAAAGGGAAAAAGAGAATCCCAAGAAGGTTCTATGCTCAGCCCAGAGCCCATCACAGGGCTCAATCTAATGACCATGAGATCATGACCTGAGCTGAAATCAAGAGTCAGATGCTTAACTAAGCCACCCAAACACCCCTTTATATGTCTAATTTTATTGAATATTCGGATTCAGATTTAAGAAGGGGGTAATGTTCAAAACCAGGTTCTAGAGTCTGACAGAAAACCCTTCATTATATAGGATAATTCGAAGAAAAATAATCCCTCCCAAGGAAGCCAGTAACTTGTTAGAATTAGAAAATGATTTCTTCCACCTTTTAATTTTTAAGAAAAATTTATTTTATAAATTATGTAAAACTCTAGATTACCATGTTACAACTTTAATCTATGGAAAGTGATATTCTAAATTCCATTTCCTCTACTAACAGAATTTAAAAATTCTTCATATATTATTAAAGAATGTCACAGTCAGCAAAATGGTTAAAATGAAAAACATAAACCAATTATTGGCAAGGATATGGAGCAGGATGTGGAACTCCTACATGTTGGGAGTGTATATTGGTGCTATGTTGAAAAGCTGTTGAGCATCATCAACTATAAATGAGCATATACCTCACTTATGATCCAGTAAATCCACTTCTTAGGTATTTATCCAACAGAAATGCATATATGTATTCACCAAAAGAAACAGACAAGAATGTTAATAAGCAGCATTATTTGTAACCCTAAGACTTCACCAGATGTACAAGAATGTTCATATCAGCATTATTTGTAATACCCTTAAACTGTAAACAATCCACGTTATCAATAGTAGAATGGAAAACTGATACATTCATACAGTGGAATATTCTACAGCAATTAGCATGTGAGCAAAATTACAACTACACACAATAATATGAATTTCATAAACATAGTGACTGAATTAACCCAGACCTCTCCCTAAAATACTTATGATAATTATTATTCTATTTACATAAAGTTTAAAAATAGGTAAAACAAGTATGTGGTCTTAGAAGTCGTATTGGTCACCTTGAATAGGAGTAGTTTCCAAGAAAGGAATGAAGGGGTTTCTGGGGTGCTGGTATTATCTATTTCTTGATCTATGTGCTACGTACATACTCACTGTGGGAAAATTCATCAAGGTGTTTATATATATTTTTTTACATTTTTTTTCTACAGTTTATTTTTTATAATTTACATCCAAGTTAGCACACGGTGCAACAATAATTTCAGGAGTAGATTCCTTAATGCCCTGTGCCCATTTAGCCCACCCCCCCTCCCACAACCCCTCCAGCAACCCTCTGTTTGTTCTCCATACTTAAGAGTTTCTTATGTTCTGTCCCCCTCCATGTTTTTTATATTATTTTTGCTTCCCTTCCCTTATGTTCATCTGTTTTGTACCTTAAAATCCTCATGAGTGAAGTCATATATTTGTCTTTATCTAATTTGGCTTAGCATAATACCCTCTAGTTCCATCCACGTAGTTCCAAGATTTCATTCTTTTTGATTGCCAAGTAATACTCCATTGTGTGTGTGTATATCCTATATATATATATATATGTATATAAATACATATATATGTATATAAACACATATATATGTATACACACACACACACACACACACACACACACACACACGGGGCATTAAGGAATCTACTCCTGAAATCATTGTTGCACCATGTGCTAACTTGGATGTAAATGTGTATGTGTATATATATATATATATATATATATATATATATATATACACACACACACACATCTATTCATCCATTGATGGACATTTGGGCTCTTTCCATACTTTGGCTATTGTTGAGAGAGCTGCTATAAACATTAGGGTGCACGTGTCCCTTTGAAACAGCATACCTGTATCCCTTGGATAAATACCTAGTAGTGCAATTGCTGGGTCATAGGGTAGTTCTATTTTTAGTTTTTTGAGGAACCGCCATACTGTTTTCCAGAGTGGCTGCAACAGTTTGCATTCCCACCAGCAGTGCAAAAGAGATCCTCTTTCTCCGCATCCTTGCCAACATCTGTTGTTGCCTGAGTTGTTAATGTTAGCCATTCTGACAGGTGTGAGGTGGTATCTCATTGTAGTTTTGATTTGTATTTCCCAGATGATGAGTGATATTGAAGGGTGTTTATATTTCTGAATTAAGGTTGTAAGTCAATGAAACTTGCCTTAAAATTACTGGGCAATAACAACAATGTACAGGTTTACAGCATAGTTCGAACTTGAATCCTTATAGTTTAACTCCAGGTTTGTGATCTTAATCACTATTATTTTACCAATCTAACTTACAGAAGTACTCACTCATACTTGCAAAAAGACACACATATGTGTTCATCAAAATGATACATGTGAAATAACCTAAATATCAACCAATAGGTAATATATATATTACCATACACCTGGTAATGAATGTACCCCGATATATATTACCAGATGTATGGTATTTATGTTAGGTAATGTATATATTACCATATACCTGGTAATATTTTTCTATGATACCATATACCTGGTAATATATACATTACCTAACATAAATACCATACACCTGGTAAAATATATCGGGGTACATTCATATTATGGAGAAATACAAAACCTTTTAAAAAATATAATAGTCATGGAATAATGCTTGATATTATTGAGTGAAAAGTTAATTGTGAAATATTAAATACAGTACAATACAATCCATATTTATCCACATGTCAATAGGCAGATGTAGGAACAGAATTTGTAAAAGTATAGAAGATTCACATGGAAGTTGGGTGGGGGAAATCAGAAGTTTGGCTCTGATTGAACCTTTTTACCACGGGAATCTGTTCATGTGTTTATATTTGTTTAACAAAATGAAATTGACAATTCTCCCCTCCAAAAAATAAGCAACTTTTTTTGCATTCAAAGAATATTTCCTATTGTATGTACTTTCAGATTAATAAATATTTTGAGTTCAAAGAAATATAGTTATTGATTTCACAGAAATCATAGGAGACATTTAATAAAAATTCAAGGAATGAATGGGCCTTAGAGATTTGTTAATCCTATCAGTGCTACTAATTCTTCCTAAATATCCATCCAAGCTATAGTGAGCTAATGTAGTGGGCATCTATTGGTTTTCCTCCCCAGCACTCAACAGCTATTTCTTTTGGTAAAAGCACTTCAATATTCTCCTGTGGAATTTCTTCTATCCTACTGCACACACCTTAGGTAAGATGATCAATTCTGTTTTCTTTCGACCAAAGAGTAGGTGTGTAAACTAAACTAGGCCAACCAGACTCTCTCCCTTGAGAACTTAAATCTTGAGTGGAATGACATAAAGTCAGAAAACAGAGCTGATTCAGTACCAGAAGAAACTGTCCATTGGTTCTTGCTATTTAGATTCCATTAGCTGCTTCCTAATCTTTCCCAATACCAGTTGTTTGGCTTTTCCTTAGATTCTGTGAATCATCCCATTTCCTTAGAACACATTCCTTCTCTGGTTAAGTCAGTCAATTTCCATTGACAGCAACTGAAGAATGCTATTGATACAGCTGAATGTAAATACACTCAGTAAGAAGAATCCACAGCATCTAAGTTTTGTTTATTAACTTTGTGCCAGGATTTCCTTCTTTATAAAACCTACATTAGTTCTAACTCTACTTCTGGAGCTTCATAGTATCCAAGCTCCATCTTGCAATGGCACATATTTAAAAACTACTATCAACTATACCTAAATACTTTCGCAGCAAAAAACTCATTTTCTCAATTAAAATATGTGACTACTTTAACTCACTAGAAATGGCTATAATAAAAAAGACAGACAATTCCAAATGTTGATAAGGATGTGGAGAAACTGGAACCTTCATTCCTTGCTGGAGGGAATATAAAATGGGATAGCTACTTTTTGTTTTTTTAATATTTATTTATTTTTGAGACAAAGAGAGAATGAGCAGGGGAGGGGCAGAGAGAGTAGGAGACAGAGGACCAGAAGCGGGCTCTGCACTGACAGCAGTAAGCCTGATGCAGGGCTCAAACTCATGAACCACAAGATTATGACCCGAACCGGAGTCAGACACTTACCTGACTGAGCCACCCAGGTGACCCTGGGATAGCCACTTTGGAAAGCATTTTATATAATTAACATATTTATATGATTTAGTGTTTTTAAATTGAATTTACAAATAATCACCTATTGTAATGTCATCCTAGGCAATGATACCCATGAGATCATGGGTATCTTTATATGTTAGCTATATTTTTCTATGATACATTAAAGATTACTTAACTATTAATTTAAAATGTGGTTCACTTACCATTCAAATTCATTTCTTGTGCAACTAATGGTATATACTTATTGCCCTTTGGGAACCACTGGGTTTTTTCTATTTAGAAAAACATATAAATTAATTTTCATTAAAGCAATTGCCAACTTAGTAAACAATAATATAAAATTTATGTAACATATGATGAGATACAGAAAGTGTTAGACCTTTCATGTAGCAAACACTTAGTGATTGCTTTTGGTTGCCTTTTCTCAAGAGTAAGTGAATGAAGAGCTGGGAATGTGGGAAACCTCCAGAGTCAAGAAGTCTCCTGTCTACTCTGTATTCATGATCACAGCCATGCTCTTACAGGAGCAAAGGCGACTTCCACATAGGTAGAAGGGAAAAAAGGAACTACAACAAAATGTTATTTAAAGAATTATGGGTCATTGTTTTCTTTAAACTTTTCATTGTTTTTCCTTTCTCTGCTTTGCCAAATTTATTTATTGCTCTTCTATTTTTTTTAAATAAAACAATACAGTAAAACTTTTTGTTCCTCAGATGAAAACTGAATATTTCATCCTTCAGATGAAAACTGAATATTATTTCAACCTATTCCTTATAATAGTTACATTTCTAATTTGATCTTTTCATTCAAAAACAAAAATGTAAGTAAAGATACCAACTTCTTCCTTATTTTTTGAAGTATTGATAGTTACATACAACCTTTGGTGGCTAATTATGTTACTATGTACATGTACTAAGTTCTCAGAGCAATGGAAATAGATATTTGCCCATTATTACATGAAAAATATAATACTAAAAACCTGAATTACCAAAAAAAAAAAAAAAAAAAACCCAAACTGAATTCCCTAAATGGCCAAAGTAGAACACAAAAACAATGGGTTCTGAAAAATGGACCTAAAATCTTCTTATAATTATATCTTGATTATTCTTAAAACGCTATAGGTTAAGAGATATGATATATGGAATTTTTCAGAGAGCCATCTAGCCTAATGGATAAGGTGTTGGAGTCTGGATATGTAGAATTTTCTTTTATTTATTTTTGTTTATTTATTTATTTTTGAGAGAGATTACAAGTACATGAGTGTGAGTGAGGAAAAGGCAGACAAACAGAATCCCAAGTAGGCTCCACACTGTCAGTGCAGAGCCCAATGTGGGGCTCGAACTCAGAACCATGAGATCATGACCTGAGCCAAAACCAAAAGTTGGATGCTTAACTAATGGAGCCACCCAGGCACCTCAAGGGATTTGCTTTTAATTACTCTAGCAGGGATAAGGATAAACTGGGGAGTTGTGGATAGATGAAAGGGATAGATGTAAATAGCACAACTGCATAGTGCTGATAATTGCTGAAGCTGGGCGGTGAGTAAATAGGTGAGTAAATTTTTCTGTATTTTTGAAAAATTTTATAATAAAACAGAAACAAAAAAACTCTAAATACGCACTATTACAATGACAACTACAGCAAACGCCATAGTATGTTCAAAATAGAATAAAATTTATTAAAAACCCGTTATAAGGGGCGCCTGGGTGGCTCAGTCGGTTAAGCCTCCGACTTCAGCTCAGGTCACGATCTCACGGTCCGTGAGTTCGAGCCCCGCGTTGGGCTCTGGGCTGATGGCTCAGAGCCTGGAGCCTGCTTCCGATTCTGTGTCTCCCTCTCTCTCTGCCCCTCCCCCGTTCATGCTCTGTCTCTCTCTGTCTCAAAAATAAATAAACGTTAAAACCCATTATAAAACAAAGCTCCAAATGGTCTATATAGTAATTTTGCTTTTTTATCTGTATACTCAAATGAAAAAACAAGTATTTACCAATACGCACAAGGCAATTTAAAAGTTGTATGGAAGGTTATGATCGCCACCTACTGGACATTCTGCGTAACTGCTTGCTACAGGTAAAACACTACTGCATTAAGTGCCCCTATCCCACGACAAGCATCTGGTCTTTCACAAGATAATCCTATTAATACCATTAAATTTAGGTTCACGTGTGTGTTTATATTAATAATGTTAGGTTACATAACTTTTAACAATGTGAAATGGCACCTTCAAAAAGATCATAAAATTTTTTCAGAAAGTACAGTGGTGACCATCTTATGATGTCCTTATATTACAGAAGAAAGATCCCAGATTTTGAAATGTTTTCTCATAGAGTGAGAGCCAGAATTTAAATTATTTACACACAGAGATAGACCAGAAACCTATAAATTAGTCCTGGCTCTTAAATTTGGCACATTATCTTTTAATCATCCCCGTCTTTTAAAATCTCAACTTTTGGGGCGCCTGGGTGGCGCAGTCGGTTAAGCGTCCGACTTCAGCCAGGTCACGATCTCGCCGTCCGTGAGTTCGAGCCCCGCGTCGGGCTCTGGGCTGATGGCTCAGAGCCTGGAGCCTGTTTCCGATTCTGTGTCTCTCTCTCTCTCTGACCCTCCCCCATTCATGCTCTGTCTCTCTCTGTCCCAAAAATAAATAAACGTTAAAAAAAAAAATAAAAAAAAATAAAATCTCAACTTTTAAGGGGCATTAAGGAATCTCCTGAAATCATTGTTGTGCTATATGCTAACTAATTTGGATGTAAATTTTAAAAAACATTTTTTTAAATCTCAACTTTATTGCAAATTTTACATTTTTTATGACCTAGCTAACTGCATATACCAGTGATTCTCAACCCTAGTGCATTAGAATTAACCTGTGGAATTTTTACATAAACTGTTGCTGTTACTACAGCCAGAGATTTTTTTATCTAGCCATGATTAAAAGAGCCATTAGTAAATAACAGAGGTTCTCAAAGTGTTGTCCATAGAACAGCAACATCATCATCACCTGGGAATTTGTTAGAAATGTGAAAAGGTCAAGGTCCACCCAAAACTGCTAGGCAGAACCCAGAAATTTGTGAGTGTGAGCCCACCAGGTAATTTGGAATGAGGCTAAAGTTTGAATAGTACTAGTACTTAATATAAAAATTTTTAAGTTTTTAACTTCTTCAAATATAAGATTTAATTTATTGTTCTCTAAGAATATAATAATATAAAAGAGAAAGATATTTACGTTCAGAGTTATCTAGTACAGTTCTGTTTTTCCAGAAACATACCATAATAAACACTCAACATGAGTTCTAGTTAGCCAGAAGGAAAAATGCATAATGGAAGGGTAGGGAATAATTTGTCCATAGGCCAGTTAACTAAACCCTGGAACGTTCCTGCCCGGAGTAAGTTTTCCAACCATATTTCCTTGTTCAGGTTTGATCTGATCACAAAGGCACCTTTCTAAGACATAATTAAGACTCCTAGCCATACCATACCTTTTAACCCAGTAATGTCACTGCAAGGAATAGAGAGGAAAATAAATTACAAATCCAAAGCATTATAAATAATAGAGGAGGGGGATCTGAAAGTGAGTTAAATGCCCAACAATTAAGAAATAATTCCATAAATTATAGCATCAACAGGATGGAGTATTATTCAACCATTAAAATGATGCTTTCCCTATAAGACTTTAATTAATATGGAAAAATGCTTACTTTATAGCATCATGTGTATGTTCTGTCTCTCTCTGCCAACTGAAAATGGAGAGCACCAAAATATTCATGCTGGTTATCTTTGAGCAGTAGGATTATGAGTAGATTTATTTTTTATGTTTATTAGTGTTTCTAAAACTTTCAATTATAAGAGCATACTTAATCTACTAATCAGAAGAAAATCTACAAACATAGTAATAGAGCTTCTACTCTGAATTAGGATCTCTAAATAATGATTAATCAGTAAGTTTTCAAAAGACAGTAATTGGGGAAAACAAGTAAATACCTTTTTCTCTCCATCCTAACACTACTCTTTTCTCACACCACTCCTTCTAACCCTTTTATTTCTACTTTCGCACATCCACTCTGCCATAACCCCATAACTAGAGACACCAAGACACTGAAGTATAATTCTTCAATATTTAAAAAATTTTAAAGTGTTCACATAAATAGGTTGATTTATCTTTTAAGATATATAAAAAGGAGGTACCATACCCCAATGGTTAAGAGAACAGGCTTTAAAATCACACAGATCTAGGTGTGAGTCTTAGGCTAGGGGAGCTCACATAGGTTTCAATTTCCTTACCTGTGAAGTGGGAGTACCAAACCCCCCTCACCAAACCGCTATGAGGATGAAATGAGACAGTGCAGTAAAGGCATAAGATGGTAGGTGGGCACTCAACAGAAGGTAACTGCTGTTACTATTTTGTAGTTACTGTTAACTTTTGTAGTTACTGTTTTTGGTAAACAGCCTTTACATATTAATTTTCCTGTGGGGGGAAAAAAAGCTTAACGGGGTACAGTGATTGCTCATGGTCATTTGGACTTCTCTGACAACTTCCACTTCAAAAACAATTTGGGAGACCTACATGATGCTGCCAAAATATTCTTTACGAAGTGAAGATTCCACCAATGAATTTATCAATGCTACTATTTCATGAAAGAAGCAGCATTTGAAAATCTGTTAAAAATAAATAAATAAAAAAGTAGAAGATAGTCTCTGAGTGAAGGAAATCATTCCAAAGAAAGGACAGTGGGCAACTGCATGCCAAAATTATCCTTACGTTTTTGATTTTTTCACCTACCAGTAAATACTTAGAGATCAACACCAGTTTGCAAACTGACACTTGGTGAAAGACACTTAACTTTCTAGCCTGATTCTTCTCCATTAAATGAAATTGTTCTATCTACATCATGGGATGTTCAGTCAACAAACACTAACCAAACCTATTACTTGCTATTAAGCAAAGGAATTCAGGCTCAAATGAGATTAAGTGTATGAAAACACTATACACTGCATATACAGCACAAAGCACCATAAAATTATACACTACTGTTACTACAAAAAACCACAAATATTATAAATTAATTCCTAAAAGAAAAAAAGCTTTCCCACCTACATTTTAACGTCTTAGTCATTTTCTATATGCATGCTATCACAAATGATATTTAGAATTTTTAGAAAAAACACTTTCCTTACTTTTTCCATAGAAAATAGACGTATTTAGGATATAGCTCATGACTCTGCCATTCTCTGTCCTATGAAAATTGAGAATATTACTTTTCCCTCAGAATGGTATGACTCTCAAGGGAAAGCTATTAAGCTAGAAATTTCTGCTACAATTACCAGTGTGCAGAATCCAAATTCTAAGGAAGACAATTTAATATAGGTTCAGACAGAGAAAATTTTTTCTATTTTTGAAAGTGTTGTAAGATTTTTCCAGTGTTAAAATCAAGTATGATGATTAAGAAATAACAAGACACCAAATGTAGAAATTATACAGTTTTATAATTGTCTCCATTGCTTCTTAATCCACTGAAAATAATTTCATAATATAACATTTTTAGGCATCTTCTTTGTTATTTTCTTTGGTTTCTACTTCTTTAGGCAACAATGGCTCGATCTTTAGTAACAAACCTTCACTTGTTGAAGTCCGAAGGAAAGCTCGTACCACAAAAGGTCCTGGAAACAAAGACAAGAATCAACTTTTATTTTACTCCACAGATACATAATGAGCAGATATAAACATACAACAACAAACCTTATATAACTCATGTTATATTTTCCACTTGAAAAGTACTGATATTACTGAACTAAGATTTTGAATTATAAGGAACACAAGATCATTTGTTTTCTAGAGTAGAAGACAAACTAAAGAAACTCCAGCATATTAGAGATTTACCCTTGAAACTACATAATCTATAATAATTCATTTCTCTCTTCCAGAAGATGATCACCTAGAATTTATTTTACTGCAAAGTCGAAAGTGAAGGGAGCAGGTGGTGATATTTACATGTGATGGCAATATTCTAAATATTTATTTGAAATATCACAGATGCTATCTCTGTGTTACTAAACATTTAGTAAAATTCCCTAAAAATGAAAAAGCTTTTCATAAGAACAATTAAGAGACTTCATTTAAAATGGCAAAGCAAGATAGAGACAGTTCAAGATGGCAGCATAAGAAGATCCTTAACTCACCTCTTCCCACAGACACAGCATATCTACAGCTACATATGGAATAAATCCCTCGAAAAAGTCCTGAAAACCAGATGAGCAGTATCTCCACAACAAAGGATAAAAGGGCTGCATCAAGACAAGCAGGAATGGCAGAGACAACACTGTCTGCAAAAACCCCACTCCAGGCAAGGCGACCGAAAATCGGGAGGGATCTCAAAAATACAGAACTTTTCCCTGAGGACAAGGGCTTGGTTCCCCAAACTAGGCACCCCAACCACTGTGTCCTGTATCAGACAGATGAGCTCCCAAAACATATGGCTTTGGAAACCAACAGAGTGCATCCAAGAGAACCACAGAACTGGAAAGAACAGGGAACTCAGTGTTAAAGGGCTCACACATAAACTCATTCCACAACCTGGTGCAAAAGAAGCAGTGTGAAAAGCACTAGGCCATATGTGAAGGAAACCCACTTATTAATCTTAAAACAACTGCTGGAAAGAAGAAACCTGTTGAGACTTTCTTTGGGGATAAGAGTGCATTTTTGCCATCTCATTCAACCTTGCTAATGCCAGTGCTGGCAGGAGCCATGCTGGCAATCCTACTCTAACCTATCAGCGCCACCGAGCATGCTCTGCCCCCCTTCCATGCCACATCCAGAGCACAGCTGGTGGGCAACCTTGCTGTGGGGCAGCCAAACTGCAACCAACCAGGTGAGCAACCCCACCCAATAAGGCAGCCTATTGCACAGGCAGCCAGTTGAGACCCAACCCACCCCCTCATTCCTACCATACCCGTGCGATAGACAGACAAGTACCCCACACCCGTCCCCACCCTCCCTGCACACAGCTGGCAGGTGCATGAAGCCCACACAGGGGATACCTTGAGCACCAGGCTCTGGTGGCTGGGGGATTACACTTCTAAGCCCCACAGAAAATCTTGTACACAGGCCACTCCTGATTGGGAGAGGTAGCTGTTTCAATACATAGAAACACACAGAATCAGGCCAACTTAGGAGATAGAGGAATATGTTCCAAATGAAAGAACAAGGCAGAACCTGAGAAAAAGACCTTAATGAAATGATCATAAGTAATCTGCCTGACAAAGGGAGCAAAGTAACAGTCATAACGATGCTCACTTGGGGGAAAGCATGGATGAACACAGGAGAACTTCAATAAAAAGACAGAAAATATATGAAAGTACCAAACAAAAATCACAGAACTGAAGAATAAAATAAGTGAACTGAAAAATACATTGGAGAAGCTCAACAGCAGACTGAATGAGAAACAGATCAGCAACCTGGAAGACAAAGCAATGGACTCACTCAGAGAAGGAAACAAAAAGAAAAAAGAATTTTAAATAGTGAAAATAGCTTAAGGAACACAGAGGACAACTTCAAGCAGAGTAATATTCTCATTATAGGGGTCCCAGAAAGAGAAGAAAGGGGCAGAAAACTTATAAAAAAGAGAAAAATAACTGAAAACCCTAACTTGAGGAAGGGAATTGACATCCAGATCCAAGGTCAGAAAGTTCTAAATAAGATGAAACCGAAGAGATTCACACTAATTAAAATTTCACAAGTTAAAGACAGAATCTTAAAAGCAGCAGGAGAAAAACAACTTGATACATACAAAGGCAGCCCCATAAGGCTATCAGCAAATTTATCAGAAGAAACTTTGCAGGCAAAAGTGACTGATAGAACATACTCAAGGTGCTTAAAGGAAAATATCTACAACCAAGAACACTGTACCTAGCAAGGTTATCATTCAAAATAGGAAAAGGGATAAAAAGTTTTTCAGATAAGAAAAAGGTAAAGGAATTCATGATCATTTAATCAACCCTACAAGAAATGTCAAATGGAATTCTTTAAGCTGAAAGGAAGTAGTACTAATGAATGACAAGAAAACATACTTAGTAAAAATGTCACTGGAAAATGTAAGTATATTGTAAAAGTAGTGCATTTACTCACTTATAAAACCAGTATAAAAGTCAAAAGACAAAAGTAATAAAATTAAACCTATATTAATTAGTTAATGACACCAAAAAGTGTTAAAATGTACATCAAAACCATAAAACACAGGGGATGGAATAAAAATGTAGAGTTTTGGAATGAGTTTCAATTAAGTTGCTACCAGATGAAAAAAGACTGTTATATACACAGAATGGTATATGTGAACCTCACGGTAACCACAAAGAAAAAAACTTATAGCAATATAAAAAGAAAATGAGAAAGGGATCTAAACATAACACTAAAGAAAATTATTAAGACCAGAAGGAAAGACAGAAAGAAAAGAACAGAGAGGAACAAGGAAAAAAGCCAGAAAACAATTAACAAAATGGCAATAAGTACATACCTATCAATAATTACTTTAAACATAAATGGTCTAAATCTTTCTTTTGTTATTTTTTTTTATTTTTTAATGTTTATTTATTTTTGAGAGAGAGAGACAGAGTGCGAGCAGGGCAGGGGCAGAGAGAGAGAGGGAGACACAGAATCTGGAGCAGGCTCCAGGCTCTGAGCTGCCAGCACAGAGCCCAATGCAGGGCCAAAACCCACAAACCATGAGATCATGACCTGAGCCCAAGCTGGACTCCCAAATGAGTGAGCCACCAGGCACCCCTAAATCTTTCAATCAAAAGACACAGAGTGGCTGAATGGATTTAAAAAAACAAACAAAAACAAGACTCATCTATACACTGCCTATAAGAGACTCAGCTCAGAAGTAAGGACTGAAAGTAAAGGGATGGAAAAATATATTCTATGCAAATGGAAACAAACTGACAAAAAGCTGATGTAGCTAAATTTATTCAACAAAAAATACTTTAAAACAGACTAATAAAAGACAAAGAAGGGGCGCCTGGGTGGCGCAGTCGGTTAAGCCTCCGACTTCAGCCAGGTCACGATCTCGCGGTCTGAGAGTTCGAGCCCCGCGTCGGGCTCTGGGCTGATGGCTCGGAGCCTGGAGCCTGTTTCCGATTCTGTGTCTCCCTCTCTCTCTGCCCCTCCCCCGTTCATGCTCTGTCTCTCTCTGTCCCAAAAATAAATAAACGTTGAAAAAAAAATTAAAAAAAAAAAAAAGACAAAGAAGGGTATTATATAATGATTAAAGGGTCAAACTGGCAGGAAAATATAGCATGTATAAATATTTATGCACCCAACATAGAAGCACCAAAATATATAAAGCAAATATTAATACACCTAAAAGGAGAGACAGCAATAGTAGGGGATTTTAACACTCCACTTACATCAATAGATAGATGATCTAAACAGATAATCAATAAGGAAACATCACCCTTAAACAACACATTAGACCAGATGGACTTAATATATTTACACAGAAAATTCCATCCAAAACAAAAACAAAAAATAAAAACCACATTCTTGTCAAGTGCACATGGGACATTCTCCAGGACATATCACAGATTAGGCCACAAAGCAACTCTCAGAGTATTGAAATAGTATCAGGCATCTTTTCTGACCACAATGTTATGAAACTAGAAATCAGTTACAAGAAGACTGGAAAAAAACACAAAAACATTAGAAATTAAATAACATGCTACTGAACAACCAATGAGTCATCAAAGAAATAAAAAGGAAAAATCAAAAATACCTAGAGACATATGAAAACAGATACAACATACAAAAACCTATGGGATAAATCAGAAACGGTTAAAGGAGAGAAGTTCATAGCAATACAGGCCTACCTCAAGAAACAAGGAAAATCTTAAATAAACAATCTAACTTTAAACAGAAAGTAACTACAAAAAGAACAACAAATGAAATGCAAAGTTAGGAGAAGGAAAGAAATAGTAAATATCAGAGGGGAAATAAATGAAATAGAGAATAAAAGGACAATAGAAAGATCAATGAAACTAAGAGCTTGTTATTTGAAAAGATAAACAAAATTAACAAACATTAATTAGACTCACCAAGAAAAAGAGAGGGTGGGCTCAAATAAATAAAATCAGAAATGAAAGAGAATTACAACTGATACCATAGAAATACGAAGGATCATAAGAGACTACTATCAACAATTACATACCAACAAACTGGACAACTTAGAAAAAAATTATTAAATACCTAGAAACAAACAACTTCCAAGATTGAATCAGGAAGAACAGAAAAATCAGAATAGACTTATAATAGCAAACAGATTGAATCAGTAATCAAAAACCTCCCAACAGACAAAAACCCAAGATTAGCCAGCTTAGCTGGTGAATTCTAACAGACATTCAAAGATTTAGTATCTAGCATTCTCAAACTCTCCCCAAAACACTGAAGAAGATGAGAGAATGCTTCCAAACTCATTTTATGAGGCCAGTATTACCCTGATACCAAAATTAGACAAGGACACAACAAAAAAAGAAGAAAATTACAGGCCAATAATCCTGGTGAACATGTATGTGAAAACCCTCAACAAAATATTAGCAAACCAAATTCTAAAATACATAAAAAGAATCACACACCATGATCAAGTGGAATTCATTCCAGGATGAAAGGATGGTTCAATATGTGCACATCAATGTAATACAGATTAACAAAATGAAAAACAAAAATCATACGATCACTTCAATAGATGCAGAAAAAGCATCCAATAAAAGTCACATCCATTTACAATAAAAACTTTCAACATAGTGCTTAAAGAGAGAACGTACATACCCCAACGTAATAAAGGTCATATACAAACCCACAAATAATATAATCAATGGTGAAAAGTTGAAAGCTTTTCCTCTAAGCTCAGGAACAAGACAAGGATGCCCACTCTCCCTACTATTATTCAACACAGTATTGGAAGTTCTAGTCATAGCATTCAGGCAAGACCAAAATAAGGCATCCAAATAGAAAAGGAAGATGTAAAATTGTCACTTTTTGCAGAAGATATGATATCATATATAGGAAGAGCCATAAGACTACACCAAAAGACTGTTTGAACCAGTGAACAAATTCAATAAAGTGTCAGGGTACAAAATCAATAAACAAAAATCAGTTGTTTGTATACACTAACAACAAACAGAAAGAAATTAAGAAAGCAATCCCATATATTATTGCATCAAAAATAACAAAATACCTAAGAATAAATTTAATAAAGGAGGTGAAAACTTAATACATGGAACACCATAAGATGGTGATGAAAGGAACTGAAGATGATACAAAGAAATGGATATTCCATGTTCATGGATTAGAAGAATTAATATTGTTAGAATGTACATATTACCCAAAACAGTCTACAAATTCAAAGCAACCCCTATCAAAATTCTAGTGGTATTGCTCACAGAAACAGAATGAATGATTCTAAAATTTGTATGGAACCACAAAAGACCCTGAACAGCCAAAGCAATCTTGAGAAAGAACAAAGCCAGAGATACCAAGCTTCCTGATTTCAAAACTATACTACAAAGCCCCAGTAAATTAAAACCATATGGAATTAACATAAAAGACATATGGATTCATGGAACAAAATAGAGAACCCAGAAATAAAGCCACACATATATGGCCAATTTACAACATAAAAGGATACACAACAGAGGAAGGGCGGCCTCTTTAATGAATGGGGTTGGGAAAACTGAACAGCTACATGCAGAAGAAGGAAATCAATACCTCCTACCACATACAAAAATTAATTCAAATAGATTAAAGACTTGAAGGTAAAACCTGAAACCATAAAACACGAAAACACAAGTGGTAAGCCCCTCAACATCGGTCTTAGTAGGTTTTCTGGATGACTCCAGAGGGCAACAACAACAAAATAAACAAATGGGACTACATTACACTAAAAAGCTCTGCACAGCAAAGGAAAGCATTCAAAACAAAAAGGCAACCTAGTGAATGGAAGAAGGTATTGGCAAATCACATATTTGATAAGGGGTTAATATCCAAAATTTTATAAAGAACTCATATAACTCAATAAAAGAATAAATAAATCCAATTTAAAATTAGGCAGAGACACTCTCACCACTGTTGTTTAACATAGTGTTGGAAGTTCTAGCATCAGCAATCAGACAACAAAAGGAAATCAAAGGCATCAAAATTGGCAAAGATGAAGTTAAGTTTTCACTTTTTGCAGATGACATATTATAAATGGAAAATCCGATAGACTCCACCAGAAGTCTGCTAGAACTGATACATGAATTTAGCAAAGTTGCAGGATACAAAATCAATGTACAGAAATCAGTTGCATTCTTATACACTAATAATGAAGCAACAAGAAGACAAATAAAGAAACTGATCCCATTCACAATTGCACCAAGAAGCATAAAATACCTAGGAATAAATCTAACCAAAGATGTAAAAGATCTGTATGCTGAAAACTATAGAAAGCTCATGAAGGAAATTGAAGAAGATATAAAGAAATGGAAAAACATTCCATGCTCATGGATTGGAAAAATAAATATTGTCAAAATGTCCATACTACCCAAAGCTATCTACACATTCAATGCAATCCCAATCAAAATTTCACCAGCATTCTTCTCGAAACTAGAACAAGCAATCCTAAAATTCATATGGAACCACAAAAGGCCCCGAATAGCCAAAGGAATTTTGAAGAAGAAGACCAAAGCAGGAGGCATCACAATCCCAGACTTTAGCCTCTACTACAAAGCTGTCATCATCAAGACAGCATGGTATTGGCACAAAAACAGACACATAGACCAATGGAATAGAATAGAAACCCCAGAACTAGACCCACAAACGTATGGCCAACTCATCTTTGACAAAGCAGGAAAGAATATCCAATGGAAAAAAGACAGCCTCTTTAACAAATGGTGCTGGGAGAACTGGACAGCAACATGCAGAAGGCTGAAACTAGACCACTTTCTCACACCATGCACAAAAATAAACTCAAAATGGATAAAGGACCTGAATGTGAGGCAGGAAACCATCAAAACCCTAGAGGAGAAAGCAGGAAAAGACCTCTCTGACCTCAGCCGTAGCAATTTCTTACTTGACACATCCCCAAAGGCAAGGGAATTAAAAGCAAAAATGAACTATTGGGACCTTATGAAGATAAAAAGCTTCTGCACAGCAAAGGAAACAACCAACAAAACTAAAAGGCAACCAACGGAATGGGAAAAGATATTTGCAAATGACATATCGGACAAAGGGCTAGTATCCAAAATCTATAAAGAGCTCACCAAACTCCATACCCGAAAAACAAATAATCCAGTGAAGAAATGGGCAGAAAACACGAATAGACACTTCTCTAAAGAAGACATCCGGATGGCCAACAGGCACATGAAAAGATGCTCAACGTCGCTCCTCATCAGGGAAGTACAAATCAAAACCACACTCAGATATCACCTCACGCCAGTCAGAGTGGCCAAAATGAACAAATCAGGAGACTATAGATGCTGGAGAGGATGTGGAGAAACGGGAACCCTCTTGCACTATTGGTGGGAATGCAAACTGGTGCAGCCTGTCTGGAAAACAGTGTGGAGGTTCCTCAAAAAATTAAAAATAGACCTACCCTATGACCCAGCAGTAGCACTGCTAGGAATTTACCCAAGAGATACAGGAGTACTGATGCATAGGGGCACTTGTACCCCAATGTTTATAGCAGTACTCTCAACAATAGCCAAATTGTGGAAAGAGCCTAAATGTCCATCAACTGATGAATGGATAAAGAAATTGTGGTTTATATACACAATGGAGTACTACGTGGCAATGAGAAAGAATGAAATATGGCCCTTTGTAGCAACATGGATGGAACTGCAGAGTGTGATGCTAAGTAAAATAAGCCATACAGAGAAAGACAGATACCATATGTTTTCACTCTTATGTGGATCCTGAGAAACTTAACAGAAACCCATGGGGGAGGGGAAGGAAAAAAAAAAAAAAAAAGAGGTTAGAGTGGGAGAGAGCCAAAGCATAAGAGACTCTTAAAAACTGAGAACAAACTGAGGGTCGATGGCGGGTGGGAGGGTGATGGGTATTGAGGAGGGCACCTTTTGGGATGAGCACTGGGTGTTATATGGAAACCAATCTGACAATAAACTTCATATATTGAAAAAAAAATAAAAATAAAATTGGGCAGAGAATCTAGACATTTTCCCATTTCATGGCCAACAGGCACCAAAGATGCTCAACATCATTAATCACCAAGGAAATGAAAATTAAAATCACAATGAGTTATGACCTCATACCTGTCAGAATGGCTATTATCAAAAATAACAAGTGTTGGCAAGGATGTGGAGAAAAAGGGAACTCTCATGCACTGTTGGTGGGAATGTAAATTTGTGCAGATCCTGGAAAACAGTATGGGGATTCCTCAAAAAATTAGAAACAGACAACCATATGAGCTAGCAATTCAACTTTTCAGTATCGATCTGAAGAAAATGAACACACTAGTATCAAAAGATATATGCACCCCTATGTTCCTTGTGGCATTATGTACAATAGCCAAGATACGGAAACAACCTAAGTGACCATCTATACATGAATGAATAAAGATGGGGGGTACACACATACACACACACACCACAACGGAATACTACAATACTATTCAGACATATTAAAGAATGAAATCTTACTATTTGTGACATTAATGGACTTGAGGGTATTATGTTAAGTGAAATGAGTCAGAAAGACAAATATCAATGATTTCACTTATAAGTAAACTCTGAAAAAACAAAACAAACTGACAAAACCAAACCAAACCCAGTCTCATAGATACAGAGAACACAGTGGTGGTTGCCAGGAGGGGAAGGGTATGAGGGGAGGGGGCAAAGTGGGTGAAGGGGATCAAGAGATACAAACATTCAATTATGAAATAAATAAGTCATGGGGATGTAATGTACAGCACAAGGGATACAGTCAATAATGGTCTATTAACCTTGTATGGTGACAGATGGTAACTAGACTTATGTGGTGATCAATTTGCAACATATACAAATGTTGAATCACTACGTTGTACACATGAAACTAAAACAATATTGTAGGTCAATTACACTTCAATTAAAAAAATGACGGGGCGCATGGGTGGCGCAGTCGGTTAAGCGTCCGACTTCAGCCAGGTCACGATCTCACGGTCCGGGAGTTCGAGCCCCGCGTCAGGCTCTGGGCTGATGGCTCAGAGCCTGGAGCCTGTTTCCGATTCTGTGTCTCCCTCTCTCTCTGCCCCTCCCCCGTTCATGCTCTGTCTCTCTCTGTCCCAAAAATAAATAAACATTGAAAAAAAAAATTTAAAAAAAAATGACAAAAGAGTATACATTGGTTTTTGAGATTTACTGTCCATCATTCCACTCCTGTGACAGCCTCAGAAGATCCTATACTGAAATCAAACTGCTCTGTGGAATATAAGAATGCGTACACATACAATTACTAAGTACTATGGCCATATCTATGACAGCAGAATTAACAAATGAGGTATTTATTCACCAGTGTGTTTAACTCCCAAAGAGATAAAAAAATAGCTTAAGATTGTGTTTTAATTATACACTTGGTTATAAAACTAAACCTGACAGAGTCCTATAAGGCTAAGTCTATAAATGAAGAGTCTATAGTGTAATGAACACTTTTTTGGCTGCAACCAGCCAGGAGAGAAATATGCACAGACTATGCACAGCACATAATGGAATAATAAGGACACTGTAGGTGTTCCTAGCCTATTAAACAGCTTCCATATCTCAATCAAGTTTCACTACTCTCCATGAATCACTGTTTGTAAGAAATGTCTCTCAGCACATAATTAAAAACTTTGTTCTTTTCTAATGTAAGTAAGATTAAGAAAGACAATTGCTAATGCCAGTGACAAAGTGAATGGTCTGGACTCAAAATATTTCATAAATGATTTTAGTTTCTATTTAACACTACTGTAAGTTTAAGGTGATCAGTTACAGTTTTCTTTCAAAGTTTATTACATTTAATGATAGAAATAATGTGGGAATTTACAAAGATTTCATGATATGTTTCTTATTCATGTTAAAGAGGTCTCTTATCCAAACAACTACAGCAACATGTTAATAAGGTAATTAGGAATCCTTTGGAGAATTAAATTTTATTTATTTAATCCCTGAAAATACTACTGCTGTTGTATATTGTACTTGCGTATCAGCTTGATTGTTTTCTTAGTATTTTACACTTTTTTAAAGTTTATTTATCTATTTATTTTTAGAGAGAGAGAGAGAGGCAGGGGGTGGGGGCGGCGGGGTCGGGGGGGGAATCCCAAACAGGCTCCATGCTGTCAGTACAGAGCCCGATGAAAGGTTCAATCCCATGAACCATGAAATCATGACTTATGCCAAAATCAAGAGTCGGATGCTTAAACAACTGAGCCACCCAGGCACCCCAATATTTTACATTTCTAAAGAAACACAGAGCTATAGGGAAATCTACCCAAGCAAACCACTCACCCAAACTGAGTGGTCTGTGCTTACAAACTTCACTGATAACTGCTTGCAGATTTGCCACTATCTGGTCACTTGGCATATCGAGCTGAAAGAAAACGATATATAACATTAATAATGTGAAAGTGAGAAGACAATACAACTTTTAGTAACTGCATCAGTATTTATTTTAGGCAGTGTCTTTCAAATATTCAACTAATGTGAACTATCTATTAAAAGACCTTACTCTGGAAGAAAAAGTTTCTGTAACTCTTCTTTTAGAATGCTACATTCACATGTCCTTACATGTCAAGACTTAATTATCTTATGGAACATGTCATAGTAAAGTATTTTGAAGTTGTTCTACTTGAGACTCCTTAATTTCCAAGTAATTTCCCCAAAGCACATCCTGAGACAGAATATACCATCCCCTGATCCCTACTCCCAAGGAATTAGTGATATTTCCTCTTGAAGTTTTTTTATTAATTTACTTTTACAGGAAACTAAGAAAATGTTTAGAAGTTCATGCTTTCAGGAATACAAAATAAAACTACTTAACACACACATTCACACATCACATATCTGATACAGAGACATTTTCAGTATGCTATGGTAACACTCTATGCGGTAATAATTACCCCACTACTCAACAAAAATTACAGTAAGTAAATATATACTGAACAAGCACTACTCATAAAACTCCAAAACCTAGCTCCTAAATTTGTAAAGTCCCTGTGTTTATCATTCAAATTCAATGCATGTTACTCTTCTAAAATACACTACTTAAATTAGTTATATTCCATCCCAGTGTTTAAAGGATTTTAAGCTTTGTCAAATGAATCAATTTTTTAAAATTCGTGTAAAACTCATAATAGCATAACTGGCAAAAATCACATGGTAACAGTTCAAGTTCAAGCAAGGTTTCTGTTTTCCAACGACTCTGAGACCATTGCAAGAAATGTGCTGGGTAATAAGCATAAAGATAATTCCTCATGAAAAAATTATTCTCATTACCAACAGACAACATTTATTTGACACTCACTTGAACATGATGCAATACCAAACTCTAAATGAGAAGGTTTGGACATTATTGGAGGAATTTTCACTTTATGCCAATCGTTAAGTGGGAGTTCTAATAGGAAAAAAAAAAATCAAGCAATGCTTAATTCACCTTCTGAAGTCCACAGAACTTACAGATTTTAATCTGCAGTGAATCAAGTAGTTCACTGGCAGAAAAGGCACCTTACATTTGCTATGTTAAAAATCAAATCAGTCATTGAAAAAAATTAAAAGAAATGGGGTGCCTGGGTGGGTCAGTTGGTTAGGCATCTGATTTCGGCTCAGGTCATGATCTCGCCGTTCGTGAGTTCAAGCTGTGCATCTGGCTCTGTGCTGACAGCTCAGAGCCTAGAGCCTGCTTCCAATTCTGTCTCTCCCTCACTCTCTGACCCTCCCCCGCTTGTACTCTCTCTCTCTCAAAAATAAACATTAAAAAAAAATTTAAATCAAAACAAAAACCTTATTCTCCACATTAATCAAATTGTCCTTTTTATCATCCACTGAAGTAACAGTTACGGCTCTAGTAAGTTCGTTCACCCTTTGTAAAAGACCTACAGCTACCTTAAATTTGGGAAAGTAATAGATACAAGAAGAAGCAAGATGTCCAACATATTTTTTTTACTATTTAATAACTATTAAGTTATGCTCTACATTGTTATACTATCTATAATACACTAAACTCAACTATACTTTCTGTAGACTTATACTGCCTACAGTAAGCTAAAATAAAATGCTACACAAATGCAACATGTGCTTTAGAAATACAAAACAAAGACTTCCTCAGCAACTTTCAGAACTAGGATACCTTCAATGATTTCATTAAGTTCTAAAATATGTAAAAAGGTTTTTAAACATAGTTTACATTTTTGTCCAAATTTTAGCACCTCTAATCTTTAGTACTGTATCCTCTGTGGAATTTTAAAATATATTTATAACCATAACACTTCATTTTACCTTTTCTTTTAGATATTACACAAAATTATGAAAAATTATATATATATATTATGAAATATATATATTATATATATGATTTACATAATAACTGTTGTTATTTTTTTAATTTCTTTAATATTTATTTTTGAGAGAGAGACAGAGAGACAGAGCATGAGTGGGGGAGGGGCAGAGAGACAGGGAGACACAGAATCCAAAGCAGGCTCCTGTCTTTGAGCTGTCAGCACAGAGCCCGACAAAGGGCTCGAACCCACAAACCACAAGATCATGACCTAAACTGAAGTCGGCTTAACCAACTGAGCCACCCACGCATCCCTAACTATGATTACTTAATTGGCTACTGATGCTAAGATAATTATGGACCAAAAAAAAAAAAAAATGTATGCATGCGTGAATTTTATCAAAACTTGCACAGGAAATGTACTTGGGCTGACAGTAATCTAGAGAGAACTCAGGAAAGCACCATTTGCAAGCTTCTCTACCAATATATCTCAGTTACTCTGCACTTCCATGGTGCTCTCATACAATATTCTCATGCAAAAAGGCAAGGATGAACCATTCTGAGGAGATGGTATTATCTGTTAGATTCTCAGTATCAGAGCATAAGACTTGGTACAGCAGGAAAGAAAAAAAAATGGGACTGGTGGACCTTGACTATGGTAAGCACTGTATTGCATATGTGCATATGTGTGTATTTGAATATCTAATAGTCACAATATTATCTATGTTTAGCTAAAGACTGTTTACTATAGGGCAAGACAGTTATTCCTCATTCTGTAGCACACATGGAAATGAAAATTCTGAATCCTACTTCTGCTTAACATCCCTCCCTTATTATGTCAGAAATAATTCCCTAAGCAGACTAGAAGGAAGATTTACCAAAGATGTTTGGGTGGAGGTGAACTCTGTGACTCTCTTTGCTTTATCAGATTTTCATCTTTCCATGCAATTCCTAACCTGTCTTCATGAGTTTCTACAATTATGAGAAACTAAAAATCTGCTGTTCCTGACCATTTTTTAATCCCTTTGAGATGCAGATGTATGCAAGGCAAACTGTATTCATGAAAGCGTCTAAGGCAACGATTTTTTTTTCCAGGTTTTTAAATTCCAATTGGTTAACATCAGTGTAACACTAGTTTCAGGTGTAGAACTTAGCGATTCATCACTTACATATAACACCCAGTGCTCATCTCAACAAGTGCCCTCACTTAATGCCCATCACTCATTTAGCCCATCCCCCCCCCCAACTCCAGTCCAGCAGTCCTCAGTTTGTTCTCCATAGTTAACAGTCTGTTTTCTGCATTGCCTCTCTTTTTCTTTCCCCTATGCTCATCTGTTGTTGTTCTTTTTAAATTTTTTTTTTGTAACATTTATTTTTGAGAAACAGGGCATGAGCAGGAAAGGGGCAGAGAGAGGGAAACACAGCATTAACAGCAGGCTCCAGGCTCTGAGCAGTCTCTACAGAGCTCAAAGTGGGGCTCGAACCCATGAACCATGAGGTCATGACCTGAGCTGAAGTCAGACACTCGACCTACTGAGCCACACAGCTGCCCCACCTGTTTTAAGTCCCACAAATGAGTGAAATCACATGTGACTGACTTATTTCACTTGGCATAATACTCTCTAGCTCCATCCACATCCTTACAAATGGCAAGATTCCATTCTTTTTGATGGCTGAGTAGTATCCCATTGTGTGTGTGTGTGTGTGTGTGTGTGTGTGTGTGTGTGTGTGTACACATCTTCTTTATCCATTCACTAGTCAATAGACATTTGGGCTCTTTCCATAACTTGGCTATTGTTGATATGCTGCTGTAAATATCCAGGTGCATGTATCCCTTCAAATCAGTATTTTTGTATCCTCTGGGTAAAACCATCTAGTGCAATTGCTGGAACAAAGGGTAGTTCTATTTTTAACTTTCTGAGGAACCTCCATGTGTTTTTCAGAGTAGCTGCACCAGTTTGCATTCCCACCAACGGTGCAAGAGGGTTCCCCTTTTTCAGCATCCTTGTCAACATCTATTTCCTGTGTTGTTAATTTTAGCCATTCTGACAGGTGTGAGGTGATATCTCATTGTGGTATTGATTTGCATTTCCCCAACGATGAGTGATGTTGAGCATCTTTTCATGTGTCTGTTAGCCATCTGTATGTCTTCTTTGGAAAAATGTCTATTCATGTCTTCTGCTCATTTTTTAAAAAAATATTTATTTTTGAAAAAGAGAGAGAGAGAGAGAGAGAGAATAGGGAAGGGGCAGAGAGAGAGGGAGACAGAGTATCTGAAGCGGACATCGTGCTGACAGCAGAGAGCCCAATACAGGGCTCAAACTCACAAACTGCAAGATCATGACCTAAGCCGAAGTCAGGCGTTTAACTGACTGAACCACCCAGGCACCCCATCCTCTGCCCATTTTTTAATTGGATTGTTTTTTGGATGTTGAGTTTGAGAAGTTCTTTACAGATCTTGGATACTAACCCCTTACCAGGTATGTCATTTGCAAATATCTTTTTCCATTCCAAAGTTTGCCTTTTGGTTTTGTTCACAGTTTCCTTCCTGTGCAGAAGCTTTTTATCTTGATGTAAGTCCCAGTAGTCTGTTTTTGCTTTTGTTTCCCTGGCCTCGGGAGATGTATTAGATCCCTGGCTGTGACCTTTTCTTGTTTTTTCTTTTGAGACAAATTCCTCCATCTTGGCATTTCGTCTCTGTCTTCTGTGTATTATGAAAGCCTGTAATGTTTCCTGATCCTGAGAGTAATGGCTTTATGAAGAAGAGGGAATCTAATTTTCAGGGCCTAGCACTTCAAGAAGTGTCTCTGGCGTGTGCTGCGTGCACTCTGCTGCTGTGTTATGGCTGCTCTATCCCTCAGGTCAGTCCTCTCTCTGCAGAGTTTCTCCTTGGCTGCAGTGGGGAGCATTTGGACCTTAGCCAGAAATGTGGCAAGTTTTAACTAGGTGTGCTCTAGTCAGCTTGCTAAAAGAGACCTGATGCCATTTCTACTAGACTTGAACTTTTGTAGAACTCTATGGTCAGCAGACATAGTGGGTGTGGGGGCTTGTGCTGGTCTTCTTGGGGAGGGGTCCCGCTGGCACCAGTCGTTAGGCAAACTTACCCCAGCAGAGCGCAGGGTGCGAGGGACTTGGTGTTCAGCAGGTTAGGCAGCCAATGTTGGCACTGTGCTGTTTACTGAAGTTGGTTTATGCTGAGGGGTTGGGGGAGTGAAATGGTGCCCACCAGTTCTTTTGTCCCTGGACAGGCAATGCCACCTCTCACAGATGCGCTCCAAAATGTACTCACAGTCCCTCCCCACTCCTTAGATGATCTTCAGATTGCACAGCTTGCCCTGGGTTGTTTGCCTGCCTCCACTCCAGGAGTAGGACAGCATCCTCAGGTCTTTATTACAGCCAAGCCTGGGGACCTTTGAAAACTCCAGTCTTGGAGCCCCAGTGGCTGCAAAAACTCAAAATTCAGCCCCTCTCCTTTTCCCAGCCAATGGCTTTGGGGAAGTGTTCTTGTATTTATCCCTGTGTGTTCCACTCTCTCTCTCTCTGGCCTTTCTCCACAACCAGGACTCCCTCCCCTCTGCAGCACCCTTGATCAGATACATTTCTCTCCTAAACCAGGTCTCCACACTTCCTACCTTCCTCCAAGCAGCCTCTTCTCTCCCTCGAATTGTGGAGTTTGTTCTATCAGTCCTCAGGTCAATTTCTTGAGTATTCAGAATGATTTCAGAATTACCTAGCTGTGTTCAAGGAGGACAAGGCAAGCCTAGGGTCCTCCTACGATGCAACCATCTTAGCTCCATCTTAACTCCGCCCCGCCCAAGCAATGACTCTTAAACTTTTTTGGGTCATGAAACCTCACTCCAGAAAACTGCACACAAGCACACAAAAAAATTACCCTATGCTTTCACAGGCTTCATGGATTATCTGATTAAAAGAAAGGGGAAGAGAGAAGAAAGGCTTCTGAAAAAAGTGTGTCAGCTAAAAGGGATCCCTAGTCACACTTTTGAGAACTGCTAGCCAAAAGGTAAGTCTTAAAATATTTTGGAAGACTAAGGACTACAGTGTAGGAAAATAATCTGACTGAATTTTTTACCTTTTACAGAGGATAAAAAGAAAATACACACACAAGCAAAATACATATACATGATTTTTAAACAATCACATGATCCTCCTAAAGTGGCCAACTACTGTCACTATAAATGTTCTGACAGCCTCTAAATGTATGATCATCTCTAAGTGGAAACTGTAAAGAGGACTGCTCCTTTGGAAAGCACTTGTTAGAACATCTGGCCTCCCAAATCTCTTCCAAATGCAATGTTCTAAGATTCTGCCGATGGGCCAATCCTCTTAATCAGCATGACTCCTTACAGTCTAAACCAACGAAAGGAAGATAATCTGTGTGTCCTCTATACAACATTAAGGAAAGTAATAATAATAATAATTGATTGATTGAGCGGCTCTATTTATTGAGTACATTCTCTGAGCCAAGCTCTATTCTAAGCATTAAACATTCTCATTCATTTCTCCTAAGAATCCTTTGAAATAGGAACTACTGCAATTGCTCTCTTACCATTAGAAACTGAGACCTAGGGGGCTCCTGGGGGGCTCAGTCAGTGGAGTGTCTGACTCTTGATTTATGCTCAGGTCATGATCTCGTGGTCGGTGGGACTGAGTTCCACGTCAGGTCTGTGCTATCAGCCTGCTTGGGATTCTCTCTCTCTCTCTCTCTCTCTCTCTCTCTCTCTCAAAATAAATAAAAACTTTAAGAAAAAGAAAAGAAAAGAAACAGACTTGGAAAACTTTGTTAACTTATCCAAGTACACACACCCTGGTAAGAAGTGGCTCAGCAGCTATGTTCATGAGCTCTAAAGGCAGAGAAATGTAAATCTGAACCCCATTTCCTCTACCTTGTGACCATGGACACAGTTTTTAAGTGTTGGTAATTCTTACGAAAGATGAAGTATAAGTTTTGGGAAAATACAAAAGGAGTTTGTTATAAACTAAGAGCTGAAAAAGAGGAAACTAAGTGAAATACTTAATGGAAAAGAATATGCATTTAAGTGGGAAAAATATGAATTTTTCTTTCTGCCAAATGAATCCTTTACTACCCTCCAAGCTTTTAGGTGGTTACACCCTATCATTCAGCAACCCTTTCTTGGCCCCCACTCTGTCCATCATCATCCTGGAAGCTAGAAACAGAAAGATGAGTAAGAATCAAAACTTCCCCTCAGGGAGCTTAGAATCTGGTCACTAAAATACAACATCACAGGTGACGCTCTAACTATATGAACAACGTTCTACAAGGGCACAGAGGAAGAAGTGATGGACTTTGACAGAGAAGGCTACCCAAAGAAGGTGATACATGGGCTTAAAGATTAAGTTAGTCTTAAAAGATGAAAAGTTTTGAGGAACAATGAGGATCTTCCAGGCAGAAGGAGCAGCATGAGCTAATGTGATAACAAGGTAGAACAGGTTACCATTAAGTGACTCATTATATCTAGGCCTAGGGTTGCAAACTCAAACTCAAATGCCTACAGTGGCCAGACCAGGTAATGTGCAGGATTGAAGACGCCTAGGTTTGAGTGCATATGTCTACAACACCTGTGTGACACAGGCTGTGCAGAGGTGGACAGCAACACTCCATATGGAGGAGATAGTAAGCTACTCGACACTAATAAACTGTTACACTGAGGGCTGTGGGTCCACTGTTACCAGAATCCCTGACTTGTCAAGAACCAGAAATCTGAAGTTCTTTGTGATATCATCTAGTTTTTAAATGCTGATTCAAGAAAACAAAACAAAACCACTATCCAGGCCCAATAAAATAAGTTTGGGGACCTAATTCAGCCTGTAAGCTGCCAATTGGTAACTCCAGACTTTAGCCTGCCTCCCTGAAAATAGCAAGAAATGCTAAATTTGAAATTGATGTAGTGATTCGAGACTACAAAGAGATGTGAATATAAAGATAAAGATTTTATTTAGAACTGCGAGCAGTGAGAAGCTATACAATGTTTCTTAGCAGACAAATGGTATATCTGATCAATGTCTTACAAAGAATTCTAGAGGAAGGGTATGCGTAAAACAGTTGGCAAACTTTCTCTATAAATGGTCAGATGGTAAATATTTGGGGCTTTGCAGGCCAAACAGTGTGTTGCAACTACTCAATTCTGCTATTTTAGCAAGAAAGAAGCCATAGACAATACACAAATGAATGACTGCACCTGTGTTCCAACAAAATGCTACTTACAAAGACAGGTGGAGAGCTAGAAATGGTCCCCAGGCCAGTTTGCAAACCCCTGATGTGGAAGACAGACTGAAGGATGTTTGAGGAAGTGAATGGGCAAAAAAAGCCATTAATTTTTGTGCGATGAAAAAGATTTTTGTTTGGTTTGGTTAACAGAAAGCTTTGTTGGGTGCTGAGAGATTTTTGGTATCCTACTATGTATCCATCTACTACGCAGATGAAGCAAAAAAAAAAAAAAAATGTTTTGTCAGGCTAAGAATTGCATTGCCATTTAAAGTAACAGTAGGGAAAATGCTTAGCAACTGTTTTAACAGCTGTTGTAAGCTTAGATATGTGTTTGGAAGAAGATGTTGCACGGGGCTTTTCGGGAAGTTTCTTCAGGACTGATTATCAGGTCCTAAATATGAAAGCAAAAAAAGGCATTTAATACCCTATATTCTAAAGAAAGATACCAACAATTAAGGCCGCCAAAAAGGTGCTATTATAATCAACACCTACCTAAGTAGAATCAGGCCAAGTGAGGGGAGGCAAGGCTCCAAGAAGCTACTCTGTGGAGATGGGGGGGCACCTGTCAGAAGGGGAGACTAGTGGGCTGAACATGTGGTATTAAAGACTTCAAACCAATAAGGGCTGGCCAGAGAAGCAGCAATGATCAAGTGGGGGCAACAAATTCAGGCAGATAAGCAGAGGCATGTGCCTTTCCTGCCTTAATACCCCAGGGTAGTCAGGCCTGAGAAACAGATTGGGGCAAAGTATCTCAGAAGTGAATCAAGTCATTGCAGAACTCTAAGGTCTAGAGTGGGAGGTTTTGTGAGTGAAGACTTCATAAGCCCTCCTCACATCAGATCACATGAACAATAAAAACCTGGTTCCAAACTGAGCAAGGGAAATCTTTGCATGGGAGATTAGAGTTCTGAACTGCATCAGACTGCACTTGTAATTACTGACAGTCACTGGAAACAATGAGATCTATCTAAGGTGCCAGGGAAGGGAACACAGAAAGGAAATCATACCCATGGCACAATAAGAAAATGGAGGAAACTATTCCATGTTTGTATTCCACTAAATTCAGACTTCAATAGTTATAAATTTATACATACTACTTCTATACATATGAAAGACATGTCAAGGTTAAAAAGCAGTTAAATTGGCCTTTTTTAGGTGTACAGTTGCACACATTGTAACTCACACATACAATTGAGTAACCACCATAATACAGGATACAGAAAAAACTTCCTGATGTGATCTCTTAGCTACTGCTACCCTCGCAAACCCTGATATGTCACTATATAGTTTTGTCTTCTCAAAAATGTCATACAAATAAATAACAGTATGTAACCTTTCCTCTTTTCTTTCCTCTGTAATTTTTTAAAAACTGTGCTGAAAATACAAAAAATTTACCACTGTAATTATTTTGAAGTATACAGTTCAGTGGTATTAAGTACATTCTCATTTTTGTGCAACTCTCACCACCATCTACCTCCAGAACTTTTTCCATCTTTCTTTTCTAAAAGTAGGGCACCTGTCAATGGATGAATGGATAAAGAAGATGTGGTGTGTGTATGTATGTATATATATATATATATATATATATACATACATACACACACAATGGAGTATTACTCGGCAATCAAAAAGAATGAAATATTGCCATCTGCAACTACGTGGATGCAACTAGAGGGTGTTACACTAAATGAAATTAGTCAGAGAAAGACAAAAATCATATGACTTCACTCATATGACTTTAAGATGCAAAACAGATGAACATAAGGGAAAGGAAGCAAAAATAACATAAAAACAGGGAGGGGGACAAAAACATAAGAGACTCTTAAATATGGAGAACAAACAGAGGGTTACTGGAGGGGTTGTGGGAGGGGGGGATGAGCTAAATGGGAAAGGGGCATTAAGGAATCTACTCCTGAAATCATTGTTGCACTATATGCTAACTAACTTGGATTTTAAATAAATACATACATACATAGATACACAGATACATACATACATACATACATACATACATACATACATACATGAATAAGGGGTGCCTGTGTGGCTCAGTCAGTTGAGCAGCTAACTCTTGATTTTAGTTCAGGTCATAATCTGACAGTCGTGGGATCAAGCCCCGCAGCGGGGTCCACATTAGGCGTGGAGCCTGCTTGAGATTCTCTCTCTCCCTCTGCCCCTCTCCCACTCACGCTCTCTTTCTCTCAAAAAATTAAAACTGTGCACCCATTAAACACTATTTTCCCCATTCTCCCTTTCCCCATCCCCTGGCACACTTTAGAGACTTTGCATGTTCAGTTCCAGAACCACCACAATAAAGTGGAATATTGCAATCAAGTGAATCACCGTTCTACTGTCTGTCTCTTTGAACAGGATGGCTCTTGCTACCTCAAATAAGTGGGATCATAGAGTATCCTTTGTCAACTGGTTTACTTCACTTAGCATAATGTCCTCAAGGTTCATACATGTTACACATAGCATGTGTCAAATTTCCTTCCTTCTTAAGACTGAATAACATTCCATGGTACATACAGACATACCTCATTTTCTTAAGCTTCACTTTATTGTACTTTACAGACACTACATTTTGAAAGTTTGTGGCAACCCTATGTTGAACAAGTTAATTGGCACCATTTTTCCAACAGCATTTACTCAATTCATGCCTCAGTCATATTCTGGTAATTCTCACAATAGTTCAAACTTTTTCATTATTATATTTGTTATGGAGTCAATCGATGCAGGAAACTGCATTATTGACTTGTTTTAAGAAACTGCCACAGCCATCTCAACCTTTGGCAATCACTGCCCTGATCAGTCAGCACCCATCAGCATCAAAGCAGAATGTCTTGATATCAACAAAAAGATTACAACTCGCTGAAAGCTCAGATGATGGTTAGGATTTTTTAGACATGAACTATTTTTTAATTGTTCTTTTAGACATAATGCTGTTTCACACCTTAACAGACCACGTATAGTATAAAAATAACTTTCATATGCAGTGTGAAACCAAAAAATTCATTTGATTCACTTGATTGCAATATTCCACTTTATTGTGGTGGTTCTGGAACTGAACATGCAAAATCTCTAAAGTGTGCCTGAATATACGTTTTGTTTATCCATTCGTCTGTCATGGACACTTGGGTTGCTTCCACTTTTTGGCTATTTGAATAATGCTCTTATGAACATGGCTCTACATACACCTGAGTTCCTGCTTTCAATTCTTTTGGGTATATATAAGTAGAATCTACGGATCTACTGTAATTCTATGTTTAATTTTTTGAGGAACTGTCATGTCATTTTCCATGGCAACTGCACTATTTTATATCCCTACCAGCAATGCACAAGGGTCCCGATTTCTCTGTATCCTTGCCAACACTTATTTCTGGGGTTTTTTTGGTAACAGCTATCTCAATAGGTGTGAAGTAGTATCTCACTTTGGTTTTAATTTGCATTTTCCTGTTGGTTAATGATGCCGAGCATCTTTTCATGTCTTTATTGGCCATTTGTATATCTTATTTGGAAAAATGTGTATTCAGATCGTTTGCTCACTTTTTGAATTATTTATCATTTTATTACTGAGTTACAGTGGCCCCCCTTTATCCATGGGAAACAAGACCCCCAGTGAATGCCTCAAGCTGAAGATAATACCAAACCTCTAAATTATGTTTTTTCCTATACATTCATATCTGTGATAAAGTTTAACTTACAAATTAAGCACAGTTAAGAGATGAACAATAATAAAATAGAACCATTATAACAATATTCTGTGATAAAAGTTATGTGAATGTGGTCTCTCTCAAAACATGTTATTGTACTATGCTCACCCTGGTGATGATAGGGGATGATAAAATGCCTACATGATAAGGTGAAGTGAGGTGAGTGACACAGGTGTTGTGATATAGTGTTAGGCTGTCAGTGACCTCCTGACAGTGCATCAAGGGACCATCTGCCTCCAGACTGCAGTTGACCATGGGGAACTGAAACTGTGGAAAGATAAACCACGGATAAGGGGGGACTACTGTATAAGAGTTCTTCATGTATTCTAGATACAAGTCTCTTACCATATATATATGATTTTCAGATATTTTCTGCTATTCATTTGGCTGCCTTTTCACTCTGATATTGTCCTTAGATGTACAAAACTTTTAAATTTTGATGAAGTCCAATTTATCTCTTTTGTCGCCTGTGCTTTTGGTGTCAGTATATATAATCTTTTGAGACTACTTTCACTTGGGTTATAGAATGTAACCTTCTGGGATTCATTTAGGTGGTTCCATCAACAGCTCACACCCTTTTTATCACTGAGTAGTAGTCCACTGTACAATGTACCAGACAGGTTTTTTTTAATCCATTCACATATAGAAGGACAACTGAGTTTTTCCCAGCTTTTGATGATTATCAATAACAGTTCCTATAAACATGTGTTCAGATATTTGTGTGAACTTAAGTTTTGATTTTATTTTAAATGCTTCAACTCTATGGGATAAAACCCCAGAAAATTTGTGGGCTATACAATATATGTTTAGCTTTATAAGATACTACCAAACTGTTTCACAGAGTGGCTATACCACTTTGTACTTCTACCAGAGAAGTGTGAGTGTGAGAGTTTGTCCATAATTGTATCATTATTTAAGTAATTTTCTGCATGACACTTCCTTCTTTTTGGGACACCAATAATATGAAAGTTAGATCTTTGTTACTGGCCTCTAGGACTCTAAGGCTTTATCTTTTTTTTCCAATCTTTTGTCTTTGTTTCTCAGATTGGATAATTCCTATGATCTATTTTCAAGTTATATCCTCTGTCATCTCTATTAATTTCATCTCCAGTAGTTCATAAACAATTTTCATCAGGTCCCTTTCCCAGGTTGATCTTCCCAGTACTTTCTGGTTCCCTGAGGCTCTCCTTTTGGAATCCTGCCCAGAAAGCTGGGGCTTTATTTACCCCATTTTGCTACTTATTCTCTGTAACTGTTCCTGCACTGGGAGCCAACTGACAGAACAGAAAGAGAAAAAAAGCAAAGACAGTGTGCCCTATCCTCTTGTGACCTCAGATCCTCCAGTCAGAAAGGAAGGTTCCCCTGTCTCAAATTTTAGGTACCTGTATCCTCTTCGGCACCAACTGTCCTCATTAGGATGCATTATCTCTATTTCTCAAGCCTGAGGTAAAGGGCTTCTCCCGAAGCTCTGTCTGCACCAACGTCCACTTCTCAGTTTCAAACTATGTTGAGAACAGGTCATGTGACAACACAAGAGAAACATGGCAAACTCACCACCAGTAGTGAGTGGTGGTACTTCAAATTCTAGTCTTCCCTAATACACCTGCTACTATTTACTTTTCAGAGTCTTCAAATAGCTACTCCATGCATTCTGTCCAGGTTTTATGATAGTTGCATTCAGTGCGAGACAGGTTGTCATGTGATTACATCATCTCACCTGGAACCACAACTTCAGGCTTATGTATTATGTATTTATATTTTAGGGTTGGCAAACTTTTTCTGCAAAGAACCAGATGGCAAATATTTTAGGCTTTTAAGGCCACATATGATTTTTGCTGCATATTCCTTTTTTTTAACACCCCTTTTTTAAAAGACCATTCTAAGCTCACAAGTAGTACAAAAACAGACCAAAGAGCCACTGTTTGCCAACTCCTGTATTAGAATACATTATTTGTCTCCAAATATATACAAATTCATGCAAAGACAAGTTGTGATATGAGTTATGCTTTACATCACTTTAACAAATTCCTTATCTTTGCCAAAATCTAAATGGGAGAAGGAGGGTGCTCTCAGGCAAAAGCAACTTTCATCATTGCTTATAATAAAGCTACTTAGAAAATGCTTAATTTTGTCCTTCTTTCTTTCTTTTTTTTTTAAACAAGGCTCCACACCCAATGGGGGAGGTGAATTCATGATCCTGGAATCAAGAGTCAGAGGCTCTACCAACTGAGCCAGCCAGGTGCTCTTTATGTTTCTATTTAATATATTTGATAATTCACAATAGGGTCTTATTGGTGTTTTATTATTTACTGCAAATACTATATTAGTGAATGTTATTTGTTTGAAAGTAACACTAATGAAACTCACAAGGAATTATCTTTCAGATCTATTCAATTTCTTCTCCCAACATTTGAATAAAGACAGAATTCAGTAAAAGCTATCAAACTTATCACTGGCTTTTGAAATAAAGTTAACAGGGGCACCTGGGTGGCTCAGTCAGTTAAGTGTCCAACTTCAGCTCAGGTCATGATCTCGTCGTTTGCAAGTTCGAGCCCCCTGTCAGGCTCTGTGCTGACAGCTCAGAGCCTTGAGTCTGCTTCGGATTCTGTGCCTTCCTCTCTCTCTGTCCCTCCCCTGCTTGTGCTCTGTCTCCCTCAGTCTCAAAAATAAATAAACATCAAAAAAAATTTTTTTAATGAAATAAAGTTAACAAAAGAAAGCTGTTTATGCAATATACTGACAGCTACTTATTAAAAAATGAATTAACAAACAAAGGGAAGCAAGTTGGTTTACTCCCCTTTTACATGTTATCACACAAATATTTTTCAGCATGTTATTCTATTAATCAGTGATCACTACATTATTGCATTAATACAATGAATTAAAAAGAAAAGTTAGCTGTTTCTCTCAAATGTTATGGTTTTTCTTATGCTACAATTTATATCTGGTAAAAGGTGAAACTCACACTTTCAATTCCCAAAAGTTCTAGGAAATTATCTAATTTCATAACAGTATATAGGTAAGAAAACTAGAAGTGATAATAAACACTTTTTGATTTAATACTCCTACTGGGAAGAACACTGATAAATATCCATCCAAAAGATATAATGTAAAACATACTATAAGGATTATTCATCCCAGTTAATTTTGCATAGCTCTCACAATAAGGGATCAAGCAGAATGCTGGCACATATTGGGTTCTGGATAAATAGTTTCTCTTTCCTCTTTTTTAGCCCCATACACTTGGATATCTAAGATCTATTGCCAATCTACTTCCTTCACTTTTTTTTCACTTTTTTTTTTCACTTTTTTTTAATGTTTATTTATTCTTGAGAGACAGAAACAGAGCACGAGTGGGGAAGGAGCAGAGAGAGAGGGAGACACAGAATCCAAAGCAGGCTCCAGGCTCTGAGCTGTCAGCACAAAGCCCGATGCAGGACTTGAACCCACGAACTGTGAGATCATGACCTGAGCTGAAGTCGGCACTTAACTGACTGAGCCACCCAGGCACCCCCCACCCCGACTTCTTTCACTTTTAATATGAACAAGCACAGAATTTGACTTTACATTCTATAGTTTATTTTCTTCTCTTTTTAATTCCCTTATCTATGACACAGCATGCTATAGCATACCACCAATAATGTAACAAAAGAGAAGTTAATTATCAACTGGAAGGAATGGAGAAAAAGGAGAGGGGAAGTAGCACTGAGCTATGAACCAATGGCCTACCACCTTTTATCCAACTGTTGCTTGTATCTAACTGATTTAAGCAATATTCCTAGCTTGCCACTTTCTCAACTTATAAGCCTCACTGCTGTAAAATAACCCTTCAATTTCCAGGTACTATGTTATCCACACCTTGCTGTTCAACTGAACTTCATATTCACTTTTCCTGTTGTAACATGTTTGCTAAAACTGGAGGCTCTGATTTCAACATAAGATTTTACTATGTTTACATTCCCTTGCCCTGAACTTGTTTATTTTTGTTATAATATACTTCAGCTTTTATCAGCTGCCACATTAAGAATATTCTTGCCACAAAACAATTCACTATTACATAAGCAAAGCATAGTGATACATGCTTATGAATGAACCATGTCCACAACCTTAAAAAGGAGAGAAAAGCACATCAAAGTCATTGCCTTTATATTAAGTGTGTCAAAGATCCAAGTATTTTTGAAATCTGAACAAGAAACACCAATTAAATCAGGTCTTGGCATGATACAGTATAAATGTAAATCTGAGCTGTCTTGCCCTGTTTTTTTCCTTTTAGAAAATGAGTATAGGTTTTATCTGCCAATACCATTAACATTTACAAGTCTTCAAAATCTGGTTATTTATGTGATTGTAAAAGGGCTACAGCTGTTTGTATTTATTTATTTATTTTTTGAATGTTTACTTATTTTTAAGAGACATAGAAAGAGTGCGAGCTGGGGAGGGACAGAGAGAAAGGGAGACAGAGAATCTGAAGCAGGCTCCAGGCTCTGAACTGTCAGCACAGAGCCTGAAGCAGGCCTTGAATTCAAGCTGTGAGATCACGCACGACCTGAGCCGAAGTCAGACACTTAACTGACTGAGCCACCCAGGGGTGCCCCTACAGCTGTTTTTCTTTAATGTTATGATAACTGTGCATGTCAAAGCTGGTCTATGACATAATGTATATTTTAAAGATATTCTTCAAATTTTCGATCATATTCAGAGAAGTTTTTAGAAGTCTTCCTCATTGCAAATTATTCAAGGTTTTATGTTCTAAGTATATATTAATTAAAAGAATAGAGGGGTGCCTGGGTGGCTCAGTTGGTTAAATCTTGGGCTTCAACTCAGGTCATGATCTCACAGTTCATGAGTTCAAGCCCTGAATCGGGCTCTGTGCTGACAGCTCAGAGCCTGGAGCCTGCTTTGGATTCTGGAATCTCTTCTGGAGTCTGCTGGAGTCTCCTTCTCTCTCTGCCCCTCTCCCACTTGTTCTCTCTCTCTCTCTCTCTCTCTCTCTCTCTCTCTCTCAAAAATATTTAAAAAAATTTTTTTAAAAAGAATAGAAATAGTTTCTAAACAGAAAAAGACCAAATGACATACATATTTTTAAAGTACATAGTTGCTTTAGAATACTCTCCTTTTTTTACTTGATTTTTTTTTACTTGATACTAGTGGGATCTTGTCCTGTGATATAAGAAAATAAATAGGAAAAGTAGGACTCCATTCACTTAAAGGAGGAATCAGTGTTTCATAATAAACTTACTAATGCCACTAACTTGGAATTAGTAATAATTCAGAGACTGTCAAATATGTTTTTAAAAAATTTATAATGTAACAATTTATTTTTTTTTATTTTTTTTTCAACGTTTTTATTTTATTTTTGGGACAGAGACAGACAGAGCATGAACGGGGGAGGGCCAGAGAGAGAGGGAGACACAGAATCGGAAACAGGCTCCAGGCTCCGAGCCATCAGCCCAGAGCCCGATGTGGGGCTCGAACTCACGGACCGCGAGATCGTGACCCGGCTGAAGTCGGACGCTTAACCGACTGCGCCACCCAGGCGCCCCTATAATGTAACAATTTAATAATATAAGATTACAGAAAAACAAACATCTTTAGAGAACAAACTTTTATATTAAAAATTGTTTTTAAATAAATAATTAAAGATATAGCATTATTAACTTGGGCAACATCTACCAGACAGCTTTTGATTAGATACCTTATGTAATCAAAGTTAATTAACTCACATGTCACTGAGAAACTATTCTGTGGTATTCATTTCCCACTAATTCATACTAATTTTCCCATAAATTTAATTATATTTTCATCTTCCCAACATGTAGGTGGATAGCCAGAGAGAGGGAAGAGTAAAAATGAGGTAAGAAAAGCAAAAATAAAGAGAGGGAAGAAGAAAATAAAAAAGAAAAACTTCAAAGAGCTATTAAAAGAAAAAAATAAATAAAAAAGAGAGGGTATGGAAGAAAGAAGGGAAAGGGGAACCTGAAAATAAATCTGACTGATAAACAGTACTACCACTACTGCTATTATTATTATTATTACTATTATTGTTGTTGTTGTTATTGTTGAACCAAGACTCATCTAATCTCCTCCTGCCAGAGTTCTGAAAGCCAAGTCAAGGGAGAAGAGGGCAGGGGATGGGGGGAAGAATTTCTCAGCATTCGGTATACATAGATTCACTTATCTCCATTTTCAATTTTAACTCCTGATCTCCCCCAGGTTAGAAACTCTCTCTTTTAATCTTTCCAACCATCTGCCAGCATGGGAAAGGGCAGTCACCCAGTGTCATGAAGTATGTAAGAATCTTCAATAGTTTTCAATGAATCTCCCTTATTTCAGAGGTCTCTTGCCCCATTCCCAGACATGCCACTAATACCTGGTTCCAGAAGTATCTAAAGCCAGATCCTGAGCCTTTTTAAAGATTCTGAAATTTAGACTGTACTAATTTTTTGACTTTCTCCATTGCTGACTTACATTTGGCATCTTCTAATCAGTTATCACTGTGGTGTTCAATCCACTATCTACCTGGAAGGCTCATAATACATGCTATTTTCAAGTGTCATTGGTATACTTGAAAACAGACTATTAATGTTATGCCACAGGCCACAATGAAAGACTCAAGAAATTTTTAAAAGTAGAAACTACAAAGGGTGCATTCTTCAACAAGAAGGCAGTCAAACTAGAGTACAACAAAAAGTTAAACAAGCTAAAAAAATTTCCAAATTTTAAAATATTCTGCCAAATAAGTTTAAAAAGTACCATGACACATTATTTTAAAAATGACAAAAAAACCTAAATATAAAAACATATAGAGAGGCAAATTCATATTTAAACTCTTTCATTAAAAAAAGTAAAAACTCAAATCTCATACAAAATTTAGAAAATTAAAAAACCAACAAGAGCAAAAATCTCAGGATAACAGGATAAAGAAAAACAACAAATCAATAAATTATAAATAGAAAAAGTACCAATAAATAAATTCTAAAAGCCATATTAAAAAATAAAACTACTTTGGGGGCAACTGGGTGGCTTAGTCAGTTAAGCACCCGACTTCAGCTCAGGTCCATGATCTCACAGTTCATGATTTCAACCCTGCATTGGGCTCTGTGCTGACAGCTGGGAGCCTGGAGCTTGCTTTGGATTCTGTGTCTCCCTCTCCCTCTGACCCTCTCCTTGCACTCTGTCTCTCTCCCTCTGTTTCTCTCTCAAAAAACTAAATAAACATTAAAATAAAATTAAAAAAAATTACTTTGGAAAGCATATACACATAGGAGAATGTTCTAAGGTTCTGCATGAGAAAATAGGGGTGAAGTGTTACAATGTCTGCAACTTAATTTTATGTGTTTCAGAAAATAAAATGGATATCTACTACGTTCACTAAGCAAACTACTTTTAATAAGCAAATGCAACAAAAGTGGTGAATTTAGGTGATGAGAATATAGTATGTAGGTGTTCATGGTACTATTCTTTCAACTTTTCCATTCATTTAAATTTTTTCAAAATAAAAAACTGAAGAAAAATATGAAGACATTGGGGGTATTTACAAATAAGAGCTTAACTAGAAGTAAGAATTTATAAAGCAATAAATTCCAAGAAAATGTGTGGTATTTAATTTCTTTACTTTCTTACCAGAAATATAATGAATATGGTTTAATTGCCTTTCAGATTTTCTTTTCTAAAGTGCTATGAACCCAAGAAGCCTGCAGTGTTCTCCGATAAAATGAAGATAAAACATCAAGATTCCTGATTTTATGGTTTTTCATAAAATATTATAATGAAAAATCACTTTATTTTAACATTTATTTATTTATGAAAGACAGAGAGAGACAGACAGAGCATGAGCAGGGAAGGGGCAAAGAGAGAGGGAAACACATAATCCGAAGCAGGCTCCAGGCTCTGAGCTATCAGTACAGAGCCCAACGCAGGGCTCCAACTCAGGAAAGGCAAGATCACGACCTGAGCCTAAGTTGGATGCTCAACCGACTGAGCCGCCCAGACCCCCCTGAAAAGTCATTTTAAAAATCCTCACTTCAGGGGTGACTGGGTAGCTCCATCGGTGAGGTATATGACTCTTGATTTCGGCTGAGGTCATGTTTTCACTGTTGACAAGATTGAACCCTGTACTGGGCTCTGTGCTGACAGCATGGGGCTTGCTTGGGATTCTCTCTCTCCCTATCTCTGCCACTCCCCAGCTCATGCTCTCTCTTTCAAAATAAATAAATAAACATTTTTTAAAAAATCCTCACTTTAGGGGTGCTTGGGTGGCTTAGTCAATTAAGCATCTGACTCTTGATTTCAGCTCAGGTCATGATCCTGGGTCATGGGATCCAGTCCTGCGTCGGGCTCCACACTGAGCTTCATGAAGCCTGCTTGGGATTCTCTCTCTCACTCTCTTTCTCTCTCTCCTTTGCCCCTCTTCCCCACTAGCATGCTTGCATTCTCTCTGAAATTAAAAATTTTTTTTAAATCCTCACCTTATGTACCTGTATACTAGAAAATAATTCCTTTGAAAAGTTAGAAAAAGTTAACTGGAAATATATAGTAGGCCCTCACTAACCATTCTTTTGAAGGTCAAACACATTTTATAAAGTATGGAAAATTCTGACAAGTTGCTGTGCTGACAGCAAAACACTTAATAAAGAAGCCAAAACTACAAAAACAAATTAATCTGAAACTAAGTAGATTCACAGCACATTGCACCCTTTAAAAGGTCCAGTGCTCATTACAATGCAAATCTGTCTTTATCCTTAAACTTGATCCAACTTTGTTAATCACAAAAGATTTTTCAACTAGAATTCATTTGAAAATCAAAGCCTAAAACCTATGAAAACTATAATAAGTACTTTTACATATGTAAGATACTAATAAACTGGACTCAGACATAAAAGTTAGCTTAGTTGCTATTTGAAAACATATATACAGAAACACGGGTCTGATTTTATAGGCTCTTTTAGGAGTATGTATAATAGGCCATGAGAGGCATATAATTCATTATGATATTAAATAGTATGATAGGTTAAATACACCAAGTAAGCAACTATAAATTTTCCTTTAAACTATACTACATGTCCTCTCTTCTGGATAAATGCTTTCTACTACAAGTCTTAATGTGCCATATTTTATAGCTCTAGTAATTTCTTCCTAATGAAAAGTTCTGTCCCTTGATCTGCACCGTTCTCAGCACTACAACATTACCATGCTTGTTTCTGAAATATGTGAGACAGTCAACATTAACCAAAGTGAAAGGAGACAGAGAACATTTTAGTATTTGATAAATATAAAAGTACTCTATGTATCTCTGTAAGATGGAAAATCCAATATTAATAGAAAATTAGAAAGAATTTTTACCTTAAAATGAGGGAAAATAAGAAATAAAGGAAAATAATAAGAGAGCATATCAACAAGGCAGCTGTCCTATAATTACACTTAGAAGTGTTCTGAAAAAGTAGGCTAGAGGCCAAGTATGTTAAATCACACAAGAAATCTATCAGTGAGAAAAAAATAAGGCATGTTCTGAAAGCCTCACAGCTAACATAAAATGGATTTGTGGTATGTTATAAAATACTAATAGGCACCCTGTGAAAAGTACTTCAAAGTCTTTATTCTGGCAGGTTTATGCTTTAATATCTGGACACAGTTTAATTTTGTTGTGTAATGTCAAAATATACACTAGGCTAAGCATTCATATAAACAGAGGACAGGATTCTTAACTCTGACTCTCATTCTGAGAAATTCGACAAATTATACTTTTTACTTTCAATATTACTCCATTAAGATTGTTTGAAAAGTTAGGTCTAAATCAGTCAAATTTTTATAATAGAAGACACTGATTCACTATCTATACATTTAAAATGGCTTTTAATTATTTCCAACTGATCTTCAATTGGCAGCAGCTTTTGTTATTCATACATTTGTACATTCATTCATTCAACAATTACTTATTGAGCACCTATGATTTACTGGGGATACAACAACAAACAAAATGAACAAAAATTCCTTTCATTTTCTTATTCTTTAAGGTTTCTTGGCTCCTCCTTGGCTGTACCAAAACCTTAATTGTTTCCCAAATCCAGCCAGTCTTTTTTTAAATAAAGTTTTTTCTGGGCACATGGCCACTCAGCTAGCACAGACCTTCGGCTAAAGCCATGTGAATTAGTTCTGAAGCACGGTATGCGGGCAGAACTGATGAGGTCAGTGGTTCACATGCTTGAAAGAAAGATGCTTTCTCTCCACCTCCTTCTTGCCTCCTTCACACAGGCTACACATGTTATTGGCAAGATTTAACCACACAGAATAAAAAATGCTGGGAGATGAGAAAACAGCAACAACAACAAGCGGGGGGGGGGGTGTAGGGTGCGGAAAGGGAAAGAACCTTGACCCCTGGATGACTCTGGGACAGAACAATCCTAAGCTACCCACCAACTAGCTCAAACCTGGGAGAAAAGTAAGTTTCTACAGTGGTTAAGTCACTGTTATTTGGTCCCTTAAAACAGCTGAACCAATAGAGATGTACAGCAGTCCACTTGTCATTTTGTGTATTATTATGAAAAACGATCCTTAATTTACCTGGTATATATTTTCAAACTCCTCATAGAAGCCATCCTTGACCTACTTGCTGCTATGATTACAGAAATCACTGCTCTTTTTTTTTTAATGCAACTTCTTCACATTTTATACATATTTCTATTTTTACACTTATCACACTTTCCTATAATTTATTTCCATACTTATCTCACTACTAGGTATCTTTCTAAAGAAAAAAGGTATTATTCTTTTTTTGTATCACATTGTGTCTGGCACAGAGTCAGTACTTAATATTTGTTAAATAAAATGTATACATTAAATTGGTTGTTTCTTGTTTTTATTTTTTTTATTTTTTAAATTAGGTTGTAAATGAACTAATTTTTCCTATTCAGAGATAGTTTTTTTTTTTTTTTTAATTTTTTTTTTTCAATGTTTATTTATTTTTGGGACAGAGAGAGACAGAGCATGAACGGGGGAGGGGCAGAGAGAGAGGGAGACACAGAATCGGAAACTGGCTCCAGGCTCCGAGCCATCAGCCCAGAGCCTGACGTGGGGCTCGAACTCCCGGACCGCGAGATCGTGACCTGGCTGAAGTCGGACGCTTAACCGACTGCGCCACCCAGGGCCCCTCAGAGATACAGTTTAAGAAAAATCAATAAATGAGGATTTTTTTTATGTACGAAGCAGTGAAAATCTCTAGTTCTTTATGGGTCAGAAAAATCAGTCCCAAACACTGGATAGAAAAGACCTTATTTTCAGTAATTAGCAAATGCCAGGCAATCTCAGTGTTTGTAAACGCTTCAATTTCACAAGCAGTCAACCTTTAATGACCATAGGTCTTGTCAATTTCATTTAGTAGGCACTAGCAAGTCATGGTAGAGGTGAGTCAGACAGGGTCCACAGCAAAGGGAGCCATAGGAGCCCACACACACAAAAAGAAAGTGGTGGAGAATCAGGGCAGGCCTAGAAAAGTGAGAAAAAAGGAGCAAGAATGGGGAGGGGAGGTACATGAGGAAACTCAGAATCTTAACAAGTAGAACAGAAGACTGGAACCCAAGAAGAAACCAATGGTAATGTTTACCTTGGAATTTTTAAGCTGTTAAAAGTACACACAGACTCACACACACACACCAGTAATGTATCACCTAACAAACTGATAAAGTGATTACATTTGATAATATCTAAGGCTGGTGCGTGAGGCACCATAACACACCATTTGATGAACTATAGATTAGTGTAAACACTTTGGAGGGTAATTTAGCAATACTTACAATAAATTTTTGAATATACATTCTATTTCTAGAAATTTATCTTATGGGTATACTTGGCAAAACCCAGCAATATATATTTGTAAGAATGTCATTTAAGTATTAATTTGTAATAGCAAAAAATTGGACATGATCTAAATGTCCATCAATAGCAAACTGATTCTTGTACATGCACACCAGGGAATACAACTCTACACAACCATTAAAAAAAAAAAAAAAAAACATAGCAGATCTCTTTGCATCTTTGAAGATATCCATGCTATTTTAAGTGGAAAAGAAAGGTATGGAACAGTGTGTGTGGTATAATACCTTGTATGTAAGTAAATTTTTCTAAGGGTGTTTATGCTATGCTTTAACATTTCTAGAATGACAAAAATCTATTCTTTTAAAGTTTATTTATTTTTAGTAATCTCCACACCCAACATAGGGCTCAAACTCATGACCCCTAGATCAAGAATTGCATGCTCTTCCAATTGAGCCAGACAGGTGCCCCAACAAAAAACCATTAATAAAAGTTCTAGAAGAAAACATTGCAGGGAGAGGGGCTTTAGTGTTTCCTTTTTGTAAACTGATTAAATTTAACCAAGTGTTTATATTAATTTGAAAATTGTTAACTGTCAACAGAGTTGACAGAGTCCAGGCAGCAGAATTATGACTATTATATACTGTTTTTCTATATTATAAACACATACAAATCCTTTTAAAATGATCTAATTAGTACCTGAAATCAAACTACTACTATTTAGAATATATACACTAGCCAAGTATATAATTATGTCTCAACATTTTAAAGACTCTACATTAGTTTCATTTCTTTTTCATGAAAAGAACCATAATTTTTAAAACTTAGGGCTCAGTTAAAGAAATGTGCTTTTTCTCTCCTGTGTATCTTTACTTTTAGTTTTATGCTTTAAAATCTTTCCCTTGAATTTGATCACTTAGCAGCTTACTTTTACCCCAACCAACATATTCTTCACACTATGAGAAAAGGTGACTACATGACAGTGATATAACTGACTGAAAAATTAAATATTCCAGTGATGACCTGTTGTGTTTGCATGATGTTCAACATATCATTTAAAAGGCATTTTCATTGATAGGAGCACATGATCTGATAGCATGCAGTCACAACCAATTTCATGAATATGTAAATTATAGGTACAAATGGTAGGAAAGATTAGGAAAGAAACTAATTTACCTGTAAGTAACATTGCTGACAAGTGTTAGATATTGGCTGGCTAGAAGAGCATTTGCAGTTTTGATATACAAAGGCATTAGTGTTGAGTTCTAATACCCAAGATACTAATCTTCACGTAAGATAACTAATAAAGATAATTCAATTGACTATACTTATCACATTAATACAGAAGGAAAACCAGCTTAAACTAATCAAGATCAATTTCATGTTCCATCAATACTAGAACTGGATCTTAAAGCAATGTGGCAGTATAGACCCTTTGAGAATTGTAACAAGGGATATCAAAATCTCCTCTACAGGCAAATAGAAACACAAAATTAATACATGTCACTCTTCCAAAAACACCTTTCTAGATCAAGGGTCAGCAAATCTCTTTCTCTAAAGATCCAGAATTTAAATATGTCAGGCTTTGTGGGCCACATACAATCTCTGTAGCAAATATTTTGTTTTATTTTTTACAACGCCTTGAAGTTGTAAAGAGCATTCTTAATCACAGGCTGTACAAAAACAATCAACAACTTTATTTGTCCCATGGCCTATAGCTTGTTGACGACCTCTGCTCTAGACACCTTCCTTCCTTCTAGATACCACATGAGGAACCCTAATAGGCATGTGATGCTGTCTGTGCTCTTTCATCTGCATACTGCAGCTGAATCTAGTCCTCATATCACACAGGGGGCAAAAACGAACAAAAACCTTCACATCTTCAATATTTCCAACTATATTTCCAACATCACTCATGGAAATCTCAAACTTTTAAGGAAGATACATTACTTTGCTTAAAATCTTTTTATCTCTGATAATAGATAAAATTCATATAATAGTTATATTGCATACAATTGTAAACACATTTCTATTCCTTTTTAATTTTTTTTTCAACGTTTTTTATTTATTTTTGGGACAGAGAGAGACAGAGCATGAACGGGGGAGGGGCAGAGAGAGAGGGAGACACAGAATCGGAAACAGGCTCCAGGCTCCGAGCCATCAGCCCAGAGCCTGACGCGGGGCTCGAACTCACGGACCGCGAGATCGTGACCTGGCTGAAGTCGGACGATTAACCGACTGCGCCACCCAGGCACCCCTCTATTCCTTTTTAAGTAACTATAATGAGGTATACCTGACATACTCTACATTTATTAACTTGATTTAGTTGTATTTTGCATATCATATTATTCACCATTTTCTAATTTATGTTTCCAATGACTTTTTAGTAAGCTCATCAAGTTGTGCAACAATCACCATAAATCAGTTTTAAAACATCTTCACCATCCCAATGTCACCCTCATGCACATTACTGTTAATGCCTATACTTAACTGCTCCTGCCCCTGCCCAAGGCAACCCCTCATCTACTTTTCATCTTTTCATATAAATGGTATCACATAGTATGTGGTTTCTAGGTCTGATTTCTTTCACAAAGCATGTTTTTGTGATTCATCCACATCAGAGCATGTATCCATAATTCATTCCTTTTTATTGCTAAACAGTACTCCTCAGGATATGTTGCACATTCTTAAAGTGTCAATTAATTAAGTTTTGACATATGTATATACTCATGAACACATCACCAGTCAGGATAACAAACATGTCAATCATCCCCCAAATTCCTTGTGGTCCTTTGTAATCCCGCCTTCCCATCCTTCCCCATTTACCTATGCCCAGAGAAACTACTGGTCTGCTTTCTGTCACTACACAAATTCACATTTGCGAGAATCTTACATAAATAGAATCATACAGTGTGTACTCCTTTTGTCTGGCTTCTTTCACTCAGTATCATCTTTTCTAAATTCATCCATGTTAAAGTATGTATCAATCATGTGTTTTTTGCTAAAGAATATTCTATTCTATTGTTTATACATTCACCTATTGAGGGACATGTAGAATGTTTCCAGTTTTTAGCTATTACAAATAAATCCGTTATAAGCATTTGTTCAAAAGCCTTTGTATGGGGGTGCCTGGGTGGCTTAGTCAGTTGAGCTTTGGCTCAAGTCATGATCTCACAGTTCATGGGTTCGAACCTTGTATGGGGCTCTGTGCCGACAGCTCGGAGCCTGGAGCCTGGAGCCTGGTTCGGATTCTGTGTCTCCCTCTCCCTCTCTGCCTCTCCCCTGCTCATGCTCTGTCGCTCTCTCAAAACTAAATAAACATTTAAAAAAAAAAAAGTCTTTGTATGCACATATGTTTTCATTTGTCCTGGGTAAATATCTAAAAGTGGATCATCTAGCAGGTGAATGTTAAACTTCTTAAACTGCCAAGCTGCCAAACTGTTTGCCAAAGAGGTTATATCATTTTACACTGCCACAGCAGTATAGTGTTCCAATCTCTCCATACCCTTACTAATACTTGCTATGGTCAGTCTTTTTAATTTTAATCATTACAGTAGACGTATAGTGATACCTCATTGTGGTTTTAATTTGTATTTCTATAACAACTAATAATGTGGAGCATCTTTTAGTTTGTTTGTCACCTGTTTGCCATGTGTTTGTCACACCTTGATGAGGTATGTTCAAATTTTTGCTGATTTTTATTTTTCTAAACGTTTATGTATTTATTTGAGAGACAGTACAAGCGAGGGAGGGGCAGAGAGAGAGGTAGAGAGAGAATCCCAAGCAGACTCCGCACTGAGAGCGCTACACGAGGCTCAATCCTACAACCGTGAGATCAGGACCTGAACAGAAATCAAAGAGTCAGACGCTTAACTTACTGAGCCACCCACGTACCCTTTTTTATTGATTTTTAAAACTGGATTGTTTTATTATTGAGCTTTGAGAACTCTTTATAAATTGTGGATTTATCAGTTATATGATTTGTAAATATTTTATCCTGGTCTGTGATTTATCTTTGAATTCTCTTAACAGTGTCTTTTCAAGAGCAAACACTTAATTTTTATACAGTGCAATTTATTAATTTCTTTTATGGATCATGCTTTTCATGTCACATCTAAAAAAAAAAAACATTCCCTAACTCAACTTTTTCTTCCAGAAATTTTATGGTTTTAGGCTTTACATTTAAGTCTTTGATACATTCTGAGTTAATTATACATGGAACAAAGTTTTGGGTCAAAATTCATTTTACTGTATACAGATACACAATTGTTCTGGTACCATTTCTTGAAAAGACTAATGTTTCTCCATTAAAAATGGCTTTGCAACTTGTTTTAAATCAGGTGTCCATATGTATGTTGTTTTGGGTTTCTTGGCACTCTGGTCTATCCCATTATCATTTTGTGTTTTTTGACATCAATATCACACTATCTTAAATACTATAGCTTTATAAATCTTGAAATCAGGTAGAACACTAACTTTGTTCTTTGTCAAAGTTGTTTTGGCTTTTCTAGATCCTTTGTATTTCCATATGCATTTAAATCAACTTGCCAGTTTCTACAAAAATTAAAAAAAAGGCTAAATAGAATTTTAATGGAGAATGTACTGAATCCATACATTACTTTGGGGACCTGATATCTTAACAATATTGGATTTACTGATCCATAAACATGGTATACCTCATCATTTATTAGATCTCCTTTAATTTCCCTCAACTATGTTTTGAAACTTGCAGTATATGGATCTTTCACATCTTTTGTCAGATTTATCCCTAAGTATTTCCTAGTTTTTGGTATTAGTATAAACTGTATTATTTTGAATTTTAATTTAAAAAAAATTTTTTTTAATGTTTATTTATTTTTGAGAAAGAGAGAGAGAGAGAGAGAGAGCGAGCACAAGTCAGGGAAGGCAGAGAGAGAGGGAGACACAGAATCCGAAGCAGGCTCAAGGTTCCAAGCTGTCAGCACACAGCCTGACATGGGGCTCGAACCCACAAACTTTGAGATCATGACCTGAGCTGAAGCCGGTCGCTTAACCGACTGAGCTACCCAGGTAGCCTGAATTTTAATTTCTAATTGTTACTGTTATGTAGAAGCAAAATTGATTTTTGTGTATTTGTATTCTATAACCTTTCTTAACCTACTTATTTGTTTTAGTAGCTAGATCATATCATCTGCAAATAATAACTAATTTACTTTTTCCTTTCTAGTGAGGTTGCCTCTTTTTTTGCCTGATTGCACTGCCTAGAATCCTTAGGTCAATGCTGAACTGAAGTAGTGACAGTGGATTTCCTTGTCTTGTTCCTGATCTTAGGAGGAGAGTATTCAGTTTTTCACCACTAAGTATCATGTCAGCTGTTGTATTTTCATAGATGCCCTTTATCAGGTTGAGGACATTAACTTCTCTTCCTAGTTTGCTGAGACTTTTTAATCAGGAATGAATGTTGGATTCTGTCAAATGCTTTCTCTGTATCTACTGAGATGATCAGATGACTTTTGATTTACAGTTTGTTAATACAGTGAATTTTAATGACTGATCATCGAGTTAAACATTGAATGTTATCATTCTTAGGGTAAACCTTACATGGTGATGACATGATATCCATTCTATATTGCTAGGCCCTACTGGCTAAAATTTAGTTTATAATTTTGATATCTATGTTTATGAATGATATTAGACTGTTATTTTCTTTGCCTGGTTTTGGTATTAAGGTAATGGTGATTGTATTAGGTGAAAGAGTAAATCAGGTCCCTGTTACTCTATGTTGGCCAAAAGCAGAAGTCTGCTTTATAGTTATTATGTCATTATTTCATCTATCCCTTCCTATTTTAGAAAGTACGTGTTATTATTAACTTCTTTTTGCATTTAGGAGAAATGGAGAATGGGGGAAAACTGAGGCTCAGAGAGCAAGGTAACATGATTCTAATCTGGAATTAGGATTCTGATTCCAGACAGTATGAATTTAAAACCCACTCTCTTAATCTCCTACTATAACATTCATGTAGTATCCAAAAAAATTCTTTTTAAACACAGAAATTAATTTCTTTTTCATTAAGAAAAAGCATTCTATCTCTAAATGATACAAGTAGTCTGACCTAGAGCTCATGTAATCACTTAATCACTATGGTATTTGTTGAGAAGAATGAATGCCAAGGTTTCTTATACACTGAGTCAGGATCCATATAAAGTATTAATTACTGAATATACTGAAAACCTTACTTGAGAAAAAGAACGGATCCAGATGTAAAGAAATAATCTTATAGATGTCCTATAGTCTCCAAAAGTCCAACCAATACAGGAAAAATAATTACTGCTACCATTTCAAGTTTTTATTTAATCTTCAAAACCACATTGTAAAATAAACATTGCTACGCAAATTCTATAGGTCAGGAAATCCAGACACAACAACATTAAGAAACTTGTTTAAAGTCTGCTATCCTGTAAGTAGTAAGACAGGTATTCAAACCTAAGTCTCTACAGCTCTAGAAAATCCTCGTAAAATTGGCATTTTTTGTTTTTTACATTACGATGTTGTCATCCCAAACAAATATTGACAAGGGCTTTTTGGAAATACGGAAAGTGCAACATCAGATTCTAGCAGACCACAATGCCATACAAACTGGTACTAGGCTTTGATGGTAATAATTGCAATGAGGGGTTTCCCAATCCCTGATGAGATTAAACCTGTTTTGTCCTCTTTCTAAAGCAAGTTATCCTTCCATAAAACAAGTTGAGTGCCTTTTCTCTACTTCTGATGATCTATAGTGGGCATAGCTCAATTAGCTTAGACTACTAGCTTAGATTACTAGCTATAATGCAGAATTCCTCTTTTTTAAGTTTATTTATTTATTTTGAGAGAGAGAATGAGAGAGCAAGCAAGCAGGGGAGGGGCAGAGAGAGAGAAAGAGAAAGGGGGAGAGAGAGAATCCCAAGCAGGCTCCACACTGCCAGTGCAGAGCCCAGTGTGGGGCTCAATCTCATGAACACTAAGATCATCACCTAAGCCAAAATCAAGAGTCCAACATTTAACCATCTGAGCCACCCAGGCACCCCCTAACACAGAATTCCTCTTAAGAGCAGGATGAGTAGAGGAATAACAGCTATTCAAATAATTCCAGGCATGAGGCAAGATGATTCTGGATAAAAAGCCTGGACTGAAAAGACTGCCAGTGTTCAAATATCTATTCTGCCTCATACTAGACCTTGCAAAAATTACTTGACTTCTTGGCACTTCCATGCCTTCATCTATAAAATGGATTGATAATTTTTCCTCTCATAGCATAGAAGATTAAAAGAAAGAATATATGAAGAGTGTTTAGAATAGTGTCTGGCACTTGCTAGGCACTTTTAAATTTTTACTATCAATATCACCATTATTCCTATGGTTACTGAACAGGAAAAAAAATATTTTGAGATTCTTTAGCATAAAATAAGATATTAGCAGGGCACCTGGGTGGCTCAGTCAGTTGAGAGTCCAACTCTTAGTTTTGGCTCAGGTCACAATCTCATGGTTTGTTAGTTCATGGAGCACCGGGCTCCATGCTATCACCTGCTTGGGATTCTCTCTCTCCCTCTCTCTCTCTCTCTGCCCCTGCCACCTCCCACCTCAGCCCACACACACATTCTCTCTCTCTCAAAATAAATAAACTTAAAAATAAAGAAGATTTGAACAAATAACTACATATCTAAAAACATAGTCCTATAAACTGGATATTATCTATAACAATGTTCTCGGGGCACCTGGGTGGCTCAGTCAGTTAAGTGTCCAACTTCGGCTCAGGTCATAATCTCACAGTCCATGAGCTCGAGCCCCATGTCAGGCTCTGTGCTGATAGCTAGGAGCCTGGAGCCTGCTTCAGATTCTGTGTCCCCACTTTCTCTCTGCCCCTCCCCCACTCATGCTCTGTCTCACCCTCTCTCAAAAATAAATAATTGCTAAAAATTTTTTTAAATAAACTTCACATGAATCCTTAATTATTTCAAAATAAAAGAAATCTTGCAGAATGTTCCCTTCAAAAAAATAGCGTCCTAAAAACAGCTTTGGAAATTGAGTTCCGGGATCTTTAATAAGTAGGCAAACAGTTTTTAAAACACAAGCAGGGATAATGAAAACAATCCATAAAAATAAAGCAAATTACTCAATTCCATTCAAGTAGTATAAATACCTACAATGGGCTCAGCATTATGCAATGTCCCACAAGGGATATATAAGATCTAACTATACTCTCAATAAGCTTAGAATGTTAGAGAGCAAAAAATACATATATAGAATAATCAAATAAGACAAAGTACAAGTAATTACCATTGAAGGGCACATGAAAGAATTCTCAAGTACTATTCAAATTTATAAGTTCAACCTATAGAATAAAAAATTATCCATCTGTATAGTTAATGCTATTCCTGATACTAGTGCTAAGAACAAATTTGAAGGACTTGTCACTTAACAGTCACATTTCAAACAATTAAAAAAAAATGGTTATTTAGTAATTTCCATTGTAACTTACTGTTGCTATTTTTGTCTTGAGAAAGTTCTCCCTTTCTTCATCTACCTTAATTTCATGTCCAGTTTTAAATAATTCAAGCATTTTGGGGATGTCACGGCCAATGGACTCTGGTTAGAAAAATTAACAATCCAAAGTTATCACTACATATAAACAAGTAACAAAAACTACTCAATAAGAGAAACATTCATCAGGTATTAAGATATAGCAAACAAGTTGTGGCAGACAGACTTTAGAGTGGCCCCAAGATGCCCATTTCCTGGTGTTTATGCCCTTTCATGATCTCCACCCCCTGAGTGTAGATGGGTGCTGCAGCTTGCTTCTAAATTTTTTTTTTTTCAACGTTTATTTATTTTTGGGACAGAGAGAGACAGAGCATGAACGGGGGAGGGGCAGAGAGAGAGGGAGACACAGAATCGGAAACAGGCTCCAGGCTCCGAGCCATCAGCCCAGAGCCCGACGCGGGGCTCGAACTCCCGGACCGCGAGATCGTGACCTGGCTGAAGTCGGACGCTTAACCGACTGCGCCACCCAGGCGCCCCTGCTGCAGCTTGCTTCTAAACCAAGAGACAGAATGCTTATATGCACTTGATTACATTACATAAAACTGTAACACCCATCTTGGAGGAGACTCTCTTCTTTACTAGCTTTGAAGAAACAAGCTGCAATGTTGTAAGTAGACATATGAAAAGGGCCACAAGAAAAGAAAGCCCTCAATCTAGCAACCTGCAAGGAACTGAATCCTGCCAACAATCCACATGAGTCCAAAAGCAGATCCTTCCACAGTCAAGTCTCAGATGAAACCACAGCCCTGATACTTTGAAGCTTTACGAGACACAGAAGCAGAGGACCCAGCTTAGCTGTACACACATTCCTAACAGACAGAAACGACGAGATAGAAAATGTGTGCTATTTTAAGCCATTAAATTTGTGATAATATTGTTACACAGTAATAACCAATAGATAAGTATATGCAAGGATGATACTTATCATACTTTAAAAACATTATGGACAGGGGCACGTGGGTGGCTCAGTCAGTTGAGCATCCAACTTTGGCTCAGGTCATGATCTCTTTGTGAATTTGAGCCCCGCATCGGGCTCTGTGCTGACAACTCAGAGACTGGAGCCTGCTTCAGATCCTGTATCTCCCTCTCTCTCTGCCCCTCCCCCACTTATGCTTTGTCTCTCTCTCTCTCAAAAATAAAAAAAATTTTAAAGTTAAAAAAAATTATAAAAAAAATTAAGGACAAATTAAAATTTGTAAGATTTTTTATGATAAAAAACTAACAGCAAAGTCTTGAAATCTTCTAAGAACTTTTTACTTACTGGTGCACCTAAGTGGCTCCTCTCTCCTTTCTCTCTCTCCTCTCTCTCTGCCTCTCCCCAACTTGGGTTTTCTCTCTCTCTCAAAATAAATAAACTTAAAAAAAAAAGATGGGAGATTTTATACCAAGTTTGTAAGCTGACAACAATGATTTAGGAAAGCACCTAAGAAAACTGACAATGTAGCAGAGAGAAAGGAGAGGGGAATCCAGTGCACAAATGAAGAGGGTTGGCCTCTGGTACGAAGACAGACTCTTCATTTATAGTGACAGGAAGGAAGGTGTTGTGGTCATAGATTCAGGTTAGTCAAAATAACTCTTGAGCTCTATGTGTAAGGCACTACTCTTAAGAAAGAAATGTAAGTAGAGATACAGATGATTTAACCAGGTACCTGTTTTTTTGTACACCACTATTAGCATCTTGCTGTTTATATTACACTAGTGGTCATATGGTTTAGTACTAGCTACATCAGAATGTTATACTAAAAAAGTAGCATTTTATACTAGTTTTTCCATCTGCCCGTCCCTTTTCTCCCTATCAATTACAATTAGATTGTAAGTTCCTTGTGGATAACTGCTTTCATTCACAGTGAAGTGTTCCTGAACAACTCCCCAGATGATCCTTGGAAGTTATATATGCTGAAGATATACTGTGCTCTCTATAAAATGAGATCTTCATGTTGACTTATCATGGGGAGAATTTTGGGAGACATATATGACTGGTGTGTTTTTTGGTAGTCACACATTTCTCATAATATTTATTGTTCTTAAAATAATTCACATTTTCTATGTAGAAAATTGAAAATTTTTCAAGTTATCGTGTCATGAAACATAAAAAACATGTATTTTTATATATTAAATTTGAGTTAAATGTTAATGACTAAACAGTAGGAAGGTGGAGTTTATTTTTGAAGTCTTCAGTGTGACCCTTTGAAAATCCTTAATTTTTAACTTGATTTCATTTTTCTCCTTTCTACATCCAGTTCTTTGTCTTTCTACCATAATGGAGGACAAAGTGACATTAGAATCCAATAAATTTAGTTTCAATTCTTAGCTCTTTTTTCATGTCAGCTTCTGTAGCCATTTGAGTAATAATGAGCTGCCTCTAGACTGTGATTATTATTTCTACTGATAAATCTTGAGATTTTCCTAGTTCCTTTCCCTTTTTTATAGTAAAGCAGGTTAAGTGAATTTCACATGAAAGTAGGTAAAAAGTGTGGGGTCCTGGGTAAGAGTCTAACTTCATTTTTGGGGGCTAGAGTAAAACCTTATTTAGGAGGCGATCCAACATGGCAGAAAAGTAGGGGGAACCCAAAGTTCCCTCGTCCCTCAAACACAGCAGTATTGAGGCCAAAGGACTTTGAATTCCAAAAGTCCAAGCTGCAGAGTGACAAAGACGTTTCCAGGGACCCATGGGGAGAACCTGGCAGGCCACAGGTGCAAGATTGCAAACTGGGAGAGATAAAAAGGGCAACTTAGGCACAGATGGGAGGGATCCCCTTCTGTGGAGACACAAAGGGATAAGAGAGGATGAGGAAGCATAGGACTGTATCTGGACAAAAGAAAAACAACAGACCAGGACACACAAGGATCCAGTCTCTAATTGCAGGGCTTTCTCCGCACCAGGGCCGGCTGCCATGTTCAGGCACCTGAGGAGGAGGTGAGTCAGCTCCGGGCTCAGTAACTAGTTCAGAGGCACAGTCCACAGTGGGAGAAAGCAATCCACTCCCTGGAGTGCTGTGGGAAGAAGGTATATGACCTTTGAAAGGACAATGACTGCCTGTGCCCCCCAGCCAGAGGCCATATATCGGGGTACAGAGCAGCACTTCCCTGGAACTGGGGTGCACGGAGCGGGGCCCTTTAAGACAGCGGGGTTTAAATCCCAGCCAAGCGCCAGGGAGGCAAGAGAGTCAGTGGAGCAGGACAAACCGTGTGCCCAGCACTGTGAGGCAGCATAGAAGTGGCTCTTTCCCAGAACTGGGGCTCACAGGGCAGGATCCTTTAAGACATCAAGGTTTAAATTCCAGCCAAGTGCCAGGGAGGTGCGGGATTAGCAGAATGGGACAAACTGCCTCATTCACACCAGTGGCACTGTGAGGATGGCCTGTACAGAGTGATTTGGGACACCAGGTCTGTGGCAGTGAGACTGGGGTGTCGTCATTTCTCACCCCATCACCAACAAGGTGGAGCTTCAGGGAACAGACAGCGGGCCCACAGGACCGGCCTACACCAAACCACACCCCTCTGTGCCTGATAACTGCATATGTAGTGGAGGAGGACTGACGCTGACAAACCAGACAGCCCCTTCTCCAGACCTACAAGGGTAGACACATGAGGGTAGTAGCAGACCTATCTAATGAAACTTGGCAGGCCAGAAAGGAATGGCAGAAAATTATCAATGTGCTGAATAGTAAAAATGTACTGAATCGTTTATCCAGCAAACCTGTCATCCAGATAGAGGAGAGATAAAGGTTTTCCCAGACAAACAAAAACTGAAGGAGGTCATCACCACTAAACCAGCCCTACAACAGATCCTAAGGGGGAATCTGTGAGTGGAATGTTGCAAAGATCAAAAAGGACCAGAGACATCACTACAAGCATGAAACCTACAGATCACACAGTGACTCTAAATTCATACCTTTCAATAATAACACTGAATTTAAATGGACTAAATGCTCCAATCAAAAGACATAGGGTGTCAGAATGGATAAAAAAAAACAAGACCTATCTATTTGCTGTCTACAAGAGACCCATTTTAGACGTGAGGACACCTTCAGATTGAAAGTGAGGGGATGGAGAACTATCTATCATGCTACTGGAAGTCAAAAGAAAGCTGGAGTAGCCACACTTACATCAGACACACTAGATTTTACACTAAAGGTTGTAAGAATAGATGAAGAAGGACATTATATCATAATTACAGGGTCTATTCACCAAGAAGAGCTAACAATTATAAATGTTTATGCACCGAATTCAGGGATACCCAAATATATAAAACAATTAATCACAAACATGAGCAATCTTATTGGTAAGAATGTGGTAACTGCAGGGGACTTTAATATTCCACTTACAACAATGGACAGATCATCTAGACAGAAAATCAATAAAGAAACAACAGCTCTGAATGATACACTGGACCAGATGGACTTGACAAATATATTTAGAACTTTTCATTCTAAAGCAGAATACACATTCTTCTTGAGCTCACATGGAGCATTCTCCAAGACAGATCACATACTGGGTCACAAAACAGCCCTCAATAAATATAAAATAACTGAGATCATACCATGCACACTTTCAGATCAAAATGCTATAAAACCTGAAATCAACCACAGGAAAAAGTTTGGAAAACCTCCAAATGCATGGAGGTTAAAGAACATCCTACTAAAGAATAAATGGGTCAACCAGGCAATTAAAGAAGAAATTTAAAAATATATGGAAACAAATGAAAATGAAAACACAACAACCCAAAACCTTTGGGATGCAGCAAAGACAGTCCTAAGAGGAAAATACACTGCAATCCAAGCCTATCTCAAGAAACAAGAAAAATCCCAAATATAAAGTCTAACAGCACACCTAAAGGAACTAGAAGCAGAACAGCAAAGAAACCCCAAGGCCAGCAGAGGAAGAAAAATAATAAAGATCAGAGCACAAATAAACAATATAGAATGTGGGGCGCCTGGGTGGCGCAGTCGGTTAAGCGTCTGACTTCAGCCAGGTCACGATCTCGCGGTCCGTGAGTTCGAGCCCCGCGTCAGGCTCTGGGCTGATGGCTCAGAGCCTGGAGCCTGTTTCTGATTCTGTGTCTCCCTCTCTCTCTGCCCCTCCCCCGTTCATGCTCTGTCTCTCTCTGTCCCAAAAATAAATAAACGTTGAAAAAAAAAATTAAAAAAAAATATAGAATGCAAAAACACAGCAGATCAATGAAACTAAGAGCTGTTTTTTAAAAAAAAAATAAACAAAATTGATAAACCCCTAGCCAAACTTCTCAAAAAGAAAAGAGAGAAGACCCAAACAGTTAAAATCATGAATGAAAATGGAATTATTACAACCAATCCCTCAGAAATACAATTATCAGTGAATACTATGAAAAATTTTATGCCATCAAAATGGACAACCTGGAAGAAATGGACAAATCCCTAAACTCCCACACACTTCCAAAACTCAAACGGGAAGAAATAGAAAATTTGAATAGACCCATAACTAGTGAAGAAATTGAATCAGTTATCAAAAATCACCCAACAAATAAGAATCCTTGGCCAGATGGCTTCCCAAGGGAGTTCTACCAGACATTTAAAGCAGAGTTAATACCTATTATTCTAAAGCTGTTCCAAAAAATAGAAATGGAAGGAAAACTTCTGGACTCATTCTATGAAGCCAGCACTACCTTGATTCCCAAACCAGACAGAGACCCCTCAAAAAAGGAGACTTAAAGGCCAATAGCCCTAGTGAACATGTATGTAAAAATTCTCAACAAGATACTAGCAAATCGAAATCAACAGCATACAAAAAGAATTATTCACCATGATCAAGTGGGATTCATTCTTAGGCTACAGGGCTGGTTCAATATTTACAAATCAATGTGATATATCATATTAATAAAAGAAAGGATAAGAACAATACGATCCTCTCAATGGATGCAGAAAAAGCATTTGACAAAATACAGCATCCTTTCTTAATAAAAACCCTCAAGAAAGTTGGGATAGAAGGAACATAACTAAACATCATAAAAGCCATATATGAAAAGCCCACAGCTAATATCCTCAGTGGGGAAAGACTGAGAGCTTTCCCCCTGAGATCAGGAATACGACAGGGATGTCCACTCACACTACTGTTGTTTAACATAGCGTTGGACGTCCTAGCATCAGACAACAAAATGAAATTAAAGGTATCAAAATGGGCAAAGAAGTCAAATTTTCAGTTTTCACGAACGACATGACACTCTACATATAAAACCTGAAAGACTCCACCAAAAGGCTGCTAGAACTGATACATGAATTCAGCAATGTCACAGGGTAAAAAATCATTGTACAGAAATGGGTTGCATTTCTATACACCAATAAGAAGGAACAGAAAGAGAAATCAAGAAACTGATCCCATTTACAATTGCACCAAGAACCATAAAATACCTAGGAATAAACCTAACCAAAAATGTAAAAGTTCTATATGCTGAAAACTATAGAAAACTTATGAAGGAAATTGAAGACACAAAGAAATGGAAAAACATTCCATGCTCATGGATTGGACGAAGAAATATTGTTAAAATGTCAATACTACCCAAAGCTATCTACACAGTCAATGCAATACCAATCAAAATTGCACCAGCATTCTTCCTGAAGGTAGAACAAACAATCCTAAAATTTGTATGGAACCACAAAAGACCCCGAATAGCCAAAGCAATACTGAAGAAGAAAACCAATGCAGGAGGCATCACAATCCCAGACTTTAGCCTCTACTACAAAGCTGTAATCATCAAGACAGTGTGGTATTGGCACAAAAACAGACACATAGACCAATGGAATAGAATAGAGAATCCAGAATTGGACCCACAAATGTATGGCCAACTAATCTTTGACAAAGCAGGAAAGAGTATCCAATGGAAAAAAGACAGTCTCTTAAGCAAATGGTGCTGGGAGAAATGAAGAGCAACATGCAGAAGAATGAAACTAGACTGCTTTCTTACACCGTACTCAAAATGGATGAAAAACCTGAATGTGAGACAGGAAACCATCAAAACCCTAGAGGAGAAAGCAGGCAACAACCTCTTTGACCTCAGCCACAGCAATTTCTTACTTGACACATCTCCAAAGGCAAGAGAATTAAAAGCAAAAATGAACTATTGGGACCTCATCAAGATAAAAAGCTTCTGCACAGCAAAGGAAACCATCAACAAAACTAAAAGGCAACCGACAGATTGGGAAAAGATATTTCCAAATGATGTATCGGATAAAGGGTTGGTATCCAAAATCTATAAAGAACTTACCAAACTCAACACCTGAAAAACAAATGATCCAGTGAAGAAATGGGCAGAAGACATAAATACACACTTTTCCAAAGAAGACATCCAGATGGCCAACAGACACATGAAAAGATGCTCAATGTCATTCATCATCAGGGAAATACAAATCCAAGTCACACTAAGATACCACCTCACACCACTCAGAGTGGCTAACATCAATAACTCATGAAACAACAGATGCTGGCCAGGATGTAGAGAAACGGGAACCACTTGCACTGTTGGTGGGAATGCAAACTGGTACAGCCACTCTGGAAAACAGTGTGGAGGTTCCTCAAAAAATTAAAAATAGAACTACCCTATGACCCAGCAATAGCACTACTAGGAATTTATCCAAGGGATTCATAGGGTCACGTTTACCCCAATGTTTACAGCAGCACTTTCAACAACAGTCAAATTATGGAAAGAGCTTAAATGTCCATCAACTGATGAATGGATAAAGAAGATGTGGTTTATATATACAATGGAATACTACTTAGCAATGAGAAAGAATGAAATCATGCCATTTGTAGCAACATGGATGGAACTGGAAGGCATTACGCTGAGTGAAATCAGTCAGTCAGAGAAGGACAGATATCATGTTTTCACTCATATGTGGGTCTTGAGAAACTAAACAGACCATGAGGGAAGGGAAGGGGAAAAAAAAAATTAGTTACAAAAAGAGAGGTAGGGAGGCAAACCAAAAGAGACTCTTAAATACAGAAGACAATTTGAGGACTGTTGGGGGGGGGGGAGGGGGGATAAGGAGAGGTGATGGGCATTGAGAAGGGCACTTGTTGGGATGAGCACTGGGTGTTTAGGTAAGCAATGAACCATGCGAATCTACCCCAAAAACCAAGAGCCCACTTTACACACTGTATATTAGCCAATTTGACAATCAATTATATTTAAAAAACAAAAACAGAAAGAAAATAGATAAAAAGTTTTTATTTTAATTTTTTTTAACATGTATTTATCTTTGAGAGACAGAGAGATAGAGCATGAGCAGGGGAGGGGCAGAGAGCGAGAGGGAGACAAAGAATGTGAAGCAAGCTCCAGGCTCTTAGCTGTCAGCACAGACACGGGGCTTGAACCCACGGACCACGAGATCATGACCTGAGCCAAAGTCACACACTTAACCAACTGAGCCACCCAGGCGCCCCCGTTCTTTTTGTTTTGTTTTGAAGTTTATTTATTTCTGAGAGAAAGAGAATGAGCATCAGCGGGGGAGAGGGGGAGAGAGACAGAGGGAAACACACAATCTGAAGCATGCTCCAGGCTCCACACGCTGTCAGCACAGAGCCCAATGCAGGGCTAGAATTCATGAACTGTGAGATCATTACTTGAGTCAAAGTCAGATGTTCAACTGACTGAGCCACCAAGGCACCCCTAAGATGTCCCATCTTAAAATAAAACAAGTCTCCAACTTCATAGTACCTTCCAGCAACCATGCAATGCTTCCCTTAAAAGTTTTCCTAATAATCCAGTGAAGAAATGAGCAAAAGACATGAATAGACACTTTTCCAAAAAGATATCTACATGGCTAACAGAAACATGAAGACATGCTCAACATCACTCATCATCAGGGAAATACAAATCAAAACCACAATGAGATACCACCTCACACTAGTCAGACTGGCTAAAATTAACAACTCAGGCAACCACAGATGTTGGCAAGAATGCGGACAAAGAGGAACCCTTTTGCACTGCTGGTGGGAATATAAACTGGTACAGCCACTCTGGGAAACAGTATGGAGGTTCCTCAAAAAATTAAAAATAGAACTACCGTATGACCCAGCAATTGCACTACTAGGTATTTATCCAAAGGATGCAGGGGTGCGGTTTCGAAGGGACACATGCACCCCAATGATTATAGCAGCACTATCAACAATAGCCAAAGTATGGAAAGAGCCCAAATGTCCATCGACAAACAAATGGATAAAGATGTGGCATATACATATATACAATGGAGTATTATTTGGCAATCAGAAAGAATGAAAACTTGCCATTTGCAACACGTGGATATAACTATAGTGTGTTATGCTAAGTGAAATTAGTCAGAGAAAGACAAATACCATATGACTTCACTCATATGTGGAATTTAAGATACAAAACAGGCTAACATAAGGGATGGGAAGCAAAAATAATACAAAAACAAGGAGGAAGACAAAACATAAGAGATTCTTCAATATAGGGAACAAACTAAGCACTGGAAGGGTTGTGAGAGGTGGGATGGGCTAAGTGGGCAAGGGGCATTAAGGAGGACACTTGTTAGGATGAGCACTGGGTGTTATATGTAGGGGATGAATCACCAGATTCTAGTCCTTAAATCATTATTGCACTATATGTTAACTAACTTGGATATAAATTAAAAAAAAAAAAGTATAACTTTTCGAAACAGCTGTCTCTCCTTTCTCTATTTCCTCTCCTTCTATTTTCTCTTAAACCTACTTCAATCAGGTTATCATCCACTGAAAATAGTACCGTCAAGGTCACCAATGATCTTCACAATGACAAATTCAATTATCATTTCTTAGTGCTCCTCTGACTTGACCAGTCAAGAGCATTTCACAGTATATCTCTACTTTTCCTAAAATACTCTGACTTGTTGTCTGAAACATACTCTCACTGGCTATTCCACTCAATATTGTTGGCTGAGCCACCACCCTCACCTAGGTGATATACAAAGATTTAATTACCTCAGGGCTCAGTCATTTGACTCCTCTTTCTATTCAATCACATGTGGCTTTAAAGACCATTTATCCTCTGATAACTGCCAAACTTATATATCCAGACACAACTTTTCTCATGATCTCCAATCACCTACTCAATATCTCTATCTAAATGTAGGTAGGTAATTCATAAGGAGTACAAAAGGACAAATGTTTGCTGAAGGAATGAACAAAGGGGCTCCTGGGTGGCTCAGTCGGTTAAGCGTATGACTTTGGCTCAGTCATGATCTCACGGCTCGTGGATTCAAGCCCCGTGTCAGGCTCTGTGCTGACAGTTCATAGCCTAGAGCCTGCTTTGGATTCTGTGTCTCCCTCTCTCTCTACCCCTCCCCCATTCATGCTCTGTCTCTGTCTCTCAAAAATGAGTAATTTTTTTTAAAAGTTAAAAAAAAATGAACAAATTAATGACTTCATAATTTTGAGTCTGATATCATAGTGATGTTTAATGATGAATGTGAAAGAATACAGCTTGAGAAGAAAAACGGAAATAGTTCTGCATTAAAACATACTGAAGGTTCTGACAGAATATTGAAAACATACAGTGTACAGTTAGAATCAGAAACCAGAACAGAGTGATAGATTGAGGGTAATGATGCAGATTTTAGTTTTTAGGCCAATTCCATCCCAAAACAAATAAAATCTTCTTCCTTTGATTTTACATATAACTTTTTCTATATCTTTATCTTCTACCAAAGCTTGTTAATGTTAATTTGCATTTACCCAATGACCAAGATGTTGAGCATCATCTCAAATGAATGGCCATTTGAAGATCTTATTTTATAAGCTGCCTGTTCAGTTCTTTTGTCCCTTTTTGAAAAGGTGGGTTGATAGTCTTCTTACTGAGTTATAAGAATTCTCTGTATATTCTGGATATAAATCCTTTGTCTGATATATGCATGGCAAATATTTTACCCTCATCTGTGGCTTTTTGTTTTCTTAGTGGTGTCTTTTTATGAGCAAAGTTTTTAATTTTTATAGTCCAATTTAGCAATTTCTTCTTCTGTGGCTTATGCTTTTTGTGTCCTAAGAAATCTTTGCCTAATCCAAGACCATAAAAATTTTCTTCTAGAAATTTTTCTTCTAGAATTTCATGGCTTTAGCCCTTACAATTAGATCTGTGTCCATTTTTAATTAATTTTTGTGTTTGATGTGAGGAAAAGGATATCTGGTATTTCAGAAACATTCACTGAAAACTATTCTTTCCCCATATAACCTTGGTACCTTTACCAAAAATCAGTTCTCCCTTAGGCTTGGGTCTATTTTTTTTTAACTCTCAATATTTGATCTATCCTTATGCCATACCACACTTTCCTGATTACAGCAGCACTAAAAGGCAGTGCAAGTAATGCAAGTCCTCCAATTCTCTTCTTCCTTTTTAAAATCATTTTTTATTCCAAGTCCTTTGTATTTCCACTTACATATTAGAAAAAGTTTGTCAATTTCCAAAAAAAGAAAATAAAAAAGTTTTTTAAGCTTTCTGGGAGCTTGATTAGGACTGCACTAAATCTATAGAAAATCTAGGGAAAATTCCCTCTTAACACTATCATCCTTCAAATCCATGGCAATGCCATGTCCCTTTCCTGATACTTTCAGCAACATTTAGCAATTTTCTGGGAGAAGGGCTTGTACATCTTTTGCTAAATTTATTCCTAAGTGTTTTATTTGACTTTTTTATGCTCTTATGAAAGGAACTCTTTTATAAATTTCACTTTGACTAGCTATTGCTAATATAGAAATACAGTTGACTTTGTGTATTTATCTTATATATTGTAACCTCAACTAAATTCATTTAGTATTCACTCACTTAAGATCATAACTTCTGGGCATAAAGACAGTTTTATTTCCTCCTTTCCCATATGTAGGCCCTTTATTTCACTGACCTTCAGTACAATGTTGAACATAAGTGACGAGAGTAGAAATCTTTACCATTCCTGATTTTAGGTAGAAAGCATTCAGTCTTAAAATGATCGCATCACTAAGAATGATATGAGCTGTTCATTTTTCATAGATGTGCTTTTTCAAGTTGAAGTTCACATCTATTCCTAATATTCTGAGTTCTTAGCATGAATGGCTGTTAGATTTTGTTAAATGTTTCCTTGCATCTACTGAGATGATCTTAAGGTCTATGTCCTTTATTAGCATCATATATATTGATGTTCAGGTGCTAAACCAACTTTGTAATCCTAGAATAACGTTATTAGTTAATATTCACTAACCTTTATAGACATTCATACATACATACATAATACTGGACTCAATTTGCTGATATTTTGTTAAGAATTTGTGCTTCTGGGGCACCTGGATGGCTCAGTTGGTTAAGCATCCAACTCTTGATTTCAGCTCAGGTCAGATCTCACAGTTGGGGATCAAGCCCTGCATCAGGTTCCATGTTGAGTGTGGAGCCTGCTTGGTCTCTCTCCCTCCCTCCCCCTCTTTCTCTCTAAAATAAATAAATAAATAAATACGTTTAAAAAAAAAAAAAGAATTTGTGCTTCTATGCTCATGAGAGATATTGGTCTGTAGTTTTCTTTTCTTGTGATGCCCTTGTCTACTTTTGATATTAGGGTAATGCTGAGCTCATTAGAGTTGGTTAAGTGTTCCTTCCCCACTATTTTCTTTAAAAGGTTGTGAAGGATTGGTGTTATTTTTGCATTAAATGTTGGATAGAATTCACTGGTAAGAAGTCATGTGACCCTGAACTTTTCACTGTGGGAAGCTGTAAATTACTACATGAATTTTTTTAGTTGATATAGATCTATGTAGCTTTTCTATTATCTTCTCAACACTTTGGTGATTTGGGTCTTACAAAGAATTTGCCCATTTCATTGGCATAAGGTTGTTCCTAACAGTCCTTGTCTTAAAAGTCTATTTTGTCTGGTATTAATATAGTCAATCAAAGTCACTAACGCTTACCTGTTTTCACGGTAATTTTTACCTGTCGTTTTACTTTCAGTCTATGTGTATGTTTGAATATAGTGTGTCTCCTGTACACACCATATAACTGAATTGTTTCTTCTTTGTTTTATAATCTCTGCCTTTTGGTTGGAGTGTTCATTCATCCTGTTTCCAATTAACAAAACTATAGGTATGGCTGGATTTGGGTCTTTATTTTGATGTGTTTTCTATTTCTCTCATCTCATATGTTCCTCTATTCTTCCTGTACTGCCTTTCCTTCTTTAAGCAAAAATATTTTAGTGTAAGTTTTTAATTTTTTATTCCTCTACTTGGTTTTAATCTTCTCTCTTTGTGTATGTTTTTTACTTGCTACAGATATTACAATGTGCACATTTATCTACCACAACCTACTTCATCTTAATAGTGACTTCCAGGAAAACAGAATAAATTTGTGCCAACCTATCTTCATCTTCCCTCTGTGACCTGATATTATGATCATACTGAAACCTGTTTCACCTCCTGTATATTTCATAATATACACTGGGCTAGTCAAGACAGAAATTAGGGAATCATTATAGATTCCTCTCTCTCCTTTACCCCCTGCATCTAATCAGTAATTCCTGTTGACTCTACCTCCTCAATATCTCACAACAGCCTTCCTCTTCTCCGTCTTCATTGCCACTGCTCAGATTCTGTCCTTACTCATCTTGTACTTAGCCTACTGCATTAGCCTCCTACTGGTCTCTGTTCTTTGAGTTTCATCATTTTCCCATTCCCACATTATCACTTACACAGCTTCTACATACAGTCATTCTTATATGCAAATCTTAGACTATTCTTCTGAACAATATTTTTCAATGGCTCCCAACTGCAAAAACGATAAAATCTAATCTCCACAGTACATCACACAGAGCCTTCCAAGATCTGGCCCACTGCCTATCACTGTCTAACCCCACTGACCACCGCTATCTGATAAAACATTATGTACCAAATGACAGAAAGGTATTTATAATTTCCTGAACACAACTGAATTTCTCATTCTTCTGTGCATTAGTACAAGCCATTTTCTCTACCTGGAATGTCCTCCAGGTAGAAAATACTTATTCATGCTTAACCTCTCAATTTAACTGCTATCTTCCTTATAAAATTTGATTCTACAAAGTAGTCCCTCACTTCTCTCACCACTTTGGAGAATGTGCTCTAGTACACTTTCTGCATTTTAGTGCAGCACTTTGTTCTCGTCTCTCTCACCTCTCAATTTTTATCTCCTTCAAAATGGGAACTATCTTTTTGCTTTCAACCCTCAGTACTAAGTGAACTGCGTGGCACATAGTAGGTACTCAATTATTATGTGCTTATTCAAAAATGAGCTATGAAGGTAGAAATGATTTATGAAGGCATGAAAAATAATGAATACCCCCTAAAGTAATTACAGAGAAAAAACAACTACCTTAGGAACTGTAGGGAGCCAATTATTGAGGTTCATTTATTTTATGTACTTCTCACGGGACCTGTGCTAAACTTGCATACATTATAACAAAAACACTACAGAAAGATGTTATCATGAAACCCATTATGGAGATGAACAGAGGCACAAAAATGTTAGGTAAACTGGTTCAAGGTCACAGCAAGTGATAAATCCAAGACTGAGAGAAGTTTATGTTAACCACTATCCTATTCTGCTTTTCAGTATAGCCCAATGTTAAATCTTCACTGCTGTTTCTAGGGCTCTGCTATCCCTTATTGCTATGTCATTGCTCTCCTCTTTTTTCATTTTCTCTTTTCTTTGTAATTTTATGTTCTTTACTTCTCTCTTTTTGCTGTCTTCTTTTCCCTTTCTCTTCCTCTAATTCTATCAATTTCCATAATGACATAATCAGAACTAAACTATATGATCAGATATTTTACCCTAATATTCTCTTTTCTTCCTGAAGAACATTATAGGGAAGAAGCAAGTAGAATAAAAGAAGACAGGGAGGACAAAGAAGGAACAGCTAGTGAGAAAGGAGGCAAGTTAAGATTGTACAGTATAAAAGAAAGTTTCAAGAAGCAAAAAAATAAAAACAGATCTGTGAATGTGGCAAAAGAAAGAATGATGATTATTACTGGCAGCAACATTTTAGCTGAATCACTGAAATGAATATTACACTGTATGTTAACTAAAATTTATATGATAAAAAATAAATAAATGTGAGACCTAAAACCATTAAACTCCCAGAAGAAAACATAGGCAGTAATCTCTTTGACATCAATCTTTGCCACATTTTTCTAGATATTTCTCCTCAGGCAAGGGAAACAAATAAAAATAATCTAAGGGAACCACCCCCAAAAATAATAACCTTTTGCACAGTGAAGAAAATCATCAACAAAACAAAAAGGCAACCTATTGAATAGGAGAAGATATTTGCAAATGATGTAACTGCTGGTGGGTTAACATACAAAATCTATAAAGATCTCATACAACTGAACACCAGAAAAACAACCCAATTAAAAAATGGGCAGAGGGGGTGTCTGGGTAGCTCAGTCAGTTGAGCGCCAGACTCTTGATTTCGGCTCAGATCATGATCTCACAATTTGTGGGTTCGAGTCCCGCATCGGCTTCTGCATTGACAATGCAGAGCCTACCTGGGATTGTCTCTCTCCCTCCCTCCCTCTGCCCTTCCCCCTCTTGCTCTCTCTGTCACTCTCTTAAAATAAATAAACTTTAAAAAAGTAAATAAGAATAAAACTAAATTTTTAAAAAATGGGCAGAGGACCTGAGTAGACATTTTCCCAAAGAAGACATGCAGAAGGCCAAAAAGATACATGAAAAGATGCTCAACATCACTAATTATAGGGAAATGCAAATCAATACCACAATGAGATATCACCTTAAACCATAAGAATGGCTAGAATCAAAAACACAGGAAATAACAAGTGCTGGGGAGGATGTGGTGAAAAAAGAACCTTTGTGCACCGTTCGTAGGAATGTGAATTGGTGCAGCCCCTGTGGAAAACAGTATGGGGGTTCCTCAAAAAAAATAAAGATACAAATACCATACAATTCAGTAATTCCACTGCTGGGTATTTACCCAAAGAAAATGAAAATGCTAATTTAAAGAAATATATATGGACCTCTATGTTTATTGCCACGTTATTTACAATAGCCAAGATATAGAAGCAACCCAAGTGTCCACCAATAGATGAATGGATAAAGAAGGTGTGGTATATAGATACGATGGAATGTTACTCAGCCATAAAAAATTATGAGATCTTGCCATTTGTGACAACATGGATGGACTAAGGGGGTATTATGCTAAGTGAAATAAGTCAAATAAAGAAAGGCAAATACCATATGATTTCATTTGTATGTGTAATCTAAAAAAACAAAACAAACAAAAAAGCAGAAACAACCCAAAAATAGAGAGAACAATATGGTGGTTGCCAGAGGGGAGGAGGGAGATGGGTAAAGGGGGGAATGGGAGGTACAGGCTTCCAGGTGTGGAATGAGTAAGTCATAAGGATGAAAGGCACGGCATAGAGAATACAGTCAATGATACTGTAACAGAAAAAACAAAACAAAACTAAAAACGCTACTAACAGTGATGCTCTAAAAAATATAAAAACCTGTAATAATTAAAAATCCAGTGATAATGGGAAGTGGGAGGTAATAGTTTCTATAGGATAGTCATGGAAGGCCTCTCTATTTAGGTGATATTTGAATGAGAAAGTGAGCCAGGGAAATAAGCAAAGAGCATTATAGACAGATGGGCCAGTAAGTAGTCCAAAGACCAGAGAAGAGAGAACATTCAGTGTGTGTGAGGAAGGGCAAGGAGGCTAGAGTAAAGTAAATGAAAGAAAGAGTCATAGAATCAGTTGTAATATATCCAGAATTCATCTATAATTATAATTATTCCTAATCATCACTGGAGTCTTTCATACATAAATAGTTTTTAAAGTAATACATGAGGGGGGAAATTCTGAAAAATTTCAAATTCATTACTGTGCAAAAATTTTCTATGTCTTAGCATTTTTTAAAATATAACCAAAGAGTTCTAAGTGTTTTGACAATGCAAGCAATATTCTTAAGTACAGCATGTCACTCAATGAGTTAAAAATACTTCACATTAGTTTTCAATATATTTACATCCACTATTCTCAAATATGATGCAACACCAACTTCCATACAGAAAGCAGTGTCCTACTCAGTAATATGTGAATACTCTTTGGACAAGTCTGCTGCAACATTCTTTTGTCAAGACTCCAACTGGAGCACTGATGTTCAATTCTAAGAGCAATGTGTTAAGAGGAACACACATTAGTGAGTCCAATTTCCTAATCATGTCCCTTTTCCATCTACCAGCCAATAACTTAGCATGGTTTTAAAAGAACTCAACCATTTCCAATCCTCTCTCCCCCTCTCTCTGCCCCTCCCTCCTCCAGTCATGTGAGCTCAGTCTCTCAAAAATAAATTTTAAAAAATTAAAAAAAAAACCTCAACTATTTCCATATACGCCATAATACCCCCAATGCATTAATATGTGTAATAAAAAACTAATTCCATTAAGTCAAGATATTTTTCATACTCATATTTTTTTGTTTAGTAAGTGCTAAAAAATTGGTTAGCAATAAAAAATTTATAATATCAACAAAACAGATCTTTATTAGAGATGAAAGAATTTCAGAGGACACTTACATTGGGGGGGGAGGGAAGCTAGTTGACAAGCAAACTGAAACCCAATTTCTTCAAGAAATTTAAAAAGCAAGTTTTAGATGTCTTTTTTTTTAAATAAAAAAGAATTAATACTAGGAATAAAAGCCAAATATGCATTTGAAAAACAGAGAACTTGCCTACAGTTACGTAAGCAATTAAAATAAAATGAATAAAAATGCAGCATTAAACATGCTGCAAAATGTGCACACTCAATCCAGCCAAGACAGTTACACCCACTCCCATTAGTAAAACAAAATGTAAGACAAAATGGGAAACTAATGAGCTCAGCTGCAGGGGCTTGTTTGTTTGTTTTTTAATTTCATCCATTTGCTCAAAACATAGTTTCTATTTTACCCTAAAGTCTTTTGTTGGATATAAGGGGAATCAAATGTTCCTAAACAAAAATAGGAATAAGCTCTGAAAATGCATAATACAAGCCTCATTTGTTCTAATGCACATCTGGTGTATTCTGTCTTAACATCTTTGACAGGTTAATCATTTGTCTTCATGTTTAAAGAACACAAGTGCTTTGCCACTGCTGTTAAACAGATCCTGAGGGGGGCAGGGGTGAAAAGAAAATGTTACAGAAAGGTCTATTTTTTCAAGATGTTTTGTTTAAGTAAGTGGCAGTGGGGCTACATATCTAGAAAACTTGAGCGTGGTATACAGAAGCTATAAGTCATTATGAAAGTAGGAAATTAAGTCAATTAATAAAAATAAACATTTTATAATGTTTTTATTTATTTTTGAGAGAGAGAGAGAGAGAGAGAGAAAGAGAGAGAGAGAGAGAGCGTGAATGGGGGAAGGGCAGAGAAAGAGGGAGACACAGAATCTGAAGCAGGCTCTAGGCTCTGAGCTATCAGTACAGAGCCCAACGCAGGGCTCGGACCCACAAACCACAAGATCATGACCTGAGCCAAAGTGGGGTGCTTTAACCGACTGAGCCCACTCAGGTGCCCAAAAATAAACATTAGGGACACTTTTCTTATTTGAAATAAAGAAGGTATTTGAAAACCTTCCAGGCTACAAAACAATAGTCTCAAGCTTTATGATGCAAATGGAATATAAAAACTCAAGACTAAAGAATAAAGAAAATAGGGGCCAAAAGGATTATTCAGAAAATGGATAAAGTAGCAAAGGTGACAAAATTAATTTCTGTGAAAAATCAGTTCACTGCCCAAAGCAAGGAGATGGCTGGATACTGATATATTTGGTATCCAGTTTCAGTTTGAATTGACTATATTTAGTATGTTTGGTTTTAGTGAGCTTGAATTTAATTAGAAACTACAAAAAATATGAGAAATATTTTCATCCAATTCAACTATGATTCTGGTTTAAATTTTAAAATAACATTCAGTTTCAAGTCTTACTTAGGAAAGAACAGAAGTCTGATTCCATGACAACAAACACTACTGTAATGGATATCCCTAATAAAAACAACCAAATTCAGTCCGATATCTAACAAGGATGTGTTATTCAATGCAAGTTAACAAACATAAACAAACAAAACTCTAGGGCAAGAAAAGAATTGGACAGTCCACTTGAATTTGCTTAAAGTACTGAACATGATCTATAATTCAGGTGTTAGTGGTTCATGTATGACTTTTAGAATTTTTTTTTTTAGCTCAACTTGAGTTGAAATTTGAATACAGTCTACTCAATTTTAAAATATTTGTTCTATTTACACTATAAAATTTCATCCAAACTTCAGCACACCTAAAACGAACCATGTCAGAAAATGAACTCAATTTTCTTCCCAAAACTATTGTTTCCATTAATATCAACTTAGGGGATCCCAAGGCTTCAACATTTCACCATTTGACTCCTCCCTTTCTCCCCCTCAAACTGCTCATTCCTAACTATTAGCACGAAGACCTAGTGTCTTTGACATTTATCTCCTTACTCCAGTCTCATTATGAAGACTTTAAATATTACCTTTACTAGTCTCTGGCAATTGTGCCTAAACTTGTCTCCCAACTTCTAGTTTTGATTCATGCCAATACATCTTACAAACTCTTGTTAGATTATTAAAGCTCTAAGGAACTCCCCATGTTAAAAACTTCTAAGGGATTCTTGCTATATACAGAATAAAAGTCCAAGCTTATTAGGATCTTATTCAAGATCCTTCTCAGGATCTCAGGATCCTTCTCCTGGCTGGCTCAGTCAAAACAGCATGCAACTACTCTTGACCTTAGGGTCGTGAGTTTGAGCCTCATGTTTGGTGTAGGGATTACTGAAAACTCTAAAATAAAAAAAGATCCTTCTCAATATGGTATCAGTCTTCCTTTCCAATATAATTTCCCATTATTCTCTTTCATTTCAATGTATGGGTACTATTCACTATAAGCCAAAGAGAATTAACTGGCTTTTCATGTACATGGCCTATATAATATCTGACTTACTTCAATGTATATGACTAATAGATTCTTTTTATTTAAAATAATATTTCCCTCGGGGTGCCTGCGTGGCTCAGTCGGTTAAGTGTCTGACTTTGGCTCAGGTCATGATCTTGCTGTTTGTGAGTTCAAGCCCCGCATGGATTTCTGTGCTGACAGCACAGAGCCTGGAGCCTGCTTTGGATTCTGTGTTTCCCTCTCTCTCTACCCCTCCCTGCTCACGGTCTGTCTCTCTCTCTTTCTCTCAAAAATAAATAATTGGGAATGCAAGCTGGTGCAGCCACTCTGGAAAACAGTATGGAGGTTCCTCAAAAAACTAAACGGGGCGCCTGGGTGGCGCAGTTGGTTAAGCATCCGACTTCAGCCAGGTCACGATCTCGCAGTAGGTGAGTTCGAGCCCCGCGTCAGGCTCTGGGCTGATGGCTCAGAGCCTGGAGCCTGTTTCCGATTCTGTGTCTCCCTCTCTCTCTGCCCCTCCCCCGTTCATGCTCTGTCTCTCTCTGTCCCCCAAAAAAAATAAACGTTGAAAAAAAAAAATTAAAAAAAAAACAACTAAAAATACAACTACCCTATGACCCAGCAATTGCACTAGTAGGCATTTATCCACGGGATACTGCTGTTTCGAAGGGACACATGCATCCCCATGTTTATAGCACCACTATCAACAATAGCCAAAGTATGGAAAGAGCCCAAATGTCCATTGATGGATGTATGGATAAAGAAGATGTGGTGTATATATATATATATATATACACACACACACACAATGGAGTATTACTCAGCAATCAAAAAGAATGAAATCTTGCCATTTGCAACTACGTGGATGGAACTAGAGGGTATTATGCTAAGTGAAATTAGTCAGTCAGAGAAAGACAAATATCATATGACTTCACTCATATGAGGACTTTAAGAGAAAAAACAGATGAACATAAGGGAAGGGAAACAAAAATAATATAAAAACAGGGAGGGGGACAAAACATAAGAGACTCATAAATACGGAGAACAAATAGAGGGTTACTGGAAGGGGTATGGGAGGGGGGATGGGCTAAATGGGTAAGAGGCATTAAGGAATCTACTCCTGAAATCATTGTTGCACTATATGCTAACTAATTTGGATGTAAATTTTAAAAAATAAAATTAAAAAAAAATTAAAATTTTTATTAAAAATAAAATTAAAAAAATTAAAAAATTAAAAAATTAAATTAAAAAAAATTAAAAAAAATAAAATGAAAAAAAATGAAAAAAATATTTTAAAAAATTAAATAATATTCCCCTTAATCTACTCATCCAATTATGCAAGGTACAGTTTTTTGTTTATTTAAGTAGGCACCATGTCCAAGGTGGGGCCCGATTCACAAGCTCGAGATCAAGAATCCCACACACTTTACCAACAGAGCCAGCCAGGCGCCTCTCAAGTCACAGGGTTTTTGGTTTTTTTGTTTTTGTTTTTCAAGTTTATTTATTTTGAGAGACAGAGAGGGAGAGCACAAGTGGGAAAGGGGCAGACAGAGAGCGAGAGAGAACTCCAAGCAGACTCCACACTATCAGTGCAGAGCCCAACGTGGGGCTTGAACTCACGAACTGTGAGATCATGACCAGAGCTGAGATCAAGAGTTGGACACTTAATTGACTCAGCTACCCAGACACCCCTCAAGTTACAGTTTAATTTTTTTTTTTTTTCAACGTTTATTTATTTTTGGGACAGAGAGAGACAGAGCTTGAACGGGGGAGGGGCAGAGAGAGAGGGAGACACAGAATCAGAAACAGGCTCCAGGCTCTGAGCCATCAGCCCAGAGCCCGACGCGGGGCTCAAACTCACGGACCGCGAGATCGTGACCTGGCTGAAGTCGGACGCTTAACCGACTGCGCCACCCAGGCGCCCCTAGTTACAGTTTAAATGTTACCTCCCTCAGCATGTCTTCTCTGATTTCCCTATTCCTGTATATATTTCTCCTGTACTGAACACCTTTGGCACCTTGCGAATTTTTCATACAATACTTCATGATATGGCTATCTATGTAGCAACATTACCTCTTACTAGATTTCGTAAGAGGGAAATATCCATGAGGGAAATATCTGCAGAGTCATGCACAAAGTAAGCATATATGTGTGTGTGTGTATATATATATATATATATATATATATATATATATATAAATGGAGAAAGAGAGAATGCTGAAATAAATAAGCATACATATTACATTGATAAAGAGGTATAAAATAGTATAATGAGAACATACCCAGGGGGTAATATGTGCCATTAATTTCAAACTTGAATATGGCCTAAATTTAAAGAACTGGTATTATAAAGTAACTAGGTTTTTAAATTATTAGATTACCGGTATTAATGCCAAAGGAAAAAAAAGAATCAAATCTACATGTTCTTATATAACACGAAATTCAAACACCAGAACATATTATTAATTCTATGTATATATTGGGAATTTTGTTTTATAACTAAACATACATATTAGAAAGTTATTGACAGCATAAAATAACAAAAAGAATTCTCCCTTACTTCTAGTTAGTTTTGGAAATCTTTTTTTCAGTTTCTTCTTTAATGGATTAAGCTCAGGCATTATTTCTGGAACAGCTACATAAAAGTCTGATTGAATTTCATCATCCAAAATCTGAAATTCAGGGGAAAAAGATAACCTTAAATTATATGAAAAGCTTTATCCTTCTAAAAATAAAAGTATAATGTAGTAATTTCCCTTATACTTTCCCTTAGAAAGCAGACATTAAGCAAAATTATTTTCTTCAAACACAAAGATCCTACAGACACATTTACCAATTATGAAAAACATGAGAACCAAAACATTTTCTGATGTTCTTTTAAAAACAGCCACATCCTTTAAAAGAAAGAGAAAGAAAGAAAGAAAGAAAGAAAGAAAGAAAGAAAGAAAGAAAGAAAGGTTTCTAAACATTACTAGGTTTAATGTTTCCATGGGGTTATGTTAGGCGAAAGTGTAATAAAGTAGAAGACAGGACTAATGTGTACATGGCGCACACAATCCTACAAAGTTGAATTCATATGTCCATTAAAACTAAAGAAACAATGTTGAAAATTTTGCAATATATCACATGTAAAATTAATACCACTCAAATAACCACTAGCAACCAAATCACTAGCAACCACACTGCTTTCCTAAATTTAGAGCATCAAAAAAACTAATCTATAATTATTTTCACAAAGAACTGAAACTAAAATTCTATTTGCCTCCAATAACTAAAAATAAAAGAGGAGTAGATGGTTGAAGACAAATTCACTTATAATTTATTTATCCATATTGTACTTCATTTTAATAGCAAAAAGAATAATACTTAATTTTTAAGAGTTTTTAATTAATTCAGGCAAACATCCAAATTAATTAGTACACTACTACAATTAGTTGATTACAAATTGAAGCAACTTTTTAGAATAATACTGCCTAGACAATAAATATTTTACCAATGATTCTTTTTCCATGTAATATTTCACCACAATATGTCATTCCACGACTTGGTTTGGGGTTATACAGTAAACCCTAAAATCTTGAACCATGGCAAAATTAAGCAGATTCTGGCATTTTATCTTCCTATTACTATTCTTATTTTTACAAATTCTTTACTCCCTAAATAACTTACTATGGTCCCCTTAACAATAATATTTGCATTAAACAAGCACTTACCACATTTGCCAAGCATTCTGCTAAATATGTCACATGATTTAGTTCATCTAGTCTTTACAATAACCCTAAAAGGCCAGTACTAATATTGACCACACATCCCAGATCAGGAAACAGAGGGCTTAGGGAGGATTAGTCAGTCTATGCAGTCATAAAGAGCAGACCCAGATTTTAAGCACATGTAATGTGGTTCCAGGATCCAGGGCTCTCATTCATAGAAATATGAAAGCAGAGGCAATTTTGAAATGTCAAAGAACTGCATATGAAATCTCTACTCTAAGACCTTCCATACTGGAAACTAAGCTCTACTCTCTAATTCCAAAGAATTTCTGATATTGTTTATTTTTTAAAAATTAAGAGAATGTTAAAATTTTATTAAGTTAAAGTTTATGATGCATCAGAAAGAACTGGGTACCACCCTCTGACTTTGACTCAGATTATGAAAACATAATCTCTTTGTATTTTCCATTAGTGCTACTCCCAAAAATCATTCTGGAGACTCTTCCTTAAAAATCCAGAATCCTAGGGGTCCCTGGGTGGCTCAGTCAGTTGAGCGTCTGACTTCTGCTCAGATCGAGATCTCATGGTTCGAGCCTCATGTCTGACTCTGGGCTAAGAGCTCAGAGCCTAGAGCCTGCTTCAGATTCTGTCTCTCTCTCTCTCTGCCCCTACCTTGCTCACTCGCTCGCTCTCTCTCTCTCTCTCTCTCTCTCTCTCTCTCAAAAATAAAACATTGAAAACAAAAACAATTTTTTTTTTTAAAAATCCAGAATCCCTACCACATTTAGAGTACTGTTGGGGCGGGGAAAAAAACAAACTACAAGGACATCCCAAAGGAAAGGCCCAGTTCAAACTTTCCTGAAATCAAAATCTGGATATGGAACAAAGATAAGTTTTCAAATCACTTTCTCCTGTTCTAAAACCAAAAAATGTTAAATGATTAAATTTAGAAGATTTTAGAAACTGTTAAGGAAAATCGCTTGTATTTTCAGAAATAACTCCCAAAATTCAATAGACATGCCTCTTCTTCTCACCTCTTAAAAAACAAAAACAAAAACAAAAACAAGTTGTTCTGGTTTCAAGCCTGCTCTGGTTTCACACATACAGGAAGCAAGGAAAAAAAAAAATCACAATATAAATCAAGCATAATTAATATCAGACTGTCTGAATAGTTTTTTCTTAGTTTGATTATGAGACTCAAAAGAGTAAGAAAATTTTTCATTGCTTTACAAAGCTTTACTAACCATTTATCAAAAGATATAAGCACAGTGGTTCTGTTCCACATGCAATAAATCAATGGATGGCAAAGATAACAGAACAATTTCTATAACTAATGAACATGAAACAACACTGTACCTTCTGAATCAGACTAGTTCCTCCGGCAAATGCAGCTCCATTTTCTTCTGCTATTTTAATCTCTGATGCATTCTATCAAAATACAATAGCTTGAACATCAATCTTTAAATAAATTCAGTCTGCTTTCAAGTATTTTGTCAGAAAAAATATCACATTTCAAAGTAAAAATTGTGGCTTTTACTCTTAATTAAAAGTGTATCAACTGTGTATTAGTTGCATCAGAAATATTATATCTGGAACAAGTTTACTTTGTAGGTGATTAAGGTGTTTCTTGACTACGACATGACGAAATACATTGAAATGACATATTAGGAACCTACCAAGCCCAATCTAACTCTCCAATGCCTTCAATACATCATATTTCAAAAATAAAAGATTAAAATACATTTAGTTTTGCTAATTTAAATGGAGACATCAAACCAATATAGAAGAGGAAAAATTACGTTAAAAATGATAGTATCAAAACTATATTGTACACCTAAAACTAATATAACACTGTATGTTAACTAAGTGGAATTAAAATAAAAACTTAAAAAAATTTAGCCAGTTGTCTGAAAATCCAGAAGAAAAATATACAGTATTAATTATTTTCTTTCTGTATGTTCCGTTTATGTCATTTGGTTTTACTTTGAAAACATATTACTCCCTTAAGTTACTCAAGTTTTGTAGCATTCCAACAGCTCTTGGCTCCACTTTGCTGGAAAGAAGTTAAAGAATCTCTTCCTTGAAAGTAAGGCACATACAGAATAGTCAAAACACTCTACAAGACAAATTCATAAATACATTACAAATAAATGTTTATAACACAAGATTGACAAAGAGCCATATGACTATTTGTTACAAGCTCGACTTTCCTGTCTTTCCAGACTAGATATTTTTAAAAGTGTGGTCTCTTGGGATGCCTGGGTGTCTCAGTTGGTTAAGCGTTCGACTTTAGCTCAGGTCATGATCTCATGGTTTGTGAGTCTGAGCCCCACATAGGGCTCTGTGCTGACAGCTTGGAGCCTACAGCCTGTTTCATATTCTGTGTCTCCCTCTCTCCCTGCCCCTCCCCTGCTTGTGCTCTCTCTCTCTCTCAAAAAAAAAATAAACATTAAAAAAAAATAAGAATAAAAAAAAAGTGTGGTTTCTGTGTCTACATAGGACTAAGTGGGCTTACCTTTAAAATAATTTTATTGTTTTTGTTTGAGGAGAGGACTTAGTGCAAGTAGCAGGAGCTAGTAGGATGGACGAATTCTCTATTTCTCTTTAGTTTCTTGTGAGAAACATAATGTGATAGATTAATAATGATAAAATTAATGTTCTAATTTAGCTCTTTCTGAAACTAATGACATAGCCTCAAATGGAAAAAATGACTACATGAATAGTCTCATTCAGCTGATCTAAGCACTGATTAATGTTATATGTAAAGAAAATTAAATTATATAAAAAGTTAACAAAGGTTACTCACCCCTGTAAATACAGCAACTTTATTGATTTCTGAAACGAACGGGTATGGAAAACTAAGAACACTGGCAAATGGCTCCACTTTTTTCTAAATACACAACAATGGAAAAATAATTATGAAAAATTCATTTATATTTTCTATGTCTCGCATCTATAAAAAACAAAACTGACATTTTATTTTCAACATTTTAATTTTACCATATGTCCTTTAATCCAGAACTATTCACAGATTATAATTTAAAGCATAAAGACTATATTTCAGGGTGCCTGGGTGGCTCAGTCAATTGAGTGACCTCTTGATTTTAGCTCAGGTCATGACCTCATGGTTTGTGAGTTCAAGCCCTATGTCAGGCTCTGTGCTGACAGCGCAGTGCCTGCTTGGGATTCTTTCTCCCTCTGTCTCTGGCCCTCTCCCACTCTCTCTCTCTCTCTCAAAATAAATAAACATTTAAAAAAATAAAATAAGAGACTATATTTCTTTCATAAGAAACCATAAATGAAAGTCTAAATCTCTTCACCTCCATACTACCACAGCACTTGGCTTCTATCTCTATATCATTCATCACAGCCACTCATATATTAAGAGATGTACTTGCATATCCATATCTTCCTGAGCACCTAGTACAATGATTTCTACATAATGGATATCAATAAATGTTTACTGCCTTGAAGTAAATTCAAAAGAACATGCAATTTTTGTCACCATCAAAGAGGACAGGAGTGTAGCTATGCATACTGGACAACAAAAAATATCCAGCTAATCTGCTCAGTAGGAGATCCCTAGTTTCCACCATTGGCTCTAAATAATTATGTGATATTAACCCTAAATCTAAGACGGGCTGCCAAGCCTGAAAGGCTCTTCTGTGTGGGACTATTTTGAAACAACATGGACTGCCCCCCCTTCCAGAGATATTTGAGAAGACAGTTGGAAAATCCAAAATATATAATGGCATGCATTGAGGCACCCAAATATGGGTGGAGATTCTACAGGACCTCAGAACTAATTTGTTCAGTTTCCTAGCCAAGGACCTGTCTAGCCCTGTGGCTCATATCACTCAGAAAGAATTCAAATGGAAACAAGTTGTAGGCCCACAGTTTTGGTGCAGTTTTAAGGTCTAGAAGAAAGAGAAAATGTGTTGTTCCCTAAATAAAACTGAAAGGTTATCTTTTTAGCAAAACTTTGAGTAGAGATAACCACCTGAGAATTTTTGGGGGGTGGGGGGATTTTTTTTTTTCAGAGGGCACAAACTCTCACACATATTTTAGTATCAGACTCAGTTTTATTGACTGGCATTCCTTTGCCATTAACATGTCACAACCGGGTTTCAGTAAATTTTTTAATGGCAAGTAATCACAATAAAAGCATCCCCTGGGGGAATATTGGCTTGTTGTACAAGCACTCTATCAAAAACAAAAAATGTCTGGGGCGCCTGGGTGGCGCAGTCGGTTAAGCGTCCGACTTCAGCCAGGTCACGATCTCCCGGTCCGTGAGTTCGAGCCCTGCGTCAGGCTCTGGGCTGATGGCTCAGAGCCTGGAGCCTGTTTCCGATTCTGTGTCTCCCTCTCTCTCTGCCCCTCCCCCGTTCATGCTCTGTCTCTCTCTGTCCCAAAAATAAATAAAAACATTGAAAAAAAATTTTTTAAAAAAAACAAAAAATGTCTTAGGAAGACAACAGTACCCTTTCAATGTTATTAGTTTACAAGTGGTTTTCATTTATGAAATGAAGTCTGTCATCCTACAATGTCTTCATCATAAACTACAGTTAACCTTTGAAGAACTCAGGGGTTTGGGGCACTGACCTCCAACACAACTGAAAATCTGCATATAACTTGACTCCCCAAAACTTAACTACTAATAGCCTACGATTGACCAAAAGCCTTACTGATAACATAAACAGTCAACTAACACACATTTGGTATGTTATATGTATTATATACTGCATTCTTATAACAAAGAAAACTAGAGAAAAGAAAATGTTATTAGGAAAATAAGGAATAGAAAATATATTTACAGTACTGTACTGTACTTATCAAAAAAACTCTGCATGTAAGTAGATCCTCACAGCTCAAACCTATGTTGTTTAAGGGTCAACTATACATTAATGGCTGACTGAGAAAATGATCATCTTGGATACTATAACATTTTTAAAATAAAAGGACAGTAACACTATAGTATAAAATAAAATTACAGCATGGTCAGTATAAACTGTTTCTAATAAATAAGAACTAAGAAATGAGAAAGACCTTGATTCAAATCCTAATTCTACCCTCTACCCTGTGACCTAGAAGAAGTTACTTCAGTTTCTATGTCTCAGCTTCCTCTTTTGAGATTATTATAGGATTAAGTGAGAAAATGCATGCAAAGCACTTAGCATTGTGGCTGGCACACAGGAAGTTTCCATAAATGTTGGTTGTGATAATTAAACACTTACCAAGTCCTTTACATGCATTATTTCATTTAAACCTCTGAAAAACTGCATGAACTAAGCATTTTATCTCCCTTTATCAAGAGAGAAAAATCGGGGGCACCTGGGTGGCTCAGTTGGTTAAGCATCCGACTTCGGCTCAGGTAATGATCTCACAGTTCGTGGGTTCAAGCCCCACATTGGGCTCTGTGCTGACAGCTTGGAGCCTGGAGCCTGCTTCTGATTCTGTCTCCCTCTCTCTCTGCCCCTCCCCTGCTCACGCTGTCTGTCTCTCTCAAAAATAAATAAATGTGGGGCGCCTGGGTGGCACAGTCGGTTAAGCGTCCGACTTCAGCCAGGTCACGATCTCGCGGTCCAGGAGTTCGAGCCCCGCGTCAGGCTCTGGGCTGATGGCTCAGAGCCTGGAGCCTGTTTCCGATTCTGTGTCTCCCTCTCTCTCTGCCCCTCCCCCGTTCATGCTCTGTCTCTCTGTCCCAAAAATAAATAAACGTTGAAAAAAAAAATTTAAAAAAAAAAAAAAGAAAGAAAATTAAAAATAAATAAATAAATAAATAAATAAATAAATAAATAAATAAATGTAAAAAAGAAAAAAAGTTAAAGAGGTAGAAATATAGATCTGAGGAGGTTAAACTGTAAGCCTAAAGTCAAAGAGCAAGTAAGTGGTGACATCAAGCTTCTGACCTATACTGTAATCTGATTCCAGAGCCCATTCTCTTAAGCACTACACTGTACTCCTCCTCCTAAGTGTTCAACTATTGTTGCTGTTGAGGTTGTTCAATTATATTCAAAACCTGTACCTTTCAGTTTGACCAAAAAAAGACATCCTTGGAATAAAAATTAAAACACTGCTTCCAAGAAAATTAGATTTCTTAAGACAGTTAAAAAATTTAGAGCTGTAATGGACCTCAGCTCTAACTCAGCATTTTTACTACTTTTAGAGTTTTATAAACAAAAGTCTTCCATGGAACTGCATATAAAGAGTGCAGAAAGGTTTTGGCTAAAGCAAGAGTGACGGGCATGGCACCCCATACATGCAAACTTAGTCTCAATGCAGGACTCTAAGGAACACACCTGAAGCAACTGAGCTAATCCCAAACTCTCATTTACAGAAAAGGAATAGGACACCCAGGCAGCTTAAGTCATTTTTCAAAGTTACAGCAATACCTCAATTAATTTTAACACCAATTTGCTGACATTTGTACCAGTGATTTTCAGGTGAATAGGACATACATGTTCATCAACTCTGCAGAATATGTTCAACATTCTACTTTATATTTTGAAAGTAAAGACAAACATTTTTCATCCTGAAGTACAGAAAAAGCATAAGATTTTCTAAAAATTGTTATATGGAACAGGAACTTGAAAAATTAAGAAACAGCAATTCATATAGCCACTGTTCACAAATAAATTTTTTTTAATTGAGTCTACATACCTTCTTCCCCAGTGCCATATCCAGTGTCAAATCAAGATAAACACCTTGCTTTGGATTAGTAAAGTCTAGAATTTGAAATTTCTTAAGTAACTGAATAGCCTTCTCCACCTTGTATATCTGTCTTGGATATAAGCGTTTTAAGTAGACATCATCCTCAGGTTCGCCTTCCATAAAGGAATATGACTTTATTTTTTCTGTTTCATCTGTTTTCTCATCTGATGTTTTGTCTTTTACACCTTTTTTTGTGCTCTTTGCAGGCCTTAAAAAAAGATAAATTCAAGATCAGTTACTCAATACACAGTCCAAGAAACTGTTTTTTTAATATTTCTTTCTTATTTTTGAGACAGTGAGAGCATGGGTAGGGGAGGGGCAGAGAGAGGCAGGGACAGAAGATCAGAAGCAGGCTCCGCACTGACAGACAGAGCCCGATGTGGGGCTTGAACCCACAAACCGTGAGATCATGACCTGAGCAGAAGTTGGATGCTCAACCAACTGAGCCACCCAGGCGTCCCAAGAAACTTTTTTCAAAAAAGCCAATGAATGTAAGACAGAAAAAATAATGAAATATAAATTTTACTTTATTTTAATTTTTTTAAAGTGTATTTTAATTCAAAAGCATAGACTGTTTTACAGTTTTTCTAATTCAACGAATATCAAGTGAACTTTTGTACTGTTTGCAGGTGATACAAAGTTAGATAAGGCATTGATGCTGCTCTCCAGAAATTTAGAGGAGTAGAAGAGACAGACATGCAAACAGATAATTTCAATACAGTGGGGTAAGTACTCTGACAGTGTTAGCAGAGCCAGGCCAAAGCCATAAGGAAGACTTTTAAGCCAGCCTAGTAAATTAAGGAAAGGTTTTAGAAGAGATGACCCTAACATCGATTCTTGAAGGATAAGAATCAGCCCAAGTATATACCCAAGAAAGACAAAAACCTATGACCACATGAAAAAGTGTACACAAATGTTCACAGCAGCATTACTAATGGCCAAAATGTAAAAACAACCCAGATGTCCAATAACCCAGATGGATGGATACATAAATGTGGTATATCCATACAATAAAATATCAATCAGCAGTGAAAAGGAATGAAGTACTGATACAAGCTACAAAAAGCATGAATTTGAAAAACATTATGCCAGTGAAAAGAAGCCAGTCACAAAAGACCACATATTGTATGGTTCCATCTATATGAAAGAACAAGAATGGGTAAATCCATAGAGACTGAAAGTAGATTTAGTGTTTGTCCGAGACTGGAGGAGGGGGTTGGAGAAATGGGGCATAACTGACAACGGGCATTGGGTTTTGGGGGAAGTTAACAAAAATGTTCTAAAAATGACACTGTTGGTGACGGCAAAAGTGTGAATATACTAAAGACCACTGAATTGTACACTTTAAATAGGTGAATTTTATGGTATGTAAATTATATCTCAATAAAGCTACTATTTTAAAAAGTAGAGTGGGGCACCTAGGTGGTTCAGTCAGTTAAGCATCCAACTCTGGATTTCCACTCAGGTCATGATCTCCTGGTTCATGAGTTCAAGCTCTGCATCTGGCTCTGTGCTGACAGTGTGGAGCCTGCTTGGGATTCTCTCTCCCTGCCCCTCCCCTGCTTGTGTGTGCTTTCTCTTTCTTTCTTTCTTTCTTTCTCTCTCTCTCTCTCTCAAAATAAATAAATAAACTTAAAAAAAAAAACACTAAAATTAGCAAGAGAAAAATTAAATTAAAAAAATAAAAAATAAAGAGTTAGCCAGGCAAAGAAACACATAATAAAAGTACTGAGTCATCAAATAGAATATGAATACATACAGAGAGCCATTATAAATTCTAACTGACTAGAGAAAAGTGGGCACAATTTTTCTGCAAGGGACCAGACAGCAAATAATTGATGGTCACTTATCTCAATAGCTCAATTCTGCCACTATGTGAAAGCAGCCATAGACACTGAAGAATGAATGAGTGTAGATGTGTTCCAATAAAGCTTTATTTATGAACAATGGCTTCAATTTCATAATTTTCATGTGTCACTAAAAAATGTAAGAACCATTCCTAGTTCATGAACCATACCAAAACAGATGGCAGACCAGATTTTTTGGCCCACTGGCCATATTTTAGTGACTCCTGAACCAAAGGGTAAAACAGAGGGCACAAAACATCAAAAGATGAGGCTGGAGAATCTACATCATAGAGGGCCTTCGCTAGAAACAATGAGAAGCCACAGCACAGGAGTGACATCTGTATTTTCGTACAGACTATTCCCACTATAAGAGATGGATTTGAAGGAAGCTGGATTGGACACAATATAAAGACTATTCCTTCCCTTGCTTCCCAAGGAGATATGACAGCCTCCAGAGCAGTGATGGTAATAGGCTGAAGAAGATAAGACATTAGATATTCACAAAGAAAATACCACAGGAAAAGAAGGGGGGAAAGACTCTAGAATACTTCCTAGGCTTCTGGCTTGTGTGACTAGGCATAGAGCTGTATCATTAAGACCAGAAATGAAAGCAAAACAGGTTTCTTGTGAGGAAAGTAGTCACAGAGATGAGTTCGGTTTGGGGCAATAGAGAATTTGGTGTGGGGTTGGTTACATCATTAACTTCAATTCTTTATCCCCTCTCTCAAGTCCCTTTGCTGAGTAACTTTGCAATTCCTCCCACTTAATGGGGTACAGCATGTTTCCTAGCACCTTGATTGGCCATGTGACTAGTGTGGCCAATATAATAAGCAAAAGTGACAGTTTTTCTGTTCTTAGTCCAAAAAGAGGCTTCATATGTTTCCACTTGTATGTTTGTATTTCTGTCATTTTCATAAGAACATGCCTGGGCTAGCCCAAAGGCAGGAGAAGGAGAGATACATCAAAGAGACCTGCCCCCACAGAACCCCAGGCTAGATTGGACAATTCTCAGCTGACCTGCAGACTCACAGATGTGCAGCAAGCTCAGCCAAGGTCATAAGAAACACCCATCCAAAGCTTAAATCAGCTGGGCCATAGATGTGTGGGCAATGATAAGTAACTCTTGAGTGGTCTGGTATATAACAAAAGCTAACAAGGTGTTTACAAAATATCTAGGAAAATATGTTCAGCAGGTAATTGCAGGTAAGAGTTTGAAGCTAAAAAATAGAAAAAAAAAAAAGACAGCTAGAGATAATATATTTTCTCAGCATTAATTCAAATCATACCTATAATCTTTTAACCATAAAGTTTTAAATTAGTTAAATAATATTCTAGAAAAAGGTTTGGGTTCTGTGGTAGGCAAAATAATGGCTTTCCAAAAAGGCAATATCTACATGGCAAAAAGGACTTTGCAGATGTGCTTAGGGCTAAAGACTTCCAGATAGGGAGATTATTTGGATAATCCAGGGAGTACAATCTAATCACACAAGTCCCTGAAAGCAGAGAAACTCCCCTTTCACCTGCATCTGACAGAGGTGGGAAGTGACAAAAGAAATTTGAGCATGAAAGGGAATATGCCATTCTTGGCTTTGAAGATGGAGGAAGGGGCCCTCAAGCCGGGGAATGTGGGTAGCCTCTCAAAAATGGGAATGGACAGGATACAGATTTTCCCCTCCAGTCTGGAAAGAAGCCCTGCTGACACCTTGATTTTAGCCCAGTGAGATCCATGGCTGACTTGACCCACAGAACTGCAAGATAATAAATTTGGGATGTTTTAAACCACAAAGTTTGTGGTAATTTATTATGGCAGCAACAGAAAACTAATATGGGGTCCTATAAAATTTATGTGCAAGAAATAGATGATAGCAAAATAATTTTTTTTAAAGAAACTAGGGGTGCCTGAGTGGCTCAGTCAGTTAAGCCTCCAACTCTTGATTTCGACTCAGATCATGATCTCACAGTTCATGTGTTCAAGCCCTGCATCAGTCTCCACGCTGTCAGTGCAGATCAGAGCCTGCTTGGGATTCTCTCTCTCCCATTCTTTTAGCACTCAATGAATCCTAATTACCACAAATAACAGCATCCTCCCAGCTAACAAGCAATTCAACAGAATAGCAGATAATGGCAATGCTCATTTTTAATGGGACACAGGTGTCCTTCTGGACTGATGACAAGTCTAAGCAGGTGCCCCAGTGGATGGATACAACACACCTCAACAGCTACTTTGGAAGTAGTCCACAAAATTCTGAACCTTCCAAAGTGGAGAAATCACATTTTTTATTTTATATTTAGTAAAAGAACAGGGAGGCCAATAAAAGAAGGAGCCTGGAGAACATGCTTTTTTTTTTTTTTTTTAAGTTTATTTATTTATTTTGAGAGAGAGAGAGAAGCAGAGAGAGGAGAGAGGGAATCCCAACCAGGCTTGATGCTGCCAGCTCAGAGCCCGACTGGGGCCCAATCCCACAAACCATGTGACCACAATCTGAGCCAAGATCAAAAGTAGGACGTTTAACCAACTGAGCCACCCAGGCATCCTGAGAGCGCCTGTTTTGGTAATAAAATCTCCATCTAAAATAAAACAAATAAATGTCCTAGCTGTAACCTATAGATTTACTTTATATAAATGCTGATTTCACCAATAAATTTGTAATCATGGCTGAACCTGTCCATTCAAATTGCAATTAATATCAAATTCCCAAGGACTGAAATGTGATTATGTTAATAAATATTTGCAAAACTCAAAAGAAGTCTGATACATAAAGAGACTGAATTGAGATATACAGCAATTTACTTATTTATACTTTTTTAAATTTTTTAATGTTTATTTATTTTTGAGAGAGAGTGCGTGTGTGTGCACGCGTGCGAGGGAGGGGCAGAGAGGGAGGGAGACACAGAATCCAAAGCAGGTTCCAATTTGTCAGCACAGAGACCAATGCAGGGCTGGAACCCACGAACTGTGAGATCATGACCTGAGCCGAAGTCAGATGTTTAACCAACTGAGACACCCAGGCACCCCTACTTACTTCTACTTTGATCTCTGTTTCACAAAATATTTGAGGTGATTCAAGAAAAATATTTTTAAGTTACAAACGGAAACACGGGTTTTTTGTTTTTTTTTTAATGTTCGTTTATTTATTTTTGAGAGAGAGAGAGAGCGAGAGCGCACATGCATGACCTGGAGAGGGGCAGAGAGAGGAGAGAGAGAATCCCAAGCAGGCTCCACACTGACAGCACAGAGCCGGATGAGATCTTGACCTGAGCCAAAATCAAGTTAGATGATTAACTGACTGAGACACCCAGACGCCCCTATTGTTTTTTAAGATTTATTTTATTTTAGAGAGAGAGAGCACAAGTGGAGGAGAGGGGCAGAGGGAGAGAGAGAGAGAGAGAGAGAGAGAGAATCACATTCTGAGCGTGGAGCCTAACATGGGGCTCAATTCCACAACCCTGGGATCATGAACTGAACTGAAATCAAGAGTTGGATGCTCAATGTACTGAGCCACCCAGGTGCCCCAGAACACTGTTTTGGATAAAGAAAAAAAAAAAAGCATAATACATTATAACACAGATCAAATAGGACTCTAAAAAAACACTTTCTTCCAAAATTAAAAAAACACACAAAAAATCTGTCAATAATTAATTTTGTAGACCGACTACCTATTTTCCATGACCCTTCAAAAAATGGCTATCTTTATTCATTAGAATCGCATCCAGAAGAACTCTGTTGCTTATGCAAATGTAAGGCCCTATCAGGAGAGTTTAAATACTGTGATTCTTGGGGAATAAAAATAAATCGTACTAAAAAGGGGTTTGCCAACGTGAGGGAGAAATACCTGGCAGTCTGAATCAAAGAGAATTTTGCTGCAGTCACCTTGGTACCTCAACCACATACATTAAATGAGTAATAAGAGACTACTCAAGTAATAACTCTCCCCTTCCTCATCTGTCCCTTAACACCGAAAGTGTAAAAGAAAAAATAATTCCATAGTCATACTCAAATGAGAAAAAAATCAGTGCTGTAATAATTTTTTTAATGTTTATTTATTTTTGAGAGAGAGAGAGAGAGAAACAGAATGTGAGTGGGGGAGGGGCAGAGAGAGAGGGAAGCACAGAATCCAAAGCAGGCTCCAGGCTCTGAGCTGTCAGCACAAAGCCCAACACAGGGCTTGAACCCTGAACCGTGAGATCATGACCTGAGCCGATCGGACACCCAACCAACTGAGCCACCCAGGTGCCCCAAAATCAATGCTGTAATAAAGCTCACTTCAAGACCTCTGAAGATGTGACCCCAGAGATCCAAGTCCCTTCAAGGCTGAAAAACCCTTTACACAGAGGAACTGGGGGATAGGATCCGGGCAGCACGGTGATACACAACTTCTGTCAAATTACACTGAGCTAAACAGAACTAAAGACAAAATGCCTAGGGCATGTAATTATTAATGGAATGCAAATATCTGGACATCTTATTTCTTAGTGTAATCCTGTAAATAAATTCACTAATATCTCTGACACTGGTTTATTCATGAAACTAAATGCAGAAGTTCTGCTTATGCTTACAATGTGAAAGCCAAAAGAATAAAATAGTCAGTAATAATATAAACAAATGAAAATTAAAAAATAAAAACTGGAAAGAGCACTAACAATAAGAGAGTTGGATAAAATCATGACTTTTCTTGAATGCATCACAAAGCTGAGATCACAGGGCAACTAAGTAGCCTTAAATCCAAAGAGAATCAGTCCACATTCCCCATGGCCACTCCATATGCATACTCAGGACACTCTCACCCATGGCAGAGTATAGAAGGCAAGCAGGTAAGAAGAAAAAAAAATCAGCTACAATTTTAGGACTACTAGAAACTCCCTGGGAAATCCACACACAAGGGGAGTTCATACTCAATTTACAGGCCCTTTCCACAGACCTCCACCAGATGCTCCTGGGAAAGACTGGAGCAGGCCAGGAGACTAGAAAACCTTCCTAAAGAGTGCAGGCACAGAGTTAGCCACTGCTGCCAGAAAGGCATGTAACCCTGAAAACATGTAGGGCACAGGTGTAGGGAAAAGAAAGAAAAAAACACCAAAACTTCTACCCTTAGGGGTAGGTCAGGAAACAGTCCTGAGCACAGTATCCTTACCAGTACAGTAAAGCTGGGGAAGGGCCTGGACACTGGCACAAGACCTGCAATAAATAAATACCAAAAGGAGAAGGGACAGAAATACTGAGAAAACCCCATTCCCAAGGTCCAGCCACACTGCATCTACTTAAGAAAAAGGCTGGACTTGGAAAACAGAATATCCCTCCTGCACCCATCACCAGCCTAGCAGGCACTAATAAGCAACAGCAATCTATACCAGGGGAGGGGAAAGAGTATGCAGAGAGACCCCCCTCTGAGGCACAGCTGCACAGGCAAGGCAGAAAATAGAGCATAAAACAGAAATGCTGAGAAAAACCTTCTAGCAACCCAGCCCCCACCCTAAGCACAACGTAAAGTACAGAAATGTGAAGCTGGTGGTAACCATAGCAACAACAAAACCAAAACCTAGCTCAACTTCTGACTGGACTGATTGAACACTGTGACAAGAAGAGGCATGTGCATTCCCAGGCATAAATACTAGGTACTTCGATCTCAACTGTTCTACACAAGATGTTCAACAGTCAAAAAATTTGAGATACATGAAAAAAGAGCCTATTATCAACAGAGAAACAGAACCAGAGTCAGAGATGATCAAGTGGCCTTTCCTTATTAGGATCTGCCACTGGCAAACCATGGGTATATGCACATACATGGAGGAGTGAAGAGATTCAAGATGACGAGAGAAGAGAGAAGCAAGCACAAGCCTCTCCAACCTGTCTCAGCTCTGATTTAAAAAAAAAAAAAAATTTCCATACAAAACTATTTCTTACTATATTATAAAATTGGTACCTTAAAAAATTAAAACCACCACTAAAATTACAAATACTATGATTCTCATCAAGCTACTGAATAATTCTCATTTGTCAGACATGAAAGAAATCATCTGCTAATAATTTACCAGTTTTATTTTATGTTGCATATTTCTCACGCTATAGTTTTTAGATGAGTGAAAATTGTTTTTAAAGTTGCACTGGAAGAGAATATGGGGAAGACATAAAATGAAAATTTTCTATAGGATAAAAGCAAACATTTAAAGATAAAATATTCTAACAGTAATTAATATCCCTAATAAATATTTTCAAAAAGCAGAAAAGAAGACAAACTGCTCAAAAGAAAAATAAGCAAAAGATATAAATTAGAATACAATGAAGAAACAGAAATAAAGACTGATGATATCAAGAGAGGTTAAGAATGCAGGCACTCATTCACTGCTGGAGGGATAGGGATGTAACCAGGTAGAACCCAATACTCCTCTAACTTAACAACAAAAAAGAATCCACTGGGTACTATGCACACTGAAAAGGAAGGCTCCTTTCTAGTTATATTTCTGCCACCTCCCTCTTCATCCTGTATCAAGCCATAGCAGACAGTATTCGTCCATATCATTCACTTTCATGCTTCTGTACCACTGAAATACTTTTCTCTCAACCCCCCTGCAAAATTCTTTCAGGACCCAGTTCAAATACTTCTTGCCATACCCCTTTCCAGGTAGAATTAATTTACCTTATATCTGTGATCCCATAGAACTTGGTCCATTTCTCTTCCACAGCAATTAAAATAAAAGGTTATATATAGTACACAATATGTACTAATTTATTTTATGTAAAGAGCTCCTACTAATCAAAGAATTGGAATAGAACATGAAGAAAATCCATAATAAACAATATAAATGGTTTTTTAACACATGAAGATATACAACCTCAATAATAATAAACATAAATTAAAACTTGATTATACCATTCATTACCCAGCAAATTGTCAGAGTTCAAAAATTTTAACTACACTGTATATGGAAAAATAGGCATTCTAATACTATTTACTGGCAAGAACATAAATTGTCAATATCTCTATGAAGGCAATTTGGCATTACCTATCAAAATTATAAATGCACATATCTTTTGATTCAAAAATTCTATTTCTCAGAGTTTATACTACAAATGTATTCATAATCTTTGACAAGATCTATGTACATGATTATTCACTGCAGGATCATTTGTATTAGCAAAAGATTAAAGATAAATGTGTATCATAGAGGGAAATAGGGAAATGGTTAAATAAATTATGGTATATTCACATGATGAAATATTACATGCAGGTCATTATAGCACTATTTTACAAGAGCCAAAACATGGAAACAACCTAAGTGTCCATCAACAGATGAATGGATAAAGAAAATACGGCACATGTATACAATGAAGTATTTATCATTCAGTCATAAGAAAAGAATGAAATCTTGCCATTTGAGACAACATGGATGGACCTTCAGGGCATTATGCTGATAAAAGTTAGACAAAAAATAACAAATACCATATGATCTCACTTATACATGAAATCTTTAAAAAAAAAAAATGAACTCACAGATGCAGAGAACTAATTGGTGGTTACCAAAGGCAAGGCGGGGGTGGTGAAATGGGCCAAGGTGGTCAAAAGTACAAACTCCCTCTTATAAAATAAATAATCATGGAAATGTAATGTGTAGCAAGGTGACTACAGTTAATAATACTGTATGGTCTGTTTGAAAGTTGCTAAGAGGGTAAATCTTCGAAAGCTCTCATCACAAGAAAAGAAAGTACATCTCTATATAGTGACAGATATTAACAAGACTTACTCTTATGGGGATTTCCGAAAATATATAAATATTGAATCATTATGTTGTACACCTGAAACTAATATATTATGTGTCAATTATATCTCATTAAAAAAAAATAACTACACAGCTCCATCTAAAACTATCTCCAAGATATATCATTTTTTTTAAGTTTATTTCTTTATTTTGAGAGAGAAAGAGAGAGCAAGTGCAGAAGAGAGGCAGAGAGAGATCTCAAGCATGATCTATGCTGTTTAGTGTGGAGGAGCCCGATGTGGCTCTAGAACCCACCAACAGTGACATCATGACCTGAGCTGAAATCAGGAGTTGGATGCTTAACAGACTGAGTCACCCAGGCACGCCTATGATACGCTGTTAAGTTAAAAGCAAGCAAGATGCAAAATGAGGAATACAGTTAAATAAGAAACAATTCTGACATTAAATGTATGTGTTTTTTTTCCTACACCAACCAATCATCTGACATCAGCCAAGTATCCCAACACTTGAACACAATTCTGATACTATCTACCTGGATTTTGCATCAGATCCCACAAGTTAAGGATTCAATCCCACAAGACTGCCCCCACTTCGGATGCCAACTGCAATTCAGGGCCTCTGGTATTTCTGGCCAAATGGCTAGAAATCAAGGCGTCCCGTGACCCCCTCCACAGACTTCATAATTTACTAGAATAGTTCACAGAGCACAAAGAAACACTTACTGAACATTTACCAGTTTATTATACAATAAAAAATATGATAAAGGATACAGATGAACAGGGACATAGGGGAAGGTCCAAAAGAGTCTAGAGTGTAAGAGTTTCTCTCCCCAGTGGGCCTGGGTGAGTCACCTTTCTGGCACACGTATATATTCACCAATCCAGAAACTCTTAGAACCCCACAGTACTGGGATTTTTATGGAGGCATAATCAATTATGAACTCAATCTCTAGCCTCTCTCCCTGGCAGGGCTGAAAGATTATTCTTTTTTTTTTTTTTTTTTTTTTGTTTAGTGTTTTTTTTCATTTTCTGAGAGAGAGAGAGAGAGAGAGAGAGAGAGAGAGCGAGCAGGGGACAGGCAGAGAGAGGGAGACACTGAACCCGAAGCAGGCTCCACCAGAGCCTGATGTGGGGCTCAGACTCAAGAACCATGAGATTATGACCTGAGCTGTAGTCCGACATTTAACTGAATGAGCCACCCAGGCACCCCAGGGCTGAAAGAGTCTAATCATGGCTTGCTCTTTCTGGTGACCAGCCCTCACCTAAGAGTCTACAAGATTTGCCTTATTAGAACAAAAGATGTTCCTATCACCCAGAAAATTACAAGAGGTTTTAAGAGCTCTGTATCAAGCACTGGGGCAGAGACCAATATAAATATTTCTTATCATATCACAAAATCTTAGCTCCAACACTTACTAGCTCTGTGACCCTAGGCAAGTTATCTAATCTATCAGTGCCTTACTTTTCAACTCAAAAACATAACATTGTAACAACAGCTTGCACATAAAGTTGCTGTGGAAAATAAATTAATTATTGAATGCCAGTGTTCAATATATGTTAAGTATTACTATAATAAGTCATATTTTTTTCTTTAGGACTATAAAAGGTCAAAGAAGCAGAGATGATAAACTTTTACAACTATATGTCCCTGTACATATTTATGGGACAAAGCATAATGTTTTTTAATCAAAATTTTAAATGAATGCAAACAAAATGAATTAAAAAAAAATACTTACTTTGTAGCAGCAGCAAAATATCTGCTGGGCACCCAAACATTTACAGAACAAGGATAAAGAGGTGTCTGACAAGTCGTCTTGGAAAGACCATGCTTTTGACGATGTATCAAGACTTGAAAGAAAAAAAATACATTAATCATTACATCCATACTTTTTATATTCTTAATGTTTCCAAAACAAAAAAACAAAAATATTAAATATTTTATGAGTCTCAACCATTCTTTAAAAAGTGTAATAGTGGGGCACCTCAGTGGCTCAGTCAGTTAAGTGTCTGACTTCGGCTCAGGTCATGATCTCCGGGTTGGTGAGTTTGGGCCCCATGTTAGGCTCTGTGCTAACAGCTGGAGCCTGGGGCCTGCTTTGGATTCTGTGTCTCCCTCTCTTACTGCCCCTCCCCTGCTTGCACTCTGTCTCTGTCTCTTTCTCTCTCTCTCAAAAATACATAAACATCAAAAAAAAATTTTTAAGTATAATAATAGAACCTACAATACATGAAACTAAAGCCAAGTAAACATCTAATTCAACAATTGTCTTCATTTTTTGTTTAAGATTTTGTTTTTAAGTAATCTGTACACCCAGTGTAGAGCTCAAACTTACAACCATGAAATCTACAATTGTATGTTCTACTGACTGAGCCAGCCAGGTGCCCCCTGTCTTCATTTATTTTTAACTTAATGTAGTTCAGGTTCAACAGAGTATGTTAGCTCTGCTATTATGGAATATATATCCTGAATTTCTTAATAATTTAATTTTTTCTCTTTTTATATGTATAATACATTCACAGAGTTGCCCAATGTACATCTGAAGAATAACAGCTAAGTGGAGGGAATTGCCTTACCAGAGATCAATGTGTTATGAAGTTATGGTAATTAAGACACTTTGCTATTGGCACAAGTATAGAAAGACAAATTAATAAAACAAAAATAGCCTAGCAACAGACCCATACACATGTGGATATTTGAAATATGACAAATATTGTAGATCATTATGCAAATAATTCAATTAGGTGGTGTTAAGAAAAGAGATTATTCATAGGGAAAAGAATAGATTTAGATCCCTATCTCATAACACACACACACACACACACACACACACACACACACACACACACCACACCAATCAAATTTAGATGGACCAAGGATTTACATTTGAATGACAAAACTAAAAGCTTTCAGAATACAGGAAAGTATCTTTTTGATCATTTAGGAGGGACCAATTTCACAAACAAAACGCAAAAGCACTGGCCAAAAATGACTTATTAGTGTTAAGACTATCTGTTTATTAAAGAAAGTGAAAGACAAGCCAAAATTGAGAGAATAACAACATATATAACAAAGAATTAATATCCAGAATATATAAGATCAACCTAATTAAAAAAATAAAAGAGACGAACAGGTTTCTAACTGAAAAGGCAACATAAATGATGCATGAAATGCATGGAAAAATGCACAATCTCATTTGTAGTCACATAAATATTAATTTAAACCACAATAAAATACCATTTGACATTGCTGTTTAAAGTAGGCCTCTAAATTAACATTACACCAGCATGTAAAATAAACCACATCCCTAAGTATTTTGCTGCAGCTGACAATATTTTTTTCATAAGACTTCTTCAATGAACAGTGCTTTGATTTCATTGTGGACAGGTAACAGTTTCTAGATGAGAGCATTTAAGCAGCAATGTTTTACATACATCAGACTGGCCAAACTTTTTTTAAAAAGTCTGGGGTTGCTGAAAATGTTAAGGATAAATTTTACACATAGCAGATAAGAGTATGAATTGGAATACCATTATGGAAAACAATATGACATAACTCAATGAGTCTAGGCATACACATATCAATGATGCAGTTATTCCACTTCTAGGAATATATCCTAGAGGAACTCCTGCCCATGTATACTAAGAGACATGCACAAAAATAACATCATCATAACATCAGGAGACTTCTGGGGAAGATGGCAAAGTATGAGGACCATAAGCTCATCTCGTCCCAGAGACACAATTAGATATCGGCCAATTCAGTGTAAGTAACCCAGAAAATAACCCAAAGATTGGCAGAACAGACTCTCCACAGCTAAACGTAGAGAAGAGGCCACTTTGAAGAGGGTAGGAAGGACAGGGATGCGGTTGGGAGCCACATGGAACTGCAAGACTGTCCACAAGAGGAAGGAACACCATGGGCATAGAGAAAGCAGAGAAATAAACCCTCACACCAAGACAGCCCAGAGGAGGAAGACCAGTCCTCGTGACATTTGGCTTCGAAACCAGAGGGACTGAATTTCCAGAGTTCTTACAATCAGCGAGGCTTAATATTTGGAACTTTAAAAGAAATCAGCAAGCTCAAGGGACAGACAGGTGGCAGAGCCAGGAGGGCAAAAGGAAACTGAGCCCTTGCCCTTAAAGAGACAGCACAACAAACAGCCCCATGGAGATAGAGCACAGAAACAGCAGGTTGAACAATGCCTCAGGTATATGAGAGGGAGATATGTTTATACAAATCTCATTGTGTACTGGAGAGCCAGGGTCCTTGAGAGACTTCTCCAGGAACAAAATTGCTGGTGAGTGCCATTTCCATGCCTCACCCCCAGCATAATCACACCAACACCTTTGGGAACCAGCGCAATGCCAACACTTGCTAACTTGCTAACAGTGCACCCTGCCCCCAGTTCTCCTGCTGACATGCCCCTTCCAGCCAGGCCTCCAATCCAGGTCTCCTCCCACAGCAGATTCACATAAACATTTCTTTTTTTTTTTTTTTTTTAATTTTTTTTTTTCAACGTTTATTTATTTTTGGGACAGAGAGAGACAGAGCATGAATGGGGGAGGGGCAGAGAGAGAGGGAGACACAGAATCGGAAACAGGCTCCAGGCTCTGAGCCATCAGCCCAGAGCCTGACGCGGGGCTCGAACTCACGGACCGTGAGATCGTGACCTGGCTGAAGTCGGATGCTTAACCGACTGCGCCACCCAGGCGCCCCTGCATTTCTAACACCATGCATCACTACCCCAAGCACTTCTGCAGATCTGCTGCCTCCAACACAACCTGACTCAGTTCCTAGTTCTGGAGGTCCTGCCCTGCTAACTCAGGGCCTTGCTGGCACCAAGCACGCTGCCCCCATGTTCACCTGAAGTTAGATGCTCCTGGATCTCTGACAAACACCTGACCTGACTCAATTAGAGCCCAAGGGGGCCCCATACTGGCCCACTGACACCACAGAGACCAGATCCTGCCCATAAAAGACAAAGAGAGCCACTGCAGATGACTGGACTGAAGGCAAACATGGCTCAGCCACAACAGCAGGGCACATTCAACACTCATGGGAGACACACCTGAAGTTCCAGGTTCTGGTGAATAGGGGACACTGACATTGCATTGCAGGGCACTACAGAACCTATTCCTCATAAGGTCCTACTTTCAAGAGCAGGAGACATAGCTAACTTTTCTAACATGCAAAAACAGACACAGAGAGTTAGACAAAATGAGAAGACAGATGAGTTTGTCCCAAATGAAAGAACAGGACAAAATGACAAGAGACCTAAACAAAATGGAGATATATAATATGCCTGACAGAGAATTTAAAAATTTTTTTAATGTGTATTTATTTTTGAGAGAGAGACAGAGCACGAGTATGGGAGGGACAGAAAGACAGGGAGACATAGAATCTGAAGCAGGCTCCAGACTTTGAGCTGTCAGCACAGAGCCCAATGTGGAGCTCAAACCCACAGACCATGAGATCATGACCTGAGCTGAAGTCAGATGCTTAACCAACTGAGCAACCCAGGAGCCCAAAGAATTTAAAGTAATGGTCATAAAGATACTCATTAGGCTTGAGAAAAGAGTAAAGAATCTCAGCAAGACCTTTAACAAAGAGATAGAAAACATAAAAAAAAAAAAAAAAAGATGAAAAACTCAATAACTGAAGTTACAAATACACTAGATGGAAAACAGTAGCAACCTGGAGAACAGAGTAATGGAAAGCAATAAAGCTAAACAAGAGAAAAAATAATAATAATAAATGTGAAAGTAGACTTAGGGAACTCAGCAACACCATTATTCACATTATAGGACATTCACATTATAGGAATCGCAGAAGAAGAAAAAGAAAAGGGGGTAGAAGAAATTTACTTGAAGAAATAATAGCTGAAAATTTCTAAATCTAGGGGAAAAAAAAACAAAAATCCAGATCCAAGAGGTAGAGATCCCCAAACAAAATCAAACTAAGGAAGTCCACCTCAAGACCAACTAAAATGGCAGAAAATAGTTATTAAGAAAAAAATTTAAAAGCAACAACAGAAAAGTTACATCCAAGGGAAACTCCATAAGGCTATCAGCATATTTTTCAGCACAAACTTTGCAAGTCAGAAGGGAGTGCTAGATATATTCAAAGTGCTATGGGAAAAACAAACAAACAAACAAACAAACAAACTGCAGCCAAGAATACTGCGTCCAGCAAAGTTATCATTCAAATAGAGGGAGACAGTTTCCCAAACAAAAATTAAAGGAAGTCATGACCCGTAAATCAGCCTTATAAGAATGTTAAAGGGGACTCTTTGAGTGGATGGTAAAGACCACCAGTAGGAATAAGAAAAGTAGGAAACACAAAAGAAGTAAAAATAAGTTCACCTATAAAAATCAGTCAAGGGATTTACAAAAATAAAAGCATATAAAGTAGGGCACCGTATACCTATAAAGTGGGAGGAGAGGAATAAAGAATGGGTTCTAATTGAAGTAATAATCAAATTAGACTGCTGTATGCATATTGTATATAAACCTAATGGAAACCACAAATCAAAGACCAGTAATAAATATGCAAAAATAAAGAGAAAGGAATCCAAGTATATCACTAAAGAAAGACAACAAACCATAGAAGAAGCAAAGAACAACTCCAAAAAGAACCATAAAACAAGTAACAAAATGGCAATAAGTACATACCTACCAACAATTACTTTGAATACTCCAGTCAAAAGACAGCACAACAAAATGGATGAAAAAGCAACACCCATCTATATACGGCTACAAAAGACTCACTTCAGACCTAAAGATGTGCAGATTGCAGTGCCATGTCTATCTAGCTCAGTCAACATGAGACTCTTGATCTCAAGGTCATGAGTTCACACCCCACATTGGGGTAGGGTTTACTTTAAAAAAAAAAAAAAAAGTACATGAAGATTGAAAATAAAGGGATGGAAAAGCATTTATCATGCAAATGGAAGTGAAAAGAAAGCCAGGGTAGCAATACTTATATTGGACAAAATTGACTTTAAAACAAGGTCTGTAACAAGAAAGAAAGAAAGAAAGACCCCATATAATCATAAAGCATAAAACAGAACAAGAAGATATAACAACTGTAAATATTTATGCAACAAGCACCCAATACATAAAGCAGATAATAAGAAACATAAAGGGAGTAATCAATAGCAATAATAACAGTAGGGGACTTTAAAACCCACTTACATCAATGGATATCATCCAAACAGAACATCAACAAGGAAACCATGGTTTTGAAAGACACATTGGACAAGATGGGTCTAACAGATATATTCAGAACATGGTACATTCTACAGAATAGGTCACATATTAGGCCACAAAAGCAAGTCTCAACAAATTCAAAAAGATCAAAGTCATACCATGTATCTTTTCTGACTGCAACACTATGAAACTAGAAATCAAGAAAAAATCTGGAAAAAACACTAATACATGAAGGCTAAAAAACATGCTACTAAACAATGAATGGGTCAACCAAGAAATCAAAGAGGAAGTCAAAGAATACATGCAAGCAAATGGAAATGAAAACACAGTGGTCCAAAATCTCTGGGAGGCAGCAAAAACTGTTCTAAGAGGACAGCTTATAGCAATACAAGTCTATCTCAAGAAGCAAGAAAAATCTCAAATCAAGAACCTAACCATATACCTAAAGGAGCTAAAGAAAGAGGAACAAGCAAAACCCCAAAATAGCAAAAGGAATAAAATAATGAAGATTAGAGCAGAAATATATAGAAAAAACAAAACAAAACAATAGATCAATGAAACAAGGAGGTAGTTCTCTGAAAGATCAACAAAACCAATAAACCTGGAGCCAGACTCATCAGAGAGAGAGAAGACTCAAATAACCAAAATGAGAAATGAAAGAGGAGAAATGACAACTGATACCACAGAAATACAAAGGATTATAAGAGAGCATTATGAAAAATCATATACCAACAAATTGGACAACCTAGAAAAATGGGTAAATTCCTAAAAATATATAATATACCAAAACTGAAGTAGAAAGAAACAGAAAATAAACAGATCGATTACCGGCTATGAAATTGAATCAGTAATCAAAATTCCAACCAACCAACAAACAAAAGTCCAGGACCTGGTGGCCTCACAGATAAATTCTATCAAACACTTAAAAAAGAGTTACCTAATTTTCCAAAACTATTCCAAAAAATTGAAAAGGAAGGAAAGCTTCCAAATTCATTCTATGAGGCCAGCATTACCCTGATGTTGAAATGAGATAAAGGCACTAACAAGAAAGGGAACTAAAGGTTAATGTCCCCGATGAATATAGATGTAAAAATCTTCAATAAAACATTAGTAAAATGAATCCAACAATACATTAAAAAACTCATTTACCACGATCAAGTGGGCTTTATTCCTGTGATGCAAGGTAGTTCAATATTCTCAAATCAATCAACATGTATATCACATCAATAAGGGATAAAAAGCATAGTATCATTTCAACAGACGCAGAAAAAGCAAGCAAGGTAGTTCAATATTCTCAAATCAATCAACATGTATATCACATCAATAAGGGATAAAAAACATAGTATCATTTCAACAGACGCAGAAAAAGCAACAATATCCTTTCAAGATAAAAACCCTCCACAAAGTAGGTTTAGAGGGAACATACCTCAACATAATAAATGTCATGTATGAAAAACCCATAGCTAACATCATCCTCAATGGGGAAAAACTGAGAGCTTTTCCCCTAAGGTCAGGAAAACGACAAAGATGTCTACTCTCACCACTTTTATTCAACATAGTACTGGAAGTCCTGGTCACATAAATCAGACAACAATAAGAAATAAAAGGATCCAAATCAGTAAGGAAGAAGTCAAACTTCCACTATTTGCAGATGATATGACACTTTATACAGAAAACCCAAAAGACTCCTCTAAAAATCTACTATAACTGATAAATGAATTCAGTAAGCTCACAGGACACAAAATCCATATACAGAAATCCACTGCATGTCTATACATTAATAATGAAGTAGCAAAAAGAGAAATTAAGAAAGCAGTCCCATTTACAACTGCAACAAAAATAATAAAATACATAGGAATAAAATTAAACAAAGAGGTGAAAGACCTATACTCTAAAAACTATAGAACACTGATGAAAGAAACTGAAGAGGACACAAATGGAAATATATTCCATGCTCATGTACTGAAGAACAAATGTTGTTAATATGTCCATACTACCAAAAGCGACCTACAGACTTAATGCAATCCCTATCAAAATACCAACAGCATTTTTCACAAAACTAGAATAAATAATCCTAAAATTTGGATGGAACCACAAAAGACCGTGAATAGCCAAAGCAATCTTGAAAAAGAAAAACAAAACTGAATGTATGACAAAGCAAGATTTCAAAATATACTACAAATCTTCAATCAAAACAGTGTGGTACTGGAGTATCCAACCCTTGATAGCGGGTTTGTGAGTTCAAGCCTCACGTTGGGCATGGAAGCCTACTTAAAAAATAATAAAAGGGCACCTGGGTGACTCAGTCAGTTGAGCATCCAACTCTTGATTTCAGCTGAGGTCATGATTCCAGGGTCATGGGATCGAGCCCCACATTGGACTCTGCACTGAGCATGGAGCCTGCTTGGGATTCTCTCTCTCCCCCTCTGCCCCTCTCCTTCTCACTCAAATAAAATTTTTTTAAAAAAAGAAAAGAAATATTATTCAGCCATAAAGAATGAAATCTTGGGGCGCCTGGGTGGCTCAGTCGGTTAAGCATCCGACTTCAGCTCAGGTCATGATCTCGCAGTCCATGGGTTCGAGCCCTGCGTCAGGCTCTGTGCTGACAGCTCAGAGCCTGGAGCCTGTTTCAGATTCTGTGTCTCCCTCTTTCTCTGACCCTCCCCTGCTCATACTCTCTCTCTGTCTCAAAAATAAATAAATGTTAAAAAAAAAAAATTTAAAAAAAAAAAAAGAATGAAATCTTGCCATTTGCAACAACATAGATGGATTTAGAAATTATAATGGCGGGGTGCCTGAGTGGCTCAGTCAGTTAGGCAGCAGACTCTTGATTTCGTCTCAGGTCATGATCTCACAGTTTGTGAGACCATGCCCCACATGGAGCTCACACTGCTAGTGCATGGAGCCTGCTAAAAAAGTAAAAAAAAAAAAAAAAAAAAAAAAAAAAATTATAATGGTATGTGAAGTCAGTCAGTCAGAAAAAGACTAATAACATAGGATTTCACCCACAGGTGGAATTTAAGAAACAAAACCAAGAGATAAACCAAAAAAAAACACACAAAAAAACAAAACAAAACAAAAAAACCAGACTAACTATAGAGAAGAAACTGATGGTTACCAGAGGGGAGGTGGGTAGGAGGATAGGTGATACAGGTGATAGGTGATCCCTCCTATTAAAGGGATTAAAGGGAGGGATTAAAGAGAACACTTACCATGATGAGCACTGAGCAGTGTACAGAATTGCTGACTTACTATATCATACAACTGAAACTAATATAACACTGTATGTCAACTATATTGGAATTTAAATAGATCATCATTATCATCGTAACATTTTTATAATGGCAAAACTGCAGAAACAAACCCAAACATTTACATACAGTAGAACGGATAAATTATGGTATATTCCTATAATGGAAAGCTAGAGAAGTATAAAAATCACTATATTATATGGATGAATTTCCCAAACATAATTTTGAGCAAGAAAAGTAATTGGCAGGGGCACCTGAGTGGCTCAGTGGGTTGAGCATCTCACTTCAGCTCAGGTCATGATCTCTCACTTTGTGAGTTTGAGCCCCACGTGGGGCTCTGTGCTGACAGCCCAGAGCCTGGAGCCTGCTTCAGATTCTGTGTCTTCTTCTCTCTCTGTCCCTCCCCTGTTCGCCCTGTCTCTATCTCTCAAAAATAAATAAACATTAAAAAAAAAAATTTTTTTTTAAATCACACATGGTAGGAGTGCCTGAGTGGCTCAGTCAGTTGAGTGGCCGACTTCAGCTCAGATCACCATCTCGCAGTTCGTGAATTCAAACCCCACATCAGGCTCACTGCTGTCAGCGTGGCGGCCACTTTGGATCCTCTGTCCAAGACTACACGTGCTCACTCTCTCTCAAAAATAAATGTTAAAAATATCACACATGGTAAATGAAGGAACAGCAATTATCCATTCAAGGTTTGGCAAACACTTCCAAATAATAATTCTAAGTGTACTAAACAAGAAAACCTTGCAGAAACCTTGGCAAGATCCTCAAAATAATAATTCTCTTTAATATAATAATTCCAACCTACTATAAAACAATCAACCACCATTATTTGGAATCCCAAGTCAGGACAACCAGAGATTAACTTTTCAACAGAAATCTATGAAACTGTGACAGACTAAAAAAACAAATTGCAAAAATACCACTACATTGACCCTTGAACAACACAAGTTTAAACTACATGTATCCACTTACATGCAGATTTTCAATAAATACAGTATAGTACTGTAAATGTATTTTTGCTTCCTCATGATTTTCTTAATAACATTTTTTCCAGCTTACTTTATTGTAATAGTACAATATATAATACATATAACGTACAAAATACGTGTTAATCAACTGTTATCAGTAAGACTTCCAGTCAACATTAGGCTACTAGCAGTTCCATTTTTGAGTTAGGGGGAAGCGAGGGACAGGGGGGGAGAGGGTGTGTGACAGTTACCATGGTCTGTCCCTGTTCCACTAGCTGGGGGTAGACTCAATAAAGAAAGAAACTAAAAAAAATGTTATATGCATATTAGCAACTGCATGGGAATGGGGGGGGGGGCACACTCCTAATCCCTACACTGTTCAAGGGTCAACTATATTTAAATAGCACTGTTAGATCATCATACCTGTGTTTTTAATCCCTCTGTAGTCAATTTGTCTATGTGTATTATTACATGCCATTAACACATTTCTTCTCCCCTCACTCTTAGCAGATAACCTTGCTTGCTACTTCAGAGAAAATAGAATTATCTCAACTACTTATGAACCTACCTGAATCTGTACTCTCAAGTCACTCCCACGCCCACCCCTTGGAAAAGAGAAATTATTCCCTCTCCTTTGCTAGTTTATTCTTTTTTTTTTTTAAACATTTATTTATCTTCAGAGAGAGAATCTCAAGCAGGCTCCACACTATCAGTGCAGAACCCAACGTGGGGCTCGAATCATGAACAGTGAGATCATGACCTGAGCCAAAATCAAGAGTAGGCTTAACCGACAGACACCCAGGCACCCCTCCTTTGCCAGTTTATTCTTATACCTGAAACTGAAAGGTTAGAGTTCTGTAATCCTCAGTTTCCCTAGGAGATCTTATCCATCTAGTCTTTGCCTTCCCACTACACCCACCACACTCTGGGCCACCATCATCTATCATATGGATTACTGCAACAAATTCAAAACTATTCTATCTTCTACCCTTGGTCTTCTCCATTTCTTTTCTACCCACCAGTAAGATCATTTAAAAGTGAAAATATCATGATATCCCTAAAATGCTTGGATGACTTGATCATTGAATAAAGTAAATTCCTAACAAGGTCCTCCATGAGCTACTTCTAACCTACTGTGATTTTCATCTAACAGGACTCTCTTTCATACTTGCCATACTTCAAATACACCGGCCTCCTTTCAGTTTCTAAGACACACCCTGTTTTTTAACCACTTTAGTATTTTCAAATATAAAATTAATCTTCCCTCCATCTGTAACATTCTCCCATACCCCGCCCCCATTCCCTTTCCATAGCTAATTCCTAAATATCCTATGATCTTTGAGGGATATTTCAGGGACTCTATTAAAGTACTACTTCAGAAAAGTCTTCCCTGAAGATTCAGAAGAGGCTAGGCCTCCTCACATACACTCCTATAGCACCTTGTACTTTCCCCTCACATCACTTAGGACAATTGTAATTAAAGAAAATAACTAGCCAATTAATGTCTGCTCCTCATAAATGATAAGCATCATGGGGAGGGAATGTGTATAGCTTATCCACCATTTCTGTCCCTATCACATAGCACAGTGTTTGTTTAAACACACACACACACACACACACACACACACACACACACTAAACATCTGTTGAATAAAGGAAGTAAATTCGAACAAATGAAAGCACAAAGTGGATTTAAATTACTTTAAATATTATTCATTACAACACATGGAAGAGGGGTGGCATTTTGTTGAAGATCCATTGATTTTTTCATTTATTCAACAATGAATATGCCAACAAAACATGTGCTAGCACTGCTTTAAGCATTTAGTGAACAAACCAAACAAAAATCCCTGTCCTCATGGAGCTTACATCCTAGCGGGGGGAGATAACACTATTAAACACAAAATGGTAGTGATGGAGAAGGGGGAACCCAGTGGGTAAAAGTGACTGAGTCAAGAGGACAGTGGGTTGCAACTTTAAGTTAAAGTAGGCCTCATCAAAAAGGTGACATGTGAGCAAAGACTTGAAAGAAATGAGAAAATTACTCATACAAGTATCTAGAAAAAGTGTTTGAGACTCACCCCAGCTGGGAGAAAAAGTTCTCCCAAGGCAGAAATGTTCTTGGGGTTGATGAGGGAACAAGGAAGCTAGTGTGGCTAGAGCACAATGAGTGAGGGAACAGGGTAACTGTGAACAGGTCAGAGGGTAAGCTGGGTAAATGGGGGTGGGACTAAGCAGGAACAATATGATGTGGAATACCCTCGGGCAGTGCTATCCAATGGAAGTATAATGTAAACTACATGTATAATTTTAAATTTTCCAGTAGCCACAATAAAAAAGGTAAAAAAGAAACCAGTGAAATAAAAATTAACATATTTTATTACAGCTAATACCACAAAATATTATTTCAACATGTTATCAGTATAAAAATTTCAGGTGTTCAACTGTTTTTGGTACTAAGCCCTCAAAATCTAATGTGTATTTGACACGCTCAATTCAAATTAGCTATGTCTGAAGTGCTCAATAGTGGATAACATGGACAGAACAACTGCAGGCCATTCTAAGGACTTTAGATTTAGAAAAATGGGGAGACTTTCAGAATTTTGAGCATAAGAGTAAGTTATAGGACCGATTTCACTACTTGTTGAGAACATAGAGAAATCCAGGTGAGGAATGGTAACAGCATGCAAGGTAGTTGCTATAGAGTTGTGAGAATTTAGATTTTGGATTTTATTTCGAGGGTAAAATCAACAAGATTTGTCAACTATTTATTTAACGTGAAGTATGGGGAAAAGGGGGAGTTGAGGATATTCTCAGGTTTGGGCCCAGACAACTGAAACATTGAAGTTATCATCAAATGACATGAGAAAGACCACAGAATATGAAGAGCTTGATTTTAGACAAGTGTTAAGTGCTAATAAGATATACAAGTGGAGATCTAGAACTGGCAGATGAGTTTAAGAATCTAAAGTTCAGGAGATGTCCCAACTATAGATATAAATTTGAGAACCATTAGATATGGACAACAAACATAAATTTGAGAGCCATTAAGATATAGACAATAGTCAAAGCCAGGAGACTTAAATGAGATCACCCAAGGAGTGAAGAATTTATATACAAAAGACATGAAGATGAAAGATGGGATCTTGGCCCCTGAGACATCCCAAGGTAAGAGGAGGAGGAACCAGCAAAGTAATGTGAGAAATGACAGTGAGATAAAATTAAAAAAAAAAAAAATTATGAGAGCAAGGAGTCTTAGAAGACAAGAGAAGAAAATGTGACAAGCAGAGAATAACTTTTAGTTCTCTTTTTGGTTTGTCTAATGTAATGTTATTTCTGTCATACACGAAGATAATGTTATTAGTCTCTTTTGCTCGTTAGTAATCAGGCGCTGTGATCTCTTGCCACCACTCTTTTAAGCAACAACTATCCCAAATAGAGAATGCTGGTCTTGACCCTAAACGTTCAAGAAGCTCAAAGAAAAACATAGGAGGCAGTTAAAAAAAAAAAAAAAAAATCACTGGCCTGTGAGTGAAGCTTCAGTTCTTCCTCCAGCTACTGACTAGTTATATGAACTGTGACATACCTTAACAGGATGTTTCTTCCTCTGTAAAATGCGAGTGATGCTGGGGGCTGCCTCCACTTAAAGAGCTACCTTAATTAAGTAACAAAAAGTATCAGTGCCTCAAAAACACAAAACAAAAATTAAAAAGCACTGTACAAAAAAAAAAAAAAAAAAGCATTGTACCAAAAAAGGGCTGTCCTCCTAGACAATTGGAGCTTCCTAAGTGCTGAAAAGATCTGCTACCAAGAAGTACTACACAATTAGTCTCCATATGATAAATGTTGATGCAAATTAGGCAAGGTCTAGACGTTAAAGAATTGCCTGCAACAACGTACTCCCAAAAGCACCCACGGGTATTTTGTAAAGTGTTCAAGTTTACAGATGTAGGTCACTCAAATATACCACCTCTTCCATACCAGAACTCACTTCTCTTAATCAAATTCCTTTCCCGCGCAGCCCACACCCCCAGTAACGCAGACAGAACCGTGTCTTGGCCTCCGTCCCTACGGGTGACTGCCGGGGGCGGGGGGGCCGGGGGCAGTGTGCATCCCTCCCCCCACCCCCCACTCCACCCCTAAGGTGGACGGCTCCAGAAAGGAGTGAAACCTCTGATAAGGTCGCTTTTAAGTAGCAATAACCCTCTGGAGGACTTAGAACCCCAAAACAGCAGGAAACTTTTCGAGCCCCAGTGCAGACCCCTGCTTAGGAGAGTCCGGCTTACAACTGGAGTCTCCACGCCAGAGCTATTTTCCCCCTAAGCGCAGACAACTGCTTGCTTTACCTCTACCGAGGTATCTTATGGTCGCCGCCATGTCGATGATTCCGGATTGTGTTGACGAAATGGGTCCTACGCTTCAACTTGGAAGAAACTTAAAAAGGGTTCCTCTCCGGAATTGGCAGAGGGGGAAGGATTAGAAAGAGCAAGAGGAAAAGGGGCGGGAACCAAAACAGGCTCTCAAGCCTGCAGGGAAGGGCGAACAACGCCTGTGCCCCGTGGCGGTGTTACACTCAGTCTCCCGTGCTAGTCTTCCGTGCTAGGACCCTATGTTTCGTGGTTCCGGTAAGGCAACTTAACCTATCTTTAGAGAAATCTCCTCGTGGAAAATACGGTCCTGTTGGCATTGCCCTGTTTTATTTCTTTTTTTCCTCTTTGATTCTGCATATGAACTCAGAACGATAATTTTAATATATTGTGAGAATACCCAGGAAAGCATGAAAAACAAAATCTGAAGAATCTCACCAGCTTCCATCGCTCCATTTCCAGCCTGAAAAAATTTTAAAATTCGCCAGGTTTTCCACTACCACCCAAGGCGGGTGTCCCACTCTCTTTTTATCTCAACCCAAGATCAACGTGGTTCTAAGTTAATCTTAATCTAAGTTAGAATCAATTGAATAATACTTGAAAATTTTGTATAACACTTCTAGTTTTAAAATGGCAGGTTTGAGACCTACGCACTGGTTATTATGACTGAAAAAAAAAATCAGTATCCTTTCCATTACGTCACAGCTGTTGGCGGTGTCGTTTAATCTAAAATGAATTTGAGCAGATTATATCACTTCCCAGTTTAATTAAAAACCCTCCAGTAACTCTCTATCCCCCCCCCCCCCCCCCACACACACACTCACACTCACACACTGGAGCTCCCCTCTGGTCTTTGTTATCTCCCCAGCCTCAAATAGCTGCCAACATCCTTCTTCCGCCCAAACACACATATACACGCACACTTCATCCCCCCCTCTCTTTAGAATGAATATTTTGCACCAGCTCCCTAAATAACTTTTTAAACATTTTGGCTCAAGCTTTACTCACTGATGAAGGCTCCCTCCTCCCTGAGTTATGGCCACCTCTTCCTGGTTTTGAACACTACCCAGGCATATCTGCTTATATTTGTTGAAACAGTTTAATTGAGGGGTTCCTGGGTGTCTCAATCAGTTGAGTGCCCGACTTTGGCTCAGGTCATGATTGCATGGTTCATGGGTTCAAGCCCCACATTGGGCTTTGTGGTGACAGCACAGAGCCTATTTCAGAATCTCTGTCTCTCTCTTTCACTGTCTCAAAAATAGACATCAAAAAAATAAAGTTTTATTGATATATATTTAATATACCATGCAATTCACCAATCTAAATTGTACAATTCAATGGTTTTTAGTAACCATCACTACAATATATCTTTTGCCACCAATCTGAGCTTTTTGTGGGCAGAAATCATATCTTATTCATTTTTATAACTTCAATGCATTACAGTACTGTGAGAAGTGAGATGATTCATTTTCAGAAATACCAAATAAAAACTGTGCTGTCTAGTTAACAATAGGTTTACAACATATTGGAAATATGTACAACCCCTTCCCCCAACAATGAAGTCCCAAACCCTTAGACCCTTCACTTCCTCTCCATATCTTGAGCTTTGCAATGAGCATGCACCAAAGAACTGAAGTCTGTGTCACTTCAAGGAATGTACATTTGTTCCAGTCAGACTTCTTCTTGCCTTACATGGGCATAGACAACTTCTGGGTAAGGCTGTAACCTCTGGAATACTCAGCCAATGAAGAATCAGGGGAGGGACTTGCTTGCTAGGAGGTAAATCGTCTGCTGTCACTGCCCCGAGTGTGCCTGTCCATCAGACACCTGCTCTTGCAAGAATGTTGATTAAAGCCTTGCTTCACTGTGCTCTGAGGCTCTGCATCCCTCCTTTGACTGGGTCAGTGGGTTTATTTCTCACAAGTTATCTGGCACATAAGAAGCCATCAATAAATGTTTGATAGTAAATGAATATATACCTGTATGAATTAGTGACTCCATTAGAATGGCAAGCCTGCAAAATTAACTTGCTTCCATGAAGCTGCCCACAAGAAGTTGGACTGAATCAAAGTAAGAATTTTCATGCTTTATTTCATATTTATATATTGTACCCATCTACATGAAGGATAAGATTTCTAATTTATTTCCCTGTCTTATTAATACCTAAGCAGTTACTTCAAAGGTTCCACACCATTTATGACTGTTACATACACACACAAAAAAATTCAGGGGCTCCTGAGTGTCTCAGTTGGTTAAGTGTCCAACTCTTGATTTGGCTCAGGTCATGATCTCATGGTTCATGGGTTTGAGCCCTGCAGTGCATTGGGCAGTGCAGAGCCTGCTTGGGATTCTCTCTCCCTCTCTCTCTGCCCCTGCCCAGCCTGTGATCTCTCTCTTTGAAAAAAATTCCAAGAACTTGAATCTACTTTTATAACTTCCTTCCCTTTCTCCCTGCTTCTTTTCTTTTCTCCTTTCTTTTCACAAATATGCTACTATTTGCCATGTGACAAGTAGTGTGCTTGGCTATGCACAGATGTGGCAAAAAAAACCAACACAGCCGTTAATCCCATGATCCTTAAAAATTAATTTTTTAATGTTTATTTTTGAGAGAGAGCATGAGCAGGAGAGGGGCAGATTGAGAGGGGGACAGAGGATCCAAAGCGGGCTCTCCACTAACATCAGTGAGCCAGATGTGGGGCTCAAACCCACAAACCATGAGGTCATGACCTGAGCTAAAGTTAGATACTCAACTGACTGAGCCACCCAGGCAACCCCAGAATTAATTTCATTTGAGGATAAGTTTAAGAGTTTGGGCAAGTTCACCAAATCCATTTCCAGACAAAAACACTTAGATTAAAAATGCTTTTCCTTAGCCTCTACAATTCCCCTTTTCCATAACTAAGATCAGTTGGCCTCCATCCGTGCACATCTTTATGTCTCCTGTTATAACAAGATAATTTAAACACTCAATATTGGGACTCAGAGTAACATGTAGTATGCTTGTAGTAGTAGCCTTATTAAAGCTGTGTCCTGTAGAAGTGAAACTTATCTAACTGCCCACTTTGACCATCAGAACTTGATGGCATTAGTCAGATGAAATCCAAAGTCCAGTTATCTATATATAATAACACATAAAGAGGTTATTTAACTTGAGACTAAAAACTACAAAAATCCACACTCTGAAATGGGAACTCCGAGCCTCTAAATATTGAGTATGTAATGAGGGTCTCGCTGAAGAGGGGCAGTAGAAGTTTTGGTTAAGCAGTGGTGCTCTGGAGCCAAACATTCTGGGTTTGAATCCCAGTATCAATACTTACCAGCTATGTGACTGGGGGCATGTTGCTATACCTCTTTGGGTCTCGGTTTCCTGGGATACGGGGCTGATGAGATAGTTTATTGAGGTACTTACTACAGTACCTGGCACAGAGTAAACACTCATTCAGTGTTACCACTTGTCAGTAGTAAGGAACCAGTGAGTGCTCTTAACCAGAAAGGCAAAATGAATAAGCTATCCTAGTACTTTTTCTTCCATTATCTGCTTATTTCTTAATATGATACATGCTGTTTGTGTCTCTACATGTGCTAGGATGTCACGTTCTGTATTTCAGAGCTTTTATTAGTATTTGCAGAAAGTCTTTAGGCTGGTTTTATAACATCCTCAAAGTTCACTCTAAACGCAACTTTTCCCAGTTGATTTCTAGGAAGGTTTATACTCTCCAGGAGTCTTGGCAATATGCCAGTTGTCTGCCTGCTTGGCTAACTTCCCTGGGGAAAGCTTTTAAATATTTGCCTAGCCCTGTAGCTTCTTCAACCATCTTTCAATTGTGCTGGAAACTCCTCTGCAAGAAGAGTCACTTCCCTTTTTGGGTTCAAGTTGAAAATGAATTCTCTTATTGGATAAAAATAAGGAACTCCATGACATATCCTACTTCCAATAGTATGCATCAGAATCACCCAGAAGGCTTGTTAAAACAGATTACTGGGCTCTACACCCCAGAGTTTCTGATCCAATAAGTTTCTGATCCATGGGCATGGCCCATGAATTTGTATTTATAATAGGTTCTCAGGTGATGGTGAGAACTGTGTACTGGTCCAGAGACCACACTTTAAAAACCACTCCCTATGGAATACCATGAAAGATTTGCATCCATACCTATCATTAACTTAGGGAGGAGTTGTTTCATTTAACAATTTTATACTCGATATAATACAGGCAATAAAAGTATTAATTCCCATGTGTGGTATGTTTCTAGGACGAGAATCTACCCACTCTTATCTTCTCTTCTATATAGAAACTGCTATTCCATACCTGGGTTTCAGCTCCAAAACAGTTCAGCTGCCAGATGGGAGAATTTCTGGTCTTTGCCTATCTAGATTTTAAGTATCACCAACTCCTAGACCTCCTTCTTTGTGCTTACTGAAGACTCAGGTTATTTTTTCATGAAGAAATGTCTACTTAGAGTGATTGCTTAGTCATAGAGTGGAAAATTTGAGGAATTGGAACTCGTTTCATCTTGTCCACACCCCACCTCCAATATGGGACCTTCTTTGTCCCACCACCCCTAGCTGACTACTTTATTTATTTTTTTTTTCAACGTTTATTTATTTTTGGGACAGAGAGAGACAGAGCATGAACGGGGGAGGGGCAGAGAGAGAGGGAGACACAGAATCGGAAACAGGCTCCAGGCTCCGAGCCATCAGCCCAGAGCCCGACGCGGGGCTCAAACTCACGGACCGCGAGATCGTGACCTGGCTGAAGTCGGACGCTTAACCGACTGCGCCACCCAGGCGCCCCCTGACTACTTTAATTCCAGATTGAATTAGGAGATTTAGAACTGTCTAGTGGAATGCTGGTAAATGTTTAACTGGCTCTCCAGTACAAAAGAAACAAGTTTAGTATTTACCAATCTCTTTGGTATCAATATTCCTACAGTAACTGGTTTCAAGCTCTGAAACATAAGATCAACCAATTCACAAAATTCTGACAACTTAGCACTTGGTTCTTACATGACTATCGTGTACTACTGGAAGTTTCCTAGTAAAAGCCCTTGTTAACTTTTAAAAAACCTAAACCAAACCAATTCATCCTAGAGCACACTTCTCAAACCTCAATCTGAATACAAATTATTTGGGAATCTTATTAAAATGTAGATTCTAGGAACGCCTGGGTGGCTTAGTGGGTTAAGCATCCAATTCTTGATTTTGTCTCAGGTCATGATCTCATGGTTCATGGGATGAAGCCCCACATTGGGCTTTGCACAGACAGTGTAGAGTCTGATTGGGATCCTCTCTCTCCCTCACTTTCTGCCCCTCCCTGACACTCATGCACATGAACACATGCTCTAAATAAGTAAATAAATAAACAAATAAATAAGTACATAAATAAAATATGGATTCTAATTTAGTAGGTATAGGGTGGACCCTGAGTTTCTAATTTCTAGCAAGCTCCTAAGTGATGTTGATGCTACTGGTTCATGAACCACACTTTGAATAACAAGTTGCTAGAACACATCCTAGAATGAAATTCATATTTCTATCATTAGTCTCAGACCAGAAACTTTTGAATAGCCTCTATCTTCTTAATACATAGAATATAAACTGATGTAGATTCCCAAATTTCTGGGTATAAACTCCATGACCTCCATCTTTCAGTTGTGGTACCAGAAATATCAGTAAGTGACTGCCCCACCCACATCTGTTTCTGGTGAAAACTTCCCCATCCCACATAAATAAAATTCCCCAGCCCCAGCTATCAGGACCACTTGAAGCCATCTGATCCAAGGAAAGTCCACCCATACTGTAACCAGTGATCTGGCTTGAAAAACCTAGGCTGACCCTTCTTCTCATAAAACTGGAATTGGGGAAGTGAAAAGCTGAAACATTTAGGTGGGAGAATTCAAGCTATTAGATCATAAGTAGATTCAAGGCAAAAGAAGCTTTGAAAGACAAGCTGAAATTATTAGTGAGCAGAAATGGTGTATGAACAGAGTTACATGAAGCTAGTCACTTTCAAGAATAGAATAGAATGAGGATGCTGGGGAAAGCAGAGATATCATGAGGAAGAGATCAGCCAGCCCCTGAGAGGAAGATAGCAGATGTAGTCACAGTTCCTGTTACAGTTTCCGTCACGTCTGCTGTATCACTCTATCCCTCTCCCTGCATTCTTTTGAGATCCCTATCTACCATATATATCCCCACAATAATCCCTGGTTTCTTGACTAGTACCAGTGAGTTTCTGTATCTTCTAAACAAACAAACAAGCAAAAAACCTTATTAAAATTGTGGATCTCTAGCTATTCTGGTCATGATGCATGAATTGGCAATGCTCTACCAGAATTAGTAGCAAAACCTTAATTGCAGAATCTCAGAGTTTGAAAAACTTTGGAAGTCTTCTATCTATCTGAAGTATAAACCCTGTCTATAATTCTCTGCTTAAATTTACAGTGGCAAAGTCTTGAGTATTCCATAAGGTAGTTCATCCTTTTCTTTTCTTTTTTTTTTTTTTTGGACAACTCTAATTGTTAAAGCTGTTCCCTATGTTAAAGCTGAAATAATCTTCCTTCTAACTTGGACCCAATTGAACCCTTTGGGTCAATTCCATTTCCATAGGGCAAATCCACATTCCTGGTATTGGATAACAGCTGTCATGCCTCTTATGTCTTCTCCTCACTTAGCTGAGGATGTTCACATTCTTACCCACCCCAGTTCCTCTCTTCCATGGCATGGTGGTGAACTTTTCATTTTCCCAGGAGCCTTATCAAGGATATACTGGATATACTCTAGATTGCCGGTGTCTCTTTTAAAAAGTAATCCCCGAATTGAACAAAACACTCCAGAGGAGAAAGGGGTATTGCTCCTGGAAAAATTAACACAATGTAGATTGTAGCAACTCTTTTTTTAAATTTTTTTTAATGTTTATTTGATTTGAAGGAGAGAGAGACAGAGCATGAATGGGGGAAGTATAAAGAGAGAGGGAGACATAGAATCCGAAGGGGGTGCAGGCTCTGAGCTGTCAGCACAGAGCCCAATGTGGGGCTCGAACTCACGAACGACATGATCATGACCTGAGCTAAAGCTGGACGCCTAAACAATTGAGCCACCCAGGTGTCCCAGATTGTAGCAACTTCTAATGGCTTGTAGTACATTGTAATTCCTTTGTTTTTCTTTAGTACTTCTTTATGACTAAAGGCATACCACAAGTATCCCAGATTTGAACTAAACCAAAAGTTTCCTCTAATGAACTTCTTGCTTTAAGATTTCTGTATTTTAGAATACCTCTGTCCGATACAAATATAGTGCAAATCACATATATACTTTTAAGTTTTCTAGTAGCTATGTTAAAAAAGTAACACAAAATCCACACAATTATTTAAAATTAATTAAAATTAAAATTAATGCTAATAATTTAACTCAATTTGCCTGTAATATCAGTTCAACATGTAATATTAAAAATATTGAGATATTTTACATTCTTTTTTTATACTGTCTTTGAAGTTCTATATGTATTTTACACTTATAGCCTATCACAATTAAGACTGAGTCCATTTTGGATGCTCAATAGCCACATGTGGCTACCATATTAGCACAATTTTAGAAAAAAAAAGAACAGCTACTTATTGAACTTTTGAACACTTACTTATTGAACACTTACCATGTGCAAGGCACTTTTCTAAAGTGTTAACATATTTTAACTGTTTAAATCTTCACAACAACTCTATAAGATAGGCACTATAATTATTCCAATTTTCAGATGAAGGGATAGAGGTACTGGGAAGTTAAGTAACTTGCCCAATTAATAAGTAGTTGAATTGAGATTTCAACCCAGGATGCCTGGCTCAAGAGACTATAATTTTTAACCACTATTAGACATGTATCACACACATACTTAATGCTGGACACTGTGCCAAGCACCATGCATATAGTATCTTGCTTAATCCTCATTTTATAGATGAAGAAACAGAGGCTCCAAAAAGTTAGTGACTTGCCAAAGCCCATGCAGATAGTGTTAGAGCCTAATAACAGCTCATTATATCTGACTGCTGCACCCTCCTCCTGCTTCACTGCCCAAACTCTGGTGTTTAAACATACATACACCCATGACTCAATATTTTTGATGCTGATGTCTTAAATTAGAAAATGGCCAGATGATATCAGAGTCTGTGGGAGAAAATAAATAACACACAAGCACATATGTATTATTTTTTGATCTTCAAAGCCAAGCATGTAAATCACAAGCACCAACAAAACACTAATTAGAGTTAATTTTTATCTTCAATGCATGTAGAGGTAAAACTTGCTTGAAATATTTATCTAGATATGGAAATGTATGTTTATTTTTTCATTTAGTTTTTAAGGGTCTCTCTTATACCTGAGGTGTCTGGGTAGCTCAGTTGGTTAAGCATCCAACTCTTGATCTTGGCTCAGGTCATGATATCACAGTTTGTGGGATTGGGCCCCATGTTGGGTTCTGTGCTATCAGCTTGGGATTCTCTCTCTCCCTCTCTCTGCCCCTCCCCATCACTTGTGCTCTCTTTCTCACTGCCTCTCAAAACTAAATAATTTTTTTTAAAAAAAGAGCCCCTCTTACCCAATTTTTGTTTTATTATTTTTGTTTAAAGTTTAATTTTTTTTTTATTTATTTATTTTTTAGTCATCTCTACACCCAGTGTGGAGCAGGAACCCATGACCAAAGATCAAGAGTCACATGCTCTACTTAGCCAGCCAGGTGCCGCTGGAAATGGATTTTTTTTTTAACATTTTATAAGGTCTGAGAAAAATAACAATACCAACAAAGCAATTCTCCGGGAAACGTTTTGTTTTTATAGAAGAGTGTGCCCAACCCACAAGAGGAGGCTGTAAGTAACTGAAAGGATGTGACTCTCTTCCTCCCTTTTGTGCTGTGTGGCTTTATTGTTTTGTAGACTTAGAAGTGAACTTGACATTTTGTTGTTGCACTTTTTTTCAGGTCTTTCTTTTAGACAAGGTCAAACTGAGGCTGAGTCCAAGCCCCAGTGTTAGTTTGGGGTTAAGAAGCTCTTTCTCTCTTTCTGGATATCTCCTTTTAACTGCTTCAGGAAATGAGCTCAAGGTTTTTAGGGAATCTTGGGAATTATTTCTTAGTCATTTTATCTGAAAAGTATGTGGTGTAAATACTCTAATATACACCTGTGAACAGTAGCATCTCATCTTTGTCTAAATTATCTTATCCTGTCAAACAAAGTTTCTGTTGCTGCAACTGGGTTAGCATTTGTCTTCTTCCTATAGTCATCGGGTGGTAGAGGGAGAAGAGTAGTGGTATTGGAGGGAATGGTGGGAGACGGTGGGGAGAAAGGCGACTCAGAGTAGAGGAGCCTTTAACAATCAAGAAGCCAGAGGTTCAGGTCAGGCTTTCCTGGCCTCAGCTTCCGTGATATCTTGTTAATTTATGCTAAACCATGAATAACTGTTAAGGGTTAATTTTTAAATTAAAAATAAAAGATCATTTTCTGGCTCCTCTGGGAGAGATGACAGAGATCTAACCCAAGTAAACAATAAAACAAGCGCAGATTAAAGGGATATACAGGGGCCCAAGTTAAGACAGTAATGAGCATCCTTATCCATCAGGAAAAATAGATTGTAATTAGAAAATTTAATAAATTTCTCCAAAGGTCAAAGGTCAAATAATGGCTGGGAATAGAAATAAGGATGGAAGCGTTACTAACTAAAATCTATTTTCAACTGCGATAATCTAGGTTCTAAAATAGGTACAGATAATGATCTTTCTTTAGTTTGTACCATCAAAACTGATATAAAGCATGTCATTCGTTTCAAGAAAACACAAGAATGCATTGCTTTTCTGAACTCTCTCTAGAAGGAGGGCTACAGAAATTTACAGAGTAAGATGCCCTTGTTCCCAATGTCCCACTATACGAAGAGACCTGACAAGCCTTCCGTGGTTGACAGTGAGTGGGGATTTTTGCAGTGTTACCACAAGTCACCACTTCTACAGCACACAGACAGATCCAGGAAGTAGCGGCTATGTAATAGGAGGGCTCCACTTAACCCAAGCTGTGTGCATCTTGAGGTTCAGATACCTGTTGGGACAGACAGAAGAGCAGCAGAGTGTCTGTGCTTGGCTCTGAGGAGCTGTTCATTCCAAGGGAGGTGAGAGTATTTGAAGGACACAGCACCAGGGTGAGAAGGCAATTCTGAGCGTGTTCCTCGGGGCTCTGCTCTGCCGAGTGCCTTCCAAGCATGAGTGTTGGAACCTGAGAATGGAGGCAAAAGAAAAACATGTAAAAGAGACACTTCACTGAAACCACTTTAGGGACCCATGAGCACAGATCTTGTTGTTTAGGGGAACCAGGTAACAAAGAGGACTTGAGAGAAATTCTTGAATGCAGCATGCTGTAGTCTGTGACTCGCTTGGGACAGTGATAGTTCTGGTGGCTTTGATATCTTTCTTACAGACAGAAAGTAACCAAAAGCAGCAGGAAAGGACAAAAGGAACTGACATAATGCAGTAGCAAACATGTTTGGGAACACTCAGTGCAACACTCCCTTGCAACAACCAGTACATCCGTGCAGAGTTTGGGAGCCCTGGTGGGTAAAGTGTAGAGCCAATCATTATCAGCAGGGTCCTAAGGTTCTAGTTGACCCCTGGTGTGGAAAACACCGGCTGCAGGTAGAGAGCCATCTCAATATAACACAAGCAACTATGATTATTTTTTACAAGAATGTTGCCCAGTTATGAAGTTTGTTAGGTCTCATCTAATGTTTGATTTTCCTAGATTTTAGCAGGCTTTTTTTTCTTGCATCGTTTTATAAAATATCTAATTCCAGTTTACACATTGAAATATGGCACACTGTACCCTAGATCTCAACCTAATATTAGTCGAATTATAGTTGACCCTTGAGTAACATGGGGGTTATGGTTCCAACACGCAGTAGAGTCAAAAATCCATAACGCTTGACTCCCCAAAAACTTAACTATTAACAGCCTGCTGTTGACTGGAAGCCTTATGGATAACATAGTCATCATTTAACACCTTTTTTGTAGTTGTATATATGATATACTGTATACTTACAATAAAGCAGGGAAAAGAAAATGTCATTAAAAAATCATATAGAAGAGAAAATCCAAAAAAAATACATTTTTAGTACAATGCTTTGTTTGTTGAAAAAATATTGCATATCAGTGAAACCATGTAGTTCAAACCTGTGTTGTCAAGGGTCCACTGTAATATGAAATACTCATCTAATTTGCTAAATCTTTTTTATTATTTTAAATCCAGTATAGTTAACACACAGTGTTATATTAGTTTCAGATGTACAGTATAGTGATTCAACAATTCTATACATTATTCATAAGTGTACTTAAAAAAAAATTTTTTTAACATTTATTTATTACTGAGAGACAGAAACAGAGCATGAGCATGGGAAGGACAGAGAGAGAGGAGGAGACACAGAATCCGAAGCAGGCTCCCAAGCTCCGAGCTGCCAGCACAGAGCCCGATGCAGGGCTTGAACTCACAAACCGTGAGATCATGACTGGAGCCAAAGTCTGACGCTTAACCGGCTGGGCCACACAGGTGCCCCATGATAAGTGTACTTTTAATCCTCTTTACCTACTTCACCCATCCCCTCACCCACTCTCCTCTGGTAATCACCAGTTCTCTATAGTTAAGAGTCTAGTTTTCGGTTTGTCTCTTTTATTTGTTTGTTTGTTTATTTACTAATTTGCTAAATCTTACCAAGTAACCTATGACTATTTACCTTAGCCCTTATTCCATGAGAATTAAGTATTTTTCATAGTCTACAAGAAGGCATTATCACAATTCACTGCAAAATATGAATAAATCATATTTACTGGCTAACCCTTCTTTGTCACTTATGTTACCTCTTTCAAATAATTTAGTAGATTAGAAAGACATTACTTAGTTTTACAAAACTCTCCTTATCACATTGACATAAATCCACCTGCTACAAAAATATTTCATTGTCTGCTCATTTTTCCTAACAGAATTTTTTTCTCCTTGCTATAGTCTGGTAAATTACTGACAATTTCTTATTTTAACAGAACACTGTTCTGGTTATACTCCATTTGCCACCAGCCACATTTATTCTTCACTTTTGTCTGCCCGGCTGGGCGTACCCTTAAAGGCTGACCATTTTATTTTTTTATTTTTATTTTTTTTAATGTTTGTCACTTTCAGGAGAGACAGAGGGAGAGCACAAGCAGGTGAGAGGCAGAGAGAGAGAGGGAGACAGAGGATCTGAAGTGGGCTTTGTGCTGACAGCAGACAGCCCGATGTGGGGCTCGAACTCTGGAACCCTTAAGATCACCTGAACCAAAGCTGGATGTTTAACCAACTGAGCCATCCAGGCGCCCCAAGATTGACCCTTTTAAACTGTACCACCTGGGCTCCCTTGTCTCTGGCTTTTCATCAGGTTTGGCAGTAGGAAGCTCCAGCAAGAGACAGAGTACAGGACGAAAGAAGCCAAGGTGTTGCCTTGCTCCTGTCTGGCTGTTGTCCTGGAGGTGGCTGCATTTATCTACAGCCACTGCTTCTTCCAGACAGCTCTCCTTCCATGGCTCTAGCTCTCAGCTCATTCTAATAACACCACATTTCCCCTTGTTCCTTCAGGCCTGGCGTGGAAGCTCCCTCCCTTTCACATCCATGTTTATTTCAACATCGTTTGTCAGTGCCCTTAACCTTGCCCACACCTATGTCAATAGTCCCCCCTTTTAAACTCTCTTTAGTTAAACTCTGAATTTGCCATCTGTTTCCTGCCAGGCCCCTGACTAATACAGACATCTGGTCAATATATTGTTAGATCAGACTTTAACTGAACTGGTGGGATAAACAAAAAGAATTACATGTGTTGGCAAAAAATTTTTAACACCATGCTAACAATAACAATTTCCACAGTTCAAAGGAAACACAGGCAAGAAGTCATAGCAGTTGTCTTATGGTTGACTTCAGTTCTTAACTCTGTCCTGAGGTTTATGTTTTATGGTAAGAACACCATCTTTGTCTTATTTCCGATGTGCAATGCTACAGAAGAATGCTGAATACCCTTCTGTACCTACAAAGTTTCCGACACAATACATATCCAATATCGGAGCTGTTCAGTCAAGAATATTGGAGCCCTGGAGGCTCCAACAAGATCGTTCTTTATGTTCTTTAGCATGCTCCGGGGCTCAAAGAATAGCTGGAGGCGTAGCCACTAGAGTATGATCCTTTTTAACTTTTCCCTCTAGTGTGAGCTACAAAAATGTCACATTGTTCTTTCAATTTATCTCGCAGAAAACTATTAGGACATTCATACACTCACATACAGACATACACATGCATCTCCTAAGGAGAAATATGAATTCTCAGAGACAATATGCTTTGGTTTTCTTTTTTTAATGTTCATTTATTTTTGAGAGAGACAGAGAGCCCACAAGCAGGGGAGGGGAACAGAGTGAGAAAGAAAGGGAACCTCAAGCAGGCTCCATGCTGTCAGCACACAGCTCGACTCTCACCCACCATGAGATCACAACCTGAGCCAAAATCAAGAGCCACGCGCTTAACTGCCCAAGCCACCCAGGCACCCCAAACAATATGCTTTGTTACTACCGTATTGGCCCACAAACTTTTTTAAATTACACTGACAACTAATTGGGCTGAAATTCAAAATTTCTGTCTTCTTTTGAAAATAATCAGCAGCAGTTGGAGAAAGACAAATTCATTGGATTTCACTCATACGTGGAATTTAAGAAACAAAACAGATGCACCCAGGGGAAGGGAAGGAAAAATAAGAAAAAACAGAGAGGGAGGCAAACCATAAGAGACTGCTAAATACAGAGAACAAACTGAGGGTTGCTGGAGGGGTTGTGGATGGGGGGATGGGTGATGGGCATTAAGGAGGGCACTGGTTGGGATGAGCACTGGGTGTTACAAGTAAGTGATGAATCACTGGATTCCACTCCTGAAACCAATAATACTACAATGTATATTAACTAACTTGGATTTAAATTTTTAAATGAATGAATGAATGAATGAATGAATGAAAAAGAAAATAATCACCAGACCAAGCCATACCAGACCCATATTTCTACATGGCCTTGACCCACTGGAGCTCAATAGGCATTGCACTTTTTTTTTTTAGTGTTTTTTTTTTTTAATTTTTTTTTAACATTTATTTATTATTGAGAGACAGAGAGACACAGAGAATGAGCAGGGGAGGGATAGAGAGAAGGGAAAACATAGAATCTGAAGTAGGCTCCAGGCTCTGAGCTGTCAGCACAGAGCCCGACATGGGGCTCAAACTCACAAACTGAGAGATCATGACCTGAGCCGAAGTCGGTTGCTTAACCAACTGAGCCACCCAGGTGCCCCAGGCATTGCACTTTTTGGATGGTACATCAGCTCCACTTACACCACAATCATCATTGTTGACTCTCTAGGCATTTCACAAAGTCAGCCCAGACCCTGCAGACACCTAAGTTTCCACCCTTTATCCCACTCCTTTTCAAATGTTCTGCTCTGATGTGTCTATCAGAATAAGAAATAGGCTTATTTCTTTTGCTGAAGAATAAACCTCTTTTTTAATGTTTATTTATTTATTTTTTAATGTTTATTTATTTTTTAGAGAAAGAGAGAGAAACAATACAAGCAGGAAACGGGCAGAGAGAGAGGGAGACACAGAATCAGAAATAGGCTCTGGGCTCTGAGTTGTCAGCACAGAGCCTGATGCAAGGCTCAAACCCCGAACTGTGAGATCATGACCCGAGCTAAAGTCTGATGCTTAACTGACTGAGCCCCCCAGGCGCCCCTGAAGAATAAACCTCTTAATGGTAATTCCATTAGCAAAACACGAGGCCAAAGCTGTGAAATGACCACTAGTAAGGGTCAGACTAAATTCTTAGAGAGAGTCCTTATGCCTTCCATATTTTAAGTGATTCACTTAAGGGTCTTTCCATCTGAACCTTATTATAATTTGGCAATTATTTGTACAATTTGCTACTCTTTGTAAGTAGGTGGATATTTTGTATACTGATGGTATCTTTTTCTATTTCATATACTTTGAGACATTAGAAACTTTTAGTCAAAGTGGTTTAGATAAACTGGCTTTTAGTAAATCAGTCTGAGCTCCCCTCGATTATGCTTTTTTAAATGGATGAATTATTAAATGCTTTTTCAATTTTTTTTTTTTAATTTTTAAGATAGAGACAGAGCACGAGTGGGGAAGGGGTAGAGAGAGAGAGACACAGAATCGGAAGCAGGCTCCAGGCTCTGCGCTGTTAACAGAGAGCCCATGAGAGCGTGACCTGAGCTTAAGTCAGAGGCTTAACCAACAGAGCCACCCAGACATCCCTTAAATGTTTTTGTTTGTTAGTTGGTTTGTTGGTTGGTTTTGTTTGTTTGAATCCTGGGTCGGTTTTGTCCAGTTTGAGTCAGTTTTATATGCTGTAGAATATAATATAGTACTGACACAGGGAAACTGAAGGGACCCCTTGAAGGACTGCTTTTTGCTCCTTTTCCTGCTGCCATTCTTGTTGGGACCTGCACACCTGCCCTACATATGCCTTATCGCACAGATTATGTATGTCCTCCTCCTTATAAGGGTTAAAGAGTTAATGATTTCTCTGGAGTCTTCCAACACAACAGATAACATCTAAGGAGTGACTGGGAAAGGACAGCATGTACATTTTCTACGACCACTGACGCACCAAGACCCCTGACTCCAGGGCAAAAGTAACCTATAGAAGACAAAAGAGCATTTGGCTTTGTTTTAACCAGCTCCTGGATACATGCGAAGACATATACACCAGACCACAATCCTCAATAAAAACCCCAGACCCCAAGCAAAGACAAGAGTCATTCTCCTTTCTTTTTTGAATCTCCCAAATACTCTGTATTTGCTCCAGGTCTTCAATAAATTCTGCTCTCACTTTCTTCCAGCTTGGATTTGAGTTCAATCCACAGACCCTCTTGGTTGGTCCTGTAGGACTTAGGTCCTTGGACCCAGCCAGCCTGAATCAGTACTAGCTGAGACATTTTCTTATCTCCGGTCCAGAATTCTTTGAAGCCTATCCACTATCATCTCAACGTTTATTTATTTTTGGGACAGAGAGAGACAGAGCATGAACGGGGCAGGGGCAGAGAGAGAGGGAGACACAGAATCGGAAACAGGCTCCAGGCTCTGAGCCATCAGCCCAGAGCCCGACGCGGGGCTCGAACTCACGGACCGCGAGATCGTGACCTGGCTGAAGTCGGACGCCTAACCGACTGCGCCACCCAGGCGCCCCTCATCTCAAACCATTGTTTAAAACTTGACTTCTTGCATTACATATGGAAATATAATGGAACGCTTTACTTTATTAGGTTTGTATCGTACAGAGGTTGTAATGCTCAAAATGGATTTTCTATTGTCAAGAAAATGTTATACTTATCTTTTAAAGTCCTAAAACTTTTAAGACTACTTTGTTCACTGGGAAATCTCACAGAGCCCATTTAAACTTTGCCATGGTCTAGTCACTGCAGGCTTAAAAATAATGATAAAGAAAAGATGGTCTTGTTGCATTTGTACACCCTATTAACCAACTGCCAAGTAATCAGTTAACCAAATTAACTGAAACTTTCCAGTGCCTCTGTAAACATATTGACTGATTTCCATAGCACCCTTGAAAAGCTGGCTAGTAATCTTGTAGCCAGAGCACAGGGGTGCAAGAGCTCCTGGCCCCGGGGTACCAAACAGACCATGTTTAGTTGCTTGCAGCTGATAAAATCCAAAGGCAGAGAGAGGAGTGATGGTGAAACAAGAAAAGAATTTAGCTCAGTGAGGCAACACCAGGAAGATGATGGACTAGCATCTCATAGACTGTATACAAAGTGCCAAAAATACTTTCAGGTTTATATAAGGAAAAGGTGGGGCACAGATGCGTGAGTATGTACAAGCAAGCAGGGAAGGTCAAATGGATTATTGTCTTGGAGTCAATCACAGGTGGGGTCTTGCTGGCTCAGGGCAGCCTTTAGTGCTTGAGGGAGTAGTTTCAGTTCCCTTCTGGGCACGCTTTGCCCTCTGGGTTTTCTGCCTGAGCCCAGAGACCAGCTAGAAGAAGAACCCAACTAGAAAATCTGAGGTCAAAATAGAGGCAACTGAAGTCCTCTTCCAATCTCTTCTGTAGTCTGCCCACTATTTATCGCCTTAGTGAAGTTTTATACCTAAGAGTTCATTGTTTTCCCAGCTCTCCTATGCTTGTTGATGAAATGTGTGTACAAGAAAGTTATTTTTTTAAGTTTATTTTTATTTATTGAGAGAGATAGAGAGCAAGAAAGAGAGGGACAGAGAGAGAGGAAGACAGAATCCCAAGCAGGCTCTGCACCATCAGTGCAAAGCCAGATGCGGGGTTCGAACTCATGAATTGTGAGATCATGACCTGAGCCAAAATCAAGAGCTGATGCTTAACCGACTGAGTCACCCAGGTTTCCCTAGAAAGGTATTTTTAATATTGAAATGAATGAGTGCTTTAGAATTTTGATAGAGCTGCTAAAAGCTGCCAAATTGGGGGTAACAAGGCAATTGTAAACATATGGAAAAAAGAATAAAAATCTAGAATTCTTCCTTCAGATTGTGCCACAAGGTCTTGTTCCATTTTAATGCAAATACCTCACTCTCTATGTGCTAGACCAATGTTCTAACGATTAACATATATTAACTCATTCTTTTATGAGATAAGTATTATTATTACTCTCATTTTACAGGTGAGAAAATTGAAGCCCAGAAAGGTTAGGTAGGATACTCTAGATAATTACATGGTGGAGCCCACTTTTTTAACCTAAGAAGTCTGAGCTCTAGGTGAAAACACTGGATATCATAGGCGATACATTTTATGTGTGTTTTATTAAAAAAAAAAAAGACAATTTAGAACAACAATCAGCAGATCCATACTCAAAGAAAAGTTTAGCAAATGAATGAGTTCTACACATTTTAAATTTTTAAAAAATGCTTATTCATTTATTTAAAGAGAGAGAGTGTTCAAGACTGCAAGATCAAGACCTGAGCCAATATCAAGAGTAGGATGCTTAACTGATTGAGCCACCCAGGCACCCCTATATATTTTAAATTTTAAAAAATCTTTAAGGTATGAATTATCATTTATTCTATTTTAAAAATTTTAATGTTTATTTATTTTTGAGAGAGAGAGAGACAGCACGAGCTGAGGAGGGGCAGAGATGGGGGGGGGGGGGGGGACACAAGAACCTGAAGCAGTCTCCAGGCCCCACAGAGCCCAATGTGGGGCTCAAACTCAGGAACTGTGAGATCACGACCTGATCCAGAGTCGGATGCTTAACCAACTCAGCCACCCAGGCACCCCGAAGTTTATCATTTTATGTGATTAACTAGCTACTCATTTCAAATGAGTTAAATAAGAAGCTTTCCTCTAGGGGCGCCTGGGTGGCGCAGTCGGTTAAGCGTCCGACTTCAGCCAGGTCACGATCTCGCAGTCCGTGAGTTCGAGCCCCGCATCAGGCTCTGGGCTGATGGCTCGGAGCCTGGAGCCTGTTTCCGATTCTGTGTCTCCCTCTCTCTCTGCCCCTCCCCCGTTCATGCTCTGTCTCTCTCTGTCCCCCAAAAAATAAAAGCTTTCTTCTATTAAAAGAGGTAAAACATTGGGGCACCTGGGTGGCTCAGTCAGTTAAGCATCTGACTTCCTCTCAGATCATGATCTCAAGGTTCACGAGTTCCAGCCCCACATCAGGCTCTATGCTGACAACTCAGAGCGTGGAGCCTGCTTCATTCAGATCTTGTCTCCCTCTCTCTCTGCCCCTGTCTCACTTGCATTCTCTCTCTCTCTCTGTCAAAAATAAACGTTAAAAAAATTTTTTTTAATAAAAAAATAAAACAAGTAAAACATTGAGTCACATGTTTAAAAGTTATTAAAGAAGACAATTAGGTTATGCAAACAAAATGAACACTTCATGAAGTCTTCTCTGGAGAACTGTAAAACGGGGTGGGAGACAAGAAGCTTTTATAGGATAAGAAAGAAAGAACAAAAAAAAAAAATGAAAAATAGAAAATATCTGATCAGCTGGGGCCAAATAGTCAACCTTGTTTGGGGTGAGAAGGCCCAAACTGGCTTGGCATTTGTTGACCAACTAACTGATAGAGTATGCTGCTGGCTGTGAGAAATAAGCCAACTGCCCCAATCAAAGGAGGGTCACGGAGACTCGGAGCACAGTGAAGAGTAGCTTTAATCAACGTACTTATAAGAGCAGGTGTATGACAGACAGGCACACTTGGGGCAGTTTCAGCAGGCAATTTCTTTCCTAGTAAGCAAGTTCCTTCCCTGATTCCTCATTGGCTGAGTACTACAGCTATTACAGCCTTACCCAGAAGTCGCCTATGCCCACGTAGGGAAAAAAAAGTACATTCCTTGAGGTGACACAGAGACTTCAGTGTTTTGGCAAGTGCTCACTGCAAAGCCCATGAAAATAAGCCTGTGAAATGGAGAGGGGAAGAACCAGGAAGTGAAGTGTCTAAGGGTTTGGGAACTTCAGTGTAGGGGGGCGGTGCTTGTACATATTTCCAATAGGTTGTAAACCTATTTTTAACTAGACAGCACAGCTTTTATTTGGTACTTCTGAAAATGAATCATCTCACTTACTTCTCACATGGCCAAGTGGAGCAATTACAGGGACACGAAAGTTAGTTGTTATTTCACTTTGCTGACATGGCATCCCATGTAGTAGCCGCTCCATCTTGGGTCTAGAAATCTGTTTCACCACACATTAAAAAATAGAATGTTTTCTCCTGAGAGAAAGAATAGAATTTGGCATTTAAAACAACAGAATAGCCTTTTCAACAAATGATGCTAGGATGATTGAACGTCTAAATGCAGAAGAAATGAACCTTAACACCTACCTTACACAAATTACTCAAAATGGAACATGTCTCTAAATATGAAACACAAAACTAAAACTTCTAGAAGTGTAGGAGAAACTCTAGGTGATCTTAGGTTTGGCCACAAGATGTTAGATAAAAACACCAAGGGCACAATCCATGAAAGGAAAAAACCTGACAAATTAGACTTTATTAAAATTTTAAAATTGTGTTCTGTGGAAGATATATTAATAGAATGAGAAGACAAGCCACTCACTGGGAGAAAGTATTTGCAAGCCATGTAGCTGATAAAAGACATATCCAAAACTCAAGTATTGTTAATAAAGCCAAATGGACAATTTGTCCATAAATTTTTGCTAAGTGTTTGACCATGGCAAAAAAAGGTAGAGTTCTGGAATGACAATTACTGGTTAGAGAATATGAACAATTTAAAATTTAACTCTTATTTTATTTATTAAAAAATTTTTTTTACTGTTTGTTTGTTTTTGAGAGAGAGACAGAGTGTGAGCAGGGGAGGGCAGAGAGAGAGGGAGTCACAGAATCTGAAACAGGCTCCAGGCTCTGAGCCATCAGTTCAGAGCCCGACCTGGGGCTTGAACCCATGAACAGTGAGATCATGACCTGAGCCACCCAGGTGCCCTGAAAGCATGCATCTTAACTTTTAAAAAGTGGTAATATTTTATCTTTTGTGGCAAAATTAATTATTCTATGAAATCCAAATAAGAATGAAAGAGGACTTCAGCTGCCTGTATTTCGACCTCAAATTTTCTAGTTGGGTTCTCCCTCCAGCTGGTCTCTTGGGTCAGGCAGAAAACCCTGAAGGCAAAGCATCCCCAGAGGGGAACCAAAACTACCCCCTCAAGCACTAAGGACTGCCCTGAGCCAGCAAGACCCCACCCGTGATTGACTCTAAGACAATGAACTTTTGACCTTCACTGCCTACCTGCACATACCCACCCATCTTTGCCCCACCTTTTCCTCATATAAACCTGGAAGTATTTTCTAGCACTTTGAGACTAGTCTTCCTGATGTTGGCCTCACTGAACTAAATTTCTTTCTTGTTTCACCACTACTGGTTTCTCTGTCTTTGGGTTTTGTCAGTGGTGAGTGGCCCAACATGGTCTGCTTCAGACCCCGGGAGCCAGGTACTCTTGCACCCCTGAACCCCAGCTACAAGAAACATTGAAAAGGAAATGAATATAATTGAATCAAACACATAGTTGAATAAAAGCAGAACTAGGATTTGAATACTAAAGAAATATTAATAATGAACTCGTATGTAATGCTTGTTATTTGCTAGTACTGCTCGACACATTTCACATATTTAAACTCCTTTTATTCTATGACAACCCTGTGACTTGAGTACTATTGTATATTTTATAGATTAGGAGATTGAGGCATAGAGAGGTCTAAAAAAACTTGCCCAAAGTTACATGGCTAGTAAATAAAGAAGTGCCATTTAAGCACAAGGCTTGGCTCCAGCGTGTTTCACTGTATATGGTCATTGAAGTCAACAACCATCCCTCAAATATCTACTATACACAAGGCATTGTATAAGACATTACAAGAAAAATAAAAGAGTTTTACTCATGAGAAATTCATAAGGTTATGGGAGAAACCTGCAGCTAACTCACTTTGGTAACAAGAGAGAACGCCTTAGCCCAGGTGGGGAAAATCTCAGGTTTCTAATGAAAGTTGAGAAATCATTACTGGCTTGAAGAATGTGTATGTGTGGAAACTGATAAGGATGTAAAAAACACTCAAAGGAGGCTGAACTTTAGGTAAACTGTTGATTGAAAGCCCTGATCATTAAGTAAATAACATTTGAAAAAGTTGGCTTTAGGCTAATTTATTTTAGTTAACCCATTTTAGGCAACTGCTTTTGTTTTTATTTGCTTGCTTAGAAGGATTAGTCTTACATGAAAGTCTTCTTGAGCACCAACTACGAAAACAAGTGAGAGTCTGGAGATATATGTATGGCTATAATTTGATACCCTAAGGCTGTGGGTCAGAATCCTGACAAGGGCTTGTGAAAACACATAATGGGTCCCACCCCTAGATTTTTTTTCTTTCTTTCTTTCTTTCTTTCTTTCTTTCTTTCTTTCTTTCTTTCTTTCTTTCTTCCTGATTTCTAATTCCTTCTTTAAAAATTTTTTTTAATATTTACTTATTTTTGAGAGAGAGAGAGACAGAGTGTGAGCAGAGGAGAGGCAGAAGACAAAATCGAAAGCCGACTCCAGGTTCCAGGCTCCAAGCTGTCAGCACAGAGCCTGACGTGGGGCTCCAATCCATGAACTGCGAGATCATGACCTGAGCCGAAGGCAGAAGCTCAACTGACTGAGCCACCTAGGGACCCCTGATTTCTGATTTCTTTTGATGATCATTTTATATCTAGGAAGGTATAGTTAACATACTAGTAATAGATTATATTTATTGAGAACTTACTTTGACCTAGACATTATTTTAAACACTTTACTTTTTTTTAAGCTCATGTAATCCTTACCACATCTCTGAGCCAGATAATGATTTTTTAAATTTATTTTTTAAATATAATTTATTGTCAAATTCATTAGGTGTAGAGCTCACCGGAGAACTTCCAATTCTAACAAGTTTCCAGGTGTTGAAGTAACTCGGATGCTGCCTGTAGAAAACCACACCTAGAGAACCACTGCGGGGGGGGGGGGGGGGGGGGGGGGGGAGGGAGGGGGGGAGGGAGGAGGGGGGGGCAGGGATCCCTAACTGGGAGGAAGGTTGGTATTTGGGAGGCCTTCACAGCTGACTTTGTAATGAAAGGCATTTGTAATGAAAAACAGGGAGTAGTGGATTTGGGAAGGGGTTGGGCATTTACAAAAGCAGGGACTATCAGAAAGGATTCTGGGAAGGCAAGTGGTGTAGGATGTTTGAAAGTTAGGAAAGATGGGTGGGGCACCAGATGGAAAATGCAGCCCTTGCCTGCTAGGCTATGCAGCTTGGCTTGTCACTGAGTTCTTGGGAATTAAAGGTTTTTAATAAAGACAAGGGAGAAACAGTAATAACTTAATCCCCAAACTCCTTTGACACCCATAAAAGTTAGGGATACTGGTCACATTCCTTAAAAAATGAGAAAAATAAAACCTAATAATGCAAAACTACTAAAAGCAATTATTTCTAAGTGATCTCTTCCTGAACAAAAGTCTGGAAGGGGGTTGCATCTTCCAAACAGAGGGTCTTACTTCTATTAGGCTTTTTATATTAGAAACTCGAGACAAATTTATTTAATGTTGTAACAACATTTAAATAAAAGTATTTCATTTTTTCCTTCCTTTCCAGTTGTAGCTAACTACCTGGGAGGGGAATATAGTTGATTTTTTCTAGGCAGATTTTGACATTTAAAATAATGCATAAGCCCAAGGGGTAGGAATTTTCATTACTTAGGTTTACTTTCAGGAAATCAAATTGCTGTTTGTATAATGTTATCCAGCAGGATTTGTTCCATATTAAAAATCAAAAGGACATTGTAAATGGATATTAATAATGCCTCAAATATATTTAAATCTTAGTGGGGAATTAAAGCCAGCACAATGATAATGTACATTTGTCAGTGATTATACTGAGACATAATGCTAGTCAATACGTCAAAGAGGCAGGTAAAGCTAAGAACAAGAGTTTGGATTTGAAAAAAAATAAAGCACTCAAAAATCACTCATAGAATTCATGTTGGAAATACGACTATGAGACAAAAGGGATTTTGTGCCTATTAGTCAAAAGCTTTAGTTCAACACTGATGTCCCCCAATCACTTGTACTGGTGCTTAGCCTAGAAAAGGTCCAGGCATTAACTGGCAGCAGCCAAGGGTGGATTGTGTTCTAAGAGTCTCATTCTACAAAGGAAAACTTTTAATTTCCAGAACAGTTTGTAAATGCAACTGTGAATGCCTCATTCACACGAACAGTAAGTGGAAGGGAAAATGCTACTCAGAACACAGAAGGTGAAGAGAGGTAAATATCCAAAGCCAAAGAAATTGAATAAAAACTCATGTGAACATGAAATGAAGCGAGGGGAAAAAAAACCTCACTTCTGCATGCAAACACATTTCCCCCTCGAGAAATTTGGTTAATTCCAAAAAACTGTGGGAAAACACTCGATAAAAATGTAACAAGGAAAGGCAAAGAAAGGAAAACAAATTTACTCAAAGCTGATCTTCCTTCAAAGTATAGCTATCAAAACCAATACTTTTTTTTTCCAGAAAGAACCATTCCATCAATCTTAAAATGTGAAATTCAGTAAAATATAGCAAAGAAATCTCAGTAACTCAGATCCATTTAAACTTTGCTCATATTCTCTGTCTCTCCTCTGTTTCTCTCTTTGTAGGCATAGGTCAGAAGGAAATTATATTTTGGCACTGGAGAAGAAATGTGAGTTTGTACATTTAAAGAGTGCAGAGCCTAGAAAATAGTGATCACAATATTTACTGTGGGTAAGTTGTAAGCCAAGATGCTAACCCATACCTGTAGCAAGCAGACATTTCTTATCTGGCTTAGTCTTTCACGTTTTCCTACCAAGCATTTACAAATGACCCATTACTCCTGCCATGGAAAAGAGCACTGCAGTTTTATTCCTTTGTTCTGGGGAGGCAACAGGGCTAGGGGGGACAGTCAAGGGAGACAGGACCAGTGACCACCAACTTGTCTTTGCCACTCCTTACCTTTAGCATCTTGAGCAAAGCAATTATTCATTCATCCATTCATTCCCTTAATCACTCACTTTGAACTCAAATAATGGCACCAGAGAAGTAGTTGTGAGGAATGACTAACTGGATAATACTCAAGTGCTTTGCCAACAGAAAATGCTTTATTTAATCATTTCTTTAGAAACTGAGATATCATCTACAACTCATTTGTCAAGTCAGATTTTTTTTCACAATCAACTTATTTGTTAACTCACATTTCCCTGAAAATAAGTAGAAAAAATTTTAAGGATAACTTTTAGAGAATACTGTAAAATCTTTTAAGTTACTAGGAATCTTTACCCAGGAATCCCAATCCCTGGGACTTACCACTGGTAACATGTTTACTCATCCAGACTTTGTTTTTCTGTACACTAAATTATAATAGATGACCCAAGAAAGTAGAAATTTCCAAAGTACTCGGAAATCTGACAATCAAACCTCTTATATAATTGAAGAGAACCAAAGAGAATCTTAAGCTACCAAAGATTGCCAACAGTGTATTTCCAGTGTTGTAGGCTTCTCCAAGATGTCTGGTGGTCTATTGTGCTTCCTTGCCACACTAGTATATGAGTAGCATGGTACAGAGAAAATCTCTCTTCAACTCCTTCCTAGTCCTGTTGATGACCATAAAAGAATTGAAAACTTCAAAATAATCACAGGGTCAACCTTTGATCATCACTCTTCACAGGGCTTTAGCTGGTCCTTAACGATTCCTAGACTTGAGTCACAACACCACATGTTGGGTACTTCCAGCGGGGAGGCCTCTAACATGCCCCCTTTCCTGGGCAGCCCTCTCATTCTATTGGTATCTGAGAGACCTTCATAATTCTGGCCAAACACATATATGAAAAACAGGCTGATATTCCTTCCTTCAATGAGTGTTTCTGAACACTTGCTTTCTGTCAAAGAATATTTAAGAAGGAATACCCTGAAAGGATCTTAAGGCCAAGTTTCTTATTTTATAGATAAGAAAATTGAGGTCCCAGAAGTGAAGAGATTTTTCCAAAATTATACAGCAGCCTGTTAAGCAAAGTCAACTCAGGACCTGGGTCTATATCCAGGTTAGATAAGTAGAGCAGTGAAAGAAGCTTCCAGAAGGTGAAAGCTTCCCAAGACAATAAAACAAGACTTGAAAAAAAAAAAAAAGGACAATATTATAAGATAAATATACAAAATAGAGCATGAGGAGGTGCTTACCAATCCTTTGTGACTTCCACAAAATTGCTACTGAGAGCAGAAAAATAGAGCAATGTACGAGAAACATCAAAGGCAAGATTAACCATTTAGTCTCCTGAGTAAAACATGCTTTGTGCCCCCATGTAAACTGCTTATAAGATATTTTAGATCAAAAGATTTTCCAACAGCCAGAACAAAACCCAGCGCTAAATTCCAGGAGTACATGAAGATCCTATTAAGGTCTACCAAGCATCTTAAATCAGGTTCTCTTCTCAATTATAAGGATTAAATTCATGCTGACATATTTCTATTCTAAGGCTCTCTTTGCCTTATGCCACATCTTAGTCTACAAATATATAATCTTAGGAATATGATAGAAAAATATGATAAAAAATATAGCTGGTAGAGATTTTAACTCACATTTTAAATGACCTTACTGAATTTTCTTAATTGATTTTGATTGTCATACTCCTTGAGTGACAAATATCCAACTCACAGACACCCAGGATACAAAAATAGGCTGTTAGACCACTATTTTATTATTTTATATATTTAAAAATTTTTTTTAATTTATTTTTGAGAGAGACAGGCAGAACGTGAGTGGGGGAGGGACAGAGAGAGGGAGACACAGAATCTGGAGCAGGCTTCGGGCTCTGAACTGTCAGCACAGAGCCTGATGTGGGGCTCAAACTCATGAACTGTGAGATCATGACCTGAGCTGAGGTCGGACACTTAACCACCTGAGCCACCCAGGAAACTCTTTTATTTTTTAAAGTAAGCTCTACGCTGTGGAGCCCAATGCAGGCTTAGACTCACAACCCTGAGATCAAGACTTGAGATGAGATTGCAAGTCAGATGCTTAACCAACTGTGCCACCCAGGCACCCCTGGACCACTATTTTAAAACTAAACTTTGGGAGCCCGTGGGTGGCTCAGTCGTTCAAGCGACCCACTCTTGGTTTCAGCTCAGGTCATGATTTTGTGGTTTGTAAGACCAAGCCCCTCATGGAGCTCTGTGCTGACTGCACAGAATCTGCTTGGGATTCTGTCTTTCCTACTCTCTCCATCCCTCCCCTGCTCATGCACACACGTGTTCTCTTGCTCTTGCTCTCAACATAAGTAAACTTAAAAAAAAATAAAACCTAAACTTTTGGAAAAAAAGTTTTTTTTGTTAGTTGGGGTCTGGTCTTATGTGAGAGGCACGGAGAAGAAAAGTGTTTAAGAAAATTTATCATTGGTTGATTGGCAGTTTGCCTTTCAGTATGGCAGGCAGCTAAGTGCATGAGACTTTTGAGACTTAGTTTTATATGATTTAGACATATGTGAGGCGAGTGAAGAATTTTGGAGGTAATATTATAAAGTCTTTCATTTGTACTTCATTTTCAGTTTGTCATTTCTACCTAATCCTTCTATTTAAAAACTCTGATGATTTCTATTCATTTACCTTGACTTCAAGAAATTGTCAAGGTGCCCCATGCTGTTTCACTGAGACAAATACCTAATTCTACAGAATTTCATTTGAATGAAGAGCCAGATCATTATTATATTCATTTAATAATGTAATAGCCCCTTAATTCTCCAATATTTTCATATTTGGTGTTAATTCATTGGCATAGACAATGGGTGTTTTCATTTTAAGCAGTCTTAAACAGACCTCATTAGAAAACACTCTTTGGGTCCAAGGCAATTATGCAATTATTTGGGTCCATGGAGTTCATCTCCTGGGTTTCTCTAGCTTCTATGCTTCAAACAGCACTCTCCTTCAGTAGTTACTAAAGTCTAGATTCTACATGGTGAAAAAGTCTAGTCTTAATGGTTAAACATATAAATAATCTATACTAATTTTCTATCATAAGGGTTTAGTGAAAAATATTTATACAATAGAGGTTATGGTTCAGAAACTTCAAAATAAGTAAAACCACACTTAAATTTAAATATAAATGACCTGGTAAAATAATGTATAGCATTATTATTATTATTTATTATTATTATTATTATTATTATTATTAGAAGCAGAAGAATCATGTCCTGAGGGTAAGAATACCTGAATTTGAGACCTAGGTGTACCGCATACAAGCAGAGCTTGTGAATTTGGAGATGTCATTGGCATCTCTGAATTTTCTTATCTGCTAAAAATGACAGTTATGATGATATAACTCTGATTTCTTCAAAACAATGCTGTTGTAAAGATCAAATGAGCTGATTGTTCATTAAAAAGTTTTGAAAATTGTAAAGTGCTATGCAAAATCAGAAATATAGTAACAAAATATTTGTTAAAAAATGGAAAGTAATATCTCATATTCTTTTTTTCACCAAACTGGAGAAAACTGGAGGGGTTTGGAATGACATTATACTTTCTTGCCTCAATTCTCTTTGTTGGACCTTTGCTGCACAACTCAGATTTCAGGTAACTATGCTTATTGTTTCTGACTTTAATGAAGCAATATTGATTATATGATAGTGTGCCTATGTCCACCCTTAAGAATTTTAAACAGCTTCTGTAATATATTATGTGTTAAAGGGAAAAAACACATTAGGCACAGATTCTTCTTTTTTTTTAATTAATTTTATTTAAATCCAAGTTAGTTAACATATAGTGTAATAATGGTTTCAGGATGGGATGCCTGGGTGGCTCAGTTGGTTAAGCATCAGACTTTGGTTCGGGTTATGATCTCATTGTTTGTGGGTTCGAGCCCCATGTCAGGCTCTGTGCTGACAGCTCAGAGTCTGGGGCCTGCATCGGATTCTGTGTCTCCCTCTGTCTCTGTTCCTCCCCTACTCGCACTTTGTGTGTGTGTGTGTGTGTGTGTGTGTGTGTGTGTCTCTCTCTCTCAAAAATAGATAAACATTAAAAAAAATTTTTTAATAAAAATAAAATGGTTTCAGGAATATAATTCGGTGATTCATCACTTACATATAACACCCAGTGCTCATCCCAACAACTGCCCTCTGTAATGCCCATTACCTATTTAGCTCATCCCCCCACCCACCTCCCCTCCAGCAACCCTCAATTTTTTGCTAAGTTTAAGTTTCTTATGGTTTGCCTCCCTCTCTGTTTTTATCTTCTTTTTCCTTCCCTCCCCCTATGTTCATCTGTTTTGTTTCTTAAATTCCACATATGAGTGAAATCATATGATATTTATCTTTTTCTGACCAACTTATTTCACTTAGCATAATACATTCTAGTTCCATCCACATTGTTGTAAATGGCAATATTTCATTATTTTTGTTTGCCAAGTAATATTCGTGTGTGTGTGTGTGTGTGTGTGTGTGTGTGTATACACCACATCTTCTTTATCCCTTTATCCATTCATCAGCCAATGGATGTTTGGGCTTTTTCCATAATTTGGCTATTGTTGATAATTCTGCTATCAACATTGGGTGCATGTGCCTCTTCAAATCAGCTCTTTTGTATTCTTTGGATAAATACCTAGTGATTGGGCACAGACTTTTTCACTTTACTAATAAAACATTTTCTTAATATCCCCTCGGGAAAATATAGAGAGGGCTATTCTATTAAAAGTTAAGAATGGCCAACCTAAAGTACAGAAAACTTTTTAAAAAATGAAAAGCAACCAAATTTGAGAGATAAGCAAAGAAAAGCCTCCAGGTGAGTCTTCTCCCCAGTCAAGAAGGATGTATTTAAAGCTTACTGAAAAGAGAGAGGAAAGAGCTATTAGAACAATGAGAATTGTTGATAAGAAAGAATATAAGAATGGTATCAAGGGAGCGAATCAGGCAAGGAAGATGAAGCACAAAAGCACAAGTGTTCTTAAGGGACAGAGAAATTGAGAAATGCTTACAAAAAGAGAGAAAGGTAATGAGATAGGGAACTTCAGATATCCCTGAGGTTACACATTAAAGAAATAGTTATTTATGTCTGTGTCTATCTCAGCCACTAAATTTTTAGCTCCTTGAAGCAATTCATAGATGTGTCTCCCAGAGCAACTAGCTTAGTTCCTTGTTCATAGGAGGTACTCAATAGGTACTGAGTTGAACCTGAATAAAATTTACCTATATGGTATGTTGGATGCTGGCTATGAAACACAGTGGTAAGTACAAAGCAAGACAAAACTCATTAAGTGAATACTGGCTCATTTATTCATTCTACAAATTCTTCGTGAGCACCATGTGCTAGGAAGGCTCTGAGGATAAAGCAATGAATCACATGTGTTAGGATTCTGTTTTCTTTACAAATATAACCCAGATCTTCCAAGTTTAGTATTAGAAGAATTTCCAAATGATCAGGAGATAGTTGGACCACATGGCCATGGTTTTTTCCTCTGGCCTTCCCTTGTCATGGAGTCTTTAAATTCTCTGTCATTGAGACAATCATACTGGGGAGGGGCTGAAGATCTCCTTTTTGGCACTCTGGTGCAAGCATGGGCAAATGACCCTCTCCTGGTTTCCTGTAATGCACTTAAATAGTCTATTAAAGATTGGGGGGATACAAAAGATAACCTAAATAATAGCTAAATAATAGCATGAATTTCAATAATCTGGGTTGAAGTTATACCATGACTCCAAAGCTCCTGTGCTTCCATGAAGGGGGGGGAAAAAAAGACAAAAAACAAATAGATTTTGGGGTGCCTGGGTAGCTCAGTCGATTGAGCATCCAACTCTGGATTTCTCAGGTCACAATCAACTCTGGATTTCAGCTCAAGTCATGATCTCACAGTTTGTGGGATCCAGTTCTTGCTTAGTGTGGAGCCTGTTTGGGATTCTCTCTCCAGTCTCTCTCTCTGCCCCTCCCCCTCTCTCAAAAAATAAAGAAATAAACATTTAAAAAATAACTTAAAAAAAAAGAAATCAAACAAATCTTATCGGTGTTCTTCCTTCTTGGCTCTCCTTTTGCTAATATATGGTGGATCATGGGAGACATCCTTAATAGGAATCACTCAAGAGTACGCTTACAAACACTCTGACTCCTTGACCTTGGAGGTCAAATGTTACTTCATAACAATTTTGGGCCCACTCTCTCAGAAAAACTTTCCTGCCTGAGGAGTAGCCCCTTTCCTTGGCAAGGATCAACAAGAAGACTTAGTTCTTTAGACTGCATCACAACACAATAAACTGAACATTCTCTCAAGAGATACATACATACAGTAATAGTAGAGGTGGGAAAGTTAGTTCTGTATTATAGAGTACTACACTGTAATTTCCTCTTTCGTTTATATTTAGGGAAATGTGCTCTGTGTTTATTAAAATAATAAGAATAATGGGCACCTGTGTGGCTCAGTTGGTTAAGTGTCTGACTTCAGCTCAGGTCACGATCTCATGGTTCGTGGGTTCAAGCCCCGTGTCGGGCTCTGTGCTGACAGCTCAGAGCCTGGAACCTGCTTCAGATTCTGTATCTCCCTCTCTCTATGCCCCTCTCCTACTTGCTCTCTCTCTCTCTCTCCCTCAAAAATAAATAATAAAAACATTTAAAAATAAAAAAAATAAAATAATAAGAATAATATAAAACGAAGTTTGTAGGTTGAGTCTAGATATCCCACCAAGTTCTGTATGCATAGCATATAGAAAGGAAAAAGACCTGTACATACACAGGTTCAAAATTTGAACCTTCATTACTTTGTCTCAAAGCACTCTGTGAAGGGGAAAATGTTGTGGAGAAAGGATCGATGGGAAGAAAAGCTACCCTTTAAATGTCTCCTATGTGCTAATATAGTTGTAGCAACACTCACAAATATCTCATTGTGTCTTCCTGACAACACTGTGAATTCAGCTCATTTTATATGTGTGGAAAACAAAACACAAAGGATCTAAGTGAAGAAGTCTGTTCATGTTTAGCTTATAATTATTGTGTTAAATTAGATTGAACTCAGCTTCATGCAGTCACTCAGTGGATATTTACTGTGAATTTACTATGTACAAGCATTACAATATATCGTAGGGGAAACAAAGTGATGTGCATTTTCTGTCCTCAAATTATTTCCATTTTAGTAATGAAGGAAAAAAAGCACTCCACTAATGAGGATGTTATTCATAACCACTGAAATAATATTTTCAGATGATAATAGTGAGATTAAAGTAACCATCCATCAGTTTTTAAAAAAGCTAATGGCTAGGGAGGGAAAAGAGGCAATGAACATGTAATAGGATACTCCCTGGACATGTTGGTTCAGGTTAAAAATTCTCAAGCTCCTTTAAATATGAAATTTGCTCAGTTATATTGAGTCACTCATTCCGAGACTGCCTGGGGGTAGGGACATTAATTAGAACCAATTGTAGCAGATCCAAATCTAACACAGATCTCCACTTTAAAAGGCAGGGGGGAGGAGGGAGTGGCAAACAGACTTATATTTCCAAAAAAGAATTGTTCTAGAAAGATCAAAAAGGAAAGGCAATTATGAAGGGAAGCTGCATCAGGAAGTAAGAAAAGCACTGAACAGAAAGAGAATGGCTGCTCTAAGAAGTAATAAAAACGATATCTGGCAATATATTGTAGCTAAGCACTTGGATCTAAACATCAAAAACACCTGGATTTGGATCCTGGCTCTCTTGAAGAAGGTTATTTGACATCTTTACGTCTCAGGTTTCTTATCTGTAAAATAGGGGAAGGCAATACTATTACTTACCTTGATATGGTTGTTGTAAAGGTTAAGTAAACAAATACAAATAAAAAGTCTGGGACATCATAAGCTCTCCGTGAGTGGTTTCTATTACAATTATTCAGTGATTTAAAGAAATCGTGTCCTTGAAGTTGGTGAATCGACAGTGATCCACTAGTGCCATACTAATTCAATGGAATGCTAAGCAATTTTAAAATATATTTTACAACTGCAGTTCTTAATTGGTATGTCTCCACTCATGGATAGGGGCATTTTGAGAACTTGTACGAAAGGTTTTTGGACAACACAAACATGAGAGTGGCAATGGGGAGTGATTCTTGGGATTAGTGGACAGCAACTAAGGACACTATCTGTCCTATAATTCTCAGGAAAGTCCTCCACATAGAAAGGTGATGCCCATGCATCCTACATGATTTTCAAATGTCCCTTTAGACGTTAGGGTAGGTAAAAAAGAAAAAAAACCCTGAAATTCTGTATAATGACCTAAACCTAGAACTGAACTCCATTTTTTCTCCCATGGTTAATATGAATTTTCTAGAAATGCAGCTACTATGTAAATGTAAGGAAAAATGTGTGTTGTTTTCCTTGGAATTTTACCAAGGATAGTTCATCATTTTGGAAATATTCTGTCACTTGACAGTGTCACTCCTATGACAAATCAATACATCTGAATATCAGTCTGCTTTTTTGGCTATGATATTTGCATTAATGCTACATATAAGTACAAGCATCTAACTTCTTCATTATGCCTTCTAAAAAACTCATGTCTAAGCACTTCATTATATTATTTCATTATAAATTGCCTTGCTTTTATTATCCTATATTTTATGGCTAATGCATTATATTGGTTTTTAAAACTTGCTTATGTTCATTGAATATATTACTTATGAATTTCATCTCAGGATAATAAGGAAGGCAAAATAAAATATTTGCTATTAGAAGGGAGTATTGGGTCTAAATGGGGTGGAGAACCATGCTCTAGGATTTAATGGCAAGAAAATGTATTAATAACATAAGGTCACCCCAAAAGACCCAGATTAGCTAAAGCAATCTTGAAAAAGCAAAGCAAAGCTGGAGTCATCATCTAGACTTCAAGTTATATTACAAAGCAGTAGTGATCAAAACAGCATGGCACAAAAATAGACACGTAGATCAATGAAACAGAATAGAGAGCCCAGAAATAAACCTATAAATATATGGTCAGTGAATCTTCCATAAAGCAGGAAAGAATATCTAATGGGAAAAAGACAATGTTTTCAACAAATGATGTTGGGGAAACTGGACAGCAACATGCAAAAGAATAAAATGGAACCATTTTCTTATACCATACACAGAAATAAATTCAAAATGGATTAAAGACCTAAATATGAGACCTGAGTCCATAAAAATCCTAGAAGAGAGCAAGGCAGTAACTTCTTTAACATCAGCCGTAGCTACTTTTCTCTAGATAGGTATCCTGAGGCAAGGGAAACAAAAGCAAAAATAAAGTATTGGGACCTCAGCAAAATAAAAAGCTTCTGCACAGCAAAGGAAACTATCAACAAAACTAACAGGTAACCTACAGAATGTGAGAAGATATTTGCAAATGACATATTTGACAAAGAGTTAGTATCCAAAATACATGAAGAATTTATATAACTCAAGATTCAAAAAACAAATAATCCAATTTAAAAATGGGCAGAAGACATGAACAGATATTTTTCCAAAAAAGACATACAGCTGGCCAACAGACATGTAACAAAGATGTTCAACATCACTTATCATCAGGAAAATGCAAATCAAAACTACAATGAGATATTACTTCATATATGATGTCAGAATGGCTAAAATCAACAACACAAGAAACAACAGGTGTTGGCAAGGATGTGGAAGAAGTGGAACCCTCCTGCACTGTTGGTGGGAATGTAAACTGGTGCATCCCATGTGGAAAACAGTGCGGAAGTTCCTTAAAAAGTTAAAAATAGAACTACTCTATGATCCAGCAATCGCACTACTGGGTATTTACCCAAAGAATACAAAAACACGAATTTGAAGGATACAGGCATCCTTATGTTTATAGGAGCATTATTTACAATAACCAAATTATGGAAACAGTGCAAGTGTCCGCTGACTGACAAATGGATAAGGAAGATGTGATACACACACACATACAAAAGGGTATATTATCCATGTAAAAGAATGAAATCTTGCCATTTGCAATGACATGGATGGAGCTAGAGAGTATAATGCTAAATGAAATAAACCAGTCAGAAAAAGGCAAAGACATTTTAGAAGTAGAGAGTGAAATAGAGGCTCTTTTCACATTAAAAGATTGTTCTTTTTCATAAAATCAGTAACAAAAAAACAGATTTGGCTGCTCTGTTCAGTTTAAAATATTTTATCTGAAAGTTATTTATAGAAAAGCAACACAATGCCAATATAGAGCACAGTGTTGATATACACAGAATGTAATATTATAGAAGGAAAATAAATTTAAAAATTAGATGATTTGAAAGGCTAGATACATTGTGCTTTCCTGGTTATTTTGAGGATTGGGCCACCAATAGAGAGAAGCTAAATAAAAAAGTGGCATATAATTCTGGAAAGAACACAAGTAACAAATTTCTCTCTGTTGCAGAAAATAGCATAATCTCTTTAATGATTATTTTAGAGGTCAACTGCTAGAAGTTCGCCAAAAATTGTTTTGCGTAGGTGTATCAGCAGTTGGTATTAGTTAAAAAAAACCCAAACCAAAAATCTAACGTTTAACACTTAAGGAGTTATTCTAGACTATCTAAATCTCAAATTTCAAAATGTAAATTATTTAATGTGTGGAATATCTGTTGCAAAATTTTAACATCTAGTTTATTTGCCCTGCCATACGATGCACTTCTGGGCCACAGTTTTCCACATGAGATGATGTAAACTAATTTTAATAACATATGAAGTAAAAATCATAAAGGTAACTCTACCATCAAAATAAAAACAAAACAAAACAGTCAGATAATGGATTATAAAATCAAATTAATTATTAACATATAAAATTCTTAAGAAAAAAACAATACTGAAGTCTGTGTTTTACCAAATAGTTATTATTTGCACAAGTCATTGAGATACATTTCTGGGTGTGTGAGGGGAATGTCATCACTCTAAGCCAGGGTCCAAATCAGTATTATTTATTGTGAGTCAACCAGATAATATGTGTCTTCTAACAAGAAGCAATGTGATGTTCAGAGTATACCTATGAAGTATTCTAGCCAAAAATATTTAATTTGAATTCATTAAAATGTTATATATAATAACCAAGTTACAGAAAACACAGGGGAGAGTGGAATAAACCAAATGATAACACAAGGAAGAAATTAGACAAACCAGAGAGTGTGATATTCTCCAGGACAATTGTACCAGTTTCTTCAACAAGTCAAGGTCATAAAAAAAGGGACAGTACTAGGTAAAGAGAGACTTGGCCATATTAACTGGATGCAAAAGACATTTTTATTTCATTAAGAAAATTTTAAGACTGTATTCTATGTATTATACAAAATAAACATTTACTAAAATAGTTGGACATCATTGGCTGATAAAAGCAGACTACAAAACAGCATATATGGTCTGAGTTCATTAGTTTAAAAAAATATACAGAAAGAGATGGGGCGCCTGGGTGGCGCAGTTGGTTAAGCTTCCGATTTCAGCCAGGTCACGATCTCGCGGTCCGTGAGTTCGAGCCCCGCGTCAGGCTCTGGGCTGATGGCTCAGACCCTGGAGCCTGTTTCCGATTCTGTGTCTCCCTCTTTCTCTGCCCCTCCCCCGTTCATGCTCTGTCTCTCTCTGTCCCACAAATAAATAAACGTTGAAAAAAAAATAAAAAAATATATACAGAAAGAGAAAATTAGGAAGCACACATCACTGTTAAATGAAGTGGAAATGTAATGTTTTTACTTTGTCTATATTTTCTACAAAGCACTTCATTAATAAAGGACTATTCACAAAAACAACAAAATATATGGCCCTCAAGGGAATGAGTTTCCCCATGGAAATACCAGGCTGTATATTGGGAAGGGAATATTACAAAAGCTAAGTTTTTCTGAGTCCTGATTTCACAAGTGAATGTTGGACTTATAGTCTCCTACAAAACATTTCTCTCCCACCCCATTCCTATCCCACTTCTTCTACCAATTATTTCTGGGAGTCTTTCACAGTTTAAGAGTAAACTCTTCTTGTCTCCCAGAGACACACAGAAAAAAGGATTTAGGCTTCATTCTCCATTCTAGGAAATGTTGGGTGGAACCTTTTCTCTGTTGGGCCCCTTTCTCACTAGTGCCCCAAGGACAGAGGTGTGGCAAACCAACCAGATGGGCTAGAGCTTGATATTCACTAGAGCACAGTTCACTGGTGGGTAGGGCTGCTGGGTCTAAAGTGCAACTCTGCATTTTTAGTTTTTAATTAATTAATTAAATAATTAAATATCAGATGGAGGAGATCATGTTTCTAGATCCAATATGTTATGTTAGCAGGACATCTGGGCAGAGCCTCCTTAGCACCACACACCATGAGGATGCGGCCCGTCAGCCTCTGTTCCACCTGTAGTTGCCTATCCACCATACTCTCTCTTGCTGTCCAGCTTATATGCAATGGGGCAAGTCAGCCAACTAGCCATCTTCCTTTCTGTGGAAAGAAACTTCAGCCCAATAATATAGCTAGTTTAACAATCTCTTCAGCACAGTATGGGACATATTTTTTGAGGCTATACTAAATGTACTTTGTTGACAGGAAAAAATCCCAGAAAAATGTAATTGGTTTCTGAAAGAAATATAAAAATGCTTCATAGAAATTCCATAGAAATTTTAGAGCACATGAGATATCCACTCCTCACAACACTTTAGGAAAATTATGGTACTATGCGTGCTCTCAGAATAACATGCCAAGTAGTATAATTTTGATAAAATGTACCTGTCTTTCTACCTCTTTGTTTCTTTATACACTCCTACCTGTCTATGTTAATTAAAAAGCACATAATCAGAATAAAAACAAAAGTAAATCCAGAGGCTGCACATCTACATTTTTGGGAAATTTGGAAGTTCATGGAAATTTTTTATCTGAAAAATCATCCCTGTAGCAACTGACTATAACTTTATTAACAGATTCACATGTCAGTGTGAGGCCTGGATTGACGTCATGTAATCTCTCTATGATTTCGATCTCTGGCTCACACTTGCCACACAGAATTGCAGGTTGCCCTGAAAAATGAGAACAAGAAAAACAAAAAGGCATATCCTCCTCAATGTGGTTAGCATGAGAACACAGTGACATTTGGTATTTTTGGTAAAGTAGTTATATGGGTCAACCCATGTATTAGCATATAGTTTCTTCTATCCACCAAAAGAGTTGGTCAGGTGAAAATATTAACTTAATTGATTGGACAATTGCACATCCTGTACTATCAAAGGAAAGAAGGAAGGAAGAAAAAATTAAGGTAGGTGAGTATGTTTGTTCTGGGGAACTGATTCGGATGTGCTATCAGAAAATAAGGCATTCTAGGGGCGCCTGGGTGGCTTAGTTGGTTGAGTGTCCGACTTCAGCTCAGGTCATGATCTCACAGTCTGTGATTTCGAGCCCCGCTTTGGGCTCTGTGCTGACAGCTTGGAGCCTGCTTCAGATTCTGTGTCTCCCTCTCTCTCTGCCCCTCCCCTGCTCATGCTCCATCTCTCTCTGTCTCAAAAATAAATAATAATAATAATAATAATAATAATAATAATAAACAAGGCATTGTAGTTCATAACCTAGAAATTCATTGCAGGAAGAGAGCCAAAATAGACATAACTTCTTTTGACCATTTATTTGTCTTATTGTAATAACATAATTACAAGGCATAATAATATATAGCATTTTTTGTTATTTATTATGCCTCATAATATTTATACTTGGTATCTTTTTTTTAAAAATTTTTTTTTTCAACGTTTATTTATTTTTGGTTCAGAGAGAGACAGAGCATGAACAGGGGAGGAGCAGAGAGAGAGGGAGACACAGAATCAGAAACAGGCTCCAAGCTCTGAGCCATCAGCCCAGAGCCCGATGCGGGGCTTGAACTCACGGACCGCGAGATCATGACCTGGCTGAAGTCCGACGCTTAACCGACTGCGCCACCCAGGCACCCCTATACTTGGTATCTTAAAGGTGAAGATAAGTTGTTGATAACTTGAAGATAAGTTGTTTAGGGTATGTAATGTCTTGATTTTATTCCACCATTTTTGATAGATGAAGAAGCTGGGAAATGATAATCCTGACAAATTGCCAAAGGTAGCAAAGGTATTTAATGACAGAATTGGAAGTAAAGCACAGCATTCCTGCCTCCTAATTCAGTGCAAACAGATGTGTCTATTTCCACAAATTTTTTCAGGATATGGTTATTTGGAGATTTCTGGTGAAGAAACTTATTGAATTAAACATGTACTTTAAGTATTTTCTACTTGTCATTATGTCTTTTAATCACATCAGTGTGTTTTGCTTTTATGATTTTTTACTTCTGATAAAATCTTATGGAAGAAAGTACAGTAACTGCTCCTTGAAGGTATCTTTGAAAAAACTCATATTATGACTCAAAATAATATAACTCAGCACAAGCCTATATACTATATTAATTAATTTAGTCAAGAAACCTTGAATGTCTACTATTGTCAGGCCTAAGAGTTACAATTTCAGTTGTTTTCATGCCAACCTTGCAAGTACATATTATACTTGTATTTCAGATGAAGTTAAGCAATTTGTCTGGTATAGTGAGTGGCAGAGCCAGACTTTGTACCTTGTCTTGGCCCATATCTATCTTACTCCAAAAGCCATAGGATTTCTGTACCAAATTAATATGTCAGGGCCTTTCTCTCAGAGTGCTTTGGGTATTCAGATGGGGAGGGATACATATCTGGTTTACATCGAGTAGAGCTTTACAAAGGAAGGAACATTGGAACTGGTGCTTGAAAGATACTCATGTTTTGATTGTGTAGAGATAAGACATTGAGAAGTGAAAGTCAAGAACAATGTCAAACAAAGGAACAGAGTGGGAGTCAGGGTATATGTAGGGAACAAGTTTGGATAGAATTTAGGGTAAGTGAAGGAAAAATGTGCTAAGTTTGAAAAGGTGTCTGAATCCAGGTTCTTTTTTTTTTTTAATTTTTTTTTCCAACGTTTATTTATTTTTGGGACAGAGAGAGACAGAGCATGAACGGGGGAGGGGCAGAGAGAGAGGGAGACACAGAATCGGAAACAGGCTCCAGGCTCTGAGCCATCAGCCCAGAGCCTGACGCGGGGCTGGAACTCCTGGACCGCGAGATCGTGACCTGGCTGAAGTCGGACGCTTAACCGACTGCGCCACCCAGGCACCCCTGAATCCAGGTTCTAAAGATCCTTGAACAAAAAGGCACTGCGGTGCCTTTACTAATTACCATTGACTTAGAAATATAGGTAGGAGGGGCGCCTGGGTGGCTCAGTCGGTTGGGCGGCTGACTTCGGCTCAGGTCATGATCTAGGGGTCTGTGAGTTTGAGCCCCGCGTCGGGCTCTGTGCTGACAGCTCAGAGCCTGGAGCCTGTTTCGGATTCTGTGTCTCCCTCTCTCTGACCCTCCCCCGTTCATGCTCTGTCTCTCTCTGTCTCAAAAATAAATAAACAAACAAACAAAAAAAGAAATATAGGTAGGAATACAAAACACACAGTCCTAAAATTTTAACAGTAACAGGGTTAGGAGTATCACCCTCTTCTTAAGGGAACTTTTTTTTTTTTTTAATAAAGCATAAGAGAATCTTTCTACTTGATAGAATTTACATAAGAGTATTCAGCATACTAAAAATAAACTCTACTGATCTTCTAGAGAGAGAAAGAAAGAAAGAGATTTTTGGTTTCAAAAAGCAGACCATGGAAGTTTTATTGAAAGTGTCTTGTTTTAATTTAGATAAACATAGTCTTAAGTTTGCTTTGTTAGAGTTTAAACTTTTAGTTATGAAACTTAGTACAAAGCCTTAACGCTATTTCTTTGGACTCATCAACCATCCAATGTTGAAATGATGGATTGTATGTATGCTGCACCTATACTGAAGCTGCCCAGTGTTTGTATTTATGGTGGCAGTGTGTTTAACTGAAACACTCTTTGCCAGCTTCCCTTTCAGCTAGTTGTGTCTTGTCATTAAGTGTGGGCCAATGAAATCTAAGGAAGTATTTTTAAAGTGGGTCTTCTAGGAAAGTGCTTAGAGATCACGGTAATTTTTGCCCTTCTAGGAAGATGGATGGAATAGCTGAAATCCCAATGACCGTAATATCTTAGATAACCTGTTTGGTACCTGTGAACAGAATATAAACACCTGTCTTTGCAGATGAATTAGAAAAATTCCTCTTCTGGGCAACTGCATTCCCTTGCAGTATATAGATCCCACTCATTTCTTGGTTAAGTGCCTTTGCACTGGCAAACTACACAACCATATGAAGTGGCCCTGACAGCTTTATTGATTGGACACTGAGGCAGGAAATGAAGCCATGTTTAAGGATAGCAGAGAGGAGACTGATCCCTGCTGACCATGGATGTGCCACATCAGCCCTGAATTGACTACTACTAGATTTATTTTATGTGAGAAAAAAATAAAATTTAGTTTAAGTTATGGTTATTTCTGATTTCTTGTATAGCAACTAATTGCTAGTAAATTCAGACCACATGGTATGTTTAAGTGCTACCAGTAATTAATTAATTATAAAGATGTTCCTTGAGCATTATATATCATTCTTTGCTGTGCTAGAAACAAAAACAGGGCTTAAAATTGAAGATGTGAAGGACAGTTACCTTCTTACATATATAATTACATTATACCATGATATGGTTGCTCGATTTGCATATTGCACGTAGTAATCTGGCCAAGAAGTGAGTGTGGGCTGGGCTTTGATAGACTGCATTCAAACAGACGAGGAATCTTTTCTAGTTCATCTCCACAAATGAGATTCAACCTATAATAATGCCTTATTGTACTTTAGTCCAGTGATTTCCAAACTTATTTTGCAGCAGTTAGCCTTCTTTGAAAGAACCCATATGCAGAAACAATGTGTTAGTCTGGATGTTTTGGTTGTAGAGGTCTAGCTCAAATTAGTTTGGATGTAGAAGAGAATTTACTGGTTAATTAACCACACACATTGTAATAGAAGTGGGCCCAGTGTGCTAAGGAAACACACAGTAGGGCTTTTAGAAACGGCTTTACAAAGAAAGTGATGCTTGAGCTAAATCTTGAAGGATGATTTCAAGAGGAGGACAAAATGGGAAAGAGCATACTATGCTGAGTAAGCAGGTTGTGTGAAGATATCTAAGAGAGCATGTCCTGTTTTGGAAATAAGTGGTTCATTAGAAGTAGGGGTGAGTGGGGCGCCTGGGTGGCTCAGTCAGTTAGGCGGCCGACTTCAGCTCAGGTCATGATCTCGCCGTCCGTGAGTTCGAGCCCCGCGTCGGGCTCTGTGCTGACAGCTCAGAGCCTGGAGCCTGTTTCAGATTCTGTGTCTCCCTCTCTCTGACCCTCCCCTGTTCATGCTCTGTCTCTCTCTGTCTCAAAAATAAATAAACGTTAAAAAAAAATTAAAAAAAAAAAAGAAGTGGGGTGAGAGAGAGAGGCTGATAGTTAAAGGCAGCATGTGGGGATGGTGGTAAGAGAGAGGTAGATCATAAGGCATGTATATGCTTATGAAATTGGCTTTTAGTTTATAAATTCTGAGATGTCACCGAAATATTTTAAAGATCAGAGTATTATGAATAGAATATGTTTTAGAAGGATGTTGGGATGATACTTAGTAGGGAGGCATTAATAGTCAAAATGCAAAAACTCAGGCAAGAGGAAAACAGGCTGACTTAAGACATTAGTTCACTAGGATGGAGGGAATAGATTAATGAAAATATTTAGTAGGTCAAAGTGATAGATTGTGGTGATGATGAGGGAGAAAAGTTAAAGATGATTCCTAGGATTCTGCATTGGGGAATAATTCACATGATTATATTAGCATGGTGGTACCATTTTTAATGAGAGAGGGTCACACAGATCAGAAATAGATTTTGGAGGAAAGACAATGAGCTCAGTTGTAGGCATACTGATTTTGAAATATGTACACACTGTCTGGGTGGAGATAACCAGAAGGAAATTGACAATGTAGGTCTGAATGTGTGGAGAGGACTCTGGATTGGAGATGTAGATTTGGAAATTATAAGTGTAGAGATGGTAGTTAAAACTTGTGGATCTGACCATCTTAGGTGCAGAGTTTGGGGTCCAATATGAACAACACATGAGAGGTTTAAAGAGGAAAAGGTGTCTGTTATGGCCTCCATGCAGCTGAATATCTTCCCACTAAACAGTCAGTAAGTGAAATTGCTACTGTTGTGATTTATTCTTTAAGATTAAGGTTGTATCTCTAAATAATTGCCTTTTAAAAATACCATTGGGGGGCGCCTGGGTGGCGCAGTCGGTTAAGCGTCCGACTTCAGCCAGGTCACGATCTCGCAGTCCGTGAGTTCGAGCCCCGTGTGGGGCTCTGGGCTGATGGCTCAGAGCCTGGAGCCTGTTTCCGATTCTGTGTCTCCCTCTCTCTCTGCCCCTCCCCCGTTCATGCTCTGTCTCTCTCTGTCCCAGAAATAAATAAACATTGAAAAAAAAAATTTTAAAAATACCATTGGGAGGAATTAAACAGGCGAGAGGATAGTGTAATGAAAAGAACAACTGAGAAAGGTAGAAATCAGTTTCTAATACTGACTTTGCCATTGACTGCCTGTATAATGTTTAGCAAGTCACTTTGCCTTCGGTTGTTCATGTGGAAAATGAGGAATTAGGACAAGGTGACCTTCAACATTTGGTAGACTGTGATTCAACCAATAATAGTGCCTTATTATAGTTCAGTTCAGTGACTTTCAAATTTATTTAGCAGCAGTTAGCCTTCTTTGAACGAACTTTCATTCAGAAACACAATGTATTAGGGTGTTTTGGTTGTAGAGGTCTAAGTCAAGTTAGTCTAGAAGTAGAAGAGAATTTACTAGTTAATTTAACTACACTATGTGAAAAGGTGCAGCTGGACCTCATGGGTGACTGGAAACCCAGACTGGTGCACCACCAGGACTTGCTCTCTTGAAATACTTTTAACTCTGTGTAATGGCTTCATGCTACAGAAAGCAGTATGTGGCCACTTGCCATTATCAAGACTTCTTTCTTTTCTCAGGCTATCACTATGGTGGAATAACCCTTCTTCCCTTAGCTCCACCTGAACACATCCTGGGGAAGAGCTCTGCTTCCTTTGGGTTGAGTCATATGCCTAACCTCTAGCCATGAAGTTGGGGATTGAGCTGGCAGCTGCCACTAGAGTCACCTATTTATATAGTATAGGCAGGAACAGTTTCCCCAAAAGAAAACAGCACTGTTTGTAGGAAAAGGAAACTTACCAGGGAGACGATCAGAAGGTCATTATGTAAAACAGTACAAGCTTTCCAGTTGAAGTCCCACCTATCTGGTTCCCTAGGTGGCTTCTGAAGTATACTTTTGAAGACCACATGAGGTTCCTTGGGATATAGCATTAAATAATTGATTTTATTAATTGCATAGCATGCCAGGTGCCTGTAAATCCTTGACAAACTGAAGCACTAGGCATTTATTGATAGTGGTAGTGCTAAACTAGAAAATTTCTGGAATAAGAGAAGTAGAAAGAGTGGTACTGTTGTTGATGGGGTGGAGGTGGTGATTCTGAATATTCAGGGATCAAGGGACTTGAGATGGGAAGTATAGAAAGAGGAGGCAGGAGCACACCAAGATGAACTTTGCCTACTTTGCCATTTTATCTAGAGCTAACATACCATATGGCACACTGTGTAATGGTGAAAACTGTTCATCTTTGGCTAAGGTGGTGGGATGGTCTTTGGTGTCATCCATGGTCATTTTAGAGAAAGGAAAGGGGAGGTTGATGGAAAGAGAGAGTTGATGGACCTGGAGAGGGGCAGAGGCAATGAGTAAAGCTACCTTTCTTGGATGAATATACCCATGGCAGATGGTACCTAAAAATATTAAAAATAAAGTGATGAGGATAGAAGGAGACAAAAGAGGAATAAGGTAAGAGATAAGATGGAGAAGAGTGTTGTTCAGTAAAAGGTGTAATATGTCACTGGAATATAGTTTGGATGCCCTGTCAGGAGGTCTGGGAAGTAAAAATTCAAGATCATCTTGATTAATACTTGTTTAAAACTTGTACTAATGAGTATGAGGCAAATTATATTTAATTATTTTACTAATCATATCTTACTAAATAATTTAAATGTGATACTTTTCTTGAAAAATTATGTACTATTAATATAAAAGTATGTAGTGAAATCAGTAAAATCAAATTTCGTTGATTCTTTACCAAATAGTGATAATGTTCTTGAATAAAAATTTCATTCTTTGCCTTTTGAGCAAGCCGTTCAACAGAATTTCAGAAAACAGATAAAAGAACATAGTTCTCAAGGATTTTATAGGTCCAGCTAGCTGTGCTACTGGCAGCAAAAACAGAGAGAGATCAGATATACTGAGATCAAATATTAATTGCTAATTTGGAAAAGACACAGGTGGTCACTAGAACATCAAGTACCTTTTTTTTTTAATTTTATTTTTATTTTTTTTTTTTGAGAAGGAATGAACAGTTCTGTAACAATGCAAGTAAACTTAAGGTTTGTTTCAGAACAAATTGTACCTATGCAGTGCTGCTAGTACTAACTTGGTCAAAAGGCCTTACTTAAGCCAGAAGCTTTCAATTGGATAAATGACTTTTCTTTAAAAACTTTCTTACTGTGTTCTTATTTTTAATCTTAATAAAAAATTGTAAAAAATTGTAATATCTTACAAACATCAAAAGTTCCCATGAAATGAGACCTCAAAAACAGGTTACTATTCTGTTGCAAACTTTGATCTACTATAAAGCTGCTTTTTAAAAATGGCTTAAGTGCTAATCTTTTGTTGTTGTTGGAATGTCTTTTGAATCGGAATCTTAGTTTTTTAGTATCAATGAAGATTTAATTTCTCAGCATCTATACAATGCCAACTATTTGAAAACGATTTCTCTGATCTCAATCTCATAGCAAATGAGAAAAACAATCTTGTTTTTTGGATGATATGGTTATACTTATTAATATGTAAAAGTTTCACTTTCCTTTTGTTTTCAGTGAGTCAATACATTTGCTATGGTATAAAGAGAACATTCCTGAGGGTAGAGATTATTTAAACTTAATCTGCATCCAATTGACTTTTAAATTAAAAAACCCAACAACCTATTATTCTTAATTCTGTATGTCACAATTATGATTATTCAGTGGATTGTGATCATTTACTATGTAAAAATTAGAGACCAACAATGAATATCCCTCATATAAATCTGAGCTTCAGGACCAGCAAACCTTTGCACCGTTTATTATTGCTTCCTTAATGTCCACAAAGGTTTTCCCGTCTTCAGTCATTACTGCTAATCAGCCTGAGAGTGACAGATATTATATGGCTCAATTAAAAATACCAGTGCCATCGGCCTTAGCCTCCTGGGTATCGTGACTATTTGTGTTACGTTTCATAATTTTATTTCTGGTTGTTCTGTGAGAATTTCCTGTTTAGAGACAGTTTCCCTTACAACGATTGTGAGCTACTTAATAGGGCCTACATATGCTTACCTTTGTGTTTCTGAGGCTAAATATATATATATATATATGTATATATATATATACATATATATATATATATATACATATATATATATATATAATGTCTGGAACATAATACCCCTCCATAGATCTTTGTTTATTATATATAAATATCTAGAAATTTATATATCTATATGTATTTGAAGCATAAATCTTTGAGGATATGCCATCATTACATTTTTATTTTTCAAGTGTTTAGTTCCCTCTTTTCTTCAACAGTTGGTAGTATTTCTCCTTGGGGAAGAGTGTGTGCCAAGGAGAAATGCTGTGGCAAAGTGCCATTCAGGCAGGTTTACTATTCTGGGCTCCTGAAGTGATTTGTTTCTTTGTTGCTTACAAAGTCAGAGATAACTATTCATATATATCAGCCTAGACTGAAGATGGTTGGCAATGAGTGAGGTTTCTTCCAGGATTAAGGCCATTTTGAGATCTATCAAGAAGATGGAATGGGAGTGCTAGAGGGAAATAGAAACTTAACACAGGTGGAAAACAAAGAGTAGCCCACAGTCTTCTATGTCTTAAGGGGCTTCTTCAATCACTTTCTGGTGACAAAAATGAAAGTGGTGCAATTGTTCTTTTGCAAAGGTGGACTCTTTTGATGTCTGATCACTTCTGGCTAAATGATTATTTGTATTTACCACATCTTTCCCCCAGGAGATGGAGGCCTTTGGCATTCAATAATAAGGCCTAATTAATTGCAATCAATACAACATGCTTAGTATGCTAAACAACACATATTTTTTTTCTTTTATTTTTCTGGAAATAACACACATTTATTGGGAAAAATATACTCTACACAGCTAATATACCCTTATGCTGCTTAAGTACACAAGTCTGGAGACTGCATTGAAAGATCGTGCAAAACTGCAATAGCACTGTTCTGCCTCTAGAGTTGGTATAATTTTTGGACTACCGATGGTAAAAGCAGAAGCTGACCCACAAAAACATAATTAAACCCCAGAAATTTAAAATGTCAAGGCCACATTCACCAAGTAAACATTCATCTTTCTAGTTTACATTTGATGTTTTCATACCGTAGGGGGCACTGCCAAACAAACGTAATTCTATCGCGAGAAGGGAGAATTAGAAAATAAATACAACGGGGGTTATCGCAGAGCGTCACACGTTCTTTTATTTACTTTTCGCGACACAACTTAACAGATGTTTTACTTTAAAAACAAACAAACAAACAAACAAACAAACAAACATCGAAGAGGTCAGGAACCCTTTCCTTCCGTCACTTCATCTCACCTGGAGTCTCATTAGCTCTCCAGACCAGCGCTCGGCCCCGCGGTCAGGCAGCCTCTGGAGAGCATTCAGTAAACGGCGCGGAGTCCAGGCACGAACACAGGGTGAGGAGGGTTCGCCAGTCTCTTCCCCACCATGGTTTGTGGACGTGGATTTTTGATACCTTACCAGTCTTCCCAGCTCGTCACTCAAGCCAAGAAAAGAGAATAAAAAAGCAATAAGGGTAAAGAAGAAAACGGTAAGACTCCTGGCAGCCGCGCGCGCACGCGCGCCAGGACGAAACGCGGAGACTAGGAGGCGGGGCCGAGGCGCCGGGCTGGAGCTCCGCCTCCTTCCCCCTCACCCCCCCCCCCCTCCCCGCGCAGGGGAGTGACTGACTCTCGCCAGCCCCTCCACGTCAATCAACCCTCCTCCTTCTCGCACTCTCTGCACCTTGTTATTAATCTCAATACCGATATCGCGCGGACGCCTCTCCCCCGGCCCTCGGGGGTGTGAACGTGTGTGAGCGAGAGCGAAGGCACCGAAAGCTAGCGTCTCTGTGCAGCAGCCTCGGGCCCGGCAGCAGCAGGCGCAGCTTCAACCCCCGCAGCGGCGACAGCCCCAGCGCCAGGAGGCCAAGGCCAAGGCCAGGCTCTGCGCCGCTCTCGGAGTAATTGCCGCGGCTTCAGAGGCTGCGGGGGCGCAGCTTCCTCCGGCGGGGGGCCTTCGCGTCGGCGGCCGCGGCCGCGGGGCCTCTCCTGAGTGCCCAGGGTCACCGTCCCCGAAACCCGGCGGCGCGGCCCTTCGTCCCCCTCCCCGCCCCCAGTCCGTCTCCTCGCTCCGGTCAGCAGCAGTCTTCTTCGCCGCCGCCTCTGCTGTTCCTCCGGCGGCCCGGCCCGGCCCGCCCGCCCCGCGTCCCCTCCGGCCGGTGCCTCTCCCCCCGGCGGGCTGCCTGCATGTCTTTGCTGCCCTCAGCCCCGCCGCCACCGCCGCCGCCGCCTCCCCCGCCGCCGCAGCACCAGCACCAGCAGCAGCCGCCCCGCCGCCGCCGCCGCCGTCGCCGCCCGGACCCCGGCGCGCTGAATGCAGGTGAGGAGGGGGCAAAGGCCCTCCGCGACCCCAGGCCCCGTCGCCTTTGCTTGCCCACCCGCCCGCGAGCCAGGTCCGGGCCCTGCCTGTCGCGGCCGCTTCCCTTCGGGGCGGGCGGGAGTGAGGCCCGCCCGTGGGTGTTTGTGTTTGCGTCTGCGGCCGCGGCTTCGGAGGGGAAGCATCTGTGGGGGCCTGGTGCGCGCGCGCGCGTGTTTGTGTGTGTGTCTGTTTCCCCTGCCGCGGGGAAATGGCTGCTGTTGCTCCTTCTGGGCCAGAGGAAGAGAATGAGGTAGAGTGTTTTTGTGCCTCCGAGTAGAATCGAGAGTGTTGGGAAGAGGAGCGCGTCCCCGGGGAAATGAGGTGGGAGAGGGACAAATGTGCGTGTGGGTGTGCGAGTTGGGACCCTGGCCGGCGGGGAGGCTGCCTGAGGACCCAGAGCGAGTGGGTGTGTGTCGGGTGTGGGGCTGACCCGTATCGCTGTCGGAGGCGGCGAAGGTTCCGGGGTGTGTGTTGGGGGTGGGGGGCGGGGGGTCAGCGCCCAGGGCCCTGGACTTTGGGGGTGGATTTCGTGTGTCTGGGACCCTCGAGTGGCGTGCCTCCCCCTACCCCCATTTTGTGGCTGAGGCTCCGGTGCCTCGCAGGTGAGCGCTGCTCGGGCTTCGACCCGGCCGGGGAGGGTGAGTGTGTGTGCGGCACACGCACGGCAGCCAGGCCGGGAGAGCTGCGGGTCGGGGCCGCGCCGCTGTTCCCGGGCCCGGCAGGAAGCGCGCCGGCCTGCAGCGCGGCCTAACCGCCTCGGCGCCCGCCCGCCAGCGCGCCAGCCTCCCGCCAGCCTTCTCGGACGCCTCCCGGGACGCCGGGCCCGCGGGGGCCCAGGGCGCTGCCTCGGGCCTGGGCAGGTGAGGGTCGGAGGCGGGACGCGCGGATTGCCGTCGCCTCGGCCGCCTCCGCGTCTGCTGAAGGGAGGCGAAGGCATATTTTGGCGTTCGAACTGCAAGCTCTTCCCCTAGCCGACGGTGGGACCCGAGGGAAAGTGAATCAAAGCAGTAAATCTGGTGAATACGCGGTGTCCAGATCCCTTCTCTTCATCTTTCCCTGAAGGCTGGGTGGAGGGACTAAGTGCACATTTTCAGTCTTCGTTGCCTGTTTTTTCGTGGGTAAGATATATGTATGCATCTTTTTAAGATAAGAATTTTCTTGAGAGGCGGGGGCAGAAATGGAAGCTGGCTTCCCTGTTCTGTGGTGTTGGTGAGATTGGATCGATTTTGTACGTTTGAAATTGTTTTATCCTGCCTCCTAGGGGGAAAGGCGTGTACACGCCGAGCCGAGGAGGTCGGTGAGGAAGAGGAAGTTACTGTAGCTGTCATCGTCCTATTTAGCTTATAGGCTGTTTAGGTGGGTTGTTTTCAGGGAGTTTAGCTAAGCAGTTTGCACACGTTGGAAGCACAGTACTACATTTTAGGAGATACTACCTTATTGTCTCTACTTATCTTAATTGCCAATCAAGATAGTCGCTTACAAACAAGTTTTCGCTCAGTCTCTCAAACCTAGATCAAACAGCCTTTATTTGCTTACCCAGTGGGTGTTTCTGGAAGGCTGTTTTGCAGAATGGAACTGTAAAGCTCAACCTGCAAAGAGGTACACAGTGCATTTTAGACCCAAATATAAATTCGTATTTGGATAATTACTTGCTGATTTATTTTACTGCACCCTCTTTTCGTTTGCAATTAGTTAGCTCATCTAGTTAAAGCCCTATAGATAAAGTCATGATATAGATTTGATCCTCGCAGACCATGCTGTATATAATGGCCAGATAGCTCCATTTCTAAACCTGGTTTCACAAAGAAATGTTCCAGGCTGTTCACTGGGAGGGAAGAAAAGGAGTGAAGGAGAGCTGTTTTCTAAGACCATTGCAGGAAAAACAACACTTGCAGTTAAATGGAAAAAAGGACTTGTTTTACAGACCTCAGAACTCTGGCTGTGCCCTATTTCTTAGCAGTTTCACCTTAGCAAGTTACCTAATGTCTGTCAGCCTCTGTTTTCTCATTTGTAACAAGGAGATAATACATTTATAGTAAGGATGTCCTGAGGGTAGGATGAGAAAACTTGTTGGGCACATAGTAGATGCTTAGTTAAATATTCTTCTTCCTGCAGCCCTGATTGTGGGCATTGAAACACATGTTTAAGTACAAATGCCCATTTGGTAACTGAGAACAATATTATGTAACTGTAAGTTAAAAAATCACAGTAGAACATTTCGGAGTCCTTCGATATACATAAGGTATATATAAACAACTCTTGATGTTGTATTTTGTCTTTTTCCTAGAAATAAGACTATCATTAAAGTAGCCTACTACATTAGTTTATAGAGGCTATCTAGTCATACTTTTTTTCCCTAGTATTTTTGAATAGGCCATCGCAGTTTCATTACTTTTTATGAATTCTTACTATGTAGCCCTGGAAATAGTACCTTAAGCTGTATACAGCACATACATGCTCCCATACAGTCTAGCATTAAAATGGATCAAGGAATCAGAGTTTACCTTTATACAAAAGTGTAAGTGCCAAAAAAATTGCTGTGTAATTCTTTTAGTTCATGTTGACTGATTTGGTAAACAAAACCCTCTTGGAATATTTTCCTGAATAGCTTAAGGAAAAATCCTCAATCAACTTTTAATAGCTTTCCATTTTTATTATTTTGTGTGGAGTCGTAAATGTGTTTTTCATTTCATTTTAATTGTATTTTGGTGGGAAAAAATGATTTGCAATTTAAGGTAAAGGCAATGGAGAAGTTGAAAGGATTTTTTTTTTCTTTTTTTCTTCTTTTTTTTTTTTTGGTGAGGGCAGGGTGAAGAGGATGTTGAGAGAAGTTTCATTGGTTTAAGTTTGTAATATCTATTTACTAATGCAGGGCTCCCAGTTAGGCCTTATTTATATTTATATCAGCAATGCTAAGATTAAAAAAAAACTAGTATAGTTCCAAAATTTCAACACTTTTGTGAAGGAGAGTAGAATATAAAATATCATGGTTTTGTTAAAGTGTGTCTTATGGTTGTGTGTGCATTTACAGTGAACAGAATTAATCTGCCATATGGTTATATTTAAAGGAAGAATTAATTCTTCCTTAAGCATTATGAATGATAATAAAATGAGTAAATATACTAAAACTATAATTTTTAATACTTTAAAAACAATGAAATAGAAATTAATTTTGTCCTTAACTAGGGCAAACATCTGATATTACAAATTAAACATTATGAATTACAGTGTTTTAAAAACACTTCATAATTTTTTAATTTGAGAAAATTGAGGAAAACCTTTTTTGTTTTGGCTTTTATATTTTTAATGTTTTAAAATTTATCTATTAGATTTGAATCAGTTACCATACAGTATAGTAGTGGTTTCAGGAGTAGAATTTAGTGATTCATCACTTACATATAACACCCAGTGCTCATCCTGACCAGTGCCCTCCTTAATGCCCATCACCCATTTTAGCCCATCCCCCCAGCACCTCCCCTCAAGCAACCCTCAGTTTCTTCTCTTTATTTTAGAGTCTCTTATGGTTTGCCTCCCTCTCTGTTTTTATCTTATTTTTCTTCCCTTCCCTTATTTTTCTCCCTTCTTCATTTGTTGTGAGGGAAATATTTCTTGGTAATCATGAAAGTACTGAATATTAAGACGTGGACAGTAAAATTTATTAACAGTGGAACTGCTCATTCTATCGTTGTTTAAAGTAATTATGTTACAACAAAACCAAGGTGGAAAATTGTTTTAAAATTTAATGTTACTTAAATGGGCTTCTAAACAGTCTTTCCAAAACATCCCTTATAAATGTCTTTAATTAGGGGGAATTGAAATACTTAAACTTGTGCACATATTACTTTGGATAATGTTAAGTAGAGTAATAAATACACCAGAATTTCAGTGGCTTCACACAAGTAAGTTTGTATTTTGCTCACGTGTAACAGTTCTGTGCAGGTGCTCCTGGTTAGCAGACTTGTTGCTTTCCTCTATGTGGTATTTGAGGGACCCTGACTCCTTATATCTATAGATGGTTCCACCATTCTTTAGGGCCTTGGAGCCCTGCGTGTTGCTTACTGGCCATTTAAGACCTCCCAGAGTTAGTGACCAACATCTGCCCACATTTGATTGGTGAGAAGTTGTCACAGAGCCTTATTGGAATGCAAGGGAGATGGGAATGTAGTCCCCAGATGGTGGACAGCTTGGGGCATTTCATGATGTTGTTTTAGATGGTAGCATATATTTATGAAATTCTGTCAAAAAGGTGAGTTATAATACTTAAAAATTGCTTTCCATCTTCAAAGAGTAAAATTGGGCCCGGTGGGGTGAGAAGGAAGGAGTTAAAGCCACAAGAGGAGGAAGAGCTCTTTTCTATGAGGACTTTGAATGACAAGTGAAATCATGCTATTTAAAGAGAGAAATTTCACAGAGAACATAACAATTGGATTTTATAACCTTTAGTAGGTCTCTCCTTTACTGTCTAGTTATCTACTCTCATTGTGGTCTACTGGGTTCTGGCTGTTGGAGCTTTTTTCTCTTTGTACTTTGAAATCCGTTGAATTTCAGTTTCTGGGTTATAGTTTCTTGGCAAACAGAGTTTTGAATTTTTACTTTCTATTAGGATAAAATATTATTATTAACTTTAAGGAAATTTTGTGGACCTTACTATGTTTTACTGTTTGCTGTTGCTGTTTTTGTAATTCTAAAGTCATCTTAATATACGTGAGACTTAACCCTGAAAGAACAATAAAATCATCAAATAAACAACAAAGGTTTAATTATTAACTTTGTGCTCATGTTTCATGATGAAGATATTACAATTTTCTTTAACTGCACTAACACTGAGCCTTTTAAGGGAATTTTATCTCTAGACAACTTTAATTTTAATTGAATTACAAGTTACTCTTTCATTACTTAGGATTATTGTAATGTGAAAACTTAGTGCTGTGTTCTCCTTCACTTATTTTTATTTTGAACAGTTTGGTTAGGGATCTATAGGAGTTTTGGAAGGAAGGAAGACTTTTGAGTAGTCTTGTTAACTTCTCCCTGGTACAAATTTTTAATATTTTGCATTTTGAAAATTTAAGCCCTTATTTGAGGGCCCATTCTGTATCCATTATTATACTTGATTCTAAAGAGAAGTATGAAAGAACTAGAAGAAACCCTTGCAAAACTTGTAGGTTATGAGTAAGGGAGATAAAACATAGGATTTAGTTATTTCAAAACATTTAATGAACAAGCCCAAGTCACTACAGTATAAACTGTTTGCAGACATTCTGTGAAGGAGTAACATGAAATGGAATGGTGGGTGGGTCAGGGACTACTTAAATTGAGAGAATTTTTTTGGTAGCAGCTTTTTTGAAATAGAATTCACTTACCATAGAAATAGCCCATTTAAAATATATAACTAGTAGTGTATTGTATATTCACAGTAGTGCAGCCATCACCACAGTTTTAGAACATTTTAATCACCTGAAATACAAATCCTGTATCCTTTAAAAGTACCCCCCCCCCCCGCCGTTCTCCCATATGCTTACTTCTAGGCAATCACTGATCTGCTTTCTGACTATATTCGCCTATTCTGAACATTTCACAAATGTAACTGTAGTGTAATATGTGGTCTTTTTCTTTCTTTATTTTTTTTTAACATTTATTTATTTTTGAGACAGAGAGAGACCCAGCATGAACGGGAGAGGGGCAGAGAGAGAGGGAGACACAGAATCAGAAGCAGGCTCCAGGCTCTGAGCCATCAGCCCAGAGCCCAATGCGGAGCTCGAACTCGCGGACCGCGAGATTGTGACCTGAGCTGAAGTCGGACGCTTAACCGACTGAGCCACCCAGGTGCCCCAGTATGTGGTCTTTTATTACAGGCTTGTTTCACTTTGTTTTCAAGGTTTCATTCATGTTATAGTACTCATTCTTTTTATGGTTGCATAATATGCCTTCATATGGATAAATACTACATTTTGTTTATCAGCTAATGGACATTTGGTTTGTTTTTACTTTTTGGCTATTATATAAGTAATTCAGGTATGAACATTCATACACAAGTTTTTGTGTACATAGTTTTTAGCCCTCTTGAATATATGCCAAGGAATGGAATTGCTGGATCGTATGGTACCTCTGTGTTTGCTTGTTTTTAAGTTTTTTAAAAATGTTTATTTTGATAAAGAGCACAACAAGCAGGGGAGGAGCAGAGAGAGAGAATCCCAGCAGGAACCGTGTTGTCAGCACAGAGCCTGATGCCAGGCTGGAATTCACAAACTATGAGATCATGACCTGAGCCAAAATTAAGAGTCGGATGCTTAACCAACTGAGCCAATCATGCACCCCTTGTTTTTTTTTTTAAATTTTACTTTTTAAGTAATCTGTACACTCACTGTGGGGCTTGAACTCACAACCCCGAAATAAAAAGTTGCATGCTCCACTAACCAAGCCAGCCAGGCACCCCATGGTGCCTTTATGTTTACACTTTTGAAGAACTTCTGTTTTCCAAAGCACCCTTACTGTTTCACATCCCTACCAGCAGTGTAGGAGGGCTCCAGTTTCTCCACATTCTTGCCAACGTTTGTTATATCTGTCTTTTTGATCATAGCTTTCCTAGTGGGTGTTAAGTAGTATTTCATTGTGGTTTTGATTGCATTTCCCGAAGGATGCTGTGTCTTTTCATTTGCTTATTGGCCATTTGTATAGCTCTACCTATCATCTATCATTTATCTATGTACTTACATTTGAGAGATGTGTATTCAAATCCTTTGCACATTTTTAAATTGTTATTTATCTTTTGATCACTGAGTTGTAAGAGTCCTTTGTATGTGTAGAAAGTAGTCCTTTATCACATACATGATTTGCAAAAATTTCCCCCATTCAGTGAGTTGTCTTTTCACTTTCCTGATGATGTCTTTTGAAGAATAAAATTTTTAAGTTTTGATGAAGTCTAGTCTAAGTTTTTGTTGCTTGTGCTTTTGGTGTCCTATCTAAGAAACCATTTACTAATCTGAGGTCATGGAGATTTATCCTTCCGTTTTGTCCTAGGAGTTTTTTTTAATTTCGGCACTTACATTTGATTTTTGATCCATTTTGAGTTGATTTCTGCATATGACCTGGTGTAGGGAGTCTGACGTGGATATCCAGTTGTCCCGGTACCATTTTTTTGCCCATTTAATTGTCTTGTTATTCCTCTCAGATCAGTTAACTATAAACATGAGGGTTTATTTCTGGACTTAAAATTTTATTCCGTTGATCTATTTGATTGTCCTTATACCAAAGTACTGTCTTGACTGCTATATCTTTGTTATTGGGAAAGTGTGAGTCCTCCAACTTTGTTCTTTTTCAAGTTTGTTTTGGCTATTTGGGGTGTCCTTTATTTCCATATGAATTTCAGAATCTCCTTGTCAATTTCTATAAAGAAGTCAGCTGGAATTTTGACGGAATTTTGTCAAATCTGTAGATCGATTTGGGGAGCATTGCCTTAACAATACTGTCTTCCTGTTCACAAACATGACATCTTTCCATTTATTTAGATCTACTTTGATTTCTTTCAATAATATTTTGCAGTTTTTAGAGTCTAGGTTTTATACTTATTTTGCTGCCTTTATTCCTGAATGTTTTGTTCTTTTAGATGCTGTTGTAAATGTAAATGTTTTATCTTTGGGTTCATTGCAAGTGTATAAAAATACAATTGATTTTTGTCTATTGATCTTGTATCTTGTAACCTTGCTGAACTTAATAGGTCTAATACTGTTTTAGTTCATTACATAGGATTTTCTGTATAACAAAGGTCATATCACCTGTAGAGATAGTTTTTACTTCTTTTTTAATCTGGATGTGTTTTGTTTCATTTTCTTGTCTAATTATCTCGGCTGAAACCTCCAGGACCTTGTTGAAAAGAAGTGTCAAGAACAGATACCTTGTCTTGTTCCTGATCTTGGGGGAGAGCATTCAGTCTTCCACTATTTAGTATGGTGTTAGCCGTGGGGTTTTAATAGATGTTGTTTGCTAGGTTGAGGAAGTTCTGTAACCAGTTTGTTGAATGTTTTTCTCATGAAGGGATCTTGGGGCATTAGGGTTGTTTTTGAGGGAAATACGGAATATGAATTACAAAAGTGAAGATACTGTGTCCAGTAATGAGGGCCTAGCTTTCCCTACCCTCTTTTTCCTTCTTCCTTATTTCCTCCCCTCCCTACTCCTTTATGTTCTCTAATGTCTTCCCATTGACCCATATGCACATTTGGAGGGTTCTTAATCCTTTTCTGAAGATTTTCTGAATAACTTACATCCTTGAGGAGCAGTGGAGAATATTGTTTCTTTTGAAAAACATTCAGTAAAAATGGGATGTTTTCCCCTGATTACATTATTAGCTAGTTTGGTGGGGGATACAAGAAGCAGAGAGAATACTGAATCATAAATGAAGATCTAATCATAGAATTAAAAAGATGGGAATAAACTTTTGTGATATCAAGGGTATGGTGTTTTTTGTTTTTAAGAGAGAGCGAGCATCCCAAGCAGGCTCTATTTTGTCAGCACAGAGCCTGACATGGGGCTTGAACTCACGAACTGCCAGATCATGACCTGAGTCGAAATCGAGAGTTGGATGCTTAACCAACTGAGGCACTCCAGCATCCCAAGGGCATGGTTAATGAAGAATTCCATGTTTACTTTGAACCTGGTTGTTACCAGACTTTTCCCCCAAATATTTCAGCATGAATAGTTTTGTTTTTGTAAGTTTTCTAAAAAACTTGATAGCTTTCTTAGGAAATTTTACTCTGCAAAGTAAGGTTATGTTTCAGTGATGTGATTACCCTTTAATTTTTGGGACTTCAATTGTATTTATATGCAGTTAAATTCTGATTCGGTAAATACTTTTTATTTTATCTATTTAGTTTAAAATTTTAATGTTTATTTTTGAGAAAGAGTGCAAGCTAGCAGGGGAGGGACAGAGAGAGAGACAGAGAGACAGAGAGAGAGAGAGAGACAGAGAGACAGAATCTGAAGCAGGCTCCAGGCTCTGAGCTGTCAGCACAGAGCCCAACATGGAGCTCCAACTCACAAGCCATGAGATCATGGCCTGAGCTGAAGTTGGCCGCTTAAGCACCTGAGCCACCCAGGTGCCCGTCAATAAGTATTTTTTAAAAATGTTATTTCTCTGCATGTTATAAGTCTCAGAAGTTAAGTAACTTTGGGTTTAGCCAAGAATCTTCCTGTTTACAAGTCAGAATTGCAAAGTGGTGATAGATTTTTTGTTTTGTATTCTCTTTTGTATGTAGTAGGATACATTTCATTTTTTTAGATCATGTTAAAATCTCATTGTAGATAAAAATTTATTTTTAAGTTTTTTGAAGAAATAAGTGGTTTACTTTGTTGTGAGAGACTCATCATTCATACTGAATAGATACCAGGTAATTTGAGGCTGTTCATATGTATTTATTAATAATAGAAATTGGTGACACCAAGTAGAAGTTATAGCACTTTATCTTTTATCTTTTTCCCCCAAATTAGAGTCTCTAAATGAGTAGTGTAGATCAGAGTTCTATAATACTAATAACTATTAAGAGAATAGAACTAAATTTAGGATATACCAACTGTAAATGTCTCTTTATACAAAGACTTTCTTGAGATCTTTATATTTTTATGGCTGTGTGACTATAATGCTTATATTTAAAGGAAAACCAAAAAAACTGGCATGAATATGTTCTGTTATAGGTTCATATTATTAGTTCAGTCTTCTGCAACTTACGAAATAATCTATTGTGAATAATGTACCAAATGATAATGTTGAAACAGTGTAAAAATTTTAATCACTTTAAAGTATAACTTACTAATAAATAAGAAGCTTCTACTGGCTATCAGCTATTGTATTCAGGGTTCTGGGTGATAGAAAGTTTGGAATAGTCTCTTCTAGGAAATGGAACAGATATTTATTGAGCTACTGAGTACTAAGGTTTGTGAAAGCCATCCGCTTCCCTTTAAGTGTGTCATCTAAATTCGTTTTCGTGAAATTTCTGTGTATTAGAGTATGATTCTTATTCTACAGGTGGTTAATAATGTGAACCCTTGGATCCTTTACTTCCTAGCTCTTGGGAAACTTACTTCTCCATGCTTCAGTTTTCTCATCTGTAATGAGGAGATAATAATAGCTCTTTCTTACAGGGTTGTGAGAATTAAATCAAGTAATACCTATAAAATTTTTTTTAATGTTTATTTACTTTTGAAGGAGAGAGAGAAAGAGTGTGAGCAAGGGAGGGGCAGAGAGAGAGGGAGACACAGAATCCGAAGCAGGCTCCAGGCTCTGAGCTCTCAGCATAGAGCCCAGTGTAGGGCTTGAACCCACAAACCGTAAGATCATGACCTGAGCCTAAGTTGGATGCTTTACTGACTGAGCCACCCAGGCTCCCCTCCCCTCCCCCCGCCAAGTAATACCTATAAAGTGCTTAGAATAGTATGTGGCACATCTGTAGTAACAAAACAAAACTAAAAACAATATATGTTAGCCATTACTTTTTTTTTTTTTTTAATTGGGAGCCATACAAGTTAAATAACTTGACTCCAAAATGCTCCAAAATAAAATTCCTCTTTTATTACTTACACATATAAGGGATTTACGTAAGCAATTTATTTACGCCCAGATGAATAGTGAGTATAAGCAGTATATGCTAACTGACAAAAACTATTAAGTGCTATAACATACAGAGTACATATGGGTTGGTAATCTACAGGGATAAGGAGGAGATAGAAGTTGATCTCACCTTTATGGCTAGGATAAGGAAGAAAAGGAAAATGTAGTAGAACACTGCAGCATCCATTTTTGTTCCTTTAACTTCTATTCCTTTGTGTACGTCATCACTAGAGAAATCCTTGAAAAATTCATTTGGCATTGCTTAAATCCCGTTCCTAAAATCCTTTAGTAATAGTAATAGTACTATTTTTTGGTTGCATACTATGTGCTAAGGGACTTACATAGTGAATATCTTGGCTTTGTGGGTCACATTAAGATCTCTGTCCTATATTCTTTTTTTTCGTCGTAGTTCTTTATTCTTTCAACAGTCCTTAAAAATGTAAAACCATTTACTGCTTGCAAACCAAGCTGTAGTTTGCTGACCTCTCTGCTGGGAGATTTACATGATTTCTTGTTAGAATCTTGGCAAAATTGATATTATTAATCCCTATTTTATAGTTGAGGAGACTGAAGCTTAGAGAGGCAAATTTGATGAAATTCATTTAGCAAGGAAATGACAGAGCTCAAATTCAGATTTAGGTCACTGGAATTCCTAAACCTGTGTGCTTTCCAGGATATCCTGCTGCTGCTTATTTCTTTTAGAAGAAAGTGGAGATTTCATAGGATTATATGTAAGACCCATTATGATCTTATCCTTGTGTACTTCTCCAGTTTTATAATTTATTACTCCTCTCTCCTGAACATATTCCCTAGACTTGCCATGTTGAGTGACTGATAGCCCAGTTTATGGTTTGCATGTGCCTGTAGTATCGTACACTTTATGACTTTTTTGATAATTCACCTTAGATAGTTTCTACTCTAGGAAACCTTGCCTGATGATTGTTCTAATCCTTGCTTTAGGCCCTTTCTGTGCTTCCGTAGCATCCTGTGCATTCCTTTTTCATAATAATTTACTGGGTTGTCTTGTATTTACCTGGTTTCTGTTTCTACTTTTCTATTAAACTGTGAGTTTTTAAGAGCAGAAATACTTCACTTTGTAGCCCATGTGTTTATAAGGGTTAAATTCTTCCTACTGTGTATTAGTGTACTGAGTGTTTAGTATATATTAGGGGCTTAGTAACTGTTTACTAAATAAATGAATAATGGCATTGCAAATGTAGAAATTACATCAACAAATACATAGTAGCAGGCAGACAAGTCCAGGTTCAAGTAGGAAAGAGAAATTTAGTTAATTTCTGGTTAATTTCCCTAGCTTCAGTAGAAACAAGGAGGCTGATAAGGCAAATTGGAACATGATTATTAGGGAGGGGTTTGAATGCCTAGCTAGGTAAGGAATTTTAGTTTTATCCTAGGTTCAACTCTGGAGCAACCAAGTGGTTTTTACATCTGTAAATTGAGATTCTCTTATTAATGACTGAATTTTGTTATAACGTTGTTTTAGATAATACTTCTAGGGCATAGCTATATATTACTTTTGATTACTCATAATTATCAATACCACTGTTAAACACATTCAGAGCATTGGGTGTTTTGAGCAGGTTGGTGGCAGGTTGAAATTATTTAAGAAGTTATCTGGTTGAGGTATGCAGAATCATTTGAAGTCAGAATGGGAGGAGGGAGGCTCTTTTTTAAAAGAGTTAAAATGCAAAGTGATTAAGTCAAGAAATAGATCTGTGTCAGTTGGGATAACTAGAGCTTTTAATAAAATGACACTGGTGATTGAATATGAAGGAAGAAGTCAGATGACTGAGAAACCAGAAGGAGGAGACAATTTGGGGAAGAAAATTATGAATTCAGTGTTAGACAAATTGATTAAAATTGGAATGATTTCTATTTTTGCCTGGATTTAGGCCCTAATTGCTTTATGCCTGAGTAATTAGAATAGCCTCATGATTGTTGTCCCTTTCTGCCTCTAATGGATGAGTGGTATATTTGGATACGGGTGGATGTTTTTGGTATAGACCCTTTTGCAGAAGGCTGTAGAGCCTTTTTAGAACAATGATTTTAAGCGAATAAAAGAAAATAAGATGAAAAAGGAACATGTTATATTAAAATACTAAAATATATGAAAACATTTGTGATATTGATATTGTGCCTTTTTGTCAATACATTTAAATTACAAGATCTAAATAACTACTATAATTTTGAAGTAGTGATATATATAGGTGATATCTCGAGATATTTGTAATAACTAATAACTTACGTTAGTGACCAAAATTACAGGTACTGCTAATATCATGGTAGGTGTTTTAGCTCTAATTGAAAGAGGTACTAAATTTTCATTAGAGATGAGTAGAAGTGGTGATGTAATTTTTTTTCCAGACACCAGGTTAGTAATCTTTGCTTGTATTATGTTCTGGTTTCAAGCTATTGGTGTATTTTTGTCATAGTACTATGCTATTTTTTTTTTTTTTCAGGTGGCAACATTTTTTCATGTCTGCTTTTGGAAATAATATGTGCTCCCTAGATAAAAAAATGATACTGAAGACCATAATTTCCTGGTCATCTTATCTCATGGGAGATCAAAGACTGTTGGTAGTATGAACTGTTTTCTGTTTCTAGGCAATATGTACAATATATAACCACATAAACGTCCATAACTTACATGATTTTTAAATTTGCTTTCTGATTTAACAACGTATTATGGCCATTTTTTTGATCAGTAGATCTGCCCCATGCTTTTAAAAAAAATACAGCATTTTTAAAAAAGTGAGATACCACCATATTGCAAAAATCACTATTTTACAGTGTATACTTCAGTGGTTTTAGTATTTTCACTGTGTTGTGAACCACCACTGCTGTCTAATTTCAGAACATTTCCATCACCCTCAGAAGAAAACCTTATCCCTGTTAGCTATTCCTGTTTTCCTATTTCTTCATCTGTTGGCAATTACTAGTCTGCTTTTTCTCTTACGGATTTGCTAGGCATTAAATGTAAATGGAATCATACAATATGTGAATTTTTGTGTCTGGCTTCTTTCACTTAGTGTAATGTTTTAAAGATGATTTCATGTAGTAGCATGTAATAGTACTTCATTACTTTAAAAAAATTTTTTTTAAATGTTTATTTTTGAGAGAGAGAGAGACAGAGACAGAGTGTGAGCATGGGAAGGGCAGAGAGAGAGGGAGACACAGAGTCTGAAGCAGGCTCCAGACTCTGAGCCGGCAGCACAGAGCCTGATGCGGGACTTGAACCCACGAACTGTGAGATCATGACCTGAGCCTAAGCCAGACGCTTAACCGACTGAGCCACCCAGGCGCCCAGTACTTCATTACTTTTTATGGCTGAATAATATGCTGTTATATGGGCATATCATATTTGGCTCATTCATCTATCAACTGATAGACATTTGGGTTGTTTCCACTATTTTATATTATATTATATTATATTATATTATATTATATTATATTATATTATATTATACTATATTATTTCAACTATTATAAATAATTCTGCTCTAAGCATTTATTAACATATTTTTGTGTGGACATAGGTTTTCACTTCTCTTGGGTATATACCTAAGGGTGGAATTACTGGATCACATGGCAGTTTGATTTTAATTTTTTGAAGACTGACAAACTTTTTCACAGCAGCTGTGTCATTTTACGTTTCCACACATTATGCTTTCTGATGGATGAATTGTAATCCATTTTATTGATGTGCTATAATTCAGTCCCCTACTGACTGGTAAATTAACTAATTTCCTTATTTTTGACAATTACCAACACTAATGCAGAGAAAAGACACATAAATGTACCTTCACACTTTTTTAAAGGATAAATTTCTAGAAGTGAACTTGCTGGATTACAATGATTACACATTTAAAATTTTGAAATATCTTGTTGGGTTACCTTTTAGAGATGTATAAAATTATATTCCCATCAGTTGTGTAATGGGATGCCTGTTTCCCCAAACTCTTATTCATGTTATTAATCTTTGCTATTCTAATAATAAAGTCATACACTTAAAAAAAAATGTTATATTTCCGTTTACCTTTCTTTTGGCCAATCTTTTGTGATTTGCCTGATTATGACCTTTACTTCCAATTTTTCTGTTGGGGTGTTGACATTTTTTTCTTATTGATTTGTAAAAGCTGTTTATATTTTAGAAACATTGCCTCATTATCCATTATAAATGTTAGAGATTTTGCTCCAGTTTCCTCTTGATCTTTTGACTTTATGACTTAGCTCTTTGCCTTACAGACATTAGATTTTTTTTATATTGTTTAATCTGCCATTTTTTAATAGTCTTTACTTTGTTTAGAAAAGTCTTCTGCACTCCAAGATTATAAGATTATTCTGCATTTCCCTGCAGAAATGTTTTACTTATTTGTTTATTTATTCCTCTATAAATGTTTAGAATTAAATTTGTCATGTTTTAGTAGAGGAATCTTGGATTTTGTGGTTGGAGTCATCCATATTCAGATTTCAGTCTAGTCACTTACTCAGTGAGGTGTTGGATGTTTCACAACTTCTCTCTACTTCAGCTTTCTCATAGGCAAAATGGGAATTAATATGTAGTTTTAATTTTAGTAAAATTAAATGTGATAATGTGTACAAATAGTCTAGCACAGTATCTGGACACAAACTGGCATTCAGTGCATGTTTTCTTATCTCTCCCACTCAAGTCTATCTTCTTCAGCCTATTTATAATCTGATTCAGAAGATGAGGGAAAAGTTTCAAAAGTAGAGGGTGGTCCTCAGTTTGTAAAACCAGAGAAATCATATAGGATGAGCTGACTGAAAAGAGGGTTGAAAATTGATTTAGTAATTTTGAAGTCATTTTAATAAAGAACATTTTTCATTTGAGTGATGAGAGGCAGCCATATTTTAATAGAATGAAGGCTAAAGCCATTCAACATACACTAAGGATGATTAAGAGTGTATGCATTATCTTCATTATATCTTTGAGAAATAGTTGTAACTCTTGTTTCTTTCATTGTTAGAATGCTGGTAAGAGGACAGGGATAGCAATACTAATACATATATAAATTGTAGACAAATTTAGGCCATTTTTACTATTAGTTGAAATTACAGTACTTGTAGCACATTTCACAGTGAATTCATCAAACCAGTCAAGAACTACCTCTCTATTTGGATTTTATTCTTAGTACCCCTTTTTGGAATTTACACACATTCTTTCATTACAGTTATTTGTAGGGACCCCTGGGTGGCTCAGTTGGTTAAGTGTCCAACTTCTGCTCAGGCCATGATCTCATGGCTCAGGAGTTTGAGCCCCGCATCGGGCTCTGTGCTGACAGCTCAGAGCCTGGAGCCTGCTTCGGATTCTGTGTCTCCCTCTCTTTCTGCCCCTCCCCTGCTTGCACACCATGTCTCTCTCTCTGTCTCTCTGTCTCTCTGTCTCTCAAATGTAAGTAAACATTTAAAAAATTGCAATTATTTGTAAACAATGTTATATATCCTTTGTGCAGTGCAACTTTAAGTGCATTTTAGAAAGAGAGGGGAAATGTTTACAATACAGTAATCATTGTTTACATTTTCTTCATCTTTCCTAGACTATAAGATTTTTAGGGCAATGAACACAGTTCTAATAATTAAAAATAATGGATTTTTGACAGTTGTTTATAATGCAGGAGTTTTGACAAATGTTTATAAAGCATTATACTGTCTTTTTTTTTTATAAAACAGCTTCAAAATAAAGTTTTAAAAAATTGCTAATAAAAATGTTCATTTAGATTTTTCTCGAATGGAGAAATAATAGGTGTGCATTATGTGTAATTGGGTTTTAGAAAGTGGTTATCAAATTCTATTCCTTGATTCTGGGGTAACTGCCTGTTCCTAGTATGTTGCAAGTATACGGTCCTCATTTTGTTAGCCTCAAAACAAGAAGGAAATTCTGTATTGGTTAGCTTAGGAGGAAGGTAATGAGTTTAAGTAACAAAACAGGAAATTTGTTTCTCTGTGACCTTTAATGAGTTTGTGAGGTTGGCATTTTGACTACAGGATTGAAATTCAGAAGAGTTTTATATTTAGTTTGCTTTGTTGCTTTTGCAGTTATCTACTTGTCAAGGAGAAAAGTAGGAATCCAAGTTAAAGACTGCTACCTTTGTGGGGAAATGATGAACAATACTCTTCCTTCTGCTGACAAAATCTAGGTATCTGTATTTTATAATGGCTGGTTTTTGCTTTTACATAGGGAGGGCCAAAGTATCCTTTCCTGGAATCAAGCTTGACTCAAAGCCTTTGTAAGTTCTCTTATTTTTTATCCTTTTAAGCAACTATTTTAGGAACTGTTTTAAAGCTGACACCCCTTCCCTTCCGACCTTTTCCGCTCAGTACAAAGCACCACTTTCTTGGCAGTAATTTATATGAGTGGAGTGGGTACTCTCCTCAGGCATTTTTTCCTGCCAAAAAGTTAAGGATTAGCTCTATTGTTTGATGCTATCTGTTTTGGATCAATGTGAGTCAGCGTTGGCCCTGCCTTTTAAATTCTTTCATAATAAGGTGCTGGCACTTTGGAACCCTTTCCTTGATGGAGCTTTTCTTTGTGCCTTATCAAGTTTTAGAGTTTGGTTACTAAGGCTTTTCTGTTTTATTCCACTATTTTTAATGGATTCTTGTATTTACATATGGCTTTTCTAAATTATACACCCTGGTTTTCAGGTATGTTAAACTAGTTTTAACACCTTTAAGTGTGTATCTTGCTGAGTATATCTAATGACGAAGCATTGTATTATTTGATTCAGGTCAAAAGTGTGAGATAGTTTGATTACTCCCAGACTTTCATTGTTAGTCAAGATTTAATTAAGTTATTTTCTAAAGAAATAGAAAAGCTAAAATAATTAGAAGAGCTATTCAATATGAAGAGACATTCATTAGTTAAATTTTTATTGATACTGTCAGGTTTAGTTTTCTAGTAACAGAAACCAGTTTCTTGAATAAGTGTTTATATTTTCTTGATGCAATGCAGCATTCTTAGTTCTGCACAGATGATTTTTTGCTTACATACACTCAAGACATTACATTTGTGAAATATTAAATTCTTTGGTTTTACATACCACTAGAGAGGCAGAGCCTGATATTGGAAGGTAGGAGAAGGAAAAAGGTGATTTTATTTCCTATGAAGTATTAGAATGTTACTTGAGGCTTCCCCCACCCCCCACTTTTAAACATGTTGGCTGAGTACAGTTTTTCTAATGGATTTGTCAACTTTGATAAGAACTCTCAATCGTTGATATGCTTACTTTTTAACAATGTGGCTTATCTAGGTGATCTATAATCTTTTTACAGATTACAGATGCCCTTGCATCTTGTCTCAGAGTCTGAACATATTTACTCTTTGTTTTTAGCAGCAAACATGTTTTCATTTCTGGTAGGTTTGAAGACACAGACTGTGTTGTGGATTCTTGTTTACTCACTTTCAGATTGCACAGTCAATTGATTTAGGAGAATACTTTGGGCAGTACTTGTTATTGATTGGCAATTTTAGGAGAATGCTTGAAGTAAATTTTCTGATATTGTAGGCATCCTTGTGAATATAATACTCTTGCTTTTGTTTTTTCTCTCTCCCACTTAACTTTGGTAGGTATACTGTAATGAAAAAGAGAAATTCAAATGAGAATTTGCACCAGTCAGATACAGTGACCTTTGATGATCAGTATGCTAAGGAGCATGCTGGAGAATAGACAAATGACTTTGCATGTTTATCCTTGAACACATGCCAGATATATTGGATAGATCTGTCTTGACTACATAATAGCATCTTAAGTACGTAACAGGGTGGAAACTTTGTTCTCCATCTGTGGCTTTTTTCTTGCTTATCTGGATATCTTACAGCTTCTAAGAGGGATGTGAGTACTATTGGAGTTAGGCTGACAGTGAATTTAGAGGATAAGACTACAAATAAAAAAGTTCCAAGCCATTTATTTATTTATTTTGTATCTGTGTTAGTGACAAAGTAGGAAATGAAAGAAAGAACTGCTAGCGTGAGAATTTGTTAGAGAAATGGGAACATGGTTTATCTTGTGTTATCTCTAAGTTTGTTGAATGGTCAACTGCACAGTAATAGGTGTTAAGTTTGTTCTTCCCATGCCAGAAAAACAAACTGTTCTGAGTCACTATGTAGTCCATTCAGGTTACGTGGATTTAGGGTGTTAAGAGTATGATAGTAATAGGATTTCGGTATTCCTGGGTCTCTAGCCATAATATCATCTATCCATCTATCTTTGGGGTTTCTGAGGGGGCTATTCATATGAAAAAAATGAGAATTGAATTCTCAACTTTTTAATGTAGAAATTGTGCTGGACTATTTTAAAATCAGGACCTGTTTGGACCTCCTATGCTTCTATCCTCCCTGCTTCTAGATCAGTTTTTTAAAAAATCAGTTTCCCTAAAGAATCAGTTTGCTTAAATTATTAAAATTGTTTTCTTTTTTTTTTTTTTTTAAACAAAATTTAAATCTGGTGTAGTTAACATACATTGTTATGTTTCCGGTATGCGAAATGGTGATTCAATAAAAACTGTCTTCTTTCACTCAGCAAAATTATTTTGAAAGTTTTTCATGTTGTCATGTGTATCATCAGTAGGTCATTCCTTTTTATTGCTGAGTGATATTTCATTCTTACTACATTTTGTCAGCCTGTTGGTAGACATTTGGGCTGTTTACAGTTTTTGGCTATCATAGGTAAGAACATTGGAGATCAGTTGAGTCTTTGGACATATGTTCTTATTTTTCTTGGGTAAGTATTTAGTACTGGGATGTCTGGGTCTTACAGGTATATATTTAACTATTAAAGAAGCTGCCAAACTGCTTTCCAAAGTTTTACTGTTTTTCCTTATCTTCAGTGTATGAGAGTTCCTGTTGCTCCACATTCTTACCTGTCAGCCATTGTAATATTAACCATTCTAGCAGGGGTGTGGTGGTACCTCACCTTTTCTGTTTTATGGATCATGCTTTTCTGTTATTTAAGAAATTGCTGCCAGACTTGCAGTCATAAAGATTTTCACCTGTGTTTTCTTCAGGATGTTTTATAATTTTAGCTTTTACTTTTACAGCCCTCCTGTTTCTCTAAAACAGACATAAGGAAAACTCCTACAATCTAGAATAGTTGTGATTACTAGTGAATTAATAATACATGTAAATTAATACATGTTACATATTTTGAGTTAATTTTTGAATGTGGTGTGAGGTAAAGGTTGAGGCTTATTTGTCTGAATATGGCAATCTGATGGCTCTAGCCCTATTTATTAAATATTATCCTTTCCCTTTAGAATTGTATTGGCAACTCTGTTGAAAATTAATTGACCTTATACCTATGAATTTACTTCTAGATTCTCTTTTTGTTCTCAAATTGATCTGTTTACCTTTATGCTAACTTGTTGCCATGATTATTGTGGCTTTGTAATAACTCTTGAAATCATGTAGTATAAGCTTCTAATTTTCTTTTTCCTTTTCAAAGTTGTTTGTTCTAGGTCCTTTGTAGTTCTATGTAAATTTTATAAATTAAGAAAAAAATTTTTTAACGTTATTTATTTTTGAGGGAGAGACAGAGACAGAGCATGAGCAGGGGAGGAACAGAGAGAGAGGGAGACACAGAATCTGAAACAGGCTCTAGGCTCTGAGCTGTCAGCACAGAGCCCCACGAGGGGCTCAAACTCATGAACTGTGAGATCATGACCTGAGCTGAAGTCTGACACTTAACCCACTGAGGTACCCAGGCGCCCCTATAAATTTTTTGTAATGTTTATTTTTGAGAGAGAGAGAGACAGAGATAGTGCGAGTGAGCAGGGGAAGGGGCAGAGAGGGATAGAGAGAGAGGGAGACAAAGAATCTGAAGCAGGCTTCAGACTCCAAGCTGTCAGCACAGAACCCCATGCAGGGCTCGAACCCACAAACCCTGAGATCATGACCTGAGGCAAAGTCAGATGCTTAACGACTGAGCCACCCGGGTACCCCTCCATGTAAATTTTAGAATGTCTTGTCAATTTCCTTTTTTTTAAATTTATTTTTGAGAGACAGAGCGTGAGTGGGGGAGGGGCAGAGAGCAAGGGAGACACAGAATCCAAAGTAGGCTCCAGGCTCTGAGCTGTCAGCACAGAGCCTGACATGGAGCTTGAACCCACGAACTGCGAGATCAGGATTTGAGCTGAAGTCAGATGCTTAAGCCACCCAGGCACCCCTGAGCTTGTCAGTTTCTATAAAAACTACCTGCTTGGATTTGATTGAAATTTCATTGAATGTATAGATCGATTGGGGGAGAATTAACATCTTAACACTGTTGAATCTTCTGTTCTTTGAAGATGATGTATGTCTCCATTTATTTAGCTCTTTACTTTTTGTCAGCGTTGTACTTTTCAATGTCCAGATTTTGCACATCCAGCGTTGTAGTTTTCAATGTCCAGATTTTGCACATTTTTTTAAATTTGAATATAATTGACACATGATGTACATTAGTTTCACGTGTACAGCCTAGTGAGTTAACGAGTTTTATACTATGTTTGCACATCTTTTATCCAGTATTGTATAACTTTTTAAAATTAATAAAACATTTTTAATGTTTATTTGTTTTTGAGAGGGAGAGAGAGCGAGCACGGGCTGGGGAGGGGCAGAGAGAGAAGCACAGAATCCGAAGCAGTCTCCAGGCTCCCCAGCTGTCAACAGAGAGCCCGACCCTGGGCTCCAACTCATGAACTGTGAGACCATGACCTGAACCGAAGTCAGATAGTTAACTGACTAAGCCACCCAGGCGCCCCTCCAGTATTGTATAATTTTTGATGTTATTATAAGTATTAAAAAAAATTCAGCTTCTGATTGCTTGTTGTTTGTATCTAGAAATAAAATAGATTTTTGGGGTAATTCTGTCTTGTTTCCTGCAACCTTGCTGAATTTATTAATTCTAGTATCTTTTTTTGTAGATTTTGTAGCATTTTCTGCATATATGCAGTCATGTTGCCCGAGACCAAAGATGTGATTGATTCCTTCTTCCAATCTCAGTGCCTGTTACATCTTTTTCTTGTCTGATTGTGTGGGCTACAGTATTCAGAACAAAGTTGAATAGAAATGAGAGCAGTCATCTTTGCCTTATTCTTGATGTTGGCAGGAAAGCATTTAGAACTTAACTATGAAGTATGATATCTGTAGCTTTTTAATAGATGCCATTTATCAGACTATGTTCCCTTTTATTTTTTATTATTTTTTATTTTATTTTTTAAAAATTTACGTCCCAGTTAGTTAGCATATAGTGCCACAATGATTTCAGGGGTAGATTCCTTAATGCCCCTTACCCATTTAGCCCATCCCCCTCCCACAACCCCTGCAGTAACCAACCCTCTGTTTATTGTCCATATTTAAGAGTCTCTTATGTTTTGTCCCCCTCCTTGTTTTTATATTATTTTTGTTTCCCTTATGTTCATCTGTTTTGTCTCTTAAAGTCCTCATATGAGTGAAGTCATATAATATTTATCTTTCTTTGACTAATTTCACTTAGCGTAATACACTCCAGTTCCATCTACATAGTTGCAAATGGCAAGATTTCATTCTTTTTGATTGCTGAGTAATTCCATTGTGTGTGTGTGTGTGTGTGTGTGTGTGTGTGTGTGTATACATACCACATCTTCTTTATCCATTCCTCCATCGATGGACATTTGGGCTCTTTCCATACTTTGGCTATTGTTGATAGTGCTGCTATAAACATTGGGGGGCATGTGTCCCTTTGAAACAGCACACCTGTATCCTTTGGATAAATACCTAGTAGTACAATTGCTGGGTCTAGGATAGTTCTATTTTTAGTTTTTTGAGGACCCTCCATACTGTTTTCCAGAGTGGCTGCACCAGCTTGCATTCCCATCCATTTTATTTTTTAAAAGAGAATTCTTTGATCTTAAATAGGAATGCTGCTTGGATTTTTCCAAATGCTTTTTAATCTAAATGTAGGTGGATTGTATTGATTTTTTGGAATGTTAGCCCTTGTATTCCTGAGATAAGCACCACTTGGTATGATGTATCATCCTTTTATATATTACTAGATTTGATTTGCTAAAATTTAAAAAAACATTTTATGTGCTGTCTGGTTTTGATATTAGATAACATTCACCTCAACTCTATGGAAGAGCTTGTAGAGAATCCTACTGTTCCTTCTCTAAAGGCTATCCAAGGTTGAGAACCACTGGACTATAGATGATCATCTATTTCCTTCTATTTCCAAAATTTTAATTCTGTTCTCATATAATAGGAGGTATACATGCTCATAAAGAACAGCTTCTATGTCTTATTATTTAATGAATGACCTCTTTGGAGATGGATTAGAAGTAAGTTTGACACAGAGCAAGTTTGATGCTTGATTTGAATTTTTTAGTGAAGCAGAATTAACTCCAAGGAACTGAACATCTATAGGAGAGGGAAGTCAGGATTTACTATACTTAGTGGAATGCTAGAGTTGGTTTGAGCTGGTTTGAAAGAACCAGTTGTTACTATTTTGTTGTTAATTTTTCAGGAATTTTGCAAGCCAGTTACTGAATCCAACCTATTAAAAAGTTATTGACATAACAAAATTAAACCATATTAGAAGCAAATGCTGAAAACTCATAATTTCCTACTTATTTACTACTACTAATAATTTTGAGGTTATTTCCTTCTGAAATACAATATAATGATATGTTACTGGGCATCCTGTTGACAGCTTGAAATCTGCCTTTCAAAATTTGGAAATTTTGTACCACAAATACACATGGGGGTGTATGCACCACAGAAATAGGAACATGCTACAAATAGGGTTTAATTTGTTGTTGTTTCGGAACATGAGGAAATATTAATAATCCAGCTTATCTTTTTTCTCATGTACCATTACAAAATCAGTTATCTACTTGGGAATGAAGTAAATCTCTGCAAATTATAAAATAAGCATTTTACACTACACATTCTTTCTTTTTTTCTTTTTTAAATTTAAATTCCAGTTAGGTAGCATACAGTTTAATACAGCTTCAGGTGTGCAATTTATTTTTTTTCAAATTTTTATTTAAATTTCAGTTAGGTAACATACAGTGTAATATTAGTTTCAAGTATAGAATTTAGTGGTTCATCACTTACATACAACATTCCGTGCTCAACACAGCAAGTACCCAGCTTAAACTTTAATATGCTCTGAGTCTGTTGTGAATAGCACAAAAAATTAGGTAAACATTCTTGCAGTAATAGACAACCGTTGTCAGCAAAGAGAGTGCTCATATTTAGCAGCACCCATGACCTCTACTTACTAGGTGCCATTAACACCATTCCCCCAAGTTGTGACAACCAGAACACCAGACACTGACAAATATCCTTTAATGAACAAAATCACTGCTAGTTGAGAACCACATTTTTAGACAGGATTTCAGTGTGTGCTATGAGACTGCAATTTGTCATTTTAGTATTTCTTGGAGTCATGATAGTTGGATTAATCAGTATTTTTTAGACTGCCATGAGTTTTATGCAGATCTTTCTTACTTTCATGTTAGTACAGCTGCTTGATTTAGTTGTGCCTTCTAGATTGGTCAGTTGGTGACTGCTCAAAATGATGGGTAAAAAAAAAATTCTTTCTTGCCTGTATATGGGCCGGGGGGGGGGGGGGAGGGGTAGAGAGAGGGAGACAAAGAATCCCAAGCAGGCTCAGCACTGTCAGCACAGAGCCTGACTCTGGGCTCGAACTCAAAACCTTGAGATCATGACCTGAGCCCAGATCAAGAGTTGGACACTTAACCCGCTGAGCCACCCAGAGCCCCCTTTTCTTGCCTGTATAGATGCCATGGATTTATGGATTTAGGCATCTAGGGACATTTTCAGTGGATAACACCAGGCCTCAAGGTTTTGGTCATTACACTTTGGTTTCAAGAAGGAGAGACAGGGAAACACACACTGATGATTTTACTTCTTATAGCGTGCTCAGAGGTGGTTGGGGAAACAAATATTTTCAATCTCAGGAAAGAAAATTATTATATATTTTTTCTTTAATGTTTGTATTTGAGAGAGAGCGAGTGAGCAGGGGAGAGGCAAAGAGAGAGTGAGACACAGAATCCAAAGTAGGCTCCAGGCTCCCAGCTGTCAGCACAGATCCCGACGTGGGGCCAGAACTCAGGGACTGCGAGATCATGAACTGAGCTGAAGTCAGTTATTTTATTTGAGGAGTATTTTATTTGAATTAAAATTATTGAACTGAAGAATAAATACAGTGTGAAGTGTTATTGGTAGTATGTTTTTAAAACATGCTTTTAGATACAGTGTTTATGATTCAGATGTCTGTATTCTGGGAAGAATATGGTTTTGAATCTCTAAATTAAAAACATCTAGTATTTCCTTTAGATGCAGTTTGCTATATCAACATTTTTCATATTATTTTTTTTAATGTTTATTTACTTTTGAGAGACAGAGCACGAGCAGGGGAGGGGCAGAGAAAGAGGGAGATACAGAATTTGAAGCAGACTCCAGACTCTGAGCTGTCAGCACAGAGCCCGATGTGGGGTAGGGAGTCTTGAACCCATGAACTGTGCCAAACCCATGACCTGAGCCGAATTTGGATGCTCAACCTACTGAGCCACCCAGGCGCCCCTCATAATAACATTTTAAAAAATACTCTCATCCTCTCTCTGCTCCTCCTTCATTCATGCTCTGTCTCCCTATGTCTCTCAAAAATAAGTAAAAGTTAAAAAAAAAAAATAAAACAGGCCGCTTTGGTCACTCAGTTGGTTAAGCGTCCAACTTTGCTTCAGGTCATGATCTCATAGTCCGTGGGTTCAAGCCCCACATTGGGCTCTGTGCTGACAGCTCAGATCCTGGAGCCTGCTTTGGATTCTGTGTCTCCCCCTCTCTCGGCTCCTTCCTCATTCATGCTCTGTCTCTCAAAAATAAATAAAAGTTAAAAAAATTTTAAAAAATAAAAATACTGTTACGCATGTATATGAGTGATTTATAGATGAAAAATGTCCTTCATTCATAGCTTAAATAATGCTCAAGGAAAATCAGGTTAATTTCTGTAATCAAAATATTGGAAAAAGCTTCAGGAAAATATTATGAGTGCAACAGATGAATAAACCTTAGAGAAATTATATGCCACAGTATTACTTCTACGGTTTTAGTCTTTTAGTAACTATACATTTTGCAAAAATGCTTAAATATACTGTCTTTGATCAAGGAAAATATGGATGTTTAAATGGACAGTGATCTCTTTATGTAACTCATTTTGTGACTGTAAGTTTAAAATTACCTTCTTTTTTTTAATATGAAATTTATTTCAAATTGATTTCCATGCAACACCTAGTGCTCATCCCAACAGGTGCCTTCCTCAGTGCCCATCGCCCACCACCCCCCAGCCATCCCCCATCAACCATTAGTTGATTCTCAGTTTTTTTAAAATTACCTTTCTTAATTGGTAGAATTTCTTTTATTCATCTTTGCGTTTTTTAGAGTACAAAATTGTTATTTATCTTCATATTTTGCAGGTGTCTGTAGGTAATATATAACTTTCTCAGTATTGATAACATCCTAGATTATTAGAATTATGTCAGTTTTTTTTTTTTTAAGTGCCACGTGTGCATGATAGGGGGAGTGGCAGAGAGAGGGAGAGAGGATCCCAAGCAGGTTCCTTGCCGTTTGCACAGAGCCCAATTCTGGGCTCCCACAAACTGTGAGATCATTACCTGAGCTGAAATCAAGAGTTGGGCACTTAACTGACTGAGCCACCCACGCACACCTGTCAAAGATTATTTTTAAAAATGTGAAAGTTTCACGTGTATCTTCAAATATGTCAAAACCTTTTTAGTTTATAATTAAAAATAATAATGAAATACTGCACACCTATTAGAATGGCCACAAGCCATTTGCAGCATCAAATGCTGGAGAAGGTGTGGAGCAACAGGAGCTCTTTCATTGCTGGTTGGAATGCAAAATGGTGCAGTCACTTTAGAAGACTGACAGTTTCTTATAGAACTAAACATAGTCTTACCATATGATCCAGCCAGCAGTCATGCTCATTTGGTATTACACAAAGGAACTGTAAACTTATGTCCACACAAAAGTTTGCACACAGATGTATATAGCAGCTTTATTCATAATTGCCAAAACTTGGAAGCAACCAAGATGTCCTTTAGTAGGTGAGTGGATAAATAAACTCTGGATAAATAAACTCATGCACATTCAGGTAGTGAAATGTTATTCATTGCTAAAAAGAAATGAGCTATCAAGGCACAAGAAGCCATGGAAGAAGCTGAAATGCATATTACTAAGTGGAAAAAAAGTCAGTCTGATAAGGCTATATAATGTATGATTCCAACTGTGTAACATTTCTGGAAAGGACAAAACAGTGAATGCAGTCAAAGGATCAGTGATTGCCGGTTGTTAGAGAGGAGGGAGGGATGAGTAGGCAGAGCACAGAGGATTTTTAGGATAGTGACATTATTCTGTACAGTACTACAATGGTAGATACTTATCATTATAGATAGGTCAAAGCCCATTGGATGTAAAATAGCAAGAGTGAACCCTATTGTAAACTATGAACTTTGGGTGGTGATGTGTCAGCAAAGGTTTATTGATTGTGACAGATGTACCGCTCTAGTGGTGAATGTTGATAGCGGGGGTGGGGGGGGAGGATACTGTGTGGGGGACAAGGAGTATACGGGAACCCTATTTGCTGCTCAATTTTGCTGTCAACCTGAAACCTCTCAAAAGTAGTTTATTAAAAAGTCCTTTCTTCCTATTATAATAACAATATATTGTCAGCATAGAAAAGTTAAAGAATATAGCTAAATAAGAAAAATAAAAATTACCCACAATTCTATCCTTCTTTCTTTTTTTCATTCAAGTTGGTACACATTTTGTGTATACAGGTTGTTTTTGTTACAAAGATGGGATTATGGTATATGTAGTTTTTGTTTTCAGTTAGCAATACGTCTTGTATGCTTTCCCACATACATTAGTGTTCAACAATTTTTAAAAATTGAATTAGTACCCATCTACAAGTGGAGAACAGATTGTTCTGGTTTTTAGAGAGATGCTTTTTAACTAAAAATAGATTACCAGTTTTCTGGTTAGGCTACAAAAAGTAAATATCCACACTATTACCAATCTAACATAGTGTTTCTATTTGGCATTATTGTAGAACTGTAGATTGGCACAAATGCTGGGCATATTAGAACCAACTGATAGATTTGGGGTAAACCTTATTTCTGTAGTATTTTATATCTTATGTAACTTTGAAAAACTGTCATTTAATGATTTAAATAATTCTATATTCTATTTAAATAATTCTATATGTTTAAGTAAATAATAGAATTTTAAGGTAGTTAAAGGAAACTTATAATAGGCTGTTACCAATATAAAAGTTACTGGTTTTATTAGAGGCTAGTTCTTTTAAAAATTTTTTCTAATTTTTTTATTTTTAATATTTTAATATCGTTTTTTTATTTTTAATTTACATCCAAGTGAGTTAGCATATAGTGCTGTGATGATGTCAGGAATAGATTCCAGTGATTCATCCCCTATGTATAATACCCAATGCTCATCCCAACAAGTGTCTTCTCTAATGCCCTTTACCCATTTAGCCCATCCCCCCCACCCACAACCCCTCCTGCAACCCTCAGTTTGTTCTCTGTATTTAAGAATCTCTTAATGTTTTGTCCCCCACCTGTTTATATATTATTTTTGCTTCCCTTTCTTATGGTCATCTGTTTTGTATCTTAAATTCCTCATATGTGTGAAGACATACGATATTTGTCTTTCTCTGACTGGCTAATTTCACTTAGCATAATACCCTCTAGTTCTATTCACATAGTTGCAAATGGTAAGATTTCATTGTTTCTGATTGCTGAGTAATATTCCATTGTGTGTGTGTGTGTGTGTGTAGTACCTGTACACACATATATATGTATACAACCACATCTTCTTTATCCGTTCATCCGTTGATGGACATTTGGGCTCTTTCCATACTTTGGCTATTGTTGGTAGCACCATTATAAACATTGGGGTGTATGTGTCCCTTTGAAACAACATACCTGTATCCCTTGGATAAATATCTAGTAGTGCAATTGCTGTGTCATAGGGTAGTTCTATTTAAAAACTTTTTTTTTTTTAATGTTTATTTGTTTCTGAGACAGACGGAGCATGAGTGGGGGAGGGGCAGAGAGAGAGGGAGACACAGAATCCAAAGCAGGCTCCAGGGTCTGAGCTGTCAGCACAGAGTCTGACACAGGGCTCCACCTCACAAACTGTGAGATCATGACCTGAGCCAAAGTCGGTTGCTAAACCGACTGAGCCACCCAAGCGCCCCTATTTTTAATTTTTTGAGGAACCTGTATACTGTTTCCCAGAGTGGCTGCACCAATTTGCATTCCCAACAATAGTGCAAAAGAGATCCTGTTTCTCTGAATCCTCACCAACATCTATTGTTGCCTGAGTTGTTTATTTTAGCCATTCTGACTGGTGTGAGGTGGTATCTCATTGTAGTTTCAATTTGTATTTCCTTGATGATGAATGATATTGAGCATTTTTTCCATGTGTCTGTTAGCCATCGGAATGTCTTCTTTGGAGAAGTGTCTATTCATGTCTTTTGCCCATTTCTTCACTGGATTATTCTTTAAAGCAAGGATATACAATAATTTGGTTAGAGTTGGGGCACCTTATGTGGCTTAGTCAGTTAAGCGTCCGACTCTTGATTTCAGCTCGGGTCATGATCTCAAGATTTGTGAGCTCCCCTGTCTTCGGGCTCTGCACTGACAGAGCCTGCTTGGGATTATCTGTCTCTTTCTCTCTGTCCTTCCCCCACTCATATTTTTTCTCTCTCTTTCTCTGTCTCAAAAATAAGTATTAAAAAATTATGGTTAAGGTTGATTTTACTAACATTGTGAAGAATATATAGCTTCTTAGTTACTATTGTACATATTTTTGTCACCATTCTGGAATGACTGGCATCACTTCCTAACCATCACTAGAGAGTGCTTTCTCATTTATTCGTTTCAGAACTGTTCCCTGAGACGTAGGGCTTTATTATTTGGTATATTTCTTGCACTCTAATTTCCCCCCCTTCAAAGAGAATCATGAGGAAACTGAATTTTACAATATTTTTTCCCCTTAAGGTAATTCATTTGTCTATCTTAATTTTATGGAACTGAATTGGTATAGCTCTTTTGCTTGCTATATTTGATGTATCCATATATAAAAATTAGTGTCTTTCACTGAATAAGTATTAATTTAGACATTTTATGCTTTTAATGTAGCGATTTATGTGTCAATGCAACTATAGTGTTTTTCAGTAAAAATGTGTTAATTCTGAAATATTTGAATAGAAATTTGGGATGGCCTAATAAACATTTCTAAAACTATAGCCAAGTATCACTGAGTAGGAATTTTAAATGAACTCTCAGAAGCATAAATTTTGGAGTTTGTTGCATTTCTTAGGTATAAAATCATTCTTTCAGATGGAATAATCTTAAGTCTAGATTTCTACTTACATGTATTTCATGTATCTCATATTTGCATTTCACATATGTTTTTCAAAATCTGATAGAAGGGATTTATTTTAAACTTAAAAGAATGTATTTGTTGTGAGAGAGACAGAGCACGCAAGCAGGGAAGGAGCAGAGAGAGAGAGAGAGACAGAGCACGACCCAAGCAGGGTCTGCACTGTGAGCGCATAGTCCTACACAGGGCTCGCTCTCATAAACCATTAGATCACGACCTGAGCCGAAACCAATAGTTGGATGCTTAACCAACTGAGGCACCCACGCGCCCCTAGAAGGGATTTATTTTAGAGCTAGAAGCTAGGCTAGTTGCCGACTCTAAAGAATCCTCTACTTAGAGATAGTTTAAGTGGATTCTCTTAATTTCAAAGAAGACTATGAGTACACATTTTAGAATTGGATCTTATGCTAATTGGATCTGTTCACTAGTAATTATAACTGTGGTTGCTGGAAAGCTTGGGTTAAATGTGATGGCAGTCAGTGCTGTGCTATGGTTTGCTTTTCTGCTGGGAAGTGACAATATTTTTATTTATTTTTTAAAAATTATTTAAATCCAAGTTAGTTAACATATAGTGTAATAATGGTTTCAGGAGTAGAATTTAGTGATTCATCACTTACATATAACACCCAGTGATCATCCCAGCAAGTGCCCTGCCCTCCTTAATGCCCATCACCCATTTAGTCCATCCCCCCAACACCCCCCCCCCCCCCCCAGCAACCCTCAGTTTGTTGTCTGTATTTAAGAGTCTCTTATGGTTTGCCTCTCTGTTTTTATCTTATTTTTCCTTCCCTTCCCCTGTGTCAATCTGACTTGTCTTTTTCTGATTTATTTCACTTAGCTTAATACATTCTAATTCCATCCACATTGTTGCAAATGGCAAGATTTCATTCTTTTTGATCTCAGGAAGTGAAAATATTTTTGTATTTCCTATAAGTACAGAGCTGTTAAGGCATTTATAATGCCTTATATTATCAGACTCTGTAGAATACATGGGCCCATTTGGAAGTGTGACTAGAAGAAATGCTACTGAGCAGAAGAAAGTAAAGAGGAATGAAAGAAGGAGGCAACCAAGACTGGTAGTATCATGTTTATTATTAGACTGTCTTATGGCTGACAGATTTATATTAGGAAAATGATCTATAGGAAAGAGTCAGGAAAGCAAAACAGAAATTTGAACTTTCCATGGTCTTTCCTCTGCCCTCCTATATACAACACCATATCTCCATACTTAGCATGATAATTTTTAGCCACCCTCAACTGCTTATAATCCCCCTCTCTTGTGCGTGTTTGAGACAGGGGGAGGAGGGAGGGAGAGAGGGAGGGGTTTAACGTTTCAAATGACCCAGGTCACATAAGCTCTAATTGGCATCTATTAGTCAATAATAAAGTTGACTTATTGTGACTCTTTGATATTAAGTTACCAAGAGTCTGCAAAATGCTATGGATTTGTGTGATTTTACTTGCTAGTCAATTGATGCTATTTTTAGGCTAACATATTTATAAATGCCTTGAGAAGTTAGGGATAGGGAAATCCTACATTCCTGTTAGTTTATTTTCCTTTTTTACTCTCTTAGTGGTTTTTGGATGGGAAAGGAGTTTTTCCCCCCAACTTCTGTTTTACCAAGAGACAAGAAAGCTTAAATTACTGTGTTTCCTGAGTGTATTTCTGATGGCAATATTTTTAGTAATTATAAATTAACAGGTATATATCTAGTACATAAGAAAAAAATTCCCTTATTCCTTTTTCACTCTACCCTCCTTCCACCCTAGCCCCTCGCAGCCATTTACCAGTGATTGACATTTAACATTATATTAGTTTTAGTTGTATGGCATAATGATTTTATATATGTGTATATTGTGAAATGATTACCATAGTAAGTCTGGTTAACATCCATCACCACACATACTTAGATGGCTTTTTTCTTGTGATGATAACTTTAAAGATCTAGATCTTTAAAGAAAAAAATAATATATATATATTTTTTAATTTTTTTTTCAACGTTTATTTATTTTTGGGACAGAGAGAGACAGAGCATGAACGGGGGAGGGGCAGAGAGAGAGGGAGACACAGAATCGGAAACAGGCTCCAGGCTCTGAGCCATCAGCCCAGAGCCTGACGCGGGGCTCGAACTCACGGACCGCGAGATCGTGACCTGTCTGAAGTCGGACGCTTAACCGACTGCGCCACCCAGGCGCCCCGAAAAAAATATATTTTTTAAAGTAGGTTCCATGCCCAACATGGGGCTACCACTCCTGACTCTATAAGCTCAAGAGTCTCATGTTCTACTGATTGATCCAGCCAGGTGTCCCTAAAGATCTATTCTCTCAGCAACGTTAACATATGTAGCATAGTATTTAAACTTTTTTTTTTTAATGTTTATTTTTGAGAGAGTATGTGCTCGTGCACACAGAGAGGCAAAGAGAGAAGGACACACAGAATCCGAAACAGGCTCCAAGCTCTGAGCAGTCAGCACAGAGCCCGAAATGGGGCTGAGATCATGGGCTGTGAGATCATGACCTGGTGCTTAATCACCTGAGCCACCCAGGCACCCCTATATAGTACAATATTAAGTCTAAGGTACCATGTTGTACCTTATCCCCAAGACTTATTTTTTTAACGGGAACGTTATACCTTCTGACCCCCTTTATTCATTTTCCCTATCAGTCTGTTCTGTCTACAGTTCATTTTTAGTTTTTTTAGATTCCATTTATAAGATCATACAGTCTTTGCCTGACTTACTTCACTTAGCATAATGCCTTTAAAGTACATCCATGTTGTTGCAAATGAGGTTTTCCTTTTTATGGCTAAATAATATTTCAGTGTGTGTGTGTGTGTGTGTGTGTGTGTGTGTGTATTTTACCACATTTTCTTCATTTGCTCATCTGCCAATGGATACATAGGTTGTTTGCATGTTTTGGCTATTATAAATAATGCTACAGTGAACATGGAGGTGCAGATATCTTGTTGAGATAGTGATTTTGCTTCTTTGGATACACACCCAGAAGTGGAATTGCTGGATCATGTGGTAGTTCTATTTTTAATTTTTGAAGAATGTCTGTCTATACTGTTATCTATAGTGGCTGCATCAGTTTACATTTCTACCAGCAGTACACAGGGTTCCCTTTTCTCTGCATCCTTGCTAACACTTGTTATTCCTTGTCTTTTTGATGAGAGCCATTGTGGTTTTGATTTGCATTTCCCTGATGATTAGTGATGTTGAGCCCCTTGTCATATATCTGTTGATGCTTCTTGGAAAAATATCTTCAGATCTCCTACCCATTTTTTAACTGAATTGTTTTACCTATTGAGCTGTATGGATTCTTTACATATATGTTGGGTATTAATCCCTTATCAGGTACATGATTTGCAAATATTTTCTCCCATTCTATAGGACATCTTTTCATTTTGTTAGTTTCATTTACTGAGCAGAAGGTTTTTAGTTTGATGTAGTCCCACATGTTTTTTGTTGCCTTCGATTGTGGTGTCAAATCCAAAAATCATTGCTAAGACTTGTGTCAAGGAGCTTCCAGGAATTTTATGGTTTCAAGCCTTACATTCAAGTCCTTAATCCATTTTGAGTTGATTTTTGTATATAGTGTAAGATGCACATCCAGTTTCATTTTTTTGCATGTGACTATTCACTTTTTCCAACACAGTTTGTTGAAGAGGCTCTCCTTTTCCCATTGTATATTCTTGGCTCCTTTGTTGTAAATTGATTATATATGTGGGTTTGTTTCTGGGCTGTAGTCTGTTCCACTGATTTACATATCTTTTTATGCCAGTACCATGCTGTGTTGACTGCTAAGCTTTGTAATATAGTTCAAAGTCAAAGATCGTGGTGCCTCTAGCTTTGTCCTTCTTTCTCAAAATTGCCTTGGCCATTCAGGGTCTTTTGTGGTTGCATACAGATTTTAGAATTACTTGTTTTATTTCTCTGGAAAAGTGGCCGTTGGAATTTTGATAGCGATTATATTGAATCTGTAGATTGCTTTGGGATAGTATGGACATTTTAGCAATATTCTTCCAAACCATGAGTGTAGACTATCTTTCCGTTTCTTTGTGTCATCAATGTCATAAAGTGTTTGTTGTACTCATCTTTCATCTCCTTGGTTAAATTTATTCCTAGGTATTTTATTCTTTTTGATGCAGTTGTAAATGGGATTGTTTTCTTAATTTCTCTTTCTTATACTTATTAATAAAGTATATAGAAATGAAATAGTTTTGTGTGTTTTGTGTCTTGCAACTTCCCTGAATTTATTAGTTTGGCAGTTTTTTGGTGGAGTCTAGGGTTTTCTATGTATAATGTCATGTCATCTGCAAACAGAATTTTACTTCTTTTAAAGTTTGGATACCTTTTATTTTTCTTGCCTAATTGCTCTGGTTATGACCACGAGTACTATGTTGAATTAAAGTGGCAAGAGTGGGCATCCTGTCTTATTCCTGATCATAGAGAAAAAGCTTTCAGCTTTCACCATTGAGTATATTTGCTGTGGTCTTGTCATACAGCCTTTATTATGGTGAGGTACATTGTACTTACTTTGAGTATTGTAATGATATTTTTAATTTCTCCCAATGCATTTGACATTCAACTATGTTGTGTTTATCATTAGTTTGGTCCTTTTTCTAACTGAGTAGTATTTCGTTGTATGACTGTACCACAGTTTATGTAATTGTCAATTGAAGATCATTTTATTTTTTTTCAAGTTTGGGGGGCTTATGAATAAATTTGCTGCAAACATTTACATATAGTTTTTTGTGTGAACATAAATTTTTCTTTTGCTTGGGTATATACCTAGAGATGAAATTGAAGGTTGTATAAAAGTATGTTTAACTTGATGAGGAACAACCAAACTCTTTCACAGTGGCAGTACTGTTTTGCTTTCCACTAGCAAAATGTGAGGGTATGTATGGGTATATGTATGTATGCATGAATATATGTGTATATATATAAATATGTGTTTGTGTATATAAACATAAACACAAAGACAGGTATGTGTGTGTGATATCCTTGTTGGCCCTAGTATTGTATGTGTGTAGTGATATTTCATTGTCACTTGAGGTTGAATTTCCAAAATGCATATAGTTGAGTATTTTTCATGTGCTTATTTTGTATTTGAGTATCTTTGGTGAAGTGCCTGTTGAAATCTTTTGCCAATTTTTTTATTAGGTTGTTTTTCTTAAGATTTTGTTTTGAGAGTTCCTTTTATATACTGGAGTGCTTTTACAGATTTGTGTTTTGCAAATAATTATTCTCAATCCTGGGCATGTCTTTTCATTCATCTCTCTTTTTTTTAATTTTAATTTTTTATTTTTTAATACTACATCCAAATTAGTTAGCATATAGTGCAACAATGATTTCAGGAGTAGATTCCTTAGTGCCCCTTACCAATTTAGCCCATCCCCCCTCCCACAACCCCTCCAGTAACCCTCAGTTTGTTCTCCATATTTATGAGACTCTTATGTTTTGTCCCCCTCCCTGTTTTGATATTATTTTTGTTTCCCTCCCCTTATGTTCATCTGTTTTGTCTCTTAAAGTCCTCATATGAGTGAAGTCATGTGATATTTGTCTTTCTCTAATTTCACTTAGCATAATACCCTCTAGTTCCATCCACGTAGTTGCAAATGGCAAGATTTCATTCATTTTGATTTCCGAGTAATACTCCATTTTATATGTATATATATATGCGTGTGTGTGTGTGTGTGTGTGTGTGTGTGTGTGTATACACATAACACACACACACACACACATACCACATCTTCTTTATCCATTTTCCTCCATCAATGGACATTTGGGCTCTTTCCATACTTTGGCTATTATTGATAGTGTTGCTATAAACATTGGGGTGCATGTGTCTCTTTGAAACAGCACACCTGTATCCCTTGGATAAATACCTAGTAGTGCAATTGCTGGGTTGTAGGGTAGTTCTGTTTTTAGTTTTTTGAGGAACCTCCATACTGTTTTCTAGTGTGGCTGCACCAGCTTGCATTCTCATCATTCATCTTTCAAAGAGGAAAAGTTTAAAATTTTCATGATATTCAGTTTATCAGTATTTTTCTTATATGGATCATACTTTGTGTTTTATCTTAGAAATATTTGCCTAATCCAAGGTCTTAATTTTTCTCTTATGTTTTCTTCTAAAGTTTTATGGTTTTTGGTTTTACACTTAAATTTACTATCCTTGTAAGTTTGTTTATGGTACACGGTTGGATTAATGCCTATTTATTTATTTTTGCATGTGGATGTCTAATTGTTCTAGTAGCATATTTTTAAAAATCTATCTCTATTACACATTTGTGGAAAATCTATTGGCCGTGTGGTTCTATTTCTAGTTTCTCAGTTCTGTTCTTTTGAACTATATGTGTCTATCCCTTTTCATCCATACAAAACTGTCTGGATTACTATATCTTTATAGTAAGTCTTGATATTAGATAGTGGGTGCACCCAAGTGTATATATTTTTTTCAAAAGTATTTTGGCTATTCTAGATTTCTGTATATAAATTTAAGAATTAGCTTGTTGATTTTTACGTGGGGAAATATTTTGAAGAGGTAAAAGATGACTTAAACCATGAAGGGTGGATAGAATTGGGCATCCACTGAAAGACATGAAAATGTATATATCAGAGGAACTAGAAAACACAAGCTACACCAAAAAAGTGAAAGGATAAAAAGGGTTAGGGGGAAGAAATCATAGTCCTGGAAATATTGATGTGAAAATTTTGGTCTAATTATCTCCCATTTTCTGCAGGATAATTAGATTGTGTTCAATATATTTAGATAAGTGAGAGGCAGTAAGTAAATACAAGAGGCATTAAAGCATAGTGATTGTTAGCTAGGGACTAAGACCTAATTTGGAATGTAAGAGAAGAATTGTAAGCTTTTGTTGTCCAAATCAATTACTGATGAAATAAAATGAAATGTGCTAATTATTTTGAAATTTTGAAGTGATTGGTACATTTATAATCTCAGGTCTCCATTTTTCCTTTTATTATTTATGTTTTATGTTGCTTTTGCTGTGTTCTGGTATTCCACATATGAGGGAAAATTTCAAATGTGCGGAAAAGTTCTATTCTGATTCTCTCCCCCCGCCCCCCGCCGCATAGTGCTTTCTTTAGCTGACAAGTAGACTATGCCCTCACTGCTTTATGGAGTTAGAAGCTTCTTTTAGTTATCATTGTGGATTAACATAAAGCTACCTTTGGATTACCTTTAGAAAGAAGTATAGTAACCATTATGACATCTCATTTTCATCCATGTATGCCTATGCATTTTGTTTGGGTAGGTAACTAGTTTGGCTTGGAATTTGAAGTAGATCCTGAAGAATAAACTGAATAGAATGAAGACACATTGAATTCAAATATTTTTATTATTATTATTATTTTTAGTAATGTCTACACCCAATGTGGGGCTTGAACTCATGACTCTGAGATCAAGAGTTGCATGCTCATCTGATTGAGCCAGCCAGGCATCCTGAGTCTAAAAAGACTAAAAGAATCCTTGTTACTGTTATCTAATTACTTGGTTTCTCAGTAAGGATCATAGAATAAACAATGTCGCAGTGTTAGAAGAGTATTTGCTATCACCTTAAATTAAATGTACTTATAAGTGTTTAGCCTCATTATCTTTGGTCCATTCCCCAATATTCAAACTTGGGGCACCTGGATGGCTCAGTTGGTTAAGCATCCGACTTCTGCTCAGGTCATGATCTCACAGGTCCCATGTGTTTGAGCCCTGCATCAGATTCCGTGCTAACAGTGTGGAGCCTGCTTGGGAGTCTCTCTTTCTCTCTGCTCCTCCTTCACTTGTGCTTTCTCTCTCTCTCTCTCAAAAATAAACCATAAAAAAAAAAAAAAAGTAAATGCTTCCCTGTATTTCTTTGAAAAAACAATAAAACAAAAACTTGCCATTCTTGTCCTGGGAGCTGTAGTCTCTCTACTTGTCATTGACCATTCTGTGGATTACCTATTACATTTGGCCCTTGAACACCTCAGAGGTTAGGAACACCAATCCCCCCCTGCATTTGAAAATTCATGTACGACTTTATATTACCCTAATAATGGCCTACTGTTGACTGGAAGCTTTACTGATAACATGAAGTGTTGATTAACACATACTTTGCGTGTTATATATATTGTATTCTTATAATAAAGTAAGCTAGAGAAAAGAAAACGGTATTAAGAAAATCGTAAGAAACAGAAAATACATTTTCCGTAGTGTAAAAGATCTGCTTATAAGTAGACCTAAGCAGTTTTTTAAGGGTCAGCTTCACTACCCTTTAGTTGTACTCTTTCAGAATAGTGACAAGAGGGAACAATGCAACTACCTGATAAGGGGGGTGGTGGGGGGGAAGGTAGTAACAAGAAGTGCCAAATTCTTTATAGCACTATTTGGAAGTAAACTATACATTCTATAACTTTATTTTAAAGCAGTGCTATGAAAATGGTATAAGCTACGTGAAGGCAAGGATGTTGTTGGTCTTGTTTACTTTAGAAGTCCTAGTGCTTGGTGTAATACATGATGGTAGTAGGTCTACAATAAGTATTTGTTGAATAAATGTTAAACTGGTCAGAAACATGAAATTCCAAAAACCTGAGGTTATTATTTTTTTTAAATAAAATGACTTTACCATCATAAAACATGGATTTTGCTTTGTTTTGTTTAGTGTTTAGAGTGAGAGAGAGTCATGAAAACTTTGAGGTTCTTTTTGAGTAGGCTCCACACCCAGTGTTGGGCTTGAACTTACAACCCTGAGATCAAAAGTCGGATGCTCCACCAGCTGAGCCACTCAGGTGTCCCAAGCTTTGGGGTTCTTTTTGAATGTTTGCGTTATTACCATATATGGACGTTAGCTAAATATGTCATTGCAGATAAATGCCACCAGAGAGGCCCTTGTATAGACCTGTAGTGGGAAATGCTGATGAAATCATTATCTCAGGGTATGTTTTAAGCTCTTAAGTGTCATCAGTCTTTATCACTATGATCCTGCTGTATGCAGTGTGATTTGCTAAGGCACTTTTTTTTTTTTTAGTATCTGCTGGTGAGCCCATTCAGGGAAGGTATAAATTTTATATGGCAATTACAATGATTAAGAGTTCTGTATAGTTAAATATTGATGAAGAAATAAAAACTTCAGAAATGCTGCAGCACAAGGGTTAGTTTGCTTTATTAAAAAAAGTTGAACTGGGGCGCCTGGGTGGCGCAGTCGGTTGAGCGTCCGACTTCAGCCAGGTCACGATCTCGCGGTCCGTGAGTTCGAGCCCCGCGTCAGGCTCTGGGCTGATGGCTCAGAGCCTGGAGCCTGTTTCCGATTCTGTGTCTCCCTCTCTCTCTGCCCCTCCCCCTTTCATGCTCTGTCTCTCTCTGTCCCAAAAATAAATAAACGTTGAAAAAAAAAATTAAAAAAAAAAAAAGTTGAACTTAGATTTATTTTCTCAGAAAGCAAAATGGCCTTAATGCTTAAGACCAGATGGGAAGGATGGATATTAGGTAGGTAGGTATTCAATAAATAACAAATAATGTGTTATTTGGGAATAACCTTTGGGAATAAATGTCAATATAATACAGATTTATCTGAGAATGTGTAAAATATAATAAATCATAGACATCTTGCTCTAAAAGTTAAGCAGAAATATCTAGTGTGGGCTTAATTTTGTCTTCCTCTAACTTTGGGAACCCTGCCAGCATCTGTATTTCTGCCAAAGATTACTTTGCAGACTACAGTTGAGATGACCAGTTAATATTTGTATGGAAATAAATGTATGTTTAATGATTTTTATTTTAGAGTTGAGTTAGAAGTCTCTGATTCATTATGAAACATTCTTTGGTGCTTGTAGCATTCTTTCTTTCTTAGACTGAGTTCTAAGTAATAGTAATTGTGGTGTACTATAAACTTGGATAAAATGACCTTAAATTTGGACAGGATGTGAGAGGGAAACTTTGGTTTAATACCACAAGAACTTACATCTTTATATGTACTATACAGGCTGCTCTTTTTTTAAGTTGTTCCAGATGACTATCTATTAACAGAAGTCCAGTTCTAGCTTTAAAAGTTTGCTCTGATTTGGCTCAGATAGATTTTGTTCTGTTTGGGAGCAGGGAGCAGTTGTGTTATTTTATTAGCTTCAGATATAAAATTTGAGATTTGGGATTCTTTAGCAATAGTGTATTTGGATGTATTTCATAAATATTTCATAATATGCTGTTCATTGAAACAACATGATATACAGGTATGTTACATTTTTTTGTTTTGGAAGCTCCATTTAAAATTTTTCTAGGGCAGGGGGCACCTGGGTGGCTCAGTTGGTTTAGCATCCAACTTTGGCTAAAGCCATGATCTCACAGCTCCTTAGTTTGAACCCTGCATTGGGCCCTGTGCTGACAGCTAAAAACCTGGAGCCTGCTTTGGATTCTGTCTCCCTCTCTCTCTGCCCTTCTCCTGCTCTCCTACTCTCTCTCAAAAATAAACAAACATTAAACAAATAAAATACAAATTTCTAGGTCAAAGTAGCTCTAGTGTTATATATAATATTGCTTGTAATTGAAAAAAAATTGAAATACATTTTCTATGAAGTTCATATTTTATAAGTTCATGTGAGGTTTTTCCTGTGGAACAGAAGGGAAACTAATGAAAATCTTCACTATGTGGTAGTGATTAATCAGCTTTCAATGGTGGAGACTAAAACTAGTTTACTTTTAGGATAGTTCATGTGGGAACTAAGAAGTTGGACATAATTCGGTTCTTTGGCCAGGACTGATGGTAACTCTCACAAATTTTGCACTAGGATCTGGGAAGGTCATGTAGGTGCTATGCTAAGATCGAATGGATGGAAAGTGGGTGGCAGGTTTAAAGAAGTTTATGTAGTTAGCATTTGGGGAGCTATGTGGAGTATTTTTTATAGTGTTGAAATAGGGTCGAAGACTGGAAAGTTAGACAGGTTGTGTTGCCAAAGGGGCTTTTATTGTACTCTGTTACAAGATAAGGATACCCAGTATAAATTAGGTTGATGTAATGGGAGGATCCTCTGGGAACTGATGTAAGATGTTGTAAAAATTAGAAAGTCATGGAAAAACCAATTCAAAAGCTTCCTGTTGAATCAATTTGAAAAAGAATATAGGGAAAGGAATTAGCTGTTAGGCTTTCCAAAATAAAACATTTCTATTTTTTAGATAAAATGTATTCATCACTCAGTATTTAAGTCTTGGAATGACGTGTATATGAGACTGTTAGAAACCACACTATCGGTGTCACATTTAAAGAGTTAAATACATTTGAATTAGTATTTTATATTTTAATTTATTTTGAAATAGGTTTTTGAGGTATGTCTCCAATGTGCAAAGTTGGTGATGAGGAACTGAGAGGGAAAAAATAAAGCTGAATAAGAGGCTTTAATATTACCAATTTCCCAAATTTGAATTCTCTAAGTCTTTAGTAGCAATTTTGAAAACCTGATGTTTGAGACAGTAGTGATCACCAGAACTGAAGACTCTACTAAGTTGCTCGTTAATCAACCCAAAAGTAAAATGTTACCACTTTAATCAGACTATTGAAATCTATATTCATTTTTAATTAAGTGCTTGTATTTTCATTGGCTTCCTAATCAAATCTGGAAGAGATCTCTGACCCCTAATATGGCAGTATTAATATTACTTTGGTTTTACATGTAAACACTGGTAAACGTTTCATGGATTTGCTTTCCAGGAACAGATTTTATAAATTTTAGTGGATTTAAGAAGATGGAAACTTGTGAAAAACTAAAAAAAATCATTTTATATAGTAGATGATTTCAAGATTAGAATTAGAGGGCCAGAAGAGATGGCAATTATTGACCTATATAGATTTTTAAAAATATTTAGGGAAATTGAACATGTCGATTAATTAGCATTTCCTGGGAATAATTTTTAGAAAAGCATTGACTGAAAATTGGCTGTGAGATGGAAAAAGCAGAAGGAAGGTGGCAGATTTTAGTATTACAAAGCATATATTCATTCCACAAATACATATTAAGGGCCTACTATTTGGAAGGAACTATATAGCAATATAAAAATGATATGCCTCCACACAGAAATGACTGATAGTCCCCTTAAGGAACATACCATCCAGTGGGAGCCATTATTAAAAACCACATTCAGTTGACCTCTATGTTTTATGAAAACGAATTAGAATTTTGAAACATTTGTTTTGCATATTTTGCAGTCTTTATTTTTTACCCATCCGCAATGTAGTTCATGGATTTTGTAGCATGTTGTTTGTGTGTTTTGGCTTTCCTTAATCTTGTGTTTTTGCAGATTTTCATATTAGTATGCAGAAGTACTCACAGAGGTACACATTCCTCATGCACGGTAGAAATTCTGAAAATCTTGTTACCTAAAAATTTTATTTTTTGAAGTATTTTATATAGGCCGAATGTGGTATAAATCAAGTTTTTTTCCCATGGAAAATTATCATATTCTTTGTGCTGTATGAAGATCCTGGGGATATGTATGGGAAATAAAAGGGTCAGTATGAACCAACTTGTATGATAAGATTAAAGCAGAAGGAAGGGCTTAACCTGGAAACTTGGAAGCAGACTACTGTTAAACAGATTAACAAATCTGGAAAACTTTCTCTTTTTACCCCTTTTAAAAGAGGAAAGTGACTATTTTACCTTCAGAAATATGAGTAGATTATGGTGTAGGAAATTTTGATTCTGTTCTTATAAACTAGCTTTGATTTTTTTGAAACATAGAATACCACTAATTTTTCTTTATTCTCTGTATATAACAAATTTCAGACCATGTGAAAGTAAATTACATTGAATTATAAATTCTAAACTTTAGTTGGAAACACTCTCAGATCGAGACACTTGGTTTTGGGGTGTGTGTATGTGTATGAAATATGAACAAAGAGAACCAATATACTAATAACAAGGCAACTTACAGATAGCATGTAGGATTTTAATTAGGTTCAGGGCTTTGTCATTTGCTATTATTGCTATATCTAAACTGGATTTTATTTTCTGCCAGTTACCAAGCAGTAATTCTTGTGTTGGACTCCTTGAATGGTTACTTTCAGTGCCATTTGTCATATGCTTCATACATTGCACACTTGAGGATTTTTATATCTAGTTTTTACCATTTGTGATCAGTCAGTGATTATTTTGGCAGTTACATGAAGAAGAGTATATAATAATACCAGTTTCAATTCGGTGGCATGGACACTTCTGAGAGTGAAAAGGAATGATGCTGCCTAAGAACAACAGGTTAAACCAAGACAGGCTCATACTAAGATATCATTCTGTGTGATGCTTTTGACTGCAAGTGATGAAAAACACAAGCTAAACTAGTTTAAACAATAAGTAATATATATTGGTTTGTGTATGCAAAAAGCCCAGTGTTCGGGAGTCCTACAGGTATGATTTGGTGAGGACTCTGGCTTTGTCTATTTTCTAGACTCTGACTTCTGTGGCTGGTTTCCCTTATAATCGTTGGATGGTTGCCAGTAGCAATCTGGGCTATATTCTTCTATGATTAGCAGGATAGAGAAGCCTGAATAGAATGCGTCTTAAGCTTCATGGTTATTAGATACATCTGAGCTAATCTCTGTGACAAGAGGAATGTCATGTGCTGATTGTCTTAAATACAAAATATTTGAATATCACCGAGGCAAGGAGGACAGGATTACTTTGATATTGTTAGAGTAGTCAAAATCCATTCAGAAAACTGGTGTAGGGTCTGTCTGTTTGGGAAAGCAAGACTGCTAAAGCAAGAACGGGTGGAAGTTTGGGAAGCAACTACAAAGTTCAATGTGAAATGCAATGTCTTTGCTTATTCGCATTTTCCCTTATGCATCTGTTACTGAGTTCCTGCAAGAGCCTAACATACTGCAGACATGTTTTCTTCTAGTGAGAATTTCTAGTATGAAATGACTTAGCCTGGCAAGGGAAAAGGAAAAGAAAATTTACATCCCATTTTTCTTTTTTTCTGTGAGACTGTGGTAATTGTTGATTATCCTTTTTTTTTTTTAAACAGACTAATAGGGATGCCAAAGGAAAAATATGATCCTCCAGATCCTCGCAGAATTTATACCATCATGTCAGCAGAGGAGGTAGCCAATGGGAAAAAATCTCACTGGGCAGAATTAGAAATCTCGGGTGAGTGGAATCTGAAGCGTTTAATCCAGGATATAATAACAATAATGAGCAAGAATTGAGTATTGTATTTATTCCTATGTTGTACATTTGTAATTAGATGAACTAATTGAGAAAATAAAAGATTCTGAGTACTGGTGTTTAATTTACCTGTGACTAAATATCTTTTTCCTGTTCTTTCTTTTGAAATAATACCTTGAGCCAGAGTTGGCATCTGAAATTGAGGACATTGGGAGTTTAGTTTCTGAGTAACCAGGTTCTTTGATATAATAGATTTAATTTTGGCTATTGCAGAGTAATTATTTTTGGAAATTGAAATCTTTGCCATTTTCCTATCATCTTAGTGTTGGCGTAGTAGGAAGCTTAGAAGCTGTTGATTCCAAAAAATAACTGTATTACATGACCTTTCATGTTTAGGATTTGTTCAGATAGAATATGATTCCTAAAAACTTATAGTCCTAGTGTACTAGTGAGAAAAAAATCAGACAAACTCAAGCTGAAAAACTCAAACTGCAAAATACCTAACCTAGTAATCCTCAAAAGTGTCAAGGTCATAAAAAACAAGGAAAGACTGAGAAACTGTCACAGACCATAAGAGACTAGGGAGACATGATGACTAAATGCAAAATGGTATCTTGAATTGGATCTTATAACAAAAAGATGGAAAAACTGGTGAAATCCAATATAAAATCTGTACATTAGTAATGTACCAATAATGTACAAAAGTAATGTACTAATATTAGTGTCCTGGTTTTGACAAATGTATCATGATAATATAAGAAACTAACATTAGGGGAACTGGATGAGAGGTATACAGGGACTCTATATTATCTTGGTAGCTTTTCTATAAATCTAAAATTATTATAAAGTTAAAAGTTTATTAAAAATAGAATATAATTACTGTTTTTTGTTTATTAATTGGTATAATACAGATAATGTAGAATGTGATACCCCTGTGTCTCCCCCCCCCCCCCCCGCCCCCCACAGGCTTTCATTGGGAAGCATTAAACCCACATTATAGTGTTAATAGCAAGAATTACCTGTATATTTAGCTTAAATGTAATCTGGTGGGTAAATGTTGGTAATCAGAAGAGTGAATATCAGCAGATCCTATTGCGCTAACCCAGGGTTTCTCAGTTAGGCACTGCTAACACTTAGGGCCAGACAGTTCTTTGTGGTTGGGAGCTGTTGTGTGCACTGTAGGTGATTTAGCAGCATTCCTGGTCTTTACCCACTAGATGCCAGTAGCACTCCTCTTTTTTTTTTTTTTTAAAGGACATTAATTTTAACTTCATTGTAGACATGATAATTGGAATTTTGAATTTTTTTAATGTTTATTTTTGAGAGAGACAGTGTGAGTGGGGGAGAGGCAGAGAGAGAGCTGTCAGTACAAATTCCCACATGGGGCTTGAACTCACAAACTGTGATATTATGACCTGAGCTGAAGTCGGATGCTTAACTGACTGAGCCACCTAGGCGCCTCATGATATTGGAATTTTGATAATGAAGATAGTTCTCCAGCAGTTTGGGTCCTTAATATGATAGTTAGCCACATATATGTTTAAATATAAGTTAATATTAACATGTTAATATATTAAGTGTATATTAAGTTTAAAAGGCGAAAGATTTATGTGATCTGAAGAGAAACCAGAGTATATATTAAGTTTAAATACATATGAATATTAACATGAGATATTACCATTTTGTAAATAATTCCATTAAAACACACATGGGATAAAAGGTCGCTGTAATACATATCAGTGGACATCTTAGGGACTATAATTTACATAAATTATAATTTTTTAAGCTGAAGTATAGTTAACACACATTGATACATTAGTTTCAGTTATACAGCATAGTGTTTAGCAGTATTCCCGGCCTCTACCCACTAGATGCCAGTAGCACTCCTCTGGTTTTGACAACGAAGAATGTCTCCAGAGTCCCAAAGTCCCTTGGGGAATAAAATCAAAATTGCCCCTGGTTGAGAACCACCTGATTAAATCCCAGGTAAGACTTAAATAAGTTTCTTTCACCACAGCCTCTCTTCACTTGAACACTTTCTTTCCTATTAAAATACAAAATCCTAGCTGGCACCTGAGCCTGATAATAGATAGCATGAAGGAACCTGTGACAGAACCCTGGACAGATCTGAGCTTGAGTTGACTGCTTGATAGCTATGTGAAAAGTAACATGGACCATTTGACATTTTGTGGCCTCTATACACCTTCCACTGCTCTTTTAATCAAGATCTGTTGTTTCGAATGTGATATGTAATTAAATTCTATTTTACTTCTGTAAAGTTTATAAAATGATCTTCATATAAATTATTAAGATAATATCCCACTTTACAGCAGCTGCGGTTAGGTGATTTGCCCAGATCTATATAGCTAGTAAGTGGTAAAAATCAGGATTCAGAGATAGGTTTCCTGAATCTTTTCTAGTCCATGTGCTACAATAGCTGTCAGATGCTGACTGACTGATAAAGCTTAATGTGTGACGATTTTACTTGAGTATGTTGCACTTAATGCAAAATCTTAAACCAGAGTTGTTGATTGTAGCATCGAAAGCTGGGAACAATATCTCTTTTATGGGTAAAATGGTTTTCCTAATGGTCATTCTGATGTTGGTTCTAAATCATCGTAATTACTCTTGGTAATTTAAAGTTTGTAGAAGAATCCAGGCCCAAAATATGGACAAACCTTGCACTATTATTTTTAGTGGAGTATGTAAGAAATACTTTTGTTAGGACTGTGCCTTAAAATAAAATTCAAGACTGTTCTGTCACAAAAGCTTAAGTCAGCCTGATGTTTTCCTTGAGAACTCACCATCACCCTGACTCCAGGGGTCTCCTTATTATGCCACATCTCATTTAATAATGGGGAGTTCATGAGAAATAATGATTAGGCAAAAGTGGCATGAAATTAAAGAACAGGTAGGTTTGGAAGCAGTCAAATGGCATTAATAGAAAACTAACCTCAAAGATGCAGTATCTGTATATTGCAGTCTCTTCTACCACTTTTTAGTCCTTGGAGGTTAGTCTTCATCCTGGGCCTAGAATTTAATGCTTCAATATTTTGCCTTTTAGGTAGAGTGCGGAGCTTAAGTACGTCACTTTGGTCATTGACACACTTGACAGCACTGCACCTAAATGACAATTACCTTAGTCGCATTCCACCTGATATTGCCAAGCTTCATAATCTGGTTTACCTGGATCTGTCATCCAATAAACTCAGAAGTTTACCAGCAGAACTAGGAAACATGGTGTCTCTCAGGTAAGGAAATATTACTGATATGACTCACTATATAGAATTCTAAATTTACCAAATAAGAAAACTATGAGATATTACTCCTCTTACAGTAGGATTTTGGTATGCATTTGAAGATCAAATGATAAAAATTGTCTAAACAGGGCTTGAGGTGGCATCCGTTGAACATTTCCTTTCTTTCAATTTGAAGCTTTCTAAGTAGAAGTGTGCTTGTCTTACCAATTTCTTTTAACAGCCTTGAGGTGGGTTGGGATTAAAATATTAGGTCTCGCTTTAGGCTCAAGCATGTGATAAGATAATCATAAATAATTGAGAAAATACTCTGATCTTGTAAGTAAACTTCTGGGAACATACCTGTTTTATAAGGTGAAGTATACTTAAATGTCACAAGTCCTTAAGGAAACCTTAGAACTTGATAGTAAATGGATTTATTTCTTGTCATTTAGGGTTCTTTAAGAATTTCTTCATAGGAAAAAATTTTGTAGGTCCCTTAAGACCTTGTATAAATGTTTTCAGTGTAGGCAGGTATTGCTTTTCTATGTTTATTTGCTAAGTGGTAATTTTTTTTTCCGGCTAAGTAGTGATATTTAAAATTGCTGTCATGTGTTTAAAATTAAACATTTATATTTTAGAATCTTATTCCTTATTTTCTTAAAATACTTTTTAGTCATCTAATAATATGGCTGTTTATTTTTTCTGTAATCTGGCCAAAATTTCAAAATTATAAGCTTGGATCTTACCTATATTATCCTATTATCTGTATTATGCTTTATTTTCTGTGGTTATGTCCTATGTCAGTGATTGTTCATCATAGTATCTTAATGTGATTACAGTGTAATCAGTTATAAGAATTGATAAAGGTGATTGGTTGTTACATTTTTCTGTGGAGTATACTGGATTCAAGGATACTGGTTGTCTTTGGATACAAAGAATATCTGTCACTTTGATTTGGGTAGGCATTTGAGTGAGAGAGAAAAGGGAATGGAGTTAGCCTGCAAATGATATGTAGTTCTTGCAGCTTTAGTAATCTGTGCTGGAGAATGAATAAATTATAGAAACATTGTTAACAGTTGTGGTAGTTACACATTTTGTACGTTTTTTGGATTGAATGTGTCTTGCAAGTAAATATAACTCATGGTATGTTAGGGAAGGCTAAGAAAGTAATTGTAGATATTAATAACATTTGATATATTAAACTTTTTTCTTTTCTTTTTTCTTTTTTTTTTTTTTTTTTTAACAGGGAATTGCTTTTAAATAACAATCTGTTACGGGTTTTGCCTTATGAACTTGGTCGGCTCTTCCAGCTACAAACTCTAGGTTTGAAAGGTGAGTGATGTTAGAAGATGACAGCGTTAACACTCACTGAGTATTGAAGTGTTGTGAGCCTTTTAAAGACAATTTTGGTTACAATATAGGTAAGGTTTTCGCATAATTTTGAGAATGTAATTATACTTTCTCTTGAAAGTAAAGTGGTTCTTCAGTATCAAATTGAGCTTCAGCATTTCATCATACTGCCATCATTTTAACAAATTTGTAGGGGAAAAATTTTAAATATAGTTTATATTTAATTTTCTGTAAAATTCTTACATTTCTTAGAGGAGGTATTTTAAATTGACACTGTAGTTCCGCCTGCCACCCAACCTATAAAAGAATGACTTAATAGGGTAAACCCCAGGCAGAATATTCCATATCAGGTTTTGATAGAGTAGATAAAATTGCAGTGACATATTGTTTGTTATAAGAGAGAAAACAACAGTAAAGATGACCTATACCTAATGAGAATGATTGTTCTGAATAAAGTATATCAATCCAAGATAGATGTTCCTTTGATAATCTCATCTCAGGCAGTTTGGGATGAAAGTCATTCTCAATTCATATTAATACTGAAATTTGTTATAATAATCTCTTATGGCATAGCATAGGAGGAAGGGTTTATTTTGATGTTAGAGGACTAAATACAGATGTACTATATTGGTTAAATATTTTACTCTGTGCTCATGAGGAATGGACATTGATCAAAGCCTTATAAAGCAAACACTTCCTTATTTTATTTTCCTTCTTCAAAGACAATTTGAATCTCTGAGAACATGTTCTGTTTGCATTTGCTTATGTCATATAATGGAGTATTAAGAAAGAAGCTTAAATATGAATTGAAAGAATCCTGATATTATTGGTTGACATGACAGAAATAGTATTAGATTTCCTTGTATAGTTAATCTTTTGTAAATTAGATAATTATATGAATGGTATGTCTTGTGTTTTTACTCTCTCTGTAGGACTTTTTTTTTGATATTTTTTATCCTATATGAAGAACCAGGGGATACTTATATCTAAAATATTTTCTTGAAGATTAACCCCAAGGCATTTCATATTTAACTGTTGGGACATTTCACCTTAATCTCTGTATGCTGAATCTTATTCTTATATGTTAGACTTGAAACAGCCATCCAGCTAGAATTGGAATGAGTGCAGGTCTGTTCTTCTCTATTAAAAAATATTATGAGGGCACTTGGGTGGCTAGTTGGTTAAGCATCCAACTCTTGATTTCGGCTCAGGACATGATCTCATGGTTTAAGATTAACAGCATGGAGCCTGCTTGGGATCCTGTCTCTCCCTCTCTTTTTGTTCCTCTCCCATTTGTGCTTGTGTGCTCTCTTGGTCTCTCTCTCTCTCAAAATAAATAAACATTTAAAAAAAATTACAGAATGTCATTTTTTATAATCTTATTAGACTCATGAAGTATGAAATTCACACTTTTGTACTGACCGTAGTGATTTTTTTGTCTCTAAGAATAACCATTGCTTCTTTTAACATCAATTAGAACAGCCATTTTTGGGGCACCTGGTGGCTCAGTCGGTTAAGTGTCTGACTTTGGCCCAGGTCATTGATCTCATGGTTCATGGGTTCGAGCCCTGCATCAGGTTCTGTGTTGATAGCTCAGAGCCTGGAGCCTGCTTCGGATTCTTCCTTCTTTCCTTCCCTTCCCTTCCCTTCCCGTCCCGTCCCGTCCCGTCCCGTCCCGTCCCGTCCCGTTCTTTTTTCTGCGCCCCCCCCCCGTCATGCTCTCTCTCTCAAAAATAAACAAACATTAAAAAAACTAAAACAAAAAAAACCCCTCAAAACAGCCATTCTCTTCCTGCTAATATTGATGGAGAGCACATCAGTGACAAATGAATAATTTACTGTTGAACTCAGTGGATTTACCCTTTGTACAATGTGATGTTCCTGAAAATCCAAATATTCCCTATCTTACTGTTTCATACCCCACTCCATATTATCTCATGTAGAGACCTATTCCCATAAAATTTATACTAAGCATCAACTGAATGAATCATTCTGAATGTCTGTTATCTCCTTTGTCCTTCATCCATTTTACTAGTTAAAATCTTAGTCTTCCAAACTACTGTTTTTGGCTGGCCTTTGATCCTAGTGTCCTTTTGTTTACTGATTCGCATTTGTTAAAGTCTCTTCTTAGACCTCTAGTCCTTCAAATTGGGTACCAGCTCTGCCTCGTGAACTATCACTTAGCTTTGTTCATTCCTATGAATAAGTTTCTTTTTATTAAACTTCAGTTTGTTCTAAGGTAAATACCTATCTGCATTCCTTTTCTCTTTGAAAATCTATTATTCTGGTAGAGTACCACTTTCTCTTCAGGTGATCCAATACAGAAAAGCCAAGGAGGTTTATTATGCTAAGGAAAATAGAAATAAGTCAGTCAAAGAAAGACAGATACCACTTGATTTCACTCATATCTGGGATTTGACAAACTTAACAGATGATCATAGGAGAAGAGAAGGAAAAATAAGAAAAACAGAGGGAGGCAAACCATAAGAGGCTCTTAAATGCAGAGAACAAGGGCACCTGGGTGACTCAGTCGGTTGAGCATCTGATTTTGGCTCAGGTCATGATCTCCTGGTTTGTGTGTTTGAGCCCCATGTCCAGCTCTGTGCTGACAGCTCAGGGCCTGGAACCTGCTTCAGATTCTGTGTCTCCTTGTCTGTCTGCCCCTCCTCCACTCACACTCTGTCTCTCTCAAAAGTAAAGAAACATAAAAAAAAAAAAAAAAAATTAAATGCAGAGAACCAAGTGAGGGTTGACGGGGGTGGGGTAAACAGGTGATGAGCATTAAGGAGGGGACTTGTCCGGATGAGCACTGAGTGTTATATTAAGTGATGAATCACTAAATCCTACTCCTGAAGTCAAGACTACATTGTATGTTAACTAACTTGAGAATAAAAAAAAGAAAAGAAACCCAGAGCCATTTCTGCTATCTTTCCAAAGTTTGAGATGGTAGAAACAGGATTGGTTTAGAAACAGGAATAAAATGTCCCTAATGAATGGTAGCTTTACATTCTAAGGAAGGTAAGACTTGAAATTTCCTTATCTGTTTTAGTACTCATAAAATGGCACTGTGTTTCCAGAAAAGGGAAGGGAGTGGAATGGAGCATTTATTTCACTTAGGGTAATACCCTCTAGGCCCATCCATGTTTTCACAAATGGCAAGATTTCATTCTTTTTATGGCTGAATACTGTTTCTGTATGTATATGCCACATCTTCTTTATCCATTTACCTGTCAGTTCTCAACAGAGGTTATTTCCAGATCTTGGCTGTTGTAAGTAATGCTGCAGTAAACATGGGGTTGCACATATCTTTAAGGTCAGTTGATTTTTTTTTAGTAGGCAAACAACATTGCGTTAGTTTAAGGTGTACAACATATTAATTCAACTCTATATATTAAGTTGTGCTCACCTCAGTGTAGCTAGCATCTGTTACCTTGTAACACTATTACAATACCATTGACTATATTCCCTGTGATGTACTTTTCATTCTCCTGACTTACCCGTTCTATGACTAGGAGCCTTTCCTCTTCACTCATTTTGTCCATTGGCAGTTATCTGGCAGCCATCACTTTGGTCTCTGTATTTATAGGTCTGATTCTGCTTTTTGTTTATTCATTTGTTTTCTTTTTTATTCTGTATATAAGTGAAATCATGTGGTATTTGTATTTCTAACTTACCTAGGATAATACTTTCTATGCCTGTCATGTCACAAATGGCAAGATCTCTTATTTTTAATGGTTTAGTAATATTCTGTTTTATATATATATATATATATATATATATATATATATATATATATATATACATACACACACACACACATACACACACACACACACACACACACACACACCCTGTCTTCTTTATCCATTCATCTATGGATGGATATTTGGGTTGCTTCCATATCTTGGCTATTTTAAATAATGTTGCAGTAAACATAGGATTGTGTATATCTTTTTGAATTAGTGTTTTCATTTTCTGGTAAATGTGCAGAGGTGGAATTATTGGATTGTACTAGATTTCTGTGTAACTTTTTGAGGAACCTCTATACTATTTTCCTGTTTAAAATTTTTAAAAATTTAAATCCAAGTTAGTTAACATATATGTAATAATGATTTCAGGAATAGGATTTAGTGATTCATTACTTACATATAACACCCAGTGCTCATCGCAGCATGTCCTCCCTAATGCCCCTTGTCCATTCGTCCACCCAACACCCCATCAGTAACCCTCAGGTTGTTCTCTGTATTTTAGAGGGTTTGTTTCCCTCTCTGTTTTTATATTATTTTTTGCTTCCCTTCCCTTATGTTCATCTGTTTTGTGTCTTAAATTCCACATGAGTGAAATCACATATTTGTTTTTCTCTAACTTACTTCACTTAGCATAATACACTCTAGTTCCATCCATGTTGTTGTAAATGGCAACATTTCATTCTTTTTCATTGCCAAGTAATATTCCAGTGTGTGTATACATACATGTAAACACACACACACACACCACACCACACCACACCACACATCTTTATCCATTCATCAGTCGATAGACATTTGGGCTCTTTCCATAATTTGGCTATTATTGATAGTTCTGCTATAAACATTGGGGTGCATTTGCCCCTCCAAATCAGCACTCTTGTATCCTTGGATAAGTACCTAGTCATGCAATTGCTGGGTGTAGGATAGTTCTATTTTTAATTTTTTGAGGAACCTCTATATTGTTTTCCAGAGTAGCGGCACCAGTTTGCATTCCCACCAGCAGTGCAAAAGCTTTCCTCTTTCTGCATCCTCACCAACATCTGTTGCTGCCTGAATTGTTCATTTTAGGCATTATGACAGGTGTGAAGCAGTATCTCATTTTGGTTTTGATCATTTCCCTGATGATGAGTGATGTTGAGCACCTTTTCATGTGTGTCTTAGCCGTCTGGATATCTTCTTTGGAAATGTGTCTATGTCTTTTGTCCATTTCTTCACTGGATTATTTGTTTCTTGGGTGGTGAGTTTATGTTCTTTATAGATTTTGGATACTAACCCTTTATCCGATACGTGATTTGCAAATAATCTTCTTTCATTCGGTTGGTTGCCTTTTAGTTTTGCTGATGGTTTCCTTTGCTGTTTAGAAGCTTTTTTTTTTTTTTAATCATCTTGATGAGGTCCCAATAGTTCATTTTTGCTTTTGTTTCCCTTGCCTCCAGAGACATGTCAAGAAGTTGCTGTGGCCAAGGTCAAAGAGATTGTTGCCTGTCTTCTCTACGGTTTTGATGACTTCCTGTGTTTCATTTAAGTCTTACCTATTTTGAGTTTATTTTGTGTATGGTGTAAGAAAGTAGTCCATACATGTCTTCTGCTTGTTGTTGTCCCATTTTCCCAGCACCATTTGCTGAAGAGATGGTTTTTTTTCCATTGAATATTCTTTCCTGCTTTGTTAAAGATTAGTTGGACATACATTTGTGGGTGTATTTCTTTGTTCTCTATTCTGTTCCATTGACCTACATATCTGTTTTTGTGCCTGTACCATACTGTCTCAATGATTACAGCTTTGTAATAATATAGCTTGTAGTCTGGAATTGTGATACCTCCAGCTTCGGTTTTCTTTTTTAGGATTGCTTTGGCTATTCAGGGTCTTTTCTGGTTCCATACAAACTTTAGGATTGTTTGTTCTAGCTCTATGTAGAATGTTGGTGTTATTTTGATAGGGATTGCTCTGTACTGTGTTCCATAGTGGATGCACTAATTTACATTCCCACCAACAGTGTAAAAGGCTTCTCTTTTCTCCACATCCTTGCCAAAACTGGTTATTTCTTGTCTTTAGATACCAGCCATGCTGACTGGTGTGATGTGATAGCTCATTGTGGTTTTGATATGCATTTCTTTGATGACTATTGATGTTGAGCATCTTTTCATGTGTCTGTTGGCCTTCTGTATGTCTTTGGGAAAATGTCTTTTCACGTCCCCTGCCCATTTTTAATCAGTTTTTTTTTTGGGGGGGTGTGACTTGCAGAGTACTTTGTATATTTTGTATATGAAGCCTTCATAGATACAGCATTTACACATCTTCTCCTATTCATTAGATTGCTTTTTTGTTTCGTTGATGGTTTCCTTCACTGTGCAAAAGCTTTTTAGTTTGATATAGTCCAGTTACTTAATTTTGCTTTTGTTTACGTTGCCTGAGGAGAGAGAGATTCAGAAAGATATTAAAACCAGTGCCCAGGACTTGACTGCCTTTGTTTTTCCTTTAGGCATGCTATGGCTTCTGGTCTTACATTGAGGTTATTAAACCATTTTGAGTTTATTTTTGTGTGTGGTGTGAGAAAGTGGACCAGTTTTATTCTTTTGCATGTACCTGTCCAGTACTTCTAATACCATTTTGGAACTGATTTTTTTTTTAATGTTTATTTATTTTTGAGAGAGAGAGCCCGAGCAGGGGAGGAGCAGAGACAGAAGGAGACAGAATCCGAAGCAGGCTCCAGGCTCTGAACTGTCAGCAGAGAGTCCATGTGGGGTTCGAACTCACAAACCGCCAGATCATGACCTGAGTTGAAGTCGGATGCTTTAGCGACTGAGCCACCCAGGCGTCCCGGAACTGATGTTTTAATGTAGTATGAGGGGGTCTCATTTAGAGACTGATGTAATCCTGTTTTTGTTCTATGTATATAACCAACCATCTCACTATCATTTAGTGAATAGTTTTCCCTTTTCTCACTGATCATCAAGAAAGTCATCTATCAGCTATGGTAGGGTCTGTTTTTGGATCTCCGTTTTGTATGTCCAGAAGTCAGTTTGTCTAACCTTGCACTAATTACTACATTGTCATAATCATTTTTGTGGCTTTATATTAAGACTTTATATATGGTTTGGGAATTCCCTTATGTTTTCCTTTCACAGTGTGGTGGTAGTCTGGCTGTCTTCAATCCCTCATACATAAGAAATAATTTATTATAGTTCACCAAAAATGTTGTTAGAACTTTGGGGCTGCATTGAATATGTAGGTCAATTCAGGAAGAATTGACTTTATTTTTATTATAATTATTTTTTATCATTATATTTTAAAATATAATTTATTGTCAAATTGGCTTCCATACAATAATACCCAGTGCTCATCCCAACAAGTGCCCTTCCTCAATGCCCATCACCCACTTTCCCCTCTCCCCCACCCCCCATCAACCCTCAGTTTGTGCTCTGCATTTTTAAGAGTCTCTTATGGTTTGTCTCCCTCCCTCTCTGTTTGTAACTATTTTTTTCCCCTTTCCTTCCCCTATGGTCTTTTTTTTAAGTTTCTCAAGATCCACATATGAGTGAAAACTTGATATCTTTCTCTGACTGATTTCACTTAGATTAATATCCTCTAGTCCCATCCACGTTGCTACAAATGGCAGGATTTCATTCTTTCTCATTGTCAAGTAGTATTCCATCGTATATATATAAAGCACATGTTCTTTATCCATTCATCAGTTGGACATTTAAGCTCTTTTTCCATAATTTGGCTGTTGTTGAAAGTGCTGCTATAAACATTGGGATACATGTGCCCCTATTAATCAGCACTCTTATATCCCTTGGATAAATTCCTAGTAGTGTTATTGCTGGATCATAAGGTAGTTCTATTTTTAATTTTTTGAGAATCCTCCACACTGTTTTCCAGAGCAGCTGAACCAGTTTGCATTCCCACCAATAGTGCAAGAGGGTTTCCCATTTCTCCACATCATCGCCAGCATCTGTAGTTTCCTGAGTTGTTCATTTTAGCCACTCTGACCAGTGTGAGGTGGTATCTCAGTGTGGCTTTGATTTATATTTCCCTGATGATGAGTGACATTGAGCATCTTTTTTTTTTTTAATTTTTTTTTTTACATTTTTTATTTATTTTTGGGACAGAGAGAGACAGAGCATGAACGGGGGAGGGGCAGAGAGAGAGGGAGACACAGAACCGGAAACAGGCTCCAGGTTCCGAGCCATCAGCCCAGAGCCTGACGCGGGGCTGGAACTCACGGACAGCGAGATCGTGACCTGGCTGAAGTCGGACGCTTAACCGACTGCGCCACCCAGGCGCCCCTAGCATCTTTTTATGTGTCTGTTGGCCATCTGGATGTCTTCTTTGGAAAAGTGTCTATTCATGTCTTCTGCCCATTTTTCACTGGATTTATTTATTTTTCGGGTGTGGAGTTTGGTGAGTTCTTTATAGATTTTGGATACCAGCCCTTTATCTGATATGTCCTTTGCAAGTATCTTTTCCCATTCTGTACGTTGCCTTTTAGTTTTGTTGATTGTTTCCTTTGTAGTGCAGAAGCTTTTTATCTTGATGAGGTCCCAGTAGTTCATTTTTGCTTTTAATTCCCTTGCCTTTGGAGATGTGTTAAGTAAGAAATTGCTGTGGTTGAGGTCAAAGAGGTTGTTGCCTGCTTTCTCCTCTAGGGTTTTGATGGTTTCCTGTCTTACATTCAGGTTTTTCATCCATTTTGAGTACAGTGTAAGAAAGAAAGCAGTCCAGTTTCATTCTTCTGCATGTTGCTATCCATTTCTTCCACCACTATTTCCTTAAGAGACTGTCTCTTTTCCATTGGATACTCTTTCCTGCTTTGTCAAAGATTAGTTGGCCATGCATTTGTGGGTCCAATTCTGGATTCTCTATTCTATTCCATTGGTCTATGTGTCTGTTTTTGTGCCAGTACCACACTGTTTTGATGATTACAGCTTTGTAGTAGAGGCTAAAGTCTGGGATTGTGATGCCTCCTGCATTGGTTTTCTTCTTCAGTATTACTTTGGCTGTTCGGGGTCTTTTGTGGTCCCATACACGTTTTAGGATTGTTTGTTCTAGCTTTGAGAAGAATGCTGGTGCAGTTTTTTTATTTTAATGTTTATTTATTTTTGAGAGAGAGAGAGAGAGACAGAGCATGAGTAGGGGAGGAGCGGAGCGAGAGGGAGACACAGAATCCAAAGCAGAGTCCAGGCTCTGAGCTGTCAGCGCAGAGCCTGATGTGGGGCTTGAACCCACGAACTGGGAGATCATGACCTGAGCCGAGGTCAGACACTTAACCGACTGAGCCACCCAGGCACCCCTGCCGGTGCAATTTTGATTGGGATTGCATTGAATGTGTAGATTGCTTTGGTTAGTATTGACATTTTGACAATATTTATTCTTCCAATCCATGAGCATGGAATGTTTTTCCATCTTTGTGTCTTCTTCAATTTCCTTCGTAAGTTTTCTAAGGTTTTCAACATACAGGTCTTTTAAAGCTTTGGTTAGGTTTATTCCTAGGTATTTTATTGTTCTTGGTGCAGTTGTAAATGGGATCAGTTTCTTGATTTCTGTAAGAATTGACATCTTAATATATTGAGTCTTCCTATCTATGAATTTTGGCATCTTGTCCATTTATTTAGATCTTAGTTAATGTCTTCAAATAAAATTTTATAATTTTCTGCACAGCTTTTGTATAGAAATACAAGTACAAGAAATACTTGTATAGAAATACAAGTAAGAAAAACTGATTTATAGTAAAGTTTTTGCCTAATTCTCATCCTTCTTAAAATTTGCCTGCAGATTCCTTTGGGTTTTGTATGCAGGTAATCTTTTAATGTGCTGATGGTGGTTTTGCTTCAAAATCTTCTGTGCTTATTTCTGGGCATTTTACTATAATGTTGAGTAGAAGTGTTAATACTGGGTGGGTATGTTTCTATTCCAAATTTTAAAATAAATGCTTCTAATATTTTTCCATTAATGATATTTGCTTTATAATTTTTAGTTTTTTAGTTTTTTTTTTTAGAAGTTTTCCTTTTTAAAAAAAATTTTTTTTTTAACTTCTATTTATTATTGAGAGACAGAGAAGACAGCATGAGTGTGAGCGAGGGGCAGAGAGAGGGAGACACAGAATGCAAAGCAGGCTCCAGGCTCCAAGCTGTCAGCACAGAGTCCAACGCGGGGCTCGAAATCACAGATCACGAGATCACAACCTGAGCCAAAGTCGGACGCTTAACCAGCTGAGCCACCCAGGCGCCCCAAGTTTTCCTTTTTTTAACAAAAAGGTTTATTATTCATTTTTGAGAGGGAGAGAGACAAGCTGGGGAGGGGCAGAGAGAGAGAGAGGGAGACACAGAATCTGAAGCAGGCTCCAGGCTCTGAGCTGTCAGTACAGAGCTCGAAGTGGGTCTTGAACCTACAACCTGTAAGATAGTGACCTGAGCCAAAATCAGACACTAAACTGACTGAACCAACCAGGTGCTCTGAAGCTTTCTTCTGTTTCTATTTATGCAAGTGCTGAATTTTATTAAATATTTTTTTCATCGATTATGAAATGATTATTTTTCTCATTTCATAGGTTGAGTTAATAAATTATATCTGTACAGTTTTTACTTTTTATTCCTTTTAAATGTTTTGTTATGTAATCTCTACACCCTCTTTTGGGCTCAAACTTACTACGGTGTGATCAAGAGTCACATGCTTTTCTGACTGAGCCAGCCAGGTGCCCCCATCATTTCCAATTTAACTACCCTTGTCTTACTGTGATAAATCCACCCTGGTGCTTTCATATGCTGGATTTATTTTGATAATATATGTCAAGGACTGTGAAAGCTTGGAGATTTTTACTCTTATAAGCTAATAAGTTAGCCAATTATTGTTTCATGGATAGTGGCAGAAGACAGTGAGACTCCTGGGTCAGAGACAAAGAACATTATGACTTCAAACAATAAGATGGGCCCAACCAGCCACGTGCTGTGTACACAGTGAGTTTGCATTGCACCTGCGTAGTTCGTCTATCACTCCAGCACTTTGGAAGGAAGAAGCAAATACTGTAGCAGGCAGCAAAAAGCTAGTCCTGATTCCCCAAAGGGCAAAGAGTTACATGGAAATATTACTATGGTTGCCTTAACCTATCTAGTTTCCAGTATAGCTAGCTATAGAAACTGCTCAGTATCAGACTGATAGGCCTCAGCATCTGTCATACTCACCAAGAATGAAGAGGGAAGTACAGGGTCCCTGGTGGACTGCCTCTCTCCAAAAAATTTCTGTTAGGAATTTTAAACATATGCTCATGAGCAAAATAGACCTGAATAAGATTCTTCCTCTGTCCTCTTTGAAAAGTTTGTATAAGATTCAACTAACATGTTCCTTGAGATAATTCTATAAATTATTCTATAGAGAATAATTGTATAAAGCTGTCACTGCTAGGTGTTTCTTTATGAAACAAATTACCACCCCAAAAATTTGTAATTAGAAGGATCATTGAAGATTTCTAATTGTTAATGAGTCAGTTTTGTTGGACCATATGTGTAGTATTGGAATTTGTTTGCTTTTTAATTTTTCAAATTTATTTGTATGAAAGTGGTCATAATATATATTTTGTCCACTAGATCAAATTTATTGCTCAGATTTTTTGTCTTTACAAATTTTTGGCTATTTACTCTTTTAGTAATTAAGGTACTTAATGCTAAAATTTCCACTAAAATTGTGGATTTGTTCATTCCCCCATTAGTTCACCCAGCTTTTGCTTTATAGCTTTTTTTTTTTTTTTAAATTTTTTTTTTCAACGTTTATTTATTTTTGGGACAGAGAGAAACAGAGCATGAACGGGGGAGGGGCAGAGAGAGAGGGAGACACAGAATCGGAAACAGGCTCCAGGCTCTGAGCCATCAGCCCAGAGCCTGACGCGGGGCTCGAACTCACGGACCGCGAGATCGTGACCTGGCTGAAGTCGGACGCTTAACCGACTGCGCCACCCAGGCGCTCCTTGCTTTATAGCTTTTGAGATTATTTAATTATGTATACTGTATACTACTATACCTTTTGGTGAACAGAACCTGATATTAGGTAGTGAGCCTCTTCCTCCTTTGTTAGTATTTTCATCTTAGTCTTTTTTTGTCTAATATTATAGCTGGGCAAATTTTCTTTTGGTTAATGTTTGTCTAATATATCTTTTTTCATCTGTTTACTTTTAACCTTTCTGTGTACTTATGCTCAGGTGTATCTCTTGCAAATAGTATATAGCTGAACTTTGTTGTTAATCCATTCTGGCTTTATGTTGTTTTTAATGTGGGTTCAGATCAGTTGCCTCACCTATGTTGTAATTATGAATATTTTTGTGTTATTCTACCTTTTGATATCACACCCCCCCCTCTTTTGCCTTTCTAGAAATATTTTTTCCTTTTGTCTATATACTTTTATTGCTTTGGAGTTAGTATGTTCTTTTTTTTTTTTTAATTTTTTTTCAACGTTTATTTATTTTTGGGACAGAGAGAGACAGAGCATGAACGGGGGAGGGGCAGAGAGAGAGGGAGACACAGAATTGGAAACAGGCTCCAGGCTCCGAGCCATCAGCCCAGAGCCTGACGTGGGGCTCGAACTCACGGACCGCGAGATCGTGACCTGGCTGAAGTCGGGCGCTTAACCGACTGCGCCACCCAGGCGCCCCTAGTATGTTCTATTTTTAGATGTAGCGATTACTCTTGAAATTATTCCTTAAGTATATTTTTGAAAAAATTAAATTTTTAGCAACTTTTTTACTAAGTTACAATTTATAGTAGTGAAATTCACCCCTTTGGTGAATGTTTTGGTGGATGTTGTTTGTTTATAGTTTCATAACCCTCATCACAATTGAGAAATGGAAGTTTTCTGTCACCCCTCACTTCATTTGTGTTGCTGAAGTCAACACCTACTCTCATCTACTTTCTATACTACATGGAAACACACACTGTGTAGCCTTTTGAGTCTGGATTCTTTCCTTTAGCATAATGCATTAGAGATTCATCCATGTTGTTGTCTATAACAGTAATTCATTTCTGTTGCTGAGTAGTATTCCATTGTGTGGATGTACAACAGTTTTTTATTCACAAATTGAAGGACTTTTGGGTTTCCAGTTAGGCGTGATGAGAAATAAAAGCCCTGTGTAAACATTTAAAGACAAATTTTTGTGTGAAACAAGTTTTTATTTTCCTTGGGTAAATACTTGGGGTGGGATTGCCAGGTTGTATGGTAGATGTATGCTCAACTTCATAAAAAAAAATGGTTTTCTGTAAGCAGCTGTATCATTTTGCTTCCTCACCAAAACTATGGGAGAATTTTAGTTGCTGTGCATCATTGTCAGCACTTGGTATTATCAATCTCTTAATTTTTGCCATTTTAATAGAATGCAGGGATATTTCATTTATTTCTTTAATAATGATACAATGTGTCTTTTCATGTGTTTATATATCTTGATTCAAGTGTCTATTAACATTGTTTGCTTAGTTTTATTATTGAGTTGCTTTTTTCCAATTACTGATATTTAAGAGTTTATTATATATTCTGGATTCAGATCCTTTTTTAAAATAAGTGTTTTGCAAATATTTTCTCCTAATCTGTGGTTTGTGTTTTCTGTTTCTTTATAGGGCCACTCTCCAACTTTGTGATTATTTTTCACGTTTGCTTTTATACTTCTAGATGCTATACATTTCTACATAAATTATAGAATCAGCTTATTTTTGCAAAATATCCTGCTGAAATCTTTTTTGGGATTGTGATGAACATGTAGATCAGTTTGAGGAGATTGAGTATCTTAATCTTGAGATTATGTTTTCCAATCTGTGAATACAGTGTATCTCTCGCGTTTATGTAGGTCTTCTTTACTCTATTTCTTTAATGTTATATAGTTTTCAGCATGAATATCTTACAAACACTTTGCTATATTTGTACTTATTTGATATTTTTGGTGCTGTTGTAAATGATACTGCTTTCTAAATTTCCAGTTACTCATTGATATTGTAGAATTAAAATGCAACTGATTTTTAAATATGTTGCCCTGTCTCTTGCAACATTTGTAAACACCTACAAAATTCTGTAAATAGACACTGTTTCATTTCTTTCTTTCCCATACATAGTCTTTTAATTTGTTGCCTTGTATTGGCTAGGACAGTATAAATACATGTGATGATAGTGCACATCCTGGCCTTGTTCTCAATTTTAGGGAAAAGCACTCAGTCTCTCACCATTAATTATATCAGTAAAAAGTTTTCAGGTGCATAAGTGCTTTTTCAGGTTATATAAATTTCCTTCTGTTTTGCATTTGCTTGAAAGTTTTTATCATTGATGGAAGTTGGATATGGTCAAATACTTTGTGTACAACTTTTGAGATGATCATATAATTTTTCTTTAATTTGTTTATGTGTTGAATTATACTAATGATTTTCAGATGTTGAGCCAACCTCTGTTCCCATTTTAAAAACCACTTGAAAAAAAAAACCACTTGGTCTTTATGTATTCTTTTTAATATATTGTTGGATTTTATTTGCTAGTATTTTGTTCAGGATTTATACATTAATGATCATAAGACATATGCTGTAATGCCTTTCTTACAATGTTTTTTATTTGATTTCGGAATACTGGTGACCTCATAAGATGGGTTGGAGAGTGTTACTAACACTTCTAAAGTGTATTTTATTTGTTTATTTTGAGAGAGAGCGTGCACAAGTGGGAGAGGGGCAGAGAAAGAAGGAAAGAGAGAGTCCCAAGCAGGCACTGCACTACCAGTGGGGAGCCTGATGCGTGGGACTTGATCCTTCAAATTGTGAGATCGTGACCTAAGCTAGAATTAAGAGTGAGATGCTTAAAGGACTGAGCCACCCGAGTGCCCCAAGTGTTACTAGCACTTCTATTTTCTGGAATAGTTTGCATAATAACATTTGTATACTGCTTTCTTAAATTATTGGTAGAATTTTCCAGTAAAACCATATGGTCCTGGAATTTTCTTTGTTGAAAGTTTTTAACTATTTAATTTCTTTCATTGATAAAGGACATTGAGATTATCCCTTTCTTAGTATAACTACTCCAGCTCTCTTTTCTGTTTGCATGGCATACCCTTTTCTGTTCTTTTACTTTCATTCTATTTGTATCTTTGAATATATAGTATGTCTTTTATGGACAGTATATAATGGATTATTTTTTATTATTCATTCTGCTAATCTCTGCATTTTAACCAGAGATTAATCCAGTTACATTTAATGTGTTTGCTGATAAGGTAGAATTTTTGTCTGTCATTTTACTGTTTTCTATGTGTTAGGTTCTTCTTGTTCCTCTGTTCCCCAATTAATGCCTTTTTGGTTAAATGAGTATTTTCCAGTGTACCAATTTAATTCCCTTGTTTCTTTTGCCTATATTATTTTGAGTTATTTTCTTAATGGTTACCTTAGGGATTACAATAAAAATCTTAGTTATAGTAGTCTAATTTGGATTAATAGCAACTTAATTTCAATAATATAAAAAACGTTGCACCTATAGCTCCATTTGCTTCTCATTTATTCTATTATTGTCATAAATATTATCTTTACATATTATATGCCCATCAACATAGATTTATTATTATTGCTGTATGCAGTTGTCTCTTAGGTAGATTAAAAACACTAATTGTATTTATGCTATCTTCATTTATACTTATGTAATTATCTTTATTGGCATTCTTTATTTAATCATATGAATTCAAGTTTCATTTCAGCCTAAAGAAATCCCTTTAGTATTTTCTATAGGACTGATCTAGCCACAAACTCATTCAGTTTTTATTTATCTGGCAATGTCTTAATTTCTCCCTTATCTAAGAAAGATATTTTTGCTAGATATAAAGTTCTTAGTTGACATTTTTTTTCTTTCATCACTTTGAATATGTCATTCTTCTGCCTTTTGACCTCCACAGTTTCTGATGAGAAAATACAGTGTTAATATTATTGATTGTCTGTACATGATGTGTTGCTATTTTCCTGTTACTTTAAGATTCTGTTTTTGATTTTCTGTAGTTTTATTATAATTTGTTTAAGTGTGGATCTCTTTGACTTTATTCTACCTAGAGTTTGTTAAGTTTATTAGATGTGTATATTAATACTTTTCATCAAATTTGGGATGCTCCTGATTATTTTTTCAAATTTTTTTGTTCTTTGCTCGCTTCCTCTTCTGGGTTTCCCATCCTACATAATGTTGGTATACTTCTTGTATGCTGGTATATCTTTAATCTCTGTTCATTTATTTTTCCTTTCTCTCCCCCCCCCCCCCCCCCCCCCGTTCTCCCAGACTGTTATAACCTTAGCTGGCCTGTCTTTAAATTCACAGGTCCTTTCTTCTGCCTATCCACTACTACTCTTGAGTCCTTCTAGTAATTATTTTCATTGTACTTTTCAACTTAATAATTTCTGTTTGGTTTCTTTTTTAATATTTTGATTTTTTTAATGTTTTTATTTTTTCTGGATTTATTGAGATGTAATTGAGATATAACAGTGTAAGTTTAAGGTATACAGTGTATTGATACACTTATATATTGCAAAATGATTATCAGCATACTTGTAGCTAACACCTCCATCTCATCACATAATTACCATGTATTTTTTGTGTTGAGAACTTTTTAAGTTTAACTCTCTTAGCAAGTATATACTACAGTGTAATTAACTATAGTCACCATGCTGTATATTAGGCCCCCAAAACTTGTTAATCTCCTAACTGGACCTTTGTAACCTTTGACCATTATGTCTCCTGCTTCCCTCCCCCCTAGCCACTGGAATCCGCAAGTATACTTGCTATTTCTCTGAGTTTGGCTTTTATCCAGGTGTTTGCTTAATGTGATTCTTAATGATTTTACTAGTTTGAATCACTGAGATCTGCCCATCTTCAGAAGAATAACAGTCTGTATTATCAGGGTAGACAGTGCTTATAGGAAAATGTAGCAGTAACCAAGAGAAGAGATGAGGTTGCTTCATTCTTTTTATCTTCCTGATTCTGTTTCCCTGTGCTTACTCTTTTCTCAGCTGGAGGTGACTATCCCTGAAAATTCCTCAATTGTTCTTATGCTGTCAGAAGTGTTTTTTTTTGTTTTGTTTTTCCTGAAAGATTTTCTTAATGCATTGTGGTTCTTTAAGTGGCTATCTTGGTAACACCAAATGTTGTATGTCAACTGAATGATCTTACATGAGTATCCACATTTATTGTCAGAAGAGATGTGAACTTTGTTTTGGCCTAAATTTTAGGAAAGTCAGTCCCAAAGCTGATATAACAAACATGAAACCTGTCCTGTTTCCTTCCTGTTCCTGCACTTTGCTGAAAAATAATAGAAATTATTGCTTTTTAAAATTTGTGTTTATTTACCTAGTTTTAGAAGAGCTACTTATTTTTTTGAGGTATAATTGACATACAGTAATACTGTTAGTTTCAGGTATATATCATAGTGATGTGAAATCTTTATACATTATGAAATGATCCCCATGATAAGTCATTACCATTGATTGCCATACAAGGTATTATATTATTGGCTGTATTCTCTATGATGTACATTACATTCCCATGACTTATTTTGTAACTGGAAATTTGCTCCTTTTAATCCCCTTCATCTATTCTGCCTGCCCTTAATCCCTCCCACCTCTGGTAACCAATAGTTTCTTTCTGATATCTGTGTGTTTCTGTTTTTTCTTTAAGTTTTATTATCCAAGTATACTTGACATACAATGTTATATTAGTTTCAGGTGTACAGCTTGGGGATTTGACAATTGTGCACATTACACGATACTCACCACAGTAAATGTGACTCTCTGTCACCATACAAGGTTATTGCAGTGTTATTGACTACATTCCCTATGGTGTACTTTTCATCTCTGTGATCTCCTTGTTTTATAACGAGAGGTGTAACCTCTGAATCTCTTTCATTGATGTTTCCTACCACTCACCCAGCTCCCCTCTGGAAACCAGCAGTTCTTTGTATATAAAGGTCTGTTTTTGTTTGTGTGTTCTTCATTTTTTTCAGATTCCACATATAAGTTAAATCATATGGTATTTTTATTTTTGTCTGACTTCACTTAGCATAATGCTCTCTAGATCCTTCCATGTTGTCTTAAATGGGAAACTTTTCATTTTTAATGGGTAAATAATATTTCATTGCCTACCATACCAATTTTTTTTTATTTGTAGATGGATAGTTTCCATATCTCAGCTATTATAAATAATGTTACAGTGAACATACAGGTGCATATATCTTGTTGATGTTTTTGTTTTCTATTTGGTTACTTTTTGTGATTTTGATTTCTTTTTTGATATTCTTTGTTGAGACATCATTGTCATACTTTCTTTAGATATGGTTTTCTTTAGCTCTTTGAACATATTAAAATAGGTTTTGAAAGACTTGTAGTATAGTCCTCAGGTACAGTTTTTATTATCCTCAGAGACAGTTTCTATTCATTGTTTCCGCCCCCCCGTTATAAGACATACTCTTGTTTCTTTGCATCCTTTGTAATTGCATTAAGAACTGGGACATTTTAAATAATGTGGCAACTCTGAAATTATGATACCTCCTATTCCCAGGGTTATTTGTTGTTTGTTCCTTTAGTGACTTTCAGAACTAATTCTGTAAATTTCATATTTTTTTTATCATGTAATTATATTGAAATCTCTCTTCAGTTTAGTGTTCAGTTAATGCTTAGGCATAGATCTTTTAAAGTTCCTGGAACCAGTGAATCTTCCAATCTTGGCCACGTGGCTCTTTGTGTGTTTTGGGAAATGCTTTCAGTAATCAGCCAAGAAGTATACCACTCTGCCTTAGCCTTTACTTCTTACTTATGCATAGCCTCAAGATCAGGAAAAGGTGAAAGTACACTATTTTTTGGTCTTTCATAAGCATATGCAGAGCCCCCACAGTTATGGTCTCCTAGAGTACCTGGAATATGTCAGAGCTTTTCAAACTCTTTTTTTATTTTTAATGTTTGTTTATTTTTGAGCAAGAGACAGAGTGTGAGCCGGGAAGGGGCAGAGAGAGAGAGAGAGAGAGAGAGAGAGAGAGGGAGACACAGAATCCGAAACAGGCTCCAGGCTCTGAGCTGTCAGCACAGAGTCTGATGTGGGGCTTGAATATGCGAACTGTGAGACATGACCTGAGCCGAAGTTGGAAGCTTGACAGATTGAGCCACCCAGGTGCCGCTATCAGAGCATTTCAGAACCCTTATTAAGCTCTTATCCCAAGCTTTTCTTAAGCATTTAGGTTAGTCTGTTGTTTGCCTTACCTGTTTCTATGACCTCAGGCAGCCGTAAGTTAGCATAAGTAAGCATTTACCAGTAATGGTTTCCTCAAACATGCCTTAACACTCTCCACTACCCTTCATTCAGGTTGAAAGCTTTTAGCACTTGGCAAGAGTCAAGGAACCACTAGCAAAGAAGTCAGAGATAAATGACTAGTCATTTGAATGAGGCTTTGAAAGGCTGGAGCTCAATTTTGGTTGCTTCAGTGGTTGCCAAGCTGCCCTGGCAGTGAGGGACCAGAAGTTATCTAAACCCCAAAAATTACTGTCTTCACTGCTATTCTGCCCTTTTGTTCTTACGAAGGGGCAAATTTTTGGAAGTTCTTAGTCTGCCATTTTTGGCTTCATTTTCTATCCATTTCTGTTTTCAGTGAGGGGTGGTATTTTCTGTCTTTCAAGGAATTTGTCATTTTTTTCTAAGTTGTTGAACCTAAGGACCTAAAGTTTTCTTAATATTCCTTATCCTCCTAATGCCTCAAGGCATTAAAGAGGGCTGTTTCCTAATCTTTAATTCTTGATATTGGTGAGTTGTGTCTTTTTTTTTTCTTCTGATCAAATGTAGGTTTATCAAAAATTTTTTGCCTCTTTTTCAAAGTATCATGCTTTAGATTTGGTAGTAGTCTCTTGTTTTTCTGTTATAAATTTTATTGATGTCTCCTCTTTGTTGTTCCTTCTTCCTATTTTCTTTGGCATTCATTTGCTCATTTTTTAGATTCTTAATTTGGAAGTTAAGTCATTGCTTTTAGATCTTATATTCTAAAATAAAGCTTAATCCTATAAATTTCCCTCTAGACACTAACTTAGGTACATCATACAAATTTTGATGATGTATTTTCATTTTAGTTCAGTTAAATTTCCTTGTGACTTTCTCTTTGACCCATAGATTACTTAGAAGTGTATAATGTTTAATTTATTTTTTTTTTAATTCTTTTAATGTTTATTTTTGAGAGAGAGAGAACAAGAGCGAGCAGGGGAGGGCAGAGAGAGGGGGATTCAGAATCCGAAGTAGGCTCCAGGCTCTGAGCTGTCCACACAAAGCCATTGAGGGACTTGAACTCACAAATCATGAGATCATGACCTGAGCTGAAATTGGCTTAACCAACTGAGCCACCCAGGTGCCCCATTGTGTGTGTGTGTGTGTGTGTGTGTGTGTGTGTGTGTGTGTGTGTGATGTCTAATTTCAAAATACCTGGAGTTTTTTTAGTTCTCTGTTGTTGATTTCTAGTTTTATTATGGTCAGTATGCTTTGGTTTTACTTCTTTTAAACGTGTCACAGATTGTTTTCTAGTCCAGAAAATGGTGTCTTGGTAAATGTCTGTGTACACTTGAAAAGATCATGTATTTTCCTCTGTATGAGTATAATATAAATATCGTCATATCGGTTGACAGGTTTTTCTCATTTCCATCTCTACTGACTTTCTGTTTACTTTTTCTGTTGATAACTAGTGGAGGAGTGTTGAAGTCTTAAACACCATTTTGCAGTCTTGGGAGATACTATTCCACTCTATTCCAGCTTCCATTCTTGCTAATGAATTTTATTACCATTACCGTGTTTGTTTTGTTTTGTTTTTAAGTAGCTGGTTATTTTCCCCAAAGGGTTTTAAAGCTTTCTATTTACAATTGTCCTTCACAAGTTTGCCGTACAATGTAAAATGAAATCCTTTCATGTACTTCTTTTTAAATTTTTTTTTTCAACGTTTATTTTTTTGGGGACAGAGAGAGACAGAGCACGAACGGGGGAGGGGCAGAGAGAGAGGGAGACACAGAATCGGAAACAGGCTCCAGGCTCTGAGCCATCAGCCCAGAGCCTGACGCGGGGCTCGAACTCACGGACCGCGAGATCGTGACCTGGCTGAAGTCGGACGCTTAACCGACTGCGCCACCCAGGCGCCCCTCATGTACTTCTCTCTATACGTTGTGCTTCTTCTGTCAGTCTATTCATTCTTTAAAAATTATCTTGTGAAAGTTTGCAGCCTTTTTCTATTTAAGTAATGTGTCTTCTCACTTCTCTTTAAACTGTCTTTCCAACAGGACTTGTTTCCTGTTGGCTGCCGTATGTCAGAATCTAAATTTTTTTTCCAGTTTTCTTGTTTTTATCTCCTTTTGCCTTTGGGTTTTCCCAAAGGACTCCGAGCTTCTAGTTCTGTTTACCATAATCATCTGTTATTATACAGAAACAATACTGATGTGATTGCATGATGTGGAAGGGGAGGAAGAGTCCCTTTTTATGATTAGTTTTATGATTAGGTCTCAGTCCCATTAAAAATGGGCCTGAATTAGATCTCCTTCCTGTTCTCTCCACCCCAAATTAGGCTACAGAGGGCTGGAGTGTTGGGTATTTACCTAACATTAAATGGTAAAACTTCACCTGATTATACTCATAAAATAGTTTTCCTTGCATGCAGGACTTGTTAAGGAGAGCATTACTCTTCCTACCAGAAGCATAAGGGGAATTTTTATCCAGTCTTTATATTAAAAACCTGGTCGGTCTCCTGGAAGTAAAACTCAGAGAATGTTGGATATTCCTAAGACTGTGTTCCTTCTTGAGTTTTTAATTCTCTAGTTAATGTCTTCCAAGCCTCTGACAATTTGTCAATTATGATTTAACCTGTTTCAGCTATTACTAGTTCCATTTCTGGGCTGCTTTATCTGGACTTTAGCTGCCACTAGGCTGTGATTCTCTGTATGTGCCTGTTTGTGTTTAGGGCAGCAGTTTGCCTTATGATCTTAACTGTGGGGACAGAGTGACAACTTCCAGCTTCTTTCTTTAGATGTTGAGCTAGAGACCCAAGTCCTATTCTCTGTTTCTAGAGCTCCAACTTAATATATGTTAAGATTTTTTATTTTTATTTTTTTAAAGTTTATTTACTTAATTTGAGAGAGAGCAGCAAGCATGACCAGGGAGAAGGGCAGAGAGAGAGAGAGAGAGAAAGAAGAGAATCCCAAGCAGGCTCTGAGCTGTCAGTGTGCAGCCTGGTGAAGGGCTCAATCTCACAAACCATGAGATCATGATCTGACTGGAAATCACAAGTTGGACACTCAACTGACTGAGATACCCATGCACCCCAAGATTTCTTATTCTAACTCACATATTTTTACTGTTTCATATTTTATATCTTTCTCTTATTGATGCATTTTGGATAGTTTCTTTGAATGTATTTTTTCTGCTCAACAATTTTATTTTTAGCTATAATCTGCCTAACTCATTGATCATGATTTTTTTTTGCTAGTACTTTGAGTATATGTACTAAACTACCCAAATATTTTAGTATGCACCTTGACTGACTGATTCATTCATTCATTCATTCATTCATTTATTTATTTATTGATGGATGCACCTTTTTAATGATATCATTCATTCTTTCTCATACAGGACTATTTGTCTTTCAGTTAGAATATTGTCTTCAAAGATAAACAGAACTTATAAAGGTTAATTCATTGTGCTGATTTGTGATAGTACTTCAGAATTGACTAAGTTTAATATATATGTTTACATATATAGGTGGTTTTGGCAAACCAATTGTAGGTAGCTAGTATAAACAGTGAAATCTGGAAAGAAATAACTTTTCTGAAATTTTTCTTTATGACTGTCTTAAAGTATTTCTTTAAATTCACATAATTTCTTAAAATTAATGTAACATTAAATACTGTAACATTCACTTTAGAAAATTAGTATTTTGTTTTATTGCATACATTTGTCTGGTCCTAACAATTGCAAGTCTTACAGATTTTATTTTTGTATTCTGATTTAGGCAATCCTTTATCACAGGATATTCTCAATTTATACCAGGACCCAGATGGAACCCGAAAGCTACTGAACTTCATGCTTGACAATCTTGCAGGTAAGTCTTAATGACAAAATAGTGAACTCAACATGTATTACTGCTAGCTTATATGTCACATGTTGCTTAAGAGCATCTGACCTTTTTTTTTTTTTTTATAACTTTTTACAATTTTGGAGTTACTATATTTCATGGTAGTGGGACAATCTTTTCATATACCGAGTACTTTCTATTTACCAAGCAATATGTTACGAGCTTTAGTTATATTATTTAATCTCTCTAAAGAACCTAGGAGGTAGGAATTTTTACTGGTTGCACAGATGCAAGTTCTGAGATTCAGAGAATAAAATGTGATTTTCCCAAATTACACAGCTGGTTAATGCTGGAGCTGTGAACACAAGATTCTCTTGATCACAGGTACATAGTTATTAATTGTAAGCAGATTACATGGATCCCACACACTGTACACATTTTTTTGTGAACAAAATTACAAGTTTGATTCACTACACATTCGGGGAAATTTTGCAAGCAGGATTTTGATTAAGAACACCAAATGTATCTGACTAAAATAGTTGTATTCCAAATAGAAATTTTTGTAATATAAGAAGTCTATTAAGTATTTGACTTAAAACTTGTTTTTGCTTAAGCACTCAAAATATGAGTAAATGTATAGATGCTTGAATTCAGATATTTTTCTTGGAATAATGTCTTTCTAAAATATAGAATCCCAAACAGAGACATCTAGATTCCAGCATCAGGCCATCATCACAATATGTTGTCTATACTTTTTTAAATTATCTCCATCATAGAAGACACCTATGTAAAAATTTTTTAAAAATGGTGATATTTACAATAATGTAAAACCAAATTAATATCATCGCAAATATTTTTGGCTTATAAAAACTAAAGTCGATTGATGAGAGATAATAAACTTGAGAGGTTCTTTCAGTAACAAATTAAGACTAGCTAAAAGTTTAATTCAGCTGTATATATAGTATGTGTACACTAATTCCTTTTTGCTTTAAAAATACAATTCTCCTTTGTCAATATAGATGTATCCACTTGACCCAGTCATATGGCATGTGTTGGGGTTTGTGTGTATATAATTTTTAAGGAGGTCTTCAGTGCTTTAGATACGAGTCATTGTTGGCATATATGTTGCAGACATCTTCTCCCATGCTCTTGTTTGCCTTTCCACTTTCTTAATTTGTTTTTTGATGAACAGAAAACATTTTAACATAATTGAATTTATTGAGCTTTTCTATTATGGTATTGCTTTTGTGTCCTTTTTAAGAATTTTTCCCTACCCCAAGCTCAAGAATATATTTTCCTATATCTAAAAACTTCATTTTGTACTTGTAACATTTAGAGCTATCATCTTCCTAGAATTGAAATTTGTATATCATAGGAGTCTATATTCATAACTTTTCCATTTGACTTTGAGCCTTTTATGGGAAAGACTGTCCTTTCATTACTGTATTTTAGTGCCATCTTTGTGATAAATTGTCATTGTATGTATGGGTTTATTTCTGGGGTTTTGTATTCTCTATTTAATTCTGTCTTTATGATAATATAACAGTGTCTTTAATTATGGCATTTTTATAAGATATCTTAAGATTCAGTAGAGTAAGCCTTCCATCTTGATTTGATTCTAAAGTCTAAGCTAGTTTTGCCCCCATCCTTCTTTACCCTGTATTTTCATTAAAATTATTAGAATTGGCTTTTCAGGTTTCTCCCCTCCCCCAAAATATAGGAATTTAGGTTGAGATTATACTGAATCTATAGATCGCTTTGGAAAAAATTGACCTGTTTACAACACTGGATCTTCTAATCTAGCAGTGTTGAATATTCTTTCATTTATTGTGCTTTCTCTAATTTCTCTTGATATTGAGTTTTAGGTTTCTGTGTAGTATTCTTTACATTTCTTATTACATTTATTCTAGGTATTGAGTTTTTTGATGCTCTCATAAATGGTCTTTTTTTTTTTTTTTAACGTTTATTTATTTTTGAGACAGAGAGAGACAGAGCATGAATGGGGGAGGGTCAGAGAGAGGGAGACACAGAATCTGAAACAGGCTCCAGGCTCTGAGCTGTCAGCACAGACCCTGACGGGGGGCTCAAACTCACGGACCGCGAGATCATGACCTGAGCCGAAGTCGGCCACTTAACCAACTGAGCCACCCAGGCGCCCCATAAATGGTCTTTTTGAAAATGAATCTCAGTAAGATTATTATTGCTCATTTATGGAATACAGTTGGGTTTTGTATATTTATTGGTATTCAGACACCTTGCTGAACACTTGAAAGTGCCTTTGATAAATACATATTCAGCCATTTCACTAAAATCTTCTTAATCCTAAGGTATTTTTATTTTAATTCTACAATTGTGTCATTGCACATAACAACACTTTCATTACTCTCTAATTCTTATCTTTTATTTCTTTTTCTTGCCTTATTGTACTTGCTAAGATCTTTAGTAGGTGCTAACAGTAGTGATAATTTGTCTAATTTCAAAATTTATTAGCTTTTTGAAATTATGATTAAGTATGGCATTCACTGTAGTTTTTATATATATCAGATTAAGGAAGTTCTATTCCTAGTTAGAGTTTTTCATTTTTTAATATGAACAAATGTTAAATATTATCAAATGCTTTTTTTTCTTAAGATGAGAATATGTTTTCTGGCCTTTATGCTGTTAATTTGGTAAATGCATTGATTTTAATGCTATACCACCTTTTTATTAAATTCAAGTAGGTTGCAGTATAGTATTATCCTTTTTATATATCCCTTTATTCAGTTAGCTAATATTTTACTTAGGATTTTTTGCATGTAAGTTTAAGTGAGATCGATCAATAATTTTCCTTTCTTCAATATTCTTGTCAGGTTTTAGTATAAAGATTATACAGGCATCACAAAATTTATTTTCTGTTAATTGGAAGAGAATATTTATGATTGGTGTTTCTTAAGTGTATGGTAGAATACATCAGAGTCTGGGGTTTCTTTGAAGGAAGTTTTCAATTGCTGATTTAGTTTCTTTAATAACTATAGTACTGTTCTGATACTCCGTTTATCAGTTTCTGAAAGTTGTATTTTTTGGTAATTTTCCCATTTTATCTAAATCTTAATTTTTTAAAAAAATCTTCAAATTTATTTACATGAAGTTCAGAATATCTTTTAATATTTATTTGATAGTGTTGTCTCTTTTTCATATTCCAGATATTAGTTATTTGTGTTGCTTTTATTTACTTCATGCATAGTCTTGCCTGCAGGTATTTAGCAATATTTCTTTGGGGGGAAAAAAAGAGCCAATTTTTAGTTTTAGTAATACTCTTTTATTATTTTTTTAACATCAGTGATTAAAAATTTTTTTTTAATGTTTATTTTCAGGAGAGAGAGAGAGAGAGACAGGGAGATGGGAAGAGAGAGACAGAGAGAGAGAGAGAGAGAGAGAGAGAGAGAGAGAGAGAGAGAGAGAGAATATGAGCCAACGATCGAGCAGGGGAGGGGCAGAGCCAGAGGGAGACAGAATCCAAAGCAGGCTCCAGGTTCTGAGCTGTCAGCACAGAGCCCAATGCAGGGCTCCAACTTGACCTGAGCCAAAGTTGGATATTTGATGGGCCATCCAGGCGCCCCTGATATCAGTGTTTTTTAAATCTTTATTCCTTGGACTTTCATCTACTGTTATTTTTTCTAACCTTTTAATATCTAAATCATTAACTTTTATACTTTGTTTTTTCCCCAAAGTATTTATTTATAAATCTCTCTTTAAATCTGGCTTTTAGCTGCATTCTTCAGGTTTCAATTTGTATTGATTTTTTATCATTCAGTTCCGTATATTATCTAATAGCTCTCATCATTGTTTCTTAGATTAATCACTTAGAAATTTCCTTATTTCTAGGAGATGTTTTGTCATTGGTTCCTACCTTAATTCCATTGTGGTCAGAGAGTAATTTATTTAAAAAAATTTAAAGATTTTATTTATTAGGCGGCATATGCTTAATTTTTCTAAGTGTTATGTATGCACTTAAACAGAATGTACATTCTGTACTTATTTGGTGCTGCATTCTATATATATTAGTTTAAGTTTATTAATTGCCTGAATATTTCATACTTGATAATTACTGATTTTTATTCATTAGTGATAGCTCTGTTAAGATCTCCCGTTTTGATTATAAATTTGTTTATTTTTTATGTCTCTTGCAGGGATCAAAAGGATTGATTCTTTTATCATGTAATGGGCTTCTTTGTTCCTAGTATTTCTTTTTTTTTTTTTAACTTTTTTTTTTTTTTAATACGTTTATTTATTTTTGAGACAGAGGCAGAGCATGAACAGGGGAGGGGCAGAGAGAGAGGGAGACACAGAATCTGAAACAGGCTCCAGGCTCTGAGCTGTCAGCGCAGAGCCTGACGCGGGCTCGAACTCACAGACTGTGAGATCATGACCTGAGCCGAAGTCGGATGCTTAACCTACCAAGCCACCCAGGCGCCCCTGTTCCTAGTAGTTCTTATTAATTACATATAGTGAGGGTTTATTTTCACATATCTTATCTTTCTGGTTATTTGTAATGTTTACCAGCTCATTATGTACTTCTCATTACTTTATTAATATAGTTATATGAAAATAGCTATGCAAATTCTTTTTGGTTAAAATTTGCACAGTATATCTTTTTCTCTTATGTTTAATGTTCTGTTTCCTTATATCTTAGTAATTCTGTCTTATTTTGGGTTTATTTTTTTTCTTGTTTTTGAAGTGAAAACCTAGATTTTTTATTTTAAATCCTTTCTATTTATAAATCCAAGTATGTAGCATTATGTATTTCCCTCTCAGAACTACTTTAGCTGCACCCTGCAAATTTTGATATGTTGTATTTTCATTTTCATCCTGTTTAATGTGTGTTTTTTTTAATTTCCTTTGAGACTTCCTCTTTCATTCATGGGTTATTTAGAATGTGTTGTTAAATTTTCTGTTCTTTCTGTTACTCTTTTTTTTTTTTTTTTTTAATTTTTTTTTTTCAACGTTTATTTATTTTTGGGACAGAGAGAGACAGAGCATGAACGGGGGAGGGGCAGAGAGAGAGAGGGAGACACAGAATCGGAAACAGGCTCCAGGCTCTGAGCCATCAGCCCAGAGCCTGACGCGGGGCTCGAACTCACGGACCGCGAGATCGTGACCTGGCTGAAGTCGGACGCTTAACCGACTGCGCCACCCAGGCGCCCCTCTGTTACTCTTCTTTGATTCCAGTTTGGGACCAGTTGGAAAACATATTCTGCATTATTTCAGTTCTTTTCAGTTTACTGGTGTTTGTTTCATTGTCTTGGCTAATGTTACATGGGTGCTTGAAACAGCAAATATTCTGTAGTTGGTGGATTGTTCTATAAATGTAAACTATGTTAGTTGGTGGTGATGTTCCATTCTTCTATATCTTTTCTAAATTTTCTATCTAGTGTTCTTATCATCAAATACTGACATTATAGTGTTGAACTCCCCAACTGTAATTGTAGAGATGTCTGTTTCTACTTTCAGCCCTGGCAGTATTTGCTATATGTATTTGAAGGTACATTGTTTGGTGTATACATATTTAGAATTACTACATAGTCTTGCTGAATTGAACCTTTTATTATTAAGTAACAACCTTCTTTTTCTAGTATTTTCTTTGCTCTTAAGTCTGTGTGTCCGATGTAAACGTAACCACCTACTTTTTTTGTTGTTGTTTCTTCCTAGCATGGTATTTCTTTTTCCATTGTCTTTCAACTTTACTATGTTGTTGTATTTGACATAAGTTTCTTATAGACAACATATAGTTGAGTCATGTGTCTGCCCCACAAGAGTCTGCTGTTTTGTATATTTAGATCATTGCATTTTTAATAATTAGCAATAGAGGTCCCTGGGTGACTCAGTCCCTTAAGCATCTGGCTCTTAATCTTGATTTAGGTCATGATCTTGCATTTCCTGAGATTGAGCCCCCAGTCATGAGGCTCTGCACTGATAGCACGCAGCTTATTGGGATTCTCTTTCTCCCTTCCTCTCTCTGTACCTTCCTGTGCACGTTCTCTCTCTCTCTTTCTCAAAATAAATAAACTTAAAAAAAAATTATTGATATGTAGCATTTAATTGTGCCATTTTAAAAAATTGTTTTCTGTTTCCTGTATGTACTTCCTTTGTTTATCTTTTCTTGGTTTCCTGTGGGTTACTTAAATATTTTTTAGGATTCTCCCTTGTTTTATTTGTGCTATTTTTGAGTATATTGTCTTCTATAATTTTCTTAATGTTTGCTCTAGAATCACAGTATACATAGTTAGTGTAGTCAACTGATAAAGGTATTTTATCACTTTAAGTGCATTATCGATGCCTTCCACTTGTGTGCCTCACACTCCCCACTTTTATTAAAATATGTATTTTTTTTCTTCTACCTGCACAGAGTATCACACAGATGTTATGATTTTTGCTTCAGCCATCAGCTATGACTTAAGAAGCTCATGTGGAGAAACATAATCCATTATGTTTACCCCTGATTTTACTCATTGCTTGTTCTTTCCTTTTTGATGTTCTGGTTCTTCTGTTACCATTTCCTTTCTGTTTAGAGAACTTCCATTACCCATTTTTTAAGGGCAGTTCTGTTAGCAACAAAGTCTCTTGGTTTTTCTTTTATAACATCTTTATTTCCCCTTGATTTCTGAAGGGTGGTTTTGCTGGATACGGAATTTGTGGCTTGACCGTTCTTTCTTTCAGCACTTGAAAATGTGCCGCTTCCTCTGACTACCATGGTTTCAGAAAAGAAACCCATTGTTCCGATAGGTAATGTGTCCTTTCTCTTTGATGTTTTTGAGATATTTTTTTTTTCTGTCTTTACTTTTCAGTCTATGATATGTCTTGGTGTGGATTTCTTTGGGTTTATTCTACTAGAAGTTTGCTCACCTTCTTGAATTTGTAGGTTTATGTCATTTACCAAATTTGAGACATTTTCACCATTGTCTCTTAGAATACTTTAAGCCTATGTTGTTTCTCTTTTCTTCTTGACTCTGATGATATGAATTTTAGAGGCTTTGTCTCTCAAGCTCTGTGCATTGTTTTCCCACAGTTTATTTTCCTTTAATTGTTCAGATGGAAGAAATCTCAAATTACTAATTTTTTTGGTTTTTTAATTTTTCTTGCCCTTTCAGTGAGTTTTGTTATTTTTTATTATATTTTTAAGTTCAGTAATTTCATTTTGGTCATTTTTTAAAAAGTAGAACTTCTTTGGACTTTTTATTTTTTCATTTGTTTCAGCAGAATTTGTAATTACTTCTTGAAGCAGCTTTATGATAGCTGCTCTAAAATCTCTGTCAGATAATTTCAGCATCTAAATCATCTCTGTGTTGATCTCTGATGGTAGTCTTTTCTGCCTTAATTTGTGATAATCCTGGTTTTTGGTGTGACCAGTGATTTTCAGTTGTACTCTGGTTATCTTGAATGTTATGTTTGGAGACTCTTGAAGCTTTTATTATTAAAAAAAATTTTTTTTTGATGTTTTTTTTTTTATTTTAATTTTTTTTTCAACGTTTATTTATTTTTGGGACAGAGAGAGACAGAGCATGAATGGGGGAGGGGCAGAGAGAGAGGGAGACACAGAATCGGAAACAGGCTCCAGGCTCTGAGCCATCAGCCCAGAGCCTGACGCAGGGCTCGAACTCACGGACCGCAAGATCATGACCTGGCTGAAGTCAGACGCTTAACCGACTGCGCCACCCAGGCGCCCCTTGATGTTATTTTTTGAGAGAAGGAGACAGAGCAAGGGAGCAAGGGAGGGGCAGAGAGAGAGAGAGAGACACAGAGACAGAGACAGAGAGAAGAAGGGAGGGAGAGAGACAGAATCCTAAGCAGGCTCCAGGCTCTGAACTGTCAGCACACAGCCTAATGAGGGGCTTGAACTCAATGACTGCCAGATCATGACCCGAGCCGAAGCTGTTCGCTTAACCAGATGAGTCACCCAGGTGCCCTTTGTTCCTTTTAAAATCAAATGTCAATTTTAACAGGCAGTTGCCCAGTTTAGGTTTAGCATATGGGTTCTCTTAGCCCTTCCAGGCTCAGCTGACAACCTCAGTGTGGGCAAACTAGGCCCATTGCTGCTGGTCCCTGGAGGGGTGGGATGTGTTGGCTCTCTTGGGCTCTGGTAGAGAGATTGCCATGAGCACTTTGGATTACCACCGCCACTGAGTGTGAGTTTCTCATGTAATACTTGTTGCATTTCTCCTTTTTGGCTTCACTGGCCAGAGGAATCAGGATTTTTTTGCTGCCCTTACCCAGCTGTCTACCACCCATTGTGGCATGTATGGGAGATAAAAATGGGAGGATTACTGTTTTATCACATTTTAAGTATAATTCTGAGAGATTACTATGTTAACTCCTGTCTCTTGTATTCATGAGGACACTTCCATATTGATCCAAATTCTGGTACTGTTATATCTATTAAACAGTGTTTTTTTTTTTTTTTTGATGGTAGCCCATATAATTATATTTCTGTTCTTTGTCATATCACTGACATTGCAGTTTCATCTTAGAAATTAATTTTAAGTATATGTCCATATGAGCATATCATTCTCCTTGTAAGAAATGTTAAAAATTCCTATTAAGACTAGAATGTTTTTTGACCATTACCTTTAATTCCATGTTCCCTCCATGTAAGTAAACACACTTGTAAATTGGGTGTGTATTTGTGTAGATATTTTTCTAGACATTGATATGTAAAAATTACACCAGTAGAAATGTTATGGTATTACTTTTCATGCGTGTTTTTAAAATGTTTTTTAATAAAACATTTTATCATTGCATATTTTCTAATTGTTTTCATTCAGTTTTTCTTATATATTTTTCTATTTTAGCACACATGTATCTATCCCTTTTTTCTTAAACTATACCATAAATTTCTCTAAAATGAATATTAGCCATTTACCCATGTTTTTGCTGCTATAAACAGCAGTGTAATGAGTATCTATTTGAATGCTTTCTTAAAAATTTTTTAAATGTTTATTTATTTTTGAGAGACAGAGAGAGACAGCATGAGTGGGGGAGGGGCAAAGAGAAAGGGAGACACAGAACATGAAGCAGGCTCCAGGCTCTGAGCTGTCAGCACAGAGCCTGATGCGGGGCTCGAACTCACGAGCCGCGAGATCATGACCTGAGCCAAAGTCAGATGCTCAACCGACTGAGCCACCCAGATGCCCCTAATGCTTTTGTTTTTTTTTAACTTGTTTTATTTTTTATTTTTTTAAATTTACATCCAAATTAGTTAGCTTATAGTGCAACAATGATTTCAGGAGTAGATTCCTTAGTGCCCCTTACCCATTTAGCCCATCGCCCCTCCCACAACCCCTCCAGTAACCCTCAGTTTGTTCTCCATATTTATGAGTCTCTTCTGTTTTGTCCCCCTCCCTGTTTTTATATTATTTTCATTTCCCTTCCCTTATGTTCATCTGTTTTGTCTCTTAAAGTCCTTATGTGAGTGAAGTTATATGATTTTTGTCTTTCTCTGACTAATTTCACTTAGCGTAATACCCTCCAGTTCCATCCACATAGTGCAAATGGCAAGATTTCATTCTTTTTGATTGCTGAGTAATACTTCATTGTATATATCATACCACATCTTCTTTATCCATTCCTCCATCGATGGACATTTGGGCTCTTTGCATACTTTGGCTATTGTTGATAATGCTGCTATAATCATTGGGGTGCATGTGTCCCTTTGAAACAGCACACCTGTATCCCGTGGATAAATGCCTAGTAGTGCAATTGCTGGGTCATAGGGTAGTTGTATTTTTAGTTTTTTGACGAACCTCCATACTGTTTTCCAGAGTGGCTGTACCCCTTGAATTCCCATGAATGCTTCTTTAGCAGATAGGGCTGAATCCAAGAAATAGCATTGCTGGGTCATAGGGGATATGGATGTTTAAAAATTTAAAAGATGTCCTCCCAGATAGCCCTACCAATTTATATTCTTATCAGCCACATATGCAAGTATTCATTTCTTATCACCATCACCAACTCTGGATATATTAAAAAAATTTTTTTTGTCAACCTGGATAAAAACATGCTGTCTCATCTTTTTCCTGATTACTGGTGAGATATAGTGTCTTTTCATGTTTTTGACTCTTTGGATGTTGTTGGTGAATACTATGCATTTTACTTATACTGATACACTGTGATACATTAATTAAAATAGATTAGTAATGTTTTGGGAAGCACCAAAATGTCAACATCACCATACATGTTTTATTTTGAGGATTCTTTGATTTCTGAATTTTTAACCATTTGCTGATAAGGAACCCCAACAACTAGAAAGTTCCTTGTTTACACTGCACTGTATTTATATATCGGGCTTTCCATTTTTTACATAGTTGGCCATGATTGTGGCATGGCACTCCTGGCAGGCATGATTGTTTTCCAGGATTCAGTATGTTGATCCAGCTGCCTGGTTTGTTTGCCATCTTATGATAAGCTTCATTTCTTTCCTGGCAAGATATGGAATATGCAAACTAATGTTTGTTCCACTCTGTGAAAAGTATGGAAGCTAAAGCAGGCATCGTTTAGGTAGATGTTGGAATACCAAAATGCTCAGTAAGGTGAAACTTTAAAAAAACTTTTTATAGATGTTTATTTATTTTTGAGAGAGATAGACACAGAGGCAGGGAGAGAGACAGAGCATGAGTGGGGGAAGGACAGAGAGAGAGGGAGACACAGAATCCCAAGCAGGCTCCAGGCTCTGAGCTGTCACTACAGAGCCTGACCCAGAGCTTGAACGCACGAACCGTGAGGTCATGACCTGAGCTGAAGTTAAACACTTAACCAACTGAGCCGTCCAGGCACCCCTTTAAAGTGAAACTTTCAAGATCTTAGATATTCTGGGCAAAATTACTGTGGCTGGATGAAGATAAGAGTGTTTTGTTTTAAAGGAACATATTTCTCAGCCACTAAATACCCTGGGAAATCCACAAACTTGAATCCAATTATCCTGTAATTGTGAATGTTCTTAAAAGGAAGAAGTAAAAGCGGTAGTTAAATCTTGGTGAATTTTCTCTCATCTGGTACTCGGGTAGCTTTTAGTTCCATGGTAATGATAATCATATCTGAGTAATTAATGTTTAACCAATGCCTTCCTTTTTTCTCTATAATGTAGTTCTAATCTCTTGCTTTGCATGGATGTTCTAAAAGAGAAAGTTTAAAATCAAGAAATGAAGGCTGTGTAAGTGGAAATGCCAATTAGGACTTTCCTAATGTTCTTTTCACATTTTCATTTGTGTATTTTCTTCATAGGTCTCCTTAAACTTCTTTTGGCTTCTTTATATTTCAGTATTAGAATTTTAAGTCAGTTTGTGGGGCATTAAAACTGAAGAGACAACAGAAGTTGATTTGACATTTTTAAGTAAATACTACTGATTTTAGAAGACATGAAGTTAATGTTTAAAATTTTTTTCCCTTCAGTTCATCCAGAGCAGCTTCCTCCGAGGCCATGGATTACATTAAAAGAACGAGACCAAATTCTGCCATCAGGTAATTTTTTTTATTCTTCCTTGTAATAAAGCCTTCCAATTGAGTAAATAAATAAATAAGTAAATCAGGCCTTCCAAATGACATCTTCACACAGGGTATTGGATGACTTAAAAAAAAATGAATTTTCCTCTGAAATTTTAAACTGCTTCAGTACTTTACCTTTCTTGAGTGGGTAGAGTGGCAGCATTTGGGAGAGAATAATTTAGACTGAGTTTATATTTGCTATATTGGAAACAAAATACGATACTAGGCCAGTGGTATAGTGATGGTAGAAGGTAAGTATTTGAGCAATTCAAGGATATGGTTTAGCATTTTTCGAACTGCAGTATTGTAGAAAATATAAATTTTTTATGTCTTTGTAGAGACCAGTAATGATTTGACATCATTTATAGTGGTTCTTACTGCTTATTAGACATTTTATAATTGGGAATTCTACTTACAATAAGTTATGAATTATTATTTACCCAAATGCCTTCTTTTTAACCATAAGAGTATATCTAATTTTTCATTATATCTAATTTCATTTTTTAAATTAACAAATGAAAACTTTATTGTTTTAATACCAAGGTTGAACCAATCACTGAATACCAACACTTTAATAATTTTTTAAGGCTAAACCAGGGAACTTATTGTGTACTTTTTAAGGCCTTCTGTTTGTGTTGTGTGTTCTTTTGTAAAGTCAAAAGTATTTAGAAAAAATTATATGCTTTGGTATTGAGAAACATCTTCATGGTTCTGTTTGCATTTTAGTAACACTGAGAAATATCAGATCTACAGTACATTTCTGTGTCTTCCAGAGTGCCTCTTTAAAATTTTAAAATCTTTCTGTGCCTCTTTAAAAGTGCAGAGGCAGTAATTTTAAAACTACCACACTCTAGAGCCACAGTGTCAGCCTATTCTAGGAGCCACTGTATCCGGTGTTATCACGAGTAACACTTCTATTAACAGGATACACATAGATGATCTGAGTAAAAGGAAAACTTTAGGTTTTCTACAGACCCTTAACTTAGGTGGATTTATTTTGTTTAGCCTTCCTTAATGTATAATTAATTGTTCCCTTTATGATACTAAAAACACCATTTTTCTGGTTCTTCAAAGTAATCCCTTTTTGAGTATGAGTGAACATAATCTTGGAGTGAAGCTTTCCTACTACTGCATACCTACGTTTCCATTAAGAGAAAGAACAACAGAAACATGTTTTTTGTCAGTTATTGAATTTTAAAAGTAATGCATTCTTGGGTTTTCCTTATTAAAAAATGAGTATGAATTTTTCTTGGGATGTATTGTACTTTTCTGAGTAGAATCTGAGTGCTAAAATGTGCCTTTTACTTCTGGTGAGTAGGGAGATGTGCATAACAACTTCTGACAGTTAAGGGTGATTTATAGGCACAAAACTATAATGATAGTTTTGGAAGAATGAGTCCCAGATAGTTAAAAAGGTAACAGTGTACAAAATGGCCACCAGTCAGATGCCCAGGGGTCCATTGAACTAAGTTTCTCTTAATCCTTTTCTCATCATCTGAATCTTTACCAGCTTCAGTCAAGTAGTATTACTCATTAATTGGATTCCTCATCTTTTATTTAAGTGTGTCATTCTCAAGAATATGGACTTCCCATTATAATCACCTGGGATGCTTTTTAAAAATATGAATATCCAGACCCTATTATACTAACTTAATTAGTCTTGAGTAGGATCTTGGGTACGAACACTTTTCAAAGAAAACGCTGGACAAAGTGATTCTAATGGACTGCCTGGATAGAGAATTACTGATAAAAATCAGGGCTTTTCATACTAATGTATATGTGAATCATCTGGGGATTTTGTCAGCTTATAGGTTCTGACCTAGTAGGGTCTTTGTGGTACCAAAGATTCTGCGTTTTTGAGTTCCTAGGTGATGACTGATACTCTTGCTCCTCAGAACACATTTTTGAGTAGCAAGGATTTAAACCTTGGTCTCCTATTAGTTTGCTCACAGTCCTTTTATATATAGTTCAAGGGCATTTTATTTTTTAAAAAAAAATTTTTTTTTTTCAACGTTTATTTATTTTTGAGACAGAGAGAGACAGAGCATGAACGGGGGAGGGGCAGAGAGAGAGGGAGACACAGAATCGGAAACAGGCTCCAGGCTCTGAGCCATCAGCCCAGAGCCCAACGCGGGGCTCGAACTCACGGACCGTGAGATCGTGACCTGGCTGAAGTCGGACGCTTAACCGACTGCGCCACCCAGGTGCCCCATGGGCATTTTAAAATGAAAATTCAATTTCGGAAATGAACGTATGATTTGTCAAAAAGGATTCTCACAACTAAACTTTGTCCATATATTTCTGGCTTAGAGCAATATGAATAGTAAGAGGCCCCCAAACATATTAAATAATGGGTATTTTGTTAATAAAAATTAATGAAGTTAGAGCCTTTTAATGAACAGAACTAAAATTTACTTTTGTTCTACTTGTACAGAGCTTTGCTCAAAAAATGTCAAAAAATTAGCATTCTGATTTAGAATTTGAATTTTTATTAAAATACATTTCCTAAAAATCTAAAATATGAACTATATGTGTAATTCTAGTAAAAGCTCTTTGATGTGATGGACTGCAATTAAATTTTAGTAGGTCCAGTGTAACAGAATTTTGCCCAGGGCATCTCACAGTGCTGCCATTGGGGCAGGTTTGTGTGCCATGTGTGCTTGTGCAGGGACGCATATGACACCTCTCTGGAAAAAGTTGCCTAATTTTCTCCCTTTTCTCTTTTGTTTTTTTCCTCCCACTTCTTAGCATCATTCACGGTTATGTGTTACAATGTGTTATGTGATAAATACGCCACCCGGCAGCTATATGGCTATTGCCCGTCCTGGGCATTAAACTGGGAATACAGGAAAAAGGGAATTATGGAAGAAATTGTTAACTGTGATGCAGATATCATTAGTCTTCAGGTAATACTATAGAAATTAAATTTTCTGGGGGCACCTGGGTGGCTCAGTCGGTGAAACATGTGGCTCGTGATCTTGGGATTGTGAGTTGGAGCCCCACGTTGGGTGTAGAAAAAAGAAAATAACGAAATAATAAAATAAAAAAAATTTTTTCTTAAAAGATTGAAACTTAAAGGTGAACTTAATCTTATTTCTGGGAGAGAGCCTGTGTTCAAAACAAAACTCAAATTATTTTGTCTTAAAAAAAAAAAAGGATAATTTTAATAAGGACATAAGACATTTCCACAGAGGAACTGTTTTGCTAAAGGCCAGTCATCCACTTAAATGCATTTACTCTTAAGCGAAAATTGCATCCATTATTCATGTTAATAGTTCATCTTATGAACACATCACTGGTATTGCTGAAAGAGAAAACTGCAGAAGGTTGTGTCTTTTTAGACACAGATTCTGATGGAATCTGTAAAAAAAAAAAAAAAAGTGTCCACTGTTCCTTAATGACAAATATTATAAACATTAAAAAATATTATGCTGTAAATAATGCATTTTTGTCTTATTTTAAAAACCTTCTCTGAAATTTAGACTTTCCTGTTATAACATTTTATTATGATGAATTTAATTGAAGCAACACCTTTCTGTTGAGATGTGTTTTATCACTTCTTTTCAACAGTCAGCTAATGAATAGCCAAGGTTTATAGGTAGGGTTTAGTAATTTTTTCTTAGCAACTTTCGAAAGAATATTAAATGTTTATGAAGTATTTAAAAATTGTAAGTGTTATAATTTCATGGCTACTTTTCAGCGTAGCCTGAGAAGAAAGGTATTACTTTTTAAATACTTGGTTTTTTTTTAAACTAGAATAGATTGAAAATTTATCTTTATGTTGTTTATGGTTTATATGACTTCCTGGGAAATAATAAAAATCTTCAAAAATTAAGTTTTCTTGTAAACACTGAAAACTGACATAGAATTGGGGAAGGAAGCAATAGACAAAGTTGGCTTTGTTGTGGTTACTTAATTGTCCTCTTTTTATTTAGTATTTATAGTAATAATAGCCTCACATTCCTCTAAGTATAGTTTGAAAAATAAAAACATCATAATTTTAAAAAGTATTTTTTTATTGTAATAGTAATTCCATAGTCTAAAATCTTTATCCTAGAGAAATTGAATATTTTGAAAAAATAGAGTGATGGGAGAAAACACCTAATCTCATAATCCAGAAATCGTTGCTGTGTTAAAACTTATGAAGTGTTTGTTGTACACAGATATTAAATTTGCTTTCCTATTTATTTACAGATATATTTTCAAAAGTAAAGTTGAGATCATGCTATTGTATTTAATGCACTTTCCATGGTAATAAAATTCTTCAAAACCAATTCATTATATGAGTATACATTTATTGAGTAACCATTTGTTCTGCTGTTGAACATTTAGGCTATTTGTAAGTTTTATTATAAAGTCATGTTATAAGCATTATAGATAAATCACTGTGTTCACATATTATTTAATTTGGAAAGATTTGTTAAAAATATTTTATGGGTCAAAGAATAAAATTGTCTAGCTTTATATAATATTGGATTAGCAGAGACAATTGGGTGATTGGTATTCAGTTACCTAAAAATTCCTTAAAGTAGAGCTTTTTGTTGATAGATCTTAATCTTCTCACTTCTAAGTATCATTCCTTTCTACCACAGTTGAGAAAGATAAAATTACCTCTCTATATAAAATTTACTATTCCCTCCTGCTTAATTTATAATATGCCCCGTTTTGCCAGATTTGAGGAATTAAAATATAGTAGAATAAACTCTAAATTGGGACTAAAGAGACTTGGAACCAACTAGCTGTGTGTGAACAAGAGAATCATGCAAACATTTCGTGTGCTTTCAGGTTTAAAAGCTGCCATTGTCAAATGGCTCCTGCTAGCTGTAAGGGAAGATAGATAATATTTGTTATGTGAATTATGCTAACTTAGTCACAACTCACTCACAATGCTAAACATTTTTATATCTTGATTAGAGTTTTCCTCTGTCATGTCGATGACAACTTTTCTTTCACCTCAGGAAGTGGAAACAGAGCAATACTTCACTCTCTTTCTGCCAGCATTGAAGGAGCGTGGATATGATGGGTTTTTTTCTCCAAAGTCACGTGCCAAAATCATGTCTGAGCAGGAGAGAAAGCATGTGGACGGTTGTGCAATATTCTTCAAAACAGAAAAGTGAGTTAAGGAAACAAATAATAATAGTATATACTTACTTTAATTATCACAATTTGAAATTGTCTTTGATTTAACCCTATAAAATGAACAAAAAGCTAGAAAGCAAGTGATGTAAAAATTAAAGCTGTTACATTTCTTAGGCTGTGTCTTGGAAATAAGAGTCTTTATTGTATTATTCTTTATTTTTTATTACCAAATTACACTAGAAATTTTGAGAGTTATGCTTGAATATGGGGTTATCATGTTTCTAAATATATTTTTATGAAGTAAATAGTTTTCATGTAAATAAAAGGTAGTGTAGTGCCTTTTAAGATTTGAAATGAGTGATGTGATTTTCTTTCTGTGATTTTTGTTTTGACAGTTGGCTTTCTCAGAATCATTAGTTTTATTAACCTTTTTCATCTTTTCCAGTTAACATTTCGTGTATTTAATCATTTACTAAATGTTTACTGAATATTTGCTTTGTGACAAGTGCTGTGCTAGTCAAATTAGGCACAAAGATAGACATGACATAGTTCCTAATGTCACTCAGAGCTCTAGTAGGAAAGGTAATCATATAAGAAAATAAAAATAAGATATATATACAATAGAGATCTGCATAGGTAGGTAAGAGAGGATGGAAGGGAGACAGCTTATTTAAGGATTGATTGAGATAGGACAGTGGAAAGCAGTCATTATCAAACACACAGAAAACATGATTTGTGTTTTTTCAGAGCTGTTAATGTCATTGATTAAGTCAAAAGGTGAAAATGTTATGAATGTGCTTATTAAAATACATAAATGATCTTGTAGAAGCTTCTGGTTGTGAAGTTGTATGCATTAGATGTACGACACTGCATTCCCTACTTGAGGGTGCAGAGCCACAATCTGTCATCTTTTGAGTGCTGGCTGAGCGGCTCAATGGTTAGAGGCACATTCTTTAGTTATCATCTTAAGGAAAAGAGAAAAGCACATTTTTTGCCTCAGAAAGGCTGCTAATTTTAGAGTGGAAAATTGAAGGAATCTCCAATAGAAGACTGAAATATGTAAAGTCTGATAGAGGTTGAATCCCTTGTTTAATGATTTGGGTTTGATACATTGGATAGGGAATCATCTACTTATAGGATAAGCATATAGATGTTTGTTACTATTTTCCAGTGTAGTCCCCCTTTTAATAACAGTTGTAACAAAGCCAGTTACATGTTTTTATTGATAACAGGCATACTTAACTAGCATATTATGTTATTTTAAGTGAGTTAAGCGAATTTGAAGATACTTGCCTACTTTTTCTCATTTGTACCTACTTTCCTGTCTTTTCTGTGAATTTTTGTTTTTTTTCTGTGAATTTTTAATATATCTCATTTTGGCTAATCATTAGTGCAGAGGCCTGCAGTATTTGACTGAGGTGAGAATATACTAAATTCTTCTAGTTGGCTGGTGATTTTTTTTTTTAAACAAATTATAGAATAACAATAGATATTACTTCAATAATAATGCTAGGCCTTTTACTTTATTTTCTTTTTTTTTTTTTAAGTTTATTTATTTTGGGTGGGGGGTGGGGGTGGTTAGAAATGGAGACAGATGGAGAGAGAGAATCCCAAGCAGGATCCACGTTGCCAACTCAGAGACCGATGCTGGGCTCAGACTCAAGAACCATGAGATCATGACCTGAACTGAAATCAAGAGTCAGAGCCTTAACTAACTGAGCCACCCAGGCGCCCTTCTCTTATTTACTTTTTTTTTTTTTTTTAATTTTTTTTCAACGTTTATTTATTTTTGAGACAGAGAGAGACAGAGCATGAACGGGGGAGGGGCAGAGAGAGAGGGAGACACAGAATCGGAAACAGGCTCCAGGCTCTGAGCCATCAGCCCAGAGCCCGATGCGGGGCTCGAACTCACGGACCGCGAGATTGTGACCTGGCTGAAGTCGGATGCTTAACCGACTGCGCCACCCAGGCGCCCCTCTTATTTACTTTTTAAAGCACCCCTCAGAACTAGGAGTAGAGCTATATCATCATTTTTATAGGTGAGGAAACCAAAGTACCGAGAGTAGCCTGGCTTGATAATCAAAGCTTTTAACCATGGTGCTAAACTGAATCTTTAGGTTGCTTGTTGAGCTTCCGGTATTACTTGTACCTCTTATACAGTTACCTTATTTGGAAAAATTGCCTTGAATTTGATGTTTGTTATCTGTGTTCATATACACATTTCCTTGAGACACCATAATTGAAAAAAGAATACTGATAATATTGAGATAAAACATCAGGTTCTTTTTCCATTTGCCATTGTTTCTTCTGGAAGGAAGATAATATAATTTTTATTATTCCCTTCATAGTTTGAGAGGAAAATCTAAAATGCCTTGATAATTTACTAGAGGTAGTTAAGATTTGAACTAACAATTATAACTATTATCTAGGAAATGTTAAACAGTTAAGTATTTTAAAAATTGATGTTTGAATTATTAAAAATGCTGCAAATTAGTTAAGAGATGAACACATAGGGAATACTTAGGTGCAGCATTTGGTTTTCTTCCCTACTTCAACTCTTTTTGTCTGAATAATAAGTAACATGGATTCAGTAACAGATGAATACTTTGAGTATAATACCTTATTGTATTCTCTTCTGAGCAGTACCAAATACTGTTGATGTCAAATGAGCTAACTATCCAATGCCAAACTATCTGAAATTTAACACAAAGTATACTACCATGCTTTTATTCTATTCTTTTTTCAGATTGGAGAGATAGTACAGTGCTAAGAAAAGAATTTTTAAGCCAGGTGGTTCTCCTATTTATGTAGCTATATAATCTTGAATGAGTCACTTGCCCTTTCTGGGCTTTTCTCCTTTGTATATATTTGTATATTGCCAGGTGAGATAATTTCTTTGTATAGTTAACAAAACTTAAAAGTCAAATGGTAGTTGTAGGAAGAGTAGTTCCAAATCTCATTCGCAAAGTATCATTCTTCTAAAACCAGAATATCTCATAATGTTTAACCTTCATAGATGACAGCTTATCTCTTCATGGGAAATGGTGGAAGGTAGGTAACAATAAATAGAAACTATAGTTACTGTTTTTTACAAAATACTGTAATAAAAATTTGTTAACCCATTTTGATGAAATTGTATTTTCTGAGAATTGTAATACAATAAAATAGTCCTTGTGTCATATTCATTGCAGTTTAATTTAATCATTGGGGCTTCAGAAGGCACTTCAAGATTTGGCAGGACCTTTTGGTCAACATTATGAATGTTTTTCAGGTAGATGCATGGGGATACCAGAAACGAGAAATTTCGATTCATAAAAATGCCAAAAGTCAGCTTTTGGTTTGTCCTTTATCTCAGTAAATATTATCTTCAGCCCAAAGGATTTTATGAAACATATATACATATATGTGTGTATTTTGTTGTGTGTGTATGGAAAGACTGTTAATATAGGTAAGTTTTTAGACTCAGAAACTTAAATTTCCTTTTGCCATATTTTGTCCTCTAGCCTTAACAGTTAGTAGAAATGGGCTTGGAACCAGATACATAATTTGAAGAAATTGAAAATGCAGAAAAATGGAGATGAAACAAGATCCAGATAATGACTTACTTGCTGTTCTCGAAGTTAGCAGTTCTGATCTGAACAGTTTAGCTTTGTTTCACATCAGTGAGAAAGGGAAATATGAGAACAGCCATTTTAGAACAAGTGACCATTACTGTGAAGAGACAGTCTCTTCCAGTAGGATTTAGAACTAGGTTGTCATGGTGCGCAGTCCTTGCTGTATTGTCTGTGCTTTCTAACCTGCTTCCAGTCTCAGAGGTACCAGGTAAGGCCAAGTCTTCGCTTTTCCTTCCTATGTTAATACAGTAGTTTTGTGCTTGAGAAGAGGGCACCCAGAGGTTATAGTTTCATTCCAAAATGACCAATCATGATAATTCTATCTCACTGGTTTCTCATATACTGATTTCCTCTGTCCTAGGTGGTGGTTGCCTTAGAATTCGTCTGTGTGATTTTTAAAAAATAGATTGTGATTTCTAGTTTATAATGTTAACTCTCTCATAAATTTAGTCTGGAACATAAAATTACTGCTTGGTGCCACAAATGCCACAATAGAGATAATATAATAACTGCTTCACCTAACTTGAGAGATCTTTCTTTCTTTCTTTCTTTCTTTCTTTCTTTCTTTCTTTCTTTCTTTTAAATGTTTATTTTTGAGAGAGAGACAGAGACAGAGGCAGAGTGTGAGTGGGGGAAGGGCAGAGAGAGAGAGGGAGACACAGAAGCTGAAGAAAGCTCCAGGCTCTGAGCTGTCAGCACAGAGCCTGATGCAGGTCTTAAACTCACGGACTGCGAGATTATGACCTGAGCTGAAGTCGGACACTTAACTGGCTAAGCCACCCAGGCACCCCTAACTTGAATGATTTCTTATATGGCTAAAATGATCAAGAATGTGAAAGTGGTTTCAGTGTTTCAAAGAGTTGTACAAAGTTATGTAGGATAGTACATAATCTACTTTTCTTCCCTATTTATCCTGGTCTCTAAGCTTACCTTTTTTAGCAAGTTATTTTCTGGCACTCCCATGATTATTTAAAGGGACCCAAGAACATATTTTATAGCATCTTATACTGAATATACAGTAAAAACTTCCATTTGGTTTAGGTTTAGGAGTGCTGGAATATGATCCAGAAAGGGTCATAGTTTACCTTGCTGTGGTTATACTTTTGACCATGTACCTTTTGTTCCTTTTGGCTTGTAAATGAATTCAGGGAGGGAATATTACTCAGGTCTTACAGATTGTTTTGTTTGCTCATAGTTGGCATTCACTGTCTCTCTCTACCATTGAATTAATTACATCACAAGCCTATAAAATTACTTCTAGATCACAGGCTAGTAAGAAATTGAGTTATCTCTTTGTTCTGTTTGAAGGGCTGTTTTGGACATGTTCTTCCTGTATTTGAAACATTCATCCTAATAATCTATCTCAAATCATGTGAAAAGGTGGGGTCTTTGTTTTTTTATTATATCAGTCTTTATTGTATATGATCTCTCTTGTGCCCATTTGCCTTTCTGTAAAATAACACTTTCAGAAAGGTAAATAGAAGACTTCTTAGACTAAAATAAAGAAAATAGCATCAGGAATAAAGCTTATAGCATATGTGTACTAGGTATAGAATAGGAGTACTAAAATGAATTGAAATAGAGGCACATTTAAAAGTTTTTACTCATTACCAAGGCCTGATGGTTTGGATTAGTGAGTGGAAAGCAGCTATAAACCAGTGTGTTTTTTTTCAAAACATTTAATAGAAGGAATGAGGAAGACCTCTCTGTATGTCAAAATGTCACCTGTATGTAAATCTGTGAGACAAAAAGTAGAAGCAGAGTGGAGTGCACTGGCTGTGTTTAGGGGGGAAATTAAGAAGTAAGGTAACCAATTAAATTGGTAAGGTAATTTGGATGGAAAATAGAGAATAATTTCTTATTATATTATAAATGCATTATAAATGTAGTATAAAATATGAAAAGAAGACAAGCTGTAGGAGACTATGGCTATCTTCACTAGTGTTGGAAATGTTCTTAAGGAAGGTTACCTAAAAAAAGTTCTTGAGCTACAAGAGGCACATCTTACTTAATTCTCACTGTGAAGAAGGAACTTTCTTTGGTTCCTTAGTTCTCAACTATCTCTTTGGATCTTCAGCTATTGGTGAAGTAGAAATGACAAAACTTGAGCATGACTCTGTCCTCTTTATTATTTATAAGTGCCAAGGAAAGGAGTATTAGTTAGAAGGACATATATACTCTGTTTAGGAAAACTGGTTTTGTTTTTCTGAACTTTTTGAAACCAAAGACATTAAAAAGTTGATACTCCAAGAAGACTGGGAAGTTATAAAAGTCAAAAGTGAGGCAATACAATAATTAATTATACCAGTTGGGAAGAAAGTTTGGAGAGGTGGTTGGAAGCATGTAATAAACTAAATAATTGTTCAGGATTCACTTTTATTTATTTTTAAAAATTTTTAATTTTTGTTTATTTTTGAGAGTCAGTGAGCGAGGGAGGGACAGAGAGAGAGAGAGAGAGAGAGAGAGGGAGACAAAATCTGAAGCAGGTTCCAAGCTCTAAGCTGTCAACACAGAGCCTGATGTGGGGCTTAAACTCACGAACTGTGAGATCACAACCTGAGCTGAAGTTGGACACTTAACTGACTGAGCCACTCAGGTATCCGGTGGGATTCATTTTTAAATGATGTGGTTTTTTTTTTTTTTCCAATGGAGGAAAGTCAGTAACTAAGCATGTATTTTTATTTCTTTATTTAAACACTTAAAAAAATTTTTTTAATGTTTGTTTATTTTTGAGATGGGGGGGAGGGCAGAGAGAAAGGGAGACACAGAATCCAAAGCAGGCTCTAGGCTCTGAGCTGTCAGTACAGAGCCTGATTTGGGGTTTGAACTCACGAACCAAGAGATCATGACCTGAACTGAAGTTGGACACTTTTAACCGACTGAGCCACCCAAGTGCCCCCATTAAAAAATTTTTTTAATGTTTATTTTATTTTTGAGAGAGAGAGTGGGGGAGGGGCATAGAGAGGGGGAGACAGAATCAGAAGCCCTGATAGCAGAGAGCCCAATGTGGGGCTCGAACTCATGAACTGCGACATCATGACATGAGCTGAAATCAGATGCTTAAACGACTGAGCCATCCAGGTGCCCCTCAAATGTGTATTTAAAAAAATTGTTTTTAACATTTATTCATTTTTGAGAGGGAGAGAGACAGAGAATGAGCAGGGGGGGGGGGGGGGCAGAGAGAGAGGGAGACACAGAATCTGAAGCAGGCTCTAGGCTCCGAGCTGTCAGCACAGGTCCTGAAGCGTGGCTTGAACGCACGGACTGGGAGATCATTACCTGAGCCGAAGCCAGACACTCAACCACCATTTGAGCCACCCAGGCGCCCCTCAAGCGCATATTTTAAAAAGAAGTTGATTGAGAGGCATCTGGGTGGCTCAGTTGGTTAACCCTCAGATTCCTGATTTCAGCTCAGGTCACGGTATCACAGTGAGTTTGAGCCCTGTGTTTGGCTCTGCACTGACAGTGCAAAGCCTGCTTGGGATTCTCTCCCTCTCTCTCTGGTGCTCTCCCACTCACATGTATGCATGTGTGTGCACACATGCATTCTCTCTCCCTCCCTCCCTCAAAATAAATAAATTTAAAAAAATTGATTGAACCTGTGATCTTTGCCAAGAAGGTTAAGAAAAAGCAGAGGCTTGGTGAAAGCGTTAAGGCAACAAGGATATTTTAAATACCATGTACTGTAAAGAAGGGCTATTACCCATTGTAGGTTGTGTAATCACTAATTGAGGATCAAGACAAAAAAGAAAAAAAACACCGGGTTTACAACTTCTGTTTTGCTTTCATGATCTCTATTGAGAATTATCTTCAAAGTGGAAAGACCAAAGTAAGACAAGTGAAGAGGAGATTGGTAAGGCAGGAGAGTCAGTAAACTGACTGAACTAGTTAGGTTTCCATATCAAGATAATTACACCTTTAGGTACTAAAAGATCTTGCAGAAGTATGACTACAGAACTGGCATGGGTAATCTATTATGAATGTTGCAGTATAGAAGTTCTAGGATGTTGAAGATGAATAAACCATCTCATTTTTCTAAAAGATAAGGTAGTTTGGTGTTCCCCTGTGGAAAGGAACAGAGAAGAAATAGAATTGGGCATAGAGAACAGAGTTGTGTTGCAGGCCTGAACAGCCTCAGAGGACTCTGCCAGCTGTAGCTTTGGAGCTGAAATGACCTGTGAGAGTTAACCCAGGAAGGACCCAAATCCCCAAACCTTTATCTTTTGCTTTTGATATATAACTGTATGAGGGCCGCTCCTAGAAGTACTTGACCTTGGATGAAGTAGCTCTTTGCAGCTGGAGCAATTCCTGGACAATTGATGAGGAAACTGGGCAGTGTGTTTCCATAATCACTCCTTTGCAAAGTCTTTGCAAAGTTTAGGATCAATAGGTGTGAAGTACCTGTAAAAAGTCTTGATACAACGTTGATCCTCAGTAATGGGAAGCATGTATTATTTTTATTACTGGTTCTGTCTTATTGAGAATTTCGATTATTTCAGAGAAGACCAATACATACACATAAGATGTGTGAAAACCAAAAGATGGCAGGGATATTTAATCTTCTGGAAAAAAAAGAATGGAGTTTTAAAGGGCCCTTAAACAGTAACTTCTTGGACATCAGCCATAGCAACTTTTTTCTAGATAGGTCTCCTGAAGCAAGGGAAATAAAAGCAAAACAAACAAACAAACAAACAAAAGCAAACCTGGGACTACATCAAAATAAAAAGCTTCTGCACAGCAAACGAAACAGTCAATAGAACTAAAAAGCAACCTATGGAATGAGAGAAGATATTTGCAAATGGCATATCTGAAAAAGGGTTAGTATTCAAATATGTAAAGAACTTGTACAGCTCAACACCCAAAAAACGAAATAATCCAATTTAAAAAATGGCAGAAGACAAGAACAGACATTTCTCCAAAGAAGTGCTACAGATGGCCAATAAGCATGTGAAATGATGCTCATTATCACCTATCAGAGAAATACAAATCAAAACTACAATCAGATATCACCTCACACCTGTCAGAATAGTTAAAACCAACAACACAAGAAACAACAGGTTTTGGCAAGGATGTGGAGAAAAAGGAACCTTTTGCACTGTTGGTGGAAATGAATACTGGAGTATCCAATGTGGGAAGTAGTATGGAGGTTCCTCAAAAAGTTAAAAATAGAACTACCCTATGATCCAGCAATTGTACTACTGGGTATTTACCAAAGAATACAAAAACACTGATTCAAAGAGATGTATGCACCCCTGTGTTTGGAGAAGCATTATTTATAATAGCTAAGATAGGGATGTCTGGGTGACTCAGTTGGTTAAGCGTCTGACTTTAGCTCAGGTCATGATCTTGTGGTTCGTGGGTTCGAGCCTGCTTTGGATTCTGTGTCTGTCTGTCTGTCTGTCTCTCTCCCTCTCTCTCTCTCTCCCTCTCCCTCTCCTTCTCCCTCCCCCTCCCCTTTCCCTGCTCATGTGCTCACGCTTGCACTCTATCAAAAATAAGCAAACATTACAATAGCCACTATATGGAAGCAGCCCAAGGTGTCTATTGATTGATGAATGGATAAAGAAGATACACACATTGGACTATTAGTCATGAAAAAGAACAAGATCATGCTACTTGCAATGACATGGATGGAGCTAGAGAGTATAATGCTAAGTAAAATAAGTCTGAGAAAGACAAATACCATATGATTTCACTCATATGTTGAATTTAAGAAACTAGCAAAGGGGAAGAAAAAGACAAACCAAGAAACAGGCTCTTTACTGTAGAGAACAAACTGATGGTTACTAGAGGGGAGGTGGGTGAAATAGGTGATGGGGATTAAGGAGTGCACTTGTGATGAGTACTGGGTGATGTATGCAATTGTTGAATCACTATATCATATACCTGAGACTTAACACTGTATGTTAACTAACTGGAATTAAAATAAAAATTAAAAAAGTCAAGTTCCCTTAATATGTGAGTGGGTGTACTAATGAACAGAAATTCAAGAAAGGGTACTCAATAGAAATGAAGTCTGCTACTCTTAGATTCTTAAGGGAAAAGAAAGAGGAAGGGATAAAATCATTTGAGGGTACAGAAAAATATTTATATGCAAAAATGTTCAATAGCATTGGTTATAATAGCTCAACTCAGAAATAATTTAAATGTCCACCACAAATCAGTTAAATAAATTATGGTGAATCTGTAAAGTGGCTTATATAATATAATCATATGTATTGATTTTGAATAATAATTTATAGGGAAGTATCCCTTATAGAATGTTTACTAATAAGCCAAAATATAAAATTAGAGAGTATTATCTTAATTATATAAAAATATTTGTATGCAAATGCATGGAGAAAAGTCTAGGGAATTATATTGACTTGTTAATGGGGATGTTTGGTTGCAGATAACTTTGAATTTTCTTTATATTTTTTCTTGCTCCCAAATCTGTACAATAAACATATGTAACATAATAATGTTTTCCCATTTGTTTTTAAGCACCTATAAAATGCAGGACTGAAGAGACCTGGTTTAAGAGCACAAAAGACCAAAATTAGTTCTTATTTGGCTTATAATTAATATGGCTCTCCCCAAAGTGCAGTTTCTGTCTTTATTAACAAAAATAACCATCGCAAATGAAGAAGGCACTAGTTCATTGAGTTGTTCAGGTGAACAGCCATCTCACACCATATGTCATATAAGGAGTTGGCCATTTCTTTTAGTAGAAAAGACATAATGGTGTGATATTTAAAGTAGTGTCAAGTAGAAGAGATTCTGGGTTTTAATCTATATTCTTTTAAAGAACATATCTAGATCGAGCTTTATTGGGTGAAAGATAGAGGGAAACAAATTTTAGTTGATGAGGGCATTTCTAATTGTTACATACCCTCCCTCTCTCACAGGTACCTGACTTCAGTAGAAGTAAAGTATTCCAGCACTAAAAATATTACTGTTAAAACAGGGTTTTCACACTTTCCTACAGAGCCTTGGATTCCTATAAATAAATCTTAAGAGTTCTGTAAATATTTAGAAGGTACTTCAAAAACTTAGTACAAATAATTAAACTTAATTTAAAAATAACATATTCACCCAAATATTTCAAATATCAAATTTTAACACCATGCAAATTAATAACATGTTTTGGATATGCTGCTTGATAGACTTGTTTTGGTGCAGACCTGAATCAAATTTTCACCTGCTTGCTTAGGTTTTCTGAGTTCAAGGTCAATTATTTACCACTTAACATCTGCGTGTCTCCGTGAATCAGGATGTTTCTTAATACTCTGCAACCAAAACAAAATACAGAAATAAGTTGGATACAGAGACTTCTACAAGACTATAATCATCAGTACCCTCTGATTTAAAATTTTTATATTTGTCAAAACAGATTCATTGTTTTCAGTGATTGATTTATTCAAACACAATACTATAATTTGTTTTATCTATGGGAATATTGCCAGAAATTGTTTGAAAAACAATATGGAAAACTGATATGGAGGATGGTACCTATAGAACATATTTTGAATCTGCCTTCTTCTCTTTATTTCTCTTGCCTTAGTCCAAGCCACCATCACCTGTCATTTATACAACCTCAAAAACTTTGGTCTCATAATTCCCACTTTAGCTCCTGTAATCCATTCTCTACTAAGCATCTGGAATGATCTTAAAACATATAAATTAAGTAATATGTCCTTGCTTAGAACCTTCCATTATTCCCTTTCCTCTCTAACATCATTTCATAGCCTTCCATTATTTCTTCCTTCATGTTTTAGGTAAAGATCACCTCCTTAAAGTAGAGGATGAAAACTATGCTCCCTTCTATCACTCTGGGTTAGAAAATAAATATGATCTGACTTTTTATTCTTCTCCATGCGTGAGACCTTCAGAATTGGAGCAGGGAGTGGAGTATCGTTTGTCTAGCACAGTGTCCTGCAGCATAGTAAGACTTTAGTCAATATTTTTAAAGAGATAATTGCATATTTCTGTTTGAAAGCTAGGAGGAAAATGGGGTGGTGTAGGCCTGTTAAAAGGACAGAGGTGTCTACTCCACGTAATACTTAGCAAAAAGTAGTATATTTAGTAGGTTTTGGCCATTTATAAGATATTTTACAAAACTGATAAAACTAGGCTTAAAGAGTTTAAATGGCTTGACCCAAAATCATACTGCTATTAAATTTCAGTGCTAGACTCAATTCTATTAAATACTATAAGTCTACAATACTTAATTTGTAAGTAAAGAAAGAAAATACTGTTAGTGCAGAAACTGTAGTCCCAGAGGGAGCCATTTTTTACTTTATAGAAGCTGTTAACCCTGAACCCTTAAATAATGTAACTCCAGCTTTCTGGGAAAGATAGTAAAGTTGGCTTCTCCTTAGTTGAGATAAGGGTGTGACCCTGCATTTTCTTGACAAATCTCTTGATGTGGTAAGAATAAAACTGCAAACAGGGTACATAGATTTTACTCTGTTATTTCTCCTTAATTTGCTGATTCAGTTAAGGTTGTGTTCACCTTTAAATACCAGAAAGTTCTAACAATAACTTAAAGAAACAGAAGAAGGGCAGTTTTCTCACACAAGTCCAGATATGGCAGTCCAGAACTGGTTCAGCTACTTCCCAGTCCATAGTGGGCTGGCTTTTGCCTCCCTGCTTCTCACCACATGGATAAAGGTATAAAGAAGGCATATATATATATAAGGCATATATATATATATATATATATATATATGCCTTCTTTGCTACACGGCACTTCTAAGAAAGTTCTTAATCTGACTTCTTACGTTTCACAGGCCAGAGCTGATTGCATGGCCCTTTGCAGATGGAAGATGACTAGGGAGACAGTAAATTGTATCTGTGTCTTGTGCTCCCTCATTTAATGCCTTTTAGTATGATAGTCCAAGTATCTAATATCATAATAATAATGTGTTGTGCCTTTTAGATTTACTTTGGTGCAGAAGCATACAGTGGAATTTAACCAAGTGGCAATGGCTAATTCAGATGGATCCGAAGCTATGCTGAACAGAGTGATGACAAAAGATAATATTGGTGTCGCTGTGGTATTAGAGGTCCACAAAGAACTATTTGGAACAGGTGAGTGCAGTTTAAAACGTTCTTACTAAAAATAAATACCATCCCATGCTTTCCCATCTTAAACAAGTGCACAGACTATTTATTGCACAGTTATTTTCTTGTCTTTAAGGAAAGTTAAGGGAGATGGGTGGGAAAATAACACTATTGTGTAAACCATCATATATTTCTAGAGATATTACTTAATAGGTAATTTCTAAAAAGGAAAGTCTTTAATATTGCAATTAATTCCAAAAGGTTATTTGAAGTAGGAAATGCTTTAGTTAGGCTGAATTTGGAAATTATGATGAGTTGGTTCTATTTCGCCATATTTTTAGCTTCTTGAGTGTGAAATCTTTTGTCTTTAAGGTTAAGCACTTGGCAAGTTTTCTCTAATTTCTTTGTTACATCTCAGTCATTGTCAGGGTAAAAGCAGGATCTTTTATCTACCTGGTACTTATCTTTTACATTTTAGATTATTTATAGCTTCCTTCAAAGTCAGAAACTCAATATGTACTTTGCATATCCAAACCTTTTTCCCCCTTTCTGCTGCCTGCCTTTGAGCATTTCATTGTTTACTTAACTATTATATTTTAGGCAAGAGCACAGAAAAGATGTAAGACCACATTAGGGCTTTATTTTTAAACTTTTTCATGTACTTACTGTAGAAGAAAAGATTTTTGCTTTGGGTATTGATTTGTATTATTCAGACCATGCTTGTCAGACCTCCTTTTCTCTGTTCTTCAGTTTATCCCTCATCATACAATCTTTGATACAGAATTAAAATTTTTTTCTTCTTTTTTTTAGCCTTTCCATTTTTACCTACTTATATGTCCTTTCCAGTCCCATTCTTTCAAAAGTTTGGTACCTCTTTGTCTGGTAATGAGAAAATTGAGTTTCTTTGGAGTTTTATTCTCCTTTTACTTTTCAGAAGAGTAATTATAAATTATACCGTAGACACTTTTCACATTTTGAAATATGTCTCATAGTCCTATGAGGGAATTTAATATTATAGAAGGTGTTCATGGCCCCTTTGTTTTTAATAGTTTTTAATTTTTAATATAGTGAACATTTAGTCTACAGCCAGAAGTGACACTATAAAACTTCCAGGAAAGAATGGAGCTTAGAGAATTTTTGCCACAAATTTTTATATTATGATCAAATTGCATTAAAAATGACTATTTCTATGTTTGTAAATCATGTATCTGATAAGGGGTTACTCTCCAAAATATATAAATATCTCATAAAGCTTAGTAGCAAAACAAAAAAACAAAAAACAATCAGGTTAAAATATAGGCAGAGGGTCTGAATAGACATTTTTTCAAAGACAGAGATGGCCATCAGGCATATGAAAAGATATTCACCATCACTAATAATGAGAGAAATGGAAATCAAAACCACACTGAGATAGTTATAGTAGTTAGTGTGTCTATTATCAAAAGGACAAGAAATAACAGGTCTTGTTGAGGATGTGGAGAAAAGAGAACCCTTGTGCACCATTGGTGGGAATATAAACTGGTGCAAATACTATAGAAAACAGTATGGAGGTTCCACAAAAATTAAAAACAGAACTACCATATGATTCAGCAATTCCACTTCTGGATATTTATCCAAAGAAAATGAAAATACTAACTTGACAAGATATATGCACCTTCATGTGTATTGCAGCATTATTTACAATAGCCATGACATGGAAGCAACCTAAATATCCATAAAAGATGAATGGATACAGAAAAGGTAGTATATATGCACAATGAAATACTATTCAGCTATAAAAAGAATATCTGCCATTTGTAATGATGAGTTGACCTTGAGGGCATTATTTTAAATGGAATAAATCAGAGAAAGAAATATTGTACAATCTCACTTATCTATGGAATTTAAAGAACAAAACAAATGAGCAGAGAAAACAAAACCAAAATGTCAATTGTACCTCAATTTTTTTTTTAATTTTTAATGTTAATTCACTTTTGAAAGAGAGAGCACAAGCAGGGGAGAGGCATAGAGAGAGAGAGAGAGAGAGAGAGAGAGAGAGAGAGAGAGAGAGGGAGGGAAGGAGACACAGAATGTGAAGCAGGCTCCAGGCTCTGAGCTGTCAGCACAGAGCCTGATGTGGGGATGCAACTCACGAACCGCCCCCCCAGATCATGACCTGAGCCAACTGACTGAGCCACCCAGGGTGCCCTCAAATTTAAAAAAATGACTCCTTCTGCCACGTATAACAGACACTTCCGTTACTTATTACTCAACATTGAAGATAATTTTACCTTGGTGTAAGGTGAAAGGAAACTATCAAAATAGTAGACTAGAAAGTTAGGTCTTTTTCTACAGAGTTTATATTTTCAATAGAAAAATTTAAGAGACATTTGTATAGATTTTTTTTCGTAGTTTCAAGTTTTTATTTAAATTCCAGTTAGTTAACATACAGTGTAATGTTAGTTTCAGGTATAGAATTTTTTTTTTTTTTCTGAAATTTATTGACAAATTGGTTTCCATACAACACCCAGTGCTCATCCCAAAAGGTGCCCTCCTCAATACCCATCACCCACCCTCTCCTCCCTCCCACCCCCCATCAACCCTCAGTTTGTTCTCAGTTTTTAACAGTCTCTTATGCTTTGGCTCTCTCCCATTCTAACCTCTTTTTTTTTTTTTTTCCTTCCCCTCCCCCATGGGTTCCTGATAAGTTTCTCAGGATCCACATAAGAGTGAGTCAGGTATAGAATTAAATGGTTCAGCACTTACATATAACACCTGCTTCTCATCACAATAATCACCCTCCTTAATACCCATCACCCATTTAACCCATCCCCCCATCTCCCTTCTAGCAATCCTCAGGTTGTTCTCTTTATTTAAGAGTCTTTTTTATGATTTGCCCCCCGACCCCCGCCTGTATTCATCTCTTTGGTTTCTTAAATTTGGTGTTTGTCTTTCTCTGATTGACTTATTTCACTTAGCATAATACTCTCTAGTTCCATCCATGTCATTTCAAATGGCAAGATTTCATTCTTTTTTGATGGCTGAGTAGTGTAACTGCTGTATCATAGGATAGTAATATAGAAATTTTAATAGAAAAATTAATTTTGCATGTTGACTAATATTACATTAGTATAAAAATATATAAAGTGAAAAGGTCCATATCTCATTCATACTCTCTTGTTAATTTCTTTACTCATTACTACATAGAGACTGTATGTGTATAGTTATATTTAAATGTATCATGTCACACAAATTGAGCTTTGTGTTTTAAATATTTTATGGATGTCTTTATTAACTGTTGTTTATGAATGTTAACTGAGTTTAATTTTCACAATTTTTAATGTATTATCTATCTTGTCTCCCATTTCAAAAGGTAATGCTTTGACAACATTTAAAAAATTTTAGGTGGTGGGGAAGAACCTTAAAGTTTTCTGGTTGAATATCTCACTTTCCAAATGAACCTGAGTACCAAAAAAGTTATGTGACTGGCCCAACACCAAAGTAAATACTAAAAAAAAAAAACACAAGTCAAAAACCCAAGTGTCCACATTTTGAAAGCACATTACTCTCTAAGTCTCCTTTTTAAAATTTACTTGGGTGTGTGATATGAATTTGTTTTGGTAGGAAACTTCCTTCCTTACATAATTTATATGATATATAAATGGTGTTTTATATATATATATATATATATATAACCATATATATATATATATATATATGGTGTTACTGCCTTTTATTATGACCTATCACTGATGTGCTCAGGGAATGCATGGTGAAGGAGTACTGAACAGTGGGAAGAATTTAAATTTAAGGTTTAGGTCATTCAAATAACTGAAAAGCTGCCTCATTAGGTAATTGTGATCTTTAAATGACAGAGATATTTAAAGTACTTCTTTACAGCAAGAACTCATCAAATGAAGTACTAGAATCAAATATTGATTATATCATGATACAATTCTTAACTTGGGCATATAGAGCAGAAGTTGGCAAACTTTTTCTGTAAAGGGCCAGATAATTAATATTTGGACTACATGTAGTCTCTGTCACAGTCTTTCCAAGAAATTTTTGTAGAAATTTTTAAAAATGTAAAACCAGGCTTAGCTCATACAGGCTGTATAAAAACAGGTGGTGGGCCAGATTTAGCCCATGGCTGCAGTTTGTCTACCCTGATCTAGAGGAGTAATTCCTATGTAGGGATTGCCAGAATCTTAGCACATCAGCTTCTAAAAACTACGTTTTGAGATAAAGGGGAAGATATACATTAATGGGGAAAAAAATAAGGAAGAGGCTATGGATTTGAGGGAGAAAACCTTAAGATGCTGCTCTTTTGATACATAAAACAATCTTCTCCTCCTTTTTCTAATGTTTAAATTTAGGTATGAAGCCTATTCATGCTGCAGACAAACAGCTGCTTATAGTGGCAAATGCCCACATGCATTGGGACCCAGAGTATTCTGATGTGAAACTTATCCAGACCATGATGTTTGTCTCAGAGGTTAAAAACATTCTGGAGAAAGCCTCTAGTAGGCCTGGCAGCCCAACTGCAGATCCTAATTCCATCCCGCTGGTGCTATGTGCAGATCTTAACTCATTGCCAGATTCAGGTATTTATAACATCATTTCCTCATTGCTTTCAGTTTTACTCTAACTTCTCTTTGGAGGACCAGCCACCTCCCAACTTTTGAGTGGAGAATTTCTCTGCTAAATTAGAGAGTGTATTAATAAGACTCCTGGGAAGATAGGGCATGGGGTTAATTGAGAGTTTAGTAAAGAAGCTATTTATAAAGATGTGTACAGGGTTAAGGGACACAAAACGATGGGCGATGCAGTACTCTACCACTTGGGGAATTTGAGGCCCTTTACCACACCTTCACCTAAAGGTTTGGAAAGTGGTGGGAACTGCTGTCACAACTTGGAAAATGTAGTTCTAAGGAGAGGGTTATGTAGCAGGAGCAATGGCTTTAAGTTATAACTGATGCTGTCAATCTCTGGCATCAACAGAAAATGAGTCAGGGGGAAATGTATATCCCTACCTCACTCTACTCTCCTGCCAGTGCTGCCCATTGACCAAATGCAGCTAGAAGCTAGAGTTGGAGGGGGTTTGTAGTTGTTGCAAGTAAAAATCAGCCTCCTGGAGCACAGAGTGTAATGGGGAAGAGGCAACTAGGAAATATTCAGCAGCAGGAGCTATCTAAGTTTATTAAGGTTGGCCACATTTTAGTGAATTCATTAAGTGATATATGAATGCTGATAATAGGTGCAGAAGACTGACCAACATTCTCCTTGGATTTGACATTACTTCTTGAGCTCCACTAAACTACTTTATGTCCTAACTAATTTTAGATCTTTGCAAAAAACTAGTTCTGCATTTTAGATATTCAAGTTCAAATGTAAAATGTTCAGTTATTACTATTTTGCTATTACTGAAGCATATTCTAAATTTTATACATTTTCAGTAAGCTATTTTAAATTGTTTAGATAATCCCTCAACAATAAATGTGAAAAAACCCAAATGCTTGCAATTGGAAATTCATAAAAATCACAAATCTAGAAAATATCTACTTTTTTCCTTAGTAAATAAATGCTGAAATCATCCTCTTACAAATGTTTGTCTTTAGCCCCTAACCCAATTGACACCTTAACCATGCCTTCTTTGCTAAGTTCTGTTTTTTTGAGTTGAAATGCTCTCAAGTATAAGTTTCTCCCATCTCAGTTAAGCCAGTGAGCTGTCATTTGAAAGCACAGCACGATGAGCTGATTCTGGAGCCAGACTGTCAGAGTTGGATTCGGTTCTACCACTTAGAAGTGCAATCTATGACTAAGTTCTTTATTTTTAAATAAGAGGGGAATAATTTTATCCACCGCATAAAGCTGCTTGTGAGGTTTAAGTGTATAAAGCAGTGCCTGGCGTATAATAAATGCTAGATAAATGATCACTCCTTTTCACCTCTTCACAGTACTGATACTGTGTTTCATCATTTATTCATTATATGTTGTTATCATTCCTGATCACAAATAGAAAGAGATGGCTGACCATGTTCACTGATCATCATCATCATTAGGGTTGTGATATATTTTTCATTTTACTTATTAAATGGAAGCAATGTATTTTTGAATGCTTCTACTCTCTTTAGCTTTTTAGACACATCTAATATTTTTGACCAAGTAGTGTATCTGGAGTATATGATGTTCTTTATAGTATCAGACTGAAAGAATTCCCTGTAGCTCAAAATAAAGAATATTTCATAGCTGAAACTATAAATATTGAAATGTTGAAGATGCAAGATCTATTTTTGTTATAAATGATTTTTTATTATGTATGCTATATTTTACATACTCCGAAAGTTGATTGCATGGAACAGTTAAATACTAAAGAAGTAGTGGTTTAGGATAATATTCTAAAAGGCTTCAGAGTCAAAACCTTCTTAGTGAATGCCACCTTGGGCCCAGGAATCATCTTTAGCTTGAAGTACCATTAAGAAAACTGAAGATATTTCTGGGTGACCCTGATGCTTTGCTCCGAAGTAGGCAAATACCCTTCAGTTTGATTTAACCATAAGAAATTGTTGGTGTTTGTTTATTTTATTGTTTCTTGTTTTGTTTTGTTTTGTTTTGTTTTGAACTGTCACAAAAAGGCAGTTGCATATGGGTCAACCTAATAAAACCACTCTGAACCTGGTACATCCACCTGACCACAAAATTTTGGTCACAAAGTCTTACATAACGTCTAAATGCTAAATGATAGTATTTCTTCCTTCTTTATTCTGCTAGGTGTCGTGGAATATTTAAGCAATGGAGGAGTAGCTGACAACCATAAAGACTTCAAGGAACTAAGGTACAATGAGTGTCTTATGAACTTCAGCTGCAATGGAAAGAATGGAAGCTCAGAAGGGAGAATCACACATGGCTTCCAACTGAAGAGCGCCTATGAAAATAACTTGATGCCTTACACCAATTACACCTTTGATTTCAAAGTGAGTGACTGCCTCTGAGCTGGTATAGAAATTATTTCAAATACAAACATAGGGCAAGGAAGGTCTATATTATTATATGCCTAATTGTATAATATTCAGGAGTTTTTATATTCTCTGTCTTGGCTAACTTTGTCCCTAAATGTAAGGAGGTTTGTTATTTTTCTTTTTTGTTATTGCTGACTTGAGAATTTTTTGAACCCTGATTTTTTCAAATTTCAAGTAATATTGATAAATAGCAAAAACTTCCAAAATGCTCACTTTGTGCCAGGCACCATTAAAAGCACTTTGTTTAAAAAAAAAATTTATGTTTGTTTGAGAGCAGGGGAGGGGCAGAGAGAGACGGAGACACAGAATCCGAAGCAGGCTCCAGGCTCTGAGCTGTCAGCACAGAGCCGGATGTGCTTGAACTCATGGACCATGAGGTCATGACCTCTGAGCTGAAGTCAGATGCTTAACCGACTGAGCCACTCAGGCGCCCCAAAGCACATTGTATTTTTTAATATCGTTAATCTTCACCTGTCTATACCATCCTTAAATTTCAGTAAGAATCTAAATATTAAGCATCCTGATTAGTTAAGTTCATCTTGAATGAATATATAATATTCTCTTAAAAATTTCTTAGTACATTCCTTCGATGTCTTGGTTACCTTTAAATTTTCCAAGTTTCTTTGGAAGATGAGGTTACAGAGGGTTGTACTTAGGGTCTGATATATATCCATGTAGTCAAACTATTACCTTCCCAGGCAGGAGAACAAAAGAAAGATACCTTTGCAGAATAAGAAAAAAAAATTTAGAGGGCCCATTGTACAAGACAAATTGTTCTTTAGAAAACGATTGATTGTAGTGGTTTTCTGTAATCAGGTTTACTTTCCCTTTGCCAATTTATCTGATCACTGCCTGTAGCTGTTTTATTGTTTGACTTTCTGGCATTTCAGGCCATCTATACCAAAATCTTATACTATCCTGAAAAAAATGCAGATTTTAGAAAGTCGTTTGGTATTAGAAGCCTAGAGGGAATATAATAAAAATACCAAAGGAAATTTTCAAAATGGGCTCTTCACACCTCCAATAACTTTTTTTTTTATATTTTCAGTGCTTGTTAGCCACTTTCTAAGGAACAAATAGTAGGAAGAAGAAAGGAAATTTGTGTGCTGATGGTATTAGTCAGCTTTTGTAATCATGAAGTGGAGACAAAAATTGCTTAGAAGAAAGTGAATCTAATTTTAGTATTTTTATGTTAGAGCAGATAATACTATCTCTAGCGATAGTTGCTTTTGTTCAAATCACTCATATGCAGTAATGTGCTGATAGATATTTAATAACCAGATTTCTGTAAATTAGAAGCCCTAACTTGTGGTGTTTGTTGATTTCTGTGGTGTAAGTATTCCCACTATGGTAGATTTCAAGCTCCCAAATAATACCATTGAATTCAGAGTTGAGATGAAGCACTAAGAAAGCGGGAACTAGCCTACTATAGCACACCGCTGGTCTTCCATAAGCTTAAAGGAAACTTCTAGATTTAATGATACACAGTTTGTTATAAGTTAATTGTCATCTTTTTGACTGTATTGATATATGATACATCTCTGCCAGCACAAGCCAGAAAACCTAAATTAAAGTTCCCTAAAATAAGTGTTTAATAATTCTACAGCTTGTTTTGGCAAGTGTGTGGTTCAAAAGACCAAATCATTTCTAAGTCATCTAGGCTTTGATAGAAGTTATTTTTTCCTTGTCCACAAAGTGAAAATTTGGGTTATTAAACTAAGCCATCTTTCTTAATCTTCTGAATTGTTTTAAAATCCTTTGTTGATATTTCTTCAAAAGATTTTACGTTTTTAATAATTGTATCAAAAATCTTATTGGGGCGCCTGGGTGGCTCAGTCAGTTAAGCGTCCATCTTCAGCTCAGGTCACGATCTCGCGGTCCGTAAGTTCGAGCCCGCGTTGGGCTCTGTGCTGACTGCTCAGAGCCTGGATTTGTGTCTCCCTCTCTCTCTGACCCTCCCCCGTTCATGCTCTGTCTCTCTCTGTCTCAAAAATAAATAAACGTTAAAAAAAAAATTAAAAAAAAAAATCTTATTGAACCATTTGCACTGTCCAAAGACGTACAGGTAAAGAACCAAAGGTACATTACTCAGAGTGTTTGATGTTTGAATATGTAGGATAGGATGAGATGGAAGGACAGTTATAAATCTCTGAGAGACAGGCATGTATGGGAAGATAAATATTCTGGCTGGTTGGCTAGATCAATGGATGGGATGAGGGGGTGGGATAGGATGACCAGAGAACAAACTGTAAGGGCATTCCTAACAGAGAATGAAGCTTTTATCCAAGTAACAATGAATGTTTCAATTTTATACAAAGCATTTTATACCATCCCAGTATTAAAGGCAGTCAGTAAAAATAGGTAATATCAAATATAAAAATGTTATGTAATTAGTATTACATAAAGATCCAAATACAGTATTCTGTCATCCCATCAGTGGATTGTTGTTATTATCATTATTTTTTACTTGGCTTAGCATTTGTTTACTTTCTTGGTCCTTGATGAAGTTAGAAATGTAGAAAAGTGATATTTAGAACTCAGATTCATTTAATCTAGAACTTACTTGGAACATACCAAAGGGTGGGTAAGCAGTTAGGAAAATTACTTGTAGAACAGGTGTCTTAGTGATAGCTAACAATATGCACCACAGACTGTGTGACTTAGACTGGATGTGTAAGATCAGGGTACTGGCATGGTTGGGTTCAGATGAGGGCCCTCTTCCAGGTTGCAGACAGCTGTTTTCTTATATCCTCACGTGACAGAGAGGCTGAAAGAGCTCTCTCTGGGGTCTCTTTTTATAGAGCGACTAATCCCATTCATGAGAGTACCACCTTCATGACCTAATTACCTCCCTAAAGTTTGTACCTCTTACTGCCATCACGTTAGGAGTTAGGATTTTTGTGAATTTGGGGGGAACAGAAACATTCAGACCATAACACCAGATTCATTGAATTAACAGCTTAATTCAGACTTTCTACTGCTGCTGCTCTTTCCCCATCAATCTAAGGGTGTGCCTGAACCAGTTAATGAAAAGAGGAAGGACAATTTTCATATTTTGTCAAGTAGTAAGTCTGAAGTCTTTCTCTGTTACATTATGAAATTTATAATATACGATTTTCTCTTTTATAAGACAATACTTAGCATAATGCTAGCTCATAAATTATTTTCATCATTTTTACTTTTTTTCCAAATATAGTTTTATAGACTTACTATAGTTTTTCCTAATACAGACTGTTTTCCCACATTGTAGCCTTTTTTAAAAACAAGTTTGAGTCGAAAAAAGATTAAAAATCATTAGTTTAGTAACCTACTTTGTAGATATAACAATGTGTAAATGTGCATACATATGTACAAATATTTGGGTGAGTTTGTAGATATGATCTTGCTAATAAGGGTTTTGATAAGAGCTTTTCCTCTGGATGTTTCAAACTAAGAAAATAGGTACAAGTGATACCTCCAATTAAATGCATCTGACTTTCTGGAGTGTTTAACATCTTTCTTGGGGCCTATGTTTGCAAAGGATTCTGCAAGTCTAGCAGCTGATGTACATAATGACACTCTAATAAAGTGATGTGGGAGGTTTATGGAACATAAGTGACAGAATATTTCATTTGTGTTTTGTTTAGTTTATAGTTGAAAGAAAGGATGGTCTCATAAATGCTAGTAAATCTACCCTGACCCTTGTTAACCTTTTTCCTAAAATGCCACTGCAAAATTAGGCATTAGCCAAAATGAAAGGATAATACCTTGTACTCACATAATTTCTTAACTATTCGACTTGGAGTGTTAATGGCAGAAAATCCTTGGATTCAAGTAGGTACCTTAATTTGTGGCAAGGTTAAGGTTTGTAAATGTTCAGCAAAGCCCTCTTCCTCAAAAGAACTATCTCCTTAATTTGGTCATGGTCATGTCAAAATCAACCTGAGGTAATTATTTCCAAATTTCATAATAAATTTTTTTCACCAAAAGTTTTTTCTTTCTTTCTTCTTTTTTTTCTTAAGTAGCCCATTTCACTGTGATAACCATTTAAAATATTGCTGGAACTCATTATGTATAGCATTTGTAAGTAGATACTTCCAGATCTGGAAATATTTCTTCATACTTGGGCTCAGGCTCTCTTGATGTGGATAGGAAGAAATTTGACTTTACTGTCTTGTCTCCACAGCCTGGGGCAATAAAAAGCACTTCAGTTTTAAAGCTTAATGATCAGACAAACCAAATAAATCATCTAGTTCTCAGAGACAAAACTGATATAAATATATAGGGCCCTGCTGAATATTTTTTGCTAAGGAATCCAAAATTTACAGTATATTTATAGTTGTGAAAATGAGTATTCTAAAGAACACATTAGAAACGTTAACTGTAGGTAGTATTTTGTAAGTATGTAGCATATCTGGGAAAGCTGAACTAGAACTGGCAAATCTGAAAACATGCTTTACCATGGCTTTGTGTGTTTGGATATCTTGATGTGTAGATAATGGAAAATAATGCCAATTAACATTAAGAGAATTAATTTGAGTCCTACCTTTTCATTATGCATTTATATTAAAACAGCTTTTTGTAAATGATTTAGTGTAGTTCCCATAACGTTTATACTGATGGATTTAATTTCACTAACCTAAGCAAGACATTTTTAAAGATGCCTAGACATAATTTGGTGTGTTTAGCTTCTCAGTTTGCTTACCACTTACGCACAAATGCAAGGCTTTATGACTCCAGTAGGGCCCTGTATTTCCCTATTTAGCCGTCTTTATTTCATGTCCTACCCACTGAAGATTTGAGCCTTACATGACCCCATTGTCAAGACAACAGGTACTACAAGTACAAGTTACTCAGGTATTTGGCTTTTACAAATTATGGATTGTTTTTTATATATCTTGAGTTACTCTTTTTTTTCTAAGCATATTTTTTTTCTTTTTTCTCAATCCCCAATCTCTTTCCAGGGCGTGATTGACTACATTTTCTATTCCAAGACTCATATGAACGTGCTTGGTGTCCTGGGGCCTTTAGATCCTCAATGGCTGGTTGAGAACAACATCACTGGGTGTCCACACCCTCACATCCCTTCAGACCACTTCTCACTGTTAACACAACTTGAACTCCACCCTCCACTTCTGCCTCTTGTCAATGGTGTTCACTTGCCTAATCGGAGGTAGTGGAGTACTGCCCCGCAAAGACGGGGGGATCTGTTGCTATGGACCTGTACAGTTGTAAATCAAAGTATGTAGGAGTGAAGTATGGCCATCCTTAAGCTGCTTCTTCAGGTTCCTTTCATTATGTGTTTGCTCTAAGATTTTGTACATTTTTGTGCATATTGGTATCATTTGGCACTAGGGCTGGAACCAAAGTATTACTTTCCAAATTTTTAATCTAACATGTTTTTAAATTGGACCTTTTTCATATTATCTTAGAGTCAGCATTTGTAATTAATAAATCACCAATTCAAGGCCCAACAAGTGTATTTGTTTTTCCAAAACAAATACTTTCTTTTGAATGGTTTCAAATCAACCATTTTTGTAAAAGGTAATTAAAAAGAACTATAAATACAACATTTTAAACTGAATGATGGCATGCCTTGCAGGAAAAATTTCTTGGATTTCTGTTTTCCATTATAACAAACTGGTTTTTGACTCCCCAAGTCTTTTGCACATTAACAAAGCACTTAAATTTGCTAGATCTGTACATAAACGATGATATAGCCTTTAACCATAATAAGAAAAATTGAGAAATTAAAGGTGGTTGCACAATATGCTTTCAAAATCAAGCATTTAACAGTACATGACAGTTGGGCAAGTGCTGGTTATTTTTTTGTTTTGTTTTGAAGAATCACTCTGTATTTTGTTCCTCTATTAGTTGTAACCTCATTAGAAGTATTAATTTTAAGCCTTTCTCTCCAGTTTATTTATTGGGGAACAGTGGGTAATTTCTACTGCCACACATCTTGAAAATAGAATTTTTTTACATTTAGGATGCCCACAAAATTAGTGTCCAGTATTTTTAATTATTCCCATCCACCTTTTTCTGCCTGGTTGTGCTAAAAAGAAACAGATATTATATGATCTGTATGATTTTTGCAGTTATAGTCAAATGTTAAAAAACAAACAAACAAAAAAAAACCAGAACAACTGCTGAATGAAAAGACCCTGATCAAAGTTTTAAAAGGGAAAAGTGATACAAATATTTCATGTGTTTCCCAAAGTAGGGCAAGTGTCTGCTGGTTTTGGCTTTTTGAGGTGGAAAAGATTTTGGAGGGAGAGAGAACAGGGAGTAGTTGAAAACCTCAGATCATTTTTCCTGACTCTAGTTGCCAAATGGCCATTATATGCTTTTAATCTTTGTTTCTGTTGTCTGTCAGGGTTGAATTAAGAAGCTACTGGTTTATTCCCAACTGTTGATGCTCTTTAGAAACTTTGGAATCCTTTTTTTGCCCAGGAGGGGCCAGTTGAAAATCTGTGACTCAAGAGGCAGTGATCGTAATAACCGTTTTCTGGGGGAAAAAATTGGTTGGCTACTTGATGTTAATTATGGCACAGTAACAGGAAAAGGTTGTGTCTGTGTTTTTAAGTTTTTCTTTATTCTGCTTTTTTGCTGCTATAAGAGTTTTCTGAAATTTATATTTTAAACTTTTCATGCACTTTACTGTTTCTAGTCTCAAAATGTGATATTTTTAATAAACAAGAAATTTTCCATTATGTGAATGAAATTTTAAAAGAAAATAGCCTATATTTGTGTCTCACTAATATATAAAGTACAGGTCAAATTTAAATTATTTAATTAGTTTTAAATATATACAATTTGTCTCCTCTTTCAAACCTGACATCGTAGGCTGTTTTATTAGTCTTAAATGATGCATTTCCTTTGGTCATTTTATACTAATTTCTTCCATAGTAAATTAATCAGGCTATATAATATTTCCCCTGAAGGGTAATTTTAGTGGGACGAGGGTGGTGGGATGATGTAATGTCGTATATGGGATCGCATCAGAAGGGTTCTGTAAAGCCTAAACTCCCTTTTAAAAGTGCCTAGTGATAGAGGCGTTGTTTGTCATCTTTTATAATTGGAATGTAATTGTAGTTGAGTGAAGTTTGATGTAAATAAAATATTCTTTTAAAAATGGTAAAGTACCAGAATAAACAAACAGAAACAAAGAAACAACCCTTAAGGTGACAGATTTTCCTCAATGTGCAGGTATCCCTTCTTATATACCTCAAACATTCAACATCTAGCCATGCAAATTGATTACCTGAACCATAGTACTGGAAAGTAGAATAGCATGAAAAACTTAATTTTGTGGACATTACCTTTTTTTGTAATCAGCTACTGTATGTTTTATTTTAAATCTTTTGTTTTGGGTGGATTTTCTGCTCTGGAGGTATATGCACTAACAAAACATTTTCCTCCTTTCATATACGCATGTTAATTAGCAATGTGAGCAATATTTCCTACCATACTTCACTCCCGATATTTTTTGAGATGTTTGTATAAAATGGAATTTAAAGTTCACTTATGATTGTATATGAACCACAGAGGAGCCCATTTATTAATAAAAAAAACTTTTTTAATAGTTAAATGTAGAGGGAAAAAATAAAAAAAAAATTGGGAAACATTGTAAACAGCTTAAGTTTATTTTGTGTATGATCGAGGCACTCTGTTGCAGGAAGGTGTGTAATTGGGTTCTCTCTGCTTCCAAATGCACTCTTTCAAACCATTCATTATCCTGTGTATTTTTAATGTGGTTTTAGTAAATGTTGGTAGTAGCTCTGTTGAAGTAGGTAATTGTGTTATGTTTTGGGTGGCACACACACTTGGGGCATGGTAACCCAAATTTCATGTGCACGGTTTCCCTTTAGCCCACTGCCCAGATTTCACACACTTTCACCCTTTGTTCCCTTTGTAAAAGGAGTGGTATCTGTTTTGAGCTGCCAATTCAGATGATCAGAAATGCTGCTCTCCTCAGTATTGTCTTGTTAAAACGCATGCCATTTGGAACTTTGGCAGTGAGAAGCCAAAAGGAAGAGGTGAATGACATAGGGTATATATTCAATGAAAGTAAAATATTTATGCTTATATACTTTCTAGTTCTCAGAATAAGTTTAATAAGCTTTATGCCATGGGGCTGCTGCATATTTTATGTGAAGTTAAGAGAAAATTTGGGCATTTTTAGGTTGTGATAATGTGTTGTGTTTTTTTTTTAACTGTTAAATATGATTTCTGATCTTTGTGTAAGAACTGGAGTGTTCTTTAAATTTATTGAAACAGTGTTTGAGGAAGGGAAAACTGCACTGTTTGCTATTACAACAGTCCTACAAGTGCATGTCAAGTCACCCACTCTCTCAGGCATCAGTATCCGCCTCATAGCTTTACACATTTCGATGGGGAATATTGCAGCATCCTCAGGACTGACATCTGAGAAAGGCTCAAATCCACTTACTGCTCCTTGCTTGTTGACTTTGTTTTAAAATATTGTGCCTGGTGTCAACTTTTAAGCAACAGCACTGCCTAAAAGCAAGCAGAGAACAGAATCCCAGCACCATTCTATAGGCAACTTTTTAGAATTCAGATATAGTAAATCTGTTCGAGATTTATGATGTTTTATGTAAAAAAAATTTTGTACAACGTAGCTGAATATTTTTGTTTCATTTCTTTGATGTAAGGCGTGTGAACGTTCGTTTGAATATCACATGTTAAAGTCAGGTAATGGCACAATGGGTTCTGAGACCAGCTTCCCCCCCCTTCCTCCCATTTGCCTTGTTCCAAGCTCTTTCTTTTCAAATTACTTTTCAATATTCATAGGCAGATATTTAATTTTACTAATAAGCATCCTGTGTGAATGTATTAAAGAAGCCACTGTGTTTTAGTCTTATAGTTTGCAGAAGTATAAAGCTTCATTCTTCTTTGTCCCTCTTATTTGGTATGTTACAGTTATGTATTGAATCACAGAGATGGGAGAAAGTTGAAAGATATCTAAGGCTCATATCACTTGATTCTACAGTGGGTTGTATTAGAATTGAGGATGTGGCACATTAAAACTGGAACATGGGCAAACATAACTATGTTCCATTTAAAAATTGTATTTCTAATTATCTATTAAGTGGGTGAAAAATTAAGTTTGCATTTGTATTCCCAAGAGTTTCTAAAAATCACAAATCCATCTATACTTTCAAATCAAATAGCAAGAAGTAGAATAGCACAAGACAAAATAGGTTAAATGTGTTCTTTGATGGAATCAGAGGCATATTGTTTTCATTCCTAATATAGGGCTAGATTTTCTAGCGAATTGGCTGTGTCCCAGTACTTACAGTACTTACTTGTTTCTAAGTCTTCTATTCTGAGAGATTTTAATAGCTTTGTAAAATGCACTGACTGATCAGTAGCTTTGGCCACAGAAAACATAATCAATTTCTGATACATTTGGCAGGCCATAGAATAATGGTTATATAGCAAGCAATGACTTTATGGCACGTTTTAAAAATAGCATTCAAATATACTTTTTGACAGAAATGTGAATTCTCACATTTATAAGGTATTCTCTTTCTCTCCTACCTGCCCTCCCCTTTAAACAAAAATCAACTTTCTAATATGTAGATTTGTTTAATCTTTTCCTTCTGAATTGTATCATGTTTATAGAACTGTGAGAATTCTAGGTAGACAAATTAGGAAAATCAGAGTATTTTTCTAAGCCAGGAACTTCAAATAAAGTTTTCAATTTGTAGACTGAGAGAACTTTTGTAGTTACGATTGCTTTGAGTGATTTTAATTTTTTTATGGCATCATGATCATCAATTTCAAATCCAAGTAAATTAGTACACCTTTAACCTGGCTTATTTACCAAAGTTGTAATCTGTTTAAGAACAGGATGCCAAAAGCATCTTTCATTTTACAGAACGATTTGGATATCTCTGTTGTATAAGCGTCATCTTAAAGTTTAAGGGTAAGAAGAAAAAAGGAAGCACTTACACTGCAGGGTGTTCTGAATACAAGCCACGAAAAGAAAAAAAGTTTTTTTTTCAGGAAGGTGGTAAGGGAGAGCATGCATATTTCTTGTTTTAACCAAATACCTTCTTTATGTAAGGTTCTCTGTTGAATTACATAAGTCCTACGGCAAGAAATAGGGAGATACTAGGAAAAGCAAGCTTTGTTAACCTACTTAGTAATTTCTTTTGGCGTAGGTTTGTTTGGGTTATTCTTGGAACCAAAGGAAAACAGGCATGTTGAGGTTTTATTCGATGTATATTATGACATTGAAGTAATGGAATGTTTTTAAGTAAAATAGATTTTACTTTCAAAGCATATGAAATAAGGACATTTCTGCCTATTAAATGTTCATTTTTTATGGCACTTACTATAAATTCAGTAGCATTGTACTGAAATTAGAAATTGTGTTATCAGAAATAAATCATATTTTGAAAAAGGTATGTAAATGCCAAGTGATATGACTCTTTTGGCATAGTAGCTTGGTACATTCAGCTTTCAGAAACTTTGAGAAGGCATAGTTTGGCACCTATTAGTAGTTATTTTTCTTACAATATCCCCAGATTTAGATAATTTCCCTACTTGTATGTGTGTCACTTTTAATTCTAAAGGCATAAGAATCATGGTAACTTTTAGAAGTGGTCCTTTCTTGCTCATTTCAGTTTTGTGTTAATTTCTAGTTACTGACCTATGACTGTATTTCCTTTCAAACTATCAGTGGTTATATGTACCACATTTGTTGAATTAGTTATCTTAAAACTCACACAATTGGCTCAGCGTTGATGTGTCAAACAATGGCTTTGCTTCTTAACAGGCTTAGTTTCCTGCTACTTGTTTCAGTGTTGATACAATAAGTGATGCAGTAGTCTGGGTGTGTATGTATTAAGAAGCTGTACTGTTCTTTCTCTGTGCTTAACTTGCTAAAAATATATTCCCTTACCTATGAAATTCCTGAGCGGTGCTCTGCCAACTTTTTTTGGGGGGGAGGAGTTTGGATGGCTGTATTACTGCACACTGGATCTGGAATTGTTCAGTGTTGTGAGTGGCAAATTTCTTAAACACCAGCAGCACTGAGAAGTGCACTATGGGCATTCGTACAGTTGTCCAAATGCAAGCAATTCTTTCATCTAGGAGAAGTTGAGGAATAGAGTTCATTGGAGTACTTGGAATATTTTGAGGAGGATGAACGTTTCAAATTTGGCTTTTTTACCTCTGGATGGGGTGGTATGGAGGGAGATTTTTTTTTTTTTTTTTTTTTAAAGAGAAAGCATGTTTGTACCTTCTCTTTCGGAAAGGCCAGGGTGTTGGTCATATTCACTATAGGTTAATTTATATCTTCTTTTGTGATTTCTTTCAACCATAAAACAAGTGCCAACTAATTGTCCACGAGACGATCTACTCTTCAACTCAATTTACCATTTGAATAGGGAAGGATTCATTTATTCTCATTATTTGGCATTAAACTAATTTATTATTTTGCATAAATTTGAGTAATTATGTGGCCTATAAAGTGTTTTTGTAGCGAATTTAATAGTTGGAAAGAAAAGCACTTGAGTTTAAAACTGAGCAAGATATTTTGGTAATTTTTCCCCTGAATACATAGTAGTTTCTATTGATGTCCCAAAACAAATTCTCCTGTTTTAGGTTGTATATTTACTTTGCTTTTGTCCTAAGAAAATGCCAAGCACTAAATCAATTTGTTACTGTGTTCCAATAATCAGTTTAAAATCTAAGATCTTTCTTTTTTCTTTTCTTTTTTCTTTTCTTTTTCTTTTCTCTTCTTTTCTTTTCTTTCTTTCTTTCTTTCTTTCTTTCTTTCTTTCTTTCTTTCTTTCTTTCTTTCTTTCTTTCTTTCTTTCTTTCTTTCTTTTGAAGATTTAATGAAGTGCCATGTAATTGTAGCTAGTAGTGTTTAATGTTTAATAGACTGGTTCTGTGGTGTTCTAATCATTTAACACTCTGTCATCCTTGAGAAAGTGGTTCTTTCTTACTGAACACATTCTCTCTGACAAAATCACCAGCTGCTTTATTTTTCTATTTATTACAGTTAAACAGTTGATGAGGTCTGAAACTTGACCAAACTGCTCAGCTGAGATGTTTTTCCACAATAGACACTGTACAAATGTGCGTGTATAAGGACACAGTTGGGTGGTAGTATTTTTTCGTTAATGTGAACATTGATTAAACAAAGCAGTCCTGCCTTTTAAATCTTGTGGCAGCTCAGAAGGGAGGTGCTTAAGAACCTTAACTACTATGTCAGATGACAAAATACTTTTTTCCATTTTGGAGATTGGGTACTGCTCACACATGATGTATAGGGCTAAATATATGCTTGTTTCCTTGCACCTGTGTACTTCCTCTTCTCTCCCTCCCTTTCCTTCCCCTGTAGGCAATAAATGGCCATTTTGCAACTGCATACCTTTGTCTTGGTTTTTTACTCTTTATCTGTGCAGTATGTGTCTGCTTTTAGGTGAGTATATCTCTTGGAAAGTTGAAGTAGGAAGCCAAGGTAATTCAGGCAAAAAATTACAAATTTATGCTACATTTTTTTTTTCTCTGACGAACTGCTTAAACAATACTTTGTTTAGAATAGATTTGGAAGTTAGCTATATTTACGACTTGCTTTGGCTGAAGAAATCTGAGCAGAGAGGGACATGTGTCACTTCTGAGTGAAGCTTTAAGACCCAGTGTGCAATTTGCCATATTCCCTTCTCTTGTCTTGGTGATAATGTGGAAGCCTGAGTTGAGATCTACCTTCCCATCCTAGATCTTTGAGTGACTTTGATGAGCAGAGCTCCCCTGCCACCATGCACAGAGCATGTAGTTTGAGTGAGAACTGCCAAATCTCAATGTCTTCACAAACTGAAGTTTTGTTATTGCAGTATGAGCTAGCCCATCCTGATCTACAGTCATCAGATCTGCCCAGTTACTGACATAAACCACTCTTAATAGGTGGACCTCTCAAGACCCAGAGTAAACTCATTCAATAAATATTCAAGTATCTACTATGAACAAGCTGCTTTGGGGATATAAAGTTGGACAGGTTCCCTGTCTAAGTTCCATTTATGACACAGAAAACATCAATGTATTTTAGTCATAGTAAAGGTATCTAAAATCTTAGAATCTTGGAAGGGGGGAGGGAAAGGGCACACAGTGAAATAATTAGTAATTTTGAAACTATGGGGATATTCAGTAGAAAATTGATTTTAAGACACGGTGTGATTGAGACCAGATTGTTCTTGAAGAGCATGAAACAAACTGAGCTATCCAGTTTAACAAGGGCTTAGGGAAGATAATGGCAGATTCTCCTGGAACAGATTGCGAACATTGACAAATCTCTAGGCTAAAGACTCAGTACCTACGAATTGGTCCTTTTTACCCAGGATCCAGTACAAGCCTGTCACTGACCCCAAGAACCCTCTCTTTTTAGAGGCCTTGATGTTGGCCAGCCTTTAGGAAGTACTCCAAAAGTAGAGTCACTTGAAGTGTATCTTGAAGGGACCAGGTGTTGAGACACTGGCTTATTAAGCAGATACTCCTAAAATAGTGCAATCAAGACACTCACCAAGTGTCCTTGCATTCCACCATGTGACCTTGATCAAAATGTACCCTTCTTGGTAAAATAGGTGTAAGAAATGAAATAATTCAAAAAGCAGACACCAAGACCAGCTTGCATACGGATCATTTATTTGGAGAAGTGATCCCAGCAAAGAGTAGGGTAGGAATAATGGAATAAGGAAAACCAAGTCAAGGGTACAATTTTGAGCTGAGCGCCTCTGTGGGCAACTGGGGCGTAACCTTGCTATTGGCTCTTTGGGAGCTGACTAGAATGCACCTCAAAATTGTCTTCATGAGGGATGGGAGAGGAGAGTATGGGCTCCCATGAGAAAAGGGTGTTCATTCTTTTTCCTATGTTTGTGCATCTGTTGTGCTGAATCCAATATAATAGTGGATAAATGGGGCGGTGCAGAAAGCAAAAGGTAAAGTGCTGTTAAACTTGTCTGACATTGGTTGCCAAGCTATGATGTGGGTAAGGAATGAGCTGAGAGGATGTGAGGCAGAGCACAAGAGGAGTCTGACACGACGCACTCATCTCAACAAAATACGGAGTAGGAGAACAAGGTACAGTCCATTGTTGCAACTGACTCAGAGGCTATGATTAGTATTTGTCACCTTCTCTCTTGCAGATTTTACTCAGCTTTGCACCAGCACACCATTGGGTCTAGATTGCTTTTCTAAGGTTTGGTAATCCAGACCTTCATCCCCATGAGATGTTTTGTGCTTGTTGGGCATGTTTATGGAGTTTGCCCAGTCATCCCTACACATGAAAGAACCAAGAGCTGCCCCATGAATCCCTTGGATTCTAGATATGCTCATTCCTGCCTCCCATTGTGTAGCAGCAACCCTACCTTCTCATGTTAATATGATGTATCTTTTTTTTTTTTTAATGTTTGTTTATTTTTGAGAGAGAGACAGTGTGAGTGGGGGAGGAGGAGAGAGAGAGAGGGAGCCACAGAATCCAAACTAGGCTCCAGGTTCCCAGTTGTCAGCACAGAGCCTGATGCGGGGCTCAAACCCACGATCCATGAGATCATGACCTGAGTCGAAGTCAGCCGCCCAACTGACTGAGCCACTCAGGTGCCCCTATGATGAATTTTCTATACCAGCATTGTGAGCCCCAAATGACCCCTTCCTGGGGACAGCCTACGTCCAATGCCTGGGATGTTAATGAGTATTATTAAGGTTCAGTCTTAGTCCACCTCGGCACCTCTGAAGTGCCATCCCATCCTCAGAGTTTTCAACTAATTGCACATTAATCTCTATTTCAGAATATGCTTCCCAAGGAACACAACCTGCCACATCAAATTTCAAGGAATCATGCCAGCAGCAGGTTTTGACTGCCTCCAGGACTTCTTGCTAAGACTTAGATCTTGAATCACAGTAGAGTGCCACCGTGCCAATAAATTGTTCCTTATGCAGTCTTCCTTAGGTCTCTCAGATATAACACTTTCAAGATCCACTTCCATGTGTTTCTTTAGTCCTTGGTCATAATGTTAGCCCAGGCCTTGGAATTCTCTGGATGTGGAAGCTAGTTTCTTCTGGCTTAAGTGTTGTATACCTCTGCTCAGGCAGTGCTGTGATGTCACCAGTTACTGATCTCAAGTTCAAAGAGGGCAGGCATGCGTGGATCTTAAGGAGGACAAGCAGTCTTTTGGGGCACCTTCTGCAAGTAAGAACTTTGCAAGTCATGCAGGCAAAGCGAGGGTTTGAGGGTTCAAGGACATCTGGGAATTTGAACTTCTCTGGCTTTTCTACCAAATGTTCCCATCCCAGGTTTCTGAGTTTCACTTTGACAACCTTGAAGATTATGCTCATATTCATTGTGGCTCTGCTACTATTATATAAATCATGGGCCTGATTTTTAGCACTGTTTGCCCCATGGCTACTGAAATAATTATTAAGCACTGCCCTGGATTCACAGCATATCTTGAGTTATAGCTGGGTAATCTGAGCCTGTCATTTTATTTTTTCAAGATGTCTGAAGTCAGTTTTGAGAACCAGACAGCCCCGCAATTCTTATACTTAAAATTGTGCCATGCTATTTAAATGCTACTGCTTCTCATGTAGCCAGTGCTTCTCTTCCAACTGTACTTCAGATCTATCACCAGTGAAAGCATACTGGGGTCATCAACCAACAATGGAGTGACTACAGAGTGATCCAGGTCCAGAAGCATTTGCCTTGTTGGGCTACCTTTGTTAATTTTTGTCTTGGCCTAAGTTTCTCCAAAAGACAGCCTGGAAGATCTTGCAGGTAGTTGATGTTGGGATGTGATCTTAAGAAACAAGAGAGGACACTAGGAAGAGTTGAACAGGGAAAGAGGGAAAGCCAGTTCAGTGGTGAGTTCTTGAGCTGATCACTTCTGTGAGCAGCTGAGGCTTGATCCTACCAGGAACCCTCCAAAGAGCCAAGTAACATGCGCCTGTAAGTGTCTATCTGAGGAGTGGAAGGGGAGATTTATCCATTGGATCCTAGGCTCTCTTGGTCAAAGTTCACTTACCTGGATGTTAACTCTCACATATGTTCAGGCTCAGCTTTTATCCTCAAATATGACTTGGGGATCTTGAACTTCTGTTAAAACAAGCCAAGGCAATGTACTTAAAGTTACAATAGCAAATGATAAAGTTCTTATTAAAATAAATTTAGAGAACCCCTGTGTTTTCTAAGCATATTATATATACTTGTATCCCTTTATTGTAGATCATGGAAAATATGTAAATTAATATAAAAACTAGAATTTACTCATATAGAGTTTATTTTGTGCCAGGCAATATTTATATGCTTTATATATAAGAAATCATTTAATCTTCACAGCAACCCAGTAATATATGTACTGTAATTCTCTTAATTTTTTCAGGTGAGGAAACAGGCTCAGAGAGGTTAGTACTCAATAGCTATGTAATCTTGGTCATGAGTTGGTGTAGGAAACAGGAAAGGGCTCTGCAGCAGGTCAAGACTAGAGTGCAAGTGGCCCCTCCTATTGGGCCATGCAGAACTATGGCATTAGAGGTCCAGCTGCTGCTACACAGTGGGAGCAGGGAGGAATATATTTGGCATCTAGGTGGACATTTGGGTGACTCTTGGTATTTCCTTGCTCCATTTTGCTGTTAAATTGACAAGTGTAAGAATCATGGCCTGAAAAGGGCATGGTAACCAGGTTCTAAGTTACTCTACTAGATCAGCTACCAAGAGCAGTAGAGATGCTAGTTGAGAATGAGAGGAGGCTGAGGGTGAGTGGCTAGTGGAGGAGGGAGATGGTGAGTATCATTTGTAGCCACTGAAGAGCTGCAGCACAAAACTAGTTCTTCTTACTAATCTTTCCCTTGTAAGTTTTGGGGGGCAGAAGATGCAGATGCTTTCAAAATGTATTATATAAAACAAGTGACTGGGTGGCTCAAAGTGGTGTTGTGGTGTTCCCTCTTCAGGACTGAAACACTCTTTCATCTGAGAGGACTCTCCACTGAGAATGCTTCTGATAAGTCCTCTAGGCTGAGGAGGGACAACTGCCTTACCCAACATTATGCCCCATTCTGGGAGGAGTTACCCATCTGTGGCCAATGGCTGGTAAATGTAGGCTTAATAAGTTAATAAGCCTTCATATCAACATGTGACAATTCTGAATGGACATGGCCATCTCTAGAGTCCCCATGGCAGTGGTTGAGGTCTTTGTTGTGACTGCATTGATTTCTTTACTTCCCAGGTTTGATCCTGGCACTCTCCAAAAAACTTTCTGAATGCCAGTCTCCATCTCAAAATCTGTTTCCTGGAATATCCACATGGTAGGTAATTACAGTAGGCCTCTCAGATTGTTAGAATCTTAACTAAAGAAAACTATAGTACTTGACATATATGATAAGTTCCTAGTATGTATATGTGTATATATTTCATATATATGGGATATATTACATATATAAGTATATAAAACACTTAAAGAGGGGCAAAACATAGAAATAAACATGTAGCCCTTATTTAAAAGATCTGAACGTTAAATGGTGCAACTTACGGGGATTTATGGTCTCTATATGGATTTGGTTTAGAAGTGTCTATAATTAGAGATTGCATTAGTTAGGATTCAGTTGAAAAAACAGAAACGACTCTATTTTAGTCAAGATGAGTATAAGGTAGGGAATGAGTTAAATGGGGAGAAAAAAATGAAGTCAAACAGTGGATAGTAGGGCAAACCCGAGATTAGCTGCATCCAATAGCCACTACAGCCTTTAAGCCACTGGAAATCAGGAGAAGATGGGATTACTAGCTCCAAGAAAGTGGGTTTACCTGTCAGGAGCTAGAACCAAGGCAGGCACTGCCTGTGGGAGGTGGTGTCACAAAGGGAGGTTTATGTTTTGGGGCTGGGATCACAGAGAAGACTCAGGAGTCTGCTGGAAATGCTACCTGTAGCAGAAAGGCCCTGGCTTTCTTTCCCTTCTTCCTTAGAGTTTTCTACCATGTCTCTCATTGGCTAAACCTAGCCAGAAGTGACTGGCAAAGAAGCCTGAAAAATATTGCTAGCAGGGGTATATTCAGAATAGAGGAAAGACTGAGGAATGCATGTGGGAGCAAGCAAGAAAATATTTAGCACACACTTTTTTATTCTGTATCTGTTCTCATGCTTCTAGCCAATTTTTTTCTTATACTTTACCTGCATTGTCTTTTTTTATTTAGTGTGGTAAAAAACATAACATTTGTTGTCTTAACCATTTTTAACTGTTCAGTAGTGTTAAGTATAGTGTTAAGAAATCATTGCTAAATCCAATGGCTTCCTATGTTTTCTTTTAAACGTTTTGTAGTTTTAGATCTTACATTTCGGTCTTTGGTCCATTTTAAGTTAATTTTTGTAAATTAAGTAAAGTTTATTAACCTTAAGTAAAGGTCTAACTTCATTCTTTTGCATCAGATATTTATTTTTCCTTGCACTATTGAAAAGACTGTCCTTTCTATTGAGTGGTCTTGGCACCCTTACCAAAAATCATTTGGCTGTTTACATGAAAGTTTATTTCTGGGCTGGCTCTCTATTCTGTTCCATTGGTCTAAATGTCTGTCTTTGTGTCAGTACCACAATGTTTTGATTACTGCACCTTTGTAGTAAGGTTTGAAATCAGGAAGAGTGCATCTTCCAACTTTGTTCTTTTTTTTTTTTTCAACATTGTTTTGGCCATTTAGAATCCCTTGAGATTCCTTATAAATTTTAACATAGGCTTTTCTATTTTTTTAATGTAATTGAGATTTTATAAGGATTGCATTGAATCTGTAGATCACTTTGTGTGTGGACATCTTAACAACATTAAGTCTTCTAATCCATGAACATAGAATATCTTTCCATATATTTATATCTTCTTTTATTTCTTTTGACAATGTTTTGTAGTTTTCATCGTGTCTCTTACTTACTTAGTCAACTCCTAAGGATTTTATCCTTTTTGATGCTATTGTAAATGGAATTCTTTTCATAATTTCCTTTTCAGATTGTTCACGGTGAATGTACAGAGGTGCAACTGATTTCTGTGTGTCAACTTTATATACTGTTGATTTTCTGACTTCATTTATTGGTTCTAACAATCTTTTACTTTTGTAGAATTTCTAGGGTTTTCTACGTATAAGATTATCATCTGCAAATAGAAATAATTTTATTTTCTCCTTTCAAATTTAAATGCCTTTTATTTATTTTCCTTGCCTAATTTCTCTGGCTGGAACTTATATTACTATATTGAACAGAATTGGTAAAATTGAACATCTTTCCCTTGTTTTTAATCTTAGAGTAAAAGCTTTCAGTCTTTTACCTTTGAATATGGTGTTTACTGTTGGTTTTCATATATGGCTTTTATTATGTTGAGTAGTTTCCTTCTATTCCTAGCCTTTTCAGTATTTATATCATGAAAGGATGTTAAAATTTGTCTTCCTTAAGTTGTAAAGTTAGGTTGTTGTTTTGAGCTTTACAAAAAAAGAGAAATCATAGCTATAAATGTCTCCCTTAGTACTGCTTTTATCACATTCCGTAAGCTTTGGGGTGTTGTGTTTTTATTTTCATTTGTCTCTAAATATTTTCTAATTTCCCTTGTGATTTCTTCTTTGTTCCATTAGTGGTTAAAAATGTGTTGTTTAATTTCCACAAATTTGTGAATTTTCCAGTTTCACTTGTTGATTTTCTAAGTTTGTCCTGTTGTCTGAGAAGATAGTTCATATGGCATCTATATTGACCTACTGCCTCTGGCCTCCTAAGTTTCTGATGAGAAATCTCTTGATAGTCTTAAGAGTTTCTCTTTGTGTTTGGCTTTTGAAAGTTCATTGAGCTTCTTGGATGTTTATATTTATGTCTTTATCTTATTTTTAATTTTTCAAAATATTTTTGAGAGAGAGAGAGAGAAAACGAGTGCAAGTGGGGGGGAGGGGCAGAAAGAGAGGGAGACACAGAATCTGAAGCAAGCTCCAGGCTCTGAGCTGTCAGCACACAGAGCCCAACATGGGGCTCGAACTCAAGAACCATAAGATCATGACCTGAATTGAAGTAGGATTGTTAATGAACTGAGCCACCCAGGTGCCCCTTTGTCTTTCATCTAATTTGGGAAGTTTTCACCCATTATTTTACCCAAATATTATATGTTCCCCTTTCTCTTTTTTTCTGGGACTCCTACAAAGTAGATATGTTAATCTGCTTGATGGTCTCCCACAGGTCCCACAGGCTTTTTTTTTTTTCCCTTTAATTTTTTTTTACCTTCCTCAGCCTTATAGTTTCCATTGTCCTATCTTCAAGTTCATTAATTCTTCCTTCTGCCTGCTCAAATATGCCTTTGAATTCTTATAGTGAACTTTTCATTCCAGTTATTGAATTTTTCAGCTCCATAATTTCATTTTAGTTTCTTTTTTGGTTTTCTATCTATTTATTGATACTTCCAATTTGTATATACATTTTTTCTTTGCTTTATTCACATTTTTCTTTGTTCTTTTAGCATCTTTAAGACAATTGTTTTAAAGCTCTTTATAATAGATCTGCCACCAGGGCTTTTTCATTTCTGTGGTGTTGGTTGTGATCTCTCCTCTTTCATTTGTGATTTTATCAATTTGGGTCCTCTCTCTTTTCTTTTTGAGAAGTCTGGATAGGGGTTTATTCTTTCAAAAAAACAGTCCTTAGTTTCATTGAACTGTTCTACTGTTGTGTTTTTTTTTTTTTTATTCTATGTTGTTTATTTCTGCTCTAATCTTTATTATTTCCCTTCTTCTGCTGGCTTTAGGCTTATTTGCCATTGCTTTTCTTGCTTTTCTAGCCCTTTTAGGTGTAAGGTTAAGTTGTGTATTTGGGAGCTTTCATGCTTCTTCAGATAGGCCTGAATTACAATGTATTTTCCTCTTAGGACTGCCTTTGCTGCATCCCAAAGGGTTTGAACTGTCATGTTTTTATTTTCATTTTTTTCCGCATATTTTTAAATTTTTTCCTTAATTTCCTGGCTAACCCATTCATTCTTTAGTAGAATGTTCTTTAACCTCCATGTATTTGAGGGCTTTCCAACTTTTTTCTCATGGTCAATTTCAAGTTTCATAGTGTCATGATCTGAAAATATGCATGGTATGATCTTGATATTTTTGTACCTTTTACGGGCTTTCAATATGCAGATATCTTTAGGTCTAAATGAGTCTCTTTTTTAAAAAATATATTTTAAGTTATATTTATTTATTTTGAGAGACAGAGAGAGAGTGGGGTAGGGGCAGAGAGAGAGAGAATCCCAAGCAGTCTCCGTACTATCAGTGCAAAGCCCAATGTGGGGCTCAAACCCATGAACTGTGAGATCATGACCTGGGCCAAAATCAAGGGTTGGACACTTAACCAACTGAGCCACCCAGGCACCCCTAAAATGAGTCTCTTACAGGCAGCATATAAATGGTATTTTTTTTTTTTTTAAGTCTATCCCAATACCCTATGTCTTGATTGGGGCACTTAGTCTATTTACATTCAGAATGATTATTGAAAGATATGAATTTAGTGCCATTGTGTTTGTTATCTATAGATTTTGTGTTTCTGGTGATGTTTTCTGGTCCTTTGCAGTCTTTGCTGTTTTCCACTTAGAGTCCCTCTTAGAGTTTTTTTTTTTGTTTTTTTTTTTTTATTATTTTTTTTATGAAATTTATTGACAAATTGGTTTCCATACAACACCCAGTGCTCATCCCAAAAGGTGCCCTCCTCAATACCCATCACCCACCCTCTCCTCCCTCCCACCCCCCATCAACCCTCAGTTTGTTCTCAGTTTTTAACAGTCTCTTATGCTTTGGCTCTCTCCCATTCTAACCTCTTTTTTTTTTTTTTCCTTCCCCTCCCCCATGGGTTCCTGTTAAGTTTCTCAGGATCCACATAAGAGTGAAACCATATGGTATCTGTCTTTCTCTGTATGGATTATTTCACTTAGCATCACACTCTCCAGTTCCATCCACGTTGCTACAAAAGGCCATATTTCATTTTTTCTCATTGCCACGTAATATTCCATTGTGTATATAAACCACAATTTCTTTATCCATTCATCAGTGGATGGACATTTAGGCTCTTTCCATAATTTGGCTATTGTTGAGAGTGCTGCTATGAACATTGGGGTACAAGTGGCCCTATGCATCAGTGCTCCTGTATCCCTTGGATAAATTCCTAGCAGTGCTATTGCTGGGTCATAGGGTAGGTCTATTTTTAATTTTCTGAGGAACCTCCACACTGCTTTCCAGAGCAGCTGCACCAATTTGCATTCCCACCAACAGTGCAAGAGGGTTCCCGTTTCTCCACATCCTCTTCAGCATCTGTAGTCTCCTTACTTGTTCATTTTGGCCACTCTGACTGGCGTGAGGTGATACCTGAGTGTGGTTTTGATTTGTATTTCCCTGATAAGGAGCGACGCTGAACATCTTTTCATGTGCCTGTTGGCCATCCGGATGTCTTCTTTAGAGAAGTGTCTATTCATGTTTTCTGCCCATTTCTTCACTGGGTTATTTGTTTTTCGGGTGTGGAGTTTGGTGAGCTCTTTATAGATTTTGGATACTAGCCCTTTGTCCGATATGTCATTTGCGAATATCTTTTCCCATTCCGTTGGTTGCCTTTTAGTTTTGTTGGTTGTTTCCTTTGCTGTGCAGAAGCTTTTTATCTTCATAAGGTCCCAGTAATTCACTTTTGCTTTTAATTCCCTTGCCTTTGGGGATGTGTCGAGTAAGAGATTGCTACGGCTGAGGTCAGAGAGGTCTTTTCCTGCTTTCTCCTCTAAGGTTTTGATGGTTTCCTGTCTCACATTCAGGTCCTTTATCCATTTTGAGTTTATTTTTGTGAATGGTGTGAGAAAGTGGTCTAGTTTCAACCTTCTGCATGTTGCTGTCCAGTTCTCCCAGCACCATTTGTTAAAGAGGCTGTCTTTTTTCCATTGGATGTTCTTTCCTGCTTTGTCAAAGATGAGTTGGCCATACGTTTGTGGGTCTAGTTCTGGGGTTTCTATTCTATTCCATTGGTCTATGTGTCTGTTTTTGTGCCACCTCTTAGAGTTTCTTGCAGGGCTGGTTTAGTGGTCACAAACTCCTTAAGTTTTTGTTTGTCTGGGGAAGTCTTTATCTCTCCTTCTATTCTGAATCCCAGCCTTGCTGGATAAAGGATTCTTGGCCACATATTTTTCCTATTCAGCACATTGAATGTTTCATGCCACTCCCTTCAGGCCTGCCAAGTTTCAGTGGACAGGTTTGCTACTACCCTTATGTGTCTACCCTTGTAGGTTAAGGACCTTTTGTCCTTAGCTGCTTTCAGAATTCTCTCTTTACCTTTGTATTTTGCAAGTTTCACTATGGTATGTCATGGTGTTGACCTGTTTTTGTTGATTTTGAAGTGAGTTCTCTGTGCCTCTTGGACTTGGATGCATGTTTCCTTCCCCAGATTAGGAAAGTTGTCAGCTATAATTTGTTCAAATAAACCTTCTGCCCCTTTTTCTCACTCTTCTTCTTCTGGGACTCCTATGATGTGGATATTGTTTCATTTCACAGAATCACTTAGTTCTCTAATTCTCCCCTTGTGATTTAGTAATTTCCTTTCCCTCTTTTTTTCAGCTTCATCATTTTCCGTAATTTTATCTTCTATTTCATCTATTCTTTCCTCTGCTTCTTCAATCCTTGGTGTCACTGTATCTAGTTTATTTTGCTTGGCATTTTTTTTTTCATTTTTAAATTTATCCTGACTAGTTCTTGGGGTCTTTGATCTCTGCAGCAAGAGTTTCTTTGCTGTCTTCTATGATTTTTTCAAGTCCAGCTATTAGTCTTATGACTGTTACTCTAAATTCTTGTTCAGATACATTGTTTATATCTTTTTTTGAGCAAGTCTCTGGTTGTGATTTCTTCTTGACCTTTATTTTGGGGAGAATTCCTCGACTTGTCATTTTGGCTAAGTTTCTGTTTTTGAGTGTTTTAAAAGCTTGTTATGTGTTCTGCACCTGAGAGTACTACTGTATTAAAAAGGGCCTGGGACAGGGCCTGACACTCCTAGAAGTGTTTCTGGTGTATGCTGTGTGCACTCTGCTGTTGTGTTTTGGATGCTCTTTCCCACTTGTCAGTCCTCTGCAGAGCTCTTCCTTGCTTGCCGTGGTGGAGTGTTTGGACCTTTAACTAGGTGCACTTTGATTTGTCTGTTGAAGTAACTCTGGGGGGAAAAAAAGGTGGGGGGAGCCTGATCCTAGAAAAAGAAAAATGAAAGGAGAGAAAAGAAAACCAAATATAGAATAAAAAAACTATAATGCTGATTCCAAGGAAAGAGAAAGGAAAAAAAAAAGGAAAGAAAAGAATAAGAAAAAAAAGAAAGAGAAAAGAAGGGAAAAGAATAGAATAAAAAAGCCTGATTCAAAGAAAAAAAAATATATATATATATAATAAGAGATGACAAAAAAAATCAGAAACTATGAGCCTGATTCCAAAAGAAAAACAGAAGGAGGAGGAAAGAAAGAAAAAAAGAATTGTCTGTTGGTGCCTGGGGGTGGTGATTGTGCTGGTCTGGAGGAGAGGCTGGCTACGTATTGGGTCAGTAAGTCTTGCTCCAGTAAATAAGCAGTTGTTAGGCATGGAGAGAGCAGGGTTTGGGGTAAGTGGGTCCCACCTCCACTGGGGGCCACTTCACTGCTCTCTGAAGTCCAACCATGTTGGTGATGGTGGGAAAATGGTGTCACACCCCAATCTCTCCTTCCTGGACTGGGGATCTCAACCCATGCTATTCAGGTAGCCCTCACAGAATAGCGAGGGCAGCTCGGCCAGGTCCTTTAAGACTAACAGTTTTGAATCTCAGCCATGCACCAAGGAGAAGGCGCAGGCGAATTGTGGTGCGGGGCAAACTAGGTCTTTTTCAGAAAGTGTTTCTGTTTATTTCTTTCCCGTTGAATGAGCCATACTTTCCTGTTTCTTTGTATGCTTTGTGATTCATTTGTTGTTGCTTTTGAAAACTGGATATTTAAATGTATAATGTGGTAATTCTGAAATCAGATTCTCCCTTTCTCCGGGGTTTGCTGGGTTTTGTTTTGTTTTTGTTTTTTGACGGTTGTAGGCTATTTCTGTGCCACAGATCAGCCTGAGGTCTTGATGTGTTATTAGATCTTTTGTGAGCCTGTGCCTTTCCCTAGGCATGCAGGGTCATTTTATAATTTTAGCTGTAGATATGGTTTTTTTGAATGTCGTAGTCTTTAATGTTCTGGAGACTCCCAGAAGGAGAAAAAGAGAAAAATGAAAGGGGGGAGGGGATGCTACTGGCCCTTTAAATACCTTGGAAGTCCCTTCAGCCAGAGCAGGAGGGCTTGCAACTGTGAGGGGAGTTACCATAGCATTGGCTGTGTTACTTTGTTTCTTTGCACTGCTGTGATCAGAAGCAGCACTCAAAGCACAGATCACCAATATTTGAAGGACGGGATTCTTTTTGCTCACCCTGGCTCCAGAGAGCTGTGTGTACTGCTGCCTGCCATATAGCTGGGGCAAGGCAGCAGCTACTGTGCTAGGACCTTACATTGACCAAAATTAATCACACTTTGTCTTCCAAAGCCTCTCCCGGAAGTTGCAATAGTCTTCAATAGGCTCCAGAGTTCTAAAAACTTACATCAGACAATTTTCTGCCAGTGCAATTGTTGTCTAGGTGGGGAGACAGATTCCTGGTGTTTTCTACTCCACCCTTTTCCCAGGATCCTCCTCCACTTCTAACTATTTTTAACATCAATGTGACCACAATCTATTGCTGATACATAACAGGATGCAACTATCCTTTATATGAATATGCTCCCTTCACCAAAGAATTTCTTAATACTGTGGTGAAAGGAATGTATTCTGGACGATTCAAATTGAGGGTATGGTTGGGAGCGGCTAAGCAGTTTGTATGTTATGAATCTACTCCAAATTCCCATCTCTAGGATTCTCTAGACTCCTTAGCCTATGCTATGCTACCCAGTATGGTATCTACTAGCCTCATGTGGTTATTGAACACTTGAAATAATGATTTTAAATATATATATTGGATTCAGATATGGGTACTAGAAAATTAGAAAACATGTATGTGGCTCACATTATATTTCTGTCTGGTAACGGTGTTCTTCAGTGTGCCAGGAAAGTTCTTCCATCTCTGCTTTATACCTTTTTAGCTTTATTTTACTAAGCTAATAGGTGGTTAATGCTACCCCTAGTGCTTGAGCCAACACATTGAATCCTGAATTCCAGGTAAGTATAGCTTTGTCAATAAATTCAATGTGATCCAATCTTTATTTCATTCTAAATACCTTTGAATATATTTTTCTATGGTCTGAATGATTGTGTCACTCCAAAATTTATGTTTAAATTCTAACCCCCCAAAGATGATGATATTAGGAAGTGATGCCTTTGGGAGGTAGTTAAGCCATGAGGGTGGATCCTTCATGAATGGTACTAGTGCCTTATAAAAGAATATCCAGAGAGATTCTATGCCCCTTCTACAATGTGGGGACACCTTAAGAAGGTGCCATCTATGAATTAGGAAGGGGGCCTTCACCAGAAGGTGACCATATTGATACCTTGATCTCGGACTTCCCACCTCCAGAACTGTAAGAAATAAATGTCTGTTGTTTATAAGCCATCCAGTCTGTGGTACTTTGTTATAGCAGCCCAAACAGACTGACATTTTCTCATACATGTTCCCCATATTTCTTTCAATACAAATTGACAGAATTCTGCAACCCCTTTTGTGTATTTTCTATCTTTTATTGGAGCAGGTCCTCACTTTTCCATCTGGGCTGTGTTGGGTGGAACTCTTGTTGTGAGACTAGAGAAAATGATGGGTGGTTAGCATGGCTTCTGCAGAGATTAAGCATTCTCTTCTCAGGCAATTGCCACAAGTGAAGTCATGTAAATGTTTTTATGCAAGTGAAAATTGGGGTGTTGACTTGGCCAGTTGACAAGAGGGGAACTGCTTCTGCTAAGTAGGAAGGTCCAAGGAGTTGGAGAGTTCACAGGCTCTACTGTCTACCCAAATGTCACCATCCAAAGTCTCAGTGAAACACTCTTTCCTATCCAGGGCCCTTAACTTAGCATAAAATACTTTTTTTCCTAATGTATTATTTATTTTTTGAGCGATAGCATGAACAGGGGAGGGGCAAAGAGAGGGGGATCCTTCAGAGGGAGGATCCGAAGCGGGTTCCTCACTGATAGTGCAGAGCCTGATGCAGAGCTCAAACTCATGAACTGTGACATCATGACTAGGGCTGAAGTTGGATGCTCAACCAAGTGAGCCACACAGATGCCCCTTAGCATAAAATACTTGACAAGAAATTTAACTAATATTGCGGCAAATTTGAATCCTGTATTATTAAGACTTGGGCCTGATTTTCAGCCATGTCTGTCCTATGGCTATAGGACTATAGAATGTGACTACATAGCTTAGGATTTTGTCTTAAAACTTCAAGGTGTTAGGGTTATCTTTGTGAATACTCTTAATAATTCTTGTTAATCAAGATTATTATAATGGTTGAGTGTATCAGTTACTTAAACAAAGCCTCGTCTTTACCCTGTACTTTGTCTCAAGAAAACACAGCTTATAGTTGAAGTAACTATGATGTCACTAATGCCACAAATTACTAGTGTAAGGTCTTCACTGCATTTGTCAAACAGATGATAACTCAATCCCAGTTCCATGTTGAGTATCAGTCTCCTGTGACCATTCCCGGTATGAAGACTGTATCGGTAAGGAGCCATTCAGGGAAGTAGAAACCACTCTGGATATACACAAACAGAAGAGATTCAGTGCAAGGTATTCATTACACAGGTAATGGAAGAACTGAGAAGCCAAATAAGTAAATACTGAGGCAATCCTGAAGTTGGGAAAAGCAGGGAACTGCTACCATCATTTTGGTGGATGGAGTGTAGGGGGGACAGAGTGCTACCAAAGCTCAGAAACTGGGCTATATAGTAGGAGCTGGAACCTCTCAGTGGCAATCTTGTAAGATCTGAAATACATAGGAATGATTGTCCCATGGGAGCTGATGTCATGGAGGAAATAGCCACTGCCAGGGATGCCACCAAAGCAAAGAAAGAGAGGGCAAGATACCCTGGCTTTTTCTCTTCTCCCACCTGCATATATCCCAGCAAGGCTTCCCATTTGCCAAGTCTAGTAAGATGCCACTTGTCAAGAGAGCCTGGGCAATGTAGACCCTGAGATGTAGGCAGAACTAGGGAAGATTGGGAATGGATCTGAGAGCAAGCAGGCAGATGACCAGTTCAAGAAGCATATCCCTTTCCTTTAACTGTGTACACACTCAGTGGGGTGGTGGCTTCATAAAGATGATATGGTACAGACCTTGCTTCAGAAAAGCTTGCAAATATATGGCTGTATTTATGTCATTAGTATTAACAGCATGAATAGTAGATGGATTTTGTAGCATTATTTCCTGGTAGGACTGCCTACATATTTTTTATATATAGAAGAAATTATCATAGATATCTTATGGGAGGCATGAAATTACTTAAAAGAGCAAGCTTGTAAATAAGATTCTATCTAAGCAGTTCTCCTTATTCTGACTACTTTATACAAAACTTAGCCTGTTAAGTGAGAAAATAAGAAAACTCAAAGAACAACACACACCTTCCCTCCTGTAAGCTTGGCTTTCTTTAGTAATTTGTAACTACATAGCCAAGGTGATCTGTCTAAATTTAGTAGTACCACAGATGTGCTATTAAACATACAGAGAAAAAATAGTATGGAAAATCCTGCTTTAAGATACTGATTTCTGTGGAAACTTTAATCTTTATTTTTAGTATTTCCACATCTACAAAATATTCTATGGAGGGAAAAGGGGTTCCCTTCTTTTAAGAGTCTTATTCAAAGCCAAAAATACTGTTGGGAAACTTTTTGCTTAGGCCTTTTTTAATAGTTTGTGGACTGTACCTACCAAAAATCAGATAAATTTGAAAAGTTTGCATTCTATATCAAGCTTCAAAAAAAAAAAAAAAGGACTTTGTGTTTTGAATATGTGAATTCTTTACTCTGTGATCAGGAAGTTAGACTCAGGCATTGAATTAATAATCCATGGAACAGCTTCCATTTTTTTCCCTCCAGTGGAAGGGAAAAAGTTTTGTTTGAGAGGCTGACAGTGTGAGAATGTACCACTTCTTTTAATGCTCCAGACTGGGTTTCTCCTCGACACAATTGGCCAGTTATTTCTGAAGAGCTGTGGATGCTATCCACACGACCAGGTTCTCCAGTTGACATGGGAATGCCTTCCATTAGAACGAGGGGATAGCTTTGGTAATCACCATAAACCTCTGGCTTTACAAACAGCTTACAAACCATGTGACATTAAATATTGGATTCAGTACGAAGAAGGCAAAAATGAATGTTTCTTCTACTCTCTTGATGAAGGCCAGCACATAGGCATACTTTTGGGGAAAAAAAAAATAGAGCCATTAGGAGATTCATAGGGAAAAGTTAGGGAGGTGAGAGGATACCAAAAACTAGGTTCTTTTTGCAACTTCGTATTTTTGGAGTTTCATCTTTGCATAGTGCAGTCCATGTTTATTAAATTAATTCATTAAAGAAGACTTAGAAATATGATAGCCCTTCAAATATTGGAGAATTATTACCATATGGAAGAATAATTATCGAGACCCTCTTTAATAGCCTCCCTTTGTTCTTAATTTTCCTCCCCTTAAAAACACACTGAACAATAAATGCAAGAGTTTAAAAATTGTTAGAAATGTTTAGGAATTGACTACATAGGGACTTCCTTGCTACCATTCCTGGAAACACCGTAGGAAAAAATATGGTTTCTGTAGATGAACAGGTTAGATGACCACTAACTGACCACTAGTTGGCTTCCCAACTCTGGCACTAAGAATTATAGAATCTTCAGTTTTCACTGTTATTCAGATAGTCATGTTCATATTCATTAATAAAAAGTATCTTGAAAATATTCAAAGAATTAAAATATAAGTGGGGCTGAAGGAAACATAATGACAAATTTATGTAATAAATTGAAAAAATATATATAATTGAATAAAAATATATAATTGAAAAATAGTTGAACTCTTGACATAATTAAGCCTCTTTCATTCTGCAGAAAGTTCATTACCCTCTCATCTTGAAGGAGAAGGTGGGAAATAAATTTGACAATGAAGGAAAGGGAAGACGACTTGTTTTTTTTTTCCTTCGTGTCTTACTCATGCACTCATTTTTTTTTTTTAAGTTTATTTATTTTGAGAGAGAGAGAGCGCGTGTGAGCGAGCGCACACATGCATGCTTGGGGGAGGGGAAGAAGGGCAGAGAGAGAGGGAGAGAACCCCAAGTGAGCTCTGTGCTGAGCAGGCTCCATGCTGTCATAGCAGAGCCCAATGCAGGGCTGGACCTCACGAACCATGAGATCATGACCTGAGCCGAAATCCAGAGCTGATCTCTTAACTGACTGAGCTACCCAGGTGCCCCTACTCTTTCAGAGAAGCGTGTTAGTGGAGTAGTGAACCCAGAAGCCAAATATCTGCCAACTCTTAAGCATCAAACCACTGACCTTGGTCCTCATTTTATTGTACATTTCTGTCACATTCAATCATGATAATTCTGAGAACTTTCCATTTTCTTGGCCTTTGTGAACCTTCAGAAGAGTTGAAAAAGACATGGGAAAAACCATTTCTTTCCTATCTATCTTGTTCCTTTTCTTTCTCTCTCTCTCATACACTTGAATTATTCCAAGCATCAGCCATACTTGCTTCCTTTCCTATTCATTATTTCAGCCTTCATTTTTGCTTAGACGACTCCCATGTCTATCTCCACCCTTGATCTCTTTCTTTATTTTTACCCCTCTGTTTCTGACTGCTTCTCTAGAAATTCTTGGGCACATCTAATTTCACTATATTCCAAATTAAATAAATCTTTCCATTATTAGTCCTTTTCCTCCTCTTGGTTTTTTAGGTAACGTAACAGATTCCAGTCAAGGTTAGTCTATGGTTTGGGGAGCTGTGGAAAGAAAGAGGTCAATCAGATATATTACAGATGTGTGACCAGTTGGACTTGATAACTAATATCTTCCTCCAAATAATATTCATGTTATTAAGTACATAGCCATTATTACTAATTTAAGTTGTACAGAGGGTCATTGATAGACTATTTACTTTGCTGTTTTATAGTTTTACTTATAAGGGACTTCTAAAAGTTAAGTACTAAACTCCATCTGTCAACTCTATTTATTATGATTCAGGCTCTTAATTGTCTCAAATTCACCTTCTTCCGTTCTGTGGATATCTGGGAACTTAATCGCCACAGTTTGGGTGGTGGTGGTGATATGTGTATGCTTGCTATAGTGTAAGGACAATATATAGATAAAGGACAAGGAAAATTTTATCAACTGTAGACATTCATAAAAATGGAAAACTTATCAAGGAATTAATTGAGTCTATAACTCTGGTGCCTCTCCTCTGTATACTTCTTCCTCAAATTTCAAGCCACAATGAATGGAGTTTGTTATTGGCCTACACTGACCTTCTTTTTTTTTTTCTCTAATGTTATCTATGGGTATTCCTCTGACAAGATAACATTTTGAGTACAAATGGAATAAATGGAAATGGTTCTTTGTCTGACAGGGCTGAACTGTGTTTTAAACATCTGCTTTCTAAATACCTATTAAAGAACTCCTCCAAGTAGATGCCATTATCTATCCATGGAAATACTCAGCTGTCTGGAGGGACAAGTGTAATATCATATGGTCTCTCAGTGTTTCTTGCTGTGTCCTGAAAACAAATGCTAGAGAGAGAGAAATAAGATCCTTTCTGCTATATATGCCAAAGGCCTGAGAGTGCCTTATATTATAGTTTTTAAAAGCAAGTGTTGTATTTACTGGTCTATTTGCCAGAATTAGGCAATTACTATACACAATTCTAATCTTGCCTGTCTGAAAATGAAGTTGTGGGACTGTCCTGTTTTAATAGAATTGTGTACTCATGGGCAACCAGTTTTTCTCTAGTGACGGTGCCCTGTGTTTTTCTCAGGGATTCAAGGAGGAGAGTCTTATTGGAAAGAAGGAACAGGAGAACTATTTGCTGTGTTCTGCATTTCTGCTTCCCTGATCTGTGACTCAGAGAGGTGTCAAGAAGAGGGTCTGGGATGACTTTGAGAAGAAAGGAGAGAAAGTAGTTGGTTTTTTAGTGGTGGTGATGTTGAAGAACTGGTAATAGAAGAAAGTTCCAGGACCTGGTGGAAGCAATAAAAATGGTTTATCCCACATGTTGGTTGTAGGTTTATGCTAGTTAACATGCTATACCCACAGCACAGCTATTGTATTTGCACTCGTGTTATAACTATGAATATGTAACAGCTTTTTTTAAATCAATAGCAGTTTTTTAAAAATGTTTTTCAGAATGTATATGCAGGAAAAATAATTGGATAAAAATACCTCTAAATGGTTACTATTTAATTCATTTTTATATTCTACTTCTTTTCCATTTAAGATTATACCTTAGGCATTTCTCCAGGTTAATAAATACACTTCGAACCCACAGAATATTGGAAAGCCGTTTAAAATGTTTTAGTTGTGTTATCATAGGGCTAAATTTTGTATTGAATACATAAATTGCTTCTAATATTTTGCTATTATATATCTCTGAAACTAACGTAAAAGTGCTAAATGTCTTCCTTGTCAATATCAAAACTTTGCTGACACTGAGTGGAATTGCAGAGAGGCATTAAGATATTACATGACTCATACCTAGTCACATATGGAAGCTTGGGTTTCCAAGCCACCTCCACTGTTAAAACCCAGGAAGCCAGGGGTTAAACTCCTAGCAGATGGTGCTGCTGCTCATGATGCTGCTGACTGAGCATTCCAGGAATTTAAAGACTTGCTTAAACAGGGTTAATACATGGCCTGTGGGAAGACAGCTGGTCTGTAGCAGAATTAGAGGTCAGGAGGTGAGCCACATTTCCCTGAAAACAGAGGACTCACAAGAGCCAGAATCAGTGAAAGCCATTTAGGGAAAGGAAAAAGTAGAAAGGTTTTATTTAAGGGAGTAATTGAATGAGAGGGTAGATGGTGCTAGGGTAGAACAGAGTAACTACTAAATATGGAGGAGAAGGATGGGAGCATGAAGGACGAAAGAGACAAGGGTGGCAGTACACTGCCCCCACAGCCTCCACTCTTGAGATGTGGAAAGAGACCATACCTCCAGCTCATTTCCTAACCCCAACATTCGTTGATTGACTTATGTTTTTGCCAGTATGTGGATGTGTGTTAGGAGAGCTTTGATCTTGCCAGGCTGTTAGATATTTAACATGGCTAATTCGCTCTTTAAGAGGACCCAGTGGGATGTTATCAAGCTGGAAGAAGATATTAATGTCTTAGAAGTAAAATCTCATCAAGGACAGTGACTGACATCTATTGCAGCCCAAATTCTGTCAATGCCTTGAGGATTTATTCTTTGTGGAATGCTTTGTAGATACTGTAGGGGTTTGAAGTGAAAAAAAAAAAATACTCAGCTCCCAGGTAGTTTATTATGTAACAGAAGGGTGGTGGATGACAAAATTAGATTCACCAGGACCTATAATACAAGGTGACTAAGAAACCTGGTACAGAGAGAATGATAGGAAGTTCAGAAGTAAGAAAGAGACAAGAATCAATAAAAAAGACAGTTTTTTTTGAAGGATGTAGGAAAATATTAACAAAGATGTAGGAATGTATTAAAAATGAAAGAAATCACATAAGCAAAGGTACAAAGGGACTGTCCCCTTCCCAGCACCTAAGCATGCATATATTTCATCTTAAAGTACTCAGAGATCTCTTTATGGAATAAGTCAAACTAACTTCAATTCTTTTGTAAAATAGTGTTCCATTAATGTATTTTGAAATTTTTTAATGTTTATTTATTTTCGAGAGACAGAGTGCAAACAGGGGAGGGGCAGAGAGAGAGAGGGAGATGCAGAATCTGAAGCAGGCTCAGTCTCTGAGCTGTCAGCACAGAGCCAACTTGGAGTTTGAACCCACAGACCATGAGATCATGACCTGAGCCAAAGTCAGAAGCTCAACCAACTAAGCCACCCAGGAGGCCCTCATTAATATATTTTGAATATTTAAAGACTCAGTTTTTGCATGGCCTACAGAATGATACAAGGAAAGACTATGGGCTTTAATGCTAGACAGATTTGGTACCAAATTTTAATCTATTTCCTAGCTATGTGACCTTGAATAAATTACTCACTATATATGAACATTTTTTTATCTATAAAAATTGGGAATATAAGAATGAACTTGAAAGTTGTTGGAAGAATTAAACAGGAAAATGTTTTAACACAACTTGCTTGGTAAAGGCGGACATAGCACCCTTGTGCTGTCTGGACAGCCACTTGCTGCCTCCTTAATAACACCAGAGGGCGACATCATCCCATTCTTATATCAAAGGCTGCAGGCGTGAGAGCCTTCTTTGCAGATAGGATTTTTCTAAATGCCTAAGCAAGGGAGGAAGCAGAAACTGTACTGCAGAACATGAATGAGGCAGTAAGAGAGAAACCATGCAAGGTCTTTGGAGCAGCTGCTGTGGCCCTCTATGGCAACAACTGTGTATAAAGATACCATCAGAAGGCACTATTCCAGCCCTCTATTTCTGCCAGCTGGGTTGGGAGTCTTCTGGTAGTAAGAGAGCAACAGAACCTTGGATTGGGCATCTGATCGACTTGATTACTACTAGAAAACCACGGTGCTTATATGATATCTCCAAAAAGGCAGTTGAAATTTGTTAGCTACAGAGGCAGAACTATGGTGACCGTGTATCCTGGTTTGCGACTACAGTCCTGGGTTATGCCTGGCATAATTATTAATAGGGCCCCTTTTATTCTCGAAGTGTCCCACATTGAAGGATGAGTTACATGGCCACCATACTCAGAACATTAGGAGGTATACTCACTAATAGTGTGATCTGACCTAGTAAGAGTCTTCAGGTGAAGTTAAGACCACGCATGGACTTTGGGCTCAGAAAGTGACAGATGTATCTGAGTTAAAATCCCTGCTTTGTTTGTGTGTCATTAGCAAGTTATCTAACCTTAATAAGCCTCAGTTTCCTGATGGATAGATTAGACATAATAACAGAACAGGAATGCATTGTATCATCTAATCCTAATTAAAGTGCTTACCAGCATCTTTGGCATGAAGCAGTACATGGTAACTATCCTTGTTATTTTTAAGATTCATGATAAGATTCAGACTATCTCCTTAGCTGTATTGGTGGAAGAAGGGGGTGAAGAAATTGAGGACCAAAATAAAATGAGTTGTTCAAGGTTATAAGACAATTATTGAGCTGCTCAAGATCAGAGCCAAAATGAGCACCAATTTCTCAGAACTCTCTGGTGCACCAAGATGGTTGCTATTTCTATGGAGATTATTCAAGGTTAAAGAAGTGACCCAGTTTCTGTCCTGAAACTTGTAGCAAATACTGAACATATTCTGCAGCTTAGAGGACAATAGATATTTGACTACTGCATTTTTCTTTGTATTTTATTGCAAAAGTTTCAAACATGAATACGAATAGAGAATCTTGTTGTTTTTCTTAAATTTTATTTAAATTCCAATTAGTTAACATACAGTGTAATATTAGTTTCAGGTATACAAAATACTGATTCAACACTTCCATACAACGCTCAGTACTCATCACAGCAAGTACACTCTTTAATCCTTATCACCTATTTAACCCATCCCCCTACCAACCTCTCCTCTGGTCACCATTGATTTGTTGTCCATAGTTAAGAGTCTGTTTCTTGGTTTGCCTCTCTCTTTTTTTCCCTTTGAAGAGTAGAGAATCTTGTGATGAACACACCAGTATATTGACCTCTATCAAATCATGCTGTTATGTTGTACTTGCTCAAGTCCTTTTTTCAAAGAAACTAAATGTCACAAATATAATTAAGGCCTCCTGTTCACTCCCCTTTATACAAGCCTCTTCCCTTATATATTACATAGTGTTATTTAGCAGGCTTTAAACAAATGGTCATAAAAATCCCTCTGCATTTTTTTTGTTTTGCTTAATATGTTTTTGGAATTTTTCTGTGCTGATAAATGCTATATAGCATGCCATTATATGAATGTTCCACAATTCATTATCCACTTTTCTCTTAACAGGCATTTTGGTTGGTTCCAGTTTTCACATGTGTGAGAATCTCTTTAGGGGTTATACCCAGAAGGTCTTAGGGAATGAGTATCTTCAAGTTTATTCAATGTAGCCAAATTTTGTTGAATATTACCGAAAGTTTTCCAAAGTGGTTGTTTCAATTTTCGTTGTATTTGACATTTTTTGCCAGATGAAAATATATTAAAAAAAAATCATAGTTATTCCAGTAACAAAGGAACAGAAAACTCATGATAGTTGTGAGGTATATGTGCACTTTTAAGAAATGAAGAAATTGATATTTATTGAATGCTTATGATGTGCCAGGCCTTTGCCAAGTGAATTACATTTGTTTCTTTAATTGCTTTTCAATCAGTCCCCTCACCTATTAGCCACCAAATCCTCCTCTACATCAAAAACATCTCTTAAATTCATCCCTTCCACAATTTCTTTAAGAAGTTTTTGCAAAAGTACAGGTGACTCCCAGCTGAGCTACACCAGCTGGTCTCCCTGTTTCTAGTCTTCTCCCTTGTCAATCTATCCTTTGCACAAATGGGATCTTGTCACTGGCCTCTGTGTAAATGTTTTAGAGATTTTCCATTGACTAGAGGGTAAGCCTCCACCTGTTTGGATGGGGTCAGAGTTTGAAAGGCCTTCAATAATGCTGGATTTTTCCAACCTCAATTCCTTCCCATCACTTCAGCCTTCACTCTTCTGCCACAGGAGATGAACTAGTTCCCCAAATAATTCATGTCCTTTTCAAACTGGGAAGAGCATAAGCAAAGCCATGTTTGAATGTTCTCTACACCACCCTCATCTCAGGCAGATTTGCCATAACTCACAGCTTTGAGTGATTCATTCTCTGGAGTAGGTTGGAAAGGAGTACTGGAGGAGGCTTGCTTCAGAAAGGAAGATCAGTTGAATGACTCACTCTGTGTCATGGATATGGAAACCACATAACATGACTTAACCAAGACACTTTAAAAAATGTGGTAAAAAACATAAAATTTACTTTCTTAACAGTAGTGTTTATGTACATTGTTGTGCAACAAATCTCTTAGAACTTTTCACCTTGCAAAACTGAAACTCTATACCCATTGAACAGAAACTCTTTTTTTCCCCTCTTCAGCCCCTGGCAAGAACCATTCTATTTTCTCTTTCTAGAAGTTTGGCTACTTAGATACCTAATAAGGAATCATGCGTGTGTGTGTGTGTGTGTGTGTGTGTGTGTGTGTGTGTGTGTTGACTGGCTTATTTTGCTTAGCATAATGCCCTCAGGGGCCATCCATGTTGTTGCAAATGGCAGGATTTTCTTCTCTTTCAAGACTGGATAATATTCCATTGTATGTGTATACCACACTTTTTTATTCATCCATCCTTCAATGGATATTTAGGTTGCTTCTACTTCTTGGCTTTATGAACATGTGTGTGCAAGTATCTCTTTGAAATTTTGTTTTCAGTTCTTTGGATATATATATTCAGAAGTTGGATTGCTGGAACCTTTATACTGTTTTCCATAATGGCCATATCCATTTACATTCCCACCAATGTTGAGTAAGAGTTTTGATTTCTCCACATCCTTTCCAACACTTGCTATTTTCTGTGTTTCTGATAGTGGCCATCTCAATGGGTATGAGGTGATATCTCATTGTGGTTTTGATCTGCATTTCTCTCATAATCGCTGATGTTGAGCATCTTTTCATACGCTTGCAGACTATTTGTATATCTTCTTTGGAGGAATGTTTATTTTTGCAATGTTTATTTCCTTGGCTGTTACAGAAGTTTTAAAATTGATGTAATGCCATTTGTCTCTTTTTTCTTTTGTTGTCTGTGCCTTTAAGTGTCATATCCCAGAAGTCATTACCAAATCCAAAGTCATGAAGCTTCTTCCCTATGTTTTCTCCTGGGAGTTTTATAGTTTCAGGTCTTATGGTTTTTCATCCAATTCGAGTTAATTTTTTCTGTGTGGTGTAAGGTGTATGGTAAGGATCTAACATCATTCTTTTGCATATGGATATCTAGTTTTCCCAACACCATTTGTTGAAGAGACTTTTTTTTTTTTTTCCCTGCAAGTCTTGGCACTCTTGCAGCAAGTCATTTGACCTATGTGAGGGTTTATTTTTGGGCTCTTTATTCTGTTCCACGGGCCTGCATATCTATCTTTATGCTAGTGCCATAGTGTTTTGATTGCTACAGCTTGTGGTAAGTTTTAAGTAAGGAAGTGTAAAGGCTTTAGCTTTGTTTTTCTTTCTCAAGATTGTTTTGGTTATTAAGGGTTCTTTGAAATTCCATCTGAATTTTAATATTTTTTTCCTTCTATTTCTGCAAAAAACTGCTATTAGGATTTTGATGGGAATTGCATTGAATCTGTAGATTACTTTGGGTAGTAAGGACATTTTAATTTTTTTATTCGCTCATTAATTTTTAATATTATTAAAACCTCTTTTTTTATCACTATATGAAATTTATTGTCAAATTTGTTTCCATACAACACCCAGTAGGACATTTTAAAATTTTAAATCTTCCATTCTATGAACATGTGTTGTGTTTCTATTTATTTGTGACTTCTTTCAACAATGTTTTATTTTTTATTTTGGTGGGCGGGGGGACACATTTGTTTTATTACTAAAGTATAATTGACATACAGTGTTATGTTAGTTTCAGGTGTACAACATGTTACTCAATGCTCACCATGATAACTGTAGTCACCATATGTCCCCATACACTATTATTACAATATTATTGGCTATATCCTTAGAGTACTTTCATCCCTGTGACTTATTTATTTTATTACTGAAAGTTTGTACCTCTTAATCTTCTTCACCTGTTTTCCCATCCCCCACTCTCATGCCCTCTGGCAAAAACCAGTTTATTCTCTGTATTTAAGAGTCTGTTCTTTATTTTGTTTGTTTTTTAGATTTCACATATAAGTGAAATCATATGGTGTTTGACTTTTTCTATCTGACTTGTTTCACTTAGTGCAATACTTTCTAGGTCCATCTTTATTGTCAAAAATGACAAGATTTCACTCTTTTTTATGGCTGAGTAATATTACATTGTGTATATATACACTACGTTTTCTTCATTCATCTGTCAGTGCACACTTGGGTGGATTCCATATGTTGCCTATTGTAAGTATTGCTGTAATAAACATAGGGCTGCATATTCTTTTTGATAATAGTGGTTTTTTTTTCCCTTGGGTAAATACCTAGTAGTGGAATTACTGGATCATATGGTATTTCTATTTGGGGGGGGGGGGCAGGGAGGATCCTCCATACTGTTTTCCACAGTAGTTCATCAATTTACATTTCCACCAACAGTGCACAGAGTTCCCTTTTCTACATATCCTCACCAACACTTATTTCTTATCTTTTGGATACTAGCCATTCTGACTTGTATGAGGTGATATCTCATTGTGGTTTTGATTTGCATTTCCCTGATGATGAGTGATGTTGAACATCTTTTCATGTGTCTGTTGGCCATCTGTATGTCTACTTTGGAGAAATTTCTATTCGGGTCCTTTGTCCATTCTTCAATTGGATTGTTTGGATTTTCTTGGGGTTGAGTTTTATAAGTTCTTTATATATTTAGAGTATTAACCAGTTGTTGGATATATTGTTTGCAAATATCTTCTCCCATTCAGTAGGTTGCCCTTTTGTTTTGTTGATTGTTTCCTTTGCTGTGCAGAAGCTCTATTTTGATGTAGTTCCAAGAGTTTATTTTTTGCTTTTGCTTCCCTTGCCTGTGGAGATATATCCATAAATATGTTGCTAAGACCTATGTCCAAGAGATGACTGTATGTTTATTTTTAGGAGTTTTATGGTTTTAGGTCTCACTTTTAGGTCTTTAATCCATTTTGAGTTTATTTTTGTGTGTGGTATAAGAAAGTGGTCCAATTTCATTTTTTTGCATGTAGCTGCCCGATTTTCCCAGCACCATTTGTTAAAGAGACTGTCTTTTTCTTATTGTATATTCTTGCCTCTTTTGTCATAGATTAATTGGCCATATAGTTGTGGGTTCATTTATGGGTTTCTTTTCTGTTCCATTGATCTGCATGTCTTATTTTTGTGCCAGTACCATACTGTTTTGATTACTAAAGGTTTGTAGTATAGTTTGAAATCTGAGATTGTGATATCTCCAGGTTTGTTCTTATTTCTCAAGACTCCTTTGGCTATTCAGGGTTTTATTTTTGTGGTTCCATACAAATTTTAAGATTATATGTTCTAGTTAGGTGAAAATGCTATTGGTATTTTGATAGAGATTGCACTGAATCTGCAGATTGCTTTGGCTAGTATGGACATTTTAACAATAATAATTCTTCCAATCCATGAGTATGATATATCCTTTTATTTGTTTGTGTCTTCTTCAGGTTCTTTCATCAGTATCTTATAGTTTTCAGAGTATAGGTCTTTCACCTTGCTTAAATATATTCCTAGGTATTTTATTCTTTTTGGTGTAATTGTAGATAAGATTATTTTCTTAATTTCTCTCTCTGCTACATTATTATTAGTGTATAGAAATGCAATAGCCTTCTGTATATTGCTTTTGTGTCTTGTAACTTTACTGAATTCATTTATCAATTAGAATAATTTTTTATTGGTGTCTTTAGGGATTTCTATATAAAGTATCATATCATCTGCGAATAATGACAGTTTTACTTAAGAATTTGGATGCCTTTTATTTATTTTTTTATCTGATTGCTGAAGGTAGGACTTCCAATATTTTGAATAAAAGTGGTGAGAGTGGACATCTTTGGGAAAAGCTTTCAGTTTTGTTGTTGTTTGTTTGTTTATTTATTTATTTATTTAAAATTTACATCCACATTAGTTAGCATATAGTGCAACAATGATTTCAGGAGTACAATCCAGTGATTCATCCCCTACATATAACACCCAGTGCTCATTCCAGCAAGTGTCTTCCTTAATGCCCCTTGCCCATTTGGCCCATCCCTCTACCCACAACCCCTCCAGCAACCTTCAGTTTGTTCTCTATATTTAAGAGTCTCTTATGTTTTGCCCCTCTCCCTGTTTTTATATTATTTTTGCCTCCCTTCCCTTCTGTTCATCTGTTTTGTATCTTAAATTCCACATATGAGTGAAATCACGTATTTGTCTTTCTCTAATTTTGCTTAGCATAACACACACTAATTCCATCCACGTTGTTGCAGAAGGCAAGATTTCATTCTTTTTGATTGCCAAGTAATACTCCATTGTGGATGTGGATGTATGCCACATCTTCTTTATCTATTCATCTGTCAAGGGACATTTGGGCTCTTTCCATACTTTGGCTATTGTCAATAGTGCTGCTGTAAGAATTGGGTGCATGTGCCCCTCCTGTATCCTTTAGATAAATACCTAGTAGTGCAATTGCTGGATTGTGGGGCAGTTCTATTTTAAATTTTTTGAGGAACTTCTGTCCTATTTTCCAGAGTGGCTGCACCACTTTGCATTCCCATAAGCCATGAAAAAGGGTTCCTCTTTCTCCAAAAAACTTTCAGTTTTTCACTACTGGGTACTTTAAACAATATTTTATAGTTCATTATATACATCTTTATACACAGCTTGATTAATTTGGTTCCTAAGTATTTTATATTTTTATGTTATTATAAATTGGATTGTTTTCTTAATTTTCTTCTCAGATTACTTTTTGGTAGTATATAGAAATGCAATTGATATTTTGTGTTGATTTTGTATCCTGCAACTTTCCTAAAATCATTTATTAGTCCTAACAGTGTTTTTGTGGAATCTTTAGGGTTTTCTACACACAAGATCTCTGTCATCTGCAAACAGAGATAATTTTACTTCTTCCTTGCCAATTTGAATGTCTTTTTTCTTGTATTTTTGCTTTGGCTAGAACTCCTAGTACCATGTTGGATAGGAATAGTGATAATATTCATTCTTCTCTTGTTTCAGATGTTAGAGAAAAAACTTTTAGTCTTTCAATATTGAGTATGATGATTACTATCGATTTTTCACATATAGCTTTTGTTATGTTGAGGTAGTTTCCTTCTATTTGTAGTTTTCTGAGTGTTCTTTAAATCATGAAAGCATGTTGAAATTTGTTAAATGTTTTTTTCTGAATCAATTGAGATAATTGTGTGGTTTTTGTTTCCCTTATTCTATTAATGTTGTGTGTTGCATTGATTAGTTTTTGTATGTTCAAGCATCCTATCATTCCAGGAATAAATGTCACTTGGTCATGATTTATAATCCCTTAAAAATGCTGTTGAATTTAGTTTTCTAGTATTTTGTTAAGTATTTTTGCATCCATATTCATTGGGGATATTGGTCTGGATTTTACTTTCTTTATAGTATCTTTCTCTGGCCTTGGTATCTAGACAATGTTGGCCTCAAAATATGTGTTTAGAAATGCTTCCTCCTTTTCAATTTTTAGAAGAGTTTGAGGACTGGTTTAATTCTCTAAATGTCTGGTAGAATTCTCTAGTGAAAATTTAAGTCCAGGGTTTTTCTTTGTTAGGAAGTTTTTGTTTACATTCAATTTCCTTACTAGCATTAGGTCTGCTCAGATTTATTTATTTCTTCATAATTCAGTCCTGGCATGTTTCCAAGAATTTATGTATTTCCAGGTTATCCAATTTGTTGGCATATAATTGTCCATAGTAGTCTTTATAATTATAAAATATCATCAGTTGTCATGTCTTCTCTCATTTATGATTTTTGTCATTTGAATCTTCTTTTTTCTTAGCCTAAGAGTTTGCCAATTTTGCTGATCTTTTCAAAAAACCATCTCTTAGTTCCATTGATTTTTCTCCTATTTTCTATTCTCTATTTCATTTATTTCTCCTTATCTAATCTTTATTATTTCCTCCATTTTTCTAATTCTGGATTTAGTTTGTTCTACTTTTTCTAATCCCTTGAGGTGTAAAGTAATGTTGTTGAGTTGACACCTTTTGTCTTTTTTTAAATGTTCATTTATTTATTTTTGAGAGAGAGGGAGATAGAGTGTAAGCAGGGGAGGGGCAGAGAGAGAGGGAGAGAGAGAATTCCAAGTAGGCTCCTTGCCATCAGTGCAAAGCCCGATTCAGGGCTCAGTCCCACAAACTTGAGATCATGACCTGAGCCAAAACCAAGAGTTGGATGCTTAACTGATGGAGCCACCCAGATGCCCTGCTTTTTTCTTTAATTTAGGCTTTTCGTGCTATTAAACTTCCCTCTTTGTACTGCTTTCACTGCATCCTGAAAGTTTTGGTATGCTGTATTATAATTTCCATTTATCTCTATTTGTCTCAAGATAATTTCTAATTTCTTTTTTAACCTATTTGTTGTTCAAGAGTATGTTGTTTATATACCACATATTTGTGAATTTTCCAGTTTTCATTTTGCTATTAATTTCTATTTTTATTGTGACTGGGAAAGATATTTAGTATTATTTCAGTCTTTTAAAATTTGTTAAGACTTGTTTTGTGGCTTAATATGTGCTTTATCCTAGAGAATGTTCCATGTGTACTCAAGAAGAATGTGTATTCTACTGTTCGATGGAGTGTTCTGTTAAGTCCAATTGGTTTATATATTGTTCAAGTCCTCTGTTTTCTCTTATGTGGCTGGTCATCCATTATTAAAAAGATATGGAAATCTCATTATTATTGTGTAACTGTCTATTTCTTCCTTTAATGCTTTCAATGTTTGCTTCATAGATTTGAACGCTCTGATTTTAGGTGCATATATTTCCATTTTTTTAAGTTTATTTATTTTGAGACAGTGCATGCATGAGAGCAGGGGAGGGACAGAAAAAGAGGGAGAGATCTAATCCCAAGCAGGCTACATGCTTGTCAGCATGGTGCCCCATGAGGGGCTCAATCTCATGAACTGTGGAGCTGAAATCAAGAGTCTGACAGTCAACTATGCCACCCAGGCACTCCTAGGTGAACATATATTCATAATTATTGTATCTTTCCAATGAATTGACCCTTTTATCATTACATCATGTTCTCCTTTGTCTCATGGAAGTTTTTGTTTATTGGTTTGTTTGTTTATATATTTATTCATTTATTTATTAATTATGAGAGAGAGAGAGAGAGAGAGAGAGCACAAGTAGGGGAGAAAGGCAGGGAGAGAGAGAGAGAGTGTCTTTAAAACTTTTTTTTAAATGTTTATTTAATTTTGAGAGAGAGAGAGAGAATGTGAGTGAGGGAGGGGCAGAGAAAAAAGGAGACACAGAATCCGAAGTGGGCTCCAGGCTCTGGGCCATCAGCATAGAGTCCCACGTGGGGCTCAAACTCACTAACTGTGAGATCATGACTTGAGCCAAAGTTGGACACTTAACCTACTGAGCCACCCAGGTGCCCTGAGAGAGAGGGGGAGAGACAGAGAGAGGGGATGGGGGAGGTGAAGGAGAATCTTAAGCAGGCTTCAACATGGGGCTCCATCCCATGACCCTGGGATCATGACCTGGGTCAAAATCAAGTGTCTGATGTTCAACTGACTGAGTCACCCAGGTGCCCCAAGTTTTGTCTATTTAAAATCTATTATGTCTACAAAGTATGCCCACTCCTCTAAGTTACCATTTGCATGGCTGTCTTTTCCTTCCTTTCACTTTCAGCCTATGTGTGTCTTTATAGCTGAAGTGAGACTCTTATAGACAGCACGTAGTTGGATTTTTTTTTTTTTTGAGAGAGAGTGAGAGCCCAAGTGAGCGAGGGGCCGAGAGAGAGGGACAGAGAGAGAGAGAGAGAGAGAGAGAGAGAGAGAGAAGCGGGGCTCACCCAGGGCTCGTGATTTTTTGTACTCACCTGAAGTGAAGCTCCAGTGATTAGCCTCTCTATGTCTTTTGGGAAGTTTAATCCCTTTATGTTTGAAGTAACTACTGATAGAGAAAGGCTTACTATTGCCATTCTGTTAACTTTATGTCTTGTAGATATTTTGTTCTTTTGCTATCTTCCTTTGTGTTTTGTTGAGTTTTTGTAGTGCCAACTTTCTCATACTCTTGATATTTTCTTTGCAGTTACCAAGGGATTATCTAAAATATCTGATAGTTGTAACAATCTATTTTAAACTGATAACAACTTGACTTCAATTTCATACAAAATCTCTACTCTTTAACATTCCCCCCTTTGTGTTATCCATGTCACAAATTACATCTTTTTATATGCATATCTATTAACATAGTTTTATAGTTATTTTTAGCTTTTATAGTTTAAATTCTAAACAGAATCAAAAAACATTTCTATATCACCACTACAATTTTACAGGATTATGTATTTGTGTATTTAGCTGTCAGAGAAAGGTAAATATTTTTGTGTGTGTTTGTGTTGCTGTCTAACATCCTCTCATTTCAACTTGAAGGGCTCCCTTTAGCATTTTTTGTAAGACAAGTCTAGTGGTGATGAGCTTCCTCAGCTTTTTTATGCAGGAAAGCTTATTTCTCCTTCATTACAAATTTTTTAAAACATATTTATTAGTTTTTGAGAGAGAGAGAGAGTGTGTGTGTGTAAGTGGGAGAGGGACAGACAGAGAGGGAGACACAGAATCTGAAGCAGGCTCCAGGCTCTGAACTGTCAGCACAGAGTCTGCCCTGGTGCTCGAACTCACAAACTATGAGATCATGACCTAAGCCAAAGTTGGATGCTCAACTGACTGAGCCACCCAGGTGCCCATCTTTCATTTTTGAAGGACAGTTTTGCTGGATATAAGATTCTTATTTGGAAGATTTTTTTCTTTCAACACTTTGAATATATTACCACAGTCTCCTCTCTCCTGCAAGGTTTCTGCTGAGAAATTTGCTAGATAATCTTATGGAAGCTACCTTGTACATGAAAAGTCACTTTTCTCTCGCTACTTTCAAGATTTTCTCTTTGTCTTTCACTTTTGACAATTTGGTTATAATGTGTCTTGGTGTGGGACTTTTTGGATTCATTTTAGTTGGTATCTCTTGAGCTTCTTGATTTCAGATGTCCATTTTCTTACTCAGATTTAAGATTTTTGGCAATTATTTCTTCAAATAAACTCTTTACCTCTTTTTTTCCCCTCTCTTTTCTTTCTGGGATTCCTACAATACTCCACCAATACTCTGATAAATCGTCTTCTTTGCAGTGTCCTATAAATCCCTTAGGTCTTCTTCACTTTTTTCTTTGCTTTGCTTTGCTTTCTCCTTCCCTCCCTCCTTCCCTCCCTGTCCCTCTTTCTTTTTTCTTTTCTTTTCTTTTTTTCTTTCTTTCTTTCTTTCTTTCTTTCTTTCTTTCTTTCTTTCTTTCATTCATGATTTTGTTTGTGAGTGATCTCTACACACAATGTGGGGCTTGAACTCACAACCCTGAGATCAAGAGTCACATTCTCCACTAACTGAGCCTGTCAGGTGCCCCTCTTCTTCACTTTTCTTCATTCTTTTTTCTTTTTACTTCTCTGACATAATAATTTCAAATGACTTATCTTGGAGTTTATTGAATCTTCTGCTTGATCAAGTCTGCTTTTGAAACCCTGTAGTGAATTTTTCAATTCAGTTGTTATATTCCTCAACTCCAGACTTTCTGTTTGGTTCTTTTTTATAGTTTTTATCTCTTTGTTGATATTCTTACTTTTGCTAATGCATTATTTCTTCATTTTTTTTTTTATAGTTATCTGTGTTCTCTTAGAGCTCATTGACCTTTTAAAAGAGGGTTATTTTAAATTATTTTTTTCAGGTAATTAATAGATTTATTTCTTTAGGGTCATTTTCTAGAGATTTATTTTGTTTCTTTGTGCCATATTTTTCCTGTTGCTTCATATGCTTTGTTGTATTTTTCTGGGATCTGGTCATTTGAAAGAATGGGCACCTTTTCCATTCTTTATAGACAGGCTTTGCATAGGGGAAGACCTTCACCAATCAGCCTGGCTAGAGATTCCAGAGGCCTCTGAAGCATTTTCGGGGGTTGTTTCTTCTGGGCTTGTACATATAATTTCCCAGTTAGAGAGATTTGCCTATTTCTTTTTCTGCAGTTCATAACCTCTTGTTCCCTCTGATGTCTATCTGAATTGCAGGTTCTCAGGTGCTGCTACAAGCTACTGAGTTCTCCTTGGTTCACAGTATCCCTCAGACATCCAAAGTATGTCAACTCCCTGTCGCTGTTCCAAATTGGATTAGACAGAGACAAGTCCTTGGTAGCACTTGAAAAGCTGGAATGTTAGATGGTATTCTATACTTTCCCTCTTGAGGGAGAAGCCATGAGTTGGGTAATTTATCCTGATCAGGCTGAGCTGTGCCAGCTTGGTGAAAGGGTTACCTTGGGTAAAAGGCAATGGCTTTTCTTACTCATTTAAACACAGCTGTTCTTGCCTCTACACTTGCCTGGAGTACTGTAACTTCTTCACCGTTTTCTGGAGTTCTCAAAAAGAACCCTTGTATCATTTGTTAGTGTTAAGTTGGTGTCTCTGTGGGAGAATGAGGTCTGGGGCTTCCCATGCTGTCTTCTGGTTGATGTCACTCCTAACTGGAACACTTTTTTTTTTTTAATTTTTTTTTCAACGTTTATTTATTTTTGGGACAGAGAGAGACAGAGCATGAACGGGGGAGGGGCAGAGAGAGAGGGAGACACAGAATCGGAAACAGGCTCCAGGCTCTGAGCCATCAGCCCAGAGCCTGACGCGGGGCTCAAACTCACGGACCGCGAGATCGTGACCTGGCTGAAGTCGGACGCTTAACTGACTGCGCCACCCAGGCGCCCCTGGAACACTTTTGAGAGTGAACTTTATATATCATATAACTTGAATGGACACTTTTGAGAGGGGTAGTTAAAATCATTAAAATTATATAATTTTTGGAATTTATTAATTATGTAAGATATTGGCTTTGTTACATTGGTAGGCCTATAAAATATTTCTATTTAAACATTTATAATAAAAATATATACTTATGTTCAGCCAAAATATTACAACTGCAAAAGCCAAGTAAATTCATCTTGAATGTTGAAGTTTTAAACTGAGTTTGCAATGACATTCATAATAATGAGAGCTTTTCAACTTTCATTGTAATGAATTTTCAGCCCTGGTTCCCTGCAATGGAAGAAAATGAGTTTTTATTGGACTTAACCTAAATGCTTTATCTTTGAAGTATCTGTAGACTTTAATGTAAAACTGACATAATTTAACACTTTGAAAAGTTCTTCTGCTATTGGAACCAACACATCAATAGTTCTTACTTTAATTCTGTACATATGAAGAACACTTAGAGTTGAAAATGAACAAAATAATTTATAAATTTGCTCCAAATAACGTCATGCTTTATCTGGAAATATATAAGTACTAACCCCTGAAGCTACATGTGTTAAATCATCTTCTTTGGGCACAGTTTTTATATAACAACTAACTTTTTTTTAGAAGGAATTACATTGTACTTTTTAAAATGTAATTTAAATTTTTTAATGTTTATTTTTGAGAGAGAGAGAGAGAGAGAGAGAGAGAGAGAGAGAGAGAGAGATACAGAGAACCTGAAGTAGGTTCCAGGTTCTGAGCTGTCAGCACAGAGCTCAATGCAGGACTTGAACCCACAGACCATGAGATTATGACCTGAGCCAAAGTCAGATGCTTCACTGACTGAGCTACCCAGCTGCCTCTGTCCTTTTTAAAAAAGTAATCATTCAGTTGAAATGTAACTTATGTAATTCACAGGAAAATAAACAGATTGTAAATATCTCAATAAATACTTTGGATCAAGAAATAGAACATTAGTATCACCCGCCCCCCCCCCCCACCATCTCCCACTATTATACATCCTTCCTCTCCAAGGGTAATCCTTATCCTGATACCAAACACTATCATTTATGTTGCTTACTTTTAAACTTCACATAAATGGCTTTTTTTTGCTCCTTTTCCTCAATATTTGTGAAATTCATCCATGTTTTATACAGTAGGAGTTGGTCATTTTTCTTTGCTGTAAAGTATGCCTATGTGCGAATGCAACAATTTACTTAGCTGTTTTCCTAAATTTCTACTATCTCTTTTCAGTTTTGACTGTTATGAAAAATGCTATTATGGACACTATTGTACCTTTTGGGGTGCTTATGTACTCACTTTTGTTGACTATACGCCTAGTAGTAGAGTTGCTATGTCATAGGGTAGCCATGTGTTCAACTTTAATAGATACTGTGAAACAGATACTTTGCATCTGGATTGCTCAGACTCAATTTCCTATACACATTTCACATATATTTCACCTGTAATTTCACATATTCCCTCTCTGGAGGCCCAGTAGCTTCAGGTATCTCAGAGGCTAGGCCATAGGACACTGCATAATTAGTTGATACACTGAGTTGCCATTGAAGACAGCAGCATGAAATACTTCCCTCTTCTGATTTCTTTGTAGGGAAAGGGTGAACTTGGTTAGTCCCTCCCAACCCCTGAAGCCCAGGAAGGGAGGAGTCACAGGGCAAGAGAACTGCTAGTAAATAAGAGGGAGTCTGGAGATTGGTATTTTCTTTCCTAGTTGCTCTTTGCCACTGGTCTTGTTGACCTGCTCTTACCTGAGAAGGGGAAAAATTGAGAAAGAGGTCTGAGAAGACACAGTGTGTGATAATGCAATCCAGGAAGGAAATTTTTATTTCCAGGTTGGTTCAGAAAATGGATCTGGCCCATTTCCATATATTGAAGAATTGGGACCATGGAGCATAGTTGAAATTTAGGCTTGCAGGCTTGTTTTTCCAGCAGGGGGCAAAGGGGCATGCACATCAGAAGAATATGGTATGAGGACACCAGCTGGAAAATATGGCTGAATCTCCCAAAGGACTACCAAACCTAGACAAATTACTTGGAATAAATTCCTCACTAGTGAACCTGTTAGGCACTGGTTCCCCACATCATGTCTATGGATCATGGATCCATGTCTATGGATCTATGGATCAAACTTGATCAGTGGTGCTGACCAAGAGAAAGGGAACATCAACATTTCTTGGGCTGTTCCATAACCAGATGTCTTTTTCTCTGACTCCACTGGGGTAAGACTCAGAAGGAGGGAAATTGCAGGGAAGGAAGATGTGCTGTGAAAGAGTGTTCCACACACAACACCCATACCTGCCTAAGCTATAAGTCTAGTTGCAAGGTAGGTAAGGGGAGTGTCTATAAAATAAGTGATTAAACTTTAAAAATAAACAGAACTGAGTCTTAGGAAAAAATATTCTGTTATAATAACTGGAAGGGACAGCAAAGTAGGGACTAGGATGGAGATGATACTAAGGGTTCCACTACCCAGTAAAAAGGAGGATTAGCAGAGCAGAAATGAAAATATTTAATGGAAAAATAAAACAGTTCTATGATTATATCCAAGTTGTTGAGGCTAATGAATCAAATACATTACATAATGTGACATAAATTACTTGGCTAATGTCACCTGCACCAAGAAGACAAGGCCTGCAGCTGGTTTTGCCCTCCACTATATTTCTATGCTCATCATAGGGCCTGGGACATAGCAGATGATGGTTCAATATTTGGGGAAAGGGCAAAATGAATGATCTGTTTTTCTCACTATTGTTATTATATGCAGAGTTTTTAGAGATAAACTCTCTCTGAAGGCAATCAACTGTGAAAATATAATACCTTAAAATTCAACTTGCATCGTCTTTTGAAAAATCTAGCTTTGTGTCTAAAGTCAAAGAAGTGGTGAAAGTAAAAATTACAGAGATTTTGCTTTTCTTTTTAAAAGTTTGTTTATTTTGAGAGAGAGAAAGAGAGGGTGTGAACAGGGGAGGGGCAGAGAGAGACAGGAAGAGAGAGAGAGAGAGAGAGAGAGAGAGAGAGAGAGAGAATTCCAAGCAGGCTCTGCACTGACAGTGAGGTTTGATCTTATAAATCATGACCTGAGCCTATATCAAGAGTTGGACATTTAATAGAGCCACCCAGGTGGCCCTAGAAATTCTGCTTTTCAATTGGAAACTAGTATTAGTCAATCTAAAATTTTAATTTATTACCTAAATTGAGAAAAACTGAACAGGAAAATGGGATTGGCAAATAAAAGAAATAATTTATTTTGTATGTCTACAAGCTTCTTTCCAAATTGGTTTACTTTGCAATGGGGAGGAGATTGGATTATCAAGAGTTGCCTATTGCTACTCAGTTTGAACTGTATGGTATTTTTATTATATTGAGAAAGACTTTTCCCAAGAAAATCCAGTTACTAATAGCATAAATAACAGTGGATTCCAGCCAATACCAGAATGGGCAGTACAATTGGCTAGGATGAAGCTTTCATCTGTTTAAGTTTAGTGTGACCCAGGAATCTACCCACTTTTGAGGGGGTAGAATACTATTTGGGGCATTTAATTACAAGACATTAACAGAAGCTTATCCTACAATGATCTTATTTATAAGGTAATTATATGGCATGGACTCAAAGATGTTTTTACAGCAAGGTTCATAACAAGTCATTAATATTCATTTTCCTTAATCATCTATTAGGGTGCTATACTAGAATGACAACATTTCTCTTTTTTATTTTTAATAAACCTTTTATTTTAGAACAATATGCATACAAAGAGTTCCCGTATACTCTGCCCCAGTTTCTCTGTGGTTAACAACTTGTATTAATATGGTACATTTGCTATAATTAATGAGCCAGTATTGATGTATTATTAGCTTAAATCCATAATTTATTCAGATTTCCTTAGTTTATTACCTAATGTCATTTTTCTGTTCCAGATTCCCATTCAGGATGCCACATTACATTTAGTTGTCATATTTGCTTAGGCTCCTCTTGGCTGTGACAGTTTCTCAAACTTTCCTTGGTTTTGCGGACCTTGAGAATTTTGAGGAGTATTCACCAAATGTCCCTCATTTGGGATTTTTCTGTTTTTTTTTCTTTTCTTTTTAAATCATTACTAGACTAGAGTTGGTGTTCTGGGGAGGAAGGCCACAGAGATAAAGGGCCGTTCTCATCATATTATGTCAAGTAATGTGCTATCAACATGTCTTATTGATGGTGATGTTGACTGGACCACCTACTTGATGATAGTATTTATCAGGTTTCTTTACAGTACAGTTACTTTTCCACATCTCCATATCATACTGTTTGGAAGGAAGTTAGTTTCACCTATTTTTTTTTTTTAAGATTTTTTTATTTTTATGTAGTCTCTACACCCAGGTTGGGGCATGAACCAACAACCGTGAGATCAAGAGTCTCATGCTCTATTTACTGGGCCAGCCAGGTGCCCCTAGACTCACCTACTTTTTTTCAATTTTTATTTTTTTTAGGGCAAGTCTTTTTTTTAATATATTTTTTTTAACGTTTATTTATTTTTGAGACAGATAGAGTGCGAGTGGGGGAGGGGCAAAGAGGGAGGGAGACAGAATCCCAAGCAGGCTCCAGGCTCTCAGCTGTCAGCACAGAACCCCACGCAGGGCTCGAACCAATGATCTGTGAGATCATGACCTGAGCCAAAGTCGGATGCTTTTAACTTACTGAGCCACCTAGATGCCCCAAGTGTTTTTTCTTAATTAAATTTTTTTTTTTTTTTTTTTTTTTTTTTTTTTTTAGCGATAGAGAGAATATGTGAGCTTGTGCGCGCACAAGTCAGGAAGGCGCAAAGGGAGAGAAGAAAGAAAAATCTTAAGCAGCCTCCACACCCAGTGCAAAGCCCAAAGTGGGGCTTGATCTCAGACCGTGAAATCATGACTTGAGCCAAAATCAGGGGTCCAATGCTTAACCGACTGAGCCATCCAGGTGTCCCTAGATTCACCTACTTTTGAGAGAAGCTCAAATTTCTTTAAAATTCCAGTTTTTATATTAATTTTATTCTGGCATTACCTTCTGGACCATGCCATATATGGGTATGCACTTATGCACAAGTGTTCACACACAAATTCTCTCTTCTTTCTTACCTCTACACAAAGCGATCCAAAAAGTTCTACACAGAAAGATCTCAAGGTCAAAATCCAGGCTACCAATAAGATCTTCTCTATATGCCAGAAACTTATCAAAGACTATGCACTGAAACCAGGGATTGGAAAGGGAAGGGTTTTTTTTAAAGTTTTTATTTAAATTCCATTTAGTTAACATACAGTGTAATATTAGTATCGGCTGTACAATATAGTAATCCAACACTTCCATACAATACCCAGTGCTCATCGCAAGTGCACTCCTTAATCCTCTTAAAGGGAAGTTTTAAAAAATTATTCAGGAACATTAAAAAATGAAACTCAAAGATGAAACTCAGAGATGAAGCAAATTGCTACCTCTTGTTTTCATAGACTGGAAGTAAAGTGATAATAAAATATGTATCCCCTGCTTTTCTTCTTTATTAAGGAGTAAGGGACCTGCAAGACTCCAGTGTGGAGTTATGTTTATGTTTATGTTAGTGTTAATGTCAATGGCTAATGGTTTTTTTTTTGTTTTGCTTTGTTTTTTTTCTAGAAACCCCTGACCTGCTAACTTCTATTTCCATTTGGAAACTGGATTCAGTGATGAGTGAGTCTTGGGGGAGAGAAAAATAATTTCCCCTAACCCTACTTCTCAAAGGAGGACACACATTCACCATTTTTATTCATTTTTTTACTGTTGGCAATTATGCAGAATAAAAAAGTAGTATTAAAAAAAAATAGCAGCAAAATGCCCTCAAATACAATAGTTGGCCTTCACTGAAATGAAGGCAGAGAAGTCCTTTCATAGCCACATTTCAAAAATTCCAGCTGGCAGATTGTTTCAGTCTGTTTTTAGGAACACTCTCTAGATTAAATTCTGGATCAAGTTCTTTATTACTTAGGTAGACATAACTAGCAGCAGTACTAATGCAAATCTACAGAGGGTCTCTTCCATTTTTGGAGGGAGATGGGAATGGGCTTTTCTATTCCTGGCATCTAATCACTTGGGTAAGGAAAGAAATTCCCTTTGGACTTTCAGCCCTTAACTTTAACTTTAGATTTCTTTTTTTTTTAATTTTTTTTAACATTTATTTATTTTTGAGAGACAGAGAGAGACAGAGCATGAGCAGGGGAGGGGCAGAGAGAGAGGGAGACACAGAATCAGAAGCAGGCTCCAGGCTCCGAGCTGTCAGCACAGAGCCTGGCGCAGGGCTTGAACCCACAAACCATGAGATCATGACCTGAGCCAAAGTCGGACGCTTAACCGACTGAGCCACCCAGGTGCCCCATTAATTTTAGATTTCTAAGCTGACTCTGAGTCATTTTCTTCATTCCTCCTAGAAGCCTCAGTAGAACTAGCTATTAACCATTCTCCCTTATTTTCTGATACTTTGTTGATATAAAATGAGCTAGTAGAGAGGATATGGTTGATGATAATTGAGAAAAGGAATACTATGTGGCATTCTATAGAATAAATGCATTCAGGATTTGTAAATTCTGTAGGAAATGGCCCTGAAGGAAAAAAAAAAAAAACGGTCCCTTATTCTTCTCATACAGGAAGAACTGAGAAGAGTATAATATAGCACTAATAGAAACAATATCAAAATATTATTATTTCAACAGGCATTCAGCATAAAACTACCAATGGAATATTTCACATGTTTTTTCTTACTAAGTCTTTGAGATTCAGTGTGCATTTTATACTTATATCACATCTCAATTTAGATGCTACATTTTCAACGTTTATTTATTTTTGGGACAGAGAGAGACAGAGCATGAACGGGGGAGGGGCAGAGAGAGAGGGAGACACAGAATCGGAAACAGGCTCCAGGCTCTGAGCCATCAGCCCAGAGCCCGACGCGGGGCTCGAACTCACAGACCGCGAGATCGTGACCTGGCTGAAGTCGGACGCTTAACCGACTGCGCCACCCAGGCGCCCCTAGATGCTACATTTTCAATGGTTAGAATGAAATAGTCCAACTAACACAAAACTGCATTTAGCAGAAAATATTTTATATTGCTTCAGTTTTTATGTTCAAATTAATTATGCTTAAATAAAATTGAAAAATTTAATTCCTCAGTTATGCTACATATTTTTCAAGTACTCAATAGCCACATATTGAGTAGCTAGTGGCCACCATATTGGACAATTTAGGCATAGATTGAGATACAGAGCCCTTTTAAGTTGGAGAATGAGAGTTCTTAAAGGTGGTCCCTACTATCTCTGCAAGACAGAAGTCAAGAGTCCTTGTTGAGAGTTAGAGAAAAGCCTGTTGGTTTGTGGCAGAGCTCTGATGTAGCCAGTGGTTTAACTAACTGTGTGGTGGAACAGCTTACCACTGTGGTTGTGAGACTTCCCTGACACTACTGGGCAGTACAGGACCAGGAAAAATCCACAAGGGTGGGTTTCCTGAGACTTGGGAATTCTTTTTTTTTTTAATTTTTTTAACACTTATTTATTTTTGAGACAGAGAGAGAGAGAGAGAGCATGAACAGGGGAGGGGCAGAGAGAGAGGGAGACACAGAATCTGAAACAGGCTCCAGGCTCTGAGCTGTCAGCACAGAGCCCGACGCCGGGCTCGAACCCACCGACCGCGAGATCATGACCTGAGCCGAAGTCGGACGCTTAACCGACTTAGCTACCCAGGCGCCCCGAGGCTTGGGAATTCTTAAGGAAGGTCTGATACAAGATCAAGAGGGTAAGTGAATCTAGGATGAAGGTATTGCAAAATTGAGATTGTGGACCAGGATGTGAGGAAATGACTGAAATGAGGCAATCAGGTTAATAGGGAGTTGTGAAGGGACAGGAGGGGTAATGAGGGCAAAGTGCTGGCTCAGTGTTGAGATAGGATAGTGAGGTTGGAGAGAGGGTTTTCATCACCTGAAACTATTATAGAATGTCAAAATGGGCTCTTCCAGTTGAAGCAAAGGTGTCCAGTATCCTCCTTCACTATCTAAATTCCTCCACGTGATTCTAGAACAGTGTCAGTATACTAAGGGCTATGGATCAACTCTGGCCACCACTGTTTTTTGTAATTAAAGTTGTATTGGAAGACAGCCATGCTCATTCATTTATGTTTTGTCTGTAACACAACTGCTTTTCCAAAGAATCATTTTGAGAGCTTAACATATGCTTCCTGAAATTTGGATGACACAGGAACTAGTTCCTGAGTTGTTCCTGAAAGAATGTCTCATGGAGAAAGCCTAATTAAAGGGTGGCTTGTTAGAGCAAAGGGGAAAGGTCCACAGTGGCAGTGTTATGGACCTAATATAGTGACTGCTCTCCTCTTCCTCACCTTCTCCATCTTCTTCTTCTTCACAGCTTTATTTTGCTATCAAATTCACCCTCTTCAAGTATACAACCCAGTGGATCTTAACATAGTTACAACGTTGTACAACTCTCACGATTATCTAAATGTAGAACATTTCATCTCCCCAAAAACAGACCCTGTACCCATTTGCAGTCACTTCCATTCTTCCCACTCACCTATTGTAGTTAACCACTTATCTACTTTCTGTAACTATAGATTTTCCAATTTGGGACATTACATATAAATGGAATTATACAATATATTGCCCCCCGCCCCCTTTCTTGGTCTGGCTTCTTTCTCTTAGCATAATATTTTTGAGGTTGATATACATTATAGCATGAATCAGTCCTTCATTACTTTTCATGGCTGAATATATTCCACTGTGTGGATATACCATATTTTGTTTATCCATTCATCAGTTGAGGAACATTTGTTCATTTCTGATATTACGAAGAATGTTATGAACGTTTGTGTTTCAGGTTTTTGTTTGAATGTCTATCTCAGTTCTCTTGAGTATATATCTGAGTGTGGAATTGCTGAGTCTTATGTAACTTTATGTGCATCCTTTTGAGGAATTTCCAGACTGTTGCAAAGCTGCTGTATCACTGTACACTTCCACCAACAATGAGAATGCAATGTGTGAGAGTTGAGATTTCTCCACATCTTTGCCAATGCTTCTTGTTGTCCATCTTTTTTTTATGATAGCCAGCCTAGTAGATATAAAGTGGTATCTGATTGTAGTTTTGATTTCCATTCACTAATGATATTGATGTTGAGCATCTTTTCATGTGTTTATTGACCATTTGTACATTTTCTCGGAAGAAATGTATTCAAATCCTTTTGTCCATTTAAAAAAATTGGATCATTTGTCTTTTTGTGGTTGAGTTATGGTTAACTGTTTTGGGGTTATCTTAAAGGATTTCTGCCACACAGGCCTATTGGGAAGAGTGAGAAGATCAGACTCCGAGAGGCCACCAGAAGTCAGAGCCTGAGAGCTATGTTGTGTGTGACCATAAGGAGGAGACATCATCTTTGCTAAAGGAATGTAGATGAAAAGCACTAAAGAGAAAAAGAGCACTAAAGGGAAAAAGAGCCAGAATTTAGGCATGAAACAGAGATTTCAGTGGCATCAGTGTAATAAGACTTCTCCCTTCCACCTCCCTCACCTTCCCTAGGGGTCAAAATGACTGTCTAATTAACCACTAACAGGGGGAGGAGGTAGAGGGAAATAGCTCAAACAGTAGCGGGGAGAAAATACTTGAAAAGACTGAAAGAGTGAAGTTTTGATTTAGATTTAATTGAACTTTTTTACTAAATCAAAGATGAACCTATTTATTAACACCTGAGAATAACCAGAAAAAATAATGGGATCTGCCTGAAATTTCACTGAACAAGCTCAATGGAGTCAAACACAGTTGTATGAAAATAAACGTTACGCTAGTTTTTAATGTCACCCCTACTGAATCCAGCTTGTGTGATAAGCCAGTTATAAGATCTTAGAGCTACTCAGCACCCAGTATAAACCTCTAAGACATGACTGTTTATAGGGGGGTGGTACGGAGGCACCTAGGTGATATGAATTAGAAAGAAGGAAAAGTAAGAAGCTGGGAGGCCAGGATGTTGGCTGGATGGTCAACTTAGATATTGTATTCTATATACAGGATAGTAAGAAGTGTGGTAGAAATGAAAACTGAATTTGACTTCAAGAAAGCTGAGGGATGGTCCTGGAGGCTGTGGACGACAGCCATAGAAATGTTGGGAGAATCCTATATGAGCAGAGTAAGTGGGATTATTGATAAATATTTTGAAGCTATGGTCTGGAAGCTTCAGTGAGTAGTATGCCAACCACATCTTGGCTTGGTTTTGGGTTAGACCGGAGGAAAGGAAGGTGATTAATTGAGAGACCTGAGGAAAAAAAGAAAGTATGTGGACAGTTAATAACGTTTGGAAAGGAATAATGAAAGAAGGGTTGCTGATGAGAAGAAGCAAGGATAAGGGACAAGTTTAGGGGCAGGGATAAGGCCAAGAGGATAGCAAGGGCAGGGTCTAAAGAGGTCTGTGCAGAGGAGCCAATGATTTTATGGATGAAATGGTTGGGGGAAGGAGCAGGCAGACAGAGGAAGTGGGAACAATGGAGCTGTTGACAGAACTACTTGGTCCTAAATTTTCCATTGTATATTTGATGTATTGGTGTCATCAACCTGCTCATATGAATAATGACTCTGTTAAGTTGCACCCCCTAAATGCCAAAGCCAAGAAGAACTTTGGGGTTTCTCTGAGTAGTGATTTTTTTTTTATTGTGAAATTCTTCAATTTGAAAAAGGGACTTTCCAGTGGAAATAATAGACTGTAAATTGTTTACTTGGCAAAACACCATTAGACTAAGCTAAGGACCTTCATACACAAGCATATGATAACAGAAGTTTACCTGCCAAGTGCTTTCATAATGAGATGGTAGGGAAATTTTTCCTGACTTGCAAAGCAAAGAAAATATTCTGAAAGATACTGTATTTTATAATTAAGGAAAACACAGCCATGAAAAGTGGGAACACGATATTGGTCAATTAATGAATAAACTGGGTGGGGATCAAACAAAAGACTAGTTGCAATAGTTTTAAGTTGTTAGCTTAAAATTGATCTATCCTTAATATTGGAACAAATTATTAAAAAAACATTTCTGGGCTGTCTTGTTTAGATTATTGCTTCCATTTACTTTGCAGGGTGTACTTAGTGCTAAAAAGGGATAGAGGGGGAAAAAGGAGCAGAGAGTGATAATTAAAGCACAAAAATACTTAGATGACATTTTATCAAATATGTAGGAAGTTTATAAAAGTTTGCTTCTGCTGCATTTTTATGTTTTATTTTCTTCGACCAAAGTGTACCTGTTGAATCTCGATCTTCCATCTAGCACTGCACCAAGTGCTCTACACGATTCAGTGGAGGTAGAGGCATGAAACTTAATTTTATGGAGCTTACATGCTCGAGACTAACTACATGAAGTGCCACAAAGAGAGAACAATACAAGAGGCTTTGAAATAAATTACTTAATTGAATGTGATCATGCATATTGACATAAATGAAAAATAACAATTTCATAGTTAAAGCAATTGTTAGATTATAATAAGATGCAGAATGTATCTTGCAAGATGCTATTTTGTAACAATTGCCAAAAAATTGCCCTTGACCATATCTGCTAAGGCCACATTCTAACTCAAACAGAGGTAAGCAATCCATCAGAATTGTTTCCTAGAGTTTGTTCCATGGAACAGTAGTATCCTGAGATGTCTTGAGAAAAAGGATTCCATGGTCAAATTTAAGAAATGTGGCATACCATGTCTCTTTCTTGGGCAATTATAGTAACATTTGCATATTAGGGTGCTGAGAAATCCTGCAGCAAAGAACTCATGTTAAAAGTGTACAGTCCTGGGGCGCCTGGGTGGCGCAGTCGGTTAAGCGTCCGACTTCAGCCAGGTCACGATCTCATGGTCCGTGAGTTCGAGCCCCGCGTCGGGCTCTGGGCTGATGGCTCAGAGCCTGGAGCCTGTTTCGGATTCTGTGTCTCCCTCTCTCTCTGCCCCTCCCCCGTTCATGCTCTGTCTCTCTCTGTCCCAAAAATAAATAAACGTTGAAAAGTGTACAGTCCTATACATCCCAAACTTATTTGACTATAGAACCCTCTTTATTTATAATCACCGAACCCACTTTGGCAAATGCTGTGTTAAAGGATACACATGAAATACTCAGGATTTGATGACTTCGAAAAGCAAACAAAGTAAACCTAATTTGCACTTGGACAAGGGGTTTATTTATCAATATTCTGAATAGAATCCAAAGCTCTAGTGGCCTAGCCTCTGCAGAGCCATAAGAAGTGAAAACAGATATGACTCTAGGTGCTTGAGAAATAGTATAGACCTTTACTGTGTGTGTGTGTGTGTGTGTGTAGTGTGTGTGTGTGTGTGTGTGTGTGTGTGTGTGTGTGTGAGGGGTTATATAGCATGCCACGTAGAAGACTTCCCACTGACTTTCTCTAAATATCTACATTTTCTACATGTCTACATTCACCCAGTCATTAAAATATCTCTCCTGCTCTATTTTTATACACGTTTCTTCCACTATTTTGCTGCTCAAGCCTGTTTGCTTTTTTCTTCATCTCCACTCTTTTTTTGACCCGCCTTGCAGCTGGTAGTGACTGCTAAGACTTGAACCTACCTGGAAGCTATACTATTCCATTGTGAGGCAGTTGTTGAACTCAGAATCTCCAGTCCTCTTGTTTCTCTTGCTCTCAGTGGAGGGATATAAGGGGAGCCCCTTGTCAGTCCTCTTCTTCCTTTTACTCTCAAAGCTTTTCTTATGAGGTTTTACAGAACATTTTTAGTGATGAGTTCCCCGTTATCTAAGACAACACTTCTAATTGCATCGAATGTCCCTAAAGTATTTTAATTTTTAAAGTAGTGCTAACAGTTCTCCGTTATATCTGATTGCAAGCCAATTCCCCAGGAATATGTACAAAATTTTTGCCAGATTCAGATCTATAAAATGACTTCTATTCTGCATTTAAACTTAGAAAGGATTTCCCCTTTCTACTTCAAAAAGATGATAAATTAGCCAGAAAATTTGCCTCCTCACTCAAAGCCACAGAAGTAGAAGTCGATGAAGCTGAAAAATTAAGTAAAGCTATAAAAGTGGTTGAGTCCTTGTGTAGGAGATAATGGCACCCCAGGTAATGGAAGAGGACATAGTGCCATTGATGGAGAGAGGCCAGGGAAATGCTCCATAACCCATGCCCTTTTCCCCCTACCAATTGGGTCTTAGAAGGCGATGTAGGCCCAATGATAGGCTGATATCATATGTCTTTATGTCTAACGGACATAAAGAAGGGATAGCAAAAATGCTGCAGACCCTCAACCTCTGGGCATTTCTTCACCCTGACCTTACCTCCTATATCCTGAGAACTGTGTGGGGTGAAAAATGCTTATTTGAGACTTAGCCTATTAAATCTGATTTCACACAAGGTATATAAAAATGAAGTGATTAAAATAGAAAACTCAGTAGTAGAGATGAATTCCAAAGTGCATGCAGTTGAAAAACAAATAAATGATCTAGAGGGTCAAATTAATTAAATCTCCCATAAAACATCATACAGAGACAGAGAGAAAGAACTGGAAAATATGAGAGAAAAAAATGAAAAGATTATAGTTGTAATGTAAACATCTGTATTTTTACAAATATTTTTAAATGTTTATTTATTTTTGAGAGGGAGAGAGAGAGAGAAAAACAGTGTCAGTGGAGTCAGGCAGAGAAAGAGGGAGACACAGAATCTGAAGCAGGCTCCAGGCTCTGAGCTGTCTGCAAAGAGCCCAATGTGGGGCTCAAACTCACGAACCATGGGATCATGACCTGAGCCAAAGTTGGATGCCCAACTGACTGAACCACCCAGGCACCCCTAAAAATCTGTTTTATTGTACAGCTAAAAAGATAATAAAAGTATATATACAAAGAGGAAAAATATTTGAGGAGATAATAAACCACAAAGGCCCTAGATTTAAAGAAATCAAAAGACCTCAGTTTGGAAAGTGTGATTATAGAAGTCCCTAGATGCATTATATGGTAAAATTTTAAAAATCAAAAAGAAAAAGAAAATTCCCAAACTTCAAGAATAAAGAGCACCTAATAAGAACCAAGAATCAGAATTACAACAAACACATACTGGAGACAAGAAACTATTCTGAAGTGGTAAATGTAAAGAATATCAAAACCACAGTTTTATAACCAGCTAATCTGTCATTTAAGTTGGGAGTAAAATAAAGATATTCTCAGCTGTATATGTCCTTCCAAGGTTTGTCCTCTTTGTAAAATTTTTAGAGGGTTTACTATTAACTGTAGTAAGAAAAATGTAAAGTGGCAAGGAATTAATCTAAGAAAAATGCACAAGGCCTTTCTCTTTTTTTTTTTTAATTTTCTTTTTTATTTTTTAAAGATTTGCATCCAAATTAGTTAGCATATAGTGAAACAGTGATTTCAGGAGTAGATTCCTTAGTGCCCCTTACCCATTTAGCCCATCCCCCCTCCCACAACCCCTCCAGCAACCCTCTGTTTGTTCTCCATATTTATGAGTCTCTTCTGTTTTGACCCCCTTCCTGTTTTTATATTATTTTTGTTTCCCTTCCCTTATGTTCATCTGTTTGTCTCTTAAAGTCTTCATATGAGTGAAGTCGTATGATTTTTGTCTTTCTCTGACTAATTTCACTTAGAATAATACCCTCCAGTTCCATCCATATAGTTGCAAATGGCAAGATTTCATTCTTTTTGATTGCAGAATAATACTCCATTGTATATATATACCACCTCTTCTTTTTTTTTTTTAATTTTTTTTTCAACGTTTTTTATTTATTTTTGGGACAGAGAGAGACAGAGCATGAACGGGGGAGGGGCAGAGAGAGAGGGAGACACAGAATCGGAAACAGGCTCCAGGCTCCGAGCCATCAGCCCAGAGCCTGACGCGGGGCTCGAACTCACGGACCGCGAGATCGTGACCTGGCTGAAGTCGGACGCTTAACCGACTGCGCCGCCCAGGCGCCCCTACCACCTCTTCTTTATCCATTCATCCATCGATGGACATTTGGGCTCTTTCCATACTTTGGCTATTGTTGATAGTGCTGCTATAAACATGGGGATGCATGTGTCCCTTCAAAACAGCACACCTGTATTCCTTGGATAAACACCTAGTAGTGCAATTGCTGGGTCATAGGGTAGTTCTATTTTTAGCTCTTTGAGGAACCTCCATCCTGTTTTCCAGAGTGGCTGCACCAGCTTGCATTGCCACCAACAATGCAAAAGAGATCTTCTTTCTCCGCATCCTCGCCAACATCTGTTGTTGCCTGAGTTGTTAATGTTAGCCATTCTGACAGGAGTAAGGTGGTATCACATTGTGCTTTTGATTTGTATTTCCCTGATGATGAGTGATGTTGAGCATTTTTTCATGTGCTACTTGGCCATCTGGATATCTTCCTTGGAGCAATGTCTATTCATGTCTTTTGCCCCTTTCTTCACTGGATTATTTGCTTTTTGGGTGTTGAGTTTGATCAGTTCTTTATAGATTTTGGCTACTAACCCTTTATCTGATATGTCATTTGCAAATATCTTCTCCCATTCTGTCAATTGCCTTTTAGTTTTGCTAATTGTTTCCTTCTCTGTGCAGAAGCTTTTTATTTTGATAAGATCCCAGTAGTTCATTTTTGCTTTTGTTTCCCTTGCCTCTGGAGATGTGTTGAGTAAGAAGTTGCTGTGGGCAAGATCAAAGAGGTTTTTGCCTGCTTTCTCCTCAAGGATTTTGATGGCTTCCTGTCTTACATTGAGGTCTTTCATCCATTTTGAGTTTATTTTTGTGTATGGTGTAAGAAAGTGGTCCAGGTTCATTCTTCTGCATGTTGTTGTCCAGTTTTCCCAGCACCACTTGCTGAAGAGACTGTCTTTATTCCATTGGATATTCTTTCCTGCTTTGTCAGAGATTAGTTGGTCATACATTTGTGGGTCTGTTTCTGGGTTCTCTATTCTGTTCCATTGATCTGAGTGTCTGTTTTGTGTCAGTACCATACTGTCTTGATGATTACAGCTTTGTAGTACAGCTTGAAGTCCAGGATTGTGATGCCTCCTGCTTTGGTTTCTTTTTCAAGATTGCTTTGGCTATTCGGGATCTTTTCTGGTTCCATACAAATTTTAGGATTGTTTGTTCTAGCTCTGTGAAGAATGCTGGTGTTACTTTGATAGAGATTGCATTGAATATGTAGATTGCTTTGGGTAGTATCGAGATTTTAACAATATTTGTTCTTCCTATCCAGGTGCATGGAATATTTTTCCATTTTTTGTGTCTTCTTCAATTTCTTTCATAAGCTTTCTATAGTTTTCAGTGTATAGATTTTTCACCTCTTTGGTTAGATTTATTCCTAGGTATTTTATGGTTTTTTGTGCAACTGTAAATGGGATCGATTCCTTGATTTCTCTTTCTGTCACTTCATTGTTGGTGTATAGGAATGCAACCGATTTCTGTGCACTGATTTTATATCCTGGAACTTTGCTGAATTCATGAATCAGTTCTAGCCATTTTTTTGGTGGAATCTTTTGGGTTTTCCATATAGAGTTTCATGTCATCTGCGAGGAGTGAAAGTTTGACCTCCTCCTGGACAATTTGGATGCCTTTTATTTCTTTGTGTTGTCTGATTGCAGAGGCTAAGACTTCCAATTCTATGTTGAATAACAATGGTGAGAGTGGACATCCCTGTCTTGTTCCTGACCTTAGAGGGAAAGCTATTAGCTTTTCCCCATTGAGGATGATATTAGCATTGGGTTGTTCATATATGGCTTTTATGATCTTGAGGTATGATCCTTCTATCCCTACTTTCTTGAGGGTTTTTATCAAGAAAGGATGCTATATTTTGTCAAATGCTTTCTCTGCATCTATTGAGAGGATCATATGGTTCTTGTCCTTTCTTTTATTAATGTAATGAATCACATTAATTGTTTTGTGGATATTGAACCAGCCCTGCATCCCAGGTATAAATCCCACTTGGTCGTGGTGAATAATTTTTTTAATGTATTGTTGGATCCAGTTGGCTAATATCTTGTTGAGATTTTTGCATCCATGTTCATCAGGGAAATTGGTCTATAGTTCTCCTTTTTAGTGTCTGGTTTTGGAATCAAGGTAATGCTGGCTTCATAGAAAGAGTTTGAAGTTTTCCTTCCATTTCTATTTTTTGGAACAGTTTCAAGAGAATAGGTGGTAACTCTTTCTTAAATGTTTGGTAGGATACCCCTGGAAAGCCATCTGTCCCTGGACTCTTGTTTTTTGGCAGATTTTTGATTACTAATTTGATTTCCTTAGTGGTTATGGGTCTGTTCAAATTTTCTATTTCTTCCTGTTTTAGTTTTGGTAGTGTATACATTTCTAGGAATTTGTCCATTTCTTCCAGATTACCCATTTTATTGGCATATAATTGATCATAATATTCTCTTATTGTTTTTATTTCTGCTGTGTTGGTTGTGATCTCTCCTCTTTCATTCTTGATTTTATTTATTTGGGTCCTTTCCTTTTTCTTCTTGATCAAACTGGCTAGTGGTTTATCAATTTTGTTAATTCTTTCAAAGAATCAGCTTCTGGTTTCATTGATCTGTTCTACTGTTGTTGTTGTTGTTTTGGTTTTTTTTTTTGGCTTTGATAGCATTAATTTCTGCTCTAATCTTTATTATTTCCTGTCTTCTGCTGGTTTTGGGTTTTATTTGCTGTTCTTTTTCCAGCTCCTTAAGGCATAAGGTTAAGTTGTGTATCTGAGATCTTTCTTCCTTCTTTAGGAAGGTCTGGATTGCTATATACTTTCCTCTTATGACCACCTTTGCTGTGTCCCAGAAGTTTTGGGTTGTGGTGTTATCATTTTCATTGACTTCCATATATTTTTAATTTCCTCTTTAACTGCTTGGTTAGCCCATTCATTCTTTAGTAGGATGTTCTTCAGTCTCCAAGTATTTGTTACCGTTCCAAATTTTTTCTTGTGGTTGATTTCGAGTTTCATAGTGTTGTGGTCTGAAAATATGCATGGTATGATATCGATCTTTTTGTACTTACTTAGGGCTGATTTGTGTCCCAGTATATGGTCTATTCTGGAGAACATTCCATGTGAACTGGAGAAGAATGTATATTCTGCTGCTTTAGGATGAAATGTTCTGGATATATCTGTTAAGTCCATCTGGTCCAGTGTGTCATTCAAAGCCATTGTTTCCTTGTTGATTTTTTGATTAGATGATCTGTGCATTGCTGTGAGTGGGGTGTTGAAGTCTCCTACTATTATGGTATTATTATCGATGAGTTTCTTTATGTTTGTGATTAATTGATATATATATATTTGGGTGTATCCACATTTGGCACATAAATGTTTAAAATTGTTAGGTCCTCTTGGTCTATAGACCCCTTGATTATGATATAATGCCCTTCTCTTGATACAGTCTTTATTTTAAAGTCTAAATTGTCTGATATAAGTATGGCTACTCCAGCTTTCTTTTGTTGACTATTCACATGATAGATGGTTCTCCATCCCCTTGTTTTCAATCTGAAGGCGTCTTTAGGTCTAAATTGGGTCTCTTGTAAACAGCATATAGATGGATCTTGTTTTCTTATCCATTCGGTTACCCTCTGTCTTTTTATTGGAGCATTGAGTCCACTGATGTTTAGAGTGAGTACTGAAAGATATGAATTCATTGCCAGTATGATGCTTGTAGAGTTGGAGTTTCTGGTGGTGTTCTCTGGTCCTTTCTAATCTTTTGTTACTTTTGTTATTTATTTATTTTTACATATACTTTTTCATCTTTTCTCCCCTCAGAATGTCCCCCTTAAAATTTCTTGCTGCGCTGGTTTAGTGGTCACAAACTCCTTTAATTTTTGTTTGTCTGGGAAACTTTTTATCTCTCCTTCTATTTTGAATGACAGCCTTGCTGGATAAAGAATTCTTGGCTGCATATTTTTCTGATTCAGCACATTGAATATATCCTGCCACTACTTTCTGGCCTGCCAAGTTTCTGTGGATAGGTCTGCTGCAAACCTGATCTGTCTTCCCTTGTAGGTTAGGGACTTTTTTTTCCCTTGCTGCTTTCATGATTCTCTCCTTGCCTGAGTATTTCGTGAATTTGACTATGATATGCCTTGTTGATGGTCGGTTTTTGTTGAATCTCATGGGGGTCCTCTGTGAGATTCAAGGGGGGGGGTTTCCTGGATTTTGATGTCTGTGTCTTTCCCCAAGTTAAGAAAGTTTTCCACTATGATTTGCTCACATAACCCTTCCACCCCTGTTTCTCTCTCTTCCTCTTCTGGGACCCCTATGATTCTGATGTTGTTCCTTTTTAATGAGTCACTGATTTCTCTAATTCTTAAATCGTGCTCTTTTGCCTTAATCTCCCTCTTTTTTTCTGCTTCGTTATTCTCTATAAGTTTGTCCTCTATATCACTGATTCTCTGCTCTGCCTCGTCCATCCTTGCTGCTGCTACATCTATCCATGATTGCAGCTCAGTTATAGCATTTTTAATTTCATTCTGGCTATTTTTTACTTCTTTTATCTCTGCAGAAAGGGATTCTAGTCTATTTTCGATTCCAGCTAGTATTCTTATTATCATGATTCTAAATTCTGGTTCAGACATCTTGCTTGTATATGTGTTGGTTAAATCCCTGGCTGTCGTTTCTTCGTGTTCTTTCTTTTGGGGTGAATTCCTTTGTTTTGTCAATTTGAAGGGAGAAAATGTATTAATGAGGTAGGAAAATTGAAATTAAAAAAATTAAAATAAAAAATATTAAAATTAAAAATTAAAAATACACACACACAAAAATCGAATAGATGATGCTAGATCCTAGGTGTATTTTGGTCTGGGTTTTGAAAGTGGTTTTACAGATTAGAGAAAAAAAAGCGGGGGGGGAGAAAAAGAAAAAAAGGAAATCGTTTGAGAATTTGAAAAAATGAATACACTGAAGTAGACTAAAATGAGATGATGGGGGTAAAATAGAACTTGAGAAAATATACACAAAAGTAAAGAATATAGTAGAAAAAAATTAAAGAAAAATATTTTTAATAAAAATTAAAAATAAATAAGAATTTTTTCATTTTCTGTATTTAAGAAAAAAGAAAAAAAGAAAAGAAAAGAAATTGTTTGAAAATTTGAAAAAGTGAATACACTGTAGTAGACTAAAATAAAATATGGGAGTAAGACAGAATTTGAAAAATATTACATAAAAGCAAAAAATATAGTAATAAAAATTAAATTAAAATATTTTTAAAAGAAATTGAAAGTAAAAATGAAATTTTTCTCTTTCTGCATTCAAGAAAAAGAAAAGAAATGAAAAAGAAAAAAGAAAAAAAAGGAAATTGTTTGAAAATTTGAAAAGGGGAGTACACTGAGTTAGACTAAAATAAAATGATGGAAGTAAAGTAGAATGTGAAAAATTTTACATAAAAGTAAAAAATATAGTAATAAAAATTAAAAACTTTTATTTTTAATAAAAGTTGAAAATAAAAAAGTTGAAAATAAAAAAAAGTTGAAAAAAAAATAAAAAAGTTGAAAAAAAAAGTTGAAAAAAAAAATAAAAAATGAACCTTTTTCTCTTTCTGTATTCAAGAAAAACAAAAGAATTTTAAAAGAGAAAAAGGAAAAAGAAAAAAAAGAAAAAAATTAAACAGATGAACCTGCTAACAGATTGCATTAAGACTGAAATTGCTTCGTTTTCCCCTAGAGGTCAGTCTATGTAGCTCTTTATAGTCCATAAATTAAGCTGGTGGTGAGGCTTGTGGTCTTGAGGAGCAAAGTTGGCTTAGTTGGGCGGGGCTCAGTGTAACAGCACCACTCTCCACTAGATGGCACTGCCAGCCTATTGGGGTGCACTGTTGCAGTGCTCATAGGTGCATATGCGCATGCATGGGATCGGTGAAAATGGCTCCACCCAGCTACCCAGTCTGTTCTCCCGGATCAGCAATCCCGCACTGGTCCTCTGTCTTCAGCTTTCATCCACTCCCGCTTTTTCACTTTGTGACCAGGCCCCAGGCAGTACCTCTCGCCCGAGTTTTGTCTCAGGTGCAGCTGTTTTCCCCAGGCCCTTACTTCTGAAGGACTGCAGCTTTGATCCGTTCCACCCCTCTCCCAGAGGGTCTCACCGAGCAATGGCCAAATGAGCAATGGCCGAATGTCGGCTGCACCCAGGAACGCCCGCTGGACCCTGCTGTTGCCGGTGCCCCGAGACTGGGGCCAGGTGCCAGCCTGTCCCCCCAAAAGTTCACGAGACAGTGTAGCAGCAGCATTTCAGGGATTATGGAAAATCACAACACACATCTGGCACCAGGCTTCACCCTCAACGACCTTGCCCCAGCACCAGTGAATGTGGCCACCTTCAAGGGTCTGCTGGGACCAGGTGGCTTCAACAATCTCTACCAAATGTCCTTCCAGCAGTGGAACTGCTTTTCCCCTTGTGGCCCGAGAACCTCCCGGACCCCACTCTGTTCATGGGGATTTGCCCTTCCCACCAGAGCACCACCAGGTATTGAGCTGTGGAGTTGCAGCCTTTGCGCTCTCCTTGTTTACAGTTTTAATGGAATTTAAACACTCTCCTTTCTCCTTTCTCCTTTTTCCCTTTTTAGTTTAGTCCCTGCGGCTGTTTCCAATTTTCCACTTTCTCTCCAGCTGCTTTGGGGGAGGGGTGCTTTTCCCATATGCTTGAGGAGCGAAGTTGGCCTAGTTGGGCGGGGCTCAGTGTAACAGCTCCACTCTCCACTAGATGGCACTGCCAGCCTCCAGTCTCCATCCTTCCCCAGTCTCCATCCTTTCTCCCCCCGCAAAAGGGGTTCCCTACCTTTCATGGCTTCTTGCTCCCCAAGTTTAGCTCTCCGTGCCATGTACCTGCTGAATTCTGTGGTTCAGGTTGTGCAGATTGTTGTGTTAATCCTCCAATCAGTTTTTTAGGTGTGTAGGATGGTTTAGTGTTGGTTTGGATGTATTTCATGGACGTGAGACACACAAAAACTTCCATGCTGTTCCACCATCTTGGCTCCTCTCCACAAGGCTTTTTAAGAGAACAATTTAAAGTTATGCTATGTAATATACAAAAATATTGGCATATGTGAAGAGATATTCCCTATTCTTAGATAAAACAAAGTAGTATTATAAATATTTTAATTCTCTCTAAGGTAATTGATAAATCCAGTCTAATTTCAACTAAAATTCTAACAAGTTGATTTGAGAAAATTAACAAATTTATCCTAAATTTAGAAAAATAAAGATCCATGGAAGTTGCTAAGCCAACTCTGGAAAATATGACAGATAATAATAGGAATACTAAAAGTTATACTTGAAAAATAGTGAAAGATAAAGAGTCCAGTGGAACAAAATAAAGAGAAAAGAATATAATAGAATGGAGTCAAGAAATGTTACACACGAGTATTTGTTATATGATAAAAGTAACTTCACAATCAATGGGGAAATTATAGACTGTTTCCAAATAAATTTGTGTAAAGTAACTTACTATATAGAGAAAAGGTTGGGTACCTGCCATACAAAATATAAAGGCAAACCCCAGATGTATTAAAAACATAAATGTGGGGCGCCTGTGTGGCTCAGTTGGCTAAGTGTCCAACTTCAACTCATGTCATGATCTCACAGCTTGTGAGTTCGAGCACCGTGTTGGGCTCTGTGCTGACAGCTCAGAGCCTGGAGGCTTCTTCAGATTCTGTGTCTCCATCTCTCTCTGCCCTTCCCCTGCTCACCCTCTGTCTCTGTCTCTCAAAAATAAATAAACATTAAAAAACATAATTGTGAAAAAAAAAACATAGAGCTGATAGTTGAAAGCATAGGATAAAATTTTTTTAATTTTTGGAATAGGAGAGGTCTTTCAAAAGAGTCTAAAGGCACAGCTGTAGGGAAACATGTTGATGGAATTGACTTCATCAACTGTTCCATGCAGGACACCACAGACAACGTTCATAGACAGCAAATTGGGTTGACATTGTCTGTGGCAGTCATGTACCAAGGGTGTGAAACAGGATGGGTAAGGGTGGAGATTAAATCTGAAGGCACAGAGAATATCCAGAACACTCTTTCTTTTTCTCACTTCCTTTTGTTCTCATATATGTGTACATATATGTGTTGATTGAGTTTATTATACAAATTTTAATAACTTGATATTTTGACAATTTTGCATATATTTTATAATTTTTATTGTAGCTGAAGAGTGTGCCAGTAAAACAGCTATTTAGTCAGCAGCTGTAATGAGATCTCTCGCAATGCTATTCCTTTAGAGTCACGAACCTTAGCTTTGTAGGTTCAATAATGATCTTACCACTGTAACTCAAGAACAGTTGGTCTCTTTAGAACAGGTTCTTTCCAAGTAAGAGACTGACCTAATAACCAGAATGTCTCTTAATTTTTTAACAGTTATGAAGGGGACCACATACTTTGTGGTATTATGATAGGGAAAGGTAGGATAAAATAGGCAGAGAGAGAAAGGTTAGGACCCGAGGTCTCTGGGTGGGGAAAAATATTTTGGAACACTTCTGGGAGCATTTGGCCACAGCAAATCCCCTAGGGTGTAAGGTTCCTCTTAAGAATGTAACAGGCACCACCTACTCCCCCTCAGGTTCCCCTTAGGAATTTGACAATCAAAATACGTCAAAAACTAAAAAAAGTAAACCATGAAACTCATTTTATATGAGGGTGAGTATGACCATAGTCTGACTACTCACACAATGGAGTTGAGCCAATCATTAATAGGCAACCCAGCACCTAGAGTTATCCAGCCAGTAAGGGTAGAACCTGAGAAGAAACAAGGGGGAACAAAAGGGGGGCCAATCAGAACCTTATGAAACAAGGACCCTTTCCTATAGTTGTGGGCATTCACCTTTGAATGCCCCCTCTCTGCAAAGAAAGCTTTCATACTATTCTTACTTTCTAATCTTATACTCTAATAAACTTTTCCTGCTGCTTATTTTATTCTGTGTCCACCTCTTCATTCTTTCAAACGGTGAGACAATGAACCCCTGGTATTGAGGTAAAAAATCCTGCAATAGTATCATTGATAATTAACTTCCTCATACCAATGGGTTAGTTTACAGTGATTGAAATAATCATGTTTACTCTTCTGAGCAGCATCTTTTAAGCATCAAGACACCTGGGATATCAAAATAGGTAGTAGTAGAGAGAGGTTCCGTGCAAGCCTAATAAACCCCTCTTAAGTGATCTATGGCCTTCTTTCCCCACAGATTCAGTCTCTCTCCTGTGGACAGTGCTGGAGGGATAAACTCTAGGAAACACTTGACTCTCATTTATCCTTTTCCAGCTTGACCACTTTTCTTCTGTTAAATTGTCCATTGTTTTGGAAACATGAATATCCTAAGCTGTGCAGTGTGGGAAGAAAATGGGAGCCATCACAGTGACAATGTTTGCTCAGCTTAGCTATCCCCACTTACTGTGAGATCTCCTGCCCTCTTCTGCAGAGTCTCTTTGACTTATTGCAAATCTCATGCCCTCTCTTCTGAGAGTTCCCAAGATACCACTTACATATGGTTATGAATACATTTTTACAACTTCTGGTGACCTCTGAGGTCACTACTGTTCCTAAAACTGAGGGCTGCCATCCACAGAACTGATGTCTGCACTAAGAGCGCTATCCCTTACTCAAACGTTATCTTCCATTGCTACTGAATTAGTTGGCACCTCTAAGCCACAGGTACACTTGGGATCATGCTGAGCCTATCACATAAAGCTCTGTTGCTGCCATCTGGGAGTTGGCTTGGTGGTGTCATTGCTATGCCTTTAACGTTGGCTATCTATTATAATGCCCTGGCTCCAAGTTGTACTGGGTCTGTTCTGCTATTCATTGAATCCAGGTGAATCTCTGACTTCCACATCTGTGTCATACTCCTATGCTGTTCCCAAAACAGCATGGCTTTATGATTCTAACAATATAAATAGATACTTATGTGCCCAATAGCTCGCAAGTGTGGACATGACTCCAAGGGGTTTGGATCAGAGAACAAATTCAAGTGCTCAGACGAGTTCCCCTTCAGCCTGATAATATTTTTATTGGATAACATTTGTGCCTTTATTCTCTCCTTCCTTAAAGTGGGTTCTTTCCTAGAAGCTCCTTCTTTAGTAGATAGTCAACATATATCTGAAGAAGTCTGAATATGGGTTTAGGCTCAGCAGGCACCACACCATTCTCTGGCTCCACCCCACCCAATAAATACACAAATTCTTATATGTTAACAGTTTTCTGGAAAGCATTTTAAGGAGACTTCTGAATTACAATTTCATTCATTCTGTCAATTTTACTGGAAAACCTTGCCTTTTATTCCCATTATCTTTCTAATCTTATTTTTGTTTTCTGCTTTTTTTCCAATTAATATTATGTCATAAATAATTCTTACGTTGTTACATAGTTTTTGTTACTTTTTTTCCCAATGGCTGTATAATACTCATCAAATAGTTGTAGCATAATCTACTTACCATTCTTCTATTATTAGAAATTTGTATTGCTCTGTTGGGTTGTGTGTTAGAATAAGCTAGGTTATGCCATGGGCAACAAACAGCTGCAAAATATAAGTTGTTTAAGAGACAAAGATTTATTTCTTGCTAATGCAAAGTCATCTGTAGATCTAGATGGCACTTCAGGGCACCTGTCTTCTGTGCAATGGCTCAACGATCTAGGCTGCTTTGATGTGGTTTTCTTTGAGTAAGAAGCTTTCTCTCTAATCACAGAGTAGGAGAAGAGGGCTATAAAGTTTGTGTGGGCTTTCACTGCCATATCCCAGAAGTAATACATATGTACTTCCTTCACAGCCCATTGGTCAAAACTAGTTACTTATCCCTCTCTGACTGCAAGGGTACTAAGCACACTGGGAGCCAGTAGAACAAGCCAAGCATGGAGTGAACCAATGGACTAGGGGGCTGAGCATGGAGGGCGTCTAATAGACTATTGGGTAAGCATTACTGTCTCTGCCACAGGTTGTTTATAAGACTTTTTTTTTTTTTAATTTTAAGTAATCTGTATGCCCAACACGAGGCTAAAACTCATGACCCAGAGATCAAGAGTCACATGCTCTACTGACTGAGCCAGCCAGGCAAGACCCCCTTTTTTAAGACTTTCATTATTTGCATTTATTTTTTTTCCAACTTTATTGTGGTATAATTGACATATAACATTGTATAAGTTTAAGATGTACAGTGTGTTGATTTGATCCATTTATGTATTTCAAAATGATTACCACCATAGTTTTAGCTAACATCTCCATCCTGTCACATAATTACTATTTCTTTTTGTGGTGAGAACATTTAAGATCTACTTTCTTAACAACTTTCAAGTATATAATATGATATTATTAGCTATAATCGCCATGCCATATATTAGGTCAACAGAACTTGTTAATCATATAGCTGGAAATGTTTACACTTTGACGTCCATTTCCCCATTTCTCCCACGCCCAAGCCCCTGGTAACCATCACTCTATTCTTTGTTTCTATGGGTTCAGATTTTTACATTTCATAGATAAGTGATATCATACAGTGTTTGTCTTTCTGTGTCTCACTTATTTCACTTAGTGTAATGTCCTCCAGATTCATCCATGTTGTCACAAATAGCAGGATTTCCTTCTTTTTTGTGCCTGAATAATATTCATGTGTGTATGTGTGTGTATAATACAATATAACATATTACATATTCTTTATTAATCTGTTGATAGACACCTGGGTTGTTTCCATATCTTTGGTTATTATGAATAATCCTGCAATGAACATGGGGGTGCAGATATATCTTCGAGACCCTATTTTCATTTGTTTCAGATATCTACCCAGAAGTGAGAATGCTGAATCATATGGTAATTCTATTTTTAATTTTTTGAGGAATCTTCAGACTGTTTTCCATAGTGGCTGAACCAATTTGCATTCCTACCAACAGTGCACCAGGGATCCCATTTCTCCACACTCTTGCCCACATTTGTCATCTCTTGTCGTTTTGATGATAGCTATTCTAAAAGGTGTGAGGTGGTACCTCATTGTGGTTTTGATATGCATTTCCCCGATGATTAGGGAATGAGTACATTTTCATGTATCTGTTGGCCATTTGCGCATCTTTTCTGAAAAAAAATGATCATATTCAATTGTTTGGTTTTTGCTATTGAATAATATGAGTTCTTTATATATTTAAAAATTTTTTTAATGTTTTTATTTATTTTTGAAGGAGAGAGAGAGACAGAGCATGAGTGGGGGAGGAACAGAGAGAGGGAGACAGAGAATTCGAAGCAGGCTCCAGGCTCTAAACTGTCAGCACTGAGCCTGACGCAGGGCTTGAACTCATGAACTGTGAGATCATGATCTGAGCCGAAGTCGGACGCTTAACTGACTGAGCCACCAGGCGCCCCTAGCTCTTTATATATTTTAGATATTAACTCCTTATCGGATATATGATTTGCAAATTGTTGAGAAAATTCCACAGATTGCCTTCATTCTGTTTATTGTTTCTTTTGCTGACAAAAGCCTTTTAGTTTGATGTAGTCCCCCTTGTTTGTTTTTGCTTTTGTTGCTTGTGCTTTGGTGTATATGATCATTTCTGACCACAGTTTGAAGTAGCGGTTGAAATTCGATAATAGTTTGGTCTTAGGGACCAAGGAGAAAATAAAAACCACAAGAACAGCAACAACACAAAGCAAAGTGGAATATGGACCATATATGTGTCATGAAGTCCTTTTTAATACTTAACTCTGGAGTTTGAATACCTCTAAGATTTTGTGAAATCCATTTTAGGGAAAATTGAGGTTAGGGATGATAATAAGATGCCCATTTCCTCAGATTCAGTTCTTACCGGGCTCTTTCCTTGCATGTATTACATAAATAACCTCTCTCCACACAGGGCTGTTTGCTGTCACACTTTTTCTAAAGTTCCTTTTAACAGGCTGAGGAGGGATACAAGTGATGCCAAAGTAAGGAAAATTACCTTTGCTTCTAATTGGCGTTACATGGTAGAGAAGATTTATTGAACTATTTACAAGATTAATTGAAAATTAAAGAAAGACAAATGTGAGAGTTGTTTTTTATTTCCAAGAAGAAAAGCTTATGAGTTGTTTTGCTTTGTTTCAAGTTGAATAATTGCACATTTTTTCTAGAGTGTCAAGGTGTTGAACACCATTCAGGAGAGTAATAAGTACTTATGTTAATTTCGCTCTTCCTCTCAATAGAAGCTTAACTTTTAGTTGATCACTTAGCAACCTTGCTAAAATACTCATTAGTAGTTACAAGTGATAAAGTGACTAAAATCTGGCCTATGCTATATAAATGGAATTTCTTGTAAGTCACCTGAAAGGTGTTCAAATGGTTTTTTTCCTTCCTCTATCCTGTTGCTGGGAACATGGACCTATTGGCTGGATATCTAGGTGCACATTGGATTAGGAGAATGAGGGCAACAGTTTAGGGATGGCAAAGAAGCCAGAAGGAGCTGGAGTCTCTAATGACTATTTAGGTGATGTTTAAGTTTGGGACTGTCTATTCTGGACTTCTTTTATGTGAAGGAAAAAGAACTATCTAGCTCTCTTGAGTCACTTTTTCTAATATCTGTTACACAGGCAAACCTAATCATAACTGATGCAAATATTGAGATTATTATTTTTATAAAGCAGTCATTTTTTTAAATGTTAATTTATTTTTGAGAGGAGGAGAGACAGAGGAACTGAAGTGGGCTCTGCGCTGACAGCAGAGAGCCCAACACGGGGCTTGAACCCATGAACTGTGGGATCCTGACCTGCGCCAAAGTCATATGCTTAACTGACTGTGCCACCCAGGTGCTCCAAGATTACTTTTTATGTTTAATACAAAAAATATAGAATTTATTTGCAGTAGCTTTTATTACTATTTTTTAATGAAAGTGCATGGGAGAAAGATATCTTCAGTTTCTAAAAAGTTAGTTAATGAAATCCATATAAAAGAAATGAATCTTGACTTCTACCTGACATCTGACACAAAATTCAATTTGAAGTGAAAAAGGCCTAAACAGGAAAGCACATTATCAATTTTTAGGAGAAAACACAAGAGAATACCTTTGTGACTTGGGAACAGGCAAAGATTTCTTAGAACAAAAAAACAATAACTATAAAAAGAAAAGCTGATTCAAATTATATGTTATCAAAAATTTAAAACTAAACTTAGTCTCATCAAGAGTCTTCACTATAAAAGAGTGAACAAGCCACAGAGTTAGAAAAGATATTTGCAAAACAAATATCCCACAATGGAATGGTTTCTAGGATATGGAAGGCACTCTTGTAATTCAACAATAAAAGGCAATAAAAACGTGAACAAAGATTTGAATTGACACTTCACAAAGGAAAATAATGAATATCCATTAAGCACATAAAAGCTGTACAATATTATTAGTCATCAGAGAAATAAAAATTAAAACTATAATACTGTACTACTACCCATACGCTAGAATGGCTAAAATTGACAACACTGACAATACCAGGATTTGGCAAGAATATGGAGCAACCAGCACTCTTGTACATTTTTTGGAATGGATGTGAAAAGACACAAACATTTTTATTTCTACCCAAGAAAAAGAAAAACAGGCATTCACAGTTAGACTTGTACAATAATGTTTTAGCAGTCTTGTTAATACTAGCCCCAAACTGGCTATTTGGAAACAAACCATTAACTAGTGAATGGTATATGCATAAAATGAAATACTACTTAGCAATAAAAAGGAACAAATACAGATACAGGCAACAAAGTAGGTGAATACTAAAAACATTATAAGGAGTGAAAGAAGCTTTCTTTGTGAAGTGTCTGTTAAAGTTGTTTGCCCATTTTTGAGTTGGGTTACGTGTTTTCATATTATTGAGTTGTAAAGTTCTTTATATATTTTAGATAGAAGTTCTTTGTATTGTGAATATTTTGCATACCAGCATTTGGCATATCTTGGTGAGTATGTTACATACACTTGAAAGGAATGTGTATTGTACGGTCAGTGGATATATTATTCTGTAAATGTCAACTAAATCAAATTGACAGTGTTTTTCAGATTTTCTGTTTTCTGACTGAATTTTATCAAAGTAGATAAAATTCAGTAAGAATATAAATACAATTTGTATTCAGTAAGAATAAAATAAAATTGTTCCGAGACAGGGGCATTCATATAGCCAACTATGACTGCAAATTTTTCTTTTTCCCTTTGGATTTCTCAGTTTTGTTTCACGTTTTCTGAATCTCTCTTATTAGGTGCATAAACATTCAGGGTTGTTATGTCTTAATAAACTGCTGCTTTTATCATTATGAGATATTTCTTTTTATCACCAGTATTACCCTTATTCTTGAATTGTATTCTATCTGATATTGATATAGTCCAATCAGCTTCCTTTTGCTTGCTGTTTGCTGTTATATATTTTTCCATCCTTTTAATTTTAATCTATTAGTACCTTTACATTTTAGGTGCATATTTTCTAGACAGTGCTATGGACTAAATTGTGTTCCCCAAATTCATATGTTGACTGTATTTGGAAATAGAGCTTTCAAAAGATGTACTTACTGTTAAATGAGGTCACAAGGGTAGGGTCCTACTCAATGGGACAAATGTCCTTACAAGAAGAGGAAGAGATAATAGGGATGTTTGAGCACAGAGAAAGGTCATGTGAGGTCACAGAAGAAGGTGGTTATCTGCAAAAGAAGGAGAGAGGAATCAGGTCTAAGAACTGTGGGAAAATAAATTTCTATTGTTTAAGCCTCCTCAGTCTGTGGCATTTTGTTTATGCAGCCCTAGCCGACCAATGTAGAGAGCATATAGTTTTCTCTTGTTTTTTAATCTAATCTGTGAATTGCTGGTTTTTACTCAGAGCGTTGATACTTTACATTCAGTATAATTCTTGGTTTGGTTTGAGTTATGCCTACATCTTGATATTTATTTTCACTTGTTTCTTCTGATTTTTAAAATTACTTATAGTTCCTTTGTTGCTATAGTAGTATTATTATTATTATATAGTGTACTATAGATTACTATATAGTAGTATATAGGATTACTATAATAGTACTCTACTATATTCAGCATACAATAAAAAATTACTGTATATGAAAATAAACAGGAAAATGTGACCCATAGTAAAGAAATATCTGTCATGATTAAAAATAAAAGTCATGTGTTACTTTTAAATTATAACTTTTTTTGATAGAAATAAAGAAAACTGTAGAAATCTCCTACCAGCATTCAAGATTTTCTGACTAGGACCACATAGCAAGTCAAAGCTGGATCTCAGATACAACTCAGAAATATGTTCTGTTTTTCTGATATATTGCAGTCTATAATCATGGTATACCATCAGACTCAATTATATATGTAAGCCCAGTTTCCAAATTGAATAAAAATTCAATGAAAACTATCACTTGAAACATCATTCTTTAAATTACTATAAATCCCTTTTTTTTTCTGTTTCTATCTTCTACTCTATTTTCAGATTTTTCTTTGAAAAATCTCTTAAGTACTTCAACTGAAAACTTTTATAATAAGCCTCTGATTTTATCGAACTATATTCCTTTCTAACATTTTATAATGAAACAATTTTAATCTGCTAATTGTGATAAAATGTATATAGCATAAAATTTACCATTTCAAACATTTTTTAAGTGTACAGCTCAGTGACATTAGTTACAAATAGTGGTTTATACATTCAGTTAAATACTATTCAAAAATAAAAAAAGCAGGTGTCAAAATATGGATGAATCTTTAAAATATTGTGTTAATGATGTTAAATTTGTGTTAAAATCCTGTTTTTCTCTTAAACCTTTAACGTTATCATGTGCTAATTTAAAAAAGGAAATCAATGCTATAAAAAAACCACTTTAATCCCATTTTACCTAAGTGAAATTCTTCAAATAATCTTATATGTGGACAGTAGTTCCAGAGTTGTTGCTATGTTCCCTAATTTTATAACAGTTCCTTTATTTAAATGGGAATTTCAAAGGGCATGGGAGAGAAGAGGGTCTAGCTTCCATATTGCCTGACACTATTGTGCTCTAGCAATGTTACTTTAAGCAATATTTTTCCTTCAGAAATTCTAATTCCACATAGCAACAGACTGTGACTTTAAAGGATTTAATCCAAATGTGTGAGGCCCTTTCAGAATGGTTTTGTGGCCTTTGGATCTCAAAAAAATAAATAAATGAATACATTAGCTTTTAAAGTACCATAGTCAGGTGGTATGATATGAATATTGAATTAAACTCAAGATGTACAGACCTTAATTGTCATATTTTTCAAGAATGATTAATGATATGGGAAAATATTTATAATATGATAAAAGCAGTATATAGCCTAGTATCTTAGGGTAAGTTACTCAAATCTCTCCAATCATAATTTTTCCCATGAAAAGAATGTTTAGGAAACTAACATTAAAAGTTAGTATAGAGATATTTATCATCCTATCTCTTTTACAACCATGAAAAGTTCAGAAGAAAGAAATATTTGGTGTAAAGCTTTTTTTTTACACAATGGACGTTCCACAGTGTCTAGATCCAAATACAAATCTAATCTTCCCTAAATTCTACCATTCTTATAAGATGGTGTAGATTGTGGTGGTTAAGAGGTTCTAGAGCTAGGCTTGGGTTTAAATATTAGCTTAACTGCTTATTTGTTGTAAATCCTTGGTAAATTTTTTAAAATCTTAAATCTAAATTACTGAAGTTTAAATTCTGAGGTTACTTACCTGTAAAATAGGGGCGATAATAGTACTTTCCTCATAGGACTGTTATGACAATCAGATGAGTATATACAAAACACTTAGAATAGTGAGTGGCACATAGTAAGCTTTAAACAAATATTAAGTTTTAAAATAATAACTGCCCACTCATGCATCTTTATGAAGTTCTAGTTCAGCAGCTTCTAAAATGGGGCCCGGTGATCCCTGCCATTCTTCATTCATACTCATGCGTAATCCCCTTCCCTTTAGTATGGGGCTGATGATTAACAGAATATGGGAAAAGTGATGGGATATCACTTCTGAGATGGAGTTATAAAAGATTATGACTTCTGTCTTGCTTGAATTCTCTTTTTCTGACTCTTTTCACTTACTTGCTCTGAAAACTGCCATATTGTGAGCTGCCAACAGCTGGTAAGGAACTGAGGCCCCCAGTCCAACAGCCTGCCAGGAACTGAATCCTGCCAACAACCATGGCAGTGAGCTAGGAACAAGGCTCTTCCCTATTCAAGTCTGGAGATGATTGCAGTCCTCTGACACATTAAATGGATCCTCGTGACAGACACTGAGCCAGAGGACTCAGCTAAGTTGCATCTAGATTTCTGACCCTAGAAACTGTGGCATAATGTTTGCTATTTTAATCCACTAAGTTTGGATAATCTGTTAGGCAGTAATACATGACTAACACTAAGACATATTTTGGTACTAGAAGTGAGGTGCCTTAGTAACATACATATATTTTAAAAACTTCAGAGCTTCTTTGGGACCAGGGAGTGGGAGGAGGCTGGAAAGATTTTGAGGTGCACAATAAAGGAAACCTAAGTTGCCTTGAACAAATGACATTAGGAATCAGGACCTTGAGGATGCTGCCTGGGAGGGATCAAAGAGAAGTGAGAAACATGCCATTGGAAGCTGAAAGAATCCTTGTTATGTACTGGCAGAAAAACTGTCATTTGCATTTCTGTGGGAAGCAGAAAAAGTGCCCATGAACTTGGTAATGTAAGCTGAGGAGATTTCCAAGAAAAGTGTAGAAGGTGCTTTTTGCTGCTTATAGTAAAATGCAAGAGGCAAGAATGGTTAATCAGAAAAGAGACAGAGATGGATGATTTTGAAAATCTCTCCTCCTATCCAGAGAACAAAAAATGCTAAAAGTAAGAAATGGCTTCTAAGTACTATCAAGAAAAATAGTCTAAAGATAAAGCCGAGGAAGTAGCTGTAACATGTTCAGACTTCAGAAAAATTAAAGGACCAGGCATTATTCAGTGCACAAAAGTCCACTTAAAGAGATTAAGCATGTATCTCACAGTACTTCTCCAACAGTGGGCCTACGAGAAGCTTACCCTTCTCAGACTTTTCAGCAGGAGCCCAGTACAGCAAAGAGTTTATCTAGATTTATGGGTGCAACATTTGTCTAATGGTATGAACACCAATGCATTTCACGGAAGCCCTACAAAGTTTTTGAGAATGCTGTATCCACATAAATATTGCTGGCTTGGACTAAAAGGGGAAGGGACAGGACAAAATGAAAAGAGGCAATTGGCCCTCCAAAATTCTACTGGTGGGAAGCAGACTAAGAAAATTATTCAGCCACAAACAAGTGCTACTTTTCGTGAAAAAGGAAGGATGACTCAAAGGGTGGAACAGTAGCCCAGAGAGTAGAGCTGAGAGCCATGGAGAATTATTCTTGGGCCTTGAAAACTAATGGAGGAACATAGAACATCCAACAGTCCCCTTATTGGATTTCAGAATTGTTATGGACGGTGACTTGTGTATTTCATTTCCTCCCTTTTTTTGGAGCAGGAGTATCTATAGTGATTATTTTATGCCTGCACCATCATTGTATTTTGGGTGCATATGAGGCAGATAACTACATCTCTAGTTTCACAGATCTACAGATTGAGGGGAACTGTACTCAAAGGAACTGTATTTAAAGAGATACACCCAAGCAATCTCATCCACACGTGGATCTTATTTGGATGAGAAGATTATGGATTTTGACACCAAAACACACTGCTCAGGTAGCTGTTCTCTTTTATATATTCATTTACTGAAGCACTTATTGAATGCTTACTGTTTACAAGTCTCTGAGTTACATTCAGGGTATTCAAAGTTAAATAAGACATGGTTCCTTGCTTAAAGTCTGGTGGGTAAGACAGAGAGATAAACCAGAGATACTATCATAGGGAAGTAAGTACTCATAGTGATATGCACAGCATGCACTGGGAGCAGAACAATAGCATCTAAATTAGGGAAGCCAGGGAAGGAGTTCTGATGAGGGGATAACCGAGACAAGTCCTGAGGGAAAAGTAGAAGTTATTCGTGTTGAACTGTGTGAAATTTCATTCTTATAGTGTAGAAATGGTTGCTTATTGGCAATTTAATGTGGTCCAAACTGGTAGGTAGGTGAGGAATATTCTAAACAGAAGACTGCCAGTTGAGTATGATAAATTCAGCACAAATAGGTTTATCCACACTTGGACTTTTTCTCTTATGATGAGTTCATTGTTCCTGCTTTTGTCTATTATTGTATAAGTTACTAGCTCAGGAACTTGAGATGTTTCCTGTGCAGACCTTGGAGCAGACATTGTGTGAAACATCCCAGAGTCCCACATAGGAGCAATCAGGGTGAATTTTGTCTGATTCTATTATCACCACTTCAATGTTGACAGGAGAGAGCTGGGTGCTCTCTATACACAGGTGGTACGTTTGTCCTGGAAGGGAGAACAATTCCAAGGAAAAGCAACCATCCTGGGGAAACTGTTGAATATGCATTCCAAAATATCCACCATATTATCATATCCCGTCGTCATTAGCCAGCTTCCAATAATTCCATCTTTAGTATTATTGTGAGGAGGCTGAAAGTGGATGAAATGCTGATCATTGAGTCTCACATTTTTTTTTCTTAAGAATATGAATCACAAATGACTTTGCACAAATGGTATTTTTAGAGTGGCTTCATATAATTTTCATTGAATATTTAGACTCTTCACCCTGTTAATAGCTTTGTTTGGCTTAAGAAAACTGTAATGAATACATTGGATTTGTTTGTTTGTTTGTTTGTTTGTTCATTTGTTTTTGTGTTTTGCTTGGGAGTAGTTAAAGGAAAATGGGTGGTTTTGTTTTTCAAAATGGGGTAGGGTTTGCAAAAAAAAATGCAGGGAGCAAGAGGACATATATACAACAAAAGGGAGCCATAATAAAAATATTGGGAACCATTGACCAAGGGGAAGAAAAACTGTAACTACCTTGGTTCTCTGGGGAGGGGGGATCCTCCATACCCTGGGGGATGAACTTATAGTTTTCAAGGCTGAAGAATTTCCTTTTTTCCTCACTTTTTAAAAAAAATTTCAACTTATTTGCCAGTGTTTTCAATTCCAATATTGTGGTAGAAATGCCTGAAGAACTGTCAACATTGATTTGGCTCAAGCATCCCTGACTGGCTTCCAGCCTGAACATGGAGGGTCCTGGTTCTGCCTGGCACTGGCCTCAGACCACATGGGAAGTCACAGAAATATGCACCCTGGCTCAAGGAGGGGAGGGGAGCCTGTTCTGGCCCCAGCCTGGACTTAGTTTAGTTGTGGTGGGGCCTACCCTCTGACAGAAACTGGCAGTCTTCAATTCCCACTGAAATGACATTAAAGAAAAATTTAAAAAGGCAAAAACCCAAGAGCAAAGATACTGAGAGAAAAAGGCAGCTGTATAACAAACAGACAAGTGGTAATTGACTTAGTGGGCCAGGGAAGGTAGATCATCTTTGAAAGTGAAGGAAACACTGAAGAGGAATAATTCATTCCATAACTTCACATAAGAGATGTGAAAAAGAACCCACATCGAGGCGTATCATGATGATATTTCTGAACCCTGAGCCAAATAGGAGGTATCTAAACTTCTCAGATTTTAAAAAGAAAAGGAGCAGTGGGACGCCTGGGTGACTCAGTCTGTTAAGCATCTGACTTTGGCTTAAGTCATGATCTCATGGTTCATGAATTCGAGCCCCACATCGGGCTCTCTGCTGTCAATGCAGAGTCTGCTTCAGATACTCTGTCTCCCTCTCTCTCCTCTCCTCCCTTGCTCACATGTGTTCTCTTTCTCTCAAAAACATGTAAAAAAAGGAGCAGAGATTATTTACAAGTGATCAGTGCATAGAAACATATAAAATTTGTTCATACTAATGCTGGAGGCTGGAAGTTGAAAGAAAAATGTCTTTAAACTTATGAGAAAATAATTCCAACCTATAATTTGATACATATACAATAAAACATAAAGAATGGTATAACTAAGCCATTTTGATATCAATGTCTTAAAAAGTTTCCCTTCCTTTTTAGAAAAATATTGGAGGCTATGCTCCAACAAAAGGAGGGAGAAGTCAGTGGATTCAAAATGGGATGGAGGTAAAGGACCATTGTAGGATGGCAACTGTGTAGCAACCCAGCCTAGATTGGAATGAACTGGAATGAAAAGTTCAGGACAGATGTAGCCAAGAAAAAGAAAAACCGACTGGTTATCAGACATGTTTGAAATTATTGGAGAACAATCCTTTTTTAGGGAGTTTGGGGATTAATAAATGATAAAAACATAGCAAATAAATTGAACAAAGACAATGATTAAATCTGGGGAAAACAAAACAGGACAGACTGTAATCAAAGTATCTATATGGACTTTCTGTGACTACTACTTAAAGTCAGAATACTATTTTTAAATTTATTTTTGGGGCGCCTGGGTGGCGCAGTCGGTTAAGCGTCCGACTTCAGCCAGGTCACGATCTCGCGGTCCGTGAGTTCGAGCCCCGCGTCGGGCTCTGGGCGGATGGCTCGGAGCCTGGAGCCTGTTTCCGATTCTGTGTCTCCCTCTCTCTCTGCCCCTCCCCCGTTCATGCTCTGTCTCTCTCTGTCCCAAAAATAAATAAACGTTGAAAAAAAAAAATTAAAAAGAAAAAAAATTTATTTTTATTTTTATTATTTATTTATTTAATATGAAATTTATTGTCAAATTGGTTTCCATACAACACCCAGTGCTCATCCCAACAGGTGCCCTCTTCAATACTCACCCACCCTCCTCTCCCTCCCACCCCCTATCAACCCTCAGTGTGTTCTCAGTTTTTAAGAGTCTCTTATAGTTTGGCTTCCTCCTTCTCTAACCTTTTTTTTTCCTTAACAAAAGACCATGGGGGAGGGGCAGAATAGTATTTTTAAAAATATATACCTTATTGTCAAATTGGCTAACATACAGTGTGTAAAGTGTGGTCTTGGTTTTGGGGGTAGATTCCCGTGGTTCATCACTTACATACAACACCCAGTGCTCATCCCAACAAGTGCCCTCCTCATTTTCCCCTCTTCCCTACCTCCCATCCACCCTCAGTTTGTTCTCTGTATTTAACAGTCTCTTATGGTTTGCCTCCTTCCTTCTCTGTAACTATTTTTCCCCTTCCCTTCCCCCATGGTCTTCTGTTAAGTTTCTCAAGATCCACATATGAGTAAAAACATATGATATCTGTCCTTCTCTGACTGACTTTTTTCACTCAGCATAATACCTTCCAGTTCCATCCATGTTGCTGCAAATGACATGATTTCATTCTTTCTCATTGCTAAGTATTCCATTGTATATATAAACCACATCTTTTTTTATCCATTGGTCAGTTGATGGACATTTAGGCTCTTTCCATAATTTGGCTATTGTTGAAAGTGCTGCTACAAACATTGGGGTACATGTGCCCCTATGAATCAGCACTCCTATATCCCTTGGATAAATTCCTAGTAGTGCTATTGCTGGGTCGTAGGATAGTTCTATTTTAATATTTTGAGGAACCTCCACACTGTTTTCCATAGTGGCTGCACCAGTTTGCATTACCACCAACAGTGCAACAGGGCCCCTTTTCTCCACATCCTCATCAACATCTGTAGTTTCCTGAGTTGTTCATTTTAGCCACTCTGACCAGTGTGAGGTGGTTTCTCAGTGTGGCTTTGATTTGTATTTCACTGATGAGTGACATTGAGCATCTTTTCATGTGTCTGTTGGTCATCTGGATGTCTTCTTTGGAGACATGTCTATTCATGTCTTCTGCCCATTTCTTCACTGGATTATTTGTTTTTCGGGTGTTGAGTTTGGTAAGTTCTTTATAGATTTTGGATACCAACCCTTTATCCGATATGTCATTTGGAAATATCTTTCCCATTCCATTGGTTGCCTTTTAGTTTTGTTGATTGTTTCCTTTGCAGTGCAGAAGCTTTTTATCTTGATGAGGTCCCAATATTTGTTTTTGTTTTTAATTCCCTTGTCTTTGGGGATGTATCAAGCAAGAAATTGCTTCAGATGAGGTCAAAGAGGTTGTTGCCTGCTTTCTTCTCTAGGGTTTTGATGGTTCCCTGTCTCACATTCAGGTCTTTCATCCATTTTGAGTTTATTTTTGTGTATGCTGTAAGAAAGTGGTCTAGTTTCATTCTTCTGCATGTTGCTGTCCAGTTCTCCCAGCACCATTTGCTAAAGAGACAGACTTTTTCCATTGCATACGCTTTCCTGATTTGTCAAAGATTAGTTGGCCATACATTTGTGGGTCCAATTCTGGGTTCTCTATTCTATTCCATTGGTTTATGTGTCTGTTTTTGTGCCAATACCACACTGTCTTGATGATTGCAGCTTTGTAGTAGAGGCTAAAGTCTGGGATTGTGATGCCTCCTGCTTTGGTTTTCTTCTTCAATATTACTGTGGCTATTCGGGGTCTTTTGTGGTTCCATACAAATTTTAGGATTGCTTATTCTAGCTTCAAGAAGAAGGCTGGTGCAATTTTGATTGGTATTGCATTGAGTGTGTAGATTGCTTTGGGTAGTATTGACATTTTAACAATATTTGTTCTTCCAATCCATGAGCATGGAATATTTTTCCATTTCTTTGTGTCTTCTTCAATTTCCTTCATAAGTTTTCTATATTTTTCAGCATACAGATCTTTTACATATTTGGTTAGGTTTATTACTAGGTATTTTATAATTCTTGGTGTAATTGTAAATGGGATCAATTTCTTGATTTCTCTTTCTGTTGCTTCATTATTGGTGTATAAAAATGCAACTGATTTTTGCACATTGATTTTGTACCCAGTGACTTTGCTGAATTCATGTATCAGTTCTAGCAGCCTTGAGTCTTTTGGGTTTTCCATGTAGAGTATCATGTTGTCTGTGAAAAGTGAAAGTTTGACTTCTTCTTTGCTCATTTTGCTACCTTTTATTTCATTTTGTTGTCTGATTGCTGGTGCTAGGACTTCCAACACTATGTTAAACAACAGTGGTGAGAGTAGACATCCCTGTCATGTTCCTGATCTCAAGGGAAAAACTGAAAAAAAAAGCTTTCAGTTTTTCCCCTTGGAGATAATATTATCTGTGGGCTTTTCATATATGGCTTTTATGATGTTTAGGTATGTTCCTTCTATCCCAACTTTTTTGAGGGTTTTTTTTAAAGAAAGGATTTGTCCATTTGTCAAATGCTTTTTCTGTATCTATTGACAGGATCATATGGTTCTTATCCTTTCTTTTATTAGTGTGATGCATCACATTGATTGATTTGTGGATATTGAACCATTGCTGCAGCCCAGGAATGAAACCCACTTGATTATGGTGAATAATTGTTTTTATATGCTGTTGAATTTGATTTGCTAGTATCTTGTTGCCAGTTTTTGCATCCATGTTCATCAGGGATATTGGCCTATAATTCTTTTTTTGTGGTATCTCTGTCTGGTTGGGAAGCAAAGTAATGTTGGCTTTATAGAATGAATCTGAAAGTTTTCCTTCCATTTCTATTTTTTGGAAGAGCTTGAGAAGAATAGGTATTAACTCTGCTTTAAATGTCTGGTAGAATTCCCCAGGGAAGCCATCTGGTCCAGGACGCTTATTTGTTGGGAGATTTTTGGTAACTGATTCAATTTTGCCGCTTGCTATGGGTCTGTTCAAATTTTCTATTTCTTCCCGTTTCAGTTTTGGTAGTGTGTGGGTGTCTAGGAATTTGTCCATTTATTCCAGATTGTCCAGTTTGTTGGCATATAATTTTTCATAGTATTCCCTGATAATTGCTTGTATTTCTGAGGGATTGGTTGTGATAAATGCATTTTAATTCGTGATTTTATCTATTTGGGTCCTCTCTCTTTTCTGAGAAGTCTGGCTTGGGGTTTATCAATTCTGTTTATTTTATTTTTTTAAAACAGCTCTTAGTTTCATTGATCTGTTACTGTGTTTTTGGATTTTACATTGTTTATTTCTTCTCTGATATTTATTATTTCTCTTCTTCTCCTTGCTTTGCAGTTTCTTTGTTGTTCTGATTCTAGTTCCTTTAGGTGTGCTGTTAAATTTTGTATTTGGGATTTTTCTTGTTCCTTGAGATAGGCTGGATTGCTATGTATTTTCTTCTTAGGACTTCCTTTGCTGTTTCCCAAAAGGTTTGGATTGTCGTGTTTGCATTTTCATTTGTTTCTATATATTTTTAAATTTCTTCTTTAATTGCCTGGTTGACCCATTCATTCTTTAGTAGGATGTTCTTTAACCTCCATGCATTTGGAGGTTTTCCAAATTTCATAGCATTGTGATCCGAAAGTGTGCATGGTATGATCTCAATTCTTTTCTATTTATTGAAGGCTGTTTTGTGACCCAGTATGTGATCTGTCTTGGAGAATGCTCCATGTGAGCTCAAGAAGAATGTGTATTCTGCTGCTTTAGGATGAAAAGTTCTAAATATATCTGTCAAATCCATCTGGTCCAGTGTAACATTCAGGGCCATTGTTTCTTTATTGATTTTCTGTCTAGATGATCTTTCCATTGTTGTAAGTGGAGTATTAAAGTCCCCTGCAATTACCACATTCTTACCAATAAGATTGTTTATGGTTGTGATTGTTTTATATATATGGGTGCTCTAGAATTTGGTGCATAAACATTTATAATTGTTAGCTCTTCTTGATGGATAGACCCTGTAATTATGATATAATGTCCTTCTTCATCTCTTGTTACAGACTTTAGTTTAAAATCTAGTTTGTCTGATACAAGTATGGCTACTCTATCTTTCTTTTGACTTCCAGTAGCATGATAGATGGTTCTCCATCCCCCTCACTTTCAATCTGAAGGTGTCCTCAAGTCTAAAATGGGTCTTTTGTAGACAGCAAATAGATGGGTCTTGTTTTTTATCCATTCTGACACCCTATGTCTTTTGATTGGAGCATTTAGTCCATTTACATTCAGTGTTATTATTGAAAAATACGGATTTAGAGTCATTGTGTTATCTGTAGGTTTCGTGCTTATAGTGATGTCTCTGGTCCTTTGTGGTCCTTGCAACATTTCACACACAGAATCCCCCTTAGGATCTCTTGTAGGGCTGGTTTAGTGATGAACTCCTTCAGTTTTTGTTTGTCTGGGAAAACCTTTATCTCTCCTTCTGTTCTGAAAGACAGTCTTGCTGGATAAAGGATTCTTGGCTGCATATTTTTCCTATTCAGCATATTGAAAATTTCCTGCCACTCCTTTCTGGCCTGCCAAGTTTCATTAGATAGGTCTGCTTACTACCCTTATGTGTCGTCTACCCTTGTAGGTTATGGCCCATTTATCTCCAGTTGTTTTCAGAATTCTCTCTTTATCTTTGTATTTTGCCAGTTTCGCTATGATATGCAGTGCAGAAGATCGATTCAAAGTATGTCTGAAGGGAGTTCTCTGTGCCTCCTGGATTTCAATGTCTGTTTCCTTCCCCAGATTGGGGAAATTCTCAGTTATGATTTGTCCAAGTACACCTTCAGCCCCTTTCTCTCTCTTCTTCTGAACTCCTGTGATCCAGATGTTGTTCCATTTCATTGAATCACTTACTTCTCTAATTCTCCCCTTGTGGTCCAGAATTTTTTTATCTCTCTTTTTCTCAGCTTCATCTTTTTCCATAATTTTATCTTCTGTTTCACATAATGTCCCCTCTGAGTCTTCAATCCTCACTGTCACCACCTCTAGTTTATTTTGCACCTCATTTATGGCATTTTAAAATTCATCATGACTATTTTTTAGTTCCTTGGTCTCTGCGGCAATAGATTCTCTGTTGTCTTCTACGATTTTTTCAAGCCTAGTGATTAATCTTATGACTATTATTCTAAATTCTTATTCAGTTATATTGCTTATATCTGTTTTGATCAATTCTTTGGCTGTCATTTCTTCCTTGAATTTCTTTTGAGGAGAATTCTTCCATTTCATCATTTTGGCCAGTTTTCTGTCTCTTATGTGTTTTAAAAGCTTGTTATGTGCCCTGCACCTGTGAGCACTATTGTATTAAAGAGGGGTCATACACTGTCCAGGGCTGTTCAGGAGGTGTTTTTTGGAGAGTGTTACTTGCTCTCTGTTGTTGCGACTTTGGTTACTTTATCTCCCTGCTTGTAGTGATGGTTTGGACCCTCCACCAGGTGTGCTTTGATTTATTCATTTAGTAGCCCTGGAAAGGAAAACAAAGAAACAAACAAACAACAAACAGAAAACAAAAACAAGCAAACACACAAACAAAACAAAAATTAAAAAACTAGAAACACCAGCTACAAGTAAACAACAGGGTGGAGACTGTACTAATGGAAGGGCCCTTATCCCATATAAAGAGAGAAATTACAGGGGTGGGGGAAAATAAAATTTAAAAAAATTGACCAGACAGAGAAACTATATGGCTTAATTCAGAGAGAGAAAGAAAGGAAAATAAAGAAGGAGGTGCAGAACATGCATCAAGAGAATAGATTAAACATGTCTGCTTAAAAAAACCAACAACCAGAGTAACCTGACTAGAGGAGGGAAGAGATAAGAAGGAGAAACTGAAGGAAGAATATATGTATATAATAAGAGTTGTTTGCCAATTAACTCAGGCAGTGTAACAGCGCTGGTCTGGAGGAGGTGCTGTCTGGTTCGTCAGCGTCAATCCGCCTCCAGGTACCAGGCACGGAGGGGCGTGGTTTGGTGTAGACGGGTCCTGTGGGCCCAATGTTGGTTCCCTGAAGCCCCACCTTGTTGGTGATGGGGAGAAAAATGGCGACACCCCTGTCACTCCTCCACGGACCAGATATCCCAAACCGCTGTGTTCAGGCTGTCCTCACTGTGCCCCAGGCGCAAATGAGGCAGTTTGTCCCACTCCGCGACTCCTGTGCCTCCCTGGTTCTTGGCTGGGATTTAAACCCTGATGTCTTAAAGATTTACGCTTTGTGTGCCTGGTTCCAGGGAGGAGCCGCCCCACCACCTCACAGTGCCTCACATGCAGTTTGTCCAGCTCCATCAACTTCAGCCTCCCTGGAGTTCAGCTGGGACTTAAAGCCCAGTGTCTTGAGGTTCCAACTCCGTCAGCCCCGTTTTCAGGTAAGTGCTGCTCCTTTGAGCAGAATAGACACCTCGTTCCCACAGCACTCCAGGGAGGGTGTCACTTTCTCCCACTGTGGACTGCACCTTTGAACTAGCCACCAAGCCTGGGGCTGGCTCCCTTCCTCCCCAGGTATGAACAGGGCAGCTGGGCCCAATCTGGAGAAAGCACTGAAGTTAGAGATTGGATCTTTCTCTGTCCCAGTCCGTGGTGTTTCTCTTGTCCAAATACAGTCCTATGCTTCCCCAGCCTCTCTTTCTCTTCCTTTTGTCTCTCTGCAGAAGGGGATCCCTCCTGTCCATTTGTTTTATCTCTTCCCAGTTTGCAATCACTCACCTATGGCCTGTTGGTTTGTCCTGGTGGGTCCCTGGAAGTGTCTCTGTCACTTTGCTGCCCGGACTCCTGGAGTTCAAAGTCCTTTGGCCTCAATACTGCTTTGTTTGACAGATGAGGGAACTTTGGATCCCCCTACTTCTCTCCCATGTTGGTCCCTCACTCAAGTCAGAATAGTATTAACACTAAATATTCAGCTAACCAAATGTCATAACTAAATAGGAGAATCAAGATGCTGGAAATTGTGTATATGTGTTAACTAAGTCCTTACCATATGTAGTTGGACCAAAAGCCAATAAACAATCAATAATAAAAACCTAAAAAATTAAGAACATAAGCATGCTATTTAGAAATATGGAGCTAAATAAGAAAAGACATAATAAAAAGAGGAAATTTTAGGCGTTTCTGGGTAGTGAGAGGCAGGGGTGAGAAACTTACATAAATCTTGTAGAACTATTTTGGTTTTCTAAACCAAATACATTTTTTTTTAATTTTGAAAATAAAACAAAGATAATTCTAATCAGAAGGAACAGGTTTTCATAAAATATTCTGACTCATCCAGAGAGCTGTATCATGGCTGTAACAGAGATTGGATGAGGGAGAGTTACAGGAAATGACAAAGTCAGGAGACCCAGCTTATAGAGCCATATGCTGAGTTTAGGATTTCAGCCTTAATCTTGGAAGATATGAAGGCTACCAAAAGATCTTAAACTTGGGAATGGCATGGTCTTGGTTATTTTGGAAAGGTCAATCATGAAAGGTCAATAAAAGAAAAATTATTCTATTGCCCCCATGCTCCTGATAGACAATGTATAGTGCTTGGGAGAGGTGATTCCTTAGGATGTGGGTATCTGTGTCCTCAGAAACTGATTGTTCAGAGGTTGACTGGGTAGGTTAGTGCTATGAAAAGCATCAACACTAAGTTCTCTCCTATGGGAAGTTTACAAAAACTTCTTAAAGCTTGTAAAATCAGTGCAAGGAGATTCTGCTCACTGGCTGCAAAGCCCTGAAACAGGTAGGATGTCACAATGGGAGCCAGGAAGAAGGGATTTCATCAGGAGCAATGGTACACTCAAGACAATAGCTCCAAATATTAAAACGGGAAAATTGGCAAGGGTGATGTACAACTGATGTTTTTGTAATGTCAATTAAAATATTTGTCTTCTGGGGCACCTGGGTGGCTCAGTCGGTTGAGTGTCTGACTTCGGCTCAGGTCACGATCTCAAAGTTTGTGAGCTCGAGCCCCACGTCGGGCTCTGTGCTGAAGCTCAGAGCCTGGAGCCTGCTTCAGATTCTCTGTCTCTCTCTCTCTCTCTTTCTGCCCCTCCCCTGCTCATGCTCTGTCTCTCTCTATCTCAAAAATAAATAAAACATTAAAAAAATATATATTTGTCTTCTTATCCAGATGGCCAACAGGCACATGAAAAGATGCTCAACATCACTCCTCATCAGGGAAATACAAATCAAAACCACACTGAGATATCACCTCACGCCAGTCAGAGTGGCTAAAATGAACAAATCAGGAGACTATAGATGCTGGTGAGGATGTGGAGAAATGGGAACCCTCTTGCACTGTTGGTGGGAATGCAAATTGGTGCAGCCGCTCTGGAAAACAGTGTGGAGGTTCCTCAAAAAGTTAAAAATAGATCTACCCTATGACCCAGCAATAGCACTGCTAGGAATTTACCCAAGGGATACAGGAGTGCTGATGCATAAGGACACTTGTACCCCAATGTTTATAGCAGCACTTTCAACAATAGCCATATTATGGAAAGAGCCTAAATGTCCATCAACTGATGAATAGATAAAGAAACTGTGGTTTATATACACAATGGAACACTACTTGGCAATGAGAAAGAATGAAATGTGGCCTTTTGTAGCAACGTGGATGGAACTGGAGAGTGTTATGCTAAGTGAAAGAAGTCATACAGAGAAAGACAGATACCGTATGTTTTCACTCTTATGTGGATCCTGAGAAACTTAACAGAAGACCATGGGGGAGGGGAAGAAGAAAAAAGTTAGGGAGGGAGAGAGCCAAACCATAAGAGACTCTTAAAAATGAAAATAAACTGAGGGTTGATGGAGGGTGGGAGGGAGGGAAGGTGGGTGATGGGCATTGAGGAGGGCACCTGTTGGGATGAGCACTGGGTGTTGTATGGAAACCAACTTGACAATAAATTTTATATTAAAAAATATTTGTCTTCTGTAATTCTGAACATGTAGAAATGAAAAGCAATGTGAGTGGTAGATGGCTGGTATGGCGACAGCACACAGTTTGTCTATGTATATATTTCCACAACAGTGTGCTTAAATTATGTTAGAAATCATAAACCTATAAAGAAATTAGAAAATATAAGCTAATAAACAAATAAATATGTACTTACTAACTGTAGTAGAGGTCATGAAAGAAATGAGCAGGGACAAGGCCGATTTTGTGGCTCTATAATGCACTTGGTTGGTTTTTTTAAATAATTTTATTAAAAAAACTTTTTTTTAGTTTGCTTTTTTTTTTTTTTGAGAAAGAGAAAGCAGGGGATGGGCAAAGAGAGAGGGAGAGAGAGAATTTCAAGCAAGTTATCAGCACCTGATCATGATCTGAGTTGAAACCAAGAGTTGGGCGTTTAACTGAGCAACCCAGGTGGCCCTAATTTTATATTTTTATGTAATCTCTACACCCAACAGGGGGCTTGAACTCATAACCCCGAGATAAGACACACATGCTTTACCAGCTGAGCCAGTCAGGCACCCTTACAATGTACTTGTTGCCTGGGAGACTTGCCATTCTATTCCCAACATTTCTACTCTCTAGGCTCCATCTCCACACAACACACTTTCATGTCCCCATGGCTTTGCTCAAGCTCTTTCCTCTACCTGAAAAGTCATTTTCCTTTATATTTACAAGTATAAACACTGCTTAGTCTTCAAAAACCCAGCAGATTTTCCCTTGTCCAGCTGGTAAGAGTCAAGCCCTCCTCTCTCAATCCTGTTGTCACAGCTCATGTTACATTTTACCTGGCATTATAGTTACTTCCCGGTGAGATGATGGGCAGCTTAAGAGTGGGGACTGTGTTGGGGCACCTGGGTTGCTCAGTCAGTTAAGTGTCTGACTCTTGGTTTCAGCTCAGGTCATGATCTCACAGTTTTTGGGTTTGAGCCCCATATTGTGCTGACAGTGTGAAGCCTGCTTGGGATTCTCTCTCTCTCCCTCTCTCTGTCCCTCCCCTGCTCACTCTCTCTCTCTCTCTCTTTCAAAATAAATAGATAAATTAAAAAAAAAAAAAGAGTAGGGACTGTGTTTTACTCATTTCTGTTTCTCCCTATAGCTCTGTATGTAGGAATTTAGTAATGCTTGGCTGAGATCTCCAAGGCCATCAAGTTCAAATGAAGAAACTATGAGTTATACTCATGAGTATGATTTGCTCTCTCAATTCCCCATGGAGGCTGCCCTTGACTGCCTCAAATAGATGAGTCAGCTTTGTTGCTGATACTTCCATGGAGAAAGATGGCAGAAAAGGTGGGCAGGGTGCCTTCAAACTCTTGAGCATAATGTCTTCAGAATCTTGGAAGAAACAGAGGTGCTGAAATTTGGAAGGCGTAGGGAAGGAGTAGCTAAGGCTGCCTAGGCTGGCCTGTGCAGAATGCATAATTTCACTGCTTTTTAAAACCACACATTCCTATTATGTCAAATTGATTGATTTTCAATCTTGGCCCTGGTTCCAGGAAACACCTAGAAAAGCCATGACTCATTATTGTACCTCTGCAGTATTAGAAATACTCCATTTTCCAGCACTATCATCATCTGAAACTCAGGAAAAGATTCTGAAGCTAAGTCATTGTACTGAGGAAAGTAGGAATGAAAGGGAAATTCTTGATCAATCTTAATTATATTAAGGCAGAATTTACTTACTCAGTGGTGTGATTTTTAGAGGCCCCCACCCCAAGTTTCCCTACATCCTGGATCCATTCCTAAAATTTTAGATTTTTATCTCATGATAATAAAAATTTTAATAATATTCCATATCTGGAAGATACAGTTTTATATTTTATATTGTTCTGTTAATTTGAACATGCTTTGAAGTGAAGTGGAATGTATTTTATAGAATCTTTCATTGAGAATATTTAATTTGGTTAAGAAGATGTTTCTTGATAAGCCACTTGGGATAGAAACAAAGATTTGGAAAAGGTTCAAGTGTAGACAGAGTTTCCCAGTGCAGGACAAGGGGAGAGTTTTTTCTAACTGTGCTAAGAATTAAAGGGAAAAGTAAGGTGAGTCAGAAGCAGAGAAGGTGGAGCTAGGCTCAGATATGTTGTCTGAAGTTTGGCTTCTATGCAAGTGTACTTGTTTATTGAATCTTTAGAAATTTACACTTAGAATTTTTTGCACAGACAAAATTAAACATGTAGCTTCTACTTTGAACTTTAGGTGAAATAATGCTCAGAAACCATGTAATTTTTATAACCACTTTCATGTGCTGTAATCAAATAATTGGATGTATTTTTGAGGATTTATCTACTTGCTCAAAGGTTTATGTGTGAAGGTAGCTGAACCAGCTGTGAAAACGCTGAAAGAATATTTTTTTTTTCCAGGCCAATGAAACTTTAAAGGCAACATCAATAGATTTTATCATCTAATTGGAATTTCATATCAATGAGGACACCAAGAAAATACTGAAAAAGGTACAATAGTTGGAAATGAGAATTGTGAAATAGCCTATATGTCTCATCAAGTTGAAGTCTAGGATGATAATCTCAATGTAGTGTAGCAGAATATTGGAGGTAAATATTACTTAGTGAGCTGGGATTAATTTTGATCCTTCCCATCTGGCCCAAGACATACATTAACAACAAGCTGCCTGTGATATAAATCAGATCCCAGGGCTCACAAGGCCTATCCACAATGGGGGAATAGCAGACACATGTTGTTTGCACAGCACCTCTCTCTCTGCACAGCCACTTGATCCCACACCTCTTATCACCTATTCAGTCCTCTTGACCTCAGCTGTCTCTGGTCCTGGTTCTGCATGGACTCCAATGGATCTCACATGGGAGCAATCTGACAGTGCCGTGCTTTTCTGCTTATACTATGAAAGTTGTGCCTTCCACCCTTGGGCTCCACTGCACAAATAAAAAACTTTTCCATAAGTAAGCTAAAAAAGTTTTATCACTCATAACTGGGATCACTGGCTAACACAAGGGAGAAAATGTAGTGTGTCAGCTCCATTTAAAATGTTATCTTAATCCTCATCCAGATTTGAGAAGTGGAAATTATTCATTCTGTTTTCTAGATGAAGAAACTGAGAATCAGCAAAGGTAAGTAGCTGGGCCAAGCTCACATGGCTCTTAATTAATAGAACTATAACTTGAACTAGTTCTGTCTAACTCTTAACACATTATTATTTTCACATAGCTTGTTGCCTCTCAAATACGGATAAGCTAAATAACTGAAATTAAATGCATAGGGTTTTTAAAAATTAGGATAAAGCCATTATCCAATTTAATAAAATTCAACTTTAAAAAGAGCAAAGAGCCACCCCATAGAAACCCAAAAAACACACAAAAATAATTGTGTAGTGGGGGCAAGAATGGAGAAGTGAATGTGGAATGAGAGTCAGGAAACTTGAACTTCAACCCTGGTCCTGCCAGTGATTGGCTGTGTAGTCTCAGGTAAGTCCCTTAAAGGCATGGGATTTAGAACAGAAAGAGACCTCAGATTACATTTTGTTCCATATGCTTGCTTGCCTTTTAGGAAACTGGTACCCAAGCATTTTCAGTGAGGTTTGGCCAACATTGTGGCAGAGGGTGGTGGTGTCTCTTGGAAATATTAGTGGCCAAGGTGATTAATCTCAGGAGACAGCAGTATTTCCCCCTTAACCTCTTCCTACTCTCAGGTTATTCAATTGTGTAATTCTATACCATGGGAGAAAATTTTTCCTGAGTCCATCTGATAAATACTAATTCAGACTTCTCTTTCATGCTTTTATTCCCCAAAATCAATTCTGTTGAATGAGACCCTTTCTGATACATTAACAAGCAGAATAGCAAACACCTATATAGTTTCACTGTGTGCCACATACTGTTTGTGATTATATATAGTGTAACATGTAATAATAATATATTAATAATTAAATTATTATGATTATAATTGTTTTTTAATTAAAAAAATTTACATCCAAATTAGTTAGCATATGGTGCAACAATGATTTCAGGAATAGATTCCTTAGTGCCCCTCACCCATTTAGCCCATCTCCTCTCCCACACCCCCCAGTAATTGTAAAATATATATATTTATGCTTTTGGTACTTACAACAGCCGAATGAGGATAGTGCTATTATCACACTCATTTATGGATTAGGAAAATGAGATATGGAGAGGTTATTTGCCTAAGATGGTTCAGCTGGCAAGTAGTCGGAGACCTAGGGACTTCCTTTCACTGTGCCAAGGATATTCTGTGGGGCTTAGCTTTTTTAGGCCTTAGTTCTAATCTGTGAAAGGGGATGCAAACAAAATTTTGTTATTTCTCTATCTTGAAGTAATGGATGCATTCACTGTGGTGCCAGAAATATGTAACTTATTCTGTATTGTCTTTAATATTTACTTTTTGAATTAAGCTTTCTTGGAACTTCTCTCTCACTATCTTGTAATCAGTAGGCAACCAGTGGGCAAAGTGGGAATGATGGCGACACTTCAAAGACTAGATCCTCAAACTAAATTAATTAATTAAAGTTGTGTGTCTTCCTCTTTGTTTTCTTTCCCAACATTAGGATCAGATGACAGAACATAAACCACTTTTGGCCCTGTCTTTACTCTTACATCTACTAGTGTATGATCTTGGCAAGACTGTTAACCAACTTGGATCTTACTCTTTCTTCATCTGGAAAGTGGGATAATTTGGCTAGATGACTTCTGCTATTTGTTCTGACTCTGAGAGTCTATAATTCCATCATATTTTCTTTACAATACTTAAGGTTTTTTTTCTTTTTTTTTTTTCTTTTGGAGACAGAAAGAAAGAAAAAGAGGGAGAGTGAGTGGGGAAGAGGGGCAGAGGGAGAGAGATAAATCTTAAGCAGCCTCCAAGCTCAGTGTGGAGCCCAACATGGGGCTCAGGAATTAAGACTCTGATGCTTAACCGACTGAGCTACCCTGGTGCCCCTAGGCATATTTCAATTTTTTAATGAGAAAAGTTAATAAGAGGAAGAAAGAGCACCTGGGTGGCTCTGTTGGTTAAGCATCTGACTTTGGCTCAGGTCATGATCTCATGGTTCATGAGTTTGAGCCCTGCATTGGGCTCCACACTGACAGTGCAGAGCCTGCTTGGGATTCTCTCTCACTCCCTGTCTCTCTACCCCTTCCCGTCCCCCACGTACTCTTTCTCTCAAAATAAATAAGTAAACTTTAAAAAAAAGAATTTAAAAAAATAAGGGGAAGAAAATATTTCTCAGGATAGGGTGAACCCAAGACAAAAAGCAACAACTTGTTTGAAGTCACACATCCCTGAGCACACACTGGTATGTTGACTTTCATTTTTCTTCCCCATATGGGGAAGGGCTCCAATGGAAAAAAAAATTTAATGTTATCTTGAATAAACAATGCTAGCTGCTCATATAACTCATGTTGATACTTAAAGGAAAAGTCTTGATTAGAGAGCTAGTTTATCATTGTCTCAATAATACAGAACAATACTATATTATCATGCAAATTCCTTATGACAAAGAGAGGACTTCTGGGGTTTCTTCTGTTCTTCATTGGGAAACTAGAATCAATACTCATTGGCAAACAGGAGTGAAATATTAATGATTACTGCTGAACATAAACCAAATATGTGGTGGTCAAATCTTAAGATTCATAGAGTAGCTTATTTTGTCTATCAGACAATAAACAAATTAGAAATGTGTTTTTCTAGACAAGCCTACAAGAGCATTTTTTTCTTGTTTTTAATAACCAGTTCTCAAGGAATAGACACCACTTTTCACCAACGGCATAAACACAAAGGCTGTAGAGTATAATTGCACTGAATGATTATTTAAAAATCCCTTAGTCCTTCAAATAATAATGTTAACTACCCTTATGAAAAATTAGCTATGCCACCTTCAAGGTGAGATAGGATGAAGTGAAAAGGGAATAGGAAACTCATGACTGGTCATTTGAGGTAGCCATGATGCCAGTCAAACTGCCATTCCAGGGTAAAGGCAAATGGAATTTTGGATATGTAAGAGCTCATGAATTGATGTTTCCAAGGGCCTTTCTTAAGAGATATGCTAGAGGGCAAACTTCAGCCAACCAAAAGGCAGATGGAAAAAGGACAGGCAAAGCAATTTTTTTCTACTATTTCTGCTGCTAAAGGAAGTTTATAACTTCGTGCTGTTCTGAGCTGAATCTAAACAGTATAAGAAGTCTGTCTGCTGTCACACTGACAATGACAGTGATAGTGTCCATGCTGTCACAATATCCCTGGTAGTTTATACTTGTCATAGTATATCTATTTTGATAGTTCAAGAAAATAATACTGTGCACAAAAATCACAAAGCATGGAAAATCAGCCAATGCAATTCATGCAGTGTTCTATAGGACCCTCTAATCTGGGTGAATATTTGAATGAAGTGACTGCTAATATCCTTTTCACCAGTGATATTTGATGGTTTTATGGCTTTTTGACATGGCATAAATTACTCAAAACTTTGAACTGATTGTCACCACTTCCTTCTCAAACAGAGGAGCTATCTCAAAAGGAGGAGATACACACTGACATTTTTCAACCAGCTAAGCCTCTCTGCCCATGAAATAGAATCACATTATAAAGGTTGACTGAGCCTTGGGATACTCCTAATTTGAAAATTTTGGGAAAGGTCTTTGGAAACCTTTTCAATGGTTTGGGGCAACTTGAGGGTAGTCCTTATGATTCCCAACCTGAAAAGACCTTATAAACCATTTATTTGAATTCTACCATTTTACAGAAGAAATCGAGGGAGAAGAGATTCAGAAGACTTGACTATAAAGTCCTATTGGAAGCAACCTACTGAGCTAGAGCCATATCAAGTCCTTTTTGCCTCCTGCACCAAGGGTTGTTTCAAATCTCTATTTTCCCCAAGTTCCTGAGTGTACCAACTTCCCCTTCACTCTCAACAAATGAATAGGCCTCCCTTCCACAGAAAAAATAGAAACTGTAAAACAAAAAATTTTTCAATTTCTTGCTACCAGCTCTGAATGGACAGCCACTTTTTGCACCTTCCCTACTGTGAAAGACAAGAGGAGGCCCCCTACTGTTAGATGTTGTGCTGTGTTACCATTTTCTCAGACTTGCCTGGAGCCATTAATTGCCTCATAGGGATCTTGGTCAACTGGTTATACTCTTACTCTGCTGTATCTTCAATCTCTTCTCTCTATTGGCTTTTCCACACTCAAGAAAACTTCAGCTTTAGCAGTTATGTTATTCCTTTTAATAAAAAGAAAAAATAAGATTTGAAGTAAATATGTTCAGATTTGTTGATTCTGGTGGTGGGTACAATGGAATTTATTATTTTAAACTCTACCTTTTATATCAATATTTTTTTTCTTCAAAAAATGAAAAAACCCCTGTGAGCATGTTATGGGCTCAGTAAAGATCAGAGACTATAACTGCAAAATAATATTCATCCACAGGGATTATACATAGCCACTGCTTTCTATAATTTTCACACTGAAGAAAGTTTTGGGCCCTGCTGACTGAACTTAAAAAAAAAAGGAAAAAGAAAGAGAAAAGTGAATTGGAGAGAGTGTTCTGTTTACATTTGAGTAGGGAACTTCCAAAACTCCACTTTGGCAGCTGTGGGATGGTTTAATTATAGGTGGTCCATAAAACTAGCTGGAAGTGATCATTTGGAATTTTAAAAACCTTTTCAGCAATGTTACTGAAAACATTATTAACCACCATAAAAACATAAAGAATGTCAAAGTTTATCCATTTATTGGATTCTCAAATACCTATTGGCAACTAGTATGCAAGACAAAATCAATGAGAAGGTGGATCAATTTTGTATTTTCTGCTATTATATTATTTCTAATTTCATAAGGAAAATTTCAACTATTCTAGAAAAAAATATCTTACTTTGCCATTCCCAGATCCACAGAACCCCTCCTGTTTTTACCCATTCTTTCCTCCTTTCTTTCTGTTGGATGAAGAAACTGACCTCAATCCTCATTCAAGGCCAGTTTCACCCCCTGGGCCTGAGCCTTCCTTTCTCCATTCTTTCTGGGAACTCTATTCCATGTCTTGTCTCTTTTCTCTGTCTCCAATCTTTGCCTCTCCATTAGGTCATCCCCATAGTATTTAAACTTGTTTTCATTTTTGTCTCTTTAAAGAAATTTCTCCATTGAACTCACATTCATCTTGAGCAGACCTGTAATCTTTTCTCTTACCTTCACAACCAAACTTCTTGAAAGGAAATTTCTTAAGGAAAAAAAAAAACAACCAACCAGTAAGTGTCTACTCTTGCTGTCCCCATTTCTTCAATCTCTCTCATTCCTCAACCCAGTCCATCTGGCACTGCCACCAGACCATGCCTCCCTGTTTTACTATTGACCTGAGAGTCAGGACATTTAAGGGTGAGAAGAAAGCAACTTTCTTCTTTGTTAACATTTGTCTCCTCAGGGCTTGGACAAAATCTTGGGCAAATACCATAGTTTTTCTGTTTATTCTCAGGGATTAATAAAGAATTTAGTTTTTTTTTCCCCGAAACAATCAAGATTCTTTATTAAACCAAGCCTGAGAAGCCTTCTATAAATTACCCAGTTGGAGTAGATGTTGAGGGATAATAAAAGTACTTCAAAAAATATACATTTGGAAGAACGTTCTTCAAGCTGTGTGTGGGCGTCTGTGATCTTTCCACCACCCCATGTGGAGGTAGGGAAGTCCTGGGAGTTGTGAGGCAGTCAGCGCCCTCAAGGTGAGAATTGGTACAATATGTCTTGTTGTATCCAAACTTTGGTGAGTCAAGCATTTCCAGGGGCAGAGACATAGACATCTTTGCTTCTGCCTGCATTGAAAGTGCATTTAACCTGTACTCAATTTCAGGGACAGATGTCTCAAGAACTTCTCCCCGGCCTGAGCCACTTCTAGCCCAAATAGCACGTTCCTAGGAATTTGAAAATGGCACCCCTTCTCCATACAGATGGAGACCTGCATCAGGGCATATGGCTTGGAAAATGGAGCTTTAGGATGGCTTTCAAGCCTCATTCCCCATGCTCCCATCCATCGCTGGGTATCTTTGTTTATTCCATCCAAAAGTAACTCCATAACTTCCATATGGCTTCTGACTCTGGAGAAAGAATGTTTGTTTATGCAACAAATATTTATTGAGCATCTATTATGTGCCATGCTCGATTCCAGATGTCGATATACTCCTTTACCTCTATCAAGCAGTAAATAAGATCAGCAAGATTTCTGTACTCTTAGATGTAGAAGAAGAAAGGTTCCAGGCAAATTGCAGGAGTGTTGGCAGTTTTAGGTTGAGTTCGCCATCTGTTGTTTGTGTGGCTGGAATTTGCTACCTGGCTCAAGAGACTGGAGTTGAATCCATGCTGAGCCTCCATACTTGATGAGGACATGATACAGTCATTTGCACAGCTGAACCAATCTTGTCACTCTCACGTGTGAATATGAAAAAGCCAATGACATTTGACTGGGTGATTTATAAGCCTTCTTTCAACAGAACTTCTCCCTCACACTTATAGAACTTGTCTAGATACCAACCACTGAAGTTCAAATCCTTTTCTGCCATTTGCTACTTTTGTGATCTCATGCCACTGACTCAGTCTTTCTGAGGCTTGGTTTTCCAACCCTGTAAAATGGCACTTGTGATAGTACTTACTCAAGTACTGCTGTGAAGACTGGATGATAAAAGTTAAATGTTTTCATCCCATTGCCTAGGACACAGCTAGCATTCAGTAAGTATATTGATGATGATGATGATGATGACGACGATGACAACAGATGATGATGGTGATGATGGAGATGATGGTGTGTATATTTTAGGGATACAGCCATTGCCTTTTCCAGTGGCAGTTTTCCTCTTTTTATGGAGAGTGTTGCCGCAGCTGCCAGATGTTCATCAACTGGTAAAGAATTTAGTTTTTGAGAGATTAAAATGTTTCTATTAGATGGGATTAGAATTTTTTTTCCCTCTAATCCAAATTAAAGCTTCTCCCTAGCTCAGGCCTGTCTTAAGTGGAAAGTCTGTAGTGAGGAAAGGGCATGGGTGGCTTTTGCAGTATCTTTCTTCTGAAACTTGTGCTCTACTTACAATGCCTTCTTTTCCTTCTCCAGGGTTGGTGCACAAAAATTCTTACCTGACAGGTGTAGTTATAATCTGGCATTGATGGTTATAGAAGGTATCTTCATCTTTTTAAAATTTTTTTTCAACGTTTTTATTTATTTTTGGGACAGAGAGAGACAGAGCATGAACGGGGGAGGGGCAGAGAGAGAGGGAGACACAGAATCGGAAACAGGCTCCAGGCTCCGAGCCATCAGCCCAGAGCCTGACGTGGGGCTCGAACTCACGGACTGCGAGATCGTGACCTGGCTGAAGTCGGACGCTTAACCGACTGCGCCACCCAGGCGCCCCAAAGGTATCTTCATCTTATGCATTTGAGAGGATAGAGTCTAATCCTTAGGTTTTATACACATACACATACATACATATCACAACATACATACATACAACACACACATAGACACATGCAACATACACACACACATAACATACACACACACACAAAACATACACACAGACATACCCGTTTGAGTCCCTAAAGATTTTATAAAGAGGTTATATGTATAAAGAGGATATCTATCTATCATCTATCTATCTATAGAGAGACAGAGAGAGACACACACAGAGACACACAGAGAGACACAGAGAGAGACACACACAAAGAGACAGAGACAGAGTGAGTTTCATTTTAACAAAAATAATTTTATAAACAGTGGGATTAAAAAATGGGCAGAAGACTTGAATAAACATTTTTCCAAAGAAGACATACAGATGGTCTGCAAACACATGAAAAGATGCTCAACATCACTAATAATCAGGGAAATGCAAATCAAAACCACAATGAGATATAGCCTCATACCTGTCAGAATGGCCAAAATAAAAAACACAAGAACAATAAGTGTTGATAAGGATGTGGAGAAAAATGAACCTTCTTGCATTGTATGTGGGAATGTAAATTGATATAAACACTGTGAGAAAAGTCTGGATATCCTACAAAAAAATTAAAAATAGAAATAACATATGATCCAATAATTCCACCACTGGGTATTTACTTAGGGAAAACAAAAACACTAACTTGAAAATGCACCCGTATGTTTATAGTAACATTATTTACAATAGCTAAGACATGGAAGCAAACTAAGTGTCCATCAATAGATAAACAGATGTAGAAAATGCATGTGTGCGTGTACACACACACACACACACACACACACACACACACTGGATTATTACATCACCATGAAAAAGGATGAGATCATGCCATTTGAGACAACATGATGGACATAGAAGGTATTAGGCTAAGCGAAATAAGTCAGACTGAGAAAGACAATTACCATATGATTTCACTCATAAATGGAATCTAATAAAATGAATAAACAAACAAAAAGCAGAATCAGAAGTATAAATACAGAGAACAAACTGATGGTTGCCAGAGGGGAGAGGGTGGAGGAGTTGGGTAAAATGAGTGAAAGAGAAAGAGAGATACAGAGCTCTAGTTATGGAATGAGTAAATCACAGGAATAAAAAGCAGAGCATAAGGAATACAGTCAATATTATAATAGTGATGTAATAAGACAGATGGTAGCTATACTTGGGGTGAACATAGCATAATGTGTATAAACTTGTCAAGTCCCTAAGTTGAACATCTGAAACTAATGTAGCATTCTATGTCAACTATACTGAAATTTTTTTTTAATTTAATTTAATTTAATTTAATTTTTTTTTATTTTTTTTTAATGAAATTTATTGACAAATTGGTTTCCATACAACACCCAGTGCTCATCCCAAAAGGTGCCCTCCTCAATACCCATCACCCACCCTCTCCTCCCTCCCACCCCCCATCAACCCTCAGTTTGTTCTCAGTTTTTAACAGTCTCTTATGCTTTGGCTCTCTCCCATTCTAACCTCTTTTTTTTTTTTTTCCTTCCCCTCCCCCATGGGTTCCTGTTAAGTTTCTCAGGATCCACATAAGAGTGAAACCATATGGTATCTGTCTTTCTCTGTATGGCTTATTTCACTTAACATCACACTCTCCAGTTCCATCCACGTTGCTACAAAAGGCCATATTTCATTTTTTCTCATTGCCACGTAATATTCCATTGTGTATATAAACCACAATTTCTTTATTCATTCATCAGTTGATGGACATTTAGGCTCTTTCCATAATTTGGCTATTGTTGAGAGTGCTGCTATGAACATTGGGGTACAAGTGGCCCTATGCATCAGTACTCCTGTATCCCTTGGATAAATTCCTAGCAGTGCTATTGCTGGGTCATAGGGTAGGTCTATTTTTAATTTTCTGAGGAACCTCCACACTGCTTTCCAGAGCGGCTGCACCAATTTGCATTCCCACCAACAGTGCAAGATGGTTCCTGTTTCTCCACATCCTCTCCAGCATCTATAGTCTCCTGATTTGTTCATTTTGGCCACTCTGACTGGCGTGAGGTGATACCTGAGTGTGGTTTTGATTTGTATTTCCCTGATAAGGAGCGACGCTGAACATCTTTTCATGTGCCTGTTGGCCATCCGGATGTCTTCTTTAGAGAAGTGTCTATTCATGTTTTCTGCCCATTTCTTCACTGGGTTATTTGTTTTTCGGGTGTGGAGTTTGGTGAGCTCTTTATAGATTTTGGATACTAGCCCTTTGTCTGATATGTCATTTGCAAATATCTTTTCCCATTCCGTTGGTTGCCTTTTAGTTTTGTTGGTTGTTTCCTTTGCTGTGCAGAAGCTTTTTATCTTCATAAGGTCCCAGTAATTCACTTTTGCTTTTAATTCCCTTGCCTTTGGGGATGTGTAGAGTAAGAGATTGCTACGGCTGAGGTCAGAGAGGTCTTTTCCTGCTTTCTCCTCTAAGGTTTTGATGGTTTCCTGTCTCACATTCAGGTCCTTTATCCATTTTGAGTTTATTTTTGTGAATGGTGTGAGAAAGTGGTCTAGTTTCAACCTTCTGCATGTTGCTGTCCAGTTCTCCCAGCACCATTTGTTAAAGAGGCTGTCTTTTTTCCATTGGATGTTCTTTCCTGCTTTGTCAAAGATGAGTTGGCCATACGTTTGTGGGTCTAGTTCTGGGGTTTCTATTCTATTCCATTGGTCTATGTGTCTGTTTTGGTGCCAATACCATGCTGTCTTGATGATGACAGCTTTGTAGTAGAGGCTAAAGTCTGGGATTGTGATGCCTCCTGCTTTGGTCTTCTTCTTCAAAATTCCTTTGGCTATTCGGGGCCTTTTGTGGTTCCATATGAATTTTAGGATTGCTTGTTCTAGTTTCGAGAAGAATGCTGGTGCAATTTTGATTGGGATTGCATTGAATGTGTAGATAGCTTTGGGTAGTATTGACATTTTGACAATATTTATTTTTCCAATCCATGAGCAGGGAATGTCTTTCCATTTCTTTAAATCTTCTTCAATTTCCTTCAGAAGCTTTCTATAGTTTTCAGCATACAGATCCTTTACATCTTTGGTTAGATTTATTCCTAGGTATTTTATGCTTCTTGGTGCAATTGTGAATGGGATCAGTTTCTTTATTTGTCTTTCTGTTGCTTCATTGTTAGTGTATAAGAATGCAACTGATTTCTGTACATTGATTTTGTATCCTGCAACTTTGCTGAATTCCTGTATCAGTTCTAGCAGACTTTTGGTGGAGTCTATCGGATTTTCCATGTATAATATCATGTCATCTGCAAAAAGCGAAAGCTTGACTTCATCTTTGCCAATTTTGATGCCTTTGATTTCCTTTTGTTGTCTGATTGCTGATGCTAGAACTTCCAGCACTATGTTAAACAGCAGCGGTGAGAGTGGGCATCCTTGTCGTGTTCCTGATCTCAGGGAAAAAGCTTTCAGTTTTTCCCCGTTGAGGATGATGTTAGCTGTGGGCTTTTCATAAATGGCTTTTATGATCTTTAAGTATGTTCCTTCTATCCCGACTTTCTCAAGGGTTTTTATTAAGAAAGGGTGCTGGATTTTGTCGAAGGCCTTTTCTGCATCGATTGACAGGATCATATGGTTCTTCTCTTTTTTTTTGTTAATGTGATGTATCACGTTGATTGATTTGCGAATGTTGAACCAGCCCTGCATCCCAGGAATGAATCCCACTTGATCATGGTGAATAATTCTTTTTATATGCCGTTGAATTCGATTTGCTAGTATCTTATTGAGAATTTTTGCATCCATATTCATCAGGGATATTGGCCTGTAGTTCTCTTTTTTTACTGGGTCTCTGTCTGGTTTAGGAATCAAAGTAATACTGGCTTCATAGAATGAGTCTGGAAGTTTTCCTTCCCTTTCTATTTCTTGGAATAGCTTGAGAAGGATAGGTATTATCTCTGCTTTAAACGTCTGGTAGAACTCCCCTGGGAAGCCATCTGGTCCTGGACTCTTATTTGTTGGGAGATTTTTGATAACCGATTCAATTTCTTCGCTGGTTATGGGTCTGTTCAAGCTTTCTATTTCCTCCTGATTGAGTTTTGGAAGTGTGTGGGTGTTCAGGAATTTGTCCATTTCTTCCAGGTTGTCCAATTTGTTGGCATATAATTTTTCATAGTATTCCCTGATAATTGTTTGTATCTCTGAGGGATTGGTTGTAATAATTCCACTTTCATTCATGATTTTATCTATTTGGGTCATCTCCCTTTTCTTTTTGAGAAGCCTGGCTAGAGGTTTGTCAATTTTGTTTATTTTTTCAAAAAACCAACTCTTGGTTTCGTTGATCTGCTCTACAGTTTTTTTAGATTCTATATTGTTTATTTCTGCTCTGATCTTTATTATTTCTCTTCTTCTGCTGGGCTTAGGCTGCCTTTGCTGTTCTGCTTCTAGTTCCTTTAGGTGTGCTGTTAGATTTTGTATTTGGGATTTTTCTTGTTTCTTGAGATAGGCCTGGATTGCAATGTATTTTCCTCTCAGGACTGCCTTTGCTGCGTCCCAAAGCGTTTGGATTGTTGTATTTTCATTTTCGTTTGTTTCCATATATTTTTTAATTTCTTCTCTAATTGCCTGGTTGACCCACTCATTCGTTAGTAGGGTGTTCTTTAACCTCCATGCTTTTGGAGGTTTTCCAGACTTTTTTCTGTGGTTGATTTCAAGCTTCATAGCATTGTGGTCTGAAAGTAAGCATGGTATAATTTCAATTCTTGTAAACTTATGAAGGGCTGTTTTGTGACCCAGTATATGATCTATCTTGGAGAATGTTCCATGTGCACTCGAGAAGAAAGTATATTCTGTTGCTTTGGGATGCAGAGTTCTAAATATATCTGTCAAGTCCATCTGATCCAATGTCTCATTCAGGGCCCTTGTTTCTTTATTGACCGTGTGTCTAGATGATCTATCCATTTCTGTAAGTGGGGTGTTAAAGTCCCCTGCAATTACCACATTCTTATCAATAAGGTTGCTTATGTTTATGAGTAATTGTTTTATATATTTGGGGGCTCCGGTATTCGGCACATAGACATTTATAATTGTTAGCTCTTCCTGATGGATAGACCCTGTAACTATTATATAATGTCCTTCTTCATCTCTTGTTACAGCCTTTAATTTAAAGTCTAGTTTGTCTGATATAAGTATGGCTACTCCAGCTTTCTTTTGGCTTCCAGTCGCATGATAAATAGTTCTCCATCCCCTCACTCTCAATCTAAAGGTGTCCTCAGGTCTAAAATGAGTCTCTTGTAGACAGCAAATAGATGGGTCTTGTTTTTTTATCCATTCTGATACCCTATGTCTTTTGGTTGGCGCATTTAATCCATTTACATTCAGTGTTATTATAGAAAGATACGGGTTTAGAGTCATTGTGATGTCTGTATGTTTTATGCTTGTAGTGATGTCTCTGGGACTTTGTCTCACAGGGTCCCCCTTAGGATCTCTTGTAGGGCTGGTTTAGTGGTGACAAATTCCTTCAGTTTTTGTTTGTTTGGGAAGACCTTTATCTCTCCTTCTATTCTAAATGACAGACTTGCTGGATAAAGGATTCTCGGCTGCATATTTTTTCTGTCTAGCACCCTGAAAATCTCGTGCCAATTCTTTCTGGCCTGCCAAGTTTCAAAAGAGAGATCAGTCACGAGTCTTATAGGTCTCCCTTTATATGTGAGGGCACGTTTACCCCTTGCTGCTTTCAGAATTTTCTCTTTATCCTTGTATTTTGCCAGTTTCACTATGATATGTCGTGCAGAAGATCGATTCAAGTTACGTCTGAAGGGAGTTCTCTGTGCCTCTTGGATTTCAATGCCTTTTTCCTTCCCCAGTTCAGGGAAGTTCTCAGCTATGATTTCTTCAAGTACCCCTTCAGCACCTTTCCCTCTCTCTTCCTCCTCTGGGATACCAATTATGCGTATATTATTTCTTTTTAGTGTATCACTTAGTTCTCTAATTTTCCCCTCATACTCCTGGATTTTTTTATCTCTCTTTTTCTCAGCTTCCTCTTTTTCCATAACTTTATCTTCTAGTTCACCTATTCTCTCCTCTGCCTCTTCAAGCCGAGCTGTGGTGGTTTCCATTTTGTTATGCATTTCGTTTAAAGCGTTTTTCAGCTCCTCGTGACTGTTCCTTAGTCCCTTGATCTCTGTAGCAAGAGATTCTCTGCTGTCCTGTATACTGTTTTCAAGCCCAGCGATTAATTTTATGACTATTATTCTAAATTCACTTTCTGTTATATTATTTAAATCCTTTTTGATCAGCTCATTAGCTGTTGTTATTTCCTGGAGATTCTTCTGAGGGGAATTCTTCCGCTTGGTCATTTTGGATAGTCCCTGGCGTGGTGAGGACCTGCAGGGCACTTCCCCTGTGCTGTGGTGTATAGCTGGAGTTGGTGGGCGGGGCCGCAGTCAGACCTGATGTCTGCCCCCAGCCCACCGCTGGGGCCACAGTCAGACTGGTGTGTGCCTTCTCTTCCCCTCTCCTAGGGGCGGGATTCACTGTGGGGTGGTGTGGCTCGTCTGGGCTACTTGCACCCTGCCAGGCTTGTGATGCTGGGGATCTGGCGTATTAGCTGGGGTGGGTAGGCAAGGTGCTCGGGGGCAGGAGGGGCAGGCTTAGCTCGCTTCTCCTTAGGTGATCCACTTCAGGAGGGGCCCTGTGGCAGCGGGAGGGAGTCAGATCCGCTGCCGGAGGTTTGGCTTCGCAGAAGCGCAGAGTTGGGTGTTTGGTTGGAGCGAGCAAGTTCCCTGGCAGGAACCGGTTCTCTTTGGGATTTTGGCTGGGGGATGGGCGGGGGAGATGGCGCTGGCGAGCGCCTTTGTTCCCCACCAAACTGAGCTCTGTTGTCAGAGGGCTCAGCAGCTCTCCCTCCCTTTGTCCCCCAGCCTTCCCGCTTTCCAAGCAGAGCTGTTAACTTATGACCTCCCAGACGCTAAGTCGTGCTTGATGTGGAAACACAGTCTGTCAGGCCCCTCCGCTTTTGCAAGCCAGACTCGGGGGCTCTGCTTGGCCGGCGAGCCGCCCCTCCGCCCCGGCTCCCTCCCGCCAGTCCGTGGAGCGCGCACCGCCTCGCCGCCCTTCCTACCCTCTTCCTTGGGCCTCTCGTCTGCGTTTGGCTCCGGCGACTCCGTTCTGCTAATCCTCTGGCGGTTTTCTGGGTTATTTAGGCAGGTGTAGATGGAATCTAAGTGATCAGCAGGACGTGCGGTGAGCCCAGCGTCCTCCTAAGCCGCCATCTTCTGAAATTTTTTTTGTAAAGTAATTTTCTAGGTCTCATTCTATCTCTGTCACTTAAAGGCCATCCATAGATGGGGTCCCAATATTTGTCTTGCCCACTTCGCAGGACTGCTTTAAAAGTTCCTTGAGTTAGCTCATTTAAATATAAATTAATAAGCTAAAAAGACTACATGAGTCTTTGCTTAGTTGAAATGTTATTATCATCAAAATATACTTTCCAAGTACAAAGGATCTGCTATCATATTTGCCCCTTACCTTGGATCTCTGGATGCAAGGGGGGAACGAAGTTTAAATGAGGATGATGATGAAACTAATACAATTACTTTGTTTTCTTTCTTGAAACTGAGGCATCACTGCCTTGAGAGAAAGTAGGAAGGTAATCATTTTGGCTTTTTGTAGAAGTTTTCTTTAGCCCCCAAGATCATAATCCCTGAATAAGGCCAGCCCTGCCTGCTTACCACCATTTTTCTAAGAGAGCTCTGGTAGTCAGCTAGCTCTACCCATTTCTGGTCTCCACTTTCTCTTCAGGCTCAGCAGGTTGAAGGTTGAATTTACCACAGGTACACTATGGTTGGGTGAGATATCCTATTTCATTTCCAGGACCTGTGTTGGGAACAGTAATGAAGCAGGTCCATTGGGCCTATCATAAGCAAGATAGCATGAACTTTCAAGTCATTTTTACTGGGTGACCATGAGCAAGCCATGTAGCCATGTAGCCATGTAGCCATGTAACAGAGATCATTCCCTTTTCCATTCCAGATCCATTCTCCATCTTTCTTTGCCCTGTTTACCTCCATCGAATATGGCAACTGGGCTACATTTCCATGTGGTATCTAAATGATTTAACCAATGGGGGAAACTGGCAGGAAATCTAAGGGCAGGGAATTGGTCCCCACTCCTTTGAGGCAGGGCCATGATTTTGGCAATGGACCTCTTCCACAACTCCAGCTCCTGCTGGTTCCCTTGTTGTTCCTTTTCACTCCCCCGCAATTATATAAAGTAGGCCAAAGGAATTCTTCATTAAACACTTTATTTAAATGCTTGAAGGAGGTCATTTTCTTTTTTCCTGCCAGCACTCAGATTGATATAAACCTCTATAAGCCTCACTTTTCTCATCTGTCATAATATGGGTATAATAAAAGAAACCATTTCACCGGGCAGGGTAAGGGTTAATCAAGATAATATTTATAAAGTACTTAATATACAGTAGGCACTTAATACTGTATTTAAAACTCAGTAAGTATACACTTAATACAAAGTACTTTACTGAGTACTAATACAAATGTATTAATATTACAAAGTATTAATACTGAGTATTAATGCAAAGTACTTTACTGAATATTAACTCAGAAAATACTAGCTATTGTTACTATCATTATTACTGGTTTGGGCCACTGCTGTCTAAGAATTAACTTGAAATGGCTATTAGCAGATTACAAAGTCCAAACCCCTGTATTTCTCAACATAAATAATCTTTACTTGCCTTGTCCTCCTCTGCTTCCTCGGCAGCCTTCCATGAACTGAATCTTTCTGTTTCTTTTGGTGTGTGTTTGACTTTCTCAAGGCTTCCATTGGTTGAGACTTTTTTCAGTCCATAAAGCATAAGGCTATTCCATAATTTCTCTTAAAAAAAAAAAACAACAACAGATGATGACAGACAGATTCAGGGGGTTGGGGTATAGTTGACAACTGCAAGGATTTGAAGTTTCAGTAAGATGAATGAAAATTCCAAAAACTGATCCTGACATTCTTTCCCAGTAGCCTTGAGTAAGTTATTTTATTCTTTCTGACACATTTCAGGGAGTGGGTAAAATGAATGGGGAACGATTGGGAAGATGGATTATGCTCAGAAGAGGCGGAATTAGTGGGATTAAGTACTAAGTGTTTTTTACTCTCCCACTCAGGATATAAAAATTGTTTTAAAAAAAAAAAAGCTCTGCAGAAATGGAGCGTGCTCTTAAATACCAAACTTGTCATAAAAAATATCAAATAGAGTAGCATGGCCTTGTTCAACAGGCATTTTAAAGATGCTAATAATAAGCAAACTCCAAGAGATCCCAGTGATTCCAATCAATCACCACGGTGGCTGTCACTTTGTTTCCACTTAGACATATTGTAGTTTGAAACCAAATTTAAATATTACCCATATGGGAGCCTTTTAGAAACCTTCTCCGATGATTTCACTGAATCAGAACTCATAACATTAATTTGGCCTCTCACAGTATAGCCAAATCCTTCATGACAGCTGAAGGATTGTCATGTCCTTTATGACAATAGCAATCCTTTGTGACAATATATAATCCTTCATTAACACCTCCATGACAACTTTTGGATTTATGTAATGTTACTGGATTTTTCATGTAAATTTAGATTCATTTATTTACCCTAAAAATATTTTTTTGAAGAAAGGGCAATGGAAATTTAATTGTGCCACATGTTTCACATTCCTTGACTCCTCTTGACAACCCCATGAAATAGGTACTATTACCCCATTTTATAAGTGATGAAATGGTGATTTACAGAATTTCAGTAATGTAGCTAAGGTCATAGAGCTGTTGAGTGGCAGAGCTGATATTTGAGGCCCAGTTTTTCTGGGGAAGCAAAGTGGCCCCCAAACCTATGACATTCTTCCACATCAAACATGAGTAAGACAGTTCCTTTCCTCAAGAGCTATGTCTGCCCTTCAACCCAGGAACCAGTGAAATGCTTGTGGGTTTGTAAAATATGGTCCTGATGGGCCTTTCCCCACAGCAACCCTATCACACCCATCCATACTATCTCCCAGTGCTATCTCATATAATCCATACCAAGAATATATTATCACAAGGAATCATTATCTCATGGCCTCAAACTGTGCTGCTTTATTCCAACAATCTTCTTGGGTCCATTTCTATTATTATTCACAAACATAATTTAGCCTTTCTCCCCATCAATAGAAATAACCCATATGGCTCCGTATGATCTCTGTTGCCAACGATGGCAATGTTCCTCTTGTAACCTCTACACTACTGGCAGTCCACTTTTAGGCTAATGGCTTCTGAGATGTTTTACCTGATGGTGTTCTCTAGCTGCAGGAGCTTCCTCAGCCTATATACAGAGAAGGAAGAAAGTGCGGAGTGTTAAAACCCCCAGAATAACCCCAGTGAAGGGTAAGAGTTGGTGGATAAATACTCTGACCAGTTTCTCAATGGAAAAATTCTGAGGCATGTTCGATATAGTCTCTGAGAGGGACCCTCAGGAGACGGAGCCCTAGTTGTCCGCAGTAGTAATGTGCTTGTCAGTACAACTTCCTTCCCTGTTCTTTGCAGGTTGGGACCTTCAGGAAACTGACTCTGAGAAGATTAGTGTCAAGGAGATTTACTAGAAAGTGCTCTCAGGATTAATCAGTGTAAAGAGAAGGGAAGGCGGGAGGGCAGGTTGGACCAAGAGAGAAATTGAACAGTAATGTAATTATATAAAAAGCATCAACTGACTCCACAAGGGGATCTGAAGCTGGGATGCTCATCATAGTTATCTGAGCTGGGACAAGGGGCTAGGCCATAATATCCCTGCACTGACAAGTTATTATCAAATTCAGTCTGTCCTTGGGAAAGAGGAGTAGTTTTGTGAGGTAGATCTCTTCTTACACTGAAGGCAATATTTGGAGATGGCTAAGGGCAAAGCAGATCTGGGGGTGGAGGGGGAAGGTGCAGTGTTCAGCAGCACTCCTAGCACCTCATTTAGCCATGGAGAGGGATCTGAGCAGTGCATCAAAGCATTCACTACACCTATCCTGGGGACTGTCTGTTATAAGTTAATGGCTTGCTCTGCCCTTGCTCCACTCAGATTCACTTTATCTAAGTTGTAGAGCAGCTCTTCCAGGATTCTAATGGGCCTCTTTTCCTAGGGTAAATTTATAAGAGGAAAGTTACAGGGATGAACCACAGCCCCTATAGCGCTAATATCAAGGCCATGAATGATACCCATTTTCTCTTTCCTCTACTCTCCATTGTGGTTTTACTCATTCTTGAGGGCTCTTAGCCTGTTTGCCATTCTGTTCTCAAGCTATAGCTATCGCAGTTGTTCATTTATAGGCAAAATTGGGCAAAGGAATACCAAGAAATGCCTAAGTGAATTGATTGGGTGTCAAAAATATTTCTAATATGCCTCTTTGCATGTGTAAAGGAACCCTGACTTCTCTGACTCCGTTCACCCCTACCTCCCCAAGATAGTGACTCTTCTTGCTTGCTTGTCCTTTGAAATGAGTATTTTAAAGATCCCAGAAGTTGCCATAGCTGAAATCTAATTCCATTCATGCTTTATCCCCAAGTAGAAACATTTTTCTTTTGGGGAACCATTATATCTAAACACACAGGGCATAGAGATGCAAGGATGGGAAGCAAAACATCCCTAAGAGGGTCACAGGGAATAATGATAAGTAGCACCCTGCCTACTCCTACCCTTTGGTTTCTAGAACCAGATATACTCTTTATGCTGGAGACACAGCACCATATAGTGGTAATATACTTAGGCTGTGTACTGAATCCTTGAGTGTGACTCATTCTCAGAGTCTGTTGTCTCTGAGCAGCATCTCAGATGTGCCCTCAAAGGCCTTCTATCACTGTATTAGACTAGCAGCATCTATGTGGCATGATATGGGATGGTACTAACAGATCCAGTGGTCATGCATTCAATGCCACATCTTGTTTTTTATAAAGGAGGCTCCTTATTCTGATGCAATGTTATGTGGATCACGTATTCTATAATTCCTTGTTAGTGGTGCTGGTTAAGTCCCTATGGGCAGTGAAGGAGAAGCTTCACCAAAATAAGTGTTGATTCCAGTCAAAATGAATTTCTGCCTCTTCTAGGATAGAGAGGGTCAAATGTAGTTACTTTGGCGCCATGCAGCTTCTCAAGGGATGGTGTTGAATCAGGAGTTCAAGATTGGTTTTTGTTGCTGTTGGGATAGTCATTTGGTAGCAGCAATATCTAGATCAGCATTGTTGAATGGGAGGCCATGCCATTGATCCCATGGAGATTATGCCAGTTCCTTCATGTACTCACTGTGCCAGCACTCAAGTGGCCAATGACAGAAGATGGATGATGTCATCTGACTAAATCATTCTATGTACTTGGTTGTACATAGAAGAGTATGTACATACAGGAGAGAGAGTGCCTCTCCTGTAGTGGATGTGCTTTGATGGGTATTAACATGTCATGCAGAGTTCTTCACTGTCTGTGCTCACTCTCATAGATCTATATGCTCCAAACCCAGACCTTCATGTATCCTGTCTTCTACTTTTCTCCTTCCCGACCTCTGACAAACTGTGAAACCAGTCATCATGAGTCCATGTCATAGTTCAGGCTGCTATGACAAGATACAATAGATTGGCTTAACAACAAATATTATTTCTCACAGTTCTAGAGGCTAGGAAATCCAAGATCAAGGTGCCAGCAGATTTGCTGTCGGGTGAAGGCCCTCTGCCTGGTTTACAAATGTCTGTTGTCTTGTAACATGGCCTTTCTTGATGTGCGCATGTGGAGGGGGATGGTGGGGGGAAGGAGGGAGAGAGGGATCTTGTGTCTCTTCCTCCTTTTATAAGGGCATTCATCCCATCAAGAGGGCCCCACCCTCATGACCATTGTGTGCCAGTCTCAGCCTATTGATAACCCTATTGATAACCAATGTTGTGGTTGTTCCAGCTCTTGTAGTTCCTATTAGGATTGCAAGACACCCTTCAGCAATAACCTTTAGGAAATTGAAAAAATACAGGTTTATTACTGGACCTGGAAACTACACAGCACACCTGGAGCCACACAGTGAGGTTGCAGGTAGAGAGAAAGAGAGAGAGAGAGAGAGAGAGAGAGAGAGAGAGAGAGAGATGGTGCTGCAGGGGCTTGGGATTCTGTTTTTGATGGGGTTGAGGGTGGGGGACCTAGGGTTTCTTGAGCAAAAGAACAACAAAACAAAAAACAAAAAAAACCCACAAAACAACTGTCAGGGTTAATGTGACAATGGCCAAATCTAGTGTTTATTACTTCCCAAAGCCCCATCTCCAAATACCATCACATTGGAGACTAGGGCCTCACCATATTAATTGTGGGTGGACATATTCAGTCCACATATATTCTAACTTTGGGCTACTTTTCCTTCCACATGAAGTGAATGATCAAGGACACCATTCAAAACTCTGTTCACTGGGACATTGGGAGTCTTTCCCTTTATTCCTGTCTTTCAAGGCCACCCATGGACGGAGCTATAGTGCAGCCCCTGTCAATTTTCGGCATATTTAGTTGACATATGTATGAAGCAACTTCAGCTTTTATCTTCCTCCATAAGTTGTTTATGAGGAATCTCCCTCAACCCATACGTAAACATGCAGACATGGCCATAGGTGTGAGTTGAGGGAGAGGTACTGGTGCAATATCAGTGGATAACAAGAGGGCCTGGGACACCTGATTATGTAGCTTCTCCCCTCCAAGCTCTGCTCATGCCTGGTCTTGGATGTGCCACTCCCATCTTATAATCCATTGCTTCTGGTCTTCCTTGACCTTACAAGGTATGTGTCTGACAGAACCTAACTAATGATGGTAGCTCTGGCCGCATGGTTACTTGTTTTGCTCCATTGCTAACATGGTTCCAATGCATTTCAGGAATTTTTTTTTCTCAAAAGTATATAATTTTCTACTGCAGATGTCATGGCCTTGCTCCTGAACTTGCCTAAAGGTCTACATTATGATCACCTGTGAAGGCTTGCCATAAACTCCGTAAGGTATTTTTTCCACTACAGATACCACTAACACCATAAAGTCTGCTGGGTCATATGGGTCACATGTATTGCAGTTGTTGAATGTATTCATGCTCAGCTGACATCCATCCATTCAACTAATATATTGGCTGGAGTGATGTTCTCAGATATGGAATATTCTCCCTCCAGAGACCTTAGAAGCCCACTTAGAAGCATTGCTCTTCCTTCTTCATGGTGGGAAGTGCATGATGCAATCATTTATCCTTTACTTTGGAGAAGTGCTGGCATGTCCCAGACCACAGGATTACTAAACATTTCATTGGTAAGGTTGACTCCTAAATCTCCATGTTTTGTCTTACCCTTTCTGGAGCACATGTGTCTTAGTAAGGTTTTTAACATACTTGCCACTTGTCACTCATTTAGTCAGATTAGCATGACGTCATTGATATAGTGGGCCAGGGCAAAATTCTAGGGGAATGTTAGATTATATTATGACAGAGGATGGGAAAGTAAACCTAGTACTGAAGCTAATTTATAAATATAGTAATTATAGTATATGGTAGTCTGTTCCAAGTGAATGCTGTTTCTGAATCTCCTTTCTGTTGGGAATGGAAAAGAAACAATTCATCAGATTAATGACTGTATACCATGTGGCTGAGGCCTTGTTAATCTGCTGTCAGAGATACCACACCTGGGCCAGTGTACAATTAGTGTAAATATTTGAGCAAACTTGCAGAAGCTATTTTAAGGACCCATCTGGCTTCTGTATAGGCCAGATTGGTGAAGGAAATGAAGATATGAGGGGCTATAACTCCTGCATCCTTTAGGTCTTTAAAAGTGGTACCAATCTTGCTTCCAATTCTGTCTCTCTCTCTCTGCCCCTCTCCTGCTTGTGCTCTGTCTCTCAAAAAATAGACGTTAAGTTAAAAAAAAAAGAGTGGTACTAATCTTTAATATTTTCTTCATGATGCTGTACTTTTTTATTTATTGTATTGCTGGATTGTATTAGGTGGGGATAGTAGGGGAGTTTCCACTTGATCTTTCATGCTATAATAGCCCTTATACCACAGGCCAAGGAACCAATGTGGGGATTTTGCCAACCTCCAAGTATGTCTGTTTCAATTATATATTTAGTAACTGGGAAAATAACTACTGGGTAGGTCTGTAAACTCAGTGAACTCACTGACTGGATCTGGGCCGTGATGGTGTTTCACATGCCTGGGTATCAATGCCACTCCCGGTATCTAAGAGTTCCCCAAATATGTGGGTGTTATTCTTCCTCCTGTATACAGTTTTCTTAGTAAATGGTCTGTTTGGAGTCATCTTGGGAAAATCATTTCCATGTGCACATCTTATGATGTTGCTGCGTCTTTTTCCCTGGGGAGATGACCTTCTTCGGCCAGCAATTCATGGGGCCAAAAATGGGCTCAGAGCCAAAAACTGGGCAAGAGATTATAACTCTTTATTGTGACATCTGACCTGAGCCCCCTGTCTGTCCTTCTTGATTTTTCTTTTTTTTGGTAATATAGATTGAGCAATACCTTTGTTGGCAGCCCATCTATCGTGCCCATATGAATGACATGTTCTATGAACTATCTCCTTAGGTCCTATAGTTCAGCCCCAAGGGCACAACAATGTCCTTACTGCATGTTATAACTTTGCCCTCCTTGTTTCTGGTGGTTAAGTGCTACCACCTCACTTCTATTATTTCTGAAAGCTATCATCCCTGTTTTTTGTCAGGGAGCCCAGTTCTGTCACAGCCTCTGTTACAAGTGCCTAGCCTACAGTGCAGAGAATCTCAGGGATGCTAGAGGCCTTCTCAGCTGCATCCCTTACTGTTTTAGTAAACTGAACACCCTCCAGCCCTCCCACCACACATAACTGTGAGGCAGGGTTTCCTGTATTACAGTGTATCCAGTCTAGCATGGCCACCTTTCCAAAACATTTGATCCCTTCTTGCATTGTCTGCCACAGCTTATTTAGCAGTTCTACTTCATTTAGGAGCTAGAGAAAGTGACAACCCAGATTCAAAACCATCCAGAAATGTGCCTGCCTTGGGGTCTTTGCCATGGTGTTAAATCCTTTATCTCAAGAAAGCGTTTCCATATAGATAAACTCTGCCTTATTTCACTTTATGTCCTACCAGCCCTTGATCTGACACTTTCAGAATTTACTTTCATATATGCTCTCTCAGGTCTTAATGGCACATGTTAACTAGGTCCTGCAGGTCCTCCAGGGTATAGTTCCTTTTCTCCCTTAGCAAACCTTACATTTGTGTTGTGATCTATTGTAGCTACTGATCTGGTCCAAGAAGAAGTGGGGCAGAGACCAAAGGAGGCACACATTATCTTGCAAAGCCAGGAGAATATGATGATTCCAACAGTGCTGTCCATCTCTGCAGGTTCAAGACCCCAGTATATTCTGAGGATTTAATGTTTCAAGCACATCAACCCTAAAGTTCCCATCTCAATTTTTAGGATCCCATTATTGCAGGCTTCATGTTGCTAGATTGAGAGTTCAACTTTCTCTGGAATTCTGCTATTATGATTAAGTTCCTGGACTGGGTCCTCAGATTTCCCTACTGTTTGCCAGCAGGGAAGGAGAATCTCTTAATGTGCTCCAAAGAGGCCTTCTGGTTTTCTTATCTAAACCTTAATTGCTGGTAATCATTTTGTGCCTTCTGTCAACTTTTTCCAAATCATCGAATGCTTCCAGCAATAGCCATCCAATTCCATTTGTCTTAGAACTATGAATCCCCTCTTATTTCTTAAGTGCCTGATATATTGCACTTCCTAGTTCATATTCTTTAACCATTTTGCCAGCTGTTGGTGATGAGAAATATTCACAGTTCCATTGCTACCTTGTTCAGGGGCTGGTGGGTTCCCTGTGTGACCAGTAATGTGATTTTCATTGACAGATGGCTGGACGTGATTCAGCTCTAGAATCTCTTTTTTAGACTCCACTTCTAACAACTTCTGGCACCTACCTTTGCAGATCAGGCTCCCTGGCTAAGTATACTGATAGGGAGATTAGAAAGCAGAACATTTATTTGGGAGTACTTTGGGATTTAAACCTACAGGGGAAGAGAAGTGAGTAGGATTAGCAGAGGGAGAAGTTGAATGGGAGGCAGTTGCAGCAAAGGTGTCCATGACCCCATAGGAAGTTCTGAAGCTGGGATGACCATTCAGATTTGTTGGGAGTTAGGGAGATAGGGGTGGTATATAGACTCTCTGGCATCAACCAGTCCTTGGATACAGGCTGCTCCCAGGAAGGGAGCATGACTGTGGTTAAAAGCAGTTCACAGACACTGCCTGCTGCATACCCAACAGCTGAAGGGAATAAATGCTTCAGTTCTGAAGGTGGATCTGGTGGCTCAGCACAGCCTCCATACTGTATCACTTCCCCAGTCTCACCACACTGCCTGGGTGACTGCTAAAGTACTTTCACCCAAATGGTTGATCAGACACAATTTCTGGTGAACCCTTGAACTAAAATGGACTTTCATGAGGCTAAGTAATTTTAAGACAGATATTGTAGTAACAAACATAAAGATTACTAGTTATCATAGTAATAGCTAACATTTAGAGTATGTTTTATAGATCATGATTAATAATCCCACTTTCTTCATCTCTAAAGTGAGGGTGTTTGACTAGATGATTATTAAGATACCTTCCAACTCAAATGTTCTACCATCTTCTCTTCAAATTTATTTTGGTTTTTGCTTTATTTTAGAGAAATAAAGAATGAGAAGACAAGAAGGGCAGAGGGAGAGAGAGAGAAATAATCTTTTTTTCTTTTCTTTTTTTTTTTTTTGAGAGAGAGAATCTTAAGCAGGCTCCATGCTCAGTGCAGAGCCTGACTTGGGGCTCAATCCCACGACCCTGGGATCATGACCTGAGTTGAAATCAGGAGTCGGCAGCTCAGCCCATTGAGCCACCCAGGCATCCCTACCATCTCCTTTTCTGCTCAAGCTCATATCACAACATAAACTCCCTGCTCCTGGGGCTCTGTGCCTAATGGCAGAAAGGTAGGGTAGGAATGTCTGCAAAGTTTGGCTTCCAGGCTTCATTTCTTTCCAAGACCACTTATTCTGTTAAAGCAGAGACATGGAAAAAAACTTCCCCCCTCCCCGTCCTCCCCTTCCTGCAGAATTCAAGGGGTTGAAAATAGTGCTGGAAAGTCTTCTCTGTTCTACTGAGGTCAGTGGTTCTTGGGGAGGAGGTAGAAGTGCCTTATAGGTGGGATGTTGGTGACAAATATGCTCCCACAAATTTCCAGTTATTAGTGGTATTTAGTGGCTTGGGGCTAGAGATGAGAAGCATCTCCTAATGTACAGCAAAATACTCATTCCAGCAATAAGAATGCTAGCAGTGCTCCTGTTGAGAAACCACAGAAAGATAATCTGTAAGTCTTCACTTTCTACCTTCTATAAAGGAAAAGCATCTCACATACATACAATCAGCTGTTAGGGAAGTTGTGGGGTGGGGGGGGAGGTAGCAGAGATGATCCATCTTGTGGATTTCTATATACGTAGACTCATGTTTGATTTATTCACATTCAGTTCAGCACATAGAGGACGCTGTGAAGACACGGCTCTGGAATTCTCCCCACAAACTTTCCCCACTCTGTAAGGTTGTGCACAGCTATGAGTTAGCATGCAGCAAGCTGGGTGTCTTCCAAAATGTCTTAAGGCAAAGGAAGAGATGATTTATAAAGTAGAAGAGTCCTTCATTCAGTTCTCACTGCTCCTTTGAGGTTAAAATAATAAAACATACTAATTGGAAGGACAGTAAACGTTGATGGCATGGATGGAGATATTAGTAGTGAATACAGAGAAGCTTTTTTATTATGCCAGAGACTTGGTGAACTTCCTTCTTCTGGTTAACTTAGTTTGCATTTACAGATTTTATCAATCCTTATCAGCTGTGTTTTAAAGAATATCACCCAACTAATAACAAATCCCAGCCAGATAAAGAAGGAGCCAAGGTGCTGCTCTAGTTATATAGAACCAATGACAGACTTTTAGTGAAGCCTGGGTCATGATTTGGAGAAGATCAAGTTGCCAAGACATTTTCTCTGTTTCTGAAGTACATTTGGAGTAGTGCAGCATTTCAGTAGGATCCTAAGAGATCACATGTGGCTTTTCTCTACACTAATCACAAAAAGTTATACTGGAATCAAAGTATTTAAATTGCTGTATGCTCTAGAACTTGGTTTGACTCTGCACTCATTGTATTTAATTAAGAGAAAAGACACATATTAAAGTGTTCCTGACTAAATCCTGATATCACATTAGCAGCTTCATGATAAAAGGGAGCTGCTTTTTACCATAGTCAGTAAAGTTAATGTCTGGAGGGGAATTTTTGACTATAGAAAGGACAATTAGTGGTTGCTTAGGTTTAAAATTAATATTGTTTTCAAGTTTTTGTTTTTACCAAGTTTGTCTATAAACATTATTCTAATATTTATGTAAATATTAATAATTTCTTTCAAGTGATGTTTAATTAATGCTTAACTCAGTCCAGCAAACATAACTTACCTTAAACAGGCTTATTTACTAACTTGGTTGGAAATTGAAATATAGTCCATTTTTTCCCTAGGTATTTAAAATGCTTGGCAAGGCAAAAATCACAACTGTAACAAGTCTTCCTGACTATTTGAGAACATCTTGTAAATCAAATACATAAAATTATAAATTTCTTCATATTGAATTTTCTTACATACTCTAAAATGCTTAAAATTAAAATTAAATAAATATTCAGCTTAAAATCACAGACTTAAATTAGTTATATACTTTAAGTTGAAGTCTTGTTTCCATGAGAGGCCAGATTCTTTTACTTTATAAATACATGAGTTTGATTTATTCTGTCATCTCTAAAAATATAGTTCTAAAACTTCTTGGCTTGTAAAATCACTTCCCTAAATAAGAAGAGCTCATTCAGAAGGCCAAATGCCGTGGTGGAAATAAAGTGGATGGATCCCAGAGATGTCATGGAGGTGGGGACAATCTGCTCTTGATGAATGGTTTAAAGAGGAAAGTTAGGGGGACGGGGGGTCAAAGCTGACACGTAAGTTTAGTGTTAGTGGATAGTAGTGCCAAACTTTACTGAGATAGGAAGTATCAGAGGAGGAAAGGAAGTGGGAAAGGGTAGCAATATGAATTTTAGCACTGAAAGGTGCTTTAGCAGTTGTCTAAATCACTCTTCTAATTTACAGGTAAGGAAACAGACTCGGAAGTCAAGAGATTTCTTTTTCTTTTGTAAAAAAATTAATTCAAGGGGCGCCTGGGTGGCGCAGTCGGTTAAGCGTCCGACTTCAGCCAGGTCACGATCTCACGGTCCGTGAGTTCGAGCCCCGCGTCAGGCTCTGGGCTGATGGCTCAGAGCCTGGAGCCTGTTTCCGATTCTGTGTCTCCCTCTCTCTCTGCCCCTCCCCGTTCATGCTCTGTCTCTCTCTGTCCCAAAAATAAATAAAAAACGTTGAAAAAAAAATTAAAAAAAAAATTAATTCAAGTATAGTTAACATACAGTATTAGTTTCAGGTGTGCAATACAGTGATTTGACAATTTTATACATTATCCAAGACTCATTACCTAGTGTACTCTTTTTTTTTTATTAATTTTTTTTAATGTTTATTCATTTTTGAGAGACAGAGTACGAGTGGGGGAGGGGCAGAGAGAGGGAGACACAGAATCTGAAGAAGCAATCAGGAAGCAGGTTCCAGGCTCTGAGCTGTCAGCACAGAGCCCATCACGGGGCTTGAACTTACAAACTGCGAGATCATGACCTGAGCCAAAGTTGGACACTTAACCATCTGCACCACTCAGTTGCCCTGACATAAGTGTCCTCTTATTCCCCATCATCTATTTAACCCATCTCCTCCCCCATCAACACTGGTAACCTATGTTTGTGCTCTATAGTTAAAAGTCTGTTTTTTGGTTTGTCTATTTCACTCTCTCTGTTTCCTTTGTTCGTTTGTTATGTTTATTAAATTTCATGTATGAGGGAAATCAAATGGTATTTTTCCTTCTCTAATTTCACCTAGGTTTATACCTTCTTTCTTTACCCTTGTTGCAAATGGCAATATTTCATTCTTATTTTTTATGACTAACATTCCAGTGTGTGTGCGTGTGTGTGTGTGTGTGTGTACCACATTTTATTTATCCATTCATCTATCAAAGAATACTTGGGTTGCTTCCATAATTTGGTTGTTATGAATAATGCTCCTATAAACATTGGGGTGCATGTATCCCTTTGAATGAGTATTTTCGTATTCTTTGGGTAAATACTCAGTAGTGGAATTACTGGGTCATATGGTAATTCTATTTTTAATTTTCAGAACCCTCCATATTGTTTTCCACAGTGGATGCACCACTATGTATTCCCATTAATAGTGCACAAGGGTTCCTTTTTCTCCATATCCTTGCTAATACATGTTGTTTCTTGTGATTTTGATTTTAGCCATTCTCACAGGTGTGAGGTGATATCTCATTGTGGTTTTGATTTGCATTTCCCTGATGATGAGTGATGTTGAGTATCTTTTCATTTGTCAACTGTATATCTTCTTTCAAAAAATTTCTATGTAGATCCTCTGCCCATTTTTAAATGTAATTATGTGTGTGTGTGTGTGTGTGTGTGTGTGGAGTTATAGAAGTTCTTTATATATTTTGAATACTAAACTTTTATCAGATGTGTCTGATAAAGGTTTGCAAATATCTTCTCCCATTCAGTAGGTTTGCTTTTAGTTTTGTTGATGGCTTCCTTTGCCTACAGAGGCTTTTTATTTTGATGTGGTTCCAGTAATTTATTTTTGCTTTTGTTTCCCTTGCCACAGGAGGCGTATCTAGAGAGGCTTGCTACAACTAATGTCAGAGAAATTACTGGCTGTGCTTTTTCCTAGGATTTTTTTAATGCTTTCAGTCTCACATTTAGGCCCTTAATCCATTTTGAATTGATTTTTATGTATGGTGTAAGAAAGTGGTTCAGTTTCATTCTTCTACATGTAGCTGTCCAGTTTTCCCAACACCATTTGTTGAAGAGACTGTTCTTCTCCCATTGCATATTCTTGCTTCCTTTGTCAAAGATTAATTGATCACATAATTGTGGGCTTATTTCTGAATTTTCTATTCTTTTCCATTGACCTATGTGTCTGTTTTTGTGCCAGTACCATACTTTTCTGATTACTGCAGCTTTATAGTATACCTTGAAATCCGAAATTATGATATCTCCAATTTTGTTCTTCTTTTTAAAAATTGCTTTGGGTATTTGAGGTCTTTTGTGAGTCCATGCAAATTTTAAGATTATTTGTTCTATCCTGTGAAAAAATGCTATTGGTATTTTGATAGGGATTGCCTTAAATCTGTAGATTGCTTTGGGTAGAATGGACATTTTAACAATACTTGTTCTCCCAATCCATGAACATGGAATATCTTTCCATTTGTTTGTGTCATCTTCAAGTTCTTTCATTAATGTCTTATAGTTTTCAGAGTACAGGTCTTTTCCTTCCTTGGTTAAGTTTATTTCTAGGTATTTTATTATTTTTGGTGCAATTGTAAATGGGATTGTTTTCTTTATTTCTCTTTCTGCGCTTCATTATTAGTGTATAGAAACACAATGGATTTCTATAAGTTGATTATGTATCCTGTGGCCTTGCTAAATTCATTTATCAGTTTTCATAGTTTTTCGGTGGAGTCTTTAGGGTTTTTGACATATAGTATCATGTCATCTGCAAACAATGAAAGTTTTACTTCTTCCTTACCAGTTTGGATGCCTTTATTTCTCTTTGTTGTCTGATTGCTGTGGCTAGGACTTTGAGTACTATATTGTATAAAAGTGGTGAGAGTGGACATCCTTGTCTTGTTCCTGACCTTAGGGGAAAAGCTGTCAGTTTTCACCACTGAGTATAACGTTATTTGTAGGTTTTTCATAGATGGACTTTAATATGTTGAGGTATGTTTCCTCTAAATCTATTTCATTGAGAAATTTTATCATGAATGGATGTTGTACTTTGTCAAATGCTTTTTTCTGCATCTATTGAAATGATCATATGGTTTTTTTTCCTTTCTCTTGTTAATGTGATATATTACTCTGGTTGATTTGTGAATACTGAGCCACTCTTGCATCTTGGGGATGAATCCCACTTAATCATGGTGAATGATTTTTTAAATATATTGTTGAATTTGGTTTGCTATATTTTGTTGAGGATTTTTGCATGTATTTTCATCAGAGATATTGGCCTGTAGTTCTCTCTTTTTTGTAGAGTCTTTATCTGGTTTTGGTATTGGGGTAATGCTGGCCTCATAGAATGAGTTTAGAAGCTTTTCTTCCTCATCTATTTTTTGGAATAGTTGAGAAGAATAGGTATTAACTCTTTTAAATGGTTGGTAGAATTCACCTGTGAAGCCATCTAATCCTAGAATTTTGTTTGTTGGGAGATTTTTGGTTAGTGATTCAATTTTGTTATAGGTGATCGGTCTGTTCAAATTTCCTATTTCATTCTGATTCAGTTATCAGAGGTTATATGTTTCTAGGAATATATCCATTTTTTCTATGATGTCCAATTTGTTGGCATATAGTTTTTCATAATATTCTCTTATAATCCTTTGCATTTATGTGATGTCAGTTGTGATTTCTCCTCCTGCATTTCTGATTTTATTTATTTCAGTCCCCCCCGCCCCCGCTCTGTCTTTTTGATGAGTTTGGCTAAAGGTTTATCAATTTTGTTGATATAGCAAAGAACCACCACCTGGTTTCATTGATCTATTCTATTGTTTTTTAGTTTCTATTTCATTTACTTTGCTCTGCTGCTTTTAGATTTTGTTTGTTCTTTTCTAGCTCCTTTAGGCATAAGGTTAGCTTGTTTATCTGAAATTTTTCTTGCTTCTTGAGATAGACCTGTATTGCTAGAAACTTTCATCTTAGAACAGCTTTTGCTGCCTCCCAAAGATTTTGAACCATTGTGTTTTTATTTTCATCTGGATCCCTGTATACTTTGATTTTCTCTTTGATTTCTTGGTTTACCCATTCATTGTTTAGTAGCATGTTATTTAATTCCCATGTATTTGTGCTCTTTCCAGATTTTTTTCTTGTGGTTGATTTCTAGTTTCATAGTGCTGTGCTCAGAAATAGTGCATGTTATGACTTTAGTCTTTTTTAATTTGTTGAGACATCTTTTATGGCCCAACATGTGATCTATTCTGGAGAATATTCCATGTGCACTTGAAAAGAATGTGTTTTCTACAATTTGGGATGGAATGTTCTGAATATATCTTTTAGATCCATCTGGTCCACTGTGTCATTCAAAGCCACTGTTTTGCTGTTGATTTTCTGTTTGGATGACCTATACATTGATGTAAATGGAGTGTTAAAGTCCCCTGCTATTATTATATTACTATTGATTGGTTCCTTTATGTTTGTTAATAGGTGCTTTATGTATGTACCGAACTTCTTTGTTGGGTACAAAATTATTTACAATTGTTATATCTTGTTGGATTGTTCCCTTTATGATTATGTAGCGTCCTTGTTTGTCTCTTTTATAGTGTTTTAAATTCTATTTTGTCTGGTATAAGTACTGGTACCCTGGCTTTCTTTTCATTTCCATTTGCAGGATGAATTATTTTTTACCTCTTTACCTTCAATCTGTTTGTATCTTTAGTACTGAAATGAGTTATTTGTAGGCAGCATATAGATGGGTTTTGATAGTTTATCCATTTCATCACCCTGTGTTTTTTATTGGAGAGTATGGTCCATTTACATTCAAAGTAATTATTGATAGTTATGTGCTTATTGTCATTTTGTTAATTGTCTTATGGTTGTTTTTGTAGTTCTTTTGTTTCTTTCTTGTATTTATCTTTGCCCACATTATTTGCTGGCTTTCTTCATGATAGACTTGGATTCCTTTCTCTTTATTTTTTTGCATATCTATTACTGGTTTTTTATTTGTGGTTACCATTAAGTTTATATATAGTATCTTACGCATATAACAGTCTAAGTTGATGGTCACTTAGGTTTAACTTATTCTAAAAACATGGACTTATAATTTCTCCTCCTCCCCCCTCTTCCTGTTTTAGGGTATATGGTATCATACTTTACATTCCTTTATTGTGTGAATTCCTTGACTGTGTTTTATAGATATACTTAATTTTAGTGCCTTTGTGCTTCCAACTTTTCTTACTCCTACTTATGGTATTTTCTTTCCATTCACAGAATCCCCTTTAACCTTTCTTATAGGTCTGGTTTACTGGTGATGAATTCCTTTAACTTTGTTTAAAAATGCTTTGTCTCTCATTCAATTCTGAATGATAGCCTTGGTGGATAGAATATTATTGGTTACAAGTTTTTGTTTGTTTGTTTGTTTGTTTGTTTGTTTTTGTTTTTGTTTTAGCACTTTGACCATATCATGATACTCCCTTCTGGCCTATTAAGTTTTTATTGAAAAATCAGCTGATAGCATTGTGGGGTTTCCCTTGTATATAGCTATTTTCTTTTCTCTTGTTACTTTTATTTTTTTCCAAGTTTTTATTTAAATGCCAGCTAGTTAACATACAGTATAATATTAGCTTCAGGTGTTAAAATTTAGTGATTCATCCTTATATATAATACCTAGTGCTCATCACAAGTGTCCTCCTTAATACTCATCACCCATTTAATCCATTGCCCCACCCACTTCCCCTCCAGCAACCCTTAGTTTGTTCTCTATAGTTAAGAGTCTGTTTCTTGATTTGCGTCTCTTTTATCCCCCTTGTGTTCATTTGTTTTGTTTCTTAAATTACATGTATGAGTGAAATCATATGGCATTTGTCTTTCTCTATTTCACTTAGGATAATACTCTCTAGCTCCAACCATGTCATTGCAAATGGCAAGATTTCATTCTTTTTTATGGCTGAATAATATTCTAGTGTGTGTGTGTGTTTTGTGTGTGTGTGTGTGTGTGTGTGTGTATACCACATCTTCTCTATCCATTCATCAGTTGATGGATATTTGGGATCTTTCCATAATTTGGCTACTGTTAATAATGCTGCTATAATATAAACAATGAGGTGCATGTATCCCTTCAAATTAGTGTTTTTTAATCCTTTGGGTAAATACCTAGTAGTGCAATTGCTGGGTCATAGGGTAGTTCTATTTTTAACTTTTTTAGAAACGCCATACTGTTTCCCTGAGTGGCTGCACCAATTTGCATTCCTACCAACAGTGTAAGAGCGTTCCTCTTTCTCTGGCTCCTCACCAACATCTTTTGTTTCCTGTGTTGTTAATTTTAGCCATTCTAACAGGTGTGAGGTGCTATCTCATTGTAGTTTTGATTTGTATTTCCATGATGATGAGTGATGGTGAGCATCTTTTCATGTGTCTGTTAGTCGTCTGTGTGTCTTCTTTGAGAAAATGTCTATTCATGTCTTCTGCCCATTTTTAAAACTGATTATTTGTTTTTTAGGTGTTGGGTTTGTAAGTTCTTTATATATTTTTGATACTCTTTCTCAGATATGCCATTTGCAAATATTTTCTCCTATTCTGTAGGTTGCTTTTTAGTTTTGTTGACTGTTTCCTTCACTGTGCAGATTTTTATTTTGATGAAGCCCCAGTAGAAAACTGGGCAGCAACGTGAAAAAGAATGCAACTGGACCACTCTTTTACACCACACACAAAAATAAATTCAAAATGGATTAAAGATCTAAATGTGAGACAGGAAACCATCAAATCCCAGAGGAGAACACAGGTTCTAACCTCTTTGACATTGATCACAGTGTCTTCTCATTAGATATGTCTCCTGAGGCAAGGGAAACAAAAGCAAAAATAATCTCTTTCTGCTTTTAAAATTCTCTTATCACTACTTTTTGCCATTTTAATTAATGTGTGTCTTGGTTTGGACCTCCTTGGGTTGATTTTGTTGGGGCCTCTCTGTTCCTTCTGGATTTGGATTTCTGTTTCCTTCCCTAGATTTGGGGGGTTTTGTGCTATTATTTTTACAAACAAATTTTTCTTCCCTCTCTTCTCTCTCTTCTCTTTCTGTCATCTCTATAATTGAATGTTATTATGCTTGATGGTGTCACTGAGTCCCCTTTAATCTATTTTAATTTACTATTATTATTTTTTCTTTCTCCTGTTAAGCTTGGTTACTTTCCATTACTCTGTCCTCCAGGTCACTCACTGATTCTTAGGCTTCCTCTAGTCTACTATTTATTCCATCTAGCATATTTTCAATTTCAGTTACTGAGTTCTTCATCTCTGATTGGACCTTTTTAAAATGTTTTCTATCCTTTATAAAGGATCCCACTATGATGCTCTACTATTTTCTCATGTCCAATGGGTATCTTTATTCCTATTACTTTAAATTCTCTATCAGACATATTACTTATCTCCATTTCATTTAGGTCTCTTGCTGTGATTTTGTCCTGCTCTTTCATTCAGGATATATTCCTGTCTCATTTTGTCTAACTCTTTGTTTCTATGTGTTAGGAAAGTCAGCTATGTCTCTTCCTCTTGAGAGTAGTGGTCTTCTGAAGAAGAAATCCTGTAGTGCCCTGTGGTACAGTGTCCCCTATTCACCAGGACCTGGCACTTCAAGGGTATCTCCTATGAGTATTGCATGTGCTCTACTATTGTGGCTAAACTGCTGTTGCCTTTAGTCCAGTCATCTGTAATGGATCTCTCTGCCTCTTGTGGCCAGGGTTTGGGCCCTGAGCTGTTAGTCTGGGGCCACCTTGTGTTCCACTTGTGTCAGACAAGATGTTTGCCAGAGCTTCAGGGTACTATCCCTATGTTGTCCCTGAGAGGTTTTTGTTGGTGGGTGGGGCTTTCAGTCAGACCAGATGTTTGCCCCTAGCCCATTGCTGGGGCTGAAATTATACTGGTTTCTTTGATTGTCTCTCTTCTCTTCAGGGCAGGAGTCACTTTGGAGTGGTGCAGGTCCCTGTTGGGGCTGCTCGCATACTGCCAGGCTTGTGATACCACTTTGGATGGATTCCTGCCAAGGGTGTGTTGAAGGGAAGGCATGGAGTGTGTGATGCCAGCAAGTTCTGTGCATGTGTGCTTTATGTAGGGACATGCAGCTGCCTGGGAAAACTCATAGTGAGGACAATGGGTTGGAGGGGGCAGATCCACAGAAGCATTTGGGAACAGGGCATTGTTAGCAAGCTAGGTGGAAAGCTAGCCCATCATTCCCACAGATGTTCATGTGTCTAGGCTGGGGGCTGGGAGAGGAAAATGGCTCCCACCAGTGGAGAAGTTTTCCAAAGATCCCTGTCTTGGAGAAGTTTTCCCAAAGATTCCTGTCCCTCTAGCACATGCTCTGAGATTAGTATATATCCTTCCCATATATCCCAGGCATTTTTTAAACCACTGCCTTTTTCTCAGTGCTGTTTATTTTGCTTCTCTTTAAAGGTAGGGACTCAGTTTCCTTTCACCCTCCTGATTCTCCCAGAACTGAGCCTGTTGATTTTTAAAGTTCTAGGTGCTAAGCCCCACTAATTGTAAGAACTCACAAAGCCAGACCCTTCTCTTGTTCAAAGCCAAATATTATAGGGATTCATCTTCCTAGTGCAGGTCCATGACTGGGGTGCTTGGTATGGGGTCTACTCCTCTCCCTTCTCCATAGCCACAGCATCCCTCCCTCCCACAGACAGTCCCATGGGTTCATTTGGCTCCTAACTGCATCTCCACTCTTATTACCCTCCTTGATATGGCCTCTTCTCTACATTTAGCTGTGGAGAGTCTGTTCTGCTAGTCTTCAGGTTGCTTTCTGGGTTGTTTACACTGATGTATGAGTTATCTTGTTTTATCTGTGGGATGAGGTGAGCCAGGGTCCTATTCTGCCACCTTCCCTGAAAGCCTAAGTGATTTCTTTTTCAATAAGAAACCTTTTTCCAAAAAAGAAAACTTTTTCAATGTACAGCTAGACAGTGACCCATTTATTTCTCATTTTAGTATTTCTGTCTCAAAAATGAACAGAATGAAGTGAAATCCTTGAGAAATTGTTCTGTCTTGCAAGTACTGGATTATGTACAAAGCAGATAGTAGAAAAATTGTTTCCAAGATTTCACTCACAATTTGATATGATACAAAATAAGGACTTTAAAAAAAACTGTAAGTCAAGCAGGTACAGTGTATGAACAACAAGCAAGCTGTCATTTTCCCTCTAGTAAAATGCCACACTCTGCCACCAACTCCACAGGTTGGATATGAATATGAATGCTAAATGTCAAAATCTACAGCTTGTCCCAGGATTTGAGGACACAAAGAAGCATTTGTGTTGTTAATATATGTTGACTTTAGCATTGCCAAAAACCAACCTCAGATTTTGGCCAAGGTTTTCTGAAAGTTACATAAATTTTTCACTTTGAATTGGCTGGATGATCTTATTAGTCACAGACTAACACCAAGTTTCCAGTTCTGTTCTGAGGAAATCAAGAATGCAGAGCTGGACCTCAAGGACAATTGAAGAGGCCAAAAAAAAAAAAAAAAAAAAAGAGTTAATAGACTTCCTCAATTTTAATCTTCCTTAGAATTTTAGCTTTTGCTGGGGGGGGGGGGGAATTCTGCCTGGTTCTTCTCATTGTGACAAGAGACCTAGAGGGATCTTCAAGGTCCCTTCCAGCCAGTAGAGTTTAGAACTGGCCACTCTCCCTGCCTTTCCCACAGTAGCACCACAACTGGAGGTAGACCCAACTACCTGCCTCACCCAGCCACCAGGTGGGCTCCTTCAAGGAGTCAATACACAAGAACACCTGGGTGGCTCATTTGGTTAAGCAGACAACTGTACCCTAGGAATAAGCAATTCTTCAACAGTGGACTATATGATGAAAATATATGTATTTAGACTTCATTAACTTTCATTATAATGAGTCATAATTGAGAGAGTCCTTCACTGCTCATGTAAAATAATTAAATGAGATTATGGTATGTGGAGTCTGCCTGCTAGATTTCAAATACCAGAACTGATATTTAGTAGCTATGTGACTCTGGGCAAACTTTTTAACCTCTTTGAAAGATTGTTTTCTCATCTGACCCCTGCTGGATGTGTCTGGTCAATAAGGGTGTGGGGTATGGAGAGGAGATTAGAGGATGGGAGCAAATAGAGGTAGAAGAATTTATTTCCTCCACTCCTTTTTAAAACCCAGTTCTTGTTGTGGCTGATCCTCAATGCCTATAGTTCTTATCAAGTAATCTAGTTTTACAAGCTGTAGTTCTCCAAAGTCCTTCCATAACACCATTTCCTTCCTTTCCTCCTTCTCATTCCTACCTCTTGGCTTAGAGTGGAGTAAAAATGGGGTTGTTACTAGTCCTTGGGTGCCTAAACATTTGTTATTGGTTCCCTTAATCCTGTCCACACCTCTGAAATACTTAATTTATTGTATTCTCTTCAAAGTTCCAGCTAAGCATACTGTTTCCTAATGGGACCCTAAATGACACAGCAAGTAAGAATTTAATAAATGTTAGTCATCTTATTTTTTAATTTTTTATTTTATTTATTTATTTATAATATGAAATTTATTGTCAAATTGGTTTCCATATAACACCCAGTGCTCATCCCAACAGGTGCCCTCCTCAATGCCCATCACCCACCCTCCCCTCCCTCCCACTCCCCATCAACCCTCAGTTTATTTTCAGTTTTTAAGAGTCTCTTATGGTTTGGCTGTCTCCCTCTCTTTTTTTTTCTTCCCCTCCCCCATGGTCTTCTGTTAACTTTCTCAGGATCCACATAAGAGTGAAAACATATGGTATCTGTCTTTCTCTGTATGACTTCTCTCACTTAGCATAACACTCTCCAGTTCCATCCATGTTGCTACAAAAGGCCACATTTCATTCTTTCTCATTGCCACGTAGTATTCCATTGTGTATATAAACCACAATTTCTTTATTCATTCATCAGTTGATGGACATTTAGGCTCTTTCCATAATACGGCTATTGTTGAAAGTGCTGCTATAAACATAGGGATACAAGTGCCCCTATGCATCAGCACTCCTCTATCCCTTGGGTAAATTCCTAGCAGTGCTATTGCTGGGTCATAGGGTAGGTCTATTTTTAATTTTTTGAGGAACCTCCGCACAGTTTTCCAGAGTGGCTGCACCAATTTGCATTACCACCAAAAGTGCAAGAGGGTTTCTGTTTCTCTACATCCTCGCCAGCATCTATAGTCTCCTGAATTGTGCATTTTAGCCACTCTGATTGGCATGAAGTGGTATCTCAGTGTGGTTTTGATTTGTATTTCCCTGATGAAGAGTGACGTTGAGCATCTTTTCATGTGCCTATTGGCCATCTGGATGTCTTCTTTAGAGAAGTGTCTATTCATATTTTCTGCCCATTTCTTCACTGGGTTATTTGTTTTTCAGGTGTGGAGTTTGGTGAGTTCTTTATAGATTTTGGATACTAGCCCTTTGTCTGATATGTCATTTGCTAAAATCTTTTCCCATTCCGTTGGTTGCCTTTTAGTTTTGTTGATTGTTTCTTTTGCAGTGAAGAAGCTTTTTATCTTCACGAGGTCCCAATAGTTCATTTTTGCTTTTAATTCCCTTGCCTTTGGAGATGTATCAAGGAAGAAATTGCTGCAGCTGAGGTCAGAGAGGTTTTTTTCTTGCTTTCTCCTCTAGGGTTTTGATGGTTTCCTGTCTCACATTCAGGTCCTTTATCCATTTTGAGTTTATTTTTGTGAATGGTGTGAGAAAGTGGTCTAGTTTCAACCTTCTGCATGTTGCTGTCCAGTTCTTCCAGCACCATTTGTTAAAGAGACTGTCTTTTTTCCATTGGATGTTCTTTCCTGCTTTGTCAAAGATTAGTTGGCCATACGTTTGTGGGTCTAGTTCTGGGGTTTCTATTCTATTCCATTGGTCTATGTGTCTGTTTTTGTGCCAATACCATGCTGTCTTGATGATGACAGTTTTGTAGTAGAGGCTAAAGAATTGAGATCATACCATGCACACTTTCAGACCACAATGCTATGAAACGTGAAATCAACCACAGGAAAAAGTCTGGAAAACCTCCAAAAGCATGGAAGTTAAAGAACACCTACTAAAGAATGCATGGTTCAACCAGGCAATTAGAGAAGAAATTTTGAAATATATGGAAACAAATGAAAATGAAAATACAACAATCCAAATGCTTTGGGATGCAGTGAAGGCAGTCCTGAGAGGAAAATACATTGCAATCCATGCCTATCTCAAGAAACAAGAAAAATCCCAAATACAAAATCTAACAGCACACCTAAAGGAAATAGAAGCAGAACAGCAAAGGCACTTCAAACCCAGAAGAAGAAGAGAAATAATAAATATCAGAGCAGAAATAAACAATATAGAATCTAAAAAACCTGTAGAGCAGATCAATGAAACCAAGAGTTGGTTTTTTTGAAAAAATAAACAAAATTGATAAACCTCTAGCCAGGCTTCTCAAAAAGAAAAAGGAGATGACCCAAATAGATAAAATCATGAGTGAAAATGGAATTATTACAACCAACCCCTCAGAAATACAAAGCAATTATCAGGGAATACTACAAAAAATTATATGGACAACCTGGAAGAAATGGACAAATTCCTAAACCCACACATTTCCAAAACTCAAACAGGAAGAAATCGAAAACTTGAACAGACCTGTAACCAGGGAAGAAATTGAATCAGTTATCAAAAATCTCCCAACAAATATGAGTCCAGGACCAGATGGCTTCCCTGGGGAATTCTACCAACATTTAAAGCAGAGATAATACCTATTCTTCTCAAGCTGTTCCAAGAAATAGAAAGGGAAGGAAAACTTCCAGACTCATTCTATGAAGCCAGCATTACTTTGATTCCTAAACCAGACAGAGACCCATCAAAAAAAGAGAACTACAGGCAAATATCCCTGATGAATATGGATGCAAAATTCTCAATAAGATACTAGAAAATCGAATTCAACAGCATATAAAAAGAATTATACACCATGATCAAGTGGGATGCATTCCTGGGCTGCAGGGCTGATTCAACATTCACAAATCAATCAATGTGATACATCACATTAATAAAAAGAAAAGAAAAGAACCATATGATCCTGTCAATCAATGAAGAAAAAGCATTTGACAAAATTCAGCATTCTTTATTCACAAAAACCCTTGAGAAAGTTGGGATAGAAGGAACGTACTTAAACATCATAAAAGCCATTTATGAAAAGCCCACAGCTAATATAATTCTCAATGGGGAAAAACTGAGAGTTTTCCCCCTGAGATCAGGAACACAACAGGGAAGTCCACTCTCACTGCTGTTGTTTAACATAGTGTTGGAAGTTCTAGCATCAGCAATCAGACAACACAAGGAAATCAAAGGCATCAAAATTGGCAAAGATGAAGTCAAGCTTTCACTTTTTGCAGATGACTTGATACTATACATGGAAAACCTGATAGACTCCACCAAAAGTCTAGAACTGATACATGAATTCAGCAAAGTTGCAGGATACAAAATCAATGTACAGAAATCAGTTGCATTCTTATACACTAATGATGAAGCAACAGAAAGACAAATAAAGAAACTGATCCCATTCACAATTGCACCAAGAATCCTAAAATACCTAGGAATAAACCTAACCAAAGATGTAAAAGATCTGTATGCTGAAAACTATGGAAAGCTTATGAAGGAAATTGAAGAAGATACAAAGAAATGGAAAAACATTCCGTGCTCATGGATTGGAAGAAGAAATATTGTTAAAATGTCAATACTACCCAAAGCTATCTACACACTCAATGCAATCCCAATCAAAATTGTACCAGCATTCTCCTCAAAGCTAGAACAAGCAATCCTCAAATTTGTATGGAACTGCAAAAGACCCCGAATAACCAAAGTAACATTGAAGAAGAAGACCAAAGTGGGAGGCATCACAATCCCAGGCTTTAGCCTCTAATGTTAGTCACCTTAAATTTGTAGTGAGAATGTACTCATTATTAATTTTGCTTTTTCCAGTAACATCCTGGAAAAATACTAGTGTCCTAGTATCATGATATAATTTTATTATTTAAAATTCACAAATTCACTGGAATTTAAGCGGAAAATATTTTTTTTAAATTTTATTTTTTAAATTTACATCGAAATTAGTTAGCATATAGTGCAACAATGATTTCAGGAGTAGATTCCTTAATTCCCCTTACCCATTTAGCCCATCCCCCCTCCTACAACCCCTCCAATAACCCTCTGTTTGTTCTCCATATTTACGAGTCTCTTATGTTGTGTCTCCCTCCTTGTTTTCATATTATTTTTGCTTCCCTTCCCTTATGTTAATCTGTTTTGTCTCTTAAAGTCCTCATATGAGTGAAGTCTTGTGATATTTGTCTTTCTCTGACTAATTTTGCTTAGCATAATATCTTCTAGTTCTATCCATGTAGTTGCAAATGGCAAGATTTCATTCTTTTTGATTGCCAAGTAATACTCCATTATATATATATACCACATCTTGATCCACTCCTCCATCGATGGATATTTGGGCTCTTTGCATACTTTGGCTATTGTTACTAATGCTGCTATAAACATTGGGGTACATGTGCCCCTTTGAAACAACATACCTGTATCTCTTGGATAAACACCTAATAGTGCAATTGCTGGGTCATAGAGTAGTTCTATTTTTAATTTTTTGAGGAAAAAAATTTTTTTTTTCCCAGAGTGGCTGCACCAGCTTGCATTGCCACCAACAATGTAAAAGAGATCCTCTTTCTCCGCATCCTCGCCAACATCTGTTGTTGCCTGAGTTGTTAATGTTAGCCATTCTGACTAACAAATGTTAGCCATTCTGTTAATGTTAGCCATTCTGTGTGAGGTGGTATCTTGTGGTTTTCATTTGTATTTCCCTGATGATGAGTGATTTGAGCAGTTTTTCATGTGTCAGTTGGCCATATGGATGTCTTCCTTGGAGAAGTGTCTATTCATGTCTTTTGCCCATTTTTTCACTGGATTATTTGTTTTTTGGGTGTTGAGTTTGAAAACTTCTTTATAGATTTTTGATACTAACCCTTTATCTGCTATGTTGTTTGCAAATGTCTTCTCCCATTCCATCAGTTGCCTTTTAGTTTGCTGATTGTTTGCTTCTGTGCAGAAGGTTTTTATTTTGATGAGGTCTCAATAGTTCATTTTTGCTTTTGTTTCCCTTGCCTCTGGAGATGTGTTGAGTAAGAAGTTGTTGTGGCCAAGATCAAAGAGGTTTTTGCCTGCTTTCTCCTTGAGTATTTTGATGACTTCCTGTCTTACATTGAGGTCTTTCATCCATTTTGAGTTTATTTTTGTGTATGGTGTAAGAAAGTGATCCAGGTTCATTCTTCTGCATGTTGCTGTCCAGTTTTCCCAGCACCACTTGCTGAAGAGACTGTCTTTATTCCATTGGATATTCTTTCCTGCTTTGTCAAAGATTAGTTGGCCATACATTTGTGGGTCTGTTTCTGGGTTCTCTATTCTGTTCCATTGATCTGAGTGTCTGTTTTGTGTCAGTACCATACTGTCTTGATGGTTACAGCTTTGTAGTACAGCTTCAAGTCCGGGATTGTGATGCCTCCTGCTTTGGTTTTCTTTTTTCAAGATTGCTTTGGCTATTCTGGGTCTTCTCTCATTCCATACAAATTTTAGAATTATTTTTCTCGCTATGTGAAGAATTCTGGTGTTACTTTGATAGGGATTTCATTGAATATGTAGATTGCTTTAGGTAGTATTGAAACTTTATCAATATTTGTTCTTCCTATCCAGGTGCATGGAATATTTTTCCATTTTTTTGTGTCTTCTTCAATTTCTTTCATAAGCTTTCTATAGTTTTCAGTGTATTGATTTTTCACCTCTTTGGTTAGATTTATTCCTAGGTATTTTTATGTTTTTTGGTGCAATTGTAAATGGGATTGGTTCCTTGATTTCTCTTTCTGTTGCTTCATTGTTGGTGTATAGGAATGCAACTGATTTTTGTGCAATGATTTTATATCCTGGAACTTTGCTGAATTCATGAATCAGTTCTAGCAGTTTTTTGGTGGAATCTTTTGGGTTTTCCATATAGAGTATCATGTCATCTGCAAAGAGTGAAAGTCTGACCTCCTCCTGGCTGATTTGGAGACTTTTTATTTCTTTGTGTTGTCTGATTGCTGAAGCTAAGACTTCAAATACTATGTTGAATAACAGTGGTGAGAGTGGACATCCCTGTCTTTTTCCTGATCTTAGGGGGAAAGCTCTCAGTTTTCCCCATTGAGGATGATATTAGCGTTGGGTTGTTCATATATGGCTTTTATGATCTTGAGGTATGATTCTTCTATCCCTACTTTCTTGAGGGTTTTTATCAAGAAAGGATGCTGTATTTTGTCAAATTCTTTCTCTGCATCTATTGAGAGGATCATATGGTTCTTGTCCTTTATTTTATTGATGTGATGAATCATGTAAATTGTTCTGCGGATATTGAACCAGCCCTGCATCCCAGGTATAAATCCCACTTGGTCATGGTAAATAACTTTTTTAATGTATTGTTGAATCTGGTTGGCTAATATCTTGTTGAGGATTTTTGCATCCATGTTAATCAGGGTGGAAAATCTTAATATTATACAATTATATTAGATTTCAGTGACAATCATCAATTGGTTTATATCTGTCAGCATTTCCAGTGCACAATGGTAGTTATAAATATGGTGAGATTCTACCTTCTCCTAGTCATATGTTCTAGGTAATATGGTAAAGAAATATTTTCTAAATATTCCAAACAAATTATGTGCTGTACAAGATCTCCTTCGTTTTGCACAAGAGTTGCTTACTGAATATCGGGATGCTGTGTGGGAGACAAATACATGAAAATTGGATTCTCTGTCTCCAAGAAATTTATAATCCAATTAGAGAAATAGGATGAACATGTGAAAATTTATTTTTGTACTATTATAATAGTAATAAATGAGATAATTAGAAGGCATTCATCCATTCATTCACTCATTTATTCATTCAACAAATATTTCTTGAACTCCTACTATGTTCAAGGCCATAACTGATGCTAAGGATACAAGGATGAACAAAACCAACACAGTTCTTGATCTCATGGAGTTTATAGCCTAATAGAGAAACATATATTTATTACATGGTCACAATAACGAGTGTCTTATTAGTGATTGAGGTAAATGCTCTTAAGGATTTCTGTGAGAGCATATCACAAAGAGATCTAACCTAGGCTGGAAGGATATGGAAGGCTTTCTTGAGGATGTGACTGTTAAGCTTAGAAATGAAACAGGAGTGACATCATTTGAAATGCATGTTATAAGGATCACCTTAGTGCGTTAGAGAGAGATATCAGATGGGGTGGAGGATACACACAGCTTTAAGCTACTTAATTACTTCAGGTGAAAATTGATGGCATCTTGGTATAAGGTGTTGGTAAGGATGGAAGGTGGGGACAGATTTGGGGAGTATTTACAGAAATAGGTCAACAGAGTTTTGTTATGAATTGGCTATGGAGCTGGTAGTCATTTACAATTAATTTTTAAATGAATCTTAGTTTTGCCTCTTATAAAATCGGACAATTGTGGACCTCTTACTAAGGAAGGTAGTGCTGGAATTGGACCATGAATTTTGGTCCTTGACATTGAGTTTTTGAAGTACCTTTACAAGATCCAAAGTGGAGATATAGCAGTCATTTGGGTAAGATAGAATGAAATTCACAGGAGAATAGGGATGAAAAATTTAGAGTCATTAATGTTTACATGGTCACAAAAACTTGGTCTTAGATATATCTCAGAAAATAAATAGTGATAAAAGAGGAGCTGTCACCTTTTCTATATTTGACTGGCCAGGGAGAGAAAGTTGAGCCTGAAAATAAGACTGAGAAAGAATGGCCAGAAAGAGAAGGAAATCTAGAAATGTGTTGTTCTGAGTGACAAAGGGAGTGATTGTAACTGCAGTAGTCCTCCTTTCCCGAAAAAAAAAAAAATGAGTTCTGTAAGATGAGCATGAACCCTTGATCATTGTACTTGTCAACTATGGCAGATTTAACATTTTCCCCATTTTTTTTACTCTTCTCTGTACTCATGTTCTTTGCCATATGGTTTTGCAGTTCCACTAAAGTGAAATAAACTTTTTGCCCACTGATACTGGGCCAAGACATATGACTTGCTTTGGCCAATAAAATGTGAGTGGAAGAAATAGATTCATAATTCTGAGCCTTGACCATAGAGGCATAGCATATTTTTGTTCACTTCCCTTCTGCATTTGCCTTCACCATGAGAAGAATATGCCCTGAATATCATCTGATACCTCCAAAATAAGAGACGTATGGAGTAGACCTGAACCAAACAAATGGCCTGAATTGAATTAATTCCAAAGTCACTCTTGTCAGCTGAACCTCAGCTCAACTAAAGACACATGAACAAGAAATAAATGTTTTTGTTGTAAGCCACTGAGCTACATAGCACTTTTGCAGAAATAGCTGACTTAAATGGCTACAGTGGTCATTGGTGACCTTACTGAGAGTTGGTTTGGGGTAGTGAGGAAGTGAAAGCCTCATCTTGAGGGTGCTACAGAGTGAGAGGACCTGGGGAAGTGGAGATGTTGAGTATAGACAACGCAAGAGGTTTGGCTGTGATGGAGGTGAAGAAAGGTAGGGATGATAGTCAGAAAAGGGCCAGGAAGAATTTTTTTGTTCGTTTTTGACAGAGACTAAAATATGTTTAAATGGTATGCAGATGGAACTGGGAGGAAGTGCTTGATTATAGAAGAAAACAAAAGTATGGTTAATGACTCCTGAGATAGTGAAAGGGGATGAGATTTAAAACAGGTAGAGGGATTGGTCATGGAGGAATGAGGAGGAGAGTTACCTACTCTGATGTAGGAAAAGGGAATTGATAAGGGGGAGATTTGGGTAGACTTGTAGATCTGTTGGGAGAGAATTAGAAGGTGTTCCATCATCATATCATTTCAAGTAATTTACTACTTTTCTGTCAAGGAGGGAGAAATACTGTCCAATTAAAGTTAAGCTAGAAGACACATCTGATCACTTCCCAAATTAAATGGATGATAAATAAAGAACACATCTGTTTGTCTTGCTCCTTCATATTACCGTCCTTTAAAGGTAACACCTCATGGTTTGGCTTGGCAGGGAGTACAGGATCTGAATGTGGACAACTACAAAACATTGCTGAGAGAAATTAAATAAGTTTTATATAAATGGAGAGATGTAGTGTGTTCATGTCTGGAAAGACTCAGTATTATTAAGATTCCAATTCTTTCCAAATTGATCTATAGATTCAATACAATCCCAGTCAAAATTGCTTTGGGGGGAAGGTAGAAATTGACAAGGTGATTCTAAAATTCATATGTTGTTTTCACTCTTATGTGGATCCTGAGAAACTTAACAGAAGGCCATGGAGGAGGAGAAGGAAAAAAAAAGGCTAGAGAGGGAGGGAGCCAAAACATAAGAGACTCTTAAAAACTGAGAACAAACTGAGGGTTGATGGCGGGAGGGAGGGGAGGGTGCGTGATGTATTGAGGAGGGCACCTGTTGGAAGGAGCACTGGGTGTTGTATGGAAACCAATGTGACAATAAATTTCATATTAAAAAAAATAAATAAACATTTAAAAAAGAAAAAAATTCATATGTAAAAGCAAAGGGCATGGGTCCAAAATAATTTTGAAAAAAGACAATGTAGGAAGTCATGATACTGAATTTTAAGACTCACTATTAAGCTGTACTAATCAAGACCATATGGTGTTGGCATGAAGAGAGACATATAGATCAATAAAACAAGTCCAGAAATAGAACCATACATATATAATCAATTTCTTTTTGATAATTTTGCCAATGTAATTCCATGGGGAGAGTCTTTCACATAAGGTAGGTTTCTACTCTAAATGCATGGTTCTGATAAGCACATTAAAAATTGTTCAACATCATTAGCCATTTTAATTAAGACAAATTAAGATCATAAGAGATTAAACATTTGCTAAAATATCTAAAGTTTAAAAGACTTTAAAGTTTAAAAGACTTTACATCTTTCTGTAAAGATGTAAACTGAAATTCTCATATATTGCTGGTGGGAATGCAAAATAGTAGAGATACTTTGGAAAACAGTCTAGCATCTTCTTATAAAGTTAAATATGCATCTACCATATGACCCAACAATCTCACTTCTAGGTATTTACTCAAGAGCAACAAAATCATATGTTCCTACAAAGACTTGTGTGTGAATGTTGAAAGCAGTTATATTCATAATAGTTGAAAACTGGAAACAATTCAAATGCCCATCAACTGGTGACTGAATCAACTGTGGTATATGCATACAATGGAATAGTAGTCAGCAACAACAAAAAAAATTAAACCACTGATATATTCAATAACATGATGAACCTCAAAAACTTTATGCAAAGTAAAAGTAGCCAGACAAAAAAGATGCATACTGTATATTTCCATTTATATGACATTCTGGAAAAGGCAAAATGATAAGAACACAACAGGGACTGGGGTTGTAATGAACTGAATGTTTGTGTCTCCTCAAAATGTGTATGCTGAAGCTCCACCCTCCAATGTGATGATATTAGGAGGTAGGGCCTTTGGGAGATAATTAGCATCAGATGGGGTCATAAGGGTGGAGTCTTCATGAACAGGATTGCCAGAGAGCTCACTTCCCTCTCTGTTCTCTTTTTTGTGAGGCTACAAGGAAAAAGTTATCAGTCTGCAACCCAGAGGAGGGATCTCACCAGAACCCAATCATGTTGGCATTCTGATCTTGGACTTCCAATCTCCAGACTGTGAGAGGTAACTTTCTGTTACTTATAAGTCACTCATCCTTTGGTACTTTTCAGTAGCAGTAGAAACTGACTAAGACAAGGGCAGTTTGAGCTAACTCACTGAACATTTAAAGAGGGTGAATTTTATTGTATATAAATCACAACAATTAACCTGATATTTAGAAGAAGAAAACTCCCCAGATAACTCTAATGTATTATGAGGGTTAGGGGACCTTATCCTAGAACAATGTTTTTCAAACTTGAATCACCTGGAGGGATTGTGAAAGTTTTTCTTTTTTTTCCCTCAAGTGTTTACTGACACCAACCAATTCTCCAATTCTCTGATGCCAACTGGGTGTCCAACAATTTAATTCAATTCTGTCACTATCTGTAGTTAGCATAGACCCCACAGGTTAAAGGCTCAGTCCCACAAAACTACTCCCACTTTAGATAATAGCTGCAAATGGGGTTCTCAGGCTATTTACATTTCTTCCTAGCTGATTACATGTTCTGAGATTCCCACAATCCTGCTTCAAGTTTGATAATTTCCTGGAATGACTCATAGAATCCCGGAAAGTGGCTTACTATTACTGGTTTATTATAAAAGATACAACTCAGGAACAGCTGGGTGGAACAGATGCATAGGATGAGGCATGGGCAGGAGGGGGATGGGGGATATTGTTTCATGTCCTCTCCAGGTGTACCACCCTTCCAGCACCTCAAGGTATTTACCAACTCAGAAGCTCTCCAAACATTATTGTTTAGGGATTTTTAATGGATGTTCCATTACATAGGTGTGATTGATTAAATCATTGGCCATTGATGATTGAAAATCTCCAGCCCCTCTCCCCTCCCTGGAGGTCAGAGGTGAGGCTGAAAGGTCCAATTCTTTAATCACATGGTTGGTTCCTCTGGAAACCAGCCCCCATCCTGAAGCTATCTATGAGGTAACCAATGGTTACCTCACTAGCATAAACTCAGGTGTGGTTGAAAGGGGCTCATTCTGAACAAAAGACAATCCTATGAGTCAGGAAATTCCAAGGGGTTTTGGAGATCTGTGCCAGGAAATAGAGTTTTTGTTATATCACAGTTTATTACAACTCTGGGCCCAACCCCTGGGTTTCTGATTCAGTAGGCCTGGAGAGGGGCTTGAGAATATGTATTTTAACAAGTATCCAGATGCTGCCAATGGTGCTCTTCAGAGGGACTATGCATAGAGAACTTCTGTCCTTGAGGGTCACAAAATGATGTGATATCTCTTTCAAATATTACCCTTCTGACCCATCGGCTTCCTCTCCTTCTCAGTTCCACCAAGTTTTCTGTAAACCAACACATTCATTGTGTTTAAAAGTACCACCGAACTTTACCTCAGAGCAAAAAGCCTTGGGGAATGTACCAATCCTTACACAGAGTTGGAAGCAATAAAATGACACATCTCAGTGACAGGGAAGAGTTGTAAAAAGGAAGGCAATAGAAAATGGAAACCACTAAGGCAGAACTCATACAGCTGGGCAAGCCATGTCCAGGTGAGGTAGGGCTAAGCCCCTTCAGGGGTTAGAAAGGAGAATTCTGCTTCCCTTTGACATAGAGAATCTTTTCCTTTGGGCTTCTACCAGTAAGATGGGTTTGAGTAGAGCAATTGAGGCTTGGCTCACTTTGTGAGAGGTTCCCTGTGTTATGCTACCAAGAGCTCCCTGCATAGCTTGGCCTTCTAACTCCTGCACTTTGTTTCCCAGAGTTGAACGTCCTGCGTTGGCCAGCATTAACTTGTGTTTTCCCTTCAGTTCTATTTCACTCTGGATTTTCATTAATTTAATTATGTATGTTTGCATGTATGTGACCATGGATTACCTGAATTTTGCCTTACCATTTCATTATTCTGTCTTTCTGAACCCAAACACGCTCAGATCAGCTAATGATCACTTTTCCTCAGACACTCATTAAATGGCTCAACAAGTTATCCTGCATTTAACTGTGGGTTAAGATCCCTGTCCCCAATCAGACTGAACACCTCCAAATCTACTGTGACTTTTGAGAAGCTGGTAGTTGTGTGGTAAGGAAAGCAAGTTTGAGAACCCTCCCTGGTCCTGTTGTTTCATTTCTAATCCCACATTTTCCCACTGTCTTCATGCTGTCTTCTCAACCCAAGGGAGGCTTGGATCTTCTGGAACTTTGATTGGCCCTGAAAAAATGGTGGACAAAGGGGCTGAGGTAAGAAATACATATATTTAGGAGTCAGGAGGCCCTGGGTTTGAATTCTGGTTTTGTCTTCTTACTAGTTATGTGATTTGGGGCAAGTAAATGTTCACTTGCATCAACTTCTCCTTCTGTAAAATGGAGCCGGTGATGTCAACTCCCTATAAAGTGTGGTCAGCATTGTGTGGTGATTAGAAGTATGCACTCGGCGTGAGTTTGAATTTTGATTTGTTGTTTAGTAGCTGTAAGGCCTCGAGCAAGTTATTAATCCCTGTGTGTCTCAGCGTCTGCCTCTGTAAAATGAGGGTGACATGAGTAGCTGCCTCATAGAAAATGGTAATAGTTCTTATTTGAGGATCCTAAATATTCATCTAGCTGCATTCTCAAAGACCAAAACAAAACTAAAGAGTGATGTGATTCCTGACCTCTAAAAGTAGAAGTCTGGAAAGTGCTAGAATGCAGGATTTTGATGGCATTTTATGATCCATTTTATGATTCCTGTTGTAGACAACAGAAAAAGTAGCATTAATATGTTCTCTTTACTCCCATCCAAGAAATCTATTTAATAAAAATAAATCAAAAAATAAAAAAGAGAGAATTGAAAGCAGAAGAAGCCAGATATAGCTTTAAACCTGGGTGTGCTTGGAGTGGGCCCCCCAAAGCGGCAAGGGGAATGAGGGGCACTAGGGCAGTGGAACCCAGCCTACTGGGAAAGCCCAGCCCTGATGGGAGAGCCAGGCTGCCTCCAGGGAAGGAGGGGATGGGGGTTTAAGGGTCTACTTCTTCTGTTTGTCAAACCCAGTGAAAAACTTAGTCAAAGCAAACATTGGAGACTTTAAGAACCAATATAAGTGAAAATAGGTTTTGGTAAGAATTTGGAAATCTCTAGAGGAAATAATGATGAGTATATCAAGGAAAAGAAGCTCTCATAGTCAAGCATTTTCCCCCTGTATTAATATCAGGAATAACTTCACTCACCCATTGCCACATAATTTAAAACAACTGTAAAAGGCAAGCATCATGCAAGCAAAAATTAACATGATGAAGTCCTACTTTTCATTGTGATGAGTCAGAGTGTCTAAATTTGAGCAAATGCTCTATTAAGAATGAGTTCCTCATAATTAAGTAAAACGTTTACTTGAGTTTATTGAATAGCATTAGATCAACAGGAAGCATTAAAGAATCAGGTACCAGAAACCAAGGGAAAAAAAAGTCTGTGCAAAAGATATGAGTAAGAAAAGTTCATCAAAGCAAATGTATAAAAGAAGACATCTGAATATCAGTTTTTAAATGCTTTTCCTGAATATTCTACGAATTTAAGTCTGGAGATTGTTGAATGTTTTTAGTTTTTGTCCAGGACAGTAAATCTCGTAAAAGAACTCTTTCGAATGAAAAGGACTCCATTTTTTTCAATAGTGAGCTTTTAAATGGAAGATAGCTACTATGAGAGCCCTCTGTCTCTTATGAAATTCCCTGGGTTTCCCAGGCAGGTTTCAGTCCCTTATGGAATCCTGCTTTTCTTATGGTGTGAAATGATTGAAATGAATTCCATCATTTCCTTCTTAACTCAAGCCACATGTTCAGATTTGAGGTTTAAATTCTTGTTCCCCTAGTTTCTAGGAAAATTTAGTGTAAACCAGAGGTATACTATTCAAAGAAACCGGTGTGATTTATTACTAAGCATCCTCAAGGAAACTTTCTTTCTGATTGATAAAAATGCAAAGTCCAAGTGTATAAGGGTACTATAATTTTTAAAAAGCTCAAGTTGGCCGCATCAGCTTCTGTAAGCTTATTTAACATATATTTTCATGCTTGCTTATATGGGGAAGTTCTTTTTCTTGGAAAGACTCAGCCAAATACAAAACTAAAACCCAGAGCAGGAGGAGGGGCATAGGCAGGTGTCCTTAGAAGGGATATTGGCATCAGTTGACTCTTAAACGCTGGAGCTCATGGAGTTGAAACAGCACTTTTTCTGTGAAATAAAAACAAAAACAAGAGAGTCATATTCACAGAGAGACTTAGTAAAAACTGGTTTTCCTTAAAGATATCAAACAAGGACTGTTGTGCATATTGACTTTCCATTTAGTTTATTGAGCTACTGAAATGAGTCACCCTTACTCATTTGAAAAGTAATAATAGTGAAGAATGGATATTTGTCTTGGGAATTTCTCATAAATTTAAAATGGTCCCCATTTAGGGGCTTCTAGGTGGCTCAGTCGGTTAAGCATCTGACTTCGGCTCAGGTTATGATCTCATGGTTCGTGGGTTTGAGCCATGCACCGACCGGGCTGTCTGCTGTCAGTGCAGAACCCACTTCAGATCCTCCCTCTCTCTATGCCCCTGCCCCAGTCGTGCACTCTGTCTCTCTCTCAAAAATAAATAAACATTAAAAATAAATACATAATTAAAATGGTCCCCATTTTGACTACCCATGAAAGGGAAGCCCTTCAGTACAAATTGGAATCTGAAAACCCTTGGGATGTCTGACTTACCTCTGTAACATTTTTATTAATTTTAGTATCCATTTAGCTTGAGGGTTCAAGCATACAACTGACTTATTCTTCTTCCAAACTCTGAGGGGAAAGAAAAATAATAAAAATAAGGCAGTGTTACATTTTAGTCAATCCGGCCCTTAAGGAGAGTGGAGTAGAAAAATATTCCCGGATGAAGTGAAATTGGAGGTGGGCAGTTTGGGATCTGTGTGTGAGCCAGTGGAGCTGAAGATGAGGTTAACAGAATCTTACGTGTCAGGGGTTAATGCTTTGCTGACAATCTTTACATGAATTGGAGGTGGACCAAATAGCTGACTCTAAGATTGGCTCACTTCTAAATCTATATCACATTATCTTTATGTCCCATAAAATAGATGGTTGTCTGTTGAGCTTGGGAGAACAAAATAAACGATAGGAAACACTCTCTTGAGAAAATTTTATTTGAAAAGCAGATCCAATGACATTTAATGTGGGAGAGGTTACAGAGCTGATCGCTCCGAGTGCCCCTGGCATTTTGTTGAACCTCTAGTTAGTGAGGCTTTCACTGCTCTGAGAGATTCGATAACAACAAAAGCAGCAACAATAATAGCTAATATTGATCAAGCACTTACAATGCGCCAATCACTATCCTCAGCAGGTAACATGGATTATGTCAATCTCACACAAGTCCTTTGCTAGAGAACTATTATTTCCTTACATTTAGATGAGGAACCTGAGGTTTAGAGAGTTTAAATAACTTGCCCAAGATGGCACGACAAATGCAAGAGCAGGGCAGCATTCGAATGAAGGTTATCTGCCTCCAGAACCCACACTTTTAGCCACCACTCTACATGGGCAGGATCTGAATAGTTATCAATAAGTGCCAGACACAGTGCTGAATGTTTTACCTGCAGTGAAAGATGTGAGGTCTCCTAGGTGATAGTGACCAGGGACACTCAACCCTCTATCGGGGTGACCTCTGAGCAAAACGATTTCTTCACCTTCACCTTAGCAAGAAGGATCTGTCCATCTAGCTTTGAAACTCCACCCTTGTAAATGAATCTTAGAGAGGTCAGAGGTCACAGCATTTTGGGGTTCTTGGGCAGAGTCTTCCAATTTGGTTTTTGAGTTCATGAGGGAAAATAGATTTCTGACCATCTGGACTCACAGCATTTTTACCGATTGCTATGTATTTCTTGTAATTTCCAGCTTTTGTTTCTATATCTGGTTAAAATTCAGAAATACAGAATTTGGTGACAAGATATAAAATCAAATTTTTGCCCCTTCAAAATGATTATTGTTAACGAAGAGAAAGTTGGGGTGCATTGCTTCCTCAGGTTGAGAGGTAAGAGACTTGACTCATGACAGAGGAAATGTAATAAAAGAGAGAGAGAGAGAGAGAGAGAGAGAGAGAATCTCAGGTTTCTATGCAGCCAGAGGAACTGCTCTCAAGGTCATGGCTGGACTTGACATCTCTGAGTTTGAGACCAATAATTGTGGGTTAGTTAGAACCTTCATCAGTGAAGACATTAGGAAAAGTATAATGCCTTTTTAATGAAAAATTTTTGCACACATTTTTGATATCCCATATTTCTTTTTTACAAGTTGAACACAACTAGTGTGACACCCAAAGCACATATCAAAATGGGACAAACAAAAAGTGGCTGATTACAAACATATCAAATGTCTAAAGAAGTACAGGGGCAGAGCTGCTAGTGAGAGTAAAGTCAGGAAATGTGGAGAAAGATGCTGTGCCTAATATGTCCACGAGCTGTGGATGCTTGGCTCATAAAGATAGATCTAGGAAGGAGAAATCAAAGTTCCAAGTAGTGATACACAAAAGATCTATAGGATTATTTAAAAAAATGCAGTGTAACAATCCAACATTGCTTGTACCTGTGCTCTATGCCAGGTAAGGGATAAAGCATTGGGAGTAGAGAAACAAATAAATCTGATCCCTGTCTATAAGGAACTTATTTCTGGTGAGAGAGAGAATGGAAGAGAGAAAGAGAGCCACAAACCTGATTGCTTCAACACAGTGATGCTATAATAATCACAGCTAACATTTACTGAACATTTGTTACATTTACTGTTGTGCCAGGCACTATACTAGGGGCTTTGCATGCAATGTGTAAATTCTCATTTGATGTGCCATGGAAAATGTTATGATAGAAGTATCAACAGATTTCTCTGAAAGTACTGAAAAGGGTCACAGAAACAAGAGATCATGCTATTTCAGTTAAAGAAAATACCTATTAAACTTCTCGCAGCCACAGCTGACTCCATAGTCTAACTCTTCAATCAGAGTAATGGTATCAACGTTGGTAGATCTTAAAGCTAAGGGACTGTCCCATAAAATAGATGTTCAGACCAAGGACTGTAGTGGGTACTTATTTTCTTGCTCTTTAACTTCTGGGGAACAAAGTGTCTGCTTCTGCTGGTGATTTGAATTTGGTAGGAGAGAAGAGGCTTGGAGGGGGAACACCTCGGTGGAGTCCTGGTTCTGTCCCTTTCTAAGGGTTTGCCTCAGGGCAGTTGGTTAACCTCCCTAAGCCTCAGTTTCTGCACCTGCAGAGCAGTGATAACACTAGACGTAACTTAATGCCTGTTAAAGGAATATGATGAATGAATGTGAATAAAGCACTTATTAACTCAGGGCCGCTGCAAAGTAGGTACTTAACAAATATTATTGAGTCCCATTATTAGCTTGAGAGTTGTTAGCAACTCTCAAAATCAATCCCTTTGAGATTCTTGAATAAGAATACTATGCTGTACATATGAAATTAATGAAACATTGTATGTCAACAATACTAAAAAAATACTATATGGCAACATTTGATCTGATTTTCATTGGGAGAAAAGAATCACATACATTTTTCTCCTGCAACTTACATGATTTCTTTGTTTGGGCACCCATTCCCAGGAGGCAAGACCTGAAGCTTTTCAATGAGTTGGATGGGGATAAAGGCTGAGGTCTCTTGGACGCATTTACACTTTAAGTTTGTGTTAAAGGCCTCCAGAACACCTGTAAACACAATCAGTTATTTTAATCCCTTTGACATATAATTCATAACTTGAATTTAATTACTAATCTTTCATACGGTGCATTTGAAGATTTAAAAATTTCAAGTTGGCGCTTTCACCCAGATGCTTTTAGTTTGTGTATTTCTGCTTGTCTTGGCTTATTTTCGAACATTTTCTACCAAAACCTTAAAAATAAAATTAGCTTTCTAAAAGTACGACACCTATTGAAATTTGTGATAGCATTATATTGGTGCTCAGGTGATTGTATAATAAAATTTGAGAACCACTGCTCTGGGGACTTAAAACTCACTTATAATTCATACAGTGTAAAATCAACTGATTTGATCTTCCCTCCAAACGCATAAAAACCAAAGACATGAATCCCTTACAGTGTCCCCAGAGTAGTAATAAGCTGTTCTCATCATGCTCACCACCCCCTTCCTTGTCTCTCCAAGGAAACACCACGGGAGATATATATACATACATATATATATATCTACATATATATATATATACACATATATACATACATACATATATGTGTATATATATGTATGTATATATATATGTATGTATTTTAATACGAGATATATATATACACACATATATACATATATATGTATATATATATACACATATATACATACATACATATATGTATATATATATGTATGTATATATATATGTATGTATTTTAATACGAGATATATATATATATATATATGTATTTTAATACGCTGGTCCTTCATCTCGGTTGCAAATTATTACCAACGAAAGCTGATAATAAAAATTCAAGACTATTTTTATTCAATAACAGAAGTCATTAGTACTAGATACTTTTATAAGTTACTCTATCTCATGTATTTTAATGAAGTCTACCCTCTTAAGCCCAGTGCCTAACACAATGCTTGACACATATTTGCAAATAAAAGGGCCCTGGTTCTCAAGGCATTTACAATTTGGTGGACGAAACAAATGAACAAAAACTAAAATGTCACAGAATGTTGTATTTCACACCCGGGATCCAAACTACATGATGGGAACAGAGGACTTTGCCAGGGCAATGGGACAGCTTTATGGAGGAGGTGAGAGATGAAGTTCTTGAAGAATAAAAATAGCATGTGAAGCAAAATAATTGAAAAACAATGCCTTACACTTTAAGAGCAAAAATTTGTTTTTTATACCTGAGCAGACTATATCATTCAGACTATATCATATAAATCCAAGGCACATGCCTTGGATTTCCTCAGCTGTATAAAAACTTACAACTTCAACTAGATGTTTATCTATTTATACAATCGTCACCCCATTTAGACTTGGAAGTCTATGTCTTTGCAGAAAGCATGTACTTAAGTACCCATGTTGTGCTTACAGTAGCTCACATCAGAGCTAGCCAAATAGAATTGCACCAAACGTTCTCTGCAGGAGACCAACCTGTTGAGGTCAATTATCTTTAAACCCTATAAAGGGTTTAGTCGGAAGGGGTAGCACTGAAAGGCAGAGCCAAGAAGATATATACATGGAAAGAATTAGTTATAGCAGAGCTGCATCTGAAAAAGACCAGGAATAGACAAACCAACGATAAGTCACACGGACGCTGAACTTCAGTATCTCTATCTATGGATAATAATCTTAACAACATAAGTGTCTCTAACCTCTAAGAGTTAAATCTCTAAGCATATTACTTTTAGAAACCTAGGAGTACTTAGGTAATCTCCCCCTTCCCATTTCAGTCATATTGCTCCCCATTTTTTAATTAAAAAAAAAAGGAAAGAAATGCTGAAGACTATTTCTGCTCAAAGCACAATGAGAAGATAAGTGAAAGTTCTCACCATGGACTGGAGTGATGCTGTAGACCAACAGCATGAGAAGCAGAAATCCCAGGGAGAACCTCATTCTGCCTCAAGGTGGAGTTCAGACTTCAGCTCTGAGTCTAAACTGTGGGTTCTGAGGACAGAGATTCCTATTTATTTATACCAGTGAGGGCCCTCCCACTGCCTGTGTCTCCAATAGGTCAGCTGTGTCATCAGTTTTAAAAGTCCCCAAATATTGCTGAGCTTGCTTTTTTTTTGAACTCCCCTTGCAAATTTTATGAATTGGCTTCAAAGCACTTTAAGTATAATGAAATATGTCTTACAAATATAGATTATAAATGGCAGGGATGCTGCAGAAATTTGGGGGTGGGGAGAGAGGGAAAAGACATCAGACTGGAGGTTCTACAGGTCACTGTGATTGTGGCTTTGATTGCTTCTCTCAGTGAAGGGTCAGCAGGCTTCCTCAATGACATTTGTTTTGTTAATTTTTACTTTTTTAAATGTTTATTTATTTTTGAAAGAGAGAGAGAGGGAGAGAGGAAGTGGGGGAGGGGCAGGGAGAGAGGGAGACACAGAATCCAAAGCAGGTTCCAGGCCCTGAGCTGTCAGCACAGAGCCCAAGGCAGGGCTTGAACCCACGAAACACGAGATCATGACCTGAGCCAAAGTCAGACACTTGTCCGACTGAGCCACCCAGGCGCCCCTCTCAATGGCATTTGAAAGCATGTGCCAGGAAATCAGGGAACTCTGTGGAGCACATCCTTGGGCCGTTGGCCCCTGTAAGAAAGTCTAACCTTTGGCAGATGCTTAGTAAATATTTGCACACCTAATGAATGTCTCCTTACATACAGATTTCTATGCTGACTAGGTTACTGTTTTCCTGCCAGACTTTCCCACCTTTTATTTTATCATCTGAAATATATAATTACTTATGTAATTTGGTCATTGTGGAAATGCTGGAAGGGGGCAAGTATGTGTCTCCTCATTGGTGTGCCCGTGTCTCGATGAAGGGAAGGAGGCAACAACTTTGAGGAAGAGAATCTTTCAGTCTCAAGTATGCAGGTTATTGAGCTTTAGAACCAGGTGTCAGTGGAGGGTGTCATTAAAATTTTATCTGATACTGAACTCAGTATTACAGTATGTTTCACAAAACATATGCACAGTTCGTTTTTGATCCTGCCAAATGAGCCCATGTGGACAAATGAGCTTATAGCCTTAACTCACTTGCTAGGAGTTCTTTGACTAAATAAAAGAAATAAAAGCATGTGGACAATAGGTGGTCTGGCATAGAGTACCACTGGGCTGTCCTGGGAGTATACAAGTGTGGATGTATGAAACCAGACTCATCAAACCACTGAAAACTCAAAGTTATGGTCTTCCTGGTGTGGCTTCCTAAACAATTTGGTTTTTGTACTCACTTAGCATTGGGGATGTTTAGCATCTTAGATGTTCCATGATGTATGGGGTGGGGGTTGTGGTAATGTCACACGACCTTACAACAAGTGGTTTTCCTCTTGGCCTGAATGACTGCAGTGACTACTGAAAACTCATCAGTGTTGAGGCAGCCTATCCCCATGTTTGTGCAGTTTTAGTTGTTAGAAAGTTCTTCCCTATGTATATGTGAAAGCTGCTTCCTTAGTAGTTCAGTCAGTTTCTCCTAATCCAATACTTCATCACTATATGAAAACAATTCTAAATGCCCTTTTATATGATAACATTCCAAATATTTGAAGACACAGTGTGTGTCCCTCAGGAAGCACAGTTGGGTCCCTCAGGAAGCAGACAATGAGATGGATGTTGGAGTGAAAGAAGTTTCTTTTCTGTTGTTTTCAGGATGACTCCTATAGTAGGTAAAAGGGCAGGGAGCAGGAGTGGGCAGAGAGAGCCTCAGACTGCAGTGCTGATCTGACAAAGTCTGTGACAACTTCATGGAGATACCCTGAGAAAAGACTATCTATTAGAGGAGCCCATAATGCAGAAATATCCAGGTCCTGCAACCCCTGCCATACTCAGTCACTGGGGCTTCTCAGAAACAGTATGGTCTCTGGTAGAAGGCACAAGGAGATCCCGGAGATATTAACAGCTGGAGGCTGTCAGCTGACTGTACTTTTCACAGCCGGCCAGCAAGTTATTTCTTTAAGGGACATCTGAGTACTGAACTTCCATAGCTGTCACATAGGGCTATTAAATAGAGGTTAAGAGCACAAGCTATGGAATCACCCGGTCAATGACTTTGGACAGGTCACTTAATTTATCTCTGCCTTATATTTAGTAGCTTTCACATGGGGATAATACTAATTTTAAAGGATTTTTTTGGAGAATGAAATCATTCAGTACATGTGGAGTTCTTGGTAGAGCGCCTGACACATATAATATATTCAATAGATAGCCTGTCTGTCTGTTCATCCGTCTATCCATTCATCCGTCCATCCACCCATTAACGGGTCTTAAGTAACTTCTGCTCTAAAACCCGCATAGACACACTTCGAAGGCAAATATCTCTAGGTCCTTTAACTTATAACACAGTTTGAAATTCTCTCAACTTCTTTCCACCACTTATCTTCAAAAAGAGAAAGGTTATCTTTTTGAAATCTGTTGGGTCTTTTTCATTGTTTCTCCTAAATCATGACTGCTCTTCCTTTTGCCTTCCCATACTTTCACTGAGTCACACACACACACACACACACACACACCCGTGTACACACATATCTGAACGCCATAGTACCCCAAGTATGGCTTGGCCAGTGCAAACTAGAGGAGGCCCATTACCTCCTTTGTCCTAGGCACTGTTCTATTAACGCCTTCCTAGACTGAATAACATTATTCTGGTCACTTATACTGAGTACACAGGCAATGAATTTTTTTTTCTTTTGAAAATGGCCAATTTCTATGTCTCACTCATTTCACTCTTGTGCCATTTGATCTTGGGAACTAAGTGTAGCAGTTTTACACTTGCCTCTGTTGTATGTACTGTATATCTCCTTGTTAGAGCAAAAATGAGTGATGCTGACAATAACAGGAAGAATATAGGGACAAAAGTACCTAAAAGAGGACTCTGAATAAACCCAGGAAATTCCACAATTGTTAAAATAGGACCACTGGGTCAGGGAGCTAAATCCAGAGCAAATCTAAAGTTTGATTTTGGTCTTTTTAATGCCCAGAGTTCTGGATTTAGCATATACGGACAATAGGAGCCTTATGCCTGCTTCCCCCAAGATAGGATTGGCGGTTGGGCAGCTCTCGGGTAGCCCAATTGTTCTAGAAGTTTCCAGAATGAGTCTCCATGATCTCATTTATGGTAGGGGTATAAATTGCAAAGACTTTGAATCCAAGAAGAAAAGTTTGAACCAATGGATTTAGGGCCCAAATGGATTTTATTTTTAAAATAGCTTTTATGGATACCTTTGTTTAAAAATATAAAAATACATAACTTGATTTATACCCTGATTTTTATGATTGGATACATAAAAACAGGAAAAATGAGAAAATTATGGGGAAGGTTTTCCTCCCTGACTTCGGAAATAAGCCAGATTTTCTCCTCAGACCCAAGAAAAACTGAGGAGTTTTGAGCACCTTAATACTCATGGTCCATGGACCAGCACCATCAGCTTCATCTGAGAAGTTGTTAAAAATGCAAAATCTCAGGTCCTGCACTTTAACAAGATTTCTAGGTGATTTGAATGCACCTTAAAGTCTGAGAAGCACCTGTAGCAGAGCATGAGCCACACACACATTCAAATGGTCTTCAGAGACATGCTTGCCCAAGTAATCTCCTCAGGGTATGATGTACAGATATCCCTGAGTGAGAACATCCAGGACAAACGTGTCCACTGAGAGCTAAGTGCAGAGCAGTGATATCAACAAGAAAGACACTCCTTCCCAAGACATGAAGAAATGAAATGTCACTAAAATAGAGAGGTGGCAAAACTGGCCAAAATATCTACCAATCTAGCAGGCCAGTAGTCATTGAACAGGGGAGCTCTGGTAGAGTTAAAAATTCTTACAATGTTTAGTAGTTTGTAACAAAACAGGAGGTAAGACAAAGGTCACTCGGACCAAACTGAGAACATTTTCTTTCATGCATTTAAAAAGCAACCCAAGTAGAAAATAGAAACTTACTCCGTTCTGCTAAGTGTTTTAACCTTCTGAAAATCTGGCATCTATTTGCTTCTGATAGATTGCTGGTAGGTAAGAGCCCAAGTTCTGAAATCAGACCATCTGGGTTTGTAACCCCCTCCAACACTCACTTGCCTTGTCACCATCCCCAAGGCTCAGGTCCTCCTGTATCAATAAGATTATTTACTGTAATACCTTCTTAGAGATTTGTGTAATGAACACAGTACCAAGAAAGTGCTTTGCTTGGTGTTTGGGCAAATAGCAAACATTCAATAAATGTTAGATTTTTTTTTACCTTTGTGAAAACACAAAAATTTATGAGATTGTATTGTATTATATTTTGATAAGAATACAACATGAGATCTATCCTCTTAAAAAATTTTTTAAGTGTACCATACAATATTGTTGACTATAAGCATAATCATGTACAACAGATCTCTAGATCTTATTCATCTTTTTTAAAAAGCAACTTTGGCTTACTTTGTGAGTCAAGCTCTTGATGTGAATTAAAATGTCTCTTAGGTTTCCGTTGGACATTTATGATTCCTTCAGTTTGAAGGTCCTCTGGTCAAAAAGCTGTTCCTTATTGAGACTGATCACCCACACTTCATATCTACCCACTTTCAACAAAAAAATATTGATCTATTTCCCCTAAGGAGATAGACATGGAGGTTTGTATTAGTTATAAATGTACTGAAGTCTTTTTTTAAAAAAATTTTAATGTTTATTTTCGACAGAGAGAGAGAGCACAAGCAAGGGAGGGAGGGCAGAGAGAGAGAGAGGGAGACACAGAATACGAAACAGGCTCCAGGCTCTGCACTGTCAGCACAGAGCCCAATGCAGGGCTCAAACCCACGAACTGTGAGATCATGGCCTGAGCCCAATTCAGATGCCTAACCAACTGAGCCACCCAGGCTCCCCTAAACGTACAAAGTCTTACCTAGAAGGTGTTTTACCTTTTGCCATCAATTTCATCTCAGCTGAATTGCTTACAACAGTCTGTTGTTTTCCAAATAATGGTTTCAAGACCAGTATTTGTGGAAAAAGTATTTTTCAAAGATAGTTAAATTTATATTTCAAGTTTTGCTCAAGTTCAACTCAAATACGGTGAACCAGAGACAAAGCTAAAATGTGCCTTCAATTCAAAATGGTGATTTGCAAGAAGACTGCTAGGTGGCAGCATTACTTATGAAAACAGCTTGCTGGAAGGGAAAAAGGCCAGTCCTCAGGTAAAGACCCCGGAGTGCTGATAAGAGTGCTGTGCTGTGTATTCTTTCAACGTTCAAATCATTTATTTGATTTGGTTTGTTGCTTTCTAAAGCTATATTGTGAGATTTGAGATTTTTTGATTAGGCTGAAATGTTCATCAAAGAGGGGAGAAAAACCCCTAAAAATCTGAAGTAATCCAACAAATTCTGGGCCAAATCCAACTTCCTGGCCCCAAGATTGCAAAATCAGATGCCTCAGTGCTCTGGCATGCAATCACATTGGGCCTGGAGAGCCCAGCAGAGCTGGGTGTGAACCTTCTACACTTAGAAAGTTTTCAGAGAACAGTGAAGCTACCACATACCAATGTCAAAGTGTAGTCAAGTTTTCCAGCCTTTTAAAGCACACCACCACGAACATTAGCAAAACAGTCACCTTGTTTCTTTCATTGATTCCCTAATCTATATGTTATTTTCTCATCTGCTTTTCTCACCGAGCATACATATCTTTATGTTTTAACCACGTATGGAGTCCTGGATGTTATAAATATAAATCAATGGTTTAATTTTCCAGCAAGAGCACCCCTATTTACTTTTGAAAGTTTTTGGCATATCACTCTGTCCTTTTAACAACTGCTGATCCTCAGCCCTCAGGTGTATCCAGGCAGTCCTCTTGGCCTTATATTCCTTTTCCAGCGTGTCCCCTTTGTCTAACCAGACGCTAAGCTCCTGTTCTCACTGGATACTCTTTCCCTAGGCAAGCATGTCTTTCCCCTGCTTCAAATTGAGATATAAGTCCACTCACATTGGTATCTATCCAATAGCCTACTGGTCATTACTTCATAGAGGCCTTTTGGGTCTCTCCAACCCATCATATTCAAAACTGAACTTAGTCTCTCCAAAACCTGCTCTACCTCCAATATTTTCAGTCTTAGTGAATGGTATCATCATCCACCTAGTTGCTCAGAAGCCAGGAAGTCATCTTTCCTTCATTTCCCTTAATCTTGGTCTCCAATAGTTGCCACTTATATCTTTTACAGTGTCTTGGCTTTGTCCACTTTTCTCCACTCTCACTGCCACTTCCTATGCCAAGCCACCATTGTTTATTGTTGGAACTACCATGGCAACAGCCTCTCTTCCCATCCCTATTTTCACCCTGCTGCCAGTCATCTTTTCAAAACACAAACCTGATCATCTCACTGCTCTGCTTCAAAAGCTTCTCACTGTCCTTAGGTGGCTAAGTCCTTACATGGGTCTTGGCCTCCTCTCCAATTTCATCTCCCCTTACTCCCTTGCTCTCTACTCAACTTTTCAGGTGGATTTGGGAACCCTGTGTAATCCCTCTGCCTTCCACTAGGGGTCTGAAGTTCACAGGTTGAGCATCTTCTGCAAGGACTCCAATGTTGTATTCTAAATGGATACTTTCTTCCTCATTGTCAGTACCTTGATATTTTACATGTTTCCTTCTAGCTCTACTGCTATGGCTTTATTTATATTTATTCTAAATAACAGGGTGTTGTAGATGGGCTAGAAATGGAACATGGATATTTTTGAAGCTTATAATTAGGTAATACCTTACCTTCCTCCTGAGTAGAACATGTTTACTTTGGACTCTCAACTTGTTGGTGTATAATGAAGAATGTTTCCTCCAATAACCTTGACTCTAGTATATTGACACTTGCTTTCCTGCTATTTAAGGCATCTTTCGCTCAGCTTAATACCTTCTAGGTCCATCCATGTTGTTGCAAATGGCAAGATCTCATTCTTTTTTTTATGGCTGAGTAATACTCCATTGTATGTATGTGTGTTTATATCTCTATATCTGTATCTATATATCTATATCTACATCTATAATCTATATATATCACGCCTTTATCCATCTATGGATGGACACTTAGGTTACTTCCATATATTGGCTATTGCAAATAACACTGCAATAAACATAGGGGTGCATATATCTTTCTGGATTTGTGTTTTCATATTCTTTGGGTAAATACTTAGTAGTTGAATTACTGGGTCATATATTATTTCTGTTTTTAAGTTTTTGAGAAACCTCCATACTGTTTTCCACAGTGTCTGCACCAGTTTGCATCCCCACTAACAGAGCTCCAGCTTTCCCTTGTCTCCACATCCTTGTCAATGCTTGTTATTTCTTGTCTCTTGGATACTAGCCACTCAGAGGAGTGTGAGGTGATATCTCATTGTAGTTTTGGTTTGTATTTCCCTAATGATGAATGATGTTGAGCATCTTTTCAAGTGTCTGTTGCCCATCTGTGTGTCTTCTTTGGAAAGAGAAGGTCCTTTTTCAGGTCCTCTACCCATGTCTAATTGGAATTTTTTTTTTTTTTGGCATTGAGTTTTTATAAGTTCTTTACATATTTTGTATATTAATCCCCTTAACTGATATATGATTTACAAATGTGTTCTCCCATTCAGTGGGTTGTTTTGTTGATGGTTTCCTTCACTGTGCAAAAGCTTTTTATTTTGGTGTAGTCCCAATAGTTTATTTTTGTTTTTGTTTCCCATGCCTCAGGAGACCATTCTAGAAAAATACTGTGAAGGCCAATGTCAAAGAGATTACTGCCAAAGTTTTCTTTTAAGATTTTTATGGTTTTAGGTCTCACTTTTAGGTCCTAAACCATTTTGAAATTATTTTTGTATATGGTATGAGAAACTGGTCCAGTTTCATTCTTTTGCATGTAGCTGTCTGGTTTTCCCAGGACGATTTATTTAAGAGACTGTCTTTCCCCATTGTATATTCTTTCTCCCTTTGTTGTAGACTAGTTGACCATATAAGTGTGGGTTTATTTCAGGCTCTCTGCCCAATGGAACATTTCTGTCCTGTTGACCTATGTGTACATTTTTATGCCAGTACTATAGCTTGGTAGTATATCTTGAAATCTGGGACTGTGATACTTCCAGGTTTGTTCTTTTTTTCTCAAGATTGCTTTGGCTATTCAGTGTCTTTTGTGGTTCCAAACAAATTTTAGGATTATTTGTTCCAGTTCTGTGAAGGCAACATTTTTTTTTTTTTTTTTTTAGTATGACAAGGTCCATAAAGAAGTATCATGGGGTATGGCTTTATTTAGTCAATTCTCTATCCCCACGCAAACTGAAAGACTGTTTGGGACCATTGATAGATGATTGGAATGCCAAGCTGAAGACACTCTGTGTGATAACATCTCTGGACAGAAGCATGCTTATTTGAAGTCCAGAACTTATTGTCTTAGGAAGTGGGACAGAGAACTGGGTAGAGGTCATTTCCCCTAACTGTGCTACAGATGATAGTAAAGGTCCGAGACTATGAAGGCTCAGGGTGATAGAGCAGCATCCTCAGAAGGCCCCTACAGTGCAGCTGTGATGCATCCTGGCAAAGAAGCTAGAGCAAAAATCACTGACAGTCTTATTACACATTTCCCAGAAATCAGTAGGGTGCTTCTTGTGGGCGGTGGACAGAAGTCCTATAGACAAGCAAGGCAAAGTCTTAGAAGTGCAATATCAATACATACATGGCTACGTTTATAGTCAAACGCTGTGGCTTTCACACTTTTTTGCTGCATTCCTCTGTGAGTCATGAACAAAGAAAGGCTTATTAAATTTCCTTCTATGGTTCAGTTTTATTTAGGGTCCATGCGTGAACTAAATCACTATCATTGCTCTGTTCTTGCTTTCAAATGCACAGACAATTGAGTGTCTACTATATGTCAGGCATGCAATATGCATTAAAAAAAAAAAAAAGGTGTGGCCCATGCCGTGTGAGAATCAGCCAAAAATTTAGTACCTTTACTGCATGCACTTGGGTTTCTAAGTGCAACACATGCTGGCCCAGAGTTTAAAAGCACAAATTAGCATTACTTTTACTCAGGGTGATTGAAATGTTCTAGTACAATTTTCTTTCTTTCTTTCTTTCTTTCTTTCTTTCTTTCTTTCTTTCTTTCTTTCTCTTTCTTTCTTTCTTTCTTTTTTTCTATTTATTTTTGAGAGAGAGAAAGAGAGAAAGAGAGAGAGAGAGCACAAGAGAGTGAGGGCAGAGAGGGGGAGACACAGAATCTGAAACAGGCTTCAGGCTCCGAGAGCTGTCAGCACAGAGCCCAGTGTGGCGCTTGAACCCACAAGCCACAAGATCATGCCCTGAGCTGAAGTTGGACACCTGACCAACTGAGCCACCCAGGCTCCCCAACACATTTTTTCCCCTTAATTATGAAACATAAGAGGTCTTAGTAGAGAACTCAAAAGCAGCAGCTGTCCATACTAAATGAACAGAAATATGAGTCATGTCCATAGACCTTCTATCTACTTCAGTGATACGCAAAAAGTTTTTGTTTCGTTGGTTAAAAAAAAGTACTGGTAAATGTTTTATTTGTTTGTTTTTTAAATATTTATTTATTTTTGGGGCGCCTGGGTGGCGCAGTCGGTTAAGCGTCCGACTTCAGCCAGGTCACGATCTCGCGGTCCGTGAGTTCGAGCCCCGCGTCAGGCTCTGGGCTGATGGCTCGGAGCCTGGAGCCTGTTTCCGATTCTGTGTCTCCCTCTCTCTCTGCCCCTCCCCCGTTCATGCTCTGTCTCTCTGTGTCCCAAAAATAAATAAACGTTAAAAAAAAAAATTAAAAAAAAATATTTATTTATTTTTGAGAGAGTACAAGCCGGGGAGGGAGAGAGAGATGGACTGAGGATCCAAAGCAGGCTCTGCGCTGATAGCAGCCATTTGTGGGGCTTGAATTCACCAACCGTGAAATCATGACGTGAGCCGAAGTGGGACACTCAACAGATGAGCCACCCAGGTGCCCCTGTGCTGGCGAATGTTTCTGGAAATAGTTCTGATGTATGGCATTTGCTACCCACGTGAGTTCACTGAATGTGGAGTTGGGGATTGATGAGAAATCGGAGCTCACTGGCACTGGCACACCATGGGACCTGCCTGTCAATACAGCCAGAGCAGTGTCCCTGGGATCCATGACATGAAGTGTTTATTCTGTGCCTTGACACTCATCTTAGCGGAGGCCTGGGCGGGCTGTGCTGCTGTCTACAGGTGAATGTCTGCAAGGAAGTTTTTGAGCTATTTTGCTGCCCACAGCTCTAATGACAAAGCTGACAAAATGGATGATTTTGATTCAAGTATCAGTAAACAATCCCTATTTGTGGAGGAGACAAACTCTAACCTTGTCCTCCACAGAAGTAGTGCTACAAGGGCCTTTGCCGTGGCCTCGAGGCATTGGGAGTAGCTCTGAGCACCAGGGTTTCCAGGCAGAGGAGAAGCTGGGCCTCAAGCCAGTTGTCTAAGAGCTCATCCCCCTTCCCTTCGTTGACTTGCTCTAGTAGTCTCCTGAGATACTCAAACTAGCCCTTCCGACTCAAAATCTGGTATTCTTACCGTTAAGCTGAGCCTCAAGCACTTGCACTGCGGTTCAGTGTTGCCAGGAAGCAGATGTCACGTCTTAAGGAAAAGCAGCCTTGCCTCTATGACACGGCTTGCAGTGCACATGCACATCGAACAGGAGCACTGCCGCCCTTCTGCTCGTGCACAGAGTGACACTGCTCTTCCTAGTCCCTTCAGCCAGCCCCATCTCTGGGTTCAGCCCCAGATACCTGTTAGGAAAACCTCTGGCAGCTGTCTGTCTGCTCCCATGTCTGGGGCAGTACTGGCCTCCCCTCCCCTCCACTGGTTGAAGGCAGAGCTCTCTATCCGGGTGCTGATTCCACTGTGGCACGCCCTCCTTCGTACAAAAACAACCTCTGTCTTCAAACACTCTCACCTTTTCCCTGGAATCAGGAGACCTAGATTTGGAAGCTCACTGTTCTTGAGCTGACTAGTTAAACTCTGAGCTCCAAATTTTCTCATCTGTGAGAAGGAAATAACAGCTGTCTACATGAGGGTGACATAGGAAATTAATGTATGTGAAAGTATTTCATAAAATATAAAATGATTTTGAAATTCAAGGTATTTTACTATCTCTCCATTACTCTGTTTTTGTGTTTCCATTGGCTTTAGTTCCTGAGATCAACTTCCTGAAAGCCACATGAATTTATCAGCTTGGCTTTGGAAGGCTAGGTCTCCAGGGAATGCCACTCCGTCATCATGTCAGCACCAGTGACGCATCTCCAACTCTGGCGTGACTCCCAACAGGGGGCACATATGGGAGATGACATGAGGCAATGATTATTGCTCCTTACTGTAAATTGGAGGTGATTCTATCTACTCCTTGAAGCTTAGTTGGCTCCTAAAATGTTTAATTGGTGCTTTGACAGTTTTGTTTTAACAGAAAGTGATTCATAATAACACACAATCGGGGAAATGGAGCAAACTTTCAGTTTCTACTCATCTCCTCTGGTCAAAAATTTATCTTGTTGGTTTGAAGAAGAGTGCCCAAGACCACCCAAATCCCAGGGAATGATGGAAGAATAGAGCCTGAAGAGAGGGGTCTAGATGGAGAGGAAAGAAAGATATGAGTTACAATTACAACTTTGCTCACTTGTTTGTAAGTCATTAACCTCTCTGGATTACTTAAAGTGAAGCTGAGCATAACATAATGTACATTTAGGTGCTCAGAATTCAAAATTTCTTGTTTTGGAGAAATATCCCACTGTGTGTCTTGGGGGACAGTAAGTTCTCATTTCCACTATGGAATCTGAAAAGGCTCCTAGTGGTCAGGACATAAGAGCCAGGATGGCAACCTTAGTGATCTCACCCACAGCTTTGAATCTTGAGTGATTCAATGTCTGTGTTTTAACTGGCCTGCCCGTGGCATGACCTCAGCATGGTTCCTGCTGCCCAGTTCCCGTGGCCTCCCCTGATTTTGCAGCCTCCCTCTGGATTCCATGGCTTGTCCAATATGCTTCCAATTATTTCTTTAGGTAGCCAGAATTGTTTTTGTTGCTCCTGTATGTCACTGACAACCTTGAACTCTGTATAGAAGGACATGATTCTGTTTTTTGTAGAGATGAAAATTTAGAGCTCAGAGTCTAAGTGGTCAGTTAAAGATGAATGAGCTCTCTGATTTAGGTGCCTTGATTTTAAAGTCCATCATTCAGCAGTATTTGCTGCACATCGACTGTGTGCCAGTCTCTTTGCTGGCATGAAGAACATTGTGGTGAATGACATGAATAGAGCAGAGCAGGGCCATGTGAACTGTGGCCTGGGTTCTCTAGGTATCAATACCATTTGGGAGCACTTATACACAAGTGGATTTCACAGTCCCACTGACGGAATCCAAATTTATGGGGGTCAGACTAGAAAAGCTGCATGGTTAATAAGCTCCCCAGGTTCTGAGGATCTAATAATGTGCAACATAGCGAGTGTAGTTAACAGTACTGTATTATATACTTGACGGATGTTAAGAGACTCGATCTTAAATGTTCTCACCACAAAATAAGATATGGTAACTATGTGATGTGTTGGAGGTGTTATCCAGTGCTGTGGTGGTGATAATCATTTTGCAATATACAAATGGGTCAAATCAACACATTGTACATTTTAAAGTTGTACAATGTTACAGGGCATCTGGGTTGGTCAAGTGTCTGACTCTTGATTTCCGCTCAGGTCGTGATCCCATGGTTGGTGGGACTGAGCCCGTGTTGGGCTCTGTGCTGACAGTGTACAGCATGCTTGGGATTCTCCCCCTTTTGTCTCTCTGCTCTTCCCCCTGCACACACACTCTCTCTTTCTCAAAATAAATAAATAAAAATTAAAAAAATAAATTTATACAATGTTTTATGTCAATTACATCTCGCTTGAAGAAAAGAAAAAGCTCCCCAGGGGATTCTGATTCTTGGCAAAGTTAGAGAACCATTCCTAATATGGTGATATCAGACATAAGTAGTCTGAGTGCATATACACAGTAAATAGTATGAGATAGGTAGGATTGCTTACAGATGAACTTTATATAGCATTAAAATCTTTTAACAAACTCTTTCTAGTCACAAAACAAAAGGACCAGCCCTGTCCTGGGGTTTGGAAAATAGAAGCACACTCGTTCTAAGCCCCCTGAATTTATAATGCTCTCAGTCCTGCCCCACAGAATTAATATGGGGTATGGCTATTGAAGAGGGGCTAATTCATGGGTTACTGTCATGCCAACAGGCCTTATCTTAGCTGTTTGGTTTCAAAGCAAGCAGTAGAAAAAGGAAGGAATTGCAATGTTACTTGTGTCCATGGAATGTGCATTCTTTAGGCCTTTTGGAGGTAAGCTAATGATCAATATTTTGATACTGTGTTTAGCTTTATTAAATTATTATGCCAAGTGCACTTCTATTTAAAACCATTCATTTTTTTTTAAAAAAAGGAATAATACTTGTATTGGCTGAAATTAGTGAAGAGTTCAAACTTCCCGTAAATTGCCTCTGTGATTCCCCCACAGCCATCAGCTTCTTTGAAGTGGAATGGTAACTTGAATAAGCACTTTTGACCTTGGCCCACACATTGTTCTGCTGGAAGGACAGACTCTGCTTTACCTTTGACTGTTTCTTTCTCCTGTGGAAACTGGTTTCTAAAGACAAAGAAGAGACATTTCTCTAAGAGGACATTTTGGACACGCGTGGTAAGTTGTTAGCAATTTACATATAAATTTGGAAGGTGATTCTGGTTCTGAATTAAAAAATATATCGTACCATCTCCTGGAGCCACTCAATGTAAAGGTCTCTGACTTGGAAGTTCCCTGCAAACCCCAAGGGGCTGTGACCACACTTTAATAAAAACCGTCTTCTATGCACTTCAATCATACAGCAAATTTACATGGGCCATGAACTTTTGCTATGCGGGAGATGTGAGTGTGGGGAACGTATATGCAGGTGTTGAGGGGGATGAAAGAGTGAAGAGCGGTATCCTTCTTGTGATGCAAGCACAGGCGGTATGTCTGTGTGTTGTCTACTGAATTGAATGAACCTTCTACAAACTTCCTACACTGAATTGATAGAAAAGGAACATTCGATAGATGAGGCCTTTCAAAAGTTTTCAGTTGAAAACGCCAACATCTTTCAAAGTCTCTCTATGACTCCGGCAAAGCAAACAGCCTTTCTCAAATATTTGCCAATGCCAACTCCATGCCAAGCCCTCGGTGTTTGGCCCTGGGGTCAGGAAGTAAAACTTTGACACAACTTTCAAAAATTTCCTCTACCCCTCCTACCATCAAAGCAAGATCCTTGCAAGCACTTCTGTAAATTACAAAATGTACATGGCCCATAATAATCTGTAGCCTTTCCAGCCACAGGAGCCTGAAATAGAAACTTAGACAGATTGAAAATAGAAGTGTCTCAGAAGAAATTGCTTCAACCTTGGAGGGGATATTTTCATTTCTGGTAGTTGTAAAAGGGAACCTTCTAACTTCATCTCCTTGGGTTTGATTTACCTACATTACTTCATTTAGTGGTTTTAAGGGCAGTGTGCAGTGATTGCTATGGGAGTGTTCAGTTTGGCTCTCATTTTTTGAGGTTGGTGTCTTGGGGGTGAGCAGAACCTGTGAAGTTAACCCAGGAAAAAACCTGAAGAAAGAGGGTCCATAAGGGCAGATGAAGACAATGGAGGTGAGAACCAGATCCTCTCTCTCGGTCTAAAGTAAACTCATAGTTTAAAGGACAGAAACCCTAGTGACACACACACATGCCAAAGACAAAGAAGTAAAGAATACAGGTTTAAAAAAAACAACAACTATATTTTAAAGTAGGTTCCACACCCAACGTGGGGCTTGAACTCATGACCCTGAGATCAAGAGTTGCATGCTCTACCAACTGAGCCAGCCAGGCTCCCCAAAAGATTACAGGTTTTAAATAATTTTTCTCGTGTGCTCTTTTGGCTGGCATCAGCACTGTCAGTCATGAGTAAAGCTAAACATCTTTAAAGGCTGAACTAAGCTGACTGGAGTACAAAAACACTAATGATGCTTAACTGCTGGAACAGTGACTCTCAGAGGTGGGTAGCAGGTTTGGTACCAGAATCCCTGAGGGTCGGGACCAATCTTCTGTGCCTGCCCCAATTGTAGTGATCCAGTTTTCTGAGTTGCAGTTTGTCTTATACCCCGGGGGTGTTAAGAATCAGTAGAATAAAATATGTATCCAAATTCAAAGTAACATATGATTGTTCATTGGAGCTTTTTCTATGAAGAACACAGTGGTGGAGATGGGGGAACAGCCCTCTTGGAAAATTAATGTAGGAGTCACAACATTTAACTGAAGAGACTTTTTCTCTTTCCTGAGTCTACCAAGGGTAAAAAGAGGAAATAAAGATCATACAAAGGAAGCAAGACAGAAATCCCCTTGGCCACCGATGCTAGGGCCCCACTTCATTCCAAAGGCCTTTACGGAATGGTTATGAGGCTGCGAAGGTGGGTACAGCACTCCTTGAAAGCAGCTGAAAAGGATGGAGAGGTGAAGAATGCTGTTAAAAGTCCATGCCAGTCATGAGGGCCAGCTCCTCTATCCTGTTCCCTCTGCAGTCAGGAGTGGAAGTTGGCCTTGGCTTCAACTTGTCCACACTGCCACCATCCCTTACATGACCCTACAACCCCAGCCAAATGGACCGGGCAGTTCCATGCTCACTGTCCTTGCCATCACTGGGCAAGGAGTGCCAGAGAACTGAAAAGACAGACCTGGACTTGAATCCTGTCTCTGCCTCTTATTAGATAGCTTTGGGTGTGTTACTTGCTTTCTTTGGAGACTTAGTTTTCTGATCTTTCAAATGACGGCCATTGGACAATTAAATGAACTGAAGGAGGTAAAGTATTTGACACAGCACCTGGAACAGATAACAGCCTTTGTGAAGATTCCAATTAAGTAGATTCTTTGTCTCACTCCTTTGAGCCACTGTTCTACCAAGTACCCACCCACATTATTGCATTCACCCCTGAGGAAGGCAACCATTTGTTTTTATACATCATTTGTATACATTATCCTTAGCTAGACTGTGAGTTCCTGCAGGAAGAGGTCAAACCTTACAGTTTTGTATTCCTCACACTGTAATTAGAACATGCTCAATGAAAGTTCATGGGATCCCCTGGTTCCTCTGCTGACTGAATGCATAAGTGAATGAATGGGATGGGGGATGGGGGAGAGGAGAAATGAAACTGGAGGTTTTCATTAATAGAGGGGAATGTTCCAACATAGCATCCTTTTCTTGTTTTGACGGGTTCAGCAAATAAGGCAGCAGGTTTACCGGATTTTATTCTGAGCGCTGTTGACAAGTTTGCGAATAAAGGAAGTCTAGGGTGTATTTACTTTTAAAGAGCCAGGCAGGGAAGCCTCCTAGACTTTCAATACTAGGCTGCTGAGTTGGTTGTGACTAAGAAGAAGAAACCTCAAGCTGCCAGGACACACTGTGGTTTCTCATTATCTGTCACCTGCTGGAGAGGGCAGCGTCCCCCGCCTCTCACATTTCAGCAGTGCCTTGCCGCAGTGGGTCTGCAGTCGTCTATGAGAGCTGTGCTAGCTAACCAGCCTTCGTTCTTGCCCAGTTTTCAACTGATGTCTAGATCCTTTACTTCCCTGGACTTTCTCCTGCCATACAATTATCCCTCAAAGTGTTCCTGGCCAACACTCTTCTCACACGAAGCTAACGGCTCTAACAGTTGAGAAAATGAATTATTTCTCTGAAACCAGGAAAATATGGCTGCTAAGCAATGAGCGAAAAAGCTATTCTTTCTCCACTGTCAGAGACCCTGTTCTGAATATGCACCTCTGGTGAGCCACTTTGTGTAGGTAATTGCCTAGTCTCTTGCCCAGGGCACTTGGTCTTGCTGTCCCTGTGGACAGAGGGGAATTTTAGATCATTGATGCATATTGCCCATTAAATTCTCTTAAGCTCATATTCAGGTGCCTTGGCATGAGATACACAGTAAGCCATGTATAAAAACTAGACCATGATATTCCGTATTATTGCCCAGCCAGAGATACTGAAACCTTACCAAGATGTAAAAAAAAAAAAGAGAGAAAGAAAGAAAGAAAGAAAGAATCCTGCCAACATCTTGATTTAAAGAATAGCCCTCTCTTACTAACCTTAGTAATCTTGTTCCTTTAAAAAAATTAAAAAATGATTTCATTGTGTCCCTTTGAAGGAGGAAGAGCAAAGTCTAGCCCAGGATGACCACTGGTATAGTCTCAGGCCTTGTGTCAGCAAATGCACCAAATTTAGACTTTAACCTTCACTTCAAATGGGGTTTTACACACTGACACAGGGACCCAAGATGGGAGTGAAAGGTTGTTTTTTTTTTTCATCCAACTATAAAATTGTCTCATTATAATACTACACAACCTGAAGTAATTTTTATGTTACTTTGTAACAGCACAATTGTGTTAAGCTTATATATTTTACAAGTGTTAATTTATTAAATGCAGACACTTAAAATACACTCTATTTTTATCACCTTGTTTTGACAGGTCCTTGTTAAATATACCGGGGCTCAACCTCTGGGAAGTGCTGCCTGTGAGTGGCATCTGAGGCCTCAGGAAAACTTCCAGGTATGGATTTCATGTGTCATGATCCTACTTGCTGCATGGCCTTATGGAGGTGGAAAGGCTCTCAGCCAACTGCGGGCTTATTACATAGAGCTTCTCAAATGTTTCGTGCCGAAGTATACGTGGCCAGTTATTTTGCCATAGAAGTCTAGTTCTAAAAAAAATCCTTTAAGCGAGTATTGTTACCTAATAACAACAATTTTTTTTTTTAACGTTTATTCAATGTTGAGAGACAAAGACAGGGGCAGAGAGAGAGGGAGACACAGAATCCTAAGCAGGCTCCAGGCTCTGAGCTGTCAGCACAGAGCCCCATGTGGGGCTCAAACTCACAAACCACGAGGTCATGACCTGAGCTGAAGATGGACTCTTAACCAACTGAGCCACTGTGGGGCCCCAATGGTTAGCTAATAATGAAGAATTTGTCATTGAACGAGGTGTAAAATGCCACAGACTTGGTGTTTACTGGATGGAGCAGCTTCTCTTTCCCTGACCTCATGTATTTGAATAGAAAGGAAACGGAGTGTCAAAGGCTGCTCACCAGACTGCCTAATTACCTTTTCTGTGTGTATTATGGGAAAATATAGTGTGGGTGAGGAAGTTTAGGAATCAGTACTGCAGCTTCCTGGACAGTAAATAGCAGCCAACGGCATCAGCACCAAAGTGCTCTGCTGACCTTGAGATTTATCATAATTTAAACATTTTTTGAAACTTAATTTGTCCTTAAGTTCAATATTCCTGACCCACGTCATCCAAGTCCCCCCGCCCCTGAGCATCCACACTTGGAGAGAAATTTTATTTTTTATGTTATTATTTTATGTATTTTTTAATCATTGAAGTATAGGTGATATACAATGTTGTATTAGTTTCAGTTGTACAACATAGTAATTTGACAATTCTATACATTATTTAGGGTTCACCACACTAATTGTAGTCACCATCTGTCACTATACAATGTTATTATAATATTCTTGACTAGATTCCCTATACTGTGCATTTCATCTCTATCATTTATTTATTTTATAGCTGGAAGTTTGTAACTTTTAATCCCCTTCACCAATTTCTCCTAACTCCCCATCCCGCTCCCCTCTGGCAACCACGTTTATTCTGTTTGTTTGTTTTTTTTTAATTTTTTTTTCAACGTTTATTTATTTTTGGGACAGAGAGAGACAGAGCATGAACGGGGGAGGGGCAGAGAGGGAGGGAGACACAGAATCGGAAACAGGCTCCAGGCTCTGAGCCATCAGCCCAGAGCCTGACGCGGGGCTCGAACTCACGGACCGCGAGATCGTGACCTGGCTGAAGTCGGACGCTTAACCGACTGCGCCACCCAGGCGCCCCTTTTTTTTAATGTTTATTTATTTTTGAGACAGAGAGAGACAGAGTGCAAGTGGGGGGGGGGGGCAGAGAGAGAGGGAGACACAGAATCCGAAACAGGCTCCAGGCTCTGAGCTGTCAACACAGAGACCGATGCGGGGCTCAAACCCACGAACCGTGAGATCACGACCTGAGCCGAAGTCGGACGCTTAACTGACTGAGCCACCCAGGCGCCCCTATTCTCTGTTTTTAAGAGTCTGTTTTGCTTGTTTGTTCATTTGTTTTGTTTTTTAGATACTGCATATAAGCAAGAGAGACTTTGAATAATCCAAATAGTAAGATTGAGACTTTTATTAAATAAAGTAACCACCAGCTTTGGTAAAGCCTCTACTTTCAGTGGCCTGACAAGGGTTCTGAGATAACAACGATGCTGCAGGATGGTGGTGTGATTCAGGACACTCCTTTAGAAAAGCTTGCAAGGGGTTCTGGGCTTATTACAACATCGTGTGCTCAGCCAGCTGTGTGTCTTTTCATTCTGCAGTCTTTGGAGAAGGAAGAATCTTTAGAGCGTATAATAGGTTCTGCAAAGGTGTAAGTTATAGCTGTCATTAAGGCAGCTTTAGGATTGAGGATAATTGGATTTTAAATGCCTCCTATATCTCCTGTCTTTTGCCATTAAGCAAAGCCTAGGGTAAAGACAGCAGATCAGAGTATCCCACTTCTCTCCTACCTCTTGCCTAAGGGGTGGAAGTCCTTTACTGGATTTTCCATCTCCTTTCAGGCAATTATTTTCTTGCCACAACTCTCCCAGACAGTCAATGAGCTGGATGTTCTGGGCCAATAATAAACTTCATCTCTCTGAGCTAATTCCTTGCCATTCCTATGCCCCAGAAAGTCCAATTCAGTCAGGGCTGTCTTCAGTGAATTTCTCCACACTGTTAAAAATCTATCTTCTAAAGATAATTCAGATTTTTAGAAGGCTTTGGAATGATCTGGAATGACTTTTTTGTTTTTGGTCAAGTTCTGAGATTATTTTGAGTTCAGGTGGTAATTAACAAAAGAGTATTTTCTCTATTCTCTGAATATTGGAACAATGTCAGCATAAAATGATAAAAGGCTTGGAATGGTCTTCTTTCTTGTTCTGAGCACATATTGGTTTTATCAACTATCTTAATGAAGACAGGGCATGTTGGGGAATGGCAAGTAGACCAAGGTGATTTGAACAGAATTGGGTGGTGGGAAGAGCTGGATAGGTAAGGGTTAACCAGTGGTTGGGATACAAACCCTGGGTATCATCTATTGTGGCCACACCACAGTTTTTGAAGAATAATATTTAACGACTATTTTAGGCCATTCATCTGTGTGTTGGCCTAACCTTGAATGCAGTGTCCTAAATCAGTGACATGGGATGGACCTACACCATGAAGCCCCTCTTGCCCCTCTACTTTAGGACCTCAACTAGATCAATTTCAATGGCATCCTTGGCCCATTTCCCCAGGGTCCTACCTTGGCTGTCACTTATTTTGTTTTAAAGGGTGAAAGGGGGTATGGAGGGAGAGGATGTACCATCTGTTCTTTAGAAGGGCTCACTGAAATCTAAAACAACAGTAACAAAAAACAAAAACTAACAAACATGACAAAGCAGATAAACAATAACAACAGGTACCAAATAAGCCCACCTAGTCTCTCTGAAGAGTACATTTCAGATAGATGGTTATCCTCAATGCCTTCATTACTTCTACCAGGTACTTTCCCCTGTGGCCTACAAAGGGCCTTAATGGAGATGAGCATATCGTGATTTCTCTGCGAGTCAGAGGGCACAGTCAGTGTAACATCATAATTTATATGCTGTTCAATCTGGTGAAGTAACAACAAAGCCTTATAGCTTTTTATATCCTTACTGCAAATGCATCTGGGATCCAGGGAAAGGGCAACTCAGTACCACCAGGTATGTAAGAAGTGCTGTACGAAGAGGCCCTAATTGAAATACAAAAGGAACTGCAAGGGAAGGAGTAGTACATTCTGAAAAGGTTGAGGGAAATTACTTCTCCATCCTTTACTTTTCTGTCTTCAGTATCTGAAGCAATGGATTCAACAGTGGTCATGATTGAATGCTATTTGTCAAACCATAGGGTGGCAGGAACTAGGGAGGAAGGAGAAAATTCTGTCAGCAGATAAAGACTGGGAAGATATCTCTGAGGGATTTTGCATTTGCACTGAACTCTTTTCAATTCCCAAAGGGCTGAGGTTTGGGACTAAACCTAACCAGGTGGTCCAGATGGACAAAGAGTGAACCACAAGAGCAACTTTTGTTCTTCTAGCTCAAGGCTTCAGGTATCTTTTCTAACAGGCTCCTCCACCTAGCTCTAGTTCTTGCATGGTCTCCTGACCTGAGGGAGGGGAGAGGGGGGAACCTGTCTCAGCCGGATTACTCTGTTTAACTGAAAGAAAGTGTTTCAAGCCTCTGTTCCTTAACATAAAAAACTCCAACCCTGACAATACAAGGCCAACAGTATCCTCAGCCATCACCTTGATATGAGTACTTTCTTCTTGAGTTTGGAGGAAGGGGGAGAAAGCCTTGAGATTTTCTGATGATTAGATGGTATCCCAAAAGTCTACATGCCTCCTGTTGACTTAAATCTCTGTGGAATCCGTCAGCCATTAACTCTCACCTATCCTACATTAATAGATGACTCACTGCAATCTCTCTCTCTCTCTCTCTCTCTCTCTCTTCTCTGGCTCTTGTGCTAATTCTCTATAAAATGCAGCAGGATCATTTTTTTAAAAATTGACGTGATGGTGTCCTTTCCCTTGCTTATAACTTTCCATGCCTCCCTATTGCTTTTAGGATAAAGAACAAAACTCTTACCATGACTTAGAAGACCCTATCAAATCTCTCTAGCCTTACCTTGTATTCTCTTTGTTCTTCCTGCATGCTGCTTGCTGTTGTTTTGCCTGAAATGCCTTCTCTCTCTCTCTCTCTCTCTCTCTCTCTCTCTCTCTCTCATTCTCTCTCTCCCTCTCTCCCCCCTTATCTTCTATGAGAGGAGAAGCACAGGATAAGTAGAAGTTAACTGGACAAACAACTTGCCCATGAACATCTTCCCTGATCCCACTACCCATCTCATCAAGGTCACCTTCCTTGTCACTGTGTGGTTTCTAAGAATTATGCTCTTTCTTTTGGAGTTCTGCCCAGTTGAAAAGTGTACATCCATGTAATTCTCCACCAGACTATAAACTCTATGAGGACAGGGTCTTGTTTGTACCCAGGGCCCATGTGGTATAGTGGTTGGTTATGATTTCAAATCCACTTGTTTGTGACTCAAGTGAAGTTGCTTTTGTCTAAAGGTGAAAGTGTTTACATTGAGGAAGCTGTTTCAGGATGTTGTCATCTGTTGTTGATAAGCACTCAGTAGCTCAACTGTTGTCAGGTGCCTTTGGGGACTTATAAGTAGAACATATGGAAGAGTGGGTATGATGTAATACTCATTTAAACTTTAAATACCAAGAATTTGTGGGGACTTACCAAGAGTGTCGGGTCTGGGACAGGCTACCCTTTGCTGATCTAAATAGCTCTCCAGGGACCTTGAGGCAGTAACTCCTGCTGTGGCAAGGAGAACCTTTGCCTTCAGTGGTAAAAGCCATGCAGCAGCATGGTGAAGGAGATAATTTTGTCTGCCAACACCAGAGCCTTCATTCCCTTAGGATTGTGCTCTAGCAATAAGGGACTTTTGCTTTGTGCTGGCAGCTGGACGTCATCTCTTGGTTGGCTAAGCTGACTCCTCCAAGAACCAACTTGTAGAAAGGTACACCTCACCTAAATTTGGACTTTGTTTCTTTCATCTCCCTTTTATCTGGAACAATAGTGTAATTAATCTGTCATTGGTTTGGAGTATGTCATTTCTTTATTGGCTTATTAAGAAACACTTTCCTGTATGCTATTGGTTTATGAAATATTATTATAAATTGTAATTCCTGAAGTGAAACTGTGTTAAATAAATTATTGACAAAGATAATCTCAGTGTCTAAGCATAATTTTCTCTGAATACACAGCCCATCTTAGTTAATTATTTGTTGAACAGCCTAATATATATAGGGAGGGGAGTAGTCCTTGCGGAAGATCCACGAAATGTCAGAACTCTGGTGAAATCAAAAGGAAACCCATTTTCTTAGAGTTTTAAAATGCTGGGGCACCTGGGTGGCCAACTCTTGATTTCAGCTCAGGTCATGATCTCACAGTTCATGAGTTTGAGCCCGCATCAGACTCTGCGTTGATGGTGCAGAGCCTGCTTGGGATTCTCTCTCTCCTTCTCTCTCTCTGCCCCTATCCTACTCACATACTCTCTCTCTCTTTCTCAAAATAAATAAATAAAGCAGAAATATTTAAAAAAAAAAAGGGGGGGGTGGCTGGGTGGCTCGTCAGTTAAGCCTCAGACTTCGGCTCATGTCATGATCTCAGTTTTTGGGTTCATGCCTGGCATCGGTCTCTGTGCTGACAGCTCAGAGCCTGGAGCCTGCTTCAGATTCTGTGTCTCCCTCTCTCTCTGCCCTTCCCCACTCATAACTCTGTCTCTCGCTCTCAAAAATAAATAAAACATTAAAATTGTTATGTTAGGGGAATAATGATGATTTTTTCCATTTCTATTTTTTCTGTATTTTCTGGGCAGAACAATGGCAAAGCATTGAAGAAAGAATTAAGAAAAGGGCATTAGACTTCATGACTTACTGCCCTTTTCTAATGACCTTTAGTAGAAGATTCAGTAGAGTAATGAAAACCAAAATTATCAGCAAAGGAGTAGGAAGGAAAGAAATGGTAGTGAATATAGATTATACCTAACAAGTTTGTAGGTAAAAATAAAGCAGAATGATAAAACAGCTAACCTGAGAAAGTAGCAGGATCAACAGAAGGTTGTTTAGTTGCATGAAATTTTTTATGCTAATAGAGACCAGGAAAAATCTATAGGCTGAAGGGGAAGAAGGTGGTGGAAAGAGACCATAGAGGTTTGTGAGGTTTTTGTCCTGAGAGAAGAGAGAAGAGAAAAAGTATATGATACCTAATGCATATTCAATAAATAATAACATGATGGACCAGTCAAGTCAGCAGGATGAGGTGCCTGGGAGAGCTCAGGTCTCATCTCAGGGGTTCTAAGCAGCTAAGAGCCAGCCACTTGTCCCTGTGCAGGAATATGGAGCTGTTGATCCTGGAGATTATGATCTCAAGACTGGATTTTTATTTGAGAACCCTTTTTTAAAAAATTTGATGACTGATTTAAACAGAAGTTAAACAAAAACACCAATATTCAACCAACTGGCAACCACTTGAAAACCTGTATTTTAGTACATGTTTCTCCAGACCATAGTTGCTAGCATGGTATTTAACAGTTTTTAAGGACATAACATTTACAAATACAGTTTACTCATTTAAAGTGCATGGTTTAGGGGCGCCTGGGTGGCTCAGTCGGTTAAGCGTCTGACTTCAGCTCGGGTCATGATCTCGAGGTTCGTGAGTTCAAGCCCCGCGTCAGGCTCTGTGCTGACAGCTCAGAGCCTGGAGCCTGTTTCAGATTCTGTGTCTCCCTCTCTCTGACCCTCCCCCGTTCATGCTCTGTCTCTCTCTATCTCAAAAATAAATAAACGTTAAAAAAATTAAAAAAAATAAAGTGCATGGTTTAGTTGTTTTAAGTAAATTCACAAACATATGCGATCATTACCACAGACAATCCTAACATATTTTCATCATTAAAAAGAAATCCTGGACCCTTTAGTTATCACTTTTCTATCCCCCTACTTTCTCACCCCTAAGCAACCACTGATCTACTTTGTGTCTCCATAGAATCACCTATGCTGGACACTTCATTTCAGTGGAGTTGTTTATTATGTGGTCTTTTGGGACTGGCTTCTTTCACTAGGAGATGGTTTTTTTTAAATCTTTTATTCATTTTTGAGGAGGGAGGGAGAGAGAGAGGTAGGCAGAGAGAGATGGGGAGAGAGAGAGGAGGACAGAGGATCCAAAATGAGCTCTGTGCTGACAGAAGTAAGCCCTATGCAGGGCTTGAACTCATGAACCACATGACCTGAGCCGAAGCCAGATGTTTAACCAACTGAGCAACCCAGGTGCCCCAGGAGATGGTATTTTTTAAGTGAAAAAGTAGGAACATGAAAAATTTGGAAAGCTTTTAATCTCAGTGAAAGGGAGAGCCAACTTGTCCTAATACCAAGGTGAGTAGGGAAGAAAAGAGTATGTCAAGGTTTAAAAACACATCCTTTGGAAATGAAGGAAAAGCAAAGCCAGATAAAAGTCCTGAAGGTATTCTGCAGCTGCAGGTATAGGACACACTCCTCAAGGATCAGTCTGTGTGAAAACTTTGATTTTGATCATCTGTACCAGGGCTGAGAGACTGCTGGTATGCACAAGCTTGGCTGTATCAGTAGTTTGCACAGCTGAGGACTGGTTGGATTGTGCCTGTGCCCTGCTTGTGGCTAAAAGATATAAATATCACCCTGAGTTGCACAGATGTTCTTCAGGATGTTAGCTTTGAGTAAGTCCTTGCTTCTAGTTACTAGCATTGCTTAGAACAAGCAAGAAAAGAGAGAGAGAGAGGGAGAGAGAGAGAGAGAGAGAGAGAGAATAATCTAAGGATCTTGGGTGCCTAACTCCAAGACCTCCAGGGTTATCTGCTTATAATAAAAACAATCATCCAAAAGCATCCACTGCAAAGAAGCAGAGAGTTTCAGGCAGCTAACACACCATTCCCAAGGGAGCTTAGGTCTAATTTCAAGGGCTTGGCACTCATTGCAAAAAAATTCTTCCTCAACAGCCTACCAGGAGACATGACTCTGGAATTTTCAGTAAAACCACAAGAGCAAAGAAGCCTGTTTAAAATATGGGGTATGAGTTGGACACATTGCTAATAAAGATTGCAAGACTCCTGGGGGCTTCCAACAACAAAATACACTGAGAGAAGATCAACTTTTTTAAAAATTTAAATCCAAATAGTTAACATATAGTTTAGTAATGGTTTCAAGTGTAGAATTTAGTGATTCATCACTTACATATAACACCAAGTGCTCATCCCAGCAAGTGCCTTCCTTAATGTCCATCACCCATTTAGCCTATCCCCCCATCCCCCACCCCTCTAACAACCCTCAGGGAAAGTAAGATAGATAAGGAGACAAACCGTTAGAGAGAGACAATTAAATACAGACAGCAAACCGAGACTTTCTGGTTAGTATCTGATGATGGTTGCTTCACCAGTGTCAGGACTGCCCTTGGACCCAGGGACAACCTTGTATAGGCAGAGGACCCGCAGTTTTGATGGGGTAACAACAGCAATACTTGCCTTATCACAGAAGTGGCCCCCTGCTCTACCATTCCAAAATTATACCTAGACAGGAACTCCTTAAGAGCCTTCTGAACAAAAAAGTATTTTGTGTGGGTAAAACTCTATCAGTTAGGATGATGAGTATCTGAAAGCCAAAATAAGGGTGACTTCAATGGGACAGAAGTGCATTTCCCATTTGGGGCCAGCTTGAAGGAGGGTGGCCCAGGGCCATCCAGAAGCTCTTCTTCACCATCTAGCCACTTTGGCCCGTTTACCTCACTGCCCTGGGGAAATGAGTGTGGCCCATGCAGTGCTCCCATTCTGGCCTCACATTCTCAGCTTGAGGCAGCAGATGGAAGAAAAGATGATGAAATAAGTTCAAAGAGCATTCCCACAGCCCCATTAAGGAATGCTCAGAGACAGCCATCTAACACTTCTGTTTATATTTTGTGGGCCAGACTTAGTCATCTGGAGATATGCAACTGCAAGAGAGGTTAGGGACCACACATTTTTTTCTGTACAATTACACACCAGCTAAACCTTGACAGTGTGATTATGCTGCTGGGAGAGGAGGGGAATGCTGGTCCCTCGTTCCTGTGGCACACACTGCTAGTTGCTTCTCAACGTCCAGATTAAAAATGGGGAGAAAGTGTATTATTGGATTATCTGGCATCTATTAGTGACCAGGAACGTGAAGAAACGACATTTGTTGCCTAGGGAGAAGGGGAAGGAGGCAAGGAATGATCACATAATAGACATAGAGGGCATCCAGCCTTGTTTCCTGAGTTTGCATTTGAGAATAACAAGGCCCAGGAAAGCTGAGTGACTTTTCAAAGGTCATGCAACCTGCCAGTAACTAGCACCCAGCACTGATTCCCAACTAGCGTCTTCTTGTGCCTCTTGGATACCCAGGGCCCCACAGATGTGGAATATTTCTCTACTCCATGGAGCCTGAGCATCCAAGAGGTTGCTCACACTATAGGTGGCAGATTCAAATAGGACGGGCTGGAGACAAAAAGCGAAAAGAAAGAAATTCCTGTTTACTATTACTGCATCCCTCGTTAGTGCTGGCCATTGAAGTCCCCCAAGTCTATAAATCCTGACACTCTTCTACCTCTGGGCAACTTTCCCAGTAGCTTATTTTGCCTCTGCTTCAGTCTCTTCGGTGATGGTGGGACTACTTTGAGGTAGCCCACCCTAACTTTATGCTGTTTTAGTTGTTACATAAGTCCCGATACGGAGGAAAAAATAGCTTCCCTCCATTTTGTGAAGAGGCTCTGAATGGATTATAAACCATGCCAAGAATTTTTTGTGGGGAAAGTGGTTACTATTCTTAACTGACTATCAAAATTTGGGACATATACCGGAATCCTGAAATTTCTTTTAATAACTTCATTTGCAACCTAATTCTAGAGGTACAACTTGTCGAACATCTCAAACCATTCTTATGGTTGTGTTTATGAATTCATAGATGACTGGTTCACAAATTTGACACGTTGTTATTTAAAAGGCTGATTTAGGATAAAAGGAGAAAGGAAACATGCTAAAATTAAGAGAGGGAGGGACGGGAATTGTGAAGTATTTTGGTAGTTTATGTGCTTGTAGGAAAAACAGAAGCTATAAATTGAAGAAGAACCTTCAAGGGTCTCTATTTTCTCATTTCACATTCTAAAACTTTATTTTTATAATTTAAAACAAAGTATATGGTAAATTTTATGGGTATTTATATTTATCACAATGATAATGTTCTTAAAAAGGGGGAAAGAAAGATGTGGTCTAGGGAATGGTCTCTTCTCTAACCCCTATTATTTGAAGGAACAGTGCAAATTCAGGAGTCAAAGTTTTGTGCAATGCTTTGCTTTTGTAACAGGTATATCTTTTTTTAATTGAAGTATAATTAACATACAATGTTCCATTAGGTTCAGGTGTATAACACAGTGATTTGACAATTGTATACATTACTCAGTGCTCACCATAAGTGTAGTTACCATCTGTCACATATGACATTATTACAATATTATTGACTACATGCATAGTCATATTCGTGCACATTTCATCTCTGTGACTTATTTTTAACTAGAATTTTGTACCTCTGAATTCCCTTCACCTATTTTGCCCATCTCCCCACCCACCTGCCTTCTGGCAACTGCCAGTTGTTCTCTGATAGGTGTACTTTTTTAAACCCTGGAATGGACTGGTAAAAAAGAGGTAGGGACATACGTTTCTAGCACTGGATGTTTTAGAACATTTTAAGTATTTTTATTTTTATTTTATTTTATTATTTTTTTAAATCTTTATTTACCTTTGAGAAAAAGAGAGACAGAGTTCAAGTGCGGAGGAACAGAGAGAGAGAGGGAGACACAGAATCCAAAGCAGGCTCCAGGCTCATCACAGAGCCCAATGCAGAGCTTGAACCCAGGAACCGCGAGATCATGACCTGAGCCAAAGTCAGACACCCAACCGACTGAGCACCCCAAGTGTATTTATTTTATAATAAATAATTAGATTACCCCAGAGGGCTGTACACATTTAACTCTCCACAAACACCACTTGCTGACACATTCTTATTAGAATTATATCAATAGAGGTGCCTGGGTGGCTTAGTTGGTCAAGCATCCCAACTCTTGAATTTGGCTCAGGTCATGATCTCATTGTTTGTGGGATCCAGCCCGAGTCAGGCTCTGCACTAACAACATAGAGCCTCCTTGGAATTCTTGCTTTCCCTCTCTCTCTGCCCCTCACTGGCTCGCACATACATACTTTGTCTCTCTCTCAAAAATAAATAAACATTAAAAAAAGAATTATGTCACTAAGGAAGGTGTGCTGCCATCATCAACTATGAGCTGAATCATACAGAAGTCCATCTGGATCATAAACAAAAGTGTATGAAATTTGACACATAGGCTCAGATGTTGAAGAGTGTGTGGGATAGGAGAATCCTCCAGGAAAAGACATATTAAAAAGCCCAGTTCCTGCCTTCTAAGAAGGCTTTTCAAGGTCTGTGGGATTTGTTCCTGTTACTTGTGCTTCTACGAAGCAGTTATTTCATCTTCTCTTGGGAAACTAATTACATGTCCATTCAGTGGACTGAATTTCTTTAATGCCAAACCTGATTGTCATTATTGTATCAATTTTCTCACATCTCACAGCCATTGGCATGCTCTCCTTTCTTGGCAGCAGGAGGTGGTAAGTGGCAATAACCATGACTGGCATAGATAATTACTTGGGTCCTCTTACCGATGAGATTGTGAGCCCTTTGACAGCAGGCTCCATTGTGTTTTATGCATGATCGATAGTCAAATAATTGTTGGATGCTGTAGAAAGCAGAAGGAACAGTTAATTCCAGGTTTGAATGGAAGGGTTGTCATTTGTAGATGCTTCTGAGATGGCCCTATAGAGATTTTTTTTTCTTTTTTTCTTTTTGGAAAGACCTGGTGCAAACAATTAAAAGAATCTTTCTTAAACTAGGAACAAACTTACAGCGAGCATTTGGCACAGAAAAGTTTCAATTACGTTCTGTCCAGTGTTCTACAAATACCAAATACCAATATCATCTTTTCTCTACTGACCCATATTGGACGTGAGTTGTGTTTGGGGAGGAGGAGGGACATGTGACCTACCTACAGCTAACTCATTTTCTTCTGGTTGTTTTAAAATGACAGCCAGAACAATGATTTTTAAACATTTAATTTTAGTTGCAGAAACTCGTTTTCTTTTTGCAAACTAATTCTTATTCATCATTCCTGTATTGAGACTAAAATGGGCGAAAGTACGGTTGCCCAAGTTGTAATCAGCAGGAGCCTGAGACCCTCAACTGAGTCCTCTCTTTCCCCACAAGACCTTTGAGTCTGTCAGCTGACTGGCAGACTCAGTGGAACAGTTTGAAGACCACTGACAACCTGACGTGGCCTGGTGGAAATCCATGGAAAATTGCTTGTGAAGCAAAATGGACCCAGGAAAACCCCACTTGGACTCCTCAAGGTCTGTGACTGTTTATTTGCTGCCGCCCCTATCCCATCCCCCACCCCTTGGGGAATGGGGAACTTTACTGCACTAAGGATTGCACCACTGGGGACTCGGCCTTTCCCCTTCAACTTCTCTAAGGGGGACTTTCAGCACAACATCTGCTTCATCCACCTCTGGGCGTACAAAGCTATTGCACTGGGGAGGGGGACTCTGTTGTAATTAAGAGTTTGGGCTCTAGAGTCTGCCTGCCAGGGTTCTTAACCCAGGTTCCAGGATTTGCTAGGTGCAAGAGCCTAGGGCAATCACTCTCATTTTGTCCCCAAATTTCCTCACTGGTGATATAGGAACAGTAATAGCACTTGCCTCACAGGGTTGCTGTAAGGATTAGGGATGACTTTCAGTCCTTTAGAACAAGGCCAGGTACAGAGTAAATGTTTTGTAAATACTGGATGTCATTAGGAACACATATTTGCTTGCCTGATATAGAACAACTAGCTCAAGTGACTCACTTCTTTTGCTCCTAATTTTCTGGGTCACCTGAATTTTCCTTGCTAGCTTCACATCAAACATGTGGCCTCTGCAATCACATCCATGTATATGTAGGTTTGAGAAGTACCACCCAATTTCCAGATTACATTGCATTCCTTCTGCTCTCTATGCAGCAAAACTTTAATGGCAATTCCCAGAAGCTTCTAGAAATTCCAACTTTGATTGGTGTTTTGTTTTCCCAAAGATACTTTGTTTTTCAACTCCTGTAGTTCCTTTAGCTTGACTTCTCTTTCTTGTATCATGAAAATCTATATTTAAAACAATCTTTAATTAGTACAAAGAGGACAGGCTACATAATTTTCAGGACCCATTGCAAAATGAAAATGTAGGGTACCTTGTTCACAATGATTAAGAATTTCAAGGCAGTGACAGCAGAGCATTAAACCAAGTGCACGGCCATGAAACTGGTCCTGAGTACAAACATATTTAAAGTCTTTACTTTCTTTATGCCACAGTCAGATAGGATATTCAATTTACACAATGACATTTTGTAACCTGCGAGACCCAGAAACCTGGCCTTTACTGCCTACTTGCTTGTACTCACTAACCTTTGTCTTACATTTTTCCTTAAGTTCTTCTATATGGCTTGCCTCCTAACTCAGGCAATGAAACCTGAAACCACCACTCAGGTGATGGCAACCTGACCACCAAGGCCCGTTGAGTTAAAACCCCTGACTTGCACCTGCACAGATGGACCATGGAGTGACCACCTCACCACACCCATGACCAGAATTGCCTTTAGCCTATTTTAATACTAAAATCTCCACTCCAGACCTCAGCCTTATTTACATAACATACAATGTATGTATAGGCATGTTTCCTTAAAGTGCATGTGTGACCTTATGGCCTCCTTTACATATGATGACAAGTATTCATCCTAACTCCAAACAAAAGGCACCCATTAACCCTCTCTCGGGGAGTCACCACTTTGGAAGCCATTCCCTATGATCTTCTTACTTGCTGCAAATAAAGTTTTCTTTGTACAACAGACAACTCAGTGTGGTTTCTGTGACTCACCAAGGAGTGAACTCACATTGGCTCAGTTAAAATTTCTCTTACTTTCATGTATGAAGCCTCGAGGAACAGAAAGTATGTATGTTCCAAAGACATTTGTTTATTCTTCCCACAGATAATAGTTCTAAACCAAGGACAAGAGATTCTTTCTAAAGATCCATGTAACAGATACCTGTAGAAGAAAATCACATCTCTCTCTCCACTTGGAAAGGAGTTGACTCAGTTTTTTTTTCTTGGATTTCCCAATGACACTTCATTTTCATAAATATCACAGAGTCCATCTTTCACCTGCCACCAGTCTTATAAAAAATTTCACTATTGCTGATGGTGTTATACTCACTATAATCAAGATTATTCACTTCTACATGCTTCTTTTTTTGTGTGAGAAATCTCTACTAAGAACTGGGCTTTTTCTGCTGCCTTAATGCTGATTCCCTCCAGAAGCAGAGCCTGAAATAAGGATTTAATTATCGATAGTTTGTTGGGAGGTGCAGGGAAATAGGAAAGCAGCCAAAAATGATGAATTATTAAGCCATCTATCACAGCAGTCAATTGGAAATTAATCCTGCAAATAAACTTTGAGATACTTTAAAACACCACAGAATTATCTCACCTGGAGGCTCAAGGGGGTAGGGCCTTTAGACATTAATTGAGAACTGCTGAGAGGGGCAGAGCTAAATCCAGGCAGTGCACGCTGGGATGGTATGGTCTCCGGGATGGGAAGACGCTGAGCTTGCCTGCTATATCTACAATAGAACATTGGGAAAAGAGTCTTCAAGCAAACATCTCTGGGTTCCAAGATGAGCATAACTGATTTGAAGAATGATTTGGGGTGAGTCAACATCTGAGACTTATTTCTCATCTATAAAATAGAAATACCACCATTTACCTACCTTTGGTGGTGTTGGGATTATGAGAACCATATGAAACATCAGACATAACCATTTGTATATACAGCTACCATTAAATTGTTTTTTAAATTTTTATTTATTTATTTTGAGAGAGAGGAGAGAATGTGAACGAGAACAAACAGGAGAGGGGCAGAGAGAAGGAGAGACAGAATCCCAGGCTAGTTCTGTACCATCAGTGCAGTGCCCAATGTGGAGCTCAAACTCACAAACTGTGACATCATGACCTGAGCCGAGATCAAGAGTCAGACACTTAACCCAGTGAGCCACCCAGGCATCCCTAACTTGTTTTTTAAAACCAGTATTTCTGAAACCTAATATTCATGGCAATCACTTGAAAATCTTGTTAGAAGGCAGATTCTGACTCAGCATACCTGGATGGGGTAGGAGGTTACGAGGTTCTGCAATTTATAATAAGCTCCCAGATGATACTGATCCTGCTGGTCCCTGGATTACACACAGCAAGATTTTAAACCATTCTAAAATTCCTCTTTAACTACCATATACAATAAGTCATAAAACATTTTCCCTAGGTCTGTTGAGTTTAATCATAGTAAAAAAAAAAAGTTTGAACACATCCACAAGAGCCTTATGTGTTAGCCTTATATGGAAAATAACCAGCTGTGTTAATCACTACTAATAAACTTAACTGCTTGGAGTTCCCAGAACAGAGTTACACAAGAGACAAAGTGCAGAGTGAAAAATATATAGAATAGATAAGGATTTCGGCATTATGGGAAATGCAAGAAAAGATAAAAGTTGCATCATTATTAGAGAATGAGGAAAAAGAAGAGATCCCAAAACATATTTCTAAGCAATTCATGACACATGGCACTAATACAAAATTGATGTGATGTGCTTTGAGATGTCTCCTATGTGCAATACATTATGAAGGGTAGAGATGTAAAAGCATGTATGTGCTGTTTATAGTCTGTCGAGGGGAATAGAGCCAAACGTGAAGATGCTAAGCAGTAAAAACGTGAATAAACAGTTCTTAGCGGGAGAGATTTGTTAGGCATAGGGAGGTTATTTTGGTCTGGAATACCTGGGGGGAAATATAGTTGGTGATTTCAGCTGAGCTTTCAGAGGACAGGTAAGTCTTGCTTTGAATATTGTGGAAATGTATAGGGAAATAGTCATGACTTTAGAGAAATGATTTTATAAAATGTGCCTCAAAAAGAGCCCTGTTTAGGAGTATGTGTTGTCAGTAACAGGGCTTGGTTAAGAACAGTGGCACACAATGTACTTATTGACCCTTAGCTGAGGGAGAGGGAGGCAAAACAGCAGGCGGCCAATAGTATTGTAATCATTACAATCATGGAACTTGGAGGCAGATCTGGATTCACACAGATTTTTAACAAGAACTAGCTGTGGGATTTAGAAACACCCTTCATCCTATTCACCTTAAATCTCTATTTTCTTATGCATAAAATGATAATTTCATGATTTCTAAATAGGATTGAAGTGATGCTTAGGTAATTCATGAAAGGAAATCCATTGTATATTTCTTAGTACGGACCTGCTTCATAAGTGGATAGTAAACATCAACTTCATTGATGGATAGTAAACATTAACATATTCAAAACAGAAAGGACAAAATCCTGCAGAGAGGCTATATATATATATATATATATATATATATATATACACTGTACCTCCTTTGGGAATTGTCCTTTTTCCCTTATGCCCAGCATGCCTCGGCTATGTGTGAGACAACTTATAAGCCCAATGGCGAAGTGGGTGGTGGGGTCAGATCCTGACGCAGGCACATGTTGTCTTTATATAATTATTATATAGTATATAATATAATATATATATAATATATGTCTCAGTTTATACTGTCAATGACACATACACAGAGCAAATTTTAGTCCTTGCATAAAAGAGAAGGGTGTATGGTTATTAAGATGTTCTGTCCAAATTCCCCTCCAGGGATAAAGAAGCTATTACCCCGATACTGGGAGTGCCTCTAGCTGAAGAGAGCCACCTTGCCAAAGTCATGCTCCTTCTTTGGGTTGTCCACATCAAGTGACTGTTGGCAGAGATTTAAAGGCTCAGCCTTCTCACTCCAGTTGTGAACAATTCTGAAGGGTTGTTTCATCTTCAAAAACCTCCACAGGATCAATAGAAGCTTTACTCAGACTGCATAACATCTCAATTTCTGCCTCTGCCTGATCATATATCCTCCCCTTCCCTCTGCACTTGTTGAACCTTCTGCAGAATAATTTCCATCTTAGAGTCTGTTTCCTGGAGAATCCAACTGTGACAGGTGGTGCTGCTGGTGGTGGGTGGAGGACAGCTAGCCATTGACACCAGGTGGTAGTGCAGGTGTTAAAATGATCACAGGTGATGAAGTTGGATGCTATACTGGTAAAAGAAAATACATTAGCTGGTATTGATTTCTGCCATTGGAGAAATAGGAAAATACTATAAAGACTGTGGAATTGAGTGCCTTTTCTAACTCATTTGAGGTTTTGGAGAAAAGATAAGCTAGAGGTGAAAAGAGGAGATTCACCTTAATAGCATATAAAGAAACTCTCATCTCCCACAGCATGAAGGGGTGAAAATATTGAGGACCAGGAACTAATGTAAGAGTAGCTGAACTTCAGAGGAGGTTAAACTCTCAACCTAAGCAGATCTGTTATGCCAAGCTTGTAACATGTGGGATGGGGACACCTGGGTTGATCGTTGATTGCTCCTCTTCTCCTATAAAACCTTGAATCTCCAGATTCCCAGGAGCCCTACAGAAATAGTTTGCTCCTCCCTGTTAAGGGCCAGAACTCTTCACTAGCTTGAGGACAATGCAGAAGCCTTTCCCTTGCAAGACAACATGTGCCTGCCTCAGGATCTGACCCCACCACCCACTTTGCCACTGGGCTTATAAGTTGTCTCACACATAGCTGAGGCATGCTGGGCATGATAAGGGAAAAAAGGGACAATTCCCAAAGGAGGTATAGGACTTAGCCATCCTTTATAAACATGTACTGGAAGGTTATAGATGGTTTCTGAGTGTGCTGGATCAAGGGGTCAGAAAATACTGTTCGAAAAGAGAGCTTATCAATTTGAGAAACTCTTTTAGGATACATGATTTAAAATTTTAGCAAGAACACAAAGAAATGGTGCAAACACACCTCTACCATGGCTCTTAGATGCATGAATAAAGCAATAGTTCATACTAAGTAGGAGTGAAAATACCAAAGTTGCCATAGCCGATGGTAGAGGAAGAAAATAAAAGGCTCAGAGAAGTACATAGCCTAGAATGGGTACACCATGAAGGCTGGAAAACCCGCCAGACATCTGTCTCCCAGAGTGTGCACCATTTACCCAACCAGTAAAGATGTCCCTTGTAAGAGGGCTACCAGCATCAGCAAGAAGTTCAGTGTTGGCATTTCTTAGCAGGTAAGTGCTGACAGTAGGAAATGCCATTACAGAACTGGGCTAATTGATAATAGCACTCCTCCAACCCCCCAGGTGCACATCATAGAAGACAGGTGTTAGTACTGAATCATCCAAAGCCAGGTTGATAAAATTATCATAATGTATAGCAATGCCAAGAGGGTAATGATGAATCTGACTTACAGATAAGTGTGGAGCTGATTAATAGAAAACTGTGTCCCTCGGGGAAAAATAGAAGGGTAACCAACAGGGCTACTACTCAATCTGTGTAATCAAAAGAAGTCAAGGATGGATGATTGCATGGTTAACAGCAGTTACCTTAACATATAGTCATGGTCCATGGTTCACTTTCCAGATTTGAACCATTTTTTAGGCCTGGAACCCCAAAGTTAAAGAAAATCCAGGTACCAAGGACTCTGCCATACAATGTCAAATGCACACAGGGATGATTTCTCCCAGTCCTTTTCCAGGGTCATTTACATAAATAAATGTACACTATGGAAAGAGTCCTATTGGACATGATCTGAAAATATTGATGCTGAGATCTGAAGCACCATTGTGGCTCCAATAGAATGGATGTATAAGGAGCCCAAGGAATAAATGGATTCAGTGGATAAACTGACATTTTAATTTAAAGATTTGTATCTTATACTCAGGAAAATCATGTTGTTTCCTTTCTCTCTACCATTTCCCACCTTCTTGAATGGTGGACCTAATCTGTATTATTTGAATTTTTCTCATATTTTATGTCTTTACAGTGTAAAAGATTCCTTCAACTTTGTATTTGAATATTTTTATAAGCTTATTTTTGCGTTGATTTTAAAAATCAACTTCACTGAAGTTTAATACACATAGAGTATAATATATCTACTTTAAATGTTTAGTTTGATGGGTTTTGACACATGTATATGTCTACCACCTGATCAAGATATGGAACATTTCCATTACTCCAAAAAGTTTCTTCATCCCTCTTTATTGTCAGTACCCTTCTTCCTCACACCAGACACAAATAACTGCTGCTTTCTTCTGTCACTATGAATTAGTTTTCCTCTTCTAAAATGTGACTTAAAGGAATCATACAGTATATATTTTTGGTATCTGGCTTCTTTCACTCAGCATGTATTTGAGATCCATGGTGTGTTTATCAATAGTCTGTTGATTTTTAAAAAATGTTTATTTTTGAAGGAGAGAGAGAGAGAGAGAGAGAGAGAGAGAGAGAGAGAGAGAGAACCTGAGTGGGGAAAGGGCAGAGAGAGAGGGAGGCACAGAATCTGAAGCAGGCTCCAGGCTCTGAGCTATCAGCACAGAGACCGATGGGGAGGCTTGAACTCAAATGGTGAGATCATGACCTGAGCCAAAGTTGGGCACTTAATTGGCTGAGCCACCCAGGTGCCCCAATAGTCTATTGATTTTTATTATTAAGTAGTTTTCTAGAGTATGGATATATCATGGTATATTTAACCATTCATTTATTAATTTATGTTGTTTGTAGTTTTAGGCTGTTATGAACAAGGCTGCTATGAATATTCATGTATAGGTGCCTTTGTGTGAACATATGTTTGCATTTCCTGTTGGTATATACTTAGAATTGGGTCATATGACAAATATAAGTTTAACTTTATTTTTTATTGCAGTATTGTTGACAGACAATATTATACTAGTTTCAGGTGAACAACATAGTAATGTGACATTTATATATATTATGAAATAATTACCACAGTAAGTCCAGTTACCATCTGTCACTATACAAAGTTATTACAATATTATTGACTATATTCCCTATTCTGTGTACTTTATATCCCCATGACTTGCTTATTTTATAACTGGGAATATGACCTATTAATCCCCTTTACCTCTTTTGCCTATCCCCACCCTTTTCTCCTCTACCAGCCATAGTCTGTTCTTTCTATTTATGAATCTACTTTGTGTTGTTTATTAGATTTCACATATAAGTGAAATAATACAGTATTTGTTTTTCTCTAACTTGATTTACTTAGCATAATAACCTCTAAGCCCATCCGTATTTCACAAATGGCAAGATATCATTATTTTTTTAATGACTGAGTGATATTCTATTGCCTAAATATACCATACCTTTATCAGTGCATCTGCTGATGGATACTTATGTTGCTTCCATATCTTGGCTATCATAAATAAGACTGCAATGAACATAGAGGGTGTATTTATCTTTCAAATTAGTGTTTTTGTTTTATTCAGATAAATAACCAGAAGTGGCATTGCAGGGTTGTATAGTAATTCTACTTTTAATTTTTGAGGATTCTCCATACTGTTTGCCATAGTGGCTGCACTGGTTTACATTCCCACTAATAGTACACAGGGTTCCCTTTTCACCACAACCTTGCCAACACTTGTTATTTTTTGTCTTTTTGATAATAGCCATTCTTACAGCTGTGAGGAGATATCTCATTGTGGTTTTGATTTTCTTGATAACTAGTGGTTTTGAGCATCACTTCATGTGTCTGTTGGTCATCTGTAGATCTTCTTTGGACAGATGTCTATTCAGGTATCCTGAATTTTTAATTGAATTATTTTATTTTATTTATTTATGTTTTTAAATTTACATCCAAATTAGTTAGCATATAGTGCAACGATGATTTCAGGAGTAGATTCCTTAGTGCCCCTTACCCATTTAGCCCATCCCCCCTCCCACAACCCCTCCAGAAACCCTCAGTTTGTTCCCCATATTTTTGAGTCTCTTCTGTTTTGTCCCCCTCCCTGTTTTGATATTATTTTTGTTTCCCTTCCCTTATGTTCATCTGTTTTGTCTCTTAAAGTCTTCATATGAGTGAAGTTATAAGATTTTTGTCTTCCTCTGACTAATTTCACTTAGCCTCCAGTTCCATCCATATAGTTGCAAAAGGCAAGATTTCATTCTTTTTCATTGCTGAGTAATACTCCATTGTGTGTGTGTGTGTGTGTACACACACACACACACACACACACACACACACACCACATCTTCTTTATCCATTAATCCATCGATGACATTTGGGCTCTTTCCATACTTTGGCTATTGTTGATAGTATTGCTATAAACATGGGGATGCATGTGTCCCTTCAAAACAGCACACCTGTATCCCATGGATAAATGCCTAGTAGTGCAATTGCTGGGTCATAGGGTTGTTCAATTTTTAGTTTTTTGAGGAAACTCCATACTGTTTTCCAGAGTAGCTGCATTCCCACTAACAATGCAAAAGAGATCTTCTTTCTCTGCATCCTTGCCAATATCTGTTGTTGCCTGAGTTGTTAATGTTAGCCATTCTGACAGGAGTAAGGTGGTATCACATTGTGCTTTTGATTTGTATTTCCCTGATGATGAGTGATGTTGAGCATTTTTTCATGTGCTAGTTGGCCATCTGGATATCTTCCTTGGAGCAATGTCTATTCATGTCTTTTGCCCCTTTCTTCACTGGATTATTTGCTTTTTGGGTGTTGAGTTTGATCAGTTCTTTATAGATTTTGGATACTAACCCTTTCTCTGATATGTTGTTTGCAAATATCTTCTCTCATTCTGTTGGTTGCCTTTTAGTTTTGCTGATTGTTTCCTTCACTGTGCAGAAGCTTTTTATTTGATGAGGTCCCAGTATTAATTTACTTTTGCTTTTGTTTCCCTTGCATCCAGAGGCATGTTAAGTAGGAAGTTGCTGTGGCCAAGATCAAAGAGGTTTTTGCCTGCTTTCTCCTAGAGGATTTTGATGGTTTCCTGTCTTACTTTGAGCTCTTTCATCCATTTTGAGTTTATTTTTGTTTATGGTATAAGAAAGTGGTCCAGGTTCATTCTTCTGCATGTTGCTGTCCAGTTTTCCCAGCACCACTTGCTGAAGAGACTGTCTTTATACCATTGGATATTCTTTCCTGCTTTGTCAAAAATTGGTTGGCCATATGTTTGTGGGTCCATTTCTGGGTTCTCTATTCTGTTCCATTGATCTGAGTGTCTGTTCTTGTGTCAGTACCATACTGCCTTGATGATTACAGCTTTGTAGTATAGCTTGAAGTCTGGGATTGTGATTCCTCCTGCTTTGGTTTTCTTTTTCAAGATTGCTTTGGCTATTCAGGGTCTTTTCTGGTTCCATACAAATTTTAGGATTGTTTGTTCTAGCTCTGTGAAGAATGCTGGTGTTATTTTGATAGGGATTGCATTGAATATGTAGATCGCTTTGGGTAGTGTCGGCATTTTAACAATATTTGTTCTTTCTATCCAGGAGCATGGAATCTTTTTCCATTTTTTTGTGTCTTCTTCAATTTCTTTCATAAGCTTTCTATAGTTTTCAGTGTATAGCTTTTCCACCTCTTTGGTTAGATTTATTCCTAAGTATTTTATGGTCTTTGGTGCAACTGTAAATAGGATCGATTCCTTGATTTATTTCTGTTGCTTCATTGTTGGTGTATAGGAATGCAACCGACTTCTGTGCACTGATTTTATATTCTGTGACTTTGTTGAATTCATGAATCAATTCTAGCAGTTTTTGGTGGAATCTTTAGGGTTTTCCATATAGAGTATCATGCCATCTGCGAAGAGTGAAAGTTTGACCTCCTCCTGGCCGATTTAGATGCCTTTTATTTCTTTGTGTTGTCTGATTGCAGAGGCTAAGACTTCTAATACTATGTTGAAGAACAGTGGTGAGAGTGGACATCCCTGTCTTGTTCCTGACCTTAGAGGGAAAGCTATTAGCTTTTCCCCATTTAGGATGATATTAGCATTGGGTTGTTCATATATGGCTTTTATGATCTTGAGGTATGATCCTTCTATCCCTACTTTCTTGAGGGTTTTTATCAAGAAAGGATGCTGTATTTTGTCGAATGCTTTCTCTGCATCTATTGAGAGGATCATATGGTTCTTGTCCTTTCTTTTATTGATGTGATGAATCACATTAATTGTTTTGTGGATATTGAACCAGCCCTGCATCCCAGGTATAAATCCCACTTGGTCGTGGTGAATAATTTTTTTAATGTATTGTTGAATCCAGTTGGTTAATATCTTGTTGAGGATTTTTGCATCCATGTTCATCAGGGAAATTGGTCTATAGTTCTCCTTTTTAGTGGGGTCTCTGTCTGGTTTTGGAATCAAGGTATTGCTGGCTTCATAGAAAGAGTTTGGAAGTTTTCCTTTCATTTCTATTTTTTGGAACAGCTTCAAGAGAATAGGTGTTAACTCTTCCTTAAATGTTGGTAGAATTCCCCTGGAAAGCCATCTGTCCCTGGACTCTTGTTTTTTGGCAGATTTTTGATTACTAATTTGATTTCCTTACTGGTTATGGGTCTGTTCAAATTTCCTTTTTCTTCCTGTTTCAGTTTTGGTAGCGTATATGTTTCTAGCAATTTGTCCATTTCTTCCAGATTGCCCATTTTATTGGCATATAATTGCTCATTGGCATAGAATTGTACATTCTCTTATTATTGTTTTTATTTCTGCTGTGTTGGTTGTGATCTCTCTTCTTAATTCAGGTATTTTTAATCAGATTATTTGGGGTTTTTTTTTGTGTTGAGTTATCTAAGTTTTTTAATATATTTTGGATATTAATCCTTTATTGAATATATCATTAGCAAATATCTTTTCCCATTCAGTAGATTTCCTTTTCATTTTGTTGAGGTTTCCTTCACTGTACAAAGCTTTTTATTTCGATGTAGTCCCAATAGCTTATTTTTGCTTTTATTTCCCTTGCATGAGGAGACATCTAGAAAAATGATGCTAAGGCTGATGTCAAAGAGATTAGTAAGTTTCCTTTTGGGAGTTTTATGGTTTAAAGTCTCACATTTAGGTTTTGTTTTTGTTTTTGTTTGTTTTGTTTTTTGTTTATTTTGTTTATTTTTTTTTTTTTGAATGAGAGAGAGACAGAGCATGAGCAAGGAAGGAGCAGAAAGAGAGGGAGACATTGAATTTGAAGCAGGCTCCAGGCTCTAAGCTGTCAGCACAGAACCTGATGCGGGGCTCGAACTCACGAACTGTGAGATCATGACCTGAGCCAAAGTCAGATGCTTAACCAACTGAGCCACCCAGGCGCCCCTCACATTTAGGTTTTTAATCCATTTTGATTTTATTTTTGTGTGTAGTTTGAGAAGATGGTCCAATTTCATTCTTTTATGTGTAGCTGTCAGTTTTCCCAGAACTATTTATTGAAGAGACTATCTTTTCCCTACTATATGCTCTTGCTTCCTTTGTCATAGATTAATTGACCATATACGTGTGGATCTATTTCTGGCTTCTCAATTTTGTTCTACTGATCTATGTGTCTATTTTTCGTGCCACTACTATACTGTTTTGATTACTATAGCTTTGTAGTACCGTTTGAAATCTGGGATTGTGATACCTCTGGGTTTATTATTCTTTCTCAAGATTGCTTTGGTGATTCAGGGTCTTTTGTGGTTCCATACAAATGATTTGTTCTAGTTCTATGAAAAATACTATGGTATTTTGAGAGAGATTGAATTAAATCTGTTTGCTTTGTGCAGCATAGTCATTTAACAATATTAATTTTTTTAATCCATGAGCTTGCAATGTCTTTCCTTTTGTTTGTGCTGTCTTCAATTTCTTTCATCTGTGTCATAGTTTTCAGAGTACAGATCTTTTACCTCATTGGTTAATTCCTAGGTATTTTGTTCTTTATGGTACAATAGTAAATAGAATTGTTTTTTAAAAATTTCTCCTTCTGCTAATTCACTATTAGTGTATAGAAATGCAACAGGTTTCTGTATATTAATTTTGTATCTGCAACCAGTTCTAATTGTTTTTTTGGTGGCATCTTTAGGTTGTTTTTTTTTACCTCTAGTAAAATATCATTTATAAATATTTAAAATATCATTACTTATGTTTTTTTATCAGTTTAGATGCCTTTTACTTCTTTTATTGTCTAATGGCTGCAGCTGTACTTCCAGAATTATGCTGAATAAAAATGGTGAGAGTGGACATCCTTGTCTTGTTCCCAATCTTAATGGAAAAGCTTACAGTTTTTCACCATTGAGTATGATGTTAGCTGTGGGTTTTGTCATATGTGACCTTTATTATGTTTAGGTATGTTCCCTCTAACCCCACTTTGCTGAGAGTTTATGTGTGAATGGGTGTTGTATTTTTTTCCAGACGCTTTTTCTACATCTATTGAGATGATCATATGTTTTTTATCCTTTCTCTTGCTAACGTGCTTTATCACAATGGCCGATTTGTGAATATCAACCATACTTGCATCCCTAAATAAAGCCTACCTGATTATGGTGAATGATTTTTAAAATGTATTGAATTCTATTTGCTAATATATTGTTGAGGAATTTTGCATCTATGTTAATGAGGGATGTTGGTCTATAGTTTTCTGGTTTTGTAGTGTCTTTGTCAGGTTTTGGTGTCACTGTGATACTGGGTGCATGGAATGAATTTGGATGTTTTCCTTCCTCTTCTTTTTTTTTTTTTTTTTTGGAATAGTTTGAGAATGATAGGTATTAACTCTTTTTAAATATTTGGTAGAAATCACCTCCAAAGCCATCTGGTCCTGGACTTTTGTTTTTTGTCTTTTTTTGGATTACTGATTCAACTTTGTTACTAGCAATCCCTTTGTTCAAATTTTCCATTTCTTCCTGATTCAATTTTTGAGGATTATATGTTTCTAGGAATTTATCCATCTCTTCTAGATTGTGTAATTTGTTGGCATATAATTGTCGATAGTAGTCTTTTATACTCCTTTGTATTTCTGTGGTGTTGGTTTTAATGGCTCTTCTTTCATTTCTGCTTTTATGGATTTGCGTTCTCTTTTTTGATGAATCTTGCTGAATGTTTATCAATTTTGCTTATCTTTTCAAAGAAACAGCCCTTAGTTTCATTTATCTTTTCTAATTTTTTTGTCTCCATTACATTTATTTCCACTCTGATCTTTATCATTTCCTTGCTTCTAACTTTGGACTTTCTTTTTTCTCTAGTTTCTTTAGGTGTAAGCTTAAATTATTTAAGATTTTTCTTGTTTCTTCAGGTAGGCCTATATCACTATAAACTTCCCTCTTAGAACTACTTTTGCTGAGCCCTATAGATTTTGGAGCATTGTGTTCCCCCATGTAGCTGTCTCCATGCATTTCTTAACATTTTCTTGGATTTCTTGGTTGACCCATCAGTTGTTTAGTAGTATTGTTTAGCCTCCACATGTTTGTTTGGCTTTTTTTTTCAGTTTTTCTTTTTGTAATTTTAATTTCACACCATGTATCAGAAAAGATCCTTGATATTGATTTCAATCTCAAATTTATTGAGACTTGTGGCCTAACATGTGATCTATTCTGGAGAATGTTCCATGTGCACTTGAAAAAATCTGTATTCTGCTATTTTTGGATAAAATGTTCTGTATACAGTTGACCTCAGACAACGCTGTGGTTAGGGGTACCAAGGCCCTGCACAGTCTGAAATCCATGTATAGCTTTTGACTCCAAACCCTTAACTACTAAAAATCTACTGTTGAGTAGAAGACTTATCAACAACATAGTTGATTAACACATATTTTGTATGTTATATGCATTATACACTGTATTATTTTAATAAAGTAAGCTAAGCAAATGTTACTAAGAAAACAATAAGGAAAATACATTTACAACACTGTACTGTATTTATAAAAAAAATCCACATTGAAGTGGACCCATGCAGTTCAAACTCATATTGTTCAAGGGTCAAAAGTATATCTATTAAATACATATGGTCTAATGTATCATTTAAACATTTTTAAAGGTTTATTTATTTTTGAGAGAGAGAGAGAAACAGAGTGCTAACGGGAGGGATAGAGAAAGAGGGAGACACAGAATCTGAAGCAGGCTCCAGGCTCTAAGCTATTAGCACAGAGCCTGATGTAGGGCTCAAACTCACGAACTGTGAAATCATGACCTGAGCTGAAGTTGGAAGCTTAACCAACTGAGCCACTCAGGCACCCCTCATGTATCATTTAAGGTCACTGTTTTCTTATTGGTTTTCTGCTTGGATGATCTATCCATTGATGTAAGTGAGGTGTTAAAATTCCCTACTATTATTGTATTATTATTAATTTCTCCCTTTATGTCTGTTAATATTTGCTTTATATATACATATAAGTGCTCCTATGTTGGGTGCATAGGTATTTATAGTTATCTAATACACTTGTTGGAATGATCCTTTTTTAATTATGTAATGCCCTTCTTTTTCTCTTGTTACAGTTTTGTTTTAAAATCTATTTAATGTAAGTATTGCTACCTCAGCATTCTTTTTGTTTCCATTTGCATGGAGTATCTCTTTCCATACTTTCTTTTTCAGTCTGTATGTGTCTTTAGATCTGAAATGAGTCTCTTGTATACAGCATATACATGAATCTTATTTATTTTATTCATTTAGTCACCATATGTCTTTTTGTTGTAGCATTTAGTCCATTTACATTTAAAGTAATTATTGATAGGCATGTACTTTTTGCAATTTTAACTGTTTTCTGGTTGTTTTTGTAGAACTTCTCCATTTCTTTATTCTTCTTTTGCTCTCTTTCCTTGTAATTTGATGGCTTTCTTTAGCCTTATGTTTATATTCTTTTCTCCTTTACTTTTTTGTGTATCTATTTTACGTTTTTGGTATGTGATTACCATGTGGTTCATATATAACACATATAGCAGTCTATTGAAGTTGATGGTTGTTTAAATTGAAACACATTCTAAAAGCTCTACATCTCCTCTTTTTATATTTTTGATGTCATATTTTACTTTTTATTTTTGTGTGCCTTAAGTAATTATTGTTGATGTAGTTGATTTGAATATTTTTGTCTCTGAACCTTTATACAAGCTTTATAAGTATTTGATTCACTACTTTTACTATATTTTTGTACCAGAGAATATTCTCTTTCATAATTTTCTCTCTTCTAGTTATGACCCTTTATTTTCCACTGACAGAAGTCGCTTGAACATTTCTTGTAATGCTGGGTTAGTGGTAATGCACTACTTTAACATTTTTTTTTCACCTAGGAAACTTTCTCTCTCCTTTAATTCTGAATGATAATCTTGCAGGGTAGAGTATTCTTGGTTGTAGGTTTTTTTTTTCCTTCCAGTACTTTGAAAGTACAAGTTGTTTTTTCTCTTGCTGCTTTTATGATTCTCTTTTTAAGTTTTGATAATTTATTATAATCCATCTTTGGACCTCTTTAGGTTCACCTTATTTGGAGTTCTCTGTACCTCCTGGATCTGGATGTCTGTTTCCTTTCCCAGGTTAGGTAAGTTTTCAGCTATTATTTCTTCAAGTAAGTTTTTCACCACTTCGTTGCTATTTTCCTTTCTAATGTGAATGTTAGTAGCTTGATGTTATCCCAGAGGTTCCTTGAATTATCTTCTTTTGCTAAAATTCTTTTTCTTTTAGTTATTCAGTTTGGGTGATTTCCATTACCCTGTCTTCTACATGGTTGATCTGTTCTTATGCGTCATCAAATCTGCTGCATCAAATCTGTTGATTTCCTCCTATTGTATTTTTTCATTTCAGTTATAGCATTCTTCAGTTTTGATTGGTTCATTTTTATATTTACCATCTCTTTGCTGACGTTCTCACTGTGTTCATCCATTCTTCTCCCAAGATTGGTGAGCATCTCTATGACCATTACTTTGAAACGTTTTCTCGCAAATTGCTTATCTCCATGTTATTTAGTTCTTTTTTTGTCTTTTTCTTTCATTTGGAACTTATTCCTCTGTCTCCTCACTTTTTCCTGACTTTCTCTCTCTCTCTCTCTCTCTCTCTGTGTGTGTGTGTGTGTGTGTGTGTGTGTGTGTGTGTGTTTGTTTCTATGTATTAGGTCAGCTAAATCTCCTTGTCTTACATAAAAGGTGTCATGTGGGACCCAGAAGTGCAATACCCCTATTACTTGACCCAGGTTGTCACCTGCATGAGCTGCTTGTGCCCTCCTATTGCAGTTGTGGGTGGGACTGGCCTCCCAGCCTGGCTGGCTGCAATACTCATTCATGATTGCTGTGGCACACTGGTGAGTGGGGCTGATCCATAACCACCAGGGGTGGGAGCCTCTTTGGGAGGATACCAGTCCCAGCCAAGGCCACCCACTATGTGTGCCAAGGTGGGAGCCACTCCGAGTGTGGATTTTGGTGGTAGTCCTGGCCAAAATCATCTGCCAGGTGCAGCCAGGCAGGAGCTATTTTGGAGGGGTGCTGAGTGGGGCCAGCTCATATCAGAACACTGGGGTGGAGTGAACAGTTCCAGTCAGGTAGATGGAGAGTGTTAGAAATGGCACCTGCCAGCACTGGGTCAGCTAGGTAGAAGAAGAATAGGAAAAATGGCACCTGCCAGTACTTTCATTTCCAGAGATAGTTTCTATCCTGGCCCCTTTGGCCCATGCCCTAAAATTAATCAGTAACTCTCTGTGTATGGCCAGGTGTTTTTCAGACTACACTTTCATGCTGAGACTTGGAGTGAATGAGTTTGTGCATGGGCCCTTTAAGAGGGGATTCTCAGTTTCCTATAGCCCTCTGGCCCTCTCAGAGTTAAGCCTGGCTTATTTTCAAAGGCAGATATTAGAAGGTTTGTCTTCCCAGTGCAGATCCCCAGGGCAGGAGTGCCTGATGTGGTGGGGGTTGATTCCCTTGCTCCTCAGGGAAGGCCTCCATATTTGTGATAGCCCTTCCTTCTGAGGGTTGCCCCACCAGAGATGTGGGTCCTTTCTAGACTACATCTTTGCCTCCTCCCACGCATTCTGATGTGGCTTTATCTTTGCATCTTTAGTTACAGAAGAACTGTTCTAGTCTTCAGGACATTTAAAGAAAAGTTTTTCCATATGTAGTTGTAGTTCTGTTGTGTCCATGGGAGAGGGTGAGCTCAAGATCCTCCTACTTTTCCATCTTGATCCCCATCATCTCTGTAAGTTAAACTTTCTCAGAATCTGCCAAACTCTTTTCCAAAGTGGTTGTACCATTTTTTTATTTGCCCTAGCACTATGTGAGGGTTCTAGTTGCCTTATGTTCTCACCATTGGGTATTCTTAGTTTTTGTTTTTAGCCATTTTCTTGGTATATAATAATATGTCAGTGTGGTTTAACTTATATTTCCCAGATGACTAAAAATGATGAACAAGTGTTAATATATGGACTGGCCATTATTATATCTTTTTTATTTTTAGGGTACAATTTTATTTTTACTTGTCTCATGATTATCAAGTTGTGAAAATCATTATATATTCTGGATGCAGGTCCTTTATCAGATATATACAATGCAAACACTTTCTACCAGTCTGTTGGCTTGTTTTGTTTTTTTTTTTTCCTAAGGGTGATATTTGAAATACATAAGTGTTTAATATTGATGAAGTCCATATATTAATCTTTTCTTACATATTTTGTGCCTGTGTTGTATCAATGAAATCTTTGTCTACCCCAAGTTTGTGAAGATGTTTTTCTATGTTTTGTTGTATAAATTTTATAGTTTTTGTTTTTAAATTTCAGTTTATATTCCACTTAGAGTTGCATTTTATATTTGATGTGAAGTAAGAACTGAGATTTATATATATTTTTCCATATGGTTTATCAGTTCAAACACTATTGAAAAGACATTCTTTTCACCATTGAATTACTTTGTCACATTCAATTTTTGAATTATTTTAAATTATTAAAATGTTCTTTATTTTATGTCAGTTTTTATAGCTGTGTCTTTCAAAGAATTTGTCCATTTCATCTAAGTTCTCCAATTTGTTATATAAATTTGTTTATAATAGTCCCTTTTCATCCTTTTAATGTCTTATAGTAATGTTTCCTCTTTTCCAGTTTTGATTGCTTGTATCTTTCTTTATCTTTTTTTTTTGATTAGTCTGATTAGAAGCTTAATAATTTTTCAAAGAGCCAGCTTTTGTTTTCATTAATTTTCCCTATAAATTATGTTTTCCATTATGTTGATTCCATTAATATTTTTATTATTTCCTACATTCTACTTACTTTGGACTCAACTTATTTTTCGTTTCTTCTTAGAAAGCTTCCTAATGTGGACTCTGGCATCACTAATTTTAGACTTTTTTTTTTTTTAATTGTGGACTTTTATTCTTTTCTAACATAAACATTTAAAGCTCAGCTTCAGCTGACATAGCATAATTCCTACACGTTATGCTGTATTGTATTTTCATTATTATTTAGGTAAAATATACCCTAATATTTCTCATATATTCTATAATACATGAATTATTTAGAAGTGTGTAGTTTAATTTACAATATTTGTGGCTTTTTAAAAAATTCCTTTGTTATTTATTCCTAATTTATTCTGTTGTGGTCACAGAACACACTCTATGTGATTTCAGTGCTTTAAAATCCTTTAGGCTCTTTCTGGTACAGCATATGGTCTTTGTGAGTGCTCCATGTGAATGTGAAAATAATATGTATTCTGTTGGGTGGAGTGTTCTTTAAATATTGTTCTAAGGATGTTTTTTTTTTTTTAATTTTTTTTTCAACGTTTTTATTTATTTTTGGGACAGAGAGAGACAGAGCATGAACGGGGGAGGGGCAGAGAGAGAGGGAGACACAGAATCAGAAACAGGCTCCAGGCTCTGAGCCATCAGCCCAGAGCCCGACGCGGGGCTCGAACTCACGGACCACGAGATCGTGACCTGGCTGAAGTCGGACGCTTAACCCACTGCGCCACCCAGGCGCCCCTGTTCTAAGGATGTTTTGATCAAGGTGGTTGATACTCCTATTTCATTCTTCTATATTCTCTCTATTCTTTTAATTACTGAGAGAAGAGAATTGAAAATTTCCAAATATTATTGAGTCTGTTTCTTTCTAGTTCTCAACACCCAAAAAACAAATAATCCAGTGAAGAAATGGACAAAAGACATGAATAGACACTTCTCCAAAGAAGATATCCAGATGGCTAACAGACACATGAAAAAAAATGCTCAACATCACTCATCAGGAAAATACAAGTTAAAACCACAATGAGATACCACCTCACACCAGTCAGAAAGACTAAAATTAACAACTCAGGCAACAACAGATGTTGGCAAGGATGCGGAGAAACAGGATCTCTTTCTCACTGCTGGTGGGAATGCAAACTGGTGCAGCCACTCTGGAAAACAGTATGGAGGTTCCTCAAAAAACTAAAAATAGAACTACCCTATGACCCAGCAATTGCACTACTAGGTATTTATCCAAGGGATACAGTGTCCTGTTTTGAAGGGACACATGCACCCCAATGTTTATAGCAGCGCTATCGACAATAGCCAAAGTATGGAAAGAGCCCAAATGTCCATTGATGGATGAATGGATAAAGAGGATGTGGTATATATATATATATATATATATATATATATATATATATATACACACACACACACACACAATGGAGTATTACTCAGCAAGCAAGAAGAATGAAATCTTGCCATTTGCAACTACATGGATGGAACTAGAGGGTATTATGCTAAGCGAAATTAGAGAAAGACAAATATCATATGATTCACTCATGAGGAATTTAAGATACCAAACAGATGAACATAAGGGAAGGAAGCAAAAATAATACAAAAACAGGGATGGGGACAAAACATAAGAGACTCTTAAATATGGAGAACAAACTGAAGGTTGCTGCAGGGTTCGTGAGTGGGGGGTATGGGAAAATTGGGTAAGGGGCATTAAGGAAGACACTTGGGATGAGCACTGGGTGTTATATATAGGGATGAAACCCTGGAATCTACTCCTGAAAACATTATGGCACTTATGCTAACTTGGATGTAAATTAAAAATAAATAAGAAAAGAAAAAAAGATAAAACTGCACAAGATACTAAATAAATCTCTCAACAATTCATTGTCTCACCATTAAGTAAAACAATGCACGAGTCATTCTTCACTGACTTAAAAGAAATGTTTAATAAGACTGAGCAGAAACAGAACTGTTTTTATGAAAACTTCCAGTTTTATGAACTGAGTTACAAGTGTCCTATCCAAGAACTACGGGATTAGTGTTACTGACCAGGTGTGGGTAGAGTAGTGCTGAGATCTAGAGGAATTCTCCCCTTTCCACTCAGGAAATGGCTGCATGAGTTATCAGGGGTAATTCTCCAGCTCTTTCTGCTTTCCTCTTTAGTGAATGACCTCTGTATTAAGTGTTATTCAGCTTCATTGAGTCTCTGTGTTTAAGATCTAAATATAGAAGAACACATGAAGAAAAAGAAAAAGTGTTTACAAAGGATGGAAAGAAACAATTGTAAAACAAAACAAAACAAAACAAGTGTTAGCTTTCTTTCTCCAGGCAGGGATAAAATGAACCAGGGAGGATGATCATTTATTATGCCTGTCAAATCTCACTCAAGCAATGTTGAACTTCTAGGTGCAAAGGACTTAACTGCAAACCTGTATATGTAAAGTGTTTAGAACAGTGTCTAGCTCATAAATGCTAGCTGATATAATTACCATTATTATTGACAGTTTTATTTTACTCTCCTATAACTTTTTTGAGAGAAATTATAGCTGAGGTAAAAAGCCTGATTTGCATTAACTGCCTGTCTTTCCTATTAGACTATAAACCCTGCAGACTAGGGACTATCTTGAGAATGAAAGCAAAGCAATGTAAAACACAAAAAAACTGCCTTCCCTTTCCAGATGCAAATTTATTCTCTCTTTTTGAAATTGGAGCAAAAACCAGACAGCTAAACATTATTAGAACCGTGCCCATTCCCTGAGAATGAATCTGCTACAAGAGATAGAGCACTCTGTTTTCAAAGTGGACTGTTTGGGTATCCCATCCCTGGCAAAAGCCATTTAAAAGAGATGCGTCAAGAACTGTTTCATAGCCAAAATAGAAAAATACCCATCATTCTCTTTAAACAGAAATTTTGCTGCTAAAAACTACTTGTTGGAAGTGAAGAAATAATTTGCATTGCTAGCATCCTCTATAAGGCTGTTCTATAATGTAAAATGAGGAAATAAAATAGCTAAATATAGCTTAAGACTTTTTTGCCTCTAGTTAGAGGGCTAGTTTTTCCTAAGATATCTGGTAGTCAGTGCAGCTAGATACCCTTCCAGGACCCCTTTCATCTATGACCCCTATGACTCTAGACAGATTTTTATCCACTGTGGTTACTTTTTAACTATTTTTATCCTGGTAAGTCATCTTCTTAATGAAACTTAAGGATCAGAGACAATAGCAGCAGCTATTGCTGTTTAGCAGAAGAAAACAATGATAAAAGGAAAGAAATGTTGCTGCTTTTCCTTCTCCTGTTCCCCCCTCAGTTGGCACCCTGCAAACTTCTCCTATTTGTTATAATGTAACAATACCAAACTAAGTGCTTTACATTGATTAACTCACTTATTCTTAACAATAAGCCTTTAAGGTGTGCAATATTTTTATCCCTTTATAGATGAAAACACTGAAGCACAGAGAGGCTAAGGGAGTTACCCAAATTTTTACACCTAGCCCAGGAAGACTTGCTCCTGAGTCTATGTTCCTTTTCCTCCCAGCCTTGTTGGGATATAACTGACATATACTTGTGTAAATTTAAGGTGTACAGTGTGATAATTTGATATACTTATATACCACTACAGTGTTGACTAACACCTCCATCATGTCACATAATTACCATTTTTGGGGTGGAGGTAAGAACATTTAAGATCTACTCTCCTTAGCAACTTTTGAGTATATAATGCAGTATTAACTACAGTCACCATGCTGTACATTAGATCCCCAGAATTTATTCATCTTGTAACTGGAAGTTGGCATTCTTTGACTGGAATCTCTCCATTTCCACCACCCCCTAATCTATTCTACTCTCTGTTTCTATGATTTCTGCTTTTTTCAGATTTGACATATGAGTGATATGTAGTATTTGTCTGACTTATTTCACCTAGCATAATGCCCTCAAGGTTCATCCAAATTGTCACAAATGGCAGGATTTTCTTTTTCCTCATGGCTGAATAATATTTCATTGCATATGGGTTTTTTTCCCCAAGATTTTATTTAAATTCAAGTCAGTTAATATATAGTATAGTACTGGTTTCAGGAGTAGAATTTAGTGATCCATCACTTACATAAAACACCCAGTGCTTACCCCAACGAGTGCCCTCCTTAATACTCATCACCCATTTAGCACATTCCCCTACCCACCTCCCCTCAAGCAACCCTCAGTTTGTTCTCTGTCCTTAAGAGTCTCTTATGGTTTGCCTCCCTCTGTTTTTATCTTAATTTTCCTTCCCTTCCCCCATGTTAATCTTCTTTGCTTCTTAAATTCCACATAGAAGTGAAATTATATATTTGTCTTTCTCTGACTTATTTTGCTTAGCATAATACACTCTAGTTCCATCCATGTCATTGCAGTTGGCAAGATTTCATTCATTTTGATGGCTGAATAATTTTTCATCATATATACTGTACAAACACACACAACATTCATCTTTATCCATTTATCAGTTGACCGACATTTGGGTTCTTTCTGTAATTTGGCTATTGTTGATAGTGCTGCTATAAACATTGGGGTGCATTTGCCTCTTTGAATCAGCATTTTTGTATCCTTTGGATAAATACCTAGTTGGACAATTGCTGGGCTATAGGTTAGTTCTATCCTTAAGTTTCTGAGGAAACTCCACACTGTTTTCCAAAGTGGCTGGACCAGTTTGCATTCCCACCAACAGTGTAAGAGAGTTTTGCTTTTTCTGCATCCTCATCAATGTCTGTTGTTTTCTGACTTGTTCATTTTTTTTTTAATTAAAATTTTTTTTGTTTGTTTGTTTTTGAGAGAGAGACAGAACGTGAGTGGGGGAAGAGCAGAGAGCTAGGGAGACACAGAAATGGAAACAGGCTCCAGGCTCTAAGCTGTCTGCACAGAGCCTAACGCAGGGCTTGAACTCACCAACTGAGAGATGATGACCTGAGCCAAAGTTGGATGTTTAACCAACTGAGCCACCCAGGCACCCCTACTGAGTTGTTCATTTTAGATATTATGACAGGTATGCAGTGGTGTCTCATTGTGGTCTTGATTTGTATTTCTCTGACGATGAGTGATGTTGAGGATTATTTCATGTGTCTGTTAGCCCTTTGTATGTCTTCTTCGGAGAAGTGTCTCTTCATGTCTTCTACCTATTTCTTAACTGGATTATTTATTTTCTGGGCATTGAGTTTGATAAGTTCTTTATAGATTTTGGATAAGAGCCCTATATCTAATATGTTATTTGCAAGTACCTTCTCCCATTCTGTAGGTTGCTTTTACTTTTGTTATTTCCTTCACTGTGCAAAAAGCTTTTTATCTTGATGAAGTCCCAATAGTTCATGTTTGCTTTTGTTTCCCTTGCCTCCGGAGACATGTCTAGTAAGAAGTTGCTGAGGCTGAGGTCAAAGAGGTTGCTGCCTGTGTTCTGTAGGATTTTATGGTTTCTTATCTTACATTTAGGTCTTTCATCTATTTTGAGTTTATTTTTGTGAATGATGTAAGAAAGTGGTCCAGTTTCATTCTTCTGCATGTCACTGTCCAGTTTTCCCAACACCATTTGTTGAAGAGACTTTTTTCTTTTTTTCTTTTCTTTTCTTTTCTTTTATTTTAACATGAAATTTATTGTCAAATTGGTTTCCATACGGCACCCAGTGCTCATCCCAACAGGTGCCCTCCTCAGTACCCCTCACCCACCCTCCCTGCCCTCCCACCCCCCATCAACCCTCAGTTTGTTCTCAGTATTTAAGAGTCTCTTATGGTTTGCCTCCCTTCCTCTCTGTAACTCTTTTCCCCCCTTACCCTCCCCCATGGTCTTCTGTTCAGTTTCTCAGGATCCACATAGGAGTGAAAACATATGGTATCTGTCTTTCTCTGTATGACTTATTTCACTTAGCATAACACTCTCCAGTTTCTATTGGATATTGTTTCCTGCTTTGTTGAAGATGAGTTAACCATATAGTTGTGGGTCCATTTCTGGGTTCTCAGTTCTGTTCCATTCATCTATGTGTCTGTTTTTGTGCCACCACCATACTGTCTTAATGATTACAGAAGAGCAATGTGTAATACAGCTTGAAGTCTGGAATTGTGATGCTTCTTGCTTTGCTTTGCTTTTTCAATATTACTTTGGTTATTAGGGGTCTTTTCTGGTTCCATACAAATTTTAGAATTGTTTGTTTTAGCACTGTGAAAAATACTGGTGTTATATTAATAGGGGCTGTATTGAATGTGTAGATTACTTTGAGTATTACAGAAATTTTAACAATATTTTTTCTTCCCATCCACGAGCACAGAATGTTTCTCCACTTCTTTGTGTCTTCTCCAGCTTCTTTCATAAGTGTTCTATAGTTTCAAGAGTATAGATCTTTTACCTTTTTGGCCAGGTTTATTCCTCTGGGTACCTTATGGGTTTTGGTGCAATTGTAAATGGGATTGATTACTTGATTTCTCTTTGTGTTTGCTTCATTATTAGTGTATAGAAATGCAACAGATTTCTGTAAATTGATTTCATATCCTGTGACTTTGCTGAATTCATGTATTAGTTCCAGCAATATTTTGGTGGATCTTTTGGGTTTTCCATGTAGAGTATCATGCCATCTGCAAAGAGTGAAAGTTTGACTTCATCCGTGGCAATTTGGATGCCTTTTATTTCTTTTTGTTGTCTGATTGCTGAGGCTAAGACTTCTAGTACTATGTTGAATAACAGTGGTGAAAGCGGACATCCCTGTCGTGTTCCTGACCTTGGAGGAAAAGCCCTCAGTTTTTTCTCATTGAGGATGCGATTAGCTGTGAGTCTTTTGAATATGGCCCTTGTGATGTTGAGGTATGTTCCTCCTATTCCCTACTTTCTTGCGGGTTTTTATCAAGAAATGGTGCTGTATTTTGCCAAATGCCTTTCCTGTGCCTATTGAGAGAATCATGTGATTCTTATCCTCTCTTTTATTAATGTGGTGTATCACTTTGTTTGATTTGTGGATATTGAACCACCCCTGCAGCCCAGGAATAAATCCCACTTGATTGTCGTGAATAATTCTTTAGTGTACTGTTGGATTTGATTTGCTAGCATCTGGTTGAGAATTTTTGCATCCATGCTTATCAAGGATATCTGTAATTCTTTTTAGCTGGGTCTTTGTCCGGTTTTGGAATCAAAGTAATCCGGGCCTCGTAGAAGGAGTTTGGAAGTTTCCCTTCCATTTCTATTTTTTGGGATAATTTCAAAAGAATAGGTATTAATTTTTTTTTTTAATTTTTTGTAGAATTCCCCTGGGAAGCCATCTGGCCTTGAACTCTTGTTTGGGATTTTTGATTTTTGATTACTGATTCAATTTCTTTACTGGTTATGGGTCTGTGCAAATTTTCTATTTCTTCTTGTTTCAGTTTTGGTAATTTGTATGTTTCTAGGAATTTATCCATTTCTTCCAGATTGCCCAATTTGTTGGTATGTAATTATTCATAATATTCTCTTAAAGTTGTTTGTATTTTTGTAGTGTTAGTTGTGATCTCTCCTCTTTCATCTGTGATTTTATTTATTTGGGTCCCCTCTCTCTTATTTTTGGTAAGTCCAGCTAAGAGTTTATCAATTTTGTTAGTTCTTTCAAAGAATCAGCTCTTAGTTTATTGATCTTTTCTACTGTTGTTTTTTTTTTAATTTCTATATCACTTATTTCTGCTGTAATCTTTATTGTTTCCCTTCTTCTGCTGGTTTGGGCTTTATTTGCTGTTCTCTTTCCAGCTCCTTCAGGTGTAAGGTGAGGTTGTGTATTTGAGACTTTTCTTCCTTGAGGAGTGCCTGAACTGCTATACACTTCCCTCTTAGGTCTGCCTTTGCTGCATCCCAAAGGTTTCAAACTGTTGTGTTTTCATTTTCATTGGCTTCCACGTATTTTTTTTTATTTCTTCTTTAATTTCCTGGTTAACCCATTTATTATTTAATATGATGTTCTTTAGCCTCCATGTATTGGTGGCCTTTCCAATTTTTTTTTCTTGTGGTTGCCTTCAAGTTTCACAGCGTTGTGATCTGAAAATACACATAGTATGATCTCAATCTTTTTGTACTTGTTGAGGCCTGCCTGGTTTGTGACCCAGTATGTGATCTATTCTGGAGAATGTTCCATGTGCACTCGAAAAGAATGTGTATTCTGCTGCTTTAGGGTGAAATGTTCTGAATATATCTGTTAAGTCCATGTGGTCCAGTGTATCGTTCAAAGTCATCGTTTCCTTGTTGACCTTCTGCTTAGATGATCTGTGCATTGTTATAAATGGGGTGTTAAATTCCCCTACTATTGCTGTACTATTATCAATGAGTTTTTTTTTAAGTTTTTTATTAACAGATTTATAGATTTGGGTGCTTCAAGTTGGGGTCATAAATATTCACAATTGTTAGATCTTGTTGGATAACCCCCTTCATTATGATATAGTGTTTTTCTTCACTTCTTATTACAGTCTTGGGTTTAAAATCTAGTTTGTCTGATATAAGAGTTGCTACTCTGGCTTTCTTTTGAGGTCCATTAATGTGATAAATTGTTCTTCATTCCCTTGCTTTCAACCTAGAGGTGTCTATGGTTCTAAAAATGAGTTTCTTGTGAACACCATATTGTGGGGTTAGTTTTTTTTAATCCATTCTAATACCCTATAACTGTTGAGTGGAGCATTTAGTTCATTTACATTCAGAGTAATTTTTTTAAGTTTATTTATTTTGAGAGAGAGAAAGAGAGAGCATGTGCAAACAGTGGAGGGGCAGAGAGAGGAAGAGAGAGAATCCCAAGTGGCCCCACACTGTCAGCATAGAGCCTGATGTGGGGCTTGAACTCACAAACTGTGAGATCATGACATGAGCCAAAACCAAGAATCCAATATTTAACCAACTGAGCCACCCAGGTGCCCCCAGAATAATTATTGATAGATATGAAGTTGGTGTCATTGTATTACCTGTAAAGTTACTGTTCCTGTAGATTGTTCTTTTCTGGTCTTTGTTGCTTTTAGTCCATTACACATATATACCATGTCTTCTTTACCCATTCATCCATTGACTAGCACTTAGATTGTTTCCATATCTTGGTTATTGTAAATAATGTGCTGCAATAAATATAAGAATACAGTATCTCTTTAAGATTTTTACAGCATTTCCTTTTGGATATATATTGATAAAGTTGTGTTTGTGGATAATAAGGTGGTTCTGTTTTTAATTTTTTTGAAGAAGAGTCATACTGTTTTCAATAATTGCTGTACCAGTTTACATTCCCTCCAACAGTTAGCAAGGCTTCCTTCTTCTTCTCATCCTTGCCAGCACTTATCTCTTGAATTTTTGATGACAGCCATCTAACAAGTGATTTTGATTTGTATTTCCTTGAAAACTTGTGATTTCTATTTGTATTTCCTTAATTATTGGTCGTGTTAAGCACCTTTTCATGTACCTATTGGCCATCTGTATGTCTTTGTTGGAAAAATTATTAGGTCCTTTGCTCATTTAAAAACTAGATGATTGGTTTTTGATCATTGAGCTGTTATGAGTTCTTTATAAATTTTGGATATTAATCTCTTATCAGATATATAATTTGCAAATATATTCTCCCATTCTATAGGTTGCTTTTTCATTTTGTTGATTTTTTCTTTTGATATATTTCCACTTATTAATATTTGCTTCTGTTTATGCTTTTTTTATTAAAAAAATTTTTTAATATGAAATTTATTGTCAAATTGGTTTCCATACAACACCCAGTGCTCATCCCAAAAGGTGCCCTCCTCAATGCCCATCTCTTTAAAATTTTTTAATGTTTATTTTTGAGAGAGAGAGAGAGAGAGAGAGAGAGAGAGAATAAATCTGAAGCAGGCTCCAGGCTCTGAGCTGTCAGCACAGAGCCTGATGTGGGGCTTGAGCCCATGAACTGTGGAGATCATGACCTGAGTGGAAGTTGGACACTCAACTGACTGAGCCACCCAGGCATCCCTGTTGCTTATGCTTTTGATGTCATATCCAAAAAAATCATTGCCAAGACCAAAGTTAAGGAGTTTTACCCTATGTTTTCTTCTAGGAGTTTTATGGTTTCAGATATTATGTTTAAATATTTAATTCATTTTGAGTTAATTTTTGTAAGTGGGTTAAGATGGGGGTCCAATTTCTTCCTTCTGCATATGTTTATCCAGTTTCCCAACACTAGTTATTCAAGAGACTGTATTTCCCCATTGAGTATTCTTGGCTCCCCTGTCAAATGTTAGTTGATCACTTTGGTTGTGTGTGTGTGGGGGGGGGGACTTATTTCTGTTTTCTTGATTCTGTTCTAATTCTTCATGTGTCTCTTTTTATGCCAGTGCAACACTATTTTGATAATTAAAGATTTGTATTATAATTTGAATATAATATGATACCTCCAGCTTTTTGTTTTTTTCTCAGGATTGCTTTGGCTATTAACGGTCTTTTGTGATTTCATATAAATTTATGACTTTTTTTCTATTTCTATGAAAAATGACATTAGAATTTTGGTAGGGATTATACTGAATCAGTGGCTGGTTTTGTTTGGTATGGAACCAGAGTCTATGCTTTTAATGATTAAGTTCTCATACTTCTTCATAATAAATACCAGAGCTGAAAGGGAACTTAGAAACTACTTCAAACCCCTCATTTTATGGGTTCAACAAAAGGATGGTTAAATTATTGCTGTTCAGTATTTATCCTATCCTGCACAAAATTTAGACATCCTAACTTTCATCCTGTTTACTTTATATCATCACTGAAAAACTGCAGAATATAAATGAGATTCCCAACTCTACTGGATATCTGCCAGTTTCTCCAGATTCACATTTCACCCTGCTTTCTGCTCCAGGAAGATGACATATGTATCTTGCATCACTGGGCTCCTTTGCTCTTGGATTCCAGTTGGATTGGATCACTGGGGGCACCAACAAAAAATTGAAGAAGAAGAGTGGGCTAGGATAGTATTCTAACAAGGTGTATAGTTATTTATTGCTGCCTAACTATCCCAAATTTAGTTGTATAAAATAACCAGTTTATTAGGCTCACAAATTTTGTGGGTCAGGAATTTAAACAAAGCATGTTTGGATGGCTTGCCTCTGCTACGTTTAGTGTATTATCTTGGACTTAAAGACTAAAGGTGGCATCACAGCTGGAGTCTATTACCTTAAGACCAGTTCTTTTGTGTCTAGCAACTGATGCTAATTATTGACTATGACCTCAACTGAATATTTGGGCAAATATCTCCATATAGCCTCTATACCTGGGTGAGTTTGGGCTTCTTCACACTATAAAATTTGGGTTCCAATAGTGATTGTCCCCTGAAAAGCAGATGGTAGTGCATGTCTTTTTTATTTTTTAGTGTTGGGAGTTGTATAGTGTCACTTCTATCATCCTTTATTGGTCAAGACAGTCACAAAGCTCTGCCCAGATCCCAGGGAAGTAATCTTCAGAAAGCATTTAAGAAAAGCATGTAGAATGGGAGAGATTTTGAAGTCATCTTTGGAAAATATAATAGGTCACGAAGTTTGAGGACTAAGTTTATAGGAGTATAGCTCAATTGGAAAGGGATGTCTAAAAAGGAAAGAAATGTATTGCAGAATTTATGAAAATGTGGGGGAAAAAGGAGTATGTCATACAACTGACATTCAGAGTACCCCCAGGGCTTAAAAAATAATTAATTGGATCCAGAACAGAGTCCCTAAAACACCTCCACTTCCTCTTATGTAAATGTATGTTCTTGACCACAGTTGTGTGTGTGTCCTCTGAAAGTACTTTTTTCCTCCTTGTTGTTCTCTTTCTCTCAAAGGGGATATTGTGAGGTCAATATGGGTGGGGAGATCTTTTTAGGCAGGAAAGAAAATGCTCAGCATTTCTCCTTTTGTACTTAAGTAATGTTGCTGCAGTATGCAAAGCAGCTTCTAGAAAGGTAGAAAGGCAGGATCTACTTCTTCTGGAGTAAAGCTAGAAAGGCAGTTAGTGCTATTTCCATAAACATTTTCACAGGGACATTGATAAATATGATAATGCTGAAATCATGGTTCTACAAAATGTGTATAGCTCACTCTAGTCATGGAATTAGAAGCATTAGAAGCATTAGAAGCACAGAAGCAAAAAGAAACCTTAGAACCTATATTTAGCCCAATCCCATTATTTTGCAGGCATGAGAACTTTTGTAGGAGATGACAAGTGGCACACCTGAGGTTTATACTACTTGGACTTTTGTCATTTATGAAAAATTTAAAATAGACCCAAACTCAAACTCTCCACTATTCTCAGATATATATTTTTTAAATTGATTTTTTTGAGATAATTATAGACTCACATGCAGCTGTATGGGTAATAGAGACATGTTTTCAGTTTCCCTCAATGATAAATCTTGCAAAACTATAGCACAATACTATAACCAGGATACTGACACAGATATAGTCAATATACAGAACATTTTCATCAGTACAAGGATCCCTTACACTTCCCTTTTATAGCCACACACACTTTATCCTATGCCACTCCTTCCTCCTGGTAACCTACGTCCTGGTAGTGGCCCTGGTAACCACTAATTTGCTCTCCTTTTTTTAAATCTTGTCATTCAAGAATGTTACATAAGTGGAATCATAAAGCATATAAGCTTTAGATTGGCTTTTTTCACATATTATACTCTGGAGACTTATTGGGTTGTTGGGTGTTTAGTGTATCAATAATTTGTTTGTTTGTCTGTTTTGGAGAGAGAGCGTACAGCATGAGCAAGGGAGAGGCAGAGGGAGAAGGTGAGAGAGAATTCCAAGCAGGTGGCTCTATGCCCAGTGTGGAGCCCGACACAGGGTTCCATCTCACGACCGTGAGATCATGACCTGAGCTGAAATCAAGAGTTGGAAGTTTAACTGACTGAGCAACCCAGGTGCCCCCAAAATTTGTTCTTCATATCACTGGCTCGTACTCCATGGTATGGCTATATCTCTATTTAACCATTCACCTGTTGCAGAACAGCTGGGTTGTTTCCACTTTTGTGCTATTATAAATAAAGCTTTTATAAACACCATATTCAGGTTTTGCATGTAAATATTTGTCTGGGATAAATGCCTAGGAGTGTAACTTCTGGGTTGTATGTAGATATATATATTTAGTTTTTAAAAAACCTACCAAACTGTTTCACATTGGCTGTATCATTTTATATTCCTACCACTAACGTATGAGTCATCCAGTCTTTCCATATCTTCACTAGCACTTGGAGTCATTGCTATTTTTTTTTTATTTTAGCTGAACTAATAGGTGTGCAGTGCTAAATCTTTGTGGTTTTGTATTTCCCCGTTGATTAATGATGTTGGGCATCTTTTTATATGCTTGCTATCTGTATATCTTCTTTGGCAAAACGTGTTAGAGGTATATTTCCAAGTGTTTAATATGAACAAAGTCTATCTACCCACTCTCCCGTTCACTCTTTTTTTTTTTTTTTAACGTTTATTTATTTTTGGGACAGAGAGAGACAGAGCATAAACGGGGGAGGGGCAGAGAGAGAGGGAGACACAGAATCGGAAACAGGCTCCAGGCTCTGAGCCATCAGCCCAGAGCCTGACGCGGGGCTCGAACTCCCGGACCGCGAGATCGTGACCTGGCTGAAGTCGGACGCTTAACCGACTGCGCCACCCAGGCGCCCCTCCCGTTCACTCTTAGTGGACTTTTTTGGCAAAATTCCAGTCCCTGATGTTCACAAAAGGAAACCAACTTGCCCACCATGCTCCAGCTACCCTGGCCTTCTATCAGCATGAGAGACTTTTCTTGTTTGGCCAGCAAACTCAATGCCTCTGTGACCAATCTGCTTTATTTTTTATGTGGCTGGCCCTTCTCAACTTTGAATTTCTGCTTAAAGGTAACTTCTTTGGGAAAGTCTCTGATGAATTCCATAGTTGGTTCTTTCTGTTAATCTCTCTTGTAGCTCTGGTTTCCCCCCTCTTATGTTTACCCCAGTTTGCAATTTTACTTATCTGTTTGCTTGTCAATGTCTTCACTTACATGTCATGTAAACTCAATTTGGCCAGGGATCTTATGTCTTTTCTCACTTGAAGTCTTGGCACCTGGGCTAAATGCCAAGTATGTAATAAATCCTGATTTGGTGAATGAATACAAACATTTCCATGTCATTTTACCCAGGTTTCAAGTTACCACAGACTTTTATGCCTTGGATGTATTTTTGTATTCTTTCCTTTTTAAATTTATTATCATCATTATTACCATCCTCAGGATTAAGTTAAGACAGGCATCATAATTTAGCATGTAAAGTGCTTAATAGTATGAAGCTCCATTTTAGACTGAGTTGGCATTCAGCCACTAAACATATTAGGTATAAATTTAATACAGAAAAAAATATTTAGTGTATTACTGTGTATTATCAGATGCACAATCCAATTTCATATAGTAAAAATGTTTATGATTAAGGCATGTAGGAACATACATTAAAGTAGTGTTATGGGTTGAATTGTGTCTCCCCTCCCACCATTTATATGTTGAAGTCCCAACCCCAAGGACCTCAGAATGTGACTATATTTGAAGATAAGTTCTTTAGAGAGGTATTTAAGGTTAAATGAAGTCATTAGGGTGAGCCCTAATCTGACTGCTGTCCTTATAAGACGAGAAAATTGGGACACAGATACACATAGAGGGAAGAACATGCAAAGACTCAGGAATAAGATGATCATTTACAAACCAAAGAGAGAGGCTCAGAAGAAACCAACCCTGCCAACACCTTGATCTTGGACTTCTTGCCTCCAGAACTGTGAGAAAATAAATTTCTGTTTTTTCAGCCCTAGCGAATTAATAAAAATAGTAGCAGCAGCAATATGTGATGGTAGAATTATAGGAATTAACTGTTTGATTCTATGCATTTTCTAATTTCTATAAATGGTCTACAAATTTTGTCACTAAAATTACTTTAATGCTACACTGCCCTGAGCTGCAGATGAAACTGGTTTGAGATAAAACTAATGAGAAAATAATAAATGAAGAAAGAACAAGCTGGCTAATTATTCCCCTTCTTGACATTGAAGAATCTGAAAAAAAAATATTCACAGATGAAGTTGATTGAACTTTTAAAGTCTTGGTCTAAGAAAAGTATACTGAATGTTTGGTCCTCTGAATATATTGTGATCAGCCAGTCAAGAAAGACTTCATCTCTTACCTGGAAGAGGATCTTCAATGTGCTCTATGGCACAATGCTCCAGGGACTATACATGGGGCTTCCAAACCCTTAATTTGAGGCTCACAGAGCAAATAAACCACATACATTCCTTAGTAGTTACTTGAAAACAAATTCTAGACAAGGACTGCCCCATGCTAAGAATGATGAACGACAGTTCTGGATGCTAACCAGGTAATAGGTTGACACAATCAACCTCTCACATCATTAGCACAATCAATTTGGTCAAACATCTTCTTTCACTCCCTTGAATAAGTGTAATAGACCAAGAATAGCCAGAGATGATTAGATAAAATCTGTTGGACCTGAGAACCTTAATAGACTGGGCCAATCCTCAGAAGGGAGACAACTGGGATCCCCAAAATGCTTAGAGTAGTGTATATGCACATATGTACATACGGAATATTTATAGCACTCTACCTCAGTCTGAAGTTAGAGATAAAAAAATCCTTAGAGATATACCGAGCCTAAAATTTCTCATGCTACAAGCAGCACTTTGGATTCCCTTGATAGGCCTTGTCTTATATCTCAGAGGGAAATACATTTAAGGGATGTTCCAAAATTAATTGCTTATCTTATAATGTTGGGCTAGAAGTTAAAATCCTATCAGCGCTACATCTGGAAAATATAAAGAGATTGATTAACAGTTGGAAAAAGTGGTACTATAAATGAAAAGTAACTCAATCTCACCAGTGAATATTGTTTAATAATTACCCTTTTGATAAATTATTTCCTCTATTCATCATGAACACAGGTACTTGTTTTATAGTGCTTTGGAGTTGATAAAATAGGGAACTGATTTATTTAAGATCCAGATGTAAAGGATTAGATATATACTAAAGTATAATATATTTCTATGATATATATTTTAACTCTCAGACCTTAACCATATGTCTGTATGCTAAGAACTTTTTAAGAAACAAAATTGGATAGGACAGTCCTTGGCCTTAAGGAGAGCTCAGTATGAGAGAAGAATGAGTCACATGTGACACTGAGTTGAATAAGGGGTCTCAAGGCTGTGATAAGAGAATATTATTATGCTCTCCCCACTACCTGTTCTGACTTTCTCTGTAGAACAATTCTTCCTATCCTCTTGGAAGAAATCTGGGACATCTCTCATGACTTCTTTAATGATTGTATTATCCCCAAATAAAGTCCTCAGGTCACTTCTAGAGAAATAAAAGCTTGTTTCAGTATTTTTACCCTATCAAAACTCCAAATTTCCTTTAAATTTAAAGATTCCCCTTCCTCCAGCATGAGCCTCTTCCAGGGTCATGGGCAACTTCTGCATCTCCCTCTCTAGGTCCCTGCCCCTTCTCTCCCACTCACTATCCTGCCTCAGGCTCCCATAAGGCTAGAGCCTAAGGTGAAGATGGGGCCTGGCATGTGCTTAGAGTCAAGAATGGACTTCAGGTAATTTCACTTGTGTTTCCTCAGACCAGGGCAGATGTTTTGTTGACAGTGTCTTCTGTGGGTTGTTTGGAGACCACCCCTGGGAATTGCAAAAGAATCTCCTCTGACATAGGTGATGTGTTTTCTTCTGGGTGTCTGTTTGTATCTCTTCACTCAAACCTCGGGAATTGGATGTTGGAGAAACCACCCTTCCAGGGCAGTCCTTTTGGGAGGAATTTGAAATAGCCCTTAAACTATTTTTCCCAGTCATGGACCACAAAGGGACACTGACCTGTGAAGAGAAGTGCAGGTGGATCCCAATACTTGGTTGACTCTCTTTGCCTCAGGATAATTACCACAGATTCTTGCCTCTGGATCCTTCAGAAATGTTTCATTCTGTCCCCCAAACTATAGGGAATATATATCAAATGTTGATTAAAACCTGATCACTAAGTTTGAGGAAAGGGAAGAAAGCCTTCATGCCACTTCCATGAGGTAGGGAAGATATGTAACACACTAATAACCATTTCCAAAGAAATCCTTTTTTTAGGTTCCATTTTTTTTTACTGAATTTTTAACTCTCACTTATATGACCTGGATATTGCCATGGGATAAAACTTGTCTCTAACCAACTCCTTTGCAAGTTCTGCATAGGCATACAGCACCTCAATGTGGATTTCAGGGTTTGTTGTTTTTTTGTCTCTCAGCAAAAAGTAAGTAACAATCTCATTATGTAATATTAGCAAATATATCATTAGCATAAGTGAATGCTATGATAGAAACATGCAAAAGTTTTATAGCATACAATACCAGTCCATACAAATAAAGTGGGGGATGGTGTAGTAAGTTGCAAGAGAGGAGATTCTAGCAAAGGAAAAGAGGACATACCAGTTTTTCAACCACAGGGTCTATTGGGATCAATTGGGGGGGTATTTGCTACAATACTGGGATTACCCAAAACTTTACATTTTTAATGTAAAGCCACTTAATGCTATAAAGTATTCTTTCCAGGAAAAGTTGAGCCTGAATATAGAGTCTCTACTTCAAGTTTTTATTTATAGGAAGTATAGGTATAGAGGAACAAGTGACACCAACACAAAGAAGCAAACAGGAGAATCTGGAATGGGGAAAATTTGGTGGGACTGACTGATTTTCTGCAACAAGACAATGAGAAAAGGTGGAAGAAGGGACAACTGTACAGGCAAGAGACACAACAATCAAGTGTAACATGTGGACCCTGTAGACAATGCCAAACAATTATTTATTATGTATAACCTAGTAGTGTGGTTAAGTAAGAACACATTCTTTTTCAATTTTTACTTATTTTTTTAAGTTTATTTATTTTGAGAGGGTGAGTGCATGCACCTGTGAGCAGGGGAGGGGCAGAGAGAGAGGGAGAGGGAGAATCCCAAACAGGCTCCGTGCTGTCAGCACGGAACCCAACACAGGGCTCAATCCCATGAACTGTGAGATCATGACCTGAGCCAAAATCAAGAGTCAGTCATTAACCAACTAAGCCACCCAGGCACCCCAATAACATACTCTTTTTATAAAGAATGAAGACTGAAGTACGCAAGGGTAACAACACAATGGCTTAGTTTCATTTTGAAATATTTTAGCAAAGAAAGATAAAAAGGATGGTTGAGCTAATATGGAAAATCTTGATTATTGAATTATTGAATGTGGCTTATGGGTAACTGTGATTCATTATTTTCTCTAATGTTTACAGTGTGTTTTAAAAATTTATTTAAGAAGTTTTTTTAATGTTTATTTCTGAGAGAGGGGAGAGAGCATGAGTGGCAGAGGGGCAGAGAGAGAAGGAGACACAGAATCTGAAGCAGGCTCCAGGCTGTGAGCTGCCAGCACAGAACCCAACATGGTGCTCAAATTCATGAACCGTGAGATCATGACCTGAGCCGAAGCTGGATGCTTAACTGACTGAGCCACTAGACGCCCATAAAATTTATTTTTTAAATTCAAGTATAAATTACAATGTTACATTAGTTTTAGGCGTACAATATCATGATTCAACAATTCTATATATTACTCAGTGTTCATCATGTTAAGTGTGCTCTTAATCCCCTTCACCTATTTCACCCATCCTCTCTCTCACCTCCCCTTTGGTAACCACCAGTTCTCTATATTTGAATCTTTCTGTTTGTCTCTTTTATTCCTTGCTCATTTGTTTTGTTTCTTACATTCAACATGGCATATTCCATTCTAATATGTATATATATACCACTTCTGCTTTATCTATTCATCTGTCAATGGATCCTTCAGTTTCTTCCCTATTTTGGCTATTTTTGCATAAATGCTGCAACAGATATAGGAGTGCATAGATCTTTTGGAATTAGTGTTTTTTGTATTCTTTGGTCAAATACCCCATGGTGGGATTACTACAACATATGGTAATTGTATTTTTACTTTTTTGAAGAACCTCCTACTGTTTTTCACAGTGGCTGCACCAATTTGCACTCCCAGCAACAGTGCATGAAGTGTTCCTTTTTCTTCACATCTTCTCCAATACTTGTGTCTTGTGTTTTGATTTCAGCCATTCTGACAGGTGTATGCTGATATTTCATTGTGGTTTTGATTTACATTTCCCTGATGATGAGTGATGTTGAGCATCTTTGTGTCTGTTAGCCACCTATATGTCTTCTTTGGAGAAATGTCTGTTCATTTTTCTGCCCATTTTAAAATTGGATTGTTTATTTTTTTCATATTGAGTTGTAGATGTTGTTTATATATTTTGGGTGTTAACCCCTTGTTGGATATATCATTTGCAAATATCTTCTACCATTCAGTAGGCCATCTTTCATTTTTGTTGATGGTTTTCTTTGAACTGAATTTATTTATCAGTTCTAGTATTGTGGGGGGGGCTTCTTTAGAGTGTTCTGTATATACTATTGTGTCATCTGGAAATAGTGAAATCTTTACTTATTTCTTACCAATTTGGATGCCTTTTATTTCTTTTTGTTGTCTGGTTGCTTTGGCTAGTACTTCCAGTACTATGTTGATGTGAGAGTGGAATCCTTGTCTTGTTCTTGATCTTAGAAGAAAAACTCTCAGTTTTTCTCCATTGAGTATGGGATGTTAGCTGTTGGTTTGTCAAGTGGCTTTTATTATGTTGAAGTATGTTCCCTCTACACTTACTTTGTTGAGGGTTTTGTATCATGAATGGATTTTATTCTTTGTCATATGCTTTTTTGGCATCTTTTGAAATAATTATGTGGTTTTTATCCTTTCTCTTGTTGACATGATGTATCATGTTGATTTATTTGTGAATATTGAATCACCCTTGCATCCAGGAATAAATCTCACTTGATGTGGTGAATGATTTTTTTAAATGTGTTATTGAATTTGTTTTGCTAGCATTTTGTTGAGGGTTTTGACATCAATGTTCATCAGAGATATTGGCCTGTAGATCTCTTTTTTTTAGTGATATCTTTATCTGGTTTGGTGTCAGGGTAATGCTGGATTCATAGGATGAATTTAGAAGTTTTCCTTTTCTATTTTTCAGAATAGTTGGAGAAGAATAGGGTATTAAATCTTCTTTACATGTTAGGTAGAATTCACCTGTGAAGCCATGTGGTCCTGGACTTTGGTTTGTTGGGAGTTTTTTGATTACTGGTTCAATTTCATTGCTGGTAATCAGTCTGTTCAAGATTTCTATTTCTTTCTGTTTCTGTTTTGGTAGATTATATGGTAGATTCTAGGAATTTATCTATTTCTTCTAGGTTGTCTAATTCATTGGTATATAATTTTTCATAATAGTCTTTAATAATCCTTTTTATTTTTGTGGTGTTGGTTGTCATATCTCACTAGCATATCTGATTTCGGTTTCTTCCCCCACCCCACCCCTTTTTTTCTTGATGAGTCTGGCTAAAGTTTTATCAATTTTGTTGATCTTTCAAAGTACCACTTATTTCATTGATCTGTCTATTGGGGTTTTTTAAAGTTTTTATTTCATTTATTTCTGTTCTAATCTTTATTATTTCCTTCCTTCTACTGTTTTTGGGTTTTGTTCTTTTTCTAGCTCCTTTATGTTTAAGGTTAGGTTGTTTGAGATTTTTCTCGCTTCTTGATATAGCACACATCTATGTGTGTTGCTATAGACTTAACTCCCAGAACAGCCTTTGCTGCCTCCCAAAGATTTTGGACCATTGTGTTTTCATTTTATTTTGTCTCTGTGTACTTTTTTATTTCCTCTTTGATTCATTGACCCATTCATTGTTAAGTAGCATGTATTTGTATTATTTCCAAAAATTTTCTTGTGATTGATTTCTAGTTTTATGGCACTGAGGTCAGAAAAGATGCATGGTATGACTTCAATCTTTTTGGAATTGTTGAGATTTCTTTTATGGCCTAACATGTGAGCTATTCTGGAGAATGTTCCATGTGCACTTGAAAGGAATGTGTATTCTGCTGTTTAAGATATATTGAGTGTTCTCAAAAATCTGTTAAACCCATCTGGTCCATTCAAAGCCACTGTTTTGTTGTTGATTTTCTGTCTGGATGATCTATCCACTGATGCAAGTGGGGTGGTAAAGTTCCCTACTGTTTTTGTATTACTATTGATTAATTCCTTTATGTTTATTAATAGGTGCTTTATGTATTTGAGTCCTTCCATTGTGGGTGCATAAATATTTACAATTGTTATATCTTCTAATTAGAGTATTTATTTTATGATTGTATAGTGTCCTTCGTCTCTTGTTTCAGCCTTTACTTTAAAGTCTATTTTGTGTGATATACATTTATTGCTACCTAAGCTTTTTTTTTTTTTACTTCCATGTGCATGATGTTTTTCCATCCCTTCACTTTAATTTTGCATGTGTCTTTAGGTCTGAAATGAATTACTTGTAGTCAGCATTTAGATGGGTCTTGCTTTTTTATCCATTTCATCACTATGTTTTTTGATTGGAGTGTATAGTCAGTCCATTTACATTCAAAGTAATTACTGATAGGTATGTAGTTATTGCCATTTTGTCACTTATTTAATGGTTGTTTTCTGTAATTCTTCTCTTTCTCTCTTCTCTCATAGTTTTCTGGATTTCTTAATGATAGCCAGGATTCCTCTCTCTCTTTTTTTTTCATATCTCTTACTGGTTTCTGATTTGTGGTTACCATTAGGTTTATTTATATATAACATTTTATATACATAGCAATCTATATTAAGTTTATAGTGGCTTAAATTTGCACCCATTCAAAACACACTAAATTTTTACTTCTTCCCCTCCACCCTCTCATTTTAGGTGTATAGTGTCATACTTTACAGCCTTTTATTTGGTGAATCCCATAACTGATTTTTATAGATATACTTAATTTTAGTGCTTTGTGCTTCCTGTTTTTCTTTTTTTTTTCTTTTTTTTAAAAAAATTTTTTTTTCAACGTTTTTTTTTTTTAATTTATTTTTGGGACAGAGAGAGACAGAGCATGAACGGGGGAGGGGCAGAGAGAGAGGGAGACACAGAATCGGAAACAGGCTCCAGGCTCTGAGCTGTCAGCACAGAGCCCGACGCGGGGCTCGAACTCACGGACCGCGAGATCATGACCTGGCTGAAGTCGGACACTTAACCGACTGCGCCACCCAGGCGCCCCATGTGCTTCCTGTTTTTCTTACTCCTGTTATAGTCTTTCTTTCCACTCATAGAATCCACTTTAATATTTCTTGTAAGCCCAGTTTAGTGGTAAGGAATTCCTTTAACTTTTTTTTTTTTTTTGTCTGGGAAACTCTTTATCTCTCCTTCTATTCTGAATGATAGCCTTCCTGGATAGAGTATTCTTGGTTGCAGGTTTTTTTCCTTGCAGCACACTGAATATATCATGCCACTCCCTTCTGGCCTGCCAAGTTTCTGCTGAAAAATCAGCTGATAGCCTTGTGAGGTTTCCTTTGAATGTAACTGTTTCCTCTTGCTTCTTATAAAGTTCTCTCTTGGGGTGCCTGGGTGGCGCAGTCAGTTAAGCGTCCGACTTCAGCCAGGTCACGATCTCGCGGTTCGCGAGTTCGAGCCCCGCGTCGGGCTCTGGGCTGATGGCTCAGAGCCTGGAGCCTGTTTCTGATTCTGTGTCTCCCTCTCTCTCTGCCCCTCCCCCGTTCATGCTCTGTCTCTCTCCCAAAAATAAATAAACATTGAAAAAAAAATTTAAAATTCTCTCTTTATCACCACTTTTTGCCATTTTTACTATGTGTCTTGTGTAGACCTCTTTGGATTAATTTTTGTGGGGGACTCTCTGTGCCTCCTGGATCTAGATATCTGTTTCTTTTCCCAGATTAGGGCAGTTTTCAACTATTATATCTTGATTTTCTGCCCTCTATTCTCTCTCTCCTTCTGAGATCCCTGTAATGTAATGGTTATTACACTTGATAGTGTCGCAGAGTTCCCCTTAATCTAGTCTCATTTTTAATTATTATCTTTTCTTTCTTCTGTTCACCTTGATTGCTTTCCATTACTCTCTCCTCCAGGTCATTGATCCATTCTTGTGTTTCTTCTAGTCTATTATTTATTCCCTCTAGTATATTTTTCACTTTAGTAATTGAGTTCTTCATCTCTAATTCACTCTTTTTTTATGTTCTCTTTCTTTGTTGAAGTCCTTAGTGAGATCTTCCATTCGTTTCTCAAGTCCAGTGAGTATTTTATGACCATTACTTTAGATTCTCTATCAGGCATATTGCTTATCTCCATTTCCTTTATCATCTTGCTGTGATTTTTGTCCTGTTCTTTCATTTGGGGCATGTTTCTCTGTCTCCTCATTTTTTTCTAATTCTCTGTGTCTGTTTCTCTATTAGGAAAGTCAGCTACAGCTATGTCTTCTCTTGAAAGTAGTGGTCTTATGAAGAAGTCTTGTAGTGCCTTTGCAGTGCAATGTCCCCTGTTCATTAGAACCTGGTGCTTCAGGGGTATCCCTTATGCATTTTGCATATACCCTATTGTGACTGGGCCATGTTTGCCTTCAGGTAGTTGTCTGCAATCATTCTCTTTACCTGTTGTAAGCAGGAGTTGCTCCTTGTGTTGTTAATGGGCCCATCTGGGGCCACCTTGGGCTTGAGTTGGATCAGACCAGGTGTTTGTCAGAGCTGTGGTCTCACTAAAATGCAGGTTGTTATCCCTGTTTTGTCCCCTGACAGGCTTTTGTTGGTGGGTAGGGTCTGCAGTCAGACTAGATGCCTGCCCCTAGCCCAGTGCTGTGGCCTCAATGGAAGTGATTTTGTGTCATTTCTTACCCTCTCCCCAGGGCAAGAGTCATTGTGAAGGGTTATGGCCACTGTTGGGGCTTCTTGCACCTGCCATGCTTGTGACACAGCTTTGGATGTTCTCCTGGTAAGGGTGGGTTGGATTGGGTGGATCTACAGAAGGGCATGGGTGTGGGGTGCACTGTTAGCAAGCTAGGTGGAGAGTTTTTACTTTGGTTCCCAAAGGTGTCCATGTATCTAGGCTGTGGGGTGGGAGAGAAATGGTGCCTGCTAGCTCTTTTGTTCCTGGAGCAGTCTCCTAAAGATCCCTGCCACACCTGCAGACATTCTGAGATCAGAAAATAAATCTCTTTTCCGTTTACTCCAGGCATTTTTCAAACTGTTGCTTCTGTGCTGTATCTCCATAGAGCTGTTTGTTATGCACTCTCTTGAAGGGAGGGGATGCAGTTTCTTATTGCTCTCCAGTTCTTCCAGTGCCGAGTCACTTAATTTTAAATTTCCAGGTGTTAAGCCCCACTAATTATAAAAACTCATAATGTTAAGCCCCTTTAGTTTTCAAAGCCAAATGTTATGGAGATTTGTTTTCTCAGTACAAGTCCTTTATGCTTCAGGTGCCTAGTGTGCAATCTGCTCCTCTTCCTTCTCTATGTTTGTGGTGTCCCTCACCCCTGTGGACAGTCTCATGGATCATTTTGGTTCTCCACTGTGTCTCTGCCCTTCCTACATGTTTGATGTGGACTCTTCTTTATAATTAACTGGAGAGTCTGTTCTGCCAGTCTTCAGGTTGTTTTCTGGGCTATTTACATTGATGTGGCTGTTATCTCGGTGTATCCATGAAATGAGTTGAGCTTAGAATCCACCTACTCTGTCATCTTCACCAGAAGTCCTGTAAAATGTTTTATAACTTTTTTCAAAGTTTATTTCCTGTGATTCTCTACTCAGTAGGATGATTTCCTCCTCATGATACTCCAGGAACCCTGACTCTTCATTTTGTGGTTCTGTGCTATTAGGCTTCTGAGTTCTCTGAGTAAAGGTGGGCAGGGGAAAGAGACAGTGAAATTTACATATTTCCACTAATATCCCCATAGCAAAAACTTGTCATATGGCTTCATCAGGATACTAAGTAGTCCCCAGATGAACAGCTACTTCCAACCTCTACTCTGTACTATGAAAATGGAGCAAAGATTCTCAGTGGATGCCTTATTATCTCTGATTCATGCTGATTCCTGGTCTCCAACAACAAAGCTTCTGATTTAGCATGTGCAGTAAGCCTCAATAATCTGCTTCAAGTCCTACAGGTGCTTCTGATACAAGGTACATGGTATCTTCCATTTATTCTCCCAACACATGCTCTGCCCTTCCCCACCCTGTGCCATGCATGGCTGGCCAACATAAATGGCATCAAGAGGCTCCCTTGCCCTATGGCTTCCAGTGGGGTTCAGCCAAAGGTGAGCACTCATGGAGATTGAAAGGAAGGAGAGAAGGAGACTTAGGAGAAGAAATTTTGTTTTTAACCCCCTCTGTGGAATTGCCATCCTGTGGTTATTGCTTCCCTCATCCAAGAGTCATAGCTCATTCAGCCTGCTCTCTCTATAGCCTTCTGTCTTCAGGTCCTAAGAGTTCCCTCCCCTCACACCTTCCAGCCTAGGAACAATACCAGTGGCCCACCAGAATACTACTCTATGTGTGTGGCTTCTCTACAACTTCCCACACCCTAAGAAGTAGTACTTTTACTAAATTCTCCTCAAATTCCCATCTGCTTCCCCTGGAATCGTGGCTAATACATGGAGGGCCCATGGACAACATTGAGAAACATCAGGTTAATGCAGGACATGTCACAACCCCTGGGGAACCTAAATGAAACATTTGAACTACAAGATGCTTAATGCAGCTAAAGCAAATGTGAGGACTGAAAGTTGAGAATAATGGAGTGGGTAGGATCCACACTATGAAGGGCATTTCTTCCATGCTAGAACTTCTGATAATAGCAGTTAATTTAATCAGGAGGTTTTGTAGTAACTAAGGTAAGAAATTAGTTTCAACTAAAAGACAGTACATAATAAGACCAGAGAAGATAATCAAGTTTGTTATTAGAACATATCCACAGTGTTACTAAAGCTGTACTTGTGGACAAATTAATCCATAAGCATAGAAAAAAAATGCCTCTGGAGAGAAAAACAGAAGAGGTAGATAAAGGAAGATTCTGGTTTTAGGGAAAGAATAAGAATAAATGAACTGCCAGGACCATAATGTCCCTTTTACCATATATCTAACCTCTACATTAATTCACTTACCACCAACAAGTTTTGCTCAAACTTTGAAGGTCCTTTTCGTCCCTCATGGGAAGAAGATTGTCCATTATAGGGCTATTTGTTATAGCAAAGAAAATGGAATTTTCTGTACAGTCAGCTTTGCCAGCCACATTTGTTATGTGAAATGAGAAATATCCAAAACTAAAAAGACTAAATAAAAATTATAATTAGAAGAAGTATTAACTAAGCAGTATTAATGATTTAATATTGCAGAGGCCCAATGCTATAGAGACCTCTTATAGTGTATTCCTAAAGATAATATATATGCAAAACTGGAAAAGATTCAAGGCAGAAATTTTATGTCTCTCCTTTCTCTCATTCTCAGCCTAGGAGCTGATATTACTGCCTCAAAGTAAAATAACTTTTTTTTTACACATTTGCATATTATTTTTAACCATTTGCTTTAGGTTATTTTTTGCTCTTTCCTACTTTCTGCCTGGGGTATCTTATAATTTTTTAAACAGAATTCAAGGAGCTGATATATGAATTTTAGGTAATATTTTACCATCAATTTTGACCCTACTTATAGGGTATTAGGGAATATTCTGACATCTTTCATTAATGTACTTTGGGTTTTTTTGTGGTAGGGGAAGCAAAAGCCTGTTCACCTCCTTCTCTTTGTGTTATGAGTATTATGAGTTTAGTAACCTTTCCTAGTTTCTTTGACTCTAAACATTAAAGAAGTTCTTGTCTCCTTCCCCTAAGTTATTTCAGCTTGAACTGGGGAGAGAGATCATGTTACCAGCATCATTTTTCATTGGAACAATGCTTAGTACAGTTAAAAATATGTTACACTTTTTATTTGAACAGATCTTCCAAATCTTTAATTTGGCCATGGTATGTGGCCAAATGAAAGTATGCTTTCAAAATTCAGGCCATGTTCCAAGATGAAACTTAATTGGAGTTAGAATAAAAATTCAAATCATGTACCAGGTATGTCCCCTGCTATTGGACATGTCAGTCAGTGCCTGCTCTACTTACAGCCCACACTGGATAGGCAGCTCTTGGTGATCATGCTTGGTATCACATGACCAGCTGACTACAAAAAAGATGAACATCCAATGGAAGGGTCATTAACACAAAACCTGGTTATTGATACAGCTCATCTTTTCATTCCAGGCCATGTTATAGGCCAAGTTCTCTCTTGGGAATTTGAGCTAGGAATTATTACCAAAATAAGGGGATAAACTGAAGTTACAGCAGCTGAAAGACCATGAGGTAGAATTTACTCTTATCTATCTTACAAACCTATCACCTGAGATAATTATAGCAGCCAGAAAAGCCAAAGGAAAACACCATTCTTAAAAGCAAAAGTTTTTAGAAGATGCCTTCTACTCCAGCCTTGCCCACTAACAAAAATCACAAAGTGAAATTAGCTTCAGTTAATTACTTTATATCGCCTCATCCAACCACCTGCCACCCAAAAGTGCCCTGTAATTTAAGGATTCCTTCTATTGTATACTTATCCTGCATTTCGAGTGCAGATTTGGAAATATGTGTATAAAACCACATTTAAATGGAAAATTAATGAGAAAATATATAATTACTAAACATGGCTTCTGGTCAACTCAGGAGAATCACTGTTCTCAAAGCATTCCCATCATTCCAGACAAAAGCAAATAAATATTTGAGATCACTTAGGAAAAAAACTGCAAATGCTCATAAATTCACATACTCTTTTTTTCAAAGCCTAGATCACGGACCACTGTGCAGTTTGAGTTCCCTGGGATGCAGACTCTAAAGTGAGTTAACATCCAGGATGTTAGGAAGCACCTTTGTGATCTAGAAGTATGGAAGGGGGTAGGGAGCAAAATTGAGAGGAAGAAGAAGTCTAACTGTGATACAGGCTCAGCAACAGCTTCAGCTGGACCCACAGGGAAGTTCTGGAGCAATAATGTACGTTAGTGATGTTCTTAGTTGGTCTCAGATAGTTAGGCCTGTATACTCCCTCACAGATCAATCATTGGATGTGAGCCATGCTGGGAAAGGACATGACCTTATGCTAGATGGCTCTCTGCAGCTGAGATAATCGTTGAAGTTCCCAGTAGCTAAAGACTGCCTCATAAGGTAACCAATTATATCCCTGAGTTCCTAGGACTGTCCTGATTTTAGCACTGAAAAGTCCCAGGCAAGCCATGATAGTTGGTCACCCTTTTGTCTTCCAACAACACTTCAGCCCCTGAGACAACAAATTTTTGTCAACACCTTCACCAATTCTAGGGACCTCAAGCTGGAGTCCAGTACCTGTAAAAGTTCATAAAAGATAGAAAAGTAACTGCTGTGTTTGGATGATTATACCAACTGGACTTGCTTAGAACCAGGGAATGACCATAATATCTTCTCTTCTACCTCCCAAAGAATGGCGGACACATAAATCCAGATAATTTTGGAAAGGACTCACTGAACCAAGGAAATGACACGATGCCAAAGTCTGTCAAGTTACTCTGCATGTACCTTCCCCATGATGAAGTCTCCTCTACAGTATAATTCTTGTTCTCTGCTGAGCACAGCATATCCCTTTAAAACCAGGCAGCCTGACAAATAGCAAATATGCCTGGAAACAATTAGTCTATGTCGAAATCTAGAATAAACAGAGAGGACAAGCTTTCTAGTTAAAACTTGCCACATGCCACAGGATGGTGATATTTCAGAGACTAGTGACGTCCCTCACCAAATTTAAGTTTACACTATTTTTTTTTTAGTTTGTTTACTTATTTTGAGAGAGAGAGAAAGAGAGAGCATGAACAGGGGAGGGGTAGAAAGAGAGGGAGAGAGAATCCCAAGCAGGCTCTGTGCTGCCAGTGAGAAGCCTGATGCAGGGCTTGATCCTAGGAACAGTGAGATCATGACCTGAGCTGAAATCAAAAGTCAAACACTTTGGGTACCTGGATGGCTCAGTTGGTTAAGTGTCTGACTTTGGCCCAGGTCAAGATCTTGTGGTTCACGAATTCAAGCCCAGCATAGGGCTCTGTTCAGACAGCTCAGAGCCTGGAGCCTTATTTGGACTCTGTGTCTCCCTCTCTCTCTGCCCCTCCCCCACTGTTCTCGTTCTCTCTCTCTCTCTCTTTCTCTCTCAAAAATAAATAAAACATTTTTTTAAAAGTCAAACACTCAATTGACTGAGCCACACAGGCACCCCAAGTTTACACTATTAATGTTGAAGTTGTAACAGTGACCAGTAGAAAAGAACATGAAACAAAAACTAAAGGAACCATTTGATTAATTGAGTGAAATGTCAGGATAACAGCCTTGGCCATGGAGTTGGAAATATAGGACAGTGTCACTTCCCTTCCCATTTGAGCTTCCTGGTCTGACCCTTGCACTTCAGCCTCCATCCAGATCTTCATACCTCAACCAAAAAAAAAAAAAAAACAAAAACAAAACAAAACAAAAAAACAAACCTCTGCTTTATTCAGTGTATCCTTCTAGTAGATTGTCTACAAGACCAGATCTTAGAAACTGAAGGAAGCAATGTTCATTTACTGGTAAATAGCTAAGTGGCATCTGTGGCAGAGTTTAAAATAAAAGTAATGCACCTCCAGGTAAACTAGCAAACCCAGTTGCTCAAAGTAAACACTTCATTGATGGTACTTTAGGTTCAAACTGACTAAGGTACCAGTAAAAGAAATCTTGTATAACCATGAGAGGAAGCCATTTTCAATGAACACTTGGGAAATGAACACTTAAAGAACATTTATGTTATCTATTTTGGGAACTAAGTGCAAAAAATGAGCACATTTGCTACATCTGTCTTCTCAATTTTAAGATGATACATATCCAAATAAAATCCTGTTGATATACTGTGAGTACAACTCAAAAGCATACTTACACCTGCAAGGATGAATTTGCAACTTTCATTAGGTTGGTATGTTTTCATTGTTATTTTTATTTTTGTCCATAGCCTTTCTTTTTCAAATATGTGGCTTAAATGTCTACTTTAATTCTAGGACATAAATCCTTTTTAATGAATGTTACCCTACTGCTCATTCTAACTATATAAATAACTTATTAAAATCACTGCAGTGAAAAATGAGGCTTCCCATAACTTGAATCATTTTTCCATTTCCAGGTGGAAAATGTGTCATAATTCAATGAATTTGTGTAGCAATCATTGCTTTTAAAAAAAGAAAACTAAGCTTTGACATTACAGTTACGCAGAAAAAAATAGAATTGAAAATCTTTCAAATTTGCATTTGGTCATATTATGAGATAAAATGAAAGACTATTGAAAACCTATTTTCTGACAAGGAAAGTAGAGAACAATCTTGTCTGATGGCAGAACTTTTATTCATTGAGTTTAAGAGTGCGTAAAAATGGAATTTTCTAAAAAGTGAATTTTACTGATTGATATCAGATGATTATATATTAGAAATTTTTTTTCTTTTTTATATGGTAAAATACACATAACATAAAATTTGCCATCATAACCATTTATAAGCATGCAGTTCAGTGGTATTAAATATGTTCACACTGTTTGTCAGTGATCACCACCATCTATCCCATAACTCTTTTGATTTTGTAAAACTGAAACTCTACCTATTAAATAAACCCTCGTTATCCCCTGCCAAGCCCTGGCAACCACTATTTTACTATCTGCCTTTATGATTTTGATTGTTCTAAGTACCTCATATAAATGGATATAAGTGGAATATATAGTATTTGGTTTCTTGTGATGAGCAAACTTCACTTAACATAAAGTCCTCAAGGTTCATCAGTGTTGTAGCATATTGCAAAATTTCCTTGACTTTTTTTTGTGCCAGTGTATTTAATTTACATATATTATATATAATACACAAATACTGTTTCTCACAGAACTGATGACTACTAGTATTACATGTCTTTTTCACTTCAGTCTTTAGTTTTCCTGAAGTTTCTAGTTTCCCTATTTTCTTTTTTTTTGTAACTTGTTTTATTTTTTTTAATTTATATCCATATTAGTTAGCATATAGTACAACAATGATTTTAGGAGTAGATTCCTTAGCGCTCCTTACCCATATAGCCCATCCCCCCTCCCACAACCCCTCCAGTAACCCTCAGTTTGTTCTCCATATTTATGAGTCTCTTATGTTTTGTCCCCCTCCCTGTTTTGATATTATTTTTGTTTCCCTTCCTTTATGTTCATCTGTTTTGTCTCTTAAGTCCTCATATGAGTGAAGTCATGTGATTGTCTTTCTCTGACTAATTTCACTTAGCATAATACCCTCCAGTTCCATCCGCGTAGTTGCAAATGGCAAGATTTTATTCTTTTTGGTTGCCGAGCAATACTCCATTGTATATATATACCACATCTTCTTTATTCATTCATCCATCAATGAATATTTGGGCTCTTTCCATACTTTGGCAATTGTTGATAGTGCTGCTATAAACATGGGGTTGCATGTGCCCCTTGAAAACAGCACAACTGTATCCCTTGGGTAAATACCTAGTAGTGCAATTGCTGGGTCGTAGGGTAGTTCTATTTTTAGTTTTTAAGGAACCTCCATACTGTTTTCCAGAGTGGTTGCACCAGCTTGCATTCCCACCAACAATGCAAAAGAGATCCTCTTTCTCTGCATCCTTGCCAGCATCTGTTGTTGCCTGAGTTGTTAATGTTAGCCATTCTGACAGGTGTGAGGTGATCTCATTGTGGTTTTGATTTGTATTTCCCTGATGATGAGTGATGTTGAGCATTTTTTCATGTGTTGGTTGGCTATCTGGATGTCTTCTTTGGAGAAGTGTCTATTCATATCCTTTTCCCATTTATTCACTGGATTATTTGTTTTTTGGGTGTTGAGTTTAATAAGTTCTTTATAGATTTTTGGTACTAACCCTTTATCTGATATGTCACTTGCAAATATCTTATCCCATTCTGTTGGTTGCCTTTTAGTTTTGCTGATTGTTTCCTTCACTGTGCAGAAGTTTTTTAAGGCTTAATAATATTTCATTTAATGTATATACCACATTTTGCTTATCTATTTACCTATCAATAAACACTTGGGTTATTTCATGCTCTAGCTGTGGTGAATAATGCTGCTATGAACATGGGAATACAAATATCTCTGTGAGATACTGCTTTTTTTGTTTGTTTATTTATTTTTGAGAAAGGAGAGAGAGAACACACAAAGCGGCAGAGAGAGAAAGAATCCCAAGCAGGGTTCATGCTGTCGGTGCAGAGCCCAATGTGGGGCTCAATCCCACAAACTGTGAGATAATGACCTGAGCTGAAATCAAGAGTCAGATGCTCAACTGACAGAGCCACCCAACTGACAGGAGCCCCTGAGATGCTACTTTCAATTGTTTGCAGTATACATGCCCAGAAGCAGAATTACTAAATTATATGACAATTCTACTTTTAATGTTTTGAGGAACTGCCATATGATTTTCTATAGTGACAGTGCCATTTTATATTCTTAGCAAGAGTGTACAAGTGTTCCAGTTTCTCCACATCCTCAGCAGTATTTTTTTTTCAACGTTTTTTTAATTTTTTAATTTTTTTATTTTTTTATTTTTTGGGACAGAGAGAGACAGAGCATGAGTGGGGGAGGGGCAGAGAGAGAGGGAGACACAGAATCGGAAACAGGCTCCAGGCTCTGAGCCATCAGCCCAGAGCCTGCCGCGGGGCTCGAACTCATGGACCGCGAGATCGTGACCTGGCTGAAGTCGGACGCTTAACCGACTGCGCCACCCAGGCGCCCCAGTATTGTTTATTTTTAAACTTCTATTATTATTTTGAAAGATGTTACTTTTAAGTAATCTCTACTCCTAACATGGGGCTTGAACTCATGACCCCAAGATCAAGAGTCACACGCTGTACTAATTGAGCCAACAATGCTCTTCAGTACGATTTCTATCTTAAATAGTAGCCATACTAATGAATGAATATAATTCTTAAATGTAGGGATTCATTTAAAAGAAAACATAGAAAACAAAAATAATGAAAAAAAATCAATACCACGTTTGGACAATATAGATGAGAAAATATAATCATAAAAATTATTCAGTCAAAAATCCTCAGATCAGTTTTATTGCACAGTTGTCAAAGTGATATGTAAAATCAATGAAGAAATATTTATAGCATACAGACAGTTGTTTCTGTTTCTTTAAAACAAAACAAAACAAAAAAAGCTGGAAGCATCACAATTCTGGACTTCAAGCTATATTACAAAGCTGATTGATGATTGATGATTACATCAATACAGTATGGTATTGGCACAAAAACAGACACATAGATCAATAGAATAGAAGAGAACCCAGAAATTAACCCACAACTATATGGTTAACTCATGTTCAACAAAGTAGGAAAAAATATCCAATGGAAAAAAACCCATCTCTTCAGCAAATGGTGTTAGGAAACCTAGGCAGTGACATGCAGAAGAATAACCCAGGACCACTTTTTTTTTACACCATACTCAAAATAGATGGAAGACCTACAGGTAAGACAGGAAACCATTAAAATCCTAGAGGACAACACAGGCAGCAACCTCTTTGACCTCAGCGTTAGCAACTTCTTACTAGACGTGTCTCCAGAGGCAAGGGAGACAAAAACAAAAATGAACTACTGAGACCTCATCAAGATAAAAAAAACTTCTGCACAACAAAAGAAACCATCAACAAAGCTAAAAGGAAAATGACAGAATGGGAGAAGGTATTTGCAAATGACATATCAGATAAAGGGCTAGTATCCAAAATCTATAAAGAACTATTCAAACTCAACACCCAAAAAACAAATAATCCACTGAAGAAATGGGCAAAAAACATGAATAGACACTTTTCCAAAGAAAATATCCAGATAGCTAACAGACACATGAAAAGATGCTCAACATCGCTCATCATGAGGCAAATACAAATAAAAACCAAAATGAGATATCACCTCACACTTCTCAGAATGGCTAAAATGAACAACTCAGACAACAACTGATGTTGATGAGGATGCGGAGAAAGGGAAATGCTTTTACACTGTTGGTGGGATGCAAACTGGTGTAGCCACTCTGTAAAAACAGTTTGGAGGTTCCTCAAAAAACTAAAAACAGAGCTACCTATGAGTCAGCAATTGCACCACTAGGTCTTTATCCAAAGGATACAAAAATGCTGATTTGAAGGGGCACATGCACCCCAATGTTTATAGCAGCACTATCAATAATAGCTAAATTATGGAAAGAGCCCAAATGTCCATCAATATTTTAATAATACTCAGCGATCAAAAAGAATGAAATCTTGCCATTTGCAACAACGTGGATGGAACTACAATGTATCATGCTAAGCAAAACCAGTCAGTTGGAGAAAGATAAATATCATATGATTTCACACACAAAAAAAAATAATCTAGTTAAAAGAAGGGGACAAGACATGAATAGACATTTTTTCAAAGAAAATATACAGATGGCTAACAGACACATGGAAAGATGCTCGAGTCATGTGTTTTGTTTTTTAAATTGTCATCCAAGTTAGTTGGCGTATAGTGCAACAATGATTTCAGGAGTAGATTCCTTAATGTCCCTTACCCATTTAACCCATTCCACCTCCCACAACCCCTCCAGTAACCCTCTGTTTGTTCTCCATATTTAAGAGTCTCTTATGTTTTGTCCCCTTCCCTGTTTTATGTTATTTTTGCTTCCCTTCCCTTGTGTTCATCTGTTCTGTGTTTTAAAGTCCTCATATGAATGAAGTTATATGATATTTATCTTTCTCTGATTAATTTCACTTAGCATAATACCCTCTAGTTCCATCCACGTAGTTGCAAATGGCAAGATTTCATTCTTTTTGATTGTCGAGTAATACCCCATTGTGTGTGTGTGTGTGTGTGTGTGTGTGTGTGTGTGTGTGTGTACCTCACATCTTCTTTATCAATTCATCCATTGATGGACATTTGGGCTCTTTCCATACTTTTGCTATTGTTGATAGTGTCAAGTCATGTGTTTTTATCCATTCACCATTCCCTGTCTTCTGATTAGAAAGTTTAATCCATTTACATTTAAAGTGATTATATAGAAGGAGTAATTTTATCTGCACCTCTGTGATCAGAAGCAGCAATCAGAAGTCAGAGCACAGCTTCCTAATATTTGGAAGACAAGATCCCCTTTGCTTATCCTAGCTCCTACAAGCTGTGTACTAGACAAAATCTCCTTTGCTTATCTTGGCTCCTACATAGCTGTCTACCATGTGGCTGAGGGCAGGGGGTGGGCAGCAGCTACTGTACTAAGAGCTGAAATTGAACATAATTAATCACAATTTACTTTTCAAGTCTTCCCCTGGAAGTTGCAAACTTTCAACAGACTCCAGAGTTCCAAAAATAGTTACATCAAACAGATTCTGTCAGTGCAATTGTTGTCTAGGTGGGGAGACAGATTCCTGATTCTTCCTACTCTGCTATGTTCTTAGAATTCTTTCTCCTGGGTAAAGTTATTTTTAATTAAAATATTTTCCCTTTCCATTCATATAGAAGTAATTCTTCACTTGGCACTAAGCGAAAATAATGTAAAACTTGTCAGACATGCAACAGAGTCTAAGCAAGTTGAGCAGCCCAATGTATACACACGAAGTAAACATAGCTCACTATAATCATATCAAGTCACAATCCATTTCTTGTTACCAATAAGATTGCTGTTAAGTTACAAAGCACAGAGAAAGCTGAGTGGACCTCTGATTTAAAGCAGCATGGACATCCAAACAACTCATTTGGCTGGAATCAATTACCTAGATTGTAATTCCAAGAAAAGACAATGGAGAAAATAAAAGTGGGAGTAATCTGAGCATGCAATTGTTTTCTCTCTGCCATTTAAATTTTGTTGCTTAATAGGTATTTGATAATGAAATCTGAACAACTTATAGAAACAAATGTTTATGCAATGTAAGTTTATATCTCCTTAATTAGCAAATAAGAACATCTATCTGTGTGGTAGACATTGGGGATACAGAAAAAAATAAGACAGTTTCAGACCTCAAGGAACTAACAGGGGAAGTAAACATATGAGCAGAACCCAAAAGAAGGGTATCTAGAAGTGAGGATGGGGTTATAGAGACGATCTTATCAGGAAAGTATTGTTTTCTAAAACCAATAACACTTTATTAGTGTAAAAATACGTCAAATATTCCTAAATTAAGGGACCGGAAAAGGAGTAGGTTTTTAGTCAGAGGAAATGCATATTAGGGAAAAGAGAAGGTCCTTTGGTGTAGCAGGAGCAAATAATACGAATGGAAGTATGACTAGAAGTGATGTTGAATAAATTGCTGAGCTCAGACCCCAAAGGCCTTGTAGGGATACTATTGAGCTTGGACAAGATCCTATAGACATGGATGAGATAGGCTGTGGTTCATGGGCAACTAAAGGCAGGCTAGGTATTTTTTACCGTCTCTCTCCTATCTAAGAATGATCCTCAAATAGAGGAGGGCGTAATCCTGTTCAAAATTATTGTTAAAGTTATTAAGCAAGAATAAATGACTGGAGGTTTTAATTATTTATCTTATTACTTATAACATCATATAGTTGCTTACCATAAACTGTGTGTGTATTTGAAGTGAGACTTTTGTAGTTGGTGGAAAGCATTAAAGGGATTTCGTGGGGGGAAAGAAGTGGTAAAATTGGAGTAGTTCTGTATTAGCTTCCATGCTCGGTCTTATAAATCATCCCAGGATAATTCTGAGCAAGGTGGTCAGGCGTCTCTCCTTCTAACTCCAAACAGGGGTGACAACTCTGAGCAACCTTATCCTACTTCCCACTCTAGCAGGGCTGACTTTCCTTGCTCTTAATTTTCTCTTTCCCTGTCTCTCCCAGGAGCATTTAGGTTTTTCATCTACTTGCACTTTGACAAGAGAATGAAAGGTTCCATTCTTAATAAACCCACTAGGCAATCGTAGTAGCCTCCACTTTGAAAAGGACAACCCCTTACCTCAAACAAGACATCTCTGATTTTAGGAATCAGTCACCAAGGCTACCTACTCAGGGAATAGTATGCTGTAGAAGTGGGGTTGGCATAGTGGGGACAGGCTGTCTTTCCTTGGGACCTCAAAAATCATCAGAGATAATCCTTGCTAGTGTAAGCCTCCAGACTTGGAGCTGTTGAATGTTCATGTGCTCGGATAGTTTCTCTTCCTCTTGTAGATTCAAGGCCTGTTGGCCATCTCTGTGCATGAGTAGCAGGCTTTGTGCCAATAAAATGCTGAAGAGTGCTCTTTAGGCATTTACACATGCCAGATGATGTGCTTTCATGCATGGTGAACAATTGATCTGATAAAATGTCTTCTTGAAGCATGGGGGGGGCATGATTGGATTAAGCAGTGCATGGACAGGAAATGTGGAGGCAGTGGCTGTATAGAATGAGATAAATGACACACACTAAAAGCTCTGATAAAAATATCCTCATGGGAATGGGCATTTGATCATACATTTCTCTTCTTTGCTATTCAAAACTGTAGGGTGACAGATGGTGGGGCTAAACTATATTTAGAATCCAGATCTTTAAAGATGATATGCACTAAATTGAAATGGAATGGCAGATGATTGACATTTTTTAAAAACTTCTAATTTTCATGTCACTGAATTTTAAAGAACAAACTTTTTCCCCCAAGTTTTATCTATTTACAGTGAGGATAACACACAGCTACCTGGGATCCCAGATCCATAAAAAGCTCACTGCTTTATGTGCCATATTTTGGACTCTAGATGGGAAAAGCCTTGAAATTCTGATGTGTTATGACATTTGGGGATTTTTGAACTCCATTTCTAAGTTACACAATGTAACACTATTAAGAATCATCCATCAAACTAAAGGTACCCTAGGGACCACCAACTAAGGAATGAATTATCTCTTAACCACTTTTTTTTAACCCAACATTTTAATTTTTTTAACCCAACAATGTTCCAAATAGTACCAGTTATCACAGGACTCAAAAAAAAAATAAACTAGAGGAAACTGATGACAAGCTTTTCTTTTATTTGGCAACAAACAGGCTTCAGACCATTTATAAGCAAGGTTGTCTTCTAATGGATTAAGTACAGCAGTTTTGAAGAGAGATGCAAAGATGATTATATTGGTTAGGTTACCACTTCATCCTGGTCTGCCTGTTCCTGTGTGATTCTAATAACTAATCTAATTCCAGATAAGTACATGAAATCTCCTTTGTGTGTGTGCCAGACTCAGTTTATGCATCTTTCCAGATTTGCTCAGCTTCACTCTCAACCTTGTTCAATGGCCACTGCCATGATAGCCTCAACTCCAAATGCCACCACTTGTCTCATCCTCTCCTGGACACATCCTCTTCCATGGAGCTATCATAGCCACAGCTATAGCAGCTCCACTGCAAGGTTTGATTTAAGCAGGCCCCATGGAATATCTGGGTTATGCAGCAAGTTCCTGGTGTGGCCAAGTAACATAACCCACATGTGGATGTGGGTGTTATTGTTCCATAGGAAAATTTTTACTGGAGAGAGAGAGAGAGAGAGAGAGAGAGAGAGAGAGAGAGAGGAAAACCAAGAAACAAGACTCTTAACTATAGAGCAAACTGATGCTTACCAGAGGGGAAGTGAGTGGGGAGATCTGTTAAATAGGTGATGGGTATTAAGGAGGGCACTTGTGAGCACTGGGTGTTACATGTAAGTGTTGAATCACTAAATTCTACACCTGAAATTAATATTACACTGTTAACTAACTTGTTTTTAAATAAAAATTTAATTTAAAAAATATAGAAGGTGAAAGGGAGCTAACAAATTCAACATCCTTTCTCCTGATCACCTACCAGAGGTTTCCAAGACCCATTGGCACCCTTCATATGGACTTTTCAGAGATGTCCCTTGTGTCCAAGCAAAACCCTGTGTGTTTTTATGAAGTTATAGTTTGCTTGGTAATGTATCGCCTTGTGTTTCTTTTACTATTTCCCTGCTTCACTTCCCTTTCTTTCTTACTGCCCTAGGATTGCACACTCTAACCACATGTTTGTATGTAAGCTTTGCCTCAGATTCTGTTTTCTAGGGCATTTATACTTTCTGTGTTCACCTTAAGTTTGAACTAAATACAAGTTATTTATTAATTTATTTTGGCCATCAACTTTTTAACACTGGATTTCTTCAAGATGGGAATGGAGAGAATACCCAGTGCATGGTATTAGGGAAGGGATAGTTCAAGTCCTTTGGGTACTTAGACCTTGGTTAAAGCCATTGCACCACCAAAAGTACTACTTTTCAAATCCTAATTGTGGTAGCTTGAGAGAAAACAATCATAGTGTTCTTTTTCAGTGTGTAATAGGGTCCTTCTCTTTGAGATATAGTTGCTATTGGTTTCCTCCTGCAAACTAAGAATAGAAACCTCAATTAGGGAAACCCTTTGGGAATTTGATAAATTTGAATGGAAGAAAGTATAACCTTCTCTGCCCTTCTTTCACAAATGTTTGCACTTAATCAACAGATACAGTTTCAATTTCAATACAGGAAATACCAGTAGATACAATCCACATTAAAAAAAAGTTATTTGGAGTCCTCAATAATTTGTATGAATGTAAGGGAATCCTGAGACCAACAAGGTAATAGATATCTTCAGAGCCCAGCATAAACCAGAACAACAAAAAAAAAATCCAGTAGCAGAGACTTCTGGTGCCTGTGTCATAAACCCTTAGTGCATCCTAGTTAACCACTGTTTTATGGTGCTTTGCAATTTGCAAATAGTTAGTAAAGAGGCATATATGTAGAGTTGCTATACATCACTATACTTGTATATAATTGTTTTTCTTATAAAATTAAAGAAATTGTTACATTGGGAGCTTAGCACTTTGACATTTGTATTTCTAACCTCCTCTACTGTAAGACTTTGGTGTTTTTGATGCTGTTTTCTTTTCATAAATGTGCCACACTTGAGCTCCATGGCACACTGAGCTGAAAGAGCATATGACCTATATGTATCTATAGTGAAAATTTTGGCGTTTAGAGAGCAACGAGGAGAATGATTACTCAGACTGGAATTTGAGACTCCAGTTCCACTTATGGCTATAATTTTTTTTAAGATTTTATTTTTTAGCGAGGGAGCACATGTGAGCAGGGAAAAGGAGGCAGAGAGAGAGAGAGAATCTTAAGCAGACTCCAGACTCGGCATGGAGCCTGACACAGGGCTCAGTCCCATGACCTTGGGATCATCACCTGAGCTGAAATCAAGAGTTAGATACCCAACCCACTCAGCCACCCAGGTGCCCCTGGCTATAATATAATTTTAAACAGTTAGATATTATCCCTACACAAATATTTTCCCCATACAATTAGGCAAAAAGAATGGTGCTTCAATATTTTATATGAATAATAACTAATTCTTATTTTCTCCTTTTTTAAACTTTTTATCCAACACATTAGTATAAGTGAAGTCAAATAGCACTAAAAGTATACAACAATAAAGTATATCAAATGCTGAAATCATTGCTATATAAATCTGCCTAAGATGTGGGACTCTAAGAATATGTGGTATTAATTTTATTTAGCTTAATATTTTATAGAAATTGTCACTAAAATGTGATACTTTCATTCAATTCAAACTTTTATATTAGAAACATTCATGTTTGTTAACATTTAAAATTGTAATGAGTTTATGATAAAGCCTAATTACCAACTGGAAAATTGTATCACACCTGAAAAACCAGTTTAATTCAGGAGAAAATGGTCAGAGGGTTGGTCTGTCCCTCCCTCTGTCCCCTCTCTCCCTTTCTTTCTCTTTCTCTTTCTGCCTCTCTGCCTCTCTCCCTCTCTTTTTCTTCCATACACATACACACACTCAATCACTCATACACATACCTTCCTTAAAGAGGTTTAATCTAGAATATTGATTTTCTTATTTCAACACAATTGTATATCTTCCCTTACCCAAAATAAGTTATAAAGTTGAAGGTCCTTCTAAAATTCTTGCATGCTTATACACACAGGCACACCGTGTTGACTTTTCATTTTCTTCCAACTTTTCTTCAGTTTTATTAAGCATCTGCCATATTCTTGGTGCCACAGTAAGCTTTATGGATACAACAACAACAACAACAACAACAACAAAACAGACACACACTCTGTCCTTTTAGAATTGAACAGTCTAGTTCACCACTAGTCTATCAAATACAATGTACTTTTACTTTGCATGACCACCTCCTCACTAAAGTAAACTTCTCAAGGACAAGGACTCTTACTTTTCCTTTATTTCCTAATAAGCTTCTTGGTGTCCTAGTAGTGTGTCAAGTTGCTTTCAGCCACAAGTATCAGAGACACTGATCTAAAAGTGACAAATATTTGCAGTGTACTTTTCCCAAGTAACACAAAATCCTGAAGTAGCTGGTTGCAGACTTTGTTTGGTAGCTTAAGAATGTCATTGAAGGGCACCTTGGTAGATCAGTTGGTTAAGCATCCAACTTCAGCTCAGGTCATGATCTTGCAGTTCATGGGTTCAAGCCCAGCATGGGACTCCGTGCTGACAGCTCAGAGTCTGGAGAACTGATTCAGATTCTGTGTCTCCCTCTCTCTCTGCCTCTCTCCACCCCCTGACTCTGTTTCTCTCTCAAAAATAAATAATAAACATTAAAACAAACAAACCAAATGTCATTGAGAACTACAGGGTTTTTGGTATTTTCTACCATCCTCCAGTGTCAGTCAGAGCTATTTGTCAGAGCTATGAGATGACTTCAGTCATCTTCACATGACAAAGTCCAAAAGCAGAAAAGTATGTTCAAGGTCCCTCCACTGGCGTTTCTTCTTTTATCAGTTAAGAAAGCATTTCCCAAATTTTTTCTTATGTCTCCTTGGTCGTAACTGGGTCCCTTAGCCACCAATAGCTAGTTGCCAAGGATACTGCATAACTGAGTATCTGATATATTCACTTAATTGAGAAAAGGAGCAATAAGGGAACTGAGTGCCCACTGGGCACACAACCAACAATATTTTCCACAAAGTGGTATTAAAGGCCTTGGGAATGGTCAAAAACAGACTAAAATAGAGGATGGAACATTGACATGGATGACGAATATACTTAAGATTATAGGAGTCAATGGGGCGCCTGGGTGGCTCAGTCGGTTAAGCGTCCGACTTCGGCTCAGGTCAGGATCTCGCGGTCCGTGAGTTCAAGCCCCACGTCGGGCTCTGGACTGATGGCTCAGAGCCTGGAGCCTGCTTCCGATTCTGTGTCTCCCTCTCTCTCTGCCCCTCCCCCGTTCATGCTCTGTCTCTCTCTCTGTCTCAAAAATAAATAAACGTTAAAAAAAAATTAAAAAAAAAAGATTGTAGGAGTCAAGTCAAAGAGTATGACCATATCCAGGTTCCCAAATCCTCAATGAATATGTATACATTTGAAAATTTGGAGGAGGTTTCATAAGATGATAGCAATAATTACAGACATAACAAGAACCTGAATAAGTCTATCAGAATGGCTGAAGATCCTGTCTGTGGACGGGGTAGAACCAGGACATTGCCAGTGAGTTCCATGACAAATTTGAAGGTCTTCTAGGATAATGGGCAGATTCTTCTCAAGTGAGTGACCAAGAAATTAGTTATTTCCAGATTTCAGTTAGAGGAAGAAACTATAGAGGTAGTCTATTTTGCTGTGAAATATATAGGAAAGTTTATACCAAAAAATGGGAGTTACAGTTGGCACTGGAGGTGGTTGAAAAAATAATGTCAAAAAGAAGATGTGGCTTGCAGGGTAAAAGAAGAGGCAGGAAGGAAACTGGGATAAACACATGGGCAAAAATCAATTTCCTGTAAGGTTTCTACTCCAGATCCTGGCAGAAATTCAAGAGAATGAGAAATCAAGATAAAGAGGAAGCTAATGGTTAAATGTAACCAGCTTTGTAAGTTATGACTTTCTAATGTAAGTAAACCAATTTTGACTACTTTTTTTTGAAAGGTGGGGGATATTGAACAGACTCTAAGGGTAAAAAGTCAGCTGGGCCTCAGAAAATAACAAGAATCTAAGTCTGGTAAACTGCCAGAACTGTCCCATCTCTGTTTCTATGTATTCAGATAATTTTTCTCTGCTCTCCAAGGCTATTGATGGAATACAGCCATTCCACACTTCTTAGGCTTACAAGTTACATTTCCATCCACTCACTAACATGCTGACTTAATTCCATGTCCTTGGAGAGCATCTGATTGATGCTTCTTGGATCAAATGGGGTTCACACAGCCTCAACTAATGCTGCGGAGATACAATTATCTAACATAAGTATGGCTTCCAGGAGCTCACCCCTAAAATGGAAAAAGAGACAGTTTCAGGAAAAAAGGGGATTATTATGTGCTATGAAGATATCCCAGGTATCTATTATAGTGTGAAGCCAGAGATATTTGGTCTGGTATGACTCACTCGGTATGGTTCTGGTCTCCAGGTGGAACTTTAGTCCTAACCTCACATTAGATTTTATGTTTCATTCAATTTGTACAAGTGAGTGAACCTAGAAGGAGAAATAGAAGGGGCACCTGGGTGGCTCAGTTGGTTAAGCGTCCAACTTCGGCTCAGGTCATGATCTCACGGTTCGTGGGTTCAGGCCCCACATCGGACTCTGTGCAGACGCGCTCAATGTTTGGAGCCTGCTTCCGATTCTGTGTCTTCCTCTCTCTCTGCCCTCCCCTGTTCGCACTCTGTCTCTGTCTCTCTAAAAAAATAAAATAAAACATTTTTTTTTAAAAAAAGAAGGAGAAATAGAACATAGAAAGCCAAATCCAACTCCCAAGAGTTTGCCATCTATGTTATATAGAAGAGATGTTTGGGTGAAAGAGGCAAAGGAGAGGTTGGAAAGAAGGAAAGAACAACACAAACATCAAGAGCAGAGATGATACGGTTTCCACCACCAACAAAGATCTATAACTGGGAAGTCCTGTTACCACAGAAAAAGAATATGTATATCTTACCTCAAGGATCACAAAATATGCTAAAGGCAGAAAATGGTGTTTTGGAAGTGGTCACAAGCTGACTCCATAATTTTGAAGGTATTTTTTTTTAATTTTTTTAATTTGTATTTTTTAATATGAAATTTATTGTCAAATTGGTTTCCATACAACACCCAGTGTTCATCCCAACAGGTGCCCTCCTCAATACCCATCACCCACCCTTCCCTCCCTCCCACCCCCATCAACCCTCAGTTTGTTCTCAGTTTTTAAGAGTCTCTTATGCTTTGGCTCTCTCCCTCTCTAACCTGTTTTTCTTTTCTTCCCTTCCCCCATGGACTTCTGTTAAGTTTCTCAGGATCCACATAAGAGTGAAAACATATTTCTGTCTTTCTCTGTATGACTTATTTCACTTAGCATAACACTCTCCAATTCCATTCACGTTGCTACAAAAGGCCATATTTCATTCTTTCTCATTGCCACGTAGTATTCCATCGTGTATATAAACCACAATTTCTTTATCCATTCGTCAGTTGATGGACATTTAGGCTCTTTCCATAATTTGGCTATTGTTGAGAGTGCTGCTATAAACATTGGGGTACAAGTGCCCCTATGCATCAGCACTCCTGTATCTTGAAGGTATTTTTAATAAATACCATAGGGAAAAAATCTTTTAATTTTAAATTAAAAACAAAAAAAATAAACACCTTGGAAGCGGTCCTCTAGATCTGGTAAGATAGCATAAAACAGTTGAAAGAACCCTGAATTTGAAATGTAATATGCCAGGGGCGCCTGGGTGGCGCAGTCGGTTAAGCGTCCGACTTCAGCCAGGTCACGATCTCGCGGCCGGTGAGTTCGAGCCCCGTGTCAGGCTCTGGGCTGATGGCTCAGAGCCTGGAGCCTGTTTCCGATTCTGTGTCTCCCTCTCTCTCTGCCCCTCCCCCGATCATGCTCTGTCTCTCTCTGTCCCAAAAATAAATAAATGTTGAAAAAAAAATTAAAAAAAAAAAATGAAATGTAATATGCCAGACTTGGAATTCTAGCTGCACAACTTGTTATGTTGAGCAAGCACTTTTTTTCTTTGCAAAAATTTTATTTTATTTTTAATTTTATTTAAGTCCAAGGTAGTTACAATATAGTGTAGTAATGGTTTCAGGAGTAGAATTTAGTGATTCATCACTTACATATAACACCCAGTGCTCATCCCAACAAGTGCCCTCCTTAATGTCCATCACCCATTTAGCCCATCCCCCAACACTTATGTTTTTTAATAAAGAAACTAATGGCAGAGATATTAAGGTCTTTTTGACTTATAATTTCACATGGTTGTGAGGATCAATTTAATTAGCATAATAGCTGGTGGGAAACAGATGAACTCAATGCAAATTGTCAGTATTGACCCAGAGATTGGAGGAGAAATGTTCATATAATGGATGAGAGGGGAAGTCTTTTCCCTTAGCTAATAGTCACTCCTATAGCAACTAAATGCCTTGGGTGCTGGGAAAATGTAAATGGATGGTGAGTACTAAAAGTTCAGGGCCAGTCTCATTCAGGATAGATATCAGCTCTGAAACTTTCCTGTATAAGAAGCATATTCCTTAATCATCAGGCAGACCTCTTTGCAGGATTTATGGAAGTACAAAACCTTGGTCAAAAGTCTAAAGACCTCACAGAGCAGCCTGTTACTTTGGGTATAGAGAATTCTGCCCCAAAGACTGGACTTTGGGGGTGGAGAAAAGGAGTAGAAAAGCCCTTACTCAATGTGCCTGAACCCACTATGCTCGGAAGGCTGTTTTGGGAGGGTGATGTCCTAGAAATAAGTACTCAGGGACTTTTTGTTTGGGTGTACATCTGTTTGATCTAGAGGTCAGCAGGGCCACTACAGCAACATCCAAACACAAATAGGCTTGCAATCTGCAAGAAAGAAACTTGCAGGAAATCTGCTTGCAAGTTTGAGCTCTGCTAGGAGATAATTGGGTTTCATCAAGCAAGCCCCTTGAGCCCCCTCAGGATAAAGCCACCCCCATTTCTTACGTTAAATTTATAGTCAAGAATATAGGGTCTTTGCTTAAATGATGCGACAGTTTGGGAAGACAGAGCTTGAACTATTGAACAGTCCAGGCCAACAGAACATTCTGCAATTCTCTGACTAGTCTACTAGCCAGAAATATGGTCCTCTCTGAGAGTATTCAGTTCAAACAAGCGCTATAGGGCCACATAGAAAAACTCCTCAGGATGCTCTTATCTCATCCCCTGCCATCTTAGCTCCCTTGTAGCACCTGAAGCAGTGGGGACATGGATGATAGACACTGTACACACCAAGATGGTTAGTGAATGATCTAATCACTGGACAGGGATGGGCCCATGCAATCATGCCTTATTTTAAAAGAGGAAAGAGGCAGGAAGGATTAAAGCAGCAGAATTGGAGAAGAATGAATATTATGTTTAGAATAAAGGTCTTAAAATCCACTGTGAGCCAAAAGGGGAATCCCACTCTTTTTGCATGAACCTAGTTCCTCTTTTACATATTTGGGAGGACGGTATAATTAGCTGAGGACACTGAGCAACTTCAAGGAAGGCATTTGGAAGTCCCCTCTGGCCCCCATTTCAAAAGGAGACTCTTAATTTGGTTCAAAGTTCTTACCACAAATGTGCTGAATCAGGCCCTGGATGCCTTCTGTCTGCCAGCAGGAATGGGACTCTTGGAGGTACCCGTTAGCAGGAAGCCTAATTCACTTTCTGGTAAGAAAAATAAAGGAAATGACCTTAAATTTTGGATTATACAAGCATGCCCAGTTGATGGTCCGTGAAATGCAAGTTGTACAGTTGAACTTCTGCCTCAATCATTGCCACCTCTTTGCCAACAAAGGGGGTATATCCTCATCAAAAAAAAAATGTGATAAGCATCAAAAAGGAGATGCAATGAGTCAGATCAAATATTTCTAAAAGAAATCTTGTTTAAATCACTAAACATTGAAAATTACATTAACAGAACCTTTGTTTCTACTGCATATCACTCTGAGTATTGTCTATCTGCCCCAAAACTTATGGGAGAACAGCAAGGAAATAAATATGCTTCCAAACTAGTGGGAGATTAGAATTAGTTTCACAGATTTGGAAAGTCTGTGAAGAAAAGTTGATTGGTAATACCCAGGCAACCAGAAAAAGACGTTAGTGGATTTATGTAAATATGGTGATAGGTATGTGGACACATCCAAACATGAAAGCGTTCTTCTGGGAGCAAGTGTATATCCCTGACACAAGAAATGAAACCACTGTCCTACTTGGAAGAAAAAGTATTATTTGGGGTAACAAACTTAACTACTAAACCAGGGTATAAGTGGTCCCAGAATATTAAATCATGAAAATGATAGCAAGAGATCATAATTTCCCACTGGGGCAACTGATATCATACGTTTTGCTCATGTTTTGCATTCTTGATCACTTTATGTTATCTGTATTATGAATTATACTCGTAGGCTGTTCTAGGAATGACATTTTATATGAACAACTTCCATAAATGACTGTGGGTCAGGCTTCCCTGGTGATCATCCAACCTTTTTGCCCATTATCATCATTATGCCCACCTTGTTCAGAAGGTTAAATGTAACCCTTTAGCTTCTGCTCTTCTGGGATACCATCATCCCCATTGCTTCCAGGAAGCCCAGTTCCACAACAGCTTCCCTTACTAGCAGTTCCAGCTCAAAGAGGATAGCTTTTCAACAATGCTCGTGCCCTCTCACCAGAACTTTCTTGAACACCTTGTTAAACAGTGTCCGAGGACCATGATTAGCTCTCATAAAGTAGACAGTGGTCAAGTCTTAACACAATACATCCATTTTAGCATGATTCCCTCCTCAATTGTCTGGGCAGTTCTGGCATCTCTGCTTCATTTTATGTGGACCATCACTATTACTAAGCTTCTAAAAGCCACCCCAGAATTGTCACTCAGGGTCCTTCCCAGGGACTTAACTCCTGTCTCAAAGGAATGTGCCCTCTTTATGACAAACTCCCTCTTATCTGGATTCATATTTCTCCCCCAGCAGGCCCAGCACCCTCAGGGTCCATTCCCAGGCATGCTTTCCTGGTTCCTGACTGCTTATTAGCCAGGTCCTGCAACCCCTTTGACATATCTCACCTACCCTAGCAGATGTAGCACTTAGGAAGTTTCTGCTAAGTTTTGACACTAATTACAGGCTACTGGATAGGAGATTGAGGTACAGATGCTGAGGAAGGCGCATGTCTTAACAGGCATGAGTCTCATTTGAAGCTTCTGCATAGTCTTCAAGGAAGAGAGGGAGCTCTTCCAACAAAAAGTGCAAACAACTTCTGCAAACTCAGAGAGCTCAGAAGATCAGGAGATTTCAAGTTTCTTAAATCCATCTCCCCAGATATCACTATTCCAAATCTCAAGGGATTACTCCTTCCAATAGGGCCAGAACTTTGGTGTGGGATTTTTGACCAGACTGGAAATCCAGTCTTCTCTGAAGTTATGCCTCTGTTAAAGTTAACTCCTTTACCTGGTCTTCAGGTGTAGGTTCAACACTAGAGTGAGGCAAATGAAACAGCTAGGGCACAAAATTTAAGGAGGTGCTTGTTCTCAGGATCTTACAAGCATTGACCTTGTACTAACAGAACCACAAGTTAAAGTGTCTCCTAAAATTTGGTGCCCTAGCTGCTTCATTTGCTTCACCCTAGCCCTGACCCTGTTCCGCTGTTTCTGCCTTTCATTTGCAGAAGATATGGGTCTTTTATTTTCACTTTTTAAAATTGAAGTGTAATTGACCTACAATATTATATTAGTTTCAGGTGTTCAACATAGTGATTTGACATGACAAAATGCTTACCATGGTAAGGGTAACCGCCATCTGTCACCATGAAAAATGATATTATTGACTATACTCCCTATGCAATGTATTACATTCCTGTGATATTTTTTATTTTGTAACTGGAAATTTGTACCTCTTAATTTCCTTCACCTATTTGGCCCCTCTTTCTTACCCCCTCCTCTCTGGAAACCACTGGGTTGTTCTCTGCATTTATGAGTCTCCTTATGTTTTATATCGTTTGTTTGGTTTTTTTTTTAGGTACTACCTAGAAGTGGAATCATACAGTATTTCTCTTACTCTGACTTATTTCATTCAGAATAATATCTTCTATGTCCATACATGTTGTTGCAATTGGCAAGATTTCATACTTTTTTATGGTTGAATAATATTCTATTGTCATATATATGCTGTGATTCTTTTTTATAATTTTTAATATTTATTTATATTTGAGAAAGAGAGAGAGTGCAGGGAGGGGAGGGGCAGAGAGAGATGAAGACAGAATCTGAAGCAGGTTCTAGCCTCTGAGCTCCCAGCACATAGCCAGACACAGAGCTTAAACTCAAGAGCCACAAGATCATGACCTGAGCCAAAGTCAGACACTCAACCAACTGAGCCACCCAGGTGCCCCTACATACCGCAATTCTTTATTCATTCATATACCAATGGACATTTAGGTTGCTTCCATATTTTAGCTATTGTAAATAATGCTTCAATAAACATAAGGGTGAGTCTATTTTTTCAAGTTAGTTTTTTTTTTTATTTTCTTTAGGTAAATACCCAGAAGTGGAATTGCTGGATTGTTGGTAGTTCTATTAATTTTTTGAGGAACTCCACACTGTTTTCCACAGTGGCTTCACCAATTTAAATTCCCACCAATAGTTTACAAGGGTTTCCTTTATACCAGATCCTTGGCAACAGTTGTTAATTCTTGTCTTCTTTTTCTTGTCTTTTTATTTTATTTTATTTTTAAATTTTTTTAACATTTATTTATTTTTGAGACAGAGAGAAACAGAGCATGAATGGGGGAGGGGCAGAGAGAGAGGGAGACACAGAATCCAAAGCAGGCTCCAGGCTCTGAGCCATCAGCCCAGAGCCCAACACGGGGCTCGAACTCACGGACCGCGAGATCGTCACCTGAGTTGAAGTCGGACGCTTAACGGACTGAGCCACCCAGGCGCCCCTCTTGTCTTTTTAATACTAGCCATTCTGACATATGTGAGATGATGTCTCACTGTAGTTGTGGATTGCATTTACCTGATGATTAGTGATGTTGAGTATCTTTTCATGTGTCCGATTGCCATCTGTATGTCTTCTTTGGAAAAATGTCTATTCAGGTTCTCTGCTCATTTTTTTAATTTTAATTTTTAATTTTTATTATTTATTCATTCATTAATTTAAATCCAAGTTAGTTAACATATAGTGTAATAATGATTGCAGGAATAGAATTTAGTGATTTATCACTTATATAAAACACCTAGTGCTCATCCCAACAAGTACCCTTCTTAATGCCCATTACCCACTTAGCCCATCCCCCTATCCAACACCCCACCAGCAACCCTCAGTTTGTTCTCTGTAGTTAAGAGTCTCTTATGGTTTGTTTCCCTCTTTTTTTTTATCTTATTTTTATTTCCCTTCCCCTGTTTATATGTTTTGTTTCTTAAATTCCACATGAGTAAAATTATATGATATTTGCCTTTCTCTGACTTATTTGGCTTAGCATAATACACTCTAGTTCCATCCACATTGTTGCAAATGTCAAGATTTTATTCTTTTTGATCACTGAGTAATAGTCCATTGTATGTATGTGTGTATGTATGTGTGTATATATATATATATATGTATATACACACACATATGTGTATATGTATATATATACATATATATACACACATATATATGTATATATATACATATATATACATATATATGTGTGTATATATATGTGTATGTATATATATATAATACATATATACATATACACATATATATAATACATATATATACATATATACACATATATATGTATATATACACACATATATATGCGTATATATATATACACACATATATATGTGTGTATATATACACATATATATATACACGTATATATATGTATATATATACACACACATATATATACACGTATATATACGTATATATATATACACACACACAAATATATACGTATATATACACACACATATATATGTATATATACATATATATACACACACACATATATATATATATACACACATATATGTACACACACACACACACACACACACCACATCTTCTTTATCCATTCATCAGTCAATGGACATTTGGGCTCTTTCCATACTTTGGCTATTGTCTATAGTGGTGCTATAAACATTGGGGTGCATGTGCCCTTTCAAATCAGCATTTTTGTATCCTTTGGCTGATACCTAAAAGTGCAATTGCTTGGTCATAGGGTAGTTCTATTTTAATTTTTTGGGGAACCTCCATACTGTTTTCCAGAGTGGCTACAGCAGTTTGCATTCCCAACAGCAGTGCAAAAGTGTTCCTCTTTCTCCACATCCTCACCAACATCTGTTGTTGCCTGAGTTGTTCATTTTAGCCATTCTGACAGGTATGATGTGGAATTTCATTGTGGTTTTGATTTGTATTTTCCTGATGATGAGTGATGTTGAGCAATTTTTTCATGTGTCAGCCATCTGGATGTTTTCTTTGGAAATGTGTCTATTCATGTCTTTTGCCCATTTCTTCACTGGATTATTTGTTTCTTGAGTGTTGAGTTTGATAAGTTCTTCATAGATTTTGGATACTAACTCTTTATCTGATATGTCATTTGCAAATATTTTCTCCCATTCCATCATTTGCCTTTTAGCTTTGTTGATTGTTTCCTTTGTTGTGCAGAAGATTTGTAGCTTGAAAAAGTCCTAATAGTTTATTTTTGCTTTTGTTTTCCTCACTTCCAGAGACATGTCAAGTAAGAAGTTGCTGAGGCTGAGGTCAAAGAAGTCCTTGCCTGTTCTCTCCTCTACGAATTTGATGACTTCCTATCTTACATGTAGGTCTTATCCATTTTGAGTTTGTTTTTATGTATAGTATAAGAAAGTGGTCCAGTTTTTTCCAACACCATTTGCTGAAGAGATTATCTTTTTTCCATTGGATATTCTTTCCTGCTTTGTCAAGGATTAGTTGGCCATATGTCTGTGGGTCCATTTCTGGGTTCTCTCTTCTGTTCCATTGATCTATGTGTTTGTTTTTGTGCCAGTACTATACTGTCTTGATGATTATAGCTTTGTAATACAGCCTAAAGTCCAGAATTATAATGCCTCCAGTTTTGGTTTTCCTTTTCAACATTACTTTAGCTATTCAGAGTCTTTTCTGGTTCCATACAAATTTTAGAATTGTTTGTTTTAGCTTTGTGAAAAATGCTGACGTTATTTTTATAGGGATTGCTCTGTTCATTTATTTTAATGTTTATTTATTTTGAAAGAGATAGAAATCGCAAGTGGTTGAGGGGCAGAGATAGAAAGAGTGAGAGAATCGCAAGCAGGCTCCATGCCACAGGGCTCAATCCTACAGCTGGAAGATCATGAACTAAACTGATATCAAGAGTCAGACGTTCAACTGACTGAGACACCCAGGTGTCCCAGGTTCTCTGCTCACTTTAAATCATATTGTTGTGGGGCACCTGGGTGGCTCAGTCAGTTAAGCATCCAACTTCAGCTCAGGTCATGATCTCACAGTTTGAGTTCAAGTCCCGCATCGGGCTCTGTGCTGACAGCTCAGAGCCTGGAGCTTGCTTCAGATTCTGTGTCTCCCTCTCTCCCCCTTCCCCTGCTCACACTTTGTCTCTCGCTCTCTCAAAAATAAATAAATGTTGAAAATATCAATCAATCTATCAATCATATTGTTGAGGGTTTTTTGGTGTTAAGTTGTATGAGTTCTTATATGCCTTGGTCCTATCATTTGCAAATATCTTCTCTCATTCAGTAGGTTGCCTTTCATTTTGTAAATGATTTCCTTCAATGTGCAAAAGCTATGATGTGGTCTTAATTGTTCATTTTTCTTTTGTTGCCCTTGCCTGAAAAGAGATATCCAAAAATTATTGCCAAGACTCATGTCCAGGATTATATTTTCTTTTAGGAGTTTTATGGTTTCAGGTCTTATGTTCAGGTATTTAATCCATATTGAGTTTGTTTTTGTATGTGGTATAAAAAAGCTGTCTAGTTTCATTCTATTTCAGGTAACTGTCCAGTTTTCCCAACACCATTTGTTGAAGAGACTCTTTTCTCCATTATATATTCTTACCTCCTTTTTCATAGATTAGTTGATAATATAAGTGTGAGTTTAATTCTGGGCTCTCTATTCTGTTTGAATAGATCTGTGTCTATTTTTGTTCTAATATCAGACTGTTTTGATTACTATAGCTTTGTAGTAAAGTTTGAAACCTGGAATCGTGATACCTCCAGCTTGGTTCTTCTTTCTCAAGATTGCTTTGGCTATTCAAGGTCTTTTGTGGTTCCATACAAATTTTAGGATTATTTGTTCTAGCTCTGTGAAAAATGCTATTGGTATTTTGGTAGAGACCAGATTGAATATGTAAATTGCCTTGGGTAGGATGGTAATTTTAACAATATTAATTTTTCCAATCCATGAGGGTGATATATCATTCCATTCATTTGTATCATCTTCAATTTCTTTCATTAATGTCTTGTAGTTTTCAGAGTACTGGTCTTTCACCTCTTTGGTTAAATTTATTCTTAGGTGTTTTCTTCTTTTTGACGCAATTGTAGATGGGATTGTTTTCTTAGTTTCTCTTTGTGGTACTTTGTTATTCTATAGAAATGCAACATATTTCTGTATATTTTGTATCCTGCAACTTTACTGAATTCATTTATCATTTCTAATAGTTTTTTGCTGGAATCTTTAGGGTTTCCTATATAGTATCATGTAATCTGCAAATCATGACAGTTTTACAATTTCCTTAAAAATTTGGCTACTTTATATCTATTTCTTGTCTGATTGATGTGACTAGAACTTCCAGTATGTTATTGAATAAGAGTGTTGAGAATGGGTATCCTTTTCTTGTTTCTGATCTTAGAGGTAAAGCTTTTAGCTTTTTACCATTGAGTATGATGTTAGTTGTGAGTTTGTCATATATGGCCTTTATTATGTTAAGGTATGTTCCATCTATACCCACTTTGCTGAGAGTTTCTATTATGAATGAAGGTTGTATTGTGTCAAATGCTTTTTCTGCACCTGATGAGATGATTATATAATGATTATTTTTGTTAATATAGTATAATCACACTGATAGATTTGTACATATTGAACTATTACTGCATCCCTGGAATAAATCCCATTTGATCATGGTAAATAATCCATTTTATACATTGTTGAATTCAATATGCTAATATTTTGCTGAGGAGTTTTGCATCTCTGTTCATCAGTGACATTGGCTTGCATTATTTTCTTTTGCAGTGTCTTTATCTGGTTTTGATATCAAGGTCATGATGACCTTGTAAAATGAATTTGGAGGCTTTCCTTACTCTTAAATTTTTTGGTACAGTTGAGAATGATAGGTGTTAACTTTTCTTTAAATGTTTGGTAGGATTCATCTGTGAAGCTATCCAGTCCTGGAATTTGGTTTATTGGGAGTATTTTAAATTATTTATTCAATTTTATTACTACTAATCAGTCTTTTCACATTTTACATTTCTTCCTGATTTAGTCTTAGAAGCTGTATATTCTTTTTTTTAATTTTAGTTTTCATGGTTATCATTTTAATACCTGCATAATATTTCATCAATATAACATAACACTTTGCTCAATCATGTCTCTCTTTGTCTGACATTTTGGCCTTTCCCAACCCTCCAATTATTCTGTGCACAAAATTCAGGAGTTTCTTTTTTTCTCTCTTTTTTTAAAAACATTTTAATGTTTATTTTTTTTAATTTATTCTTTAATTTACATCCAAGTTAGTTGGCATAATGCAACAATGATTTCAGGAGTAGATTCCTTAATGCCCCTTACCCATTTAGCCCATCCCCACTCCCACATCCCCTCCAGTAATCCTCTGTTTGTTCTCCATATTTAAGAGTCTCATGTTTTGTCCCCCTCCTTGTTTTTATATATATATTTTTGCTTTCCTTCCCTTGTGTTCATCTGTTCTGTGTCTTAGAGTCCTCATATGAGTGAAGTCATATGATATTTGTCTTTCTCTGACTAATTTCACTTGGCATAATACCCTCTATTGGGTAATTACAAATGGCAAGATTTCATTCTTTTTGATTGCCAAGTAATACTCCATTGTATATATATACTACATCTTCTTTATTCATCCATCGATGGACATTTGGGCTCTTTCCATATTTTGGCTATTGTTGATAGTGCTACCATATATATTGGGGTGCATTGCCCAGAAGCTGTATATTCTTAGGAATTTATTATTTTTTCTAGGTTGTCCAATTTGTTGGCATACATATATATATATATATATACATATATATATATATATATGTAGTTGTCTCCTGTAAACCTTTGTATTTCTGTGGTGTTGGTTGTAACTTCCCTTCTTTAATTGCTGATTTTATTCTTTTAAATCCTCACTCTTTTTTTTTTTTCAATGAGTCTGGTTAAAAGTTTATCAATTTTATTTATCTTTTCAAACAACAGCTCTTTTTTTTTTTTCAATGAGTCTGGTTAAAAGTTTATCAATTTTATTTATCTTTTCAAACAACAGCTCTTAGTGTATAGATCTCTTTTTTTCTTTCTTCTGTCTTTCTGTCTGTCTGTCTCTATTTCACTTATTTCCACTCTGATCTTTATTGTTTCCTTACTTCATTCTTTGGGCTTTGTTTGTTCTTTTTATAGTTCCTTTGGTTGTAAGGTTAGACTGAGATTTACTTACTTCTTGAGGTAAGCCTGTATCATTATAAACTTTCCTCTTAGAAAGAGGGGCATCTAGGTGGCTCAGTCAGTTAAGTGTCTGACTCTGGATTTTGGTTCAGGTCATGATCTCCTGGCTTGTGAGTTCAAGCCCCATGTCTGGCTCTGTGCTAACAGCATGGAGCCTGCCTGAGATTCTGTCTCCCTCTCTGTCCCTCTCTTGCTTGTTCTGTCTCTCTCATTCTTAAATAATAATAATAATAATAATAATAATAATAATAATAATAATAAAAGTTTTTGCTGCATCCCCTAAATTTTGGATCATTGTGTTTCCATTTTCATTTGTCTCAAGGTATTTTTAAATTTCCTCTTTGATTTCTTCATTGACCCATTGTTTAGTAGCATGTTATTTATCTTCCATTTGTTTGTGTTTTTTCCACTTTTCTTGTTGTGATTGATTTCTGGTTTTATACTGTTGTGGTCAAAAGAGTTTCTTGATATGATTTCAATCTTCTTAAGTTTATTATGACATGTGATATAACCTGGAGAATGTTCAATTTGTACTTGAATATTTTGTTATTTTTGGATATAATGTTCTATACATATCTGTTAAGACCACCTAGTCTAGTGTGTTCAAAGTCACTGTTTCTTTATTGATCTATTCATTGATGTAAATAGGGTGTTAAAGTCCCAACTATTGTATTACTGTAAATTTCTTCCTTTATATTTATTAATATATGCTTTATATATTTAGGCCCTCCTATGTTTGGTGCATATATATTTTCAATTGTTATATCTCCTTGTGGAATTGGCCCCTTTATCATTATATATGCCCTTCTTTGTCTCTCATTACAGTCTTTTCTAAGTCTATTTTGTCTGATATAAGTATTGCTACTCCAGCTTTATGTTTGTTTCCATTTGCATAGGATATCTTTGTCCATCCTTTCACTTTCAGTCTGTCTATGTCTTTAAATCTGAAGTGAGTGTTTTGTAGGCATCATATAAATGGGTCTTATTTTTTTATCCATTCAATCACCTATGTCTTTTGATTGGAATGTAGTCTTTTTACATTTACAGTAATTATTGGTAGTTATGTACTTATTGCCATTTTGTTTGTTTTCTAGCTGTTTTTTGCACTTCTCTGTGCCCTCCTTCTTTTGCCTTCTTCCCTTGAGATTTGACAATTTTCTTTATTGTTATGTTTGGATTCCTTTGTCATTTTTTGTGCATCTGTAACAGGTTTTTGGTTTGTGGTTACCATGAGGTTTATATATATCCCCTAACTATACACCAATCTACATTAAGTTAAGGGTTTCTTAAGTTCAAACACATTTTAAAAGCACTACATTTTACTCCCCTGCACCCACATTTTATGTATTTAATGTCATATTTTACATCTTTTTATTTTTTTGTCCCTTAATATTTATTGTTGATATAGTTGATTTTACTACTTGTTTTTTTAACCTTTATACTAGGCATAAGTGATTAATTTACTACCTTTAGGTTTGCTTTACCTGTAGTTATGACCTTTTCTGCTTGAAGAAGTCCCTTAAACATTTCTTGTAATGCCAGTTTAGTGGTGATGAATTCCTTTAATTTTTGTTTGTCAAGGGAATTAATCTCTCCTTCATTCAGAATAACATTTCTGGGTACAGTATTCTCAGCTGTAGGTTTGTTTTTTTCCTTTTGGCACTTTAAATATATTATGCCACTCTCTTTTGGACTGACATGAAAAATGCTGAAAAATCAGCTGATAGTTTTATGGGTGTATCTTGTAGGTAACTAGTGTCTTTTCTCTTGCTGCTTTTAAGATTATCTTTAATTTTTGACATTTTAATTATGTGTCTTTGTGTAGATCCCCTTGGGTTCATCTTGTTTGTGGATCTCTCACTTTCTGGACTAGGATGTATGTTTCCTTCCCCAAGTTTGGAAAGTTTCCAGCTATTTGTTCAAATAAGTTTTCTGCTCTTTCTCTCTTCACCTTCTGGGACCCTTATAATGCAAATGTTAGTATCACTTATGTCTTAGAGGCCCTTAACCTCTCCTCATTTTTTTCTTTTTGTTTATCAGTGGATGTTTTCCACTGCCCTTCTTTCAGATCATTGATCCATCTTTTTACATCCTCTAATCTTCTGTTGATTCCCTCTAGTGTATTTTTCATTGTAGTCCTTGTATTCTTTAACTCTTTTGGGTTCTTTTTATATTTTCTATCTCGTTGTTGAAGTTCTCACTTCATTTACTCTTTCCAAAATTTGATGAACATCTTTATGACCATTACTTTGAACTCTTTAGCAGGTAGATTGCTTATCTCTGTTTCATTTCATTCTTTTTTTTTGAGTTTTTCTCATATTCTTTTGTTTGGAATTCCTCTGTTTTTTTTCTAAATATTAGGTAGGTCAGCTCCATCTCTTGGTCTTAGAGGTTATGATCTTATGTAGATGGCATTCTGTGGGCCCAGAAATGCAATATTCCTTATTACCAGAACTAGGTGCCCTAGGGGTTTGCCTTGTGTGAGCTGTTTGTGGCCTCCTGTTGTGATTGAGCTGCAACTGCTGTGGGTGTGATGGTGGGTGGGACAGGCCTTTGGGCTGGCTGGATGCAATGTCCAGCTGCAACTACTACAGGTACACTGGTGGGTAAGTATGAGCCCCAGAATGGCAAGCTGAGAGGCCCAGTTGCAACTGCTGCTGGTATAATGGTCAGTGGGGTTAACCCCAGGTGTGGCTGGCTGTGAAGCCCAGTAGCTGCTGTGGGTGTGCTGGTAGGCTAGGCTGGCCTACCCTTTCCAGGACAAGAGTCACTTGAGGGGCACCAGTCCCAGCTGAGGTTGCCCACCAGATGTGGCAGGTGGTAGCCTCTTTGGAGGGGTGCCTGTAGGGGTCAGCAGATTGGGTGGAACAAATCTACATGGGACTGCTGGGTCAGGGCAAGCAGTGTTAGCAAGGTAGATAATGTCAGAACTGAATGACCTAGGCTGAAAGAAGGCAAGCCCACCTGTGCTTACATTCCCAGAGAAAGTTCCTCCAGATCCCTGCCCCTCTGGCACACACCCTAAAATTAATCAATAAATCTCTTTCATCTATGGCCCAGGTGCATTTTTTTTTAAAGACACATTTATCCAGCATCATGATCAGATTATTACATTTAGCAATCAACAGCATGGGTGCAAAAAACAAACAAACAAACAAACAAACAAACAAACAAAAAAAAAACTACATTAAAACCCTTTGTTGGAATGCTTTACAGTTTCCACAAAACAGAAATGAAAATAACCTGTTATACAATTAGTCACAAATACAGTCCTCAAGGTTTTTGCCCATACACATGAGTATTGTCTAAAACATGTCTTCTTTGTAGCAGCTAGGCCCTGCCACCACTGTGCTTGGCTGAGTTCACAAACCTGTTGTAACCTATAGCTTTCCTGTCACTTCTCTGGCTCTCCTTTCCTGCTAAGCTTTGTTTCCTGGCAGTAATTAAAACCTTCTGCCACTGCCATAGCTACTGCTGCTGTTGGAACTGCCATAGCCACCTTAGTTTCGTGGTTTGGCAAAATATTGGCATCTGCCACCATAGGGGCTGGAGCTTCTGCTTCCAAAATTTCCTCTTTTCATGGGTCCAAAATTTGAAGATTGATTTTTGTAATTGCCAAAATCATTATAGCTTCCACCACCTCCAAAGTTGCTCCCATTGTTACCAAATCCATCATAGCCATCCCCACTGCCACCATATCCACCACCACCTTGACTGCCACCAACAGTGGCACTGAAGTTTCCTCCACAGCCAAAGTTGTCATTCCCACCAAAACCACCTCCACGACCACTACCAAAGTTTGACCTCTTTGGCTGGAGGAAGCACTAGCCATCTCTGCTTAGATAAAGCTTTCCTTACTTCACAGTTGGGGCCATTCACAGTATGGTATTTTTGAATGACAATCTTGTCTACAGAGTTGTGGTTGTCAAATGTTACAAAACCAAAGCCTCTCTTTTTGCCACTGCCTCCTCGGTCAGTCATGATTTCAGTCACTTCAATTTTCCCATACTATTCAAAAAAATCTCTTAGATAACATTCTTCAGTGTCTTCTTTAATGCCACCTACAAAAATCTTTTTCACGGTTAAGTGGGCACCAGGTCTTTGAGAATCTTCTCTTGAGACAGCACTCTTTGGTTCTACAACTCTTCCATCCACCTTGTGTGGCCTGGTATTCATGGCTACATCCACCTCTTCCACAGTGGCATAGGTGACAAATCCAAAGCCTCTGGAGCGCTTGGTGTTCAAATCTCTCATCACCACACAGTCCTTAAGCGTTCCCCATTGTTCAAAATGGCTCCTCAGACTCTCATCAGTTGTTTCAAAGCTCAAACCTCCGATGAAAAGCTTCCACAACTGTTCAGGCTCTTTGGGAGACTCTGACTTAGACGTGGTGGGAGGGGAGGCTTTAATGATGCTTACTCAGTGGTGTCCACAGGCAGAAAGCCCCAGGTCCTTTTTAAATTGCTGCCTCTTCTAAATTTCAGAGAGTGTGAGATTACAGGTAGGCCCTTTAAGAGTGGAGTCTTTATTTCCTATAGCCCTCAGGCCCTCCCAGAATTAAGCTCTGTTAATTTTGAAAAACAGGCATTATGGAGGCTTGTCTTCCTAGAGCATGGATTATCTCATATCGGGTTTGAAACCTTCCTTTTTCAGGGAAGACCTCTGTAAATGGGTTATCCCTCCCACTTGTGGGTTTTCACACTGAGGGTTTGCATCCTGATGAGAGGACGTTCTGCCCTTCCTACACTTCTCAGTGTGTATTTTTCTTTAAATCTTTAGCTATGGAAATCTGCTAGCCTTCACGTCATTATCTAGGGACAGTTGTTCTACATGGAGTTACAGCCTTGGTACATTCATGGGAGGAGGTGAGCTCAGGATCTTCCTACTCCACCATATTTCCCACCACTACACCAGATGTGGGTCTTTAAAAATATTGTCAAAGAAGACATCTGACTCTTAAACCTTGATTTAAATCATTGGTTAATATACCTAAGTGTAATTTTCTCTCTTTAATACATCACCTGCACGTTAGTAACTATAAGAATTGTGGAATGGATATTTCTTGTTCCCTCTACCATACTTCTCAAGTGTCCAAGGCACTGTACCAACGAGACCTTTATCTTCTACCTGTACTTCATTTCAGTTAGTTTTAGCAATCACATAGTTCCAGCATGCCAGGGGCTATCAAGACTTTACATAATCATGGCCACACAGCTGGTGAGAAATCTAACTTCAGAATCCATCCTTAGAAACTTCTTTTACCAGCTGTCTTATTTGGAGTTCCCTAGAAATCTAAGATGGATATTCTTAAGTGATTAATTGAGTGAATATTCTTAGGAAAAAGAGAATGAGGGAGGCAGGATAGAACAGATGAAAAGGCTAAACAAAAATGTACTCACTTTAGTCTGATTACATGATAATTCTGAAACATAAATTGTACAATAAAAGTAGTTGTACCTCAAAGTAAGGGGCCTGGCCCCTTATGCCTTGAGCCACTTATTGGCCAAGGTCTGGCCCAGGTGAGCAGGTCAGAGGAAAGAGGTGAGGTGTAGTGCAACCTCCCACAGGTTGTTTTCTTCTTCCTCTTCTCATTCTCCTCCTCCTCCTCCTCCTTTGGCCAAGAGCTACATCTCTGGAGAAGGAGAAGCATGAGTTGTTACTGGATAACATTCAGAACATCTGGGGCATGAGTGCACCAGCTGGTAGAAGAGATCTGAGTGGAGCACCAAGAGCAACAAGAATACCACTTAGAAATACTTTCAAGAAATGATCTGTATGACAAAAATGGGAAATTTATATTCTACTTGGACTGCCAGAAGGACTGCTAGAGTAAGTCAAGGGACTTACTTTAGGCTAAGCTCTGCTACTAACTACCTGGAGGATTACTTTGATTACTTTGTGCCTCAGTTTCTAAACCTATAAAATTAAAAGTAAAGTACAGATTTAGATAGTTTTGCCTTTGATTTTTAACCTCATTCCTTATCTTAAATGGGATGAGTGTGCTTAGCATTACTAAGGCTCTCATCTGTGGTGAGTTGGGCTGGGATAGAAGTAGAAGGGAATGCACCAGCTTATGCAATTTACAGAGATATAAGGACAATTGTAAGTTTAGGAACCATGGAGCTGGTTGGTTACTAAGCGCCAATGATGCTCTTAAGGAAGAAAATGACAGGTTCAGGTCAGCTAACTACCAATTCAGTCACAATATAAAAGCTTGAGAGCCTCCCAGAAGCATTGAAATAGCTAATTTCCTACAGCTTAAGGGCAGACTATGCTTAAAATCAATCTCAGTACTTGGTTTTATAATAGCAGAATTATAAATAAGGCTGAATTCTCATTCTCAGTAAATCTATGTTAAAGTTTGGCCCTATGAATAAAGGCCTGTGTTAGAAACACATAAAGGAACACACTTAAGAAGTCTAAATGCCCACATTCCCTTGAACACTCTGGAGATTACAGAAATGCCCCATAACTCCTTGCTAATGCCACCTCCTACTACTTGGAAACGTGCAAAGGTCTCACCTGAGGCCAATGCCTTGAAAGATGTTGTTTTCCCTTCTAAATATATGACCTCATCTTTCCTCATGGTTTCTAGACCAATAGTGAGGATCAAGAGCCACCATGACCCAATTAAGGAAGTACCAGCCATGCTTTCATAGAAAAAAAAAAATCACCAAAACAGTTTTGGAACCTGGTTAATATGTACTGACGGGAATGGAGAGAATATGGCTGGAAGTGAACCTGGGGGATGCTGGAATTGGACTCTCCAGGGAAAAGACAGGAAGACTGAAGTATGAGTGGATAAGAGAAAACTTGTTGATAGTAATATGTGGAGGATACTCCCCAATGACTCAGGACCAGTTCTACATATCCTTTCCTAAACTCTAAATTTGAATTCACTGCTTCAATGGCTTATGGAAGCTTGAAAATAGTGATGGCCAAAGTAATTGAAGTAGAGACACCAGACTACCTCTAGGAAGGAGTCAAAAGTCTTAGATGAGCATGCTAGTAAAGAACTATCATAGAAGATCAGAAAACCCATCAGATTGATGACCATGTTCCATGAGGGGGAAAATAAGGCATCTTACAAAAATAAGGCATCTCAGTGAGGGGTCCTCTGGCATCATAGAGACACAAACAGTGGTAAACATCCTCTGTAGGTGACAGCTGATGGTAGGGAAAGTTACTCTAGAATTGGGCTCCATAGGGTCAATAGAGATAAATGGCTTCTGGAAATATTAGAGGCCAAATGATGTTATTTAGTCATGAGATGCAAGGTGGAAATAATTGCTATAAAGAACAGAATGGCTCAAAAATGGCAACTTGAAGCTCTTACCTGCAAGGACAAATGGCAATAATGTTCTTTTGGAAAAATAGATAGGCAGCCAACATGAATATTACTTGACATATATAAACACTACCTGCCTCAAAGAAAATACCAAGAGCAGACAAAAAGAAATCTGGTGTCAGTTGTCACAATGAAAAATCACAATTCCTTATCAGTGTTCCAGACCCCAGTCATTTCTCAGACACAAGTTCAATCACTGAAGAAAAGGCCAAGTATCCTGGAGCAAAGAACTTGAAACACCACAGCAAGTAGACATAGTAATGATTCTTCCAATTCTTCCCCAAAGTTTCCTATGGCTATTTATCAAAGTAACTATACACTGGTCAAAAAGGAATACCCAGATACTTTGAAAGTCACTGAATGCAGGGTTTTAGTACAGTGACATCAGGGGACTCAAAATGTCACATCTATTTCATGGTTGGTCCAGTTAGTCCATAAAACTATCTTGTGGTCAGTTCCCTGGCCCCTGAGTGCATAATTGAAATGGATATATTTAACAGTTGGCAGAACATTCATATTAGTCTATAAACTAAAACATAGAAATCCTTGTCTTAGAGTCTGCTTTCAGGAGAATCCCATTTAAGTCTAAGTTCATTGTGGCTACAATTCAGTGAAGGAGGGGAAATAAAATGAGACAAAGTGGAGAAGTAGGTAGGAGCTGGATGGCATGGGCTTTTGTAATACCTAAAAAGCTTGCATTTAATTCTGAGGACAATGGGAAGTCAGATATGTTTTAAATATAGGGATAGCATGAATAAATCTAAATGTCTAAAAATATTATGCTGGCTGCTTTGAATAAAATTATATGAAAGGAACAATAATGGATGCACGGAGCCTATTTACAAAGAGATGAAAGTAAAAAAGGTGGTAATGAAGAGGTAGGAATGGGTTGATTCCAGAGTTTAGAGTTAAATTCCACAGGGCTTGCTGATGGATCCAGGTACTTTTGGACAGGTTGAGGTAGGTGGGATGTTAGAGCTCACTGGACATCAGCAGAATTCTGTTCACAAGTTGGGGAGGTAAATAAGCTGGGGAGTCATGTACTGATGTTTTTATTTGTCATACTCCTAGACATAGTGACAAGACACTACTGTCTTCACTAGATTCATTTTGTTATGTGATTACAATCTCTTAAGGACAAAAATAGTGGCAAATTGTAATTATCTTGACTCCTAGCCAAATTATATCACACAGACTACTGGAAGTGTATAGTCCAAAAAGGAAGAAGTAATTACAAATTGAGCCATGTTCTTTTCATGAAGGAGGAGGAAGAGTCCGCTTCCTACACAGCACAGGCTATCTGAGGGAGAGAACAGATGGTTTGTACATTAACCCTTCAGGACAGAGGAACACTGGAGAATAGTCCAGACGCCATTGCTTTCTGGACAAAACACAGAAGTACTTCTAGCAATCTGCTTTCTCCCAGCCAACTCTTTAAGTCTCCCTCTTCACTGGACCCATGGCATCCTGATTGCACCCAAGAGGGGACTAGCTCCCTTGTAAACACTAGGGAAAACAACAGTCTTTCTGGCATCAGCTTTAGGACAGCAATTACTAGATTCATATTAAACGAGGGTAGAAATTCTAGAGTCTTAGACTTAGGAGTGGCAGACCATACAAGTAGCTCAGCTTCTAGAAAACTGTTTTTAGGGATTCATTTGTGTAGATTTCTGTAGATCATACCAGGCGTGGGGAGGTTGGAGGTGGGCTTCAGCAGGACAACCCCCAGTAAACTTGTACAGAAAACTTGTACTTTTCAAGATTTCCCCACTGTGTGGTGCAGAATGGTTAATATTGAAATACTGGATGACTAGAAAGAGGCTCAAACACCTCCCACTGCCAAACATTGCCAGCCTATTTACAAAGTAGGCTCTATATCCCTACTGAGAGTCAAAGATTATTCTAAATGCAACCTGAATTACACCAGTTCCTGCCTCTATGGGTTAATGTCTCACATTGATTATAGCCCTACAGTCATCATCCATACTCTAATCATTCTCTGTTCCCAGAGAGAAGACTGAAGCTCACATTTTCTAGAACTAGACCAATCACAGAATTATTTACCTGCTGGTCACAATCTAAAAGTGCAGCAGAAACTCAGAATTGCTACTTACTTTACCTTTAAACAGATGACCTTCCTAGGAAAATTCAGGGGTGTGGCAGATGCTATTGATCCCACTCTACACGTCCCTGGTCATTTCTGAACTGGTCTGCAGCTGCAATGGACAACCTTCCACCTCAAGCATCTATCTGAGCTTCTCTGCCTAAGGATTTTCTTTGGTGCTAAAGGCATTTGCCTGGTGGTGCTTGGCATTAAATACTGCTAGGAGTACCCCCCAACCAATGGCAGGTAGAGATTACTGGATAAATACTTCAGCCTCGCCATCCCTTAATAGGACAGTCGTGAGGCATATTCTCAGTGGATTCTCAGAGATTCCCCAAGAAAACTGAGTCTTACTTTCCCACAGAAGTATCCTGCTCAACATTCTGTATTGGCTTTCTTCCTATAGTAGACAGAAGATGTACTATCCCCATTCAGAGAATGTGCCCAGAAGCTCCAGATGTCAGCTCCTTCAGGGTCTACCTTAATTTTAGTGATCTCACCTGAGGTCAGGTTTTTGGACAGCCCACATCTGGTGACTATGTAAGATTAGGATTCAACGGTTTGGCTATCTGTGTCCCTTGTAGGATGATGCTGATGAGCAATATTTGCTCCAGAGGCCCCTGCCAGCCTGGTTGAGATTTTCCAGTCTGCATCATAGTACAGGATACCCAATCCCGATTCCTCCTCCCTGCTTTCACAGGTGTTGATTCCTAAAAAACATCTGTACCCCAAACTCTGCCTAGAATCTGTTTCTAGAAAGAGTAACTTTCTTTCCCATGTTGCTCTCCCAGCTCCTTCAGTTTTTCCTACTGAGACCACAAATGAACCTCTTGCACTCAAGTCTTCAACTGTATGTAGAGGACTCAAGCTAGAACCAGAAGGAAAGAGGAAAAGGGTCTTGTATGTAAGCAATGAATCATGGGGATCTACACCCAAAACTAAGAGCACACTGTATACACTGTATGTTAGCCAACTTGACAATAAATTATATTTTAAAAATTTAGTTAAAAAAAAGAAAAATGATTCTTCCTCATTTCTAGTGTTTCCTTTTAGATAACTCTTGGCTTTCCTCTCATCAATCCTTTCCTCCTCCCTGAAAGGGTAAACTGGGTATGTGTAGTGCAGCTCGTTCCTCTTTCCTTTTGGGAGTGAGGCTGAACAAAGGAAACATGCTTTCTCCCCATTCCTACATGCTGTAAGTTTTCCAGAGACAGATAATGATGTAGAGTACTCTAGAGGTCAGTGTGGAGGGACTGGCTAAGTGTCTGGGGCTTGGTTTTGAGAAGGCCACTGGCCTGCAGATATTTATCAGTAGGAAAGACAGTATTTTATCTACCATTTACTGATTTTCATCTTGTGTCTATATTGTTTAAGAACTCAGGCAGGAAAGAAAAGAATTCGTTAGTTTCTACCAAAACCCTTCACTCACCTAGAGTAAGCTCTAGCTCTGTTGTGAGGTCTTCTGTGTTGTATCTAAGCAAGGAGAGGGTGGTGGATATGGAGATGTCCTGCTCAGATGTTCCACTAAGAAACCAGCTTCAGGGAGCATAGTTGACTGGCAACCCCAGCTTCTGCCTTCTGGCCCCACTGTGGCATTCAGTCAGAGGCTGGTGGGACTGGGGCTTTCCTAGCTGATGATTGACCACATTAGTTCTAGCTAAAGCAGTCCTGCCAGATGCAGGTTTCATCTAACAGGCAACTTTGTCTCACGGATTCCCAGATGCCTAGTCACATCTTTCTCAGAATTGCACTGCATGTAGGGTGAGTCTCTTCCTAATCAGCACTTCCTTCCCATTCTCCTTTCACAAATGTCGGATCTGCACTGTGGTCAGAAGTCTCCCTCTGCCTTCTCCTGCTCCTTTCTCCCTTACATAGGCATCTCCCCACATCTTGAATATCTAATCCATCCTGGTATCTGATTCTTGGAGGACCTGAACTGACACAGGGAGTAACTGCCCAAAGCAGAAAAATGAAGGATGGTTCTTACTCTCATGTTCGAATCCTGCTTTGGGTGGCCCATTTGTAAACCAGTACCAGAATCTGGCCACCTTTGTCTTAATTGCAGGATTTATTCAATTATTGCACATTTAGTGAAAACAATTTTTAAAAATGTTTAATGTTTAAAATGTTTTAAATCCCCCACCACATCCCTAAGGACCTCCTTTTCCTAGAAATTCTCCACTCCCTCCACATGGAAGCCCTTAAAGCTTCTCTTCACTAGTATTTCTTTCAGCCATTTCTAACTGGAGTAGCACTGACTGCTCCTAAAAAAACAGGTCTTTTGTAAAATCATTGTCAAATTTTCAGTATATTATTTTTAGCTCAAGTACTTCATACTCCCATTAGAAGGGAAGAAGGGTGGGTGCCTGAGTGGCTCAGTCAGTTGAACATCAACTCTTAATGTCAGCTCAGGTCATGATCTCACAGTTCATGAGTTGGAGCCCCACATTGGGCCCCGCACTGATGGTGCAAAGCCTCCTTGGGCATCTATCTCCCTTCCTCTATCTCTGCCCTTGTCTCTCTCTCTCTCTCTTAAAATAAATAAACAAACTTTAAAAAATGGGGGTGAAGAAGAACATTGTGTGATTGAAAGTACAAGGACCCATTTACAGAGGAAAGCAGGTCTGAGATCTAGCTGTATCATCCACAACTGAGTGATGATGATGAGACCACGCTTCAGAGTCATTTCCTCCTCTGGAAAATGAAAAGACCTCCAGGGCTTTTGGGGAAAATTGGAGAAGAATGTGAATGTACTTTATAGACAACAGAACAGAGGTCCACAATAATGTGGGACAGGTCTGGTCTACAGATGTGCTGGTTTGTGCAGGATTATTATTTTTTTATCTGAAGTTTTTACAGAAACTCTGACTTCTTTTGAGAAGTCCCACCTGGCAACAATGCAATAAAAGGGAATAGCAGTTGCTTCCTTACACAGGATATGTTTTCACCATGTTATTCCTGCCCCCCAAACTCCTCAGTCTTACTCACTGAGACATCACTCATTTATGTTAACTCCTAGGCCCCCAGGGAGGTCTGAGTTTGGGACCCCTAAAGTAGAACATGAAAAAGGTGTTCATCATATATGAGGGGGTTGTCAAGCACTAATAGGGAAGGTCCATGAGAGAAGAGAGTTTGTCAACACTCAGGATGTGGCCTGGAAGATTGGCTTCCCACCATACCCAAAATCATTTCAATGGACAACTTCCCAGACATCCTATGACTTCCCACTTGGTGCTATTATACTCACAGAGTATTATACTCACAGATTTTTGTGTCCATAAAGCTTCTGCTAGTGGAAACAACTAGTTCCTTCTGCTCCTCTCTTTTCCCTCACACAGCCTACAGAGTTCTGGTTGGAACTTCCATGCTAACACCAGGGCCTACTCCAGGCAGTGAGTTTCAACTGCCTCCTTCTTCATTCATCAGGGAAGAAAATTTCAGGGCCAAAGCCAAAGGCATTTGTGTTGTTTCATGGGACAAAGGAGTTGAAGGCCTGCACCATGTAGGTACAGTCTCTGTGGATTCTCACTCCCCATGACTTGTAAGCAGGTGATCCTGCCCCAACCTGAGATCTGGGATTATTGGCCTAGACTCCAGCTGGGCCCTAAGCCTTGGACATATGTGGCTTCTTCTCAGTGGAGGGGCAGTTTTTCTTTAAATGGGCTTTTCTTTGACAGTAAGACAGTAAAATCATGAGTCATTTTTATAATCTTAGAATAGTGCCTTTTGTATAGAGAGGGCCAAGCACAGGCATTAGCTCATTGAATCTTTACAATGTCACACAGAAATAGAAAGTTATTATTATTTCTACTTACAGGCAAATAAATTACTGAGAATTTAAGTCATTTGCATAAGGTCACACAATAGGAAAGGTTGATGCTAGGATTTGAATTCGTGCAATCTAAATGCAGAGCTCTTGCTTTTACCCGCCTCTATACAATACTGTCTCTCAAGAGATTTAAGCATGTATTTAAAGATAAAGGAAGTTGCTTAGATCTAGCCACAGGAAAAACTTATTCTGCATAGTTTAAAGCACATTGGATGCAGAGAATGTTAATTTGTCTCCATCCACAAGAATAAATTACGGTGGGCAGTCAGTTTTGAGAGTGATATGCAAACCATAAAATCCTCCAACAACATTCTTTACCAGCTGCATTAATATGATCCTGCATCTCCTATTCCTGAAAGTTTAAGTATCCTGAACCAGTTAGATGCAGGGCACCAGAAAGTAACTAGGTGGCTTGAGCTTCTCCTTATATACACCCATATCCTGCCTGGAAAGAGAGCAACTTGGTCTACCATGGAGTTCTCTCAATTCCTCCTTTGTGCAAGGTACCAGAGAGCTCAGAATTCATTTTTTGGATTTAGTAAAGGGAGGCACAATTACACAGCAGAGGAGAATTGAGCACTAGCTTCCCTATTCCTCCAAATGTCCCCCAGACACAGGCCTGCAGCTCTGGGCAAGAATGGTCTCGGACAGTGATCTCCATGACCTCTGTCCTATAGGAGAATGACAGAATATCATTCCGGGCAAAGGTAATCATCCCTGAAGACATGGTTCAAATCCTGCTTTTGCTGTTTTTCAACTTCCTCAGGGGAGACTTATCCCTTCTGTAATACAAAGATAGATTTAAGAGATGCTGGTGCGGCAGAGTATAAGCTCATTTACTGAAATGGGAAACTGGAGAGTAGTGGTCCATAAAATGAATAACTAACCCACTCCCGTAACAAACTTGGTTACAGCAGCATCCTGTGAGTATGACTGCTTCCTTGCTGTCTTCCATTCTGACACTGTCAACCTTATTCCTGTCTGAATGGTGTCCCAGAGCCTCAATATTTTCACAGTATTTCCGTTAATTTATCTGGCTTCATTAAAATTTTATCACCACTCAGTCCCTCCTTCAGAGGGTTGCAGAGGAGCTTGTCTCTCCCCACCTTGGCCATGCAATGCACAAAAAGTGGTAAAGAATAAACCTTGCTCCAAGCTAGCTACTACTTTCCCCATCTTATGGGCAGAAAGATTCTTGGCCATGGATCCCATCTTGTTAATGGCCTCTGTAAACTTCAATTGCCTTGAGTTTGAATCTCCTATGTTTCTCTGTACCATCAGTGGAATGATCTATGGGCAGGTAAGATCATCAAGCACCACTTGAATGACATCTTATTTTGACTATTGCACATTAGTATTCCAAAGAAGAACCATTTGTAAATAACAGGAACTAGGGGGTTCTTGTTTCAGGGTTCATATAGTATAGATTTATTAGATTTGTTTAGGTTTAAAATGATTTTAGTCAAACAGAATATTAGGAACAAAAATTAGTATCTCTTATGTTCCCTAGACCTGTGCCTTAGTTTGGGTTCCCTCAAAAGCAGACCAAGAGGTATGAATGCAAATAGTTGATTTGAGAGTTAGAAGGAACCCTGATAGAAGAGTGGGGAAACAAAGTAGCCACTAATGTGCATATTATCAAGCCAGCTACTGCCGTGGGTAACTGGAGAGTAATTCCAAGGAGAAATTTCATCCCCTGGTGGTGACCATAGTTAATAGTTTATAGTTCATTGGGATCCTTTGTGTCACCAGGCAAGAATGTTTCTTCTTTGAAGACCAGGACTTCTAATACTATAGAGCCCTTCTTTGTGGGAATGAGAAATACAATGTTCCCCTAGTGAAATATTGGGAATGATGGTGAGCAAAGCCATTCCAGCTTCTCAACCTGGTTCCTGGTCCAAAGGTGCTCCCTACTGGAGTCACTCTGCCATCTAGAAATTTCTCAATAGTACACACAATGCATTCTGTAAGTTTGTACCCTGTCTGAATGCAAGCTTCAGCTTTGCCTTCAGCAAGCCTTTCCAAAACCATCTGAGACCAGATGATTCTGGGTAGTGCAGTATGTGATATCACCAGGAAATCCTATGGTCATGGCTTACTCTCATAACTCCTTGACCACAATGAGAGGCTTTGGTCAGATGCTGTGTTGTGTGGATTAGAAGCTTTGTAATCCTCTAGATAGTGATACTGAATAAGGTTCTGAGGGCATCTTATAAAGAAGGTAAATCCATACCAGAAGTTTCTAATCCTGTGAGTTTGATTCACTAGTCTTTCTGGGATGGAAGGGTCTCAATGTAATTAATCTCCACATAGCTGGTTGGTCTCCTTGAAAAGGGCACACAGTCAAGGGCTCAGTGTTGGTCTCTGTTATGTGCATGTTGGACATTCAGAAGCAGCAATAGCTAGATTGGCCTTGTTTAATGCGAATCCACGTTGTTGGGCCCAAACCTAGCCTCCATCTCTGCCACTGTGGACCCTCTGCCTGTGTGTCCATCATGCCATTCCTGGGCAAGATGATAAAGGCTGACAAATAACAACTGGCAGAGTAATTTTGGCTCAGTCTGGTGATAGAGCAAGAAATGATGACTTTTTATTAAAATAACTACTCCTAGGCTTCTTAGCCATTTGTTCATTCTTCTCATCATAAGTATTAATCAGTACCCTTAACTGATTTTCTCATGTAGTTTGCTTCTTCAGATGTGTGTTCTATTACACATCTTTATAACCTCTGGAGGTCATTCCCTGCTGGCTGCCATTCTAGCCTGGCCTGGCATTATAATAATCATAACATGCTGGCTTTTAGTAGTTGAAGTCTACCACCTGGACTCTTTTGCTTCAGGAACACTATCATCCCTTCGTTAGAAAAAAGCTAACACCCTTAACTGCACCTCCTACTGTCTACTTCTTATGATGACTACTTCTTACTAATGCTGGTGCCCTCTTGCCAGTGCATTCCTAATGGATTTGGTGAATGGGTGCGTTTTGGGCTGCCCTATGGAACATAATTCATAAGATACATTTAATCCAGCGTGTCTATATCCTTAGACTTTTACTTCCTTCCTCTTTTATCATTGAAATGAAATTATTTCAACTTGGCTCAGCATGGGCCCTTGCAATTTCTGGATTTCTGGGAGTCTCCCTAGCAGTAAATTTGCCCCAACCCCTGAAGCCTTTGCCAGGATGTTAAATCTAATATCCAAAGGTAATGACTCAAGTCAATAATCTGTCCATTATCTAGTCTAATGGTCTGGTCCCCTTGATCAAGTACACTCAAAATCCAAATCCAGAGGTGCTATCCTGGCCCCTGCCAACTCATGATGGCTAATCTTTACAGGTCCTTGGAGGTAAGGTTCCTTTCTCTTATCAGGCCCAGTAATCTCCATGACTGGTTATGCTTACCCCCAGCTAGCAGACTAGATGCCAGAGAAAATCAGGGTCAGATGTTATGTGGAACCCCTGTTGCCTTGTAGGGAAGGGGCTACTATAGTGAGGTGTTGGAGGTGGGACAAGAGGTGACCATCTCTTCATAGGAAAAGAAGGGTGTGCTTGCCCTGTCTGCAGTCTAACAATTCAGAGGAGTATGGGAAGTAACATAATTCCATACCATACTAAGAATCCCAGGTTTGTCCAACCAGGCCCTGACCTTGGTATAAGAGATTTGTCTCGGTTGTGCATTCAATCAATTTTGCATCACAGCAACTATTAATCTGGAGTTTGGTCTTCTATTTCTTTTGCTCTTCAGGGAACAAGAGCTTTTTGGAAGCTTCTTAAAGAAGCTCTCTGGAATTCACACTTACTCTTCAAAGGTTTGTTAACTGCCTCAGCTTTTCATTATCTCTCTGTAATGGATCAATGCAATTTAGTACCAGCTAGCCAATTCTATTGTCCTTGTCTACATGTTCTTCCACATTCACTCATACTTCTGAAGAGATTGAATGATTGCTTTGGCCGAGGAGTTCTCCTTCACTGGAATATTCTCTCAATTGGAGAAAATTTTGGTGATTGGGCTGCCACCTTGTTCCATAGACCAGGGCTCAACAAATTTCCTATAAATGGCCAGATAATAAATATTTTTTTGGTTTTGTGGACCAAACAGTCTTTGTAGCAACTACTCAACCCCTTTGTTGTAGTGCAAATTAGGAGAAATAGACAATATTTTGTCTATTATTAGGTAGTTGTAGCAACTACTCAACTCCCATACTCCAAAAATACACAATATATAAATGAATGCATATGGCTGTGATCCAATAAAACTTTTAAAAAAGCAGGTGCTTGTATGATTCCAACTATATGACTCTGGAAATGCAAAATTATGGAGACAGTAAAAGTATCAGTGGTTTCAAGGGACTCAGGAACGAATAGGTGGAGCTTGAATTTTTAGGGCAGTGAATTGATTTTGTATGACACTATAATATAGATACATGTCATTGTACATTTGTCAAAAGCCATTTGTGTACAGAAGCCATTGTGTATAAAAGCCATTTGTATACAACACAAAAGGTGATCCATAATGTAAACTACTGCCTTTAGTTAAAAATATTGTACTCATCAACTGTAACAAATGTACTACACTAATGCAAGGTGTTAATAATAGAGAACCTTGGAGGAAGGTGGACAAGAGTTTTTCTGCTTATTTTTTCTATAAATCAATGACTTCTTTAAAAAGTCTAATATTTTTTAATATTCTTAAAAACTGAAGGTAAAATAAACACTTTTCCATACAAATTAAAACAACAGCAACAAAATCAGGTGACAGGTAGTACTTGGACCTTGGGCTTTGTTGGTCCCTCCACTCTCCCCACATACACACACACAAATCCACAGGTTATTCATGCCTCATATAATATCCTGGACGGGGTCTTCTTTGCCACCTGTAAATGAGTGGCCCAGTCCCTGAAACCTATCTTGCTGTCTCAGACCACTCTTGCAACCAATTGTATTAGTTTGAGTCCTACAGGAAACAGATGCTGACATCAAATTAGGAGTGTAAGAGACTTAAGGGGAGAGAAGCACCTATAAAAAATAAAAGGGAAAGATGCAGGATTGGGCAGGAAAAGGTTTTGGCCCCAGTTACATAACTGACAATATCTTGAATAACTCAAAGAGGCTCTGGAGCAAAGATTACCCACCAGAGAGGTTTCTGGTTGGTCAGCAATGGCCAGACAGGCCCTAGTGCCGTCACTGTGTTAACTCATTGGCTGGGAGCTACTCTGATACTGGATTGGATCCCAAAGGCACTGCAGAGAGAGGGTGTCAGCAACTGCTCTCCTCAGAGGTCCATAGTAAATTCTTTCTCAAAAGGAGATCTGAATGGAGTATCTCCATGGCAGCCCAGGGTGCCAGTTTCTTTTTTTTCTTTTTTTTTTTTTTCCAGTTCTGTTGAGAGATATAGTTGACTTATAGCCTTATATTTGTTTAAGGTATACAACAATAATTTGGTGTATATATATATGTAGTGCAAAATGACTACCACAATAAGTTTAACACCCACCATCTCATAGTTACAAGTTTTTTCTTGTGATGAGAACTTTTAAGATCTACTTTCTTGGCAAGTTTCAAATTTGCAGTACAGTACTGTTAATTGTAGTCACCATATTATATGTTACATCCCTAGGGCAAATTTGTCTTATAACTGAAAGTTTGTACTTTGGACCAACTTTCACCCATTTTTTTACCCTATCCGTGCCCACCCCCCCAACTCTGGTAACCACCAATCTGTTCTCTGTTTCCATATGTGTTTTGGGACTCCATGTATAAATGAGATCATATAGTATTTGTCTTTATCTGGCTTATTTCACCTAGAATAATGCCTTCAGGTCCATCCATGTTTTTACAAAAGGCAGAATTTCCCTCTTGTATGGCTTAATAATATTTCTCGGTGTGTGTGTGTGTGTGTGTGTGTGTGTGTGTGTGTCCCACATCACCTTTATCCATTCATCCTTTCATGGACACTTAGATTGTTTCCATGTCTTGGTTATTGTGAATAATGCTGCAATGAATATGAGGGTGAAGATGTCTCTTTGATACAGTGATATCATTTTCTTTACATATATACCTAGAAGTGGAATTGATGAATCATTTTGTAATTCTATTTATAATTTTTAGCAGTCTCCATTCAGTTTTCCTGACTCTATCAATTTACATTCTCACCTAAACTGCACAAGGGTTCCCTTTTTTTTTTTTTTACATATTTGCCATTTCTCTTGTCTTTTTGATGATAGGCATTCTAATAGATGTAAGGTGATACCTGAATTTCCCTGATAGTAACGTTGACCACTTTTTCACATACCCATTGGTTATTTTGAAGTCTTCTTTGGACAATGTCTATCCAGTTCCTCTGTTCATTTTTAAATCATATTGTTTTTTCCATTCAATCTTATGGCTCTTTATATATTTTGGATATTATCCCTTAATAGCTATATGACTTGCAAATATTCTCTCCCATTCTGCAGATTGTATTTCCATTTTGTCAATGGTTCCCTTTGCTCTGCAGGAGCATTTTCCATTTCATGTCCTACTTGTTTATTTTTTCTTTTGTTGCCTGTACTTTTGGTGTCATATGTAAGAAGAATCATTGCCTAGATCAATGTTAAGGAGCTTACCTCCTATGTTTTCTTCTATGAGTTTTATAGTTTTAGGTCTTATGTTCAAGTCTTTGATCTGTTTGAGTTGATTTTCCTGTATGATGTAAGATAGAGGTCTAGGAGTTGCGGCAAGATGGCGGCTTAGGAGGACGCTGGGCTCACCGCACGTCCTGCTGATCACTTAGATTCCATCTACACCTGCCTAAATAACCCAGAAAACCGCCAGAGGATTAGCAGAACAGAGTCGCCGGAGCCAAACGCAGACGAGAGGCCCACGGAAGAGGGTAGGAAGGGCGGCGAGGCGGTGCGCGCTCCACGGACTGGCGGGAGGGAGCCGGGGCGGAGGGGCGGCTCGCCGGCCAAGCAGAGCCCCCGAGTCTGGCTTGCAAAAGCGGAGGGGCCGGCCAGACGGAGTGTGTTCCGACAGCAAGCGCGACTTAGCGTCTGGGAGGTCAGAAATTAACAGCTCTGCTCGGAAAGCGGGAAGGCTGGAGGACAAAGGGAGGGAGAGCTGCTGAGCCCCCTGACAACAGAGCTCAGTTTGGTGGGGAACAAAGGCGCTCGCCAGCGCCATTTCCCCCGCCCATCCCCCAGCCGAAATCCCAAAGGGAACCGGTTCCTGCCAAGGAACTTGCTCGCTCCGCGCAAACACCCAACTCTGTGCTTCTGCAGAGCCAAACCTCCGGCAGCGGATCTGACTCCCTCCCGCTGCCACAGGGCCCCTCCTGAAGTGGATCACCTAAGGAGAAGCGATCTAAGCCTGCCCCTCCTGCCCCCGAGCACCTTGCCTACCCACCCCAGCTAATACGCCAGATCCCCAGCATCACAAGCCTGGCAGGGTGCAAGTAGCCCAGACGAGCCACACCACCCCACAGTGAATCCCGCCCCTAGGAGAGGGGAAGAGAAGGCACACACCAGTCTGACTGTGGCCCCAGCGGTGGGCTGGGGGCAGACATCAGGTCTGACTGCGGCCCCGCCCACCAACTCCAGGTATACACCACAGCACAGGGGAAGTGCCCTGCAGGTCCTCACCACGCCAGGGACTATCCAAAATGACCAAGCGGAAGAACTCCCCTCAGAAGAATCTCCAGGAAATAACAACAGCTAATGAGCTGATCAAAAAGGATTTAAATAATATAACAGAAAGTGAATTTAGAATAATAGTCATAAAATTAATCGCTGGGCTTGAAAACAGTATACAGGACAGCAGAGAATCTCTTGCTACAGAGATCAAGGGACTAAGGAACAGTCACGAGGAGCTGAAAAACGCTTTAAACGAAATGCATAACAAAATGGAAACCACCACAGCTCGGCTTGAAGAGGCAGAGGAGAGAATAGGTGAACTAGAAGATAAAGTTATGGAAAAAGAGGAAGCTGAGAAAAAGAGAGATAAAAAAATCCAGGAGTATGAGGGGAAAATTAGAGAATTAAGTGATACACTAAAAAGAAATAATATACGCATAATTGGTATCCCAGAGGAGGAAGAGAGAGGGAAAGGTGCTGAAGGGGTACTTGAAGAAATCATAGCTGAGAACTTCCCTGAACTGGGGAAGGAAAAAGGCATTGAAATCCAAGAGGCACAGAGAACTCCCTTCAGACGTAACTTGAATCGATCTTCTGCACGACATATCATAGTCAAACTGGCAAAATACAAGGATAAAGAGAAAATTCTGAAAGCAGCAAGGGGTAAACGTGCCCTCACATATAAAGGGAGACCTATAAGACTCGTGACTGATCTCTCTTTTGAAACTTGGCAGGCCAGAAAGAACTGGCAAGAGATTTTCAGGGTGCTAGACAGAAAAAATATGCAGCCAAGAATCCTTTATCCAGCAAGTCTGTCATTTAGAATAGAAGGAGAGATAAAGGTCTTCCCGAACAAACAAAAACTGAAGGAATTTGTCACCACTAAACCAGCTCTACAAGAGATCCTAAGGGGGACCCTGTGAGACAAAGTCCCAGAGATATCACTATAAGCATAAAACATACAGACATCACAATGACTCTAAACCCGTATCTTTCTATAATAACACTGAATGTAAATGGATTAAATGCGCCAACCAAAAGACATAGGGTATCAGAATGGATAAAAAAACAAGACCCATCTATTTGCTGTCTACAAGAGACTCATTTTAGACCTGAGGACACCTTTAGATTGAGAGTGAGGGGATGGAGAACTATTTATCATGCGACTGGAAGCCAAAAGAAAGCTGGAGTAGCCATACTTATATCAGACAAACTAGACTTTAAATTAAAGGCTGTAACAAGAGATGAAGAAGGACATTATATAATAGTTACAGGGTCTATCCATCAGGAAGAGCTAACAATTATAAATGTCTATGCACCGAATACCAGAGCCTCCAAATATATAAAACAATTACTCATAAACATAAGCAACCTTATTGATAAGAATGTGGTAATTGCAGGGGACTTTAACACTCCACTTACAGAAATGGATAGATCATCTAGACACACGGTCAATAAAGAAACAAGGGCCCTGAATGAGACATTGGATGAGATGGACTTGACAGATATATTTAGAACTCTGCATCCCAAAGCAACAGAATATACTTTCTTCTCGAGTGCACATGGAACATTCTCCAAGATAGATCATATACTGGGTCACAAAACAGCCCTTCATAAGTTTACAAGAATTGAAATTATACCATGCTTACTTTCAGACCACAATGCCATGAAGCTTGAAATCAACCACAGAAAAAAGTCTGGAAAACCTCCAAAAGCATGGAGGTTAAAGAACACCCTACTAACGAATGAGTGGGTCAACCAGGCAATTAGAGAAGAAATTAAAAAATATATGGAAACAAACGAAAATGAAAATACAACAATCCAAACGCTTTGGGACGCAGCAAAGGCAGTCCTGAGAGGAAAATACATTGCAATCCAGGCCTATCTCAAGAAACAAGAAAAATCCCAAATACAAAATCTAACAGCACACCTAAAGGAACTAGAAGCAGAACAGCAAAGGCAGCCTAAGCCCAGCAGAAGAAGAGAAATAATAAAGATCAGAGCAGAAATAAACAATATAGAAACTAAAAAAACTGTAGAGCAGATCAACGAAACCAAGAGTTGGTTTTTTGAAAAAATAAACAAAATTGACAAACCTCTAGCCAGGCTTCTCAAAAAGAAAAGGGAGATGACCCAAATAGATAAAATCATGAATGAAAATGGAATTATTACAACCAATCCCTCAGAGATACAAACAATTATCAGGGAATACTATGAAAACTTATATGCCAACAAATTGGACAACCTGGAAGAAATGGACGAATTCCTGAACACCCACACGCTTCCAAAACTCAATCAGGAGGAAATAGAAAGCTTGAACAGACCCATAACCAGCGAAGAAATTGAATCGGTTATCAAAAATCTCCCAACAAATAAGAGTCCAGGACCAGATGGCTTCCCAGGGGAGTTCTACCAGACGTTTAAAGCAGAGATAATACCTATCCTTCTCAAGCTATTCCAAGAAATAGAAAGGGAAGGAAAACTTCCAGACTCATTCTATGAAGCCAGTATTACTTTGATTCCTAAACCAGACAGAGATCCAGTCAAAAAAGAGAACTACAGGCCAATATCCCTGATGAATATGGATGCAAAAATTCTCAATAAGATACTAGCAAATCGAATTCAACGGCATATAAAAAGAATTATTCACCATGATCAAGTGGGATTCATTCCTGGGATGCAGGGCTGGTTCAACATTCGCAAATCAATCAACGTGATACATCACATTAACAAAAAAAGAGAGAAGAACCATATGATCCTGTCAATCGATGCAGAAAAGGCCTTCGACAAAATCCAGCACCCTTTCTTAATAAAAACCCTTGAGAAAGTCGGGATAGAAGGAACATACTTAAAGATCATAAAAGCCATTTATGAAAAGCCCACAGCTAACATCATCCTCAACGGGGAAAAACTGAAAGCTTTTTCCCTGAGATCAGGAACACGACAAGGATGCCCACTCTCACCGCTGCTGTTTAACATAGTGCTGGAAGTTCTAGCATCAGCAATCAGACAACAAAAGGAAATCAAAGGCATCAAAATTGCCAAAGATGAAGTCAAGCTTTCGCTTTTTGCAGATGACATGATATTATACAGGGAAAATCCGATAGACTCCACCAAAAGTCTGCTAGAACTGATACAGGAATTCAGCAAAGTTGCAGGATACAAAATCAATGTACAGAAATCAGTTGCATTCTTATACACTAACAATGAAGCAACAGAAAGACAAATAAAGAAACTGATCCCATTCACAATTGCACCAAGAAGCATAAAATACCTAGGAATAAATCTAACCAAAGATGTAAAGGATCTGTATGCTGAAAACTATAGAAAGCTTCTGAAGGAAATTGAAGAAGATTTAAAGAAATGGAAAGACATTCCCTGCTCATGGATTGGAAAAATAAATATTGTCAAAATGTCAATACTACCCAAAGCTATCTACACATTCAATGCAATCCCAATCAAAATTGCACCAGCATTCTTCTCGAAACTAGAACAAGCAATCCTAAAATTCATATGGAACCACAAAAGGCCCCGAATAGCCAAAGGAATTTTGAAGAAGAAGACCAAAGCAGGAGGCATCACAATCCCAGACTTCAGCCTCTACTACAAAGCTGTCATCATCAAGACAGCATGGTATTGGCACCAAAACAGACACATAGACCAATGGAATAGAATAGAAACCCCAGAACTAGACCCACAAACGTATGGCCAACTCATCTTTGACAAAGCAGGAAAGAACATCCAATGGAAAAAAGACAGCCTCTTTCACAAATGGTGCTGGGAGAACTGGACAGCAACATGCAGAAGGTTGAAACTAGACCACTTTCTCACACCATTCACAAAAATAAACTCAAAATGGGTAAAGGACCTAAATGTGAGACAGGAAACCATCAAAACCTTAGAGGAGAAAGCAGGAAAAGACCTCTCTGACCTCAGCCGTAGCAATCTCTTACTCGACACATCCCCAAAGGCAAGGGAATTAAAAGCAAAAGTGAATTACTGGGACCTTATGAAGATAAAAAGCTTCTGCACAGCAAAGGAAACAACCAACAAAACTAAAAGGCAACCAACGGAATGGGAAAAGATATTCGCAAATGACATATCGGACAAAGGGCTAGTATCCAAAATCTATAAAGAGCTCACCAAACTCCACACCCGAAAAACAAATAACCCAGTGAAGAAATGGGCAGAAAACATGAATAGACACTTCTCTAAAGAAGACATCCGGATGGCCAACAGGCACATGAAAAGATGTTCAGCGTCGCTCCTTATCAGGGAAATACAAATCAAAACCACACTCAGGTATCACCTCACGCCAGTCAGAGTGGCCAAAATGAACAAATCAGGAGACTATAGATGCTGGAGAGGATGTGGAGAAACGGGAACCCTCTTGCACTGTTGGTGGGAATGCAAATTGGTGCAGCCGCTCTGGAAAGCAGTGTGGAGGTTCCTCAGAAAATTAAAAATAGACCTACCCTATGACCCAGCAATAGCACTGCTAGGAATTTATCCAAGGGATACAGGAGCACTGATGCATAGGGCCACTTGTACACCAATGTTCATAGCAGCACTCTCAACAATAGCCAAATTATGGAAAGAGCCTAAATGTCCATCAACTGATGAATGGATAAAGAAATTGTGGTTTATATACACAATGGAATATTACGTGGCAATGAGAAAAAATGAAATATGGCCTTTTGTAGCAACGTGGATGGAACTGGAGAGTGTGATGCTAAGTGAAATAAGCCATACAGAGAAAGACAGATACCATATGGTCTCACTCTTATGTGGATCCTGAGAAACTTAACAGGAACCCATGGGGGAGGGGAAGGAAAAAAAAAAAAAAAGAGGTTAGAATGGGAGAGAGCCAAAGCATAAGAGACTGTTAAAAACTGAGAACAAACTGAGGGTTGATGGGGGGTGGGAGGGAGGAGAGGGTGGGTGATGGGTATTGAGGAGGGCACCTTTTGGGATGAGCACTGGGTGTTGTATGGAAACCAATTTGTCAATAAATTTCAGAAAAAAAAAAATAAAAAATAAAGTAGAAAACTCAAAAAAAAAAAAAAAAGATAGAGGTCTAATGTCATTCTTTTTCATGTGGTTGTCCAGTTTTGCCAGCACTATTATATTCTTGATTTCTTTGTCATAATTGACCATTTTAAATGGATTTTAGGGCTCTCTATTTGTTCCTTTGATCTACATATCCACTTTTATCCTAACACCACACTATTTGAATTATTATAATTTTGTGATATAATTTTAAGTTAGGAAGTGTGATTCTACTAGTTCTCTCCTCCTTCTTAAGACTGCTTTGGCTATTCAAGGTCTTTTATGGTTGTATACAAATTTTAGGATTGTTTTTTCTATGTCTGTGAAAAATGCCAATGGAATTTTGATAAAAGTTGTAATGAATCTATAAATGGCTTTGGATAGTATGGGCATTTTAACAGTATTCTTCCAATCTACGAGTATGGAATATATTTTCATTTATTTGTGTCGTCTTTAGTTTCTTTCATCACTGTCTTATAAGTATTCAGTAAACAGATCTTTTACCTCCTTGATGAAATTTATTCTAAGTATGTTATTCTTTTTGATGAAATTGTAAATGGGACTGTTTTCTTAATTTCGCTCTCTGATAGTTTGTTGTCAGTGTATAGAAATGCAACTTATTTTTATATATTAATTTTTTATTCTAAAATTTTATTAATTTCAACAGTTTTCTTGGTAGAGTCTTTAGGGTTTTATATACAAAATATGTCTTCTGCAAATATAGACAGTTTTACCTCTTTCTTTCCAATTTTGGATGTCTTTTATTTTATATTTTTATTATCTTTTTCTTGCCTAATTGTTATAACTAGAATTTCCAATGCTATGTTGAATAAAAGTGGCAAGAGTGGGCATCCTTGCATTGTTCTTGATCTTAGAGGAAACTCAAATTTTTACTACTGAGTATGATGTTAACTGTGGGCTTATCATAGATTATCTGTTTTATCTTGAGGCACATTCCCTTTGTACCCAGTTTTTTGAGAATTTTTTTTAATTTTTTTAATGTTTATTCATTTTTTGAGAGACAGAGTGTGAGCGGGGGAGGGGCAGAGACAGAGGGAGACACAGAATCCGAAGCAAGCTCCAGGCTCTGAGCTGACAGCACAAATCCCAATGTGGGGCTCGAACTCATGGACCCTGAGATCATGACCTGAGCCAAAGTCAGACACTTAACCGACTGAGCCACTCAGGTGCCCCAGTTTTTTGAGAATTTTTAACATGAATGGAGGTTGAATTTTAAAAATTCTTTTTCTGCATCTATTGAAATGACCATCTAATTTTTAACCTTTACTTTGTAATGTGGTGTGTCACACTGATTGATTTGAGGATGTTTAACCATCCTTGCATCCCTGAAATAAATCCCACTTGATTATGGAGCATGATCCTTTTAATGTGCTATTGCAGTTGGCTTGCTAACATTTTGTGAAAATGTTTGAGTCTACATTTATGCATTTATTGCATTTCTATTATCTATGTTGGCTTATAATTTTCTTTTTGAGCAGTGCCCTTGTCTGGTTTTGATATCAGGGTAGTGCTGACCTTATAAAATGAGCTTGGAAATGTTTGGTCTATGTTTTGGAATAGTTTAGAACAGTTTGATCTATGTTTCGGAATAGTTTGAGAAGAATTGATATTAAGTTTTCTTTGAATATTTTATAGAATTTATAGTGAAGCCATCTGTTCCTGGGCTTTTCTATTGTTGGAATACTTTTTATTATGGATTTGATCTCTTTACTAGTTATTGGTCTGTTCCGATTTTTTTATTAATGATTTGGTCTTGGTAGGTTTATGTTTCAAGGAATGCATCCATTTTTCTAAGTTGTCCAATTTGTTGGCATGTAATTGTTTGTAGTATTCTCTTATGATCTTTTGTATTTCTGTGGTATTAGTTGTAACATCCCCTCTTTCATTTATAATTTTATTTGAGTACTCTTTTTTTTTCTTGGTAAAAATTTGTCTATCTGCTTAGCTTTCCAAAACAAATGGCTTTAGTTTCATTGATCTTTTCTATTGTCTTTTCAATCGCTATTTTATTTATTTCTTCTCTCATCTTTGTTATTGCCTTCCTTTTATTAACTTCAGGCTTAGTTTGTACTTTTTCTAGTCACGGAAGTGTAAAGTTAGGTTGGTCATTAGAGATCTCTCTTGTTTCTTAACCAAGTCATTTATCACTACGAACATTTCTGTTACAATAGCTTTTACTGCATACCTTAAGTTTTGAAATGTTGTATTTCCATTTTCATTTGTCTGAAGATATTTTTTTATCTCTTCTTTGACCATTGGTTGTTAAGTAGCATGTAGTTTAATTTCCACATGTTTATGAATTGTTCAGTTTTCTTTTTGTAATTGATTTCTAGTTCATCTCACTATGGTCAGAAAATATGCTTGATATGATTTCAGTCTTCTTAAATTTATTAAGACTTGTTTTGTGGAGTAACATATGATCTATCCTGAAGAATATTCCATGTGTGCTTCAGAAGAATGTATATTCTACTTTGGATATAATATTCCATAAAAGTCTGTTAAGGACATCTAGGTAACATGTTTAAATCCAATGTTTCCTTCTTGATTTTTCGTCTGGGTAACTTATGCATTGTTGTGAGTGGGACATTGAAGTCTCCTGCTATTATACTATTGCTGTCTATTTTTCCCTCTAGGTTCATTAATGTCTCTTTATATATGTAAGTATTCCTATGTTGTATGCATAGATATTATAAATTTTATATCCTCTTGTTAGATTGACTCCTTTATCATCATATAATGACCTTCTTTTTTTATAACATCTATTTTGTCTGACATAATAAATATAGCTACCCCTGCTTTCTTTGGGTTTCCACTAGCATGGAATACCTTTTTCTGTTACTTAACTTTCAGTCTTTGTGTGTTCTTAAATTTGAAGCAAGTGTTTTGTAGGCAGCATAGTTGTATCTTTCTTGTCCCTTCAGCTACTTTGTGTCTTTTGATTGGAGAGTTCATTCCATTTACATTTAAAATACTTATGGATACTATGTGGCAGTAAGAAAGAATGAAATATGGCCTTTTGTAGCAATGCGGATGGAACTGGATAGTGTTATGCTAAGTGAAATAAGTCATACAGAGAAAGACAGATACCATATGTTTTCACTCCTATGTGGATCCTGAGAAATTTAACTGAAGACCATGGTGGGGGGGGGGAGGAAAAAAAAAAGGTTAGAGAGGGAGGGAGCCAAAACATAAGAGACTCTTAAAAACTGAGAACAAACTGAGGGTTGATGGCGGGTGGGAGGGGAGGGTGGGTGATGGGTATTGAGGAGGGCACTTGTTGGGATGAGCACTGGGTGTTGTATGGAAACCAATTTGACAATAAATTTCATATTTAAAAAAATAAAATAAAATACTTACGGATAGATATGGACTTATTATTGTCATTTTATTAATTGTTTCTCGTTATTTATAATGCTTTTGTTTCTTCTTTTTGTCTCTTCCTATGTAATTTGATGATTTTCCGTTGTGATATGCTTAGATTCCTTTCTCTTTATCATTTGTGTATTTACTATAGGTTTTTGCTTATGGTTACCAAAGGTTTATATAAAGGATCTTACATCTATAACAGTCAATTTTAAGCTGACAACAACTTAAGTTCAAATGCATACTAAAGTAAAATACATACTCTCTATTTTTACTTTCCTTCCTGTCACATTTTGTGTTTTTGATGACATAATTTACATATTTTTTCCTTCAGTATCTACTAACAAATTATTGTGGTTATAGTTATTTTTACTATTGTGTTTTAATCTTTATGCTAGATCTCCCACCATTACAACATTAGAGTATTCTGAATTTAACTATATATTTACCTTTACCAGTGAGATTTATACTTTCATATGTTTTCCTGTTACTAATAGTGCCCTTTCATTTCAATTCAAAGAAGTCCTTTAATATTTCTCATAAGTCTGGTTTAGTGGTGATAAACTTTTTCAGCTTTTGTTTGTCTGTAAAACTGTCTCTCCTTCAATTCTGAAGGACAGTTTCATCAGGTAAAGTGTGGGCAGCTTTTTTTCCTTTCAGCACTCTGGTCTCTTCTAGTTGCATGCTAAATTAAGAGCCTGATTCTCAGGCTTCAGCTTTTAAGGTATGCAAATAGGACTCTTTTCAGTGAAAGGATTGTGAGATGGGCATTTGACTTCTGCCTCTGTGCTGAACGCTGGAGGGATAGCCATGAAGAGTCCTCAGGAGCCTGTTAAGAACCATTTCTTTGTTTTTTATAGTTTGGTGGGTCTTGTGGATACAAATCCCATTGGCCTTCAGGACTAGGTGTTTGGGGGGCCCATCCCTCAGGTGGAAATTTTAAAAGTTCGGGCACTAGGTGATGGGCCCAAATTCTTCACTCCTCAGGGAGAAGCTGGGAGTTGGGAGTTACTGTCCCATTTTATGGCACCATGCCAGGATAGGGTATATGGTGAAAGTATGTCTCAGCCTGTTCTACCCATTTGGTTGCGTTTTGTTTTTTTCTCATCTGGATTTCTTTTAAGGGGAATTCTTCTCTGTGCGGCTATAGATTCAGTGTGTCCATGGGAAGAGGTGAGTTCAGGAGCTTCCTATGTCACCATCTTGAACTGGAACCTTCTGCTCAAGGTGCCAGTTCCTTAAGTAGTCTCCCTTTCAGTCTCTTAATCAGAATCACCAGATAATCTTAAATCTCCCTTACAATTGAGGCAAAAGTTGCCTTTTAAAAGAATGAGAAAGACTACTTCTAGAGAGCACCAAAGACAGAATAGGCAACAAGATTCATTGGCTCCTACAAGATTAAAAAGAAAGATTAGAAAAAGACTACCAACTGAGGGATCCCAGCAAGGCTCAAATAGCATAAAGTGTGGAAATCATGTTAGAGCTGAATTTTTCTATTTCTTCTCTAATGGAGGAAACTTAAAACATGAACTATATGTTCTGTCAAGAATTATCTTCACTTCTGGTCTCTTCTTTCACCGTTGAATGGTACCTTACTGTGGTTTTATAGCTTATGATGTATTTTTCCCTCACTCAGTTGTTTGAATTATAGGTTTTTTTTATTCTGAGTGACCCAAATCTTCCAAACCTAGGGCCTGTATCTTAGTTTGGGTTTTCCTAAAAGCAGAGCCTGAGAGAAGTTCGTAGAATCATCTCCTAAATAAACTGCCCATACCCAGGAAACAGGTAGAGGGAAAGGGGAAACTTGAGATAGGGGAGGATAAGAGGTAGGTGAAAAAGCTAAGGTGAGATGCTGTATTTAAGTCTGCACTTCAGCTTTCTACTTTTGTGGAAGGATCTGTATACCTCTTAGACTTGCCTCCAGGACTAACACCTCAGCTCTTCCAGGCTGCAAATGCCAAGCTCATCAGTAGAGGTCCAATGAGAACCTGGAGAACACGCTAATAGGAACGAGATATAAATATTCCCTACAGATATGAATGAAACCATAGGTGGCTGAAAGGATACACCATAGGTATTTGGAGAATGTTATGGCCCATTTGACCCAAAGACAAAATAAGTCATTCCTTTGGATTATAGCCATTCTATTTAAACAAAGCACAATGGTGCATGCACACAAGGGTTGCCACTAAATTTAAGACTCTTGATAGCATGTTTTACCCAGATTTGGCCCTACCATAGGGCTTTCTGGGGTTACCACCAAAGACCCCTCTCATCATTTATTCCATGACAACTGAAGTGTCTTATGGCCTTGGGGGCTGATTATTTTGTCCCATGGTCTGGCTCCCTGCCTGGTGCTGGCTTCTCCACCAGGGGTTTTTCTGTTTCTCTGTTATCCATCTGGCTCTAAAACACAAATATCTAAGAAAGCTAACATTGGCCTTGCTTCTTAGGAGAAAACAGTGCCCACAAAGGGCATCACAATATTTTGGACAGACTTTTAAAATGATTCATATTCAGGGGCACCAGGGTGGCTCAGTTGGTTGAGTGTCAGACTCTTGGTTTCTGCTCAGGTCATGATCTCATGGTTTTGTCGGTTTGAGCCCTGTGTCAGGCTCTGCACCATCAGTGCAGAGCCTTCTTAGGATTCTCTGTCTCCTCTCTCTAGCCCTCCCATGCTCACGCTGTCACTGTCTTTCTCAGAACAAATAAACTTTAAAAAATATGATTCATATTCTGCAGTTGGATGTCTGGAAGGATTCTTGCTTCAGAACCAAGATGATGGGGGACAGGGAGCACCAATTTCTCTGTCCCCACCCCCTGAGCAAGGTTGTATATGGAAGTGACAGAGCAGGTCTCTTTACCTTGGTTCCCTGATCACCATCAGGTATCTTATCATGAGTGCTCCAGAGGATTTACTAATGTTCAAAACTTGTACACCTTAATATGTGAAACTATGGGACCTAAAAGAGTATATAGGTGCAATTTTTGCTTACATAAACTAGATTTTATCATGAACAAAGTTCACTGGACTAAAGTAGGAGCCCTGGGATTCAGGACCAGATTATCTTAGGCAATTAATTTACTCATATGCTCCCTATGAAGCCATCAATAATAGAATAGGCCCAAGTAAGACACTGATTGCCTTATGAAATTATATAAAAACTTTTTATTTTTATTTTTATTTTTTTAATTTTTCTTTTTTTTTTTTTTCTGAAATTTATTGACAAATTGGTTTCCATACAACACCCAGTGCTCATCCCAAAAGGTGCCCTCCTCAATACCCATCACCCACCCTCTCCTCCCTCCCACCCCCCATCAACCCTCAGTTTGTTCTCAGTTTTTAACAGTCTCTTATGCTTTGGCTCTCTCCCATTCTAACCTCTTTTTTTTTTTTTTTTTCCTTCCCCTCCCCCATGGGTTCCTGTTAAGTTTCTCAGGATCCACATAAGAGTGAGACCATATGGTATCTGTCTTTCTCTGTATGGCTTATTTCACTTAGCATCACACTCTCCAGTTCCATCCACGTTGCTACAAAAGGCCATATTTCATTTTTTCTCATTGCCATGTAATATTCCATTGTGTATATAAACCACAATTTCTTTATCCATTCATCAGTTGATGGACATTTAGGCTCTTTCCATAATTTGGCTATTGTTGAGAGTGCTGCTATGAACATTGGTGTACAAGTGGCCCTATGCATCAGTGCTCCTGTATCCCTTGGATAAATTCCTAGCAGTGCTATTGCTGGGTCATAGGGTAGGTCTATTTTTAATTTTCTGAGGAACCTCCACACTGCTTTCCAGAGCGGCTGCACCAATTTGCATTCCCACCAACAGTGCAAGAGGGTTCCCGTTTCTCCACATCCTCTCCAGCATCTATAGTCTCCTGATTTGTTCATTTTGGCCACTCTGACTGGCGTGAGGTGATACCTGAGTGTGGTTTTGATTTGTATTTCCCTGATAAGGAGGGACGCTGAACATCTTTTCATGTGCCTGTTGGCCATCCGGATGTCTTCTTTAGAGAAGTGTCTATTCATGTTTTCTGCCCATTTCTTCACTGGGTTATTTGTTTTTCGGGTATGGAGTTTGGTGAGCTCTTTATAGATTTTGGATACTAGCCCTTTGTCTGATATGTCATTTGCGAATATCTTTTCCCATTCCGTTGGTTGCCTTTTAGTTTTGTTGGTTGTTTCCTTTGCTGTGCAGAAGCTTTTTATCTTCATAAGGTCCCAGTAATTCACTTTTGCTTTTAATTCCCTTGCCTTTGGGGATGTGTCGAGTAAGAGATTGCTACGGCTGAGGTCAGAGAGGTCTTTTCCTGCTTTCTCCTCTAAGGTTTTGATGGTTTCCTGTCTCACATTTAGGTCCTTTATCCATTTTGAGTTTATTTTTGTGAATGGTGTGAGAAAGTGGTCTAGTTTCAACCTTCTGCATGTTGCTGTCCAGTTCTCCCAGCACCATTTGTTAAAGAGGCTGTCTTTTTTCCATTGGATGTTCTTTCCTGCTTTGTCAAAGATGAGTTGGCCATACGTTTGTGGGTCTAGTTCTGGGGTTTCTATTCTATTCCATTGGTCTATGTGTCTGTTTTGGTGCCAATACCATGCTGTCTTGATGATGACAGCTTTGTAGTAGAGGCTAAAGTCTGGGATTGTGATGCCTCCTGCTTTGGTCTTCTTCTTCAAAATTCCTTTGGCTATTCGGGGCCTTTTGTGGTTCCATATGAATTTTAGGATTGCTTGTTCTAGTTTCGAGAAGAATGCTGGTGCAATTTTGATTGGGATTGCATTGAATGTGTAGATAGCTTTGGGTAGTATTGACATTTTGACAATATTTATTTTTCCAATCCATGAGCAGGGAATGTCTTTCCATTTCTTTAAATCTTCTTCAATTTCCTTCAGAAGCTTTCTATAGTTTTCAGCATACAGATCCTTTACATCTTTGGTTAGATTTATTCCTAGATATTTTATGCTTCTTGGTGCAATTGTGAATGGGATCAGTTTCTTTATTTGTCTTTCTGTTGCTTCATTGTTAGTGTATAAGAATGCAACTGATTTCTGTACATTGATTTTGTATCCTGCAACTTTGCTGAATTCCTGTATCAGTTCTAGCAGACTTTTGGTGGAGTCTATCGGATTTTCCCTGTATAATATCATGTCATCTGCAAAAAGCGAAAGCTTGACTTCATCTTTGGCAATTTTGATGCCTTTGATTTCCTTTTGTTGTCTGATTGCTGATGCTAGAACTTCCAGCACTATGTTAAACAGCAGCGGTGAGAGTGGGCATCCTTGTCGTGTTCCTGATCTCAGGGAAAAAGCTTTCAGTTTTTCCCCGTTGAGGATGATGTTAGCTGTGGGCTTTTCATAAATGGCTTTTATGATCTTTAAGTATGTTCCTTCTATCCCGTATAAAAACTTTTTAATAAGTATGAACAACTACATCAAATAAGTATTAGCGTCAGCAGCATATTAATATGACCATAGGACAAAATAATTGAAACACAAGGCCATAAAGTATTAGTTTTTAATAAGTAAAAGTATATTTAATAAGTATTTAATACCACTGTTTTATAAGTATAAACCACAATTCTATTAAGTTATTTTCTTAGATATTTTAGCTCCTAGGCATCACGGAAGTTCACTGGCTTTATATTTTAGAGCCAAAGTTGCTATGGTAATACTGACAGTTTATTTTCTTTCTGTGGCACATAGTATCTCATCTCCTAAAAGCCTTATCCCTATCACCATCACTTGCATTCTAGTAGACTCCAAAGCAGTGCATATAAACCAAGAACCATCATTCTTTTGGCAAGAGAGCAGCCTCCGAAGAGGAGGGACCAACATAAGTGGGATTGTGAACCACTGTGAGGAACACTGCTCCCAAGATAGGTGGAAGATGTCAGGTGCCTTAACCAGAAAACAGAGATCAAAGATAGCAGGTACCATCTGTCTTGCTCACCTGCTGCCTGCTTTGCTAGCTCAGTACATGTTGGAAGTATTATTTGTATAGTGAAGGAGAATGGGTCAAGAGAGCCATGAGCACTAGAACAATAGTGCTTTGAAATGCAGTCTCCACAATTCTTCTGCTGATAGAACTAGTCTTTTTCCTCTGGCCCCTCTGGGATTGGCTCTCTTCTGAGATCTACACCTGTTGGTCCAACTCTTGCTCTTCACTAGTTTTGTCTTTGCTCTGCTTTAGACTTTCAGCATCTCCTCCCCTTCTTGGGGTTCTCTTTCTGCTAATCAGCCTCTGACTAGGTCAGTTAGCTTAGCCATTCTCCTCCCAAGAACTATCTTTACCCACAGTTGTGGAACCCAGATGTCCTTCTAATACCGCTTGAGTCAGTCACTGCTGATAATTTCTTCCCAGAAAGGCCTCTCAGAAGCTATTCAGTAATAGCTCCATCTAGCCAAGATGCCTCAGGGTTCAGTGAGCTCTGCTGTGTGATTAGACACTGCCATCTCCTGGTCAAAGCACTGAACTTGGTCCCAGCTGATCTGCCCCAGCAGTTCACCCTTGGGCTTAATTGTGTATGATACCCATCTACACTGCTAGTCAGTATTGGAGAGGTACTCCTGACTGCCCCCCTGTCCTTCTCCCACAGCTTATATGGCATAGAACTTAGAGAATTAATTGCTAGTACTTCCCTGTGAACTCATCTAAAGACTACACCTCCCTCAGAGTATAAATGCATCTTCTCCACAGAAGGAAATCAACTCTAGATCCTGGACTTCATTATTTTGTCTTCAACCTAGCTGGTCAAGTGAGTCATCTAAAAGAGATCTTAAAAAGTTATGTCTTAATTTGGGGTGCATACTTGTCTTCACATGCACTTCTAAGCAGTTACCTAGTAACCAAGTTAAGCGGGGTTTCTATACAGTAGCTTTTGGACTTAGATTTTTTCTTTCATTCTTAAAGATTCTTTTATTGAAATATAATTAACATATATTAGTTTCAGGTGTACAACATAATTTGGTATTGTATACATTGTGAAGTGATTATCATAATAAGTCTAGCTACCATTAGTCCTCACACAAAGTTGCAAAAAGTTTTTTTCTTGTGTATAAGAAATTTCAAGATATACTCCCTTAGGTTTCTTTTTTATTTCCTGCATATTTTAATGCTTATTTCTAATTTTTTATTAATAATTTATTTTTTAATTTACATCCGAGTTAGTTAGCATATGGTGCAAAAATGATTTCAGGAGTAGATTCCTTAATGCCCCTTACCCATTTAGCCCATCTCCCTTCTCACAACCCTTCCAGCAACCCTGTTTGTCCTCCATATTTAAGAGTCTCTTATGTTTCGTCCCCTCCCTGTTTTTATATTATCTTTGCTTCCCTTCCCTTATGTTCATCTGTTTTGTATCTTAAAATCCTCATATGAGTGAAGTCATATGATATTTGTCTTTCTCTGACTAATTTCACTTAGAATAATAGCCTCTAGTTCCATCCATGTAGTTGCAAATGGCAAAATTTCATTCTTTTTGATTGCTGAGTAATACTCCATTGTATGTATATACCACATCTTCTTTATCCATTCAACCATCGATGGACATTTGGGCTCTTTCCCGACTTTGGCTATTGTTTTTTTTAGGATAATTGTCCATTTTTATGGTGAAATATTCCCATCATGGCTGATTCCAGTTTCTAAAATGTCACTGAATTCAGAGTTTAGAAGAGGTTCACAAAATTGGTTCTTAAAAGTCAGTTGGAGCCAGTTCAAGATGAAAAAAATAAAACCTCCAGAGACCACTCAGCCTCAATAATGTCATAGTCCTAACAAATGGGCTATCTTTTATTTTTTTTTAATCTTAATTTAATTTTTAAAATTTACATCCAAGTTAGTTAGCATATAGTGCAACAATGGTTTCAGGAGTAGATTCCGTAATGCCCCTTACCCATTTTTAGCCCATACCCCTCCCATAACCTCTCTAGTAACCCTCTATTTGTTCTCCATATTTAAGAGTCTCTTACGTTGTGTCCCCTTCCGTTTTTATATTATTTTTGCTTCCCTTGCTGTATGTTCATCTGTTTTGTACCTTAAAGTCCCCATATGAGTGAAGTCATATGATTTTTGTCTTTCTCTGACTAATTTCACTTAGCATAATACCCTCTAGTTCCATCCATGTAGTTGCAAATGGAAAGATTTCGTTCTTTTTGATTGCTGAGTAATACTCCATTGTACATATATACCACATCTTCTAAAAAACCAACTCTTGGTTTCGTTGATGTGCTCTACAGTTTTTTTAGATTCTATATTGTTTATTTCTGCTCTGATCTTTATTATTTCTCTTCTTCTGCTGGGCTTAGGCTGCCTTTGCTGTTCTGCTTCTATTTCCTTTAGGTGTGCTGTTAGATTTTGTATTTGGGATTTTTCTTGTTTCTTGAGATAGGCCTGGATTGCAATGTATTTTCCTCTCAGGACTGCCTTCGCTGCGTCCCAACGCATTTGGATTGTTGTATTTTCATTTTCGTTTGTTTCCATATATTTTTTAATTTCTTCTCTAATTGCCTGGTTGACCCACTCATTCGTTAGTAGGGTGTTCTTTAACCTCCATGCTTTTGGAGGTTTTCCAGACTTTTTTCTGTGGTTGATTACAAGCTTCATAGCATTGTGGTCTGAAAGTATGCATGGTATAATTTCAATTCTTGTAAACTTATGAAGGGCTGTTTTGTGACCCAGTATATGATCTATCTTGGAGAATGTTCCATGCGCACTTGAGAAGAAAGTATATTCTGTTGCTTTGGGATGCAGAGTTCTAAATATATCTGTCAAGTCCATCTGATCCAATGTCTCATTCAGGGCCCTTGTTTCTTTATTGACCGTGTGTCTAGATGATCTATCCATTTCTGTAAGTGGGGTGTTAAAGTCCCCTGCAATTACCACATTCTTATCAATAAGGTTGCTTATGTTTATGAGTAATTGTTTTATATATTTGGGGGCTCCAGTATTCGGCGCATAGACATTTATAATTGTTAGCTCTTCCTGATGGATAGACCCTGTAATTATTATATAATGCCCTTCTTCATTATATAATGCCCTTCTTCATCCTCTTCATTGAGGATTTTGATACCTTTAATTTGAAGTCTAGTTTGTCTGATATAAGTATGGCTACTCCAGCTTTCTTTTGGCTTCCAGTCGCATGATAAATAGTTCTCCATCCCCTCACTCTCAATCTAAAGGTGTCCTCAGGTCTAAAATGAGTCTCTTGTAGACAGCAAATAGATGGGTCTTGTTTTTTTATCCATTCTGATACCCTATGTCTTTTGGTTGGCGCATTTAATCCATTTACATTCAGTGTTATTATAGAAAGATACGGGTTTAGAGTCATTGTGATGTCTGTATATTTTATGCTTGTAGTGATGTCTCTGGGACTTTGTCTCACAGGGTCCCCCTTAGGATCTCTTGTAGGGCTGGTTTAGTGGTGAAAAATTCCTTCAGTTTTTGTGTGTTTGGGAAGACCTTTATCTCTCCTTCTATTCTAAATGACAGACTTGCTGGATAAAGGATTCTCGGCTGCATATTTTTCCTGTTTAGCACACCGAAAATATCGTGTCAATCCTTTCTGGCCTGCCAAGTTTCAAAAGAGAGATCAGTCACGAGTCTTATAGGTCTCCCTTTATATGTGAGGGCACGTTTATCCCTTGCTGCTTTCAGAATTTTCTCTTTATCCTTGTATTTTGCCAGTTTCACTATGATATGTCGTGCAGAAGATCAATTCAAGTTACGTCTGAAGGGAGTTCTCTGTGCCTCTTGGATTTCAATGCCTTTTTCCTTCCCCAGTTCAGGGAAGTTCTCAGCTATTATTTCTTCAAGTACCCCTTTAGCACCTTTCCCTCTCTCTTCCTCCTCTGGGATACCAATTATGCGTATATTATTTCTTTTTAGTGTATCACTTAGTTCTCTCATTTTCCCCTCATACTCCTGGATTTTTTTATCTCTCTTTTTCTCAGCTTCCTCTTTTTCCATAACTTTATCTTCTAGTTCACCTATTCTCTCCTCTGCCTCTTCAATCCGAGCTGTCGTCATTTCCATTTTGTTTTGCATTTCATTTAAAGCGCTTTTCAGCTCCTCGTGACTGTTCCTTAGTCCCTTGATCTCTGTAGCAAGAGATTCTCTGCTGTCCTCTATAATGTTTTCAAGCCCAGCGATTAATTTTATGACTATTATTCTAAATTCACTTTCTGTTATATTATTTAAATCCTTTTTGATCAGTTCATTAGCTGTTGTTATTTCCTGGAGATTCTTCTGAGGGGAATTCTTCCGTTTGGTCATTTTGGATAGTCCCTGGCGTGGTGAGGACCTGCAGGGCACTTCCCCCGTGCTGTGGTGTATAACTGGAGTTGGTGGGCGGGGCCGCAGTCAGACCTGATGTCTGCCCCCAGCCCACCGCTGGGCCACAGTCAGGCTGGTGTGTGCCTTCTCTTCCCCACTCCTAGGGGCGGGATTCACTGTGGGGTGGCGTGGCCCGTCTGGGCTACTTGCACCCTGCCAGGCTTGTGGTGCTGGGGATCTGGCATATTATCTGGGGTGGGTAGGCAAGGTGCACGGGGGCAGGAGGGGCAGGCTTAGCTCGCTTCTCCTTAGGTGATCCACTTCAGGAGGGGCCCCATGGCAGCAGGAGGGAGTCAGATCCGCTGCTGGAGGTTTGGCTCCGCAGAAGCACAGAGTTGGGTGTTTGCGCGGAGCGAGCAAGTTCCCTGGCAGGAACTGGTTCTCTTGGGATTTTGGCTGGGGGATGGGCGGGGGAGATGGCGCTGGCGAGTGCCTTTGTTCCCCACCAAACTGAGCTCTGTTGTCAGGGGGCTCAGCAGCTCTCCCTCCCTTTGTCCTCCAGCCTTCCCACTTTCCGAGCAGAGCCATTAAGTTATGACCTCCCAGACGCTAAGTCGCGCTTGCTGTCGGAACACACTCCGTCTGGCCGGCCCCTCCGCTTTTGCAAGCCAGACTCGGGAGCTCTGCTTGGCCGGGGAGCCACCCCTCCGCCCTGGCTCCCTCCCGCCAGTCCGTGGAGCGCGCACCGCCTCACTGCCCTTTGTACCCTCTTCTGTGGGCCTCTCGTCTGCGCTTGGCTCTGGAGACTCCCTTCTGCTAGTCTTCTAGTGGTTTTCTGGGTTATTTAGGCAGGTGTAGGTGGAATCTAAGTGATCAGCAGGACGCGCGGTGAGCCCAGCATCCTCCTACGCCGCCATCTACTTCCCCTCATACCACATCTTCTTTATCCATTCCTCCATCGATGGACATTTGGGCTCTTTACATACTTTGGCTATTGCGTTTTTTTTTAATATGAAATTTATTGTCAAATTAGTTTCCATACAACACCCAGTGCTCATCCCAAAAGATGCCCTCTTTAATGGCCATCACCTACCCTCCCCTCCCTCCCACCCCCCATCAACCCTCAGTTTGTTCTAAGTTTTTAAGAGTCTCTTATGCTTTGGCTCTCTCTCCCACTCTAACCTCTTTTTTTTCTTTTTTTCCTTTTTTTCCTTCCCCTCCCCCATGGGTTTCTGTTAAGTTTCTCAGGATCCACATAAGAGTGAAAATATATGGTATCTGTCTTTCTCTGTATGGCTTATTTTACTTAGTATAACACTCTCCATTTCCAACCACGTTTCTACAAAGGGCCATATTTCATTCTTTCTCATTGCCACATAGTACTCCATTGTGTATATAAACCACAATTTCTTTATCCATTCATCAGTTGATGGACATTTAGGCTTTTTCCATAATTTGGCTATTGTTGATAGTGCTGCTATAAGCATAGGGGTACATGTGTCCCTTCAAAACAGCACACCTGTATCCCTTGGGTAAATACCTAGTAGTGCAATTGCTGGGTCGTAGGGTAGTTCTATTTTTAATCTTTTGAGGAAACTCCATACTGTTTTCCAGAGTGGCTGCACCAGTTTGCATTCCCACTGGCAATGCAAAAGACATTCTCTTTCTCTGCATCCTTGCCAGCATCTGTTGTTGCCTGAGTTGTTAATGTTAGCCATTCTGACAGGGGTAAGGTGGTATCTCATTGTGGTTTTGATTTGTATTTCCTTGATGAGTAATATTGAGCATTTTTTTCATGTGTCTGTTGGCCATCTGGATGTCTTCTTTGGAAAAGTGTCTATTCATGTCTTTTGCCCATTTCTTCACTGGATTATTTGTTTTTTGGGTGTTGAATTCAAAAAGTTCTTTATAGATTTTTGATACCCTTTATCGATATGTCGTTTGCAAATATCTTCTCCCATTCCATCGGTTGCCTTTTAATTTTGCCTATTGTTTCTTTCACTGGGCAGAAGCTTTTATTTTGAAGAGGCCCCAATAGTTCATTTTTGCTTTTGTTTCCCTTGCCTCCAGAGCCATGTTGAGTAAGAAGTTGCTGCGGCCAAGATCAGAGAGGTTTTTGCCTGCTTTCTCCTGGAGGATTTTGATGGCTTCCTGTCTTACATTGAACTCTTTCATCCATTTTGAGTTTATTTTTGTGTATGGTGTAAGAAAGTAGTCCAGGTTCACTTTTCTGCATGTCGCTGTCCAGTTTTCCCAGCACCATTTGCTGAAGAGACTGTCTTTATTCCATTGGATATTCTTTCCTGCTTTGTCAAAGATTAGTTGGCTATACATTTACGAGTCCATTTCTGGGTTCTCTACTTTGTTCCATTGATCTGACTGTCTGTTTTTGTGCCAGTACCATACTATCTTGATGATTACAGCTTTGTAATACAGCTTGAAGTCCCGAACTGTGATGCCGGTTTTGGTTTCTTTTTCAAGATTGCCTTGGCTATTTGGAGTCTTTTCTGGGTCCATACAAATTTTAGGATTGTTTGTTCTAGCTCTGTGAAGAATGCTGGTGGTTATTTTGGTAGGGATTGCATTGAATATGTAGGTTGTTTTGGATAGTACTGACATTTTAACAATATTTTTCTTCCTATCAAGGATCATTGAATATCTTTCCCTTTTGTGTGTGTGTCTTCTTCAATTTCTTTCATAAGCTTTCTATAGTTTCAGCGTATAGGTTTTTCACCTACTTGGTTAGATTTATTCCTAGGTATTATTTTATGGGCTTTGGTGCAACTATAAATGGGATCGATTCCTTGATTTCTCTTTCTGTCGCTTCATTATTGGTGTATAGGAATGCAACCATTTTTTGTGCATTGATTTTACATCCGATTTTGCTGAATTAATGAATCAGTTCTAGCAGTTTTTTGATGGAAACTTTTGTATTTTCCATATAGAGTATCATGTCATCTGCCAAGAGTGAAGTTTGACCTCCTCCTGGCCGATTTGGATGCATTTTATCTCTTTGTGTTGCCTGATAGCTGAGGCTAAGACTTCCAATACTATATTCAATAACAGTGGTGAGAGTGGAGATCCGTGTCTTATTCCTGACCTTAGGGGAAAACTCTTAGTTTTTCCCCATTGAAGATGATATTAGTGGTGGGTCTTTCATATATGGCTTTTGTGATCTTGAGGTATGATCCTCCTATCCCTACAGATTTCTGGGCTTTTTAAAAAATTTTTTAAATGTTTGTTAATTTTTGAGAAATGGAGAGAGAGCATGAGTAGGGGAGGGTCAGAGAGAGAGAGAGAGACAGAATTTGAAGTAGGCTACAGGCTCTGAGCTATCAGCACAGAGCCCAATGAAGGGCTCAAACTCACATGCCATGAGATTATGACCTAAGCTGAAGTCGGACACTTAACTGACTGAGCCACCCTGGCACCCCTGGAGTTATATTCCGATGGATTGCTCCCTATAAATATAAAAATGTCCTGTTGAGTTACTAATCTGTTTGGTAGATGAACTCCAGCAGGCATAAAGAGCCTATTTTCCCAAATGATGTATTCAACATTTCTATCAAAGCTAAGGAGTTACCCATTCTAGTCTAAGTTCTAAACCAGCTGACCTTGTAGATAGTATCCCCTTCCATTCCTCATCCCCAGATTCTAATGGCACACAAGATCCTCTTGGGTGGAGCTAGCTCTTACCTGCAAAATTTGCCAGGGCCTATGAAATAACCAGCTTTGCTTTAGGAATTCCTTCAGCATCACAAAAGAGAACAATCTGCTCCTCTGGCCAGATATCAGATACCAGAGTGCAAGTATAGGCCCTGAAACAGAGTGCAAGTATAGGCCCTGAAACCAACCAGGCCTTCAGGGGCTGAAAGAAACTGCCAGAGGTAGGTTTTTAAAAAATGGGTAAAAAGAGCCTGTAGCCTAACATCTAAGTGTGTAGGAACTAGGCTTCAGCTTATAACTGGGTATTCAGTAGACTTGGGACATTAAAAACATCTAGTTTTGCCTTTGTGAACTTTCAAGGTTACCCCCAAACAAAAGAGAGATGGAAATTCATCCGTATCAAAAGCCTTGGTTAAGCTGCTTCATTACTGTAATGTTGTATATTAACTTTAGTCCACATAGTCATTTAATTTTTTTAAAGTATTGTGTTAAGTTTGGACAAGCAAAACAATTTTCTAAACCCTTAATAGAGATTAATTTCAAACCATCTGCTGCCTCTTTCCAAAGACTAATTCATGTTTGAGAAGAACTGATTTGAGGTCATACAACACATTCAATTCTTGTTATTCCACATTTCACACTCAGATTGAATAGGACCCTCAATTATTTGGACAATATTTTCTTGGACTCACACACAATCACATTTGCTGTGCTATGTTTTGGTGTTATGCTTTCAGCTTTCATCAGGGATGCTATAAAAAAAAAACAAACAGGTTAATGAAATCCACTATTCACTTTGTTCTAGGAACATGGAAGACATTGGCCACTACATCCTTCAGCTTTTGCTCTAGAAAGCCCCTCATGAAAATTTTCTGACAAAGTTGGCTGCTAGGAAAGGCTTTATATCCCTTGAGCAACAGCCTAATTTTTTCTTAGTTGATAAGAGTATAGTAACTGTCTTTTCTGGTACTTTGCCTATCAGGTACTTAGAATCATATTCAAAGGTCAGAGATTCAGGCTCCACTGGGAGGACATAGCTCATCTAGAGCTGATGGAATTGTTTCCTAGATGGGGGTGGAGATCCCAGACCCAGAAGAGGCAGTCCCAGGCTACCCAGAATGAAATCTCAGTCCATGTGGCTTCGATGTGTTTCTAAATTTTTTAAGTTTATTATTTATTTTGAGAGAGAGAGAATTAATGGGAGAGGGGCAGAGAGAAAGAGAAAGAATCCCAAGCAGGCTCTATACTGTCAGTGTGAAGCCTGATGCAGGGCTCAAACTCACAAACCATGAGATGATAACCTGAGCCAAAGCCAAGTCGGGCGCTTAACAGACTGAGCCACCCAGGTAGGGAGCTTCTGAACTAAGTGGCCAGCATTGATTTTTTTGGATGAAGCTTTATCTGCCAGCTTCTGACTTTGCTAAACTTAGAGCTTCTACAGGGTAATCCACTGAGGTCCCTAACTTGTAGCTATTGTTACACTTCCTTTAAAGGCCAAATTAAACCTCACAGGGTTGTTTTGTTCAAATCAGGTAGGAAGGGGACCTTGATTTCTAGATATTTGCAAAGGTACAATCTTACATGTACCCTGGAATGACTGTCTCAGATTTTCCTACTACAACTTTCTTTCCTGGCCATTATAAGCTGCTTCTCTCTGTTATTCATCCTGATAAGCTCACACAGCTCTTTCTAGTAGTGACCCTCATTGATGTCCCCCTCTCAAATTCAGGAAGACAAGACTTATAACTACACCTCCAAAATGTCAGCCTTGCCACTAAATAGCAGGACTGGAATGTAGACCTGCCCCCTTGAGTTTGGAGGCTTGCCCTAGAAGCTGCCATCCTGAATCCCAACTTCTCGGAAAGGGGTGGTTCTACAGTGACATGGTTGAACAAAGAGGAGATTGGGTGCTCCTTTTCACTCCTGTCTGTCTCCACATGGAATTAACCCCATGAACAAAACTATGCTGAGCCTCCTTACTCTCCCTAGTCCCAAAATGCCTATTATTTCTTACTCTAGAATTAATGTGGATGTGTCTTTTCCCAGTTTCCAGGATTCATGGTGTAGATTACTATAGTGTGGTCTTGTGATATTAGTGGTACTTTGGTATATTTCTCCAAATCTAGGTCATTCCATGTTGGCTAAGGTCAGGTTGTCATCCTATAAAGGGTCAGGGTCCTAACAGAATGGAACCCATAGTATGTAAGCATGTTCATATGTAAATCTATGTTAATACTTCTTACAGTCAATATATCATAGTATCCAAATACTGTGTGATTTCAGAATGATGACTATACTATGATTTGTAACTTTGATTTAATTCATAATTATTAAATTTGTTACATTGACATAGTAAATAAATTCTAACACAAGAATGAACATTATCAGTCTCCTTCATAGTCTTGACCACCATGACCTGCCCCTCACCAGAGGGTATCATCATTCCACGTGTCTATACAATTTGATTAATGAGTTTTTATTAAAATCCTATACATTTATGATGATATTTATGAATTTTCTGCAGTAAAGCCTAACTTTAGTATCTTGGAATGAGATATTTCCTTAGCAAGGGTAACTAACATAATTATTGGCTGCCAGCCTATAAAATCATACAAATATTATTTATGAACTGGTCAGTTGTGTTAGCACCATCATTTAGATATCCTTTGTGTTTTATAGCAATCTTCCCAATGTCAAGCTTTGGTATACATTTCCCAGAAAATTAAAATCTTAAACGTACCCTTAGGGCTTAATAATCAAATAAACAATAATTACAAAATACATCTGATTCAGAGAGCTCATTCAAAAGAATACTGCTCAACTTTAGTTTATCTCACATCACTCTAATATCTCAAGTTTGTAACATAAAACAACTTGGGATGTGATTTTTATCAAAAATTTTTTATCGCCTGATTAAATCCTAAACAAGCCACTAGATTTAAAGGTATGCCAGATGATGATTAAAAGCAATCCCCCACCATCTAATGAATTGGCAATCAAGTTAATGTGCTCTCAAAATATACATAGGTATGGAACTGGAATTCCTCCAAAGCCAAATCCATAGTGGAGCTGTCATCTTGTTCTTACTATCTGGGACACATAACCCTTGGTCTTCCTCACACTGGCCACTCTAGCAGGACAAGCAAGGAAGTGAAGTAGCTCAAGGACTCTAGTGATTTTGCCAGACTTTTATCAGAATTGCACTTAGTCTAAGAAGTTTTCTACAACCTTACTTTTTTCCATCAGAGGTTAGACATGCACTACAGTAGACATGCATCACCTGGCTTCCTCTCCATGTCATAGGTATTTTCTCTAATATATTTTCTACATTTTTAATCCTGTCTATCTTGGCATCTGCTTCTCATGTGATACCATGAGTCATCTGAGGAAAAATATGATAATGGGGAGATTTGGAATGTGCTCATCCATTGCCTAATAGGTAAAGAGGATCCCATACTTGGTAGACTGAGCATGAATAGAATCTGTCACAAGATACTGGATTAATTGATAAAGATTTCACCAAAGGAAACTTGAAAAATGCCCTGCTGAAAGGGAATGCTACAAGTGCAATGATGCAGGCTTTGAAAATACAGAGGGAGAAAACCTACAAAGACAGCAGAGTTGATAATTTCAGAGTTGCACTGATGCCCTGCAGCAGATAAAGGAGAGAATGGGTTGTTAACAAGCAGTTTCTGGGTAAATGTGATTCACAGGGCCTCTGTGGTCACTTACAAAGAGGCCTGAGCTTCTGCAGTGGAAGGGCAAGCATAACTAAACAACAATCTCCAACCTAAGTTATTACTATCACAGAGCTCTAGAGACAATGGAATGCTTAGCCAAGGTATTTTTGTTAAGCAAAGATCAAGGCCCTGGTGGGTAAAACCTGGAACTTGAAAACATGGTAACTGGATATATGGATGGATACCCCTGAAGATCTTGGCTCTATAAAACCCTCTGAGTTTGCAGAGGTAGCCCAACTTCCCTAGGAAGAGCTAGAATTTCCCTGGGCTGGAAGATGCTGCAGGAGTCTCTCCTCCGCAAGACAACAGCTTCTCCCCTGGAGCTAAACCCATTTCCTTTCCTGCCTTGTAGGGTGGTAATTAGAGTTAAATCTCAGCATAACCCAACTGGGGGTGTGTTAGGCCTGATAAGAGAGGAGAAAACTATTCATCCGTTGCAAGACGTAGCTAGCACATACCATCCGGGATCAGGAGAATACACTTAGGTTTGGATTTCAAGGGTGCCTAATCAAGAGTGGGGCTATAATATAAGCCTGGGAAACCAAGAATTCATTGATTTCAGGGTACGCTCTCAAGACACTGGCAAGGACCCCAGGGGATGGAGCGCACACTCTGCTGAGATAGTAATTAGAAGCCTAGAAAAGGTGGTTGGCTTTCCCAATGAAGTGAGGAAAGCCCAAGTTGCTTTTAGGTAGATGAAGGAATATAGAAGCTAAGGTAAGTGGACATGCTGGAATATCCAATAGCACTAAAACCCTAAAATTTTTATTGATGCAGTAAACCTTTGACTTTACAGAATTTACCTCTTACCCTCATCCATATGCATGTGCCTTACGCAGGCCTCCAAAATATTAGCCACTTTTTGCTCATCTAGTCAGATTACCATGATGTCATTGATATAATGGACCCTTGTCACCTCATGGTTCAGATCTCTTTCAACAAGATTGCCACCCTCTGGCTGCCATTCTGATCTCACTGCTGATTATAATGGTTGTGTCCACTTGGCTTCTAATGGTTATCCACTGTCACTTGCCTCTACAGTTTCAGAATCTGATCATTCCCTTTGCTCTCAGTGGCTCCAGTTCTGCAGTGTCAGTTCCTACTGTCAGCTCTGGCACAGAGAAGACAGACACCACTGAACTGCTTCATGATGATAATGCTTCTCTCATTAGCACATTACTCACTCTTTGCTAGACAATGTCTCCTCCATGCCTTCCTATGGAGCAGTTTAGGTCAGCTGGAACCCTTCAGAAGTTCCATTTCATTATCCAGTTAAGAGGTACCCACCCCACTGCGGCCTGAGGAAAGACACAAGTGCAACAGTGATAAATGACCTGGAGGTCTGGGCTATATGCTTTGCTGTTTTGTCCTCCAGCCTTGCTCATGCTTGACTCTGGTTGTAACATTACATCTAATGAAGAATTATTACTGAGACCACCCAATCTAAAGATTTGTGGGTTCTGATTTAACCCAATTTATGAAGGCTTCGAAGTCACTTGGCATACCATGTTCAGACGTTTCATCTGCAGCAAGGCCCAAACAGCAGGTCAGAAGCCGTTTTGCAAACAGTGTATAATTCTCTGCAGCAAATGACCTTGCTTTAGAACCCTGGCAGTCTGCATTGTGATTCTCCCATTGAGGCTTGCATGAACTCCACATGTCATCTTTCCCACCCCAAAACCTCCTCAGCTCCCTTGGGGTAGAGTCCCTTTCCTCCCTAATCAGCCTAGCACATCCCTAGCTGGGTTATGTTGTGACTAAAATCTAGTTATTGACTGAGTGTACATATGGTGGCAGGGGTGGGGGGTCTACATTGTCATGAACAAGGAGACCACTAGTCTTTAACAGGGAAGACTGGATCAGTTCTGTTGGCGCCTGGGTTCTGGGGGATCTGGGGATTTGAAAGTGACCCCATTCTGTCCCAAGCAGATGTTGACATGCAACATTTGCCTTATTGAGAATTAAACCTCATTGAGAATTAAACCTTCTTTGCAGCTTTGCTACTCCTTTTATTATTTATTTTTTTTAACGTTTATTTGTTTATGGGAGACAGAGAGAAACAGAGCACAAGCAGGGAAGGGGCAGAAAGAGAGGAAGACACAGAATCCAAAGCAGGATCCAGGCTCTGAGCTGTCAGTACAGAGCCTGACATGGGGCTCAAACCCATTAACTGTAGTATCATGACCTGAGCCAAAGTCAGATGATTAACCGACTGAGACACCTAGGTGTCACAATAGCTCTGCTATTCTTATGATTGAATCCAGGGTCTGGTCCTCTGCCCTCTGGCTGTAGGAGATAAGAGCCTCTTTAAATGCTATCAAGAAGGTGTTTGGCTTTCACACTTAGCTTTTAATTACTGATTAAACACTCTTAACTTTTATTTTTCCAAGGTGCTGATTGTCCTTAGCAAGAGTAACCTCATTCCACTGTAGTTATGTGGTATTTCTCATGTTTCAGAAATGCTTGGTATAATGTACCTGCTGGTTCATTTCCTTCTAGTTCACCACCAGTGAACATTTTAACAATTTTAGTCCGTTAATAATTTAGCCTTGTGCCAGGAGTTATCAGTGCACTGCCTACCATCATTGATGGGGTCTGTACTAGTTTCCTAGGGTGTCACAACAAATTACCACAGACTGAGGGGCCTAAAATTACAGAAATTTATTCTTTCACAATTATGGAAGCCAAAAGTTGAAAATCAAATGTGTCAGCAGGTCTGTACTCCTTCTGAAGGTTCTATAAAAGAATCCTTCCTTGCCTCTTCCAACTTCTGGTAGCTCCTGAAGTTCCTTGGATTGTGGCAGCATCACTCCAATCTCTGCCTCCACCTTCACATGGCCTTTTCCTCTGTGCATCTGTCTCCTCTTCTTATAAAGACACCAGTTATTGAATTTAGGGCTCACCCTACTCGAGTATAATCTCATTTTGATGCTGAAGTAATTACATATACAAAAACACTATTTCCAAATAGGATCATATCTTGAGGTTTTGGGTACGCATGAATTTTAGGGGGTATTATTGATTCACTACAGGGTCCTCATTACCAGCTGATTGGTGACAACCCAGTTTCAGAGTCCCATCTTAGTGCCAGGAATGATCCAAGAAGGCCAATGCTGTCAAAGGAGTCACATGTTCTACTGACTGAGCCAGCAAGGTACCCCTGCTCTTAAATTGAACACATATGGAAAGGATGGATAGAAAGCAGGATGCGGCATAAGGGGAAGTTGGACTATATCATAAACTTTAAACAGACCTTGCCAGATCCCACAGGAATCTCTGAAGCTGAGAGGATCCCTTACCATTGTTCTGAGTTGGGTCAAGAAAGCAGAGGCTTCAATGAGGATAATCAGCCCTCAACCATTGAATGTGGACTGTCTTGGGAAGGGGCTGTGCTCTCAAGCAAGGTGCGCCTCTTAGGCAAGATGTGAAGACTTATAGATAAGCACTCAGCAGTGGAGAAACAACATTTCACTCCTGAAGAAATATCTGGGTGGTACAGGACACCATCCACTATGCCTATCATTGATCAGGGCTGAAAATCAATTTATTTTATAAAACTGAAATAGTTTAGACAAATAGTTCACTGTTTTTGTTCCCAGAAAAATAATTCAGAGGACAAAAGTTTAAGAAGCCTTGAAAAGCAGTTTAGTTGGTTGAGATGACTAAGTTAAGTTATGAGATGTACAGTTTGGAAAGTAGAGGGAACACTTACCCCAAAAGTGGAAGCTCCTCCACCTGGCTGGAGGGGTGGGGATTCCACCCTGTGATTGATGAGTTTTGGGGAAGGATGTGGCAGACACTTCAGCTCCTCTCTCTCTCTTTCCCTCTCTCTGATCTTCCCATCTATAAGGAGAAGACATGTTCTTATCTGTTCCATTCTGCCATGGCATAAACTTTTCAGGGTCTTGATGATTAGTGATGATGAACATCTTTTCATGTGTGTGTTGGACATTTGAATATCTCCTTTAGAGTAAAGGCTTTCAGATCTTCTGCCCATTTTTTAATTGGATTGTTTGGTGTTTTGATACTGAGTTGTATGAGATTTGTATATATTTTGGATATGAACCCTTTATAAATTATATTGTTTGCCAATATCTTCTCCCATTCAGTAGGCTCCATTTCCATTTTGTTGGTGTTTTCCTTTGCTGTGCAAGCGCCTTCTACTTTGATGTTGTCTGATTTGTCAATTTTTGCTTTGGTTGCCCTTGCCTGAATAGAGATTCAAAAAGTATTGCTCAGACCGATGTCCATACTTCCTATGTTTTATTCCAGGGGGTTTATGGCTTCTGGTCTTACATTTGAGTCTTTAATACATTTTGAATGTATTTTTGTATATGGTGTAAGGAAAATTTCCAGTTTTATTCTACTGCACACAGCTATCCGATTTTCCCAGCACTATTTTTTTTCAATATATGAAATTTATGTCAAATTGGTTTCCATACAACACCCAGTGCTCATCTCAAAAGGTGCCCTCCTCAATACCCATCACCTACCCTCTCCTCCCTCCCACCCCCCATCAACTCTCAGTTTGTTTTAAGTTTTTAACAGTCTCTTATGTTTTGGCTCTCTCCCACTCTAACCTCTTTTTTTCCTTCCCCTCCCCCATGGGTTTCTGTTAAGTTTCTCAGGATCCACGTAAGAGTGAAAACATATGGTGTCTGTCTTTCTCTGTATGGATTATTTCACTTAGCATAACACTCTCCAGTTCCATCCACGTTTCTACAAAGGACCATATTTCATTCTTTCTCATTGCCACGTAGTACTCTATTGTATATAAACCACAATTTCTTTATCCATTCATCAGTTGATGGATATTTAGGCTCTTTCCATAATTTGGCTATTGTTGAGAGTGCTGCTGTAAACATTGGAGTACAAGTGCCCCTATGCATCAGTACTCCTGTATCCCTTGGGTAAGTTCCTAGCAGTGCTATTGCTGGGTCACAGGGTAGATCTATTTTTAATTTTTGAGGAGCCTCCACACTGTTTTCCAGAGTGGCTGCACCAATTTGCATTCCCACCAACAATACAAGAGGGTTCCTGTTTCTCCACATCCTCTCCAGCATCTATAATTTCCTGATTTGTTCATTTTAGCCACTCTGACTGGTGTGAGGTGATATCTGAGTGTGGTTTTGATTTGTATTTCCCTGATGAGGAGCGACGTTGAGCATCTTTTCATGTGCCTGTTGGCCATCCGGATGTCTTCTTTCGAGAAGTGTCTATTCATGTGTTCTGCCCATTTCTTCACTGGGTTATTTGTTTTTCAGGTGTGGAGTTTGGTGAGTTCTTTATAGATTTTGGATACTAGCCCTTTGTCCGATATGTCATTTGCAAATATCTTTTCCCATTCCGTTGGTTGCCTTTTAGTTTTGTTGGTTGTTTCCTTTGCTGTGCAGAAGCTTTTTATCTTCATAAGGTCCCAGTAGTTCATTTTTGCTTTTAATTCCCTTGCCTTTGGGGATGTGCCAAGTAAGAAATTGCTACGGCTGATGTCAGAGAGGTCTTTTCCTGCTTTCTCCTCTAGGGTTTTGATGGTTTCCTGCCTCACATTCAGGTCCTTTATCCATTTTGAGTTTATTTTTGTGCATGGTGTGAGAAAGTGGTCTAGTTTCAATTAAATTTTTTTTTTCAACGTTTATTTATTTTTGGGACAGAGAGAGACAGAGCATGAACGGGGGAGGGGCAGAGAGAGAGGGAGACACAGAATCGGAAACAGGCTCCAGGCTCTGAGCCATCAGCCCAGAGCCTGACGCGGGGCTCAAACTCCCGGACCGCGAGATCGTGACCTGGCTGAAGTCGGACGCTTAACCGACTGCGCCACCCAGGCGCCCCGTAAGTGGTCTAGTTTCAATCTTCTGCATGTTGCTGTCCAGTTCTCCCAGCACCATTTGTTAAAGAGGCTGTCTTTTTTCCATTGGATGTTCTTTCCTGCTTTGTCAAAGATTAGTTGGCCATACGTTTGTGGGTCTAATTCTGGGGTTTCTATTCTATTCCATTGGTCTATGTGTCTGTTTTTGTGTCAGTACCATGCTGTCTTGATGATGACAGCTTTGTAGTAGAGGCTAAAGTCTGGGATTGTGATGCCTCCTGCTTTGGTCTTCTTCTTCAAAATTACTTTGGCTATTCGGGGCCTTTTGTGGTTCCATATGAATTTTAGGATTGCTTGTTCTAGTTTCAAGAAGAATACTGGTGCAATTTTGATTGGGATTCCAGCACTATTTATTAAAGAGACTATCTTCTCCCCTTGTATGCTCTCGCCTCCTTTGTCAAAGATTAACTGGCCACATAAGTATGGATTTAATGCTGGGCTTTCTATTCTGTTCCATCCATCTGTATGTCTATTATTCTGGTATGCCAGTATCATACTGTTTCTATTAATATGTATATATATTTATAGTATATATCTTGCAATATGGGATTGTGATACCTTCAGGTTTGTTTTTCCTTATCAAGACTGCCTTAGCTATTTGGGGTCGTTTGTGATTACATACAAATTTTAGAATTATTCCAGTTATGTGACAAATACTACAGGTATTTTGATAGGGGTTACATTGAATGTGTAGATTGCTTTGGGTAGTATGGAGATTTTAACAATATGAATTCTTCCAATCCATGAGCATGGACTGTTTTTCCATTTATTTGTGTCTTCAATTTCTTTCACCAGTGCCTTACAGTTTTAATGTACAGGTTTTTCACTCCTTGGTTAAATTTATTCCTAGATACTTTATTCATTTCAATGCAATTGCAAATGAGATTATTTTCTTAATTTTTATTTCTGCTACTTCATTTTAGTGTATAGAAATGCAAAAGATTCTGTATATTAATTTTGTATCCTGTAACTTTACTGAATTCATTTATCAGTTCTAATAGTTTTTGAGTGGAGTCTCTAAGGGTTTCTATATATAGTATCATGTCATCTGCAAATAGTGACAGTTTTACTTTTTCCTCACAAATGTGGATACTTTTTTTTTTCTTGTCTGATTTCTGTGCTTAGGACTTCCAGTACTATGTTGAATAAAAGTGGAAATAATGGGAATCTTTGTCTTTTTCCTGATATTGGGGATGTAGCTTTCAGCTTTTAACTGAGTATCATATTAGCTATGGATTTGTCATATATGGTCTTTATTATGTTGTGGTATGTTTCATCTATTTCCACTTTGTTGAGAATTTTTACCATGAATGAATATTGTATTGTGTCAAATGGTTTTTCTGCATCTATTTAAAAAAAAGATTATTGTATGATTTTTCTTCTTCTTTTTGTTAATGTGGCACATCACATTGATTAATTTGTGAATTTTGAACCATCCTTGCTTCCCTGAAATTAACCCCACTTGATCATGGTGTATAGTCCTTATAATGTATTGTTGAATTTGGTTTGCTTTTGGTCCCTTATAATCCATTGTATTTCTGTGGTATCTGCTGTAATTTTTCCTCTTACATTTCTGATTTTCTTTATTGGGCTCTTTCTTTTTTTCTTCTTCAAGAGTCTGGCTAAAAGTTTGTCAAGTTTGTTTGTCTTTTAAATAACCAGCTCTTAATTACATTGATCTTTTCTATTGTTTTTCTTTTTTAGTTTCTATTTCATTTATTTTTACTCCAATCTTTATTATTTCCTTCCTTGTACTAACTTAGGGCTTTCTTTGTTCTTCTTTTTCTAGTTCCTTTAGGTGTAAAATTAGATTGAGATTTTTTATTTCTTGAGGTGGTCCTGTATCACTTGAACTTACCTTTTAGAACTGTTTTGGCTGCATCCATAGAATTTAGAATGTTATGTTTCCATTTTCATTTGTCTCATGGTACTTTTTGATTTCCTCTTTGACTTAATCATTGATTCATTGATTGTTGAATAGCATGTTAGCTTCCATGTGTTTGTGTATTTTCCACTTTTCTTCTTGCTGTTGATTTCTGACTTCAAACTGTTATGGTCAGAAAAGATGCTTGCTATGATTTCAATCTTCTTAAATTTATTGATGCTTGTTTTGTGTCCTAACACATGAGCCATCCTGGAGAATATTCCATGTGCATTTGAAAACAATGTGTATTCTGTTGTTTTTGAGTGGGATGTTCTAAATATATCTGTTAGGTCCATTTGGTCTAATGTGTCATTCAAAGTCATTATTTCTTTGTTGATTTTTCTGTCTGGATGATCTATCCATTTATGCAAATAGGACATTAAAGTCCTCCTACTATTATTGCATTACTATCAGTTTCTCTGTGCGCAGGCATGCTGGTGTGTGTGTGGGGGGGGGGGGTTTGACCTCTGACTGACTGACTGCAAGGTCTGGCTGCGAGTATTATAGATATTATACTGTGGCTGCCCACCCCACCCCCAGTGGAAGAACTTGGAAGGGGCTCTGTCCAGCACTGGCTGAGTGTACTATCCAGGTGTGGTGGGGTGGGGAGCTACTTGGGAGGGGTTCTGAGGCAGGGTGGATGAGTTGGGAGGGGTGAGTCTTAGTGGAATGCTTGAGCCAGACTAACAGTACTGGCACAATAGATGGAGAGTGTCAGAAATGGTACATGCCAGTTCTGGGCCACCCAGGTAGAAGAGAAGTTTTTGAAAATGCTACCCAACAGGGGCATGTAGGTGGCTCAGTCAGTTAAGTGTCAGACTTCAGCTCAGGTCATGATCTCACAGCTTGTGGGTTAGAGCCCCACGTCAGGCTCTGTGCTGACAGCTCAGAGCCTGGAGCCTGCTTTGGCTTCTGTGTGTCCCTCTCTCTTTCTCTGACCCTCCCCCGCTCACATTCTGTCTTTCTTAAAAAATATATATATAAACATTAAAAAAAATTTTTTTAAGTGCTGTCCACAAGTGCTTTTGTCCCCACAGAATGTTCCAGTAGAAACCTGCCCATCGGGCACATGCCCTAAAATTAGTCAGTATATCTCCTTCATGTGTAACTCAGGCACTTGTTTTTAATGTTTATTTATTTTTGAGAGAGACTGAGACAGAATGCAAGTGGGTTAGGGGCAGAAAGAGAGGGATACACAGAATCTGAAGCAGGCTCCAAGCTGTCAGCACAGAGACGGACACAGGGCTCGAACCCACAAACTCAAGGTCATGACCTGAGCTGAAGTCAGATGCTCAACTGACTAAGCCACCCAGGTGCCCCAGTCTCAGGCATTTTTCAAACTGCTGTCCCTGCCCTGGGACTTGGAGCAAGTGAGAAAGTGCACATGCCTTTTAAGAGCAGAGTGTTGATGGGACACCTGGATGGTTCAGCTGGTTAAGCATCTGGCTCTTGATTTCAACTCAGGTCATAATCTTGTAGTTTGCAAGTTTGAGCCCTGTGTCTGGTTCCCCACTGCTGATGGTACAGAGCCCATTTGGGATTCTCTCTCTCTCCCTCTCTCTGCCCCTCCCCCACTCTCTCTCTCTAAAAATAAATAAAACTTTAAAAAAATAACAGAGTATTGGTTTTGTACTGACCTTAACTCTCCTGGACATAATAAGCCCCACTGTTTTTTTTTTTTTTAATGTTTATTTTTGAGAAAGAGTGCAAGTGGGGGAGGGACAGAGAGAGAGAGGGAGGCACAGAATCTGAAGCAGACTACAGGCTCTGAGCTGCCAGCACAGAGCCTGATGCAGGGCTCGAACTCACAAACCATGAGATCATGACCTGAACCAAAGTCAGATGCTTAACTGACTGAGCCATCCAGGTGCCCCAAGTCCCATTAGTTTTAAAAGTCAGCATGGGTGCTGGTCTTTCTGGTGCAAGTCCTCCAGGCTGTGGAGCCTGATGTTGGGCTTGGATACCTTATTCCTCAGGAAAGACCTCTATGGTTGTGATATCCCTCCCACTTGTGTGTCCCAGGGCTGGGGACGTGGGTCCTAACTAAACTGCATCTTTACCCTTCTACCTGTCTGGATGTGGCTTTTTCTTTATTTCCTTAATCGTGTATGAACTGGTCTTCAATTCATTCTCAATACTCATTCATTCTTAACAATATAGACATATTATTGTATACTAGATTTTGGTTTATCTGTGGGGAAAAAGTGAGTTCAGCATCTTCCTACTCTACCATATTGATCCTACCTCCCCTCTGTTTTTATTTATGTGTTTTTTTCCAGTCTTTGTTTCCTAGGAGCTGATTGTGTTTCCAGCATTCAATGAAAAACAAAACAAGACAAAACTCCTATAAAGTAATAAGAAAAAGACCAATGACCCACTGGAAAAATTGGCAAAGTATATAAAATGAGAGTAATCTAGTAGAGAACCTGGGCAAAGTATATGAATTATGAACAGACAATTCACAAAAACAATGGCCCTTAATCATATGAGAAGATGATCACCTCACTTATAAGATAAATGTAAATTAAAACTACACTGAGCTCTTTTCCTTTCTTTCCCTAGAGGTGGCAAATAGGTGGCTGAAGAGGTGATGAAAACAACAAAGTTGGGCTGGGGACCTGGCATGAAGCCTAGAAGGTGCCCAGCCTAGTCAGGAGTTGGGTTGTATAGAGAGAGACTGAGCAACAATGACAGCCAGAGAAGGGATTTATAAATATGGAAAAATTGAAGGCTAGAAAGAACCTTTAGAAGTTGGGGTTGTAGACAACAGTATGAACTTGTGCTTTTAGCATGAAGAAATAGATACAGGTGTGCGTGTGCATGTATGCACACATATATTTCCTAGTTCTGTTTCTTACACAAACCTAAGAGATATCCCAACAATGAGCATTCTAATTACTCTGTGATAAAAAAGAATGAAATCTTGACATTTGCAACAATGTAGATGAAACTAGAGTATATTTATGCTAGGCAAAATAAGTCAGTCAGAGAAGGACAAATATATGATTTCACTCATATGCGTAATTTAAGAAACAAAACAGATGAACATAGGGGAAGGGAAGCAAAAATAAGATAAAAACAGAGAGGGAAACAAACCATAAGAGACTCTTAACTACAGAGAACAAACTGAGGGGTTGCTGGCAGATGTTATGGGTGGGGGATGGGCTAAATGGGTGATGGGCATTAAGTATGGCACTTGTTGGGATGTTGTATGTAAGTCATGAATCACTAAATTCTACTCCTGAAATCATTTTTACACTGTATGTTAACCAAGTGTGATTTATGAGGTACTGAAAAACACGTTATATGAAAAAAGACCTAAAAGGCCAGATTTTGTGTGATTCCATTCTATGAAACGTTCAGAAAAGGCAAATCTGTAGAGAGAGTGTTGTTTAGTGATTGCCTGGGGTGGGGAGGGGGGGTGGCATGACTGCTAATAGGTACTAGGTTTCTTCTTGAAGGTAATGAAAATGTTCTAAACTTAGAAGGTGGTGATGGCTGCACAAATCTGTGAATATACTTACATCATTGAATTGTGTGCTTTAAATGTGTGAATTTTACAGTACGTGAGTTATATCTCAATAAAGATAATTTTAAAGAAAACAATGAGCATTCTAAATGCCCAGATGTTGGTTTCTAAGTACTTCAAAAGGTACAAATTTCCAGTTATAAAATAAATAAGTCCTGTAAATGTAATGTACAGAATGGTAACTATAGTTAACAGTACTGTATTGTATACCAGAAAGTTGCTAAGAGAGCAAACCTTAAAAGTTCTCATCACAAGAAAATTTATAACTGTGTGAGGTGATGAACGTTAATTCGACTTATCGTGGTGATTATTTTACAATATATACATATATAAATAATTATGCTGTACACCTAAAACTAACACAATGTCAAATGTCAATTATATCCCAATTTAAAAAAATTAAGTACCATCCTTCTCTAAAAAGAGCGGCCAGGAACTTATGGCTTCTAGGCCAAATCTAGTTTACTGTCTGGTTTTATAAATAAAGTTTTATTGGAACACAGCCATGCCCATTCATTATCTGTGGCTGCTTTTGCACTATAACAGCAAAGTTAAATAATTGTGACAGAGTCCCATGCCTCACAAAGCCTAAGATATTTACTATTCAGCCCTCTCCAGAAAATATTGAACTCTGACTTAAAGAAACCAACCCTCCTTAGAGAAACGGATGATTCCAAGGATAGGTCAGGGAAAGTTCAAGATGAGCTTGAGATATCTTGTGCCAGAAAGTAAGGAAATGCTCAAAGGACTTGGAGTCAGCTTTCAGGGGCTCCCACTGACCAAATCTGGGACAATTTGAGCATCAAAATAAAGGACAGTGATGGACTATAATGGAATAAAATTGTGTAAGTACATACTGATAAACATATGAGAAAGAATTAACTCTTTTTCCTTACAACAGAATGTCAACTGATGTAGAAAAAAATGGGGGAGGAGCACCAGGGTGGCTCAGTCAGTTAATCATCCGACTTCAGCTCAGGTCATGATCTCACAGTTCATGGGTTCAAGCCCCACATTGGACTCTATACTGACACAGATTCTACCTCTCCCTCTATCTCTGACTTTCCCCTGCTTGCAGTCTGCCTCTCTCTCTCTCAAAAATAAATTTAAAAAAAAATTTTTTTAAAGAAAAAATGGGAGAAACCCCAACTATTTGGCAACCACTACAATGCTGATTGGTTCTAGTGGGATCCATCAATGGATGCTAAGTCTGGTAAGTGGAAATTTGAGATAGTCCAATATTCCATTTCTCATCAGAGATCTTCTCATAAAATACTTCTCAATTACAAAGGGAGAAATGGCAGGCTTCTCCACCTGTACATCCACCAGACACCAACTAAAGCAGATAATCAAGGTTACCATAAACTGTGTCAAGGTGAGTCACTGTCCTGTGCCTGAGTACTGATGTACTGAGAAGAGCATAGTATCATTTGTACACAGTAATGTTCCATTTCCTTCGATATTGATAACCTGAATAGGATGGTTATACTGTGGCTTTATAAGTAAGAGAGGATCTTTGTGTTCCAGAAATACACACTGGAGTATTTAGGAGTGAAGGGGCATCACGTTAGCAACTTGCTGTCAAGTGTTTCAGAAGACAAATAGTGACAATGGCTATTTACATAGGAGGAGGGTTACAGAGCAGACAGGCTAAATTATTAATAACTGAAGAATTTTGGTGAAGGAGACATGGTAGTACTTTACTGTTCTTGCAACTTTATTAAAAAATTTCAAACTTTAAAAATCCACTGAGATACCTTGCAAAAACATATATTTATAATATAAAATGGTTTCATGATTGGCTTTTTGGCAAGGGGTTGCAAAAACATGTGATTACAAATCTTTCATTGTGAGAAGGCATAAATAAGGTTTCTTATGAAAGATGGTTTGTCACTATTAAATTTTAAAATGTATATACTCTTTGACCCAGTAATTCTACTTTTAGGAATCGACTCTACAGATATACAAACCTATGAATATGGGATAATCTTCAAGTTACATGAAGTGTAAATAATTAAGTGCAGAATTTTGAAATATGCAACCATTTGTGTAAAAAGGGAAATGTGCATACATATTTACCTATAATTACTGATAATATCTAAGCGAGAAGAAACCAGATGGCTAGGTATAAGGGTAGACAAGAGACTTTGTTCCTTATTCTAAAAGTAAAAAGAGCATTGATACAAGAGATGTGTTTATTTTTGGAATCAGTGTTAGATTCCACCTCTTCATGGGAGAAACCATAATTTCTCATTGCTTGAATCTGGACTTTGGCCAATTAAATGTGGTAGAACTGACAGTGTGCCATTTCCAAGACTGGGTACTAGACATATGTAATTGCCATGAGAACATGCCCAGGAAATTTGGTTGGAAGATGAAATACATAGACAAGAGCCAATACCCCAGCTGAGGTCATCCTAGACTAGCTAACAGCTAGCTAACCACCAGAGTGAGCCCAGCCAAGACCAGATGAACTGCCCAGCTAAAACCAGAAGAATCACCCAGTGGACCTGGGGATGATTTTTAATGTAGCATTAGTGTGATAATAGATAACATATACTCAGCATGAACTCCTCCTTATTGGGTCCTATGCGAGTCTTGGTGCATAACAGAGCTTGCCTACAGCTATGAACCTAGAAGTCCAAAAGTATATTCAACTTTCCCTTGTCCTCTTGGCAGCTGGCCATGGGCACATGACCAGGACTCAGTTAATCAAATGCTTGCATATGGGACTTTGAGTACTGTTCATCCACTAATGAAAGTGTCAAAACTCCAGTATCCTAGTTTCTTGGTGTTGCTTGCTCCAGATTAATTTATGGAGGCATCACCAGGTGTATGAGGTCCTAGCAGTTATGCCTGTGTCTTCAGCCCCTTCTTGTGTTGAACTGTTGTCTTGAAAACTGATTTTCCTGCTCCTGAGAATTCCATAGGCTGCCCAATATCTCTCATTAACTTTATTTTCTGTTTACAGAGGATGGCAGGCCATTTTGTTTCTAAGTTGAATGTCATTCATTTAGACATTTATTTTTTGAAATGGATTATCCTGGGATCTTCTGGCATGGACAGTCCAAACTGTAACATTGGTGAAGTTGCAGGGAAAGAAAGTAGTGGAGAATTTTAGGAGGGGGGATAGTATTAATGTGCCTCTACAGTATTTGCCTTTGAAGCATAAAAAGATGAGTTCAATAAATCCCTATTATCATGATATAGCACAATCAAAAAAGAATTTATTGTATGCCTTTGCATTGGAAATGAATTGTACCAAGATTTAAGCCCTAACAACTTTTTACATTAGGAATGACCAAGATTCAAGCTTTTGAACTCTATTCTTAATCCACTACTTCCTTAGGTTTGTAGTTTGTAAATTTTGACTGCTTTTATCTTGTCTTGAAAAGAAATTTAGAATCACAAATAATAACAGTGTGTTTAAATGCCTTCTTTTGTCCCTAAAAAAGTATCTTGGGTATGGATCTCAAATAATTGAGGAAAATTTGAATCAGACAAGGAATTGGACAACTACCAATTTTCCCATCCCTTGGCTGCCAGTTGTCTCCCAATTAGTTTGAGGTTCAACAGAACTAAGACCCTGGATAAGTTTCAGCTGGCATCTTTTCAATATTTAAATCTCTCAAATATATCATCTCTCATTCCATAGTTTAGACTCTCATCTCTCAACTAGACAATTAGAGCAACTTGACGCAAGATTGGAAGCAGAAACTGTTATTCAACATAGTATTGGAGGTCTTAGCCTCTGCAATCAGACAACACAAAGAAATAAAAGGCATCCAAATCGGCCAGGAGGAGGTCAAACTTTCACTCTTTGCAGATGACATGATACTCTACATGGAAACCCTAAAGATTCCACCAAAAAAACTGTTAGAATTGATTCATGAATTCAGCAAAGTCGCAGGATATAAAATCAATGCACAGAAATCAGTTGCATTCCTATAAACCAACAATGAAGCGACAGAAAGAGAAATCAAGGAATCCATCCCATTTACAGTTGCACAAAAAAACAAAATACCTAGGAATAAACCTAACCAAAGAGGTGAAAAGTCTATACACTGAAAAGTATATAAAGCTTATGAAAGAAATTGAAGAAGACACAAAAAAAATGGAAAAAGATACCATGCTCCTGGATAGAAAGAACAAATATTGTTAAAATGTTGATACTACCCAAAGCAATCTATATATTCAATGCAATCCCTATCAAAATAACACCAGCATTCTTCACAGAGCTAGAACAAATAATCCTAAAACTTGTATGGAACCAGAAAAGACACTGAATAGGCAAAGCAATCTTGAAAAAGAAAACTAAAGCAGGAGGCATCACAATCCCAGACTTCAAGCTATACTACAAAGCTGTAATCAGCAAGACAGTATGGTACTGGCACAACAACAAGACACTCAGGTCAATGGAACAGAATAGAGAACCCAGAAATGGACCCACAAACGTATGGCCAACTAATCTTTGACAGAGCAGGCAGGAAAGAATATCCAATGGAATAAAGACAGTCTCTTCAGCAAGTGGTGCTGGGAAAACTGGACAGCGACATGCAGAAGAATGAACCTAGACCATTTTCTTACACCATACACAAAAATAAACTCAAAATGGATGAAAGACATCAATGTAAGACCGGAAGCCATCAAAATCCTTGAGGAGAAAGCAGGCAAAAACCTCTTTGATCTTGCCCACAGCAACTTCTTACTCAACATGGCTCTGGAGGCAAGGGAAACAAAAGCAAAAATGAACTACTGGGACCTCATCAAAATAAAAAACTTCTGCACAGCAAAGGAAACAATCAGCAAAACTAAAAGGCAACGGACAGAATGGGAGAAGATATTTGCAAATGACATATCTGATAAAGGGTTAGTATCCAAAATCTATAAAGAACTTTTTTAACTCAACACCCGAAAAAACAAATAATCCAGTGAAGAAATGGGCAAAAGACATAAATAGACACTTCTCCAAGGAAGACATCCAGATAGCCAACCAACACATGAAAAAATGCTCAACATCACTCATCATCAGGGAAATACAAATCGAAACCACAATGAGATACCACCTTGCACCTGTCAGAATGGCTAACATTAACAACTCAGGCAACAACAGATGTTGGTGAGGATGCAGAGAAAGAGGATCTATTTTGCATTGTTGGTGGCAATGCAAGCTGGTGCAGCCACTCTGGAAAACAGGATGGAGATTCCTCAAAAAGCTAAAAATAGAACTACCCTACGACCCAGCAATTGCACTACTAGGCATTTATCCAAGGGATACAGGTGTGCTGTTTCGAAGGGACACATGTCCCTCCATGTTTATAGCAGCACTATCAACAATAGCCAAAGTATGTAAAGAGCCCAAATGTCCATCGATGGATGAATGGATAAAGAAGAGGCGGTATACATATACAATGGAGTATTACTTGGCAATCAAAAAGAATGAAATCTTGCCATTTGCAACTATGTGGATGGAACTGGAGGGTATTATGCTAAGCGAAATTAGTTAGTCATACAAAGACAAATATCATATGACTTCACTCATAGGAGGACTTTAAGAGACAAAACAGATGAACATAAGGGAAGGGAAACAAAAATAATATAAAAACAGGGAGGGAGACAAAATAGAAGAGACTCACGAATATGGAGAACAAGCTGAGGGTTGCTGGAGGGGTTGTGGGAGGGGGAATGGGCTAAATGAGTAAGGGGCATAAGGAACCTACTCCTGAAATCATTGTTTCACTATAAGGTAACTAATTCAGATGTAAATTTTAAAAAATAAGAAATAAAATTTAAAAGATTGGAGGCAGAAAGACCAAGTTTATAACAGGGGATAGGCCTTCTGTGATTTGGTTTCTGTTTACTTCCCACTGCAACTTCTGCCAATCCCAGGGTAGAAAGTACCTGATTAAACCCTTTTTTTTCTTTCAGAGCACCAAGTCCTTCACATACTGTTCCCTATGTTATAATGTACTTCCCACTTAATAAATTTCTACTCATCCTCCAAATCTCAACTCATGCATCACCCATTATGTAAATCTCCCGGTAGAGTTGACCATTCACTTTCTTTTGCAGCCCTGCTGTATATTTAACTCTATTTCTACTATAAAGTATTGATTTCCTTGTTTTGTCTCCCATTGTTCAGAGTTCCTTTATATCCTCATGTCATAGGCTATTATACTAGAGCACTGAAATCATATCAATGGATAGTCTTGGAGGAATAAAAAATCTTAAATCACAAAGGTTCAATTTTCTATTCTACAAAAAAAAAATTTTAAGTGTTCATCCTGCCAATGAAAATGTCCCTGACTTTTAAGAACCATACTTAGAAAAAGAGTGACTAGATGAAAATGCATGACAATTACTGACTAGGCTTTCAAACATTATTCTCAAGAAATCTATCAATCACATTAATTAAAGGAAGAGTCCTTTCTTCCTTCTTAACTAATATGAAAGGCTGGCAGGGTATCATGGAAGTTTTACAATCAGTGGAGTCAGCCATGGTTTGAATCTGGCCTTAGATAAATTTCTTGCCCTCTGGATCTCAGTTCCTTGGATTAAAAGTCTTGCATTGCACTGCTAGGTATCTTTCTTTAGAAATACTTATATAGGGGCGCCTGGGTGGCGCAGTCGGTTAAGCGTCCGACTTCAGCCAGGTCACGATCTCGCAGTCCGGGAGTTCGAGCCCCGCATCAGGCTCTGGGCTGATGGCTCAGAGCCTGGAGCCAGTTTCCGATTCTGTGTCTCCCTCTCTCTCTGCCCCTCCCCTGTTCATGCTCTGTCTCTCTCTGTCCCAAAAATAAAATAAACATTGAAAAAAAAATTAAAAAAAAATATATAGTTTTGTAACTTTTCTTTTTTAATGTTTAATTATTTTTGAAAGAGAGAGAGAGTGTGAGCAGGGGAGGGGCAGAGAGGGAAGGAGACACAGAATCAGAAGCAGGCTCCAGGCTCCCGGCTATCAACACAGAGCCTGACGTGGGGCTTGAACCCATGAACCATGAGATCATGACCTGAGCTGAAGTTGGATGCTTAACCAACTAAGCCACCCAGGCACCCCCAGTGTTGTAACTTTTCTAATGAACATGCTTCATAAGAGCCACCCACTTTTCTACATTTAAAAAATACTGACCACAATTGAAACATGTCCATGTCCTGTTTGGTGGGGGGAAATGTGGAACAAGTGCACTTATGATCCTATTGAGCATTTTAAAATTCTATACATAGGGGCGCCTGGGTGGCACAGTCGGTTAAGCGTCTGACTTCAGCCAGGTCACGATCTCACGGTCCGGGAGTTCGAGCCCCGCGTCGGGCTCTGGGCTGATGGCTCAGAGCCTGGAGCCTGTTTCCGATTCTGTGTCTCCCTCTCTCTCTGCCCCTCCCCCCGTTCATGCTCTGTCTCTCTCTGTCCCAAAAAAATAAAATAAAATAAAAAAATAATAAAATAATAAAATTCTATACATAAATATGTACATATTTGTGCATTAAAATGGTTAGAGGAGAAATCACCAAAACTGAAGTATGTAATAAATGAAATAGGGTGGGGGAAAAGCATTAAAAAGAAAAAAACCATTAGTAGTTCTATTTTGATTGAAATATTATGTTAAGGACACCGTCTCAGTCCATTTGGGCTGCTATAACAAAATACTACAAACTGGGTAGCTTATAAAAAAAATTTATTTCTTACAGTTTTAGAAGCTGGGAAGTGCAAGACCAAGGTGCCAGCATGGTCACATAGAAACTGCTAACCAAGAATACCTTACCCAGCAAAGTTTTCCTTTAGAAATAAAGGTGACATAAAGCTTTACCTAACAAAAGCTGAGGGAGTTTGTCACCACTATGCATGCCTTATAAAAAAAGGCTGATGGACATTCAAGAGGGCACTTGTTGGGGATGAGCACTGGGTGTTACATGTAAGTGATGGGTCACTAAATTCTCCTGAAACCAATACTACACTATATGTTAACTAACTTGAATCTAAAAACAAACAAAAGGCTGAAACAGTTCAAGTTAAAATGAAAGGATGCTAACTACTAACATGAAAACATGGAATTACACATTACACTAGTAAAGGTAAGTATATAGTCAGATTCAGAATACTCTAATACTGTAATATGGTGCTAAATTATTATATTGTCCACCTGAAACTAATACAACACTGTATGTTAAGTATACTTAGAAAAAAAGAAAGAAAACATAGGGGGAAACCTCCCTGAAATTTGTCTTGGCAATGATATTTTCATATTACATCAAAGCACAAGGAACAAAAACAAAAACCCATTTGTTGGATAAGGGATTAATATCCAAAATATTTAAAGTACATACAATTCAATATAAAAAATCTGAATAATAAATGTCAGAGGACCTGAATAGACATTTTTCCAAGAAGACATATAGTGGCTAATAGGTACATCTTTCGTCATCAGGGAAACACAAATCAAAACAAGGTGATATTGACACAAGTATGTTATATGCCAGTTACATCTCCTCAAAAATTTTTTTAAAAATTAAAGCCTTGAGGTATCACCTCACACCTGTTAGAACGGCTATCAACAAGACAACAACTATTGGAAAGAATGTGGAGAAAATGAAATACTTGTGCACTGTTCGTGGGAATGTAAATTGGTTCAACCATAATGGAAAATAGCATAGAAGTTCCTCAAAAACAAAAAGCAGAACTAGCAGTAATCCCACTTCTGGGTATATATCCAAGGGAAATGAAAACAGGATACTGAAAAGATATCCTTCCATATTCATTGCGGCATTATTCAGAATAGCCAAGATACAGAAACGTCCTAAGTGCCTGTCAACAGACTAATAAAGATGATGTGGTATCTATAAATACACAAACACACAATAATATATTGGTCAGCATGAGAAAGCAGGAAATCCTGCCATTCATGACAATATGGATGAATCTTGAGGACATTACACTGAGATAAGTAAAAAAAAAAAAGTCAAATACTATAGTACAAATTATATGTGGAATCTATAAAAGCTGAATTTATAATAACAGAGTAGAATGGTGGTTTCTAGGGGTGGAAGTAAGTTCTGGAAATCTAACAAACAGCATTGTGATTATAATAAAAACAAATAGTGTATAATGAACTTCAAAGTCCCTAAGAGACAAGATCTTGATTGTTCTCACAACAAAAAAGAAATATATGTGACCTGACAGGTGTTTGCTAAAGTGGTAATCATATTGCAATATACAAATGTATCAAATCAGCTTTTTTTTTTGAGATATAATTGTGAGAGCAAAATGCTCCTTGATAGCTTTTATAAAGAGGCCTAAATCTACAGTGAGAGTGAGAGACTAGAAACAGCAAAACAACAAACGGACGTTACAGAAGCAGATCTCGTGACATTTTTTATATCATCAATATTTTTTATTAAGGTTTTCATTTGAATTCCAGTATTGTTAATATACAGTGTTATATTTCTCTTTCAGGTGTACAATACAGTGATTCAACAATTTTATACATTACATAGTGCTCATAAGTGTCCTCTGAATCCCCACCACCTATTCCACCCATTCCCCCCCACCCCACCTCACCTCTGGTAACCACCAAGTTTGTTCTAATTCAGTCTGTATCTTGTTTCTCTCTCCCTCTCTTTTCTCCTGTGTGGATTTGTTTTGTTTCTTAAATTCCACATAGGAATGAAACCATATTGCATTTGTCTTTCTCTTATTGCCTTATTTCACTTAGCATTATACTCCCTAGCTCCATCCATATTGCTGCAAATGGTAAGATTTCTTTTTTTTTTTTTTTATGGCTGAATAAAGTGTTATGAACACTGGGATGCTTCCATAATTTGGCTATTGTAAGTAATAAACTGCAATAATCATAGGGGTATATGTATCCTATCCCTTTGAATTAGTGTTTTGATATTTGGGGGGTAAATACCCAGTAGTGCGATTGCTGGATCATAGCATAGTTCTATTTTTAATTTTTGAGGAACCTCCATACTGTTTTCCACAGTGGCTGCACCAGTTTACATTCCCACCAACAGTGTAAGAGGGTTGGTTCCTCATCCTCACCAGCACCTGTTGTTTCTTGTGTTGTTGATTTTAGCTATTCTGAAAGGTGTGAGGTAATATCTCATTGTAGTATTGATTTGTATTTCCCTGATAAGGAGGAATGTTGAGCAACTTCTCATATGTCTGTTGGCCATCTGGATGTCTTCTTTGGAAAATGTTCATACCTTCTGTCTTTTTTAAAAATGGATTGCTTATTTGGGGTGTTGGGTTTTGTAGGTTTTAGATACTAACCCTTTATCAGATATGCCATTTTCAAATGCTTCTCCCATTCAGTAGGCTGTCTTTTAGTTTTGTTGTTTCCTTTGCTGTGTACAAGCTTTTTATTTTTATTTTTATGGCAATAATTCATTTTTGCCTTTTATTTCCCTTGCCTTAAGAGATATGTCTAGAAAAATGTTGGTGTATGGTCAATGTCAGAGAAATTGCAAACTGTGCTGTCTTCTATAATTTATATGGTTTTGTATCTCACATTTAGGGCTTTAATCCATTTTGAATTTATTATTATGTATGGTGTAAGAAAGTGATCCAGTTTCATTCTTTGGCATGGAGCTGTCCAGTTTTCCCAACACCATTTGTTGAAGACATGGTCTTTTTCCCATTGGATATTCTTTCTTGATTTGTCAAAGATCAATTGACCGTATAGTTGTGGGTTCATTTCTGGGGTTTCTATTCTGTTCCTTTGACCTATTCATCCACTTTTGTGCCAGTACTATGCTGTTATTATTACTACAGCTTTGCAATATAACATGAAGACCAAAATTGTGATGCCTCCAGCTTTGCTCTTCTGTTTCAAGGTTGCTTTGGCTGCTTCATTATTGGCGTATAGAAATGCAACAGATTTCTCTACACTGATTTTGTATACTGTGAATTTAATGAATTCATTTATCAGTTCTACCAGTTTTTTGGTGGATTTCAGGTTTTCTACATAGTGAAAGTTTTACTTCTTCTTTACCAAGCTGGATAACTTTTATTTATTTTTGTTGTCTGATTGCTCTAAGACTTCCAGTACTATGTTGAATAAAAGTGAGAGTGGACCTTGTTGTCTTGTTTCTGATCTTTGGGGAAAAGCTCTCCATTTTTCCAAACCATCGTGGATGATGTTACCTGTGGGATTTTCATAGATGACCTTTTTTATGTTGAGGTATATTTCCTCTAAACCTAGTTTGTTGAGGGTTTTTATCATGAATGGATGTTGTACTTTGTCATATGCTTTTTTTCCCATCTATTGAAATGATAATATGGTTCTTTTCATTTTTTAATGTTTATTTACTTTTGAGGGATAGAGACAGACAGAGTGTGAGCTGGGGAGGAGCAGAGAGAGAGGGAGACACAGAATTGAAGCAGGCTCCAGACTCTGAGCTGTCAGCACAGAGCCCAGCACAGAACTCAAACTCACGGACTGCAAGATCATGACCTGAGCCAAAGTCAGGTGCTAACTGACTGAGCCACGCAGGCACCCTGAAATGATAATATGGTTCTTATCCTTTCTCTTATTGATGTGCCGTATAATGTTGATTGATTTGTGAATATTGAACCATTCTTGCAATCAAGGAGTAAATCCCACTTGATGGTGGTGAATGATTTTTTTTTTTCTAATGTATTATTGGATTCGGTCTGCTAGCATTTTGTTGAGGATTTTGGCATCTATGTTCATGAGAGATATTGGCCTGTAGGTCTCTTTTTTAGTGGTATCTTTATCTGGTTTTGGTATCAGGGTAATGCTGGATTCATAGAATGAATTTGGTTTTCCTTTCTTTTCCATTTTTTTGGACTAGTTTGAGAAGAATAGGTATTAACTCTTCTTTAAATGTTGAGAATTCACCTGTGGAGTCATGTGGTCCTGGACTTTTGTTTGTTGAGAGATTTTTGATTACTGATTCATTCTTTGCTGATTATTAGTCTGTTCAAATTTTATATTTCTTCCTGTTTGAATTTTGGGAATTTATGTTCCTAGGAATTTATTCATTTCTTCTAGGTTGTCCGATTTGTGGGCATATAATTTTTTGTAATATTCTAATTTTTGTATTTTTGTGGTGTCGGTTATTTCTTCTCTCTCATTTGTGATTTAAGTCCTTTTACTTTTTTTCTTAGAAGTCTGGGTAGTGATTAATTTTATTGATTTCTTTTTTCAAAGGAACCAGCTCCTGATTTCACTGAACTGTGCTATTGGTTTTTTGGTGTCATTGTTTTTGTTTTAGTTTCTATATAATTTCTACTTTAATCTTTATTATGTCCTTTCTTTCATTTTTCAGTTTTGTTTGTTGTTCTTTTTCTAGCTCCTCTAGCTTTAAAGGTAAGGTTGAGATTTTTCTTGCCTCTTGAGGTAAGACTGTATTGTTATAAACTTCCCTCTTAGAACCACTTTTGCTGCATCCCAAAGGTTTTTGGACCACTATGATTTTATTTTCATTTTTTCCATGTTTTAAAAAATATGTCTTAATCTTAACCATTTTAAATATTATGTGTCTTGATATGAACCTTCTTGGGTTCAGATGAATTCTGTGCTTCCTGAGTCTAGATGTCTGCTTTCTTTTCTAGGTTAGGTAAGTCTTCACTTTTATTTCTTCAAACAAATTTTCTGCCCATTTATCTTTCTCATCTCTTGGGACCCCTATAATGTGAATATTTGTTCCCTTGACGTTGACCAAGAGATCCCTTAACTCCTTATTTTTTAAAAATTCTTTTTTCTGTTTGCTGTTCAGTTAGAGTTCTTTCCATTACCCTGCCCTCCAGGTCACTGATCCATTCTTCCACATCTGCTAATCTACTGTTGATTTCCTCAAGTATATTTTTCATTTCAGTTATTGTATTGATGGGTTTTAACTTTTTATTCAAATTCCAGTTAACCTACAGTGTAATATTAGTTTCAGGTGTACAATATAGTGATTCAACGCTTCCATACAACACCTGGTGCTCGTCACAAGTGCCCTCCTTAATCCCCTTCAGCTATTTTACCCACCCACCCCAACCTCCATTGGGGTAACCATCAGTTTGTTCTCTATAGTTAAGAGCCTGTTTGTAGGTTTGCCTCTCTCTCTTTTCCCCTTTGCTCCTTTGTATTGTTTCTTAAATTCCACATGAGTGAAATCCTATACTATTTGTCTTTCTCTGACTTATTTTGCTTAGCATGATACTCTCTAGCTCTATCCATGTCATTGCAAATGGACTGATGTTATTTTCTTTTATTGGTAATATTCCATTGTAGGGCTGTTTGTACACACTTTTTTTTTACACACACCTTCTTTATCCATTTGTCAGTCAATGGACTAGGGCTGTTTCATAATTTGGCCACTGTAAATAACGCTGCTATAAACATTGGGATGCATGTATTCCTTTGAATTAGTATTTTTGTATTATTTGGGTAAATACCTACTAGTGGGGAGGGCGGTTTCTACCTCTTTATTTAAGTTCTCACAGAGTTCTTCCATTCTTCTCTCTTCTCTGGTTAGCATATTTATGATCATTAAACTCTATTAGACATATTGCTTACTTCCTTTTCAATTAGTTCTTTTCTGAGGTTTTGTCTTGTTCTTTCATTTGGAGCATATTCTTCTGACTCCCCATTTTGCTTGACTTTTGTGTTTGTGTCTATTAACTCTGTGGAACAACTACTTCTAAGCTTGAAGGAATATCTGGTGTATAATCATCTCCTGTGTATATTGTGTGTGCCTGATAACTCCGGCCCCCTGGAGTTGTAGCTAGTGTGGTCTGGGGATCCCAGGGAATTCCATGAGGTATCTGCACTGGTGGGATGTCCAGAGCTGAGGTGGACATATACTGGGGGTATATGGGGCTCTCTGCACAGAGGCACCCCACCAGGAGAACAAAACTGAAATGGGTGCAAGCCAGAGTGTCCCTGGGGTCTCCCTGCAAAAGGCACCCTGCTGGGGTCGTTGAAGCCAAGGTAGGGAGTAGGCCAGAGAGCCCAGCACACTTCATACACATGGCAAGGCAATTGGAGCTGAGGTAGGGTGTGGGCTAAGAGGACTTGGGGCGCTCCACATAGGGGGTATCAAGGCAGGATGGCTGTAGTTGAAGTGAGTACAAGTCAGAGTGTCACAGGGCTCTCTGTGCAGAAGGCACTCTGGCATAGAGCACCTGACAGCTAAAGCTGAAACAGGTACAAGCTGGGATATTACAAGGTGCTTCACACAGGGAGTGCCCTGGAGAGGCAGCCAGAACTGAAGCAGGCATGAGCTGGGCATTCCTGGGGTACTCTGAGCAGGGGGCACTTTTATGGCTTAACTGGAGCTGAAGCAGGTAGGACACCAGGAGAACGTAGAGCACTCTGTGTCAGGGGTGCCCTAGCAAGCCATCTGGAGCTTAGAGTATTCGAGGGAGCTTTGTATCTGTGTCACCTTGATGCAATGGCTAAAGCTTTAATAAGTGCTGACCAAGGGTTTTTGGGTGAGTGCCATGCTTAGGCCACCATGGTGGGATGGCTAGGGCCGGTGTGGAATAGGGACCTAGGGCTCACTGAGGTGGTAGGCCAGCTATGACACCCATACTCTGTCTTGGTCAGAGGGTCTGGTGAGCACCATTGTTTACACTCTTCCCCCACCTTGATAGCCTGGATGGGAGCAGAGTTCCAGCAGCTTCACCACCATTTGGTGGAGTTCTAGGGCTGGATCTTTGATATACTATTTGCTTTTGTAAATCACAGCTTTTGTTTTGTGTCCCAGGACAGACAACTCTGCTCATGGTGGTCTCCACTGCAGATCGCTATCCCTGGATACTATTCCCGTCCACTACAGATCACAACATTGAGGGTAGAGGTACCCTTTGTCACTGTGTTTCTGTCTCTGTTGCCATTTGCAATGTGTTTTCTCCATCTTTTGTTGTGAAGCTTTTTAGTCAGCCCTGAGGAATTGCACTACAAATAGTTGTAGAGTGTGTCTGTGAAGGAGGGAGTTCAGGGTCTTCCTATGTCTCCATCTTGGACTGGAAATCTTCCCCTTTTAATGTATTGTTGAATTTGGTTTGCTAATATTGTGTGAAGAATTTAGGTTATCTTCAAGATTATTGACCTATAATTTTGTGTGTGTGTGTGTGTGGTATTCTTGCCTGGTTTTGGCATCAGGGTAATGCCAGCCTCGTAAAATATATTTGGCAGCTTTCCCCCTTCTACAACTTTTTGGAATAATTTGAGACCTATAGGTCTTAACTCTTCTTTGAATGTTTGGTAGAGTTCACCAGTGAAGCCCTCTGGTCCTGGACTTTTAAGTTTTAATTACTGTTAATCTCCTTACTAATAATTGGTATATTCAGATTTTCTGTGTCTTGATTCAGTCTTGGAAGATTTTGTGTTTCTAGGAATTTATCCATTTCTTCCACATTGTCCTATACTTCTGTGGTATCAGTTGTCTCCTATTTTTATTTATTGGAGCCCTCCCAAGCAGCTTTTGGGGTGTCATCCTTTCTATATCTTTTTGTGTATACATTTGCCTTAATCTTTTAGATGTAAGGTTAGGTTGTTTGAGAGGTGTCTGGTTTCTTGAGGTGGGTCTACAACCATAAACTTCATCTTACAATGTTCTAAAATCTATGGGATTTAGCAAAAGAGGTATGTTTCCATTGTTGTTGTCTTATGGTAATTTGATTTCTTTACTGACTCAGTGGTTGTTCACTGGCATGTTTAGCTTTTATGTGTTTGTGTACTTTCTAGTTCTTGTAATTTATTTCTAGTTTTATAACATTGTGGTCAGAAAGAGAGCTTGGTATGATTTCAATCTTAAATTTATTAAGGTTTGTTTTGTGGCCTGACACGGTCTATACTGGAGACTGTTCCATGTGCACTTAAAAAGAACATGGATTCTGTTTTGGGTTGGATTGTTCTACATATACCTGTTGGGATCATCTGGTCCACTGTGTTCTTCAAAACCACTGTTTGATGTACTGTCTGGGTATTGATGTAAGTGTGGTGTTATAAGTATCATATTACTGTCAATTTATCCCTTTGTTAATAGTTACATTATGTATTTAGGCACTTGGGTTCATAGATATTTACAATTGCTATATGTACCTTTTGGATTGATCCCTTTATCATAAGATAATGCCCTTCTTTGTCTCTTACTACAATAGTTGTTTTAAAGTCTATTTAGTCTAAGTATTCCACCACAGCTTGGCTTTTGTGCCCATTTGCATTGAACATCGTTTCCCATCACTTTCATTTCAGACCTAAGAATACTTATATACTGAGTCTCTTATAGACAGCCTATAGCAGAGCTGAGTTGATTTAAAAACAAACTTTTTTGGAAAATGGTTATTGATAGATATGTATCTATTGCTGGCCAGTTGCAGAGGCCTCCAATAAGGGAATCTTTTTTTAAGTTTTTCTGTAATGTAGTGATTCATCACTTATAACATCCAGTGCTCATCCCAACAAGTGCCCTTCTTAATACACATCCAATAAGGAAATATTGTACTTTCAGGTGAATTCTCTTCCTTGAAAGTTGCTAGAGGTGTTGATTCTGAGAATTGAGATGGCTGAGGAGCTGTGGTCATTTGTCATTGTTCATTCCCCTCTCGAGATTTTTCCTATTACCATCTTAATGTAGTTAATTTTTGTTTTTAGAAAGAGAACAGAAGTGGGCGAGAGAGGCAGAAGGAAGAAGAGAGAGAATCCCAACCAGGCTTCATGCTCAGCACAGAGCCGGATGTGGGGCTCAATCCCATGACCCTGTGATTATGACCTGAGCCAAAATCAAGACTCAGACACTCAACCAACTGAACCATCCAGGCACCCCATTAATGCAGTTCTTAAACCTCTGAGTCATGAAGAGTACTACCAAGGCCTCATGGATTTTGCTGCAGAAAGGTGATTGGTGTTTGCTTTCCAACTAACTCAGAAGTTCTTTATCAACTTTTAGCCAAGATGCAGTTACTGGGTGATGGGTTTCCTATTTGATTTCTTCGTTGATTCCTAAGTATTACCCAATGAAAGTCAAAATGTTAACAAGGTTGAACATGACAATTTCCTATTGTTGCTATAACAAATTACCACAAATCTAATGGCTTAAGACAAAGGTATTGTCTTATTTTGGACTTTAACCCTCAGAACTAGAAGTTTCACTGACCTAAAAGTCAACATCTCAGCAGATTGGATAAATTAAGGAAAGGGATGTTTCCTTGGAAAATTCAGAAGAAATACAGTTTCTAAAAGACTTCCTACATTCCTTTGTGGCCTTGCATCACTCTAACCTGTATTTCTCCTTCTGACCAATTTTCCTTCTTTCCAAGAACCCATATGATTATCTTGGATTACGGGGGTAGACCCAATGTAATATCCCCATCTCATCATCTTCAACTTAGTCATATCTGCAAATCCTCTTTGCCATGTAAGGTAACATTCATAGGTTCATGGAGGAGAATGTGGACCTCTTTGAAGGAAAGTTTTCAGGTGGCTATGCAGATATGGCTTGTGTGCAAGGAAAGATGGGAGAGGATTGGTCTGGGAGAGCCCTCACAGTGATGCAAAGTTTCGGCCAACCCAAGAGGGCACCCCATCTTAAACATTGCTATTATCAAGGTCACAATTTGGGCAGAAATAGGTCATAGTTTTAACGGCCATGCTTAGTCATCAGCCAGTGGCTGCTTAAAAAAACTATGCTTGCTCCAAAACTAAAATGGATCCTCAAGGACCAGAGCTAGAGATTGTCTACCATTTGTACTCTTAGCAGTTGAATGGAAAGTTATTTCTTGAAGGGAGATTCATGCAGAATACTTCCATGGCCACACTTTTCTTTGATGACTATACCATCTGAGTGGTAGACCAGTATATGAGAAAACAGAAGGACTTTCCTAGGCTAGGTTTGTTATCTCTGGCATTAGATAAGTTACTTGGCACCAGTATTGAATAGGGGTTGTCATTATTCTAATAATCTACCCCACAGAAATACTGGCACATAGCAAGGCTAGAGTTGTAAGTTCAGTGTGTTATTTTTTAATTGTCAAGAAGCTGCTCAAGCCTATATGTCTACCAATAAGGAGAAAATTAAATCATAGTTCATTCACAGTACTTATGCCAGACTACTGGGCATGCATTAAGGAATAAGCAGAGATTTACTGAAAAGTGACAAAGATTTTTTTAGCATAAAAGGAAAATTATGTACATGTTTTTATGCAAATTTTTACAATAATCCATGTGCTTCTACAAGAAGATGTGCCTTCTGAAAGCATGACTTTAGGACCTTTTGACAAGGGATACCAGTTGAGTGGAATGGGGACCTAGGTAGTGAGAAAGGAAGAAATTTGAACCTCAAATATAGAAAGCTTTCCTTTAGAGAAGGTATTTCTTTTCTAATTATAAACTTTATTTTTTTTTATTTTTTTTAATGTTTATTTATTTTTGAGACAGGGAGAGACAGCATGAACGGGGGAGGGTCAGAGAGAGGGAGACACAGAATCCGAAACAGGCTCCAGGCTCCGAGCTGTCAGCACAGAGCCCGATGCGGGGCTCGAACTCACAGACTGCGAGATCGTGACCTGAGCCGAAGTCGGCCACTCAACCAACTGAGCCACCCAGGCGCCCCTCTAATTATAAACTTTAAAATGTAAACATTTTGTGACAACAGAATAAATGTTCATTTTTTTAAAGTATGTTTTCAGCTGCAAGGCTAACATTACATGCTTAGGTACTCAATCAACTTGAATTATTGCAGAATTAGATTACCAGGTGAATTGAATTCCTTGAGCAGGCATGATTGTAAACTTCTAAGTATCATCACAAGATGGCAGAAGAGGATCAATCATGGGACAGCTGACACTAAAGGCTCAGATCTGTATGATCATAGAAGTCATTCTCATTCTCTCCCTCTGTGGTTAATCAAATACTTAAAGAAAATGTGTCAGGGTTCATCCAGAGAAACAGAACCAGTAAGATATAAATTAATACATTGGTTTCAAGGAATTAGGTAGTTCAATGGTGGGGTTGGCAAGGTAAATCCAAAATCTATAGGGCAACCTGTCAGGAAGGGTAGGTTGGAACTATTAGGTATGGCTAAAACTTATCCACAGGCATAGTTTTATCTTGAGTCTCAGCACTGCTTTTAGTCCTTTAGCTTGATTTTTGGGGGGGGGGGGGATATTTGAGGGGGAGAATGAGAATCTCAAGCAGGCTCCACATTTGTCAGCATAGAGTGCAATGTGGGGCTCGAACTCACAAACCATGAGATCATGACCTGAGCCAAAACCAACAGTCAGACACTTAACTGAGCCACCCAGGCATCCCTAACCTGATTATTTTAGGTATCTTTACATGCTTCTGTGAAGGTAATCTGTAGGTGTAATGTTTGAGTAAACAACTGAGGCCTATAGCCTGGCCACACTGACATCAAAAGACCATAGTTTACCCCTTTTCAACTTCTGTATCACTTTAAACCATACTTAATCTCCAGTGAGATCAATAGTCCTAGCAATATAGGAGACCCCAGTCTCTGTCTCCCAGCAAAGATCAACATTGGGCAGCTATCCATTAACAAAAACAATTCTCCCCCGAGAATTAGAGAATTCTCGGGGATGTAAAAAAATGGCTAGGAACAAAGAAGAAAAGAGGCTCCCAACAGCAGCCCTTAACAGGAGAAGTGACAGTTCCTAGTCATCTGCTCTACAGACTAAATCCTTCCCTACTCCCTCTGCTTCTCCACCAAAGTCCAGGACCCATAACTGCAGCCATCCAATATCTCTGTGGCCAAAGTGTAAAATGCTAGCCACCTAAGAAGTTTTTCCCTGTAGTTGCTGGAGCCCAGCAGATTTGCTTACAGTCAGCTCAGGCTTCTAGAGTTGTGTGAGCCCAACAAGCTGACCTAAGTTCCACAGGCTGACTACCACTACGGTGCCTGTACACAAGGATAGTCCCTCCAGCTCTGTGCCTGAATGTCACCAGCCTGACTACTGTCATCAGCTTCCACTGCTGTGTGCATCCTCTGGGGGGGGAGGGGGGGTGCGGGTTAGGGGGAAGTGCAGCCACAGGTAAGTACTCTGACAGCCAAATCCCCTGCAGCTGCTTATGAGACTGAATCAAGCCCTGCCTTCTATCACTGGCCAGCACCACCACACCCAGCTATGGCTAGCCTCTCTACCCAGGTGTAGCTACATGCACCCCCTATCACTGGTGTCCACTTAAATGTCCAGCCACAAGAGACAATGCCCATAGCTAGGGTCCCTGCAGCTGCTAGTGAGCCCTTGCTACCTGCCCTGCTCCCCATCACCGAGTGTCTGCAACTGGCCTCTGCCACTACACAGACACCTACAGCTGGCTCTCACAACTAAGAATGTGTAACCACTGGCTCTAGTTACCACCATTGCCTGCCCTGGTCCCTAGATACCAGATCAGGAGGTGGTGCTTAGAACACCAACCACTCTTGCAGCCACCGCAGACCCCTCCCCCCCATAGTACTTAGCAAGAGCTGCAAAGTTGTTGATACTCTGGGCCCCAGCAATCTGAGCTAAAGAGATATCATGCCCCCACTCCAGACCCAGGGACACTACATGCCCCCTCACTTGATGCCATGCATCACTGGACCTTGGGTCACAGCACAATCAAGGATGCCCCACCAGCAGATGAAAGGCTTCCCTTACCAAAGTCAAAGTCTGGAAGCTACAGAGATCACAAAGAATCAAGGACGTGTGTCTTCAACAAAGGAATACAGTAAACTCGGAGTAAAGACCCCAAAGAAATGGACAGCCAGGAAGTAGTAGGCAAATAATTCAGAATAAATTTTATGCAGAGGTTTAGAGAACTACAAAAGAACACAATTCAATGAGATCAGGAAAACAATACAAGGGCAAATTGGTACTTTCTAACTTCTCAAATTTTGAAGCTAAAAATAGTGACTGAAGAATTCAGTAGGGAGGTTCAAGGCAGATTTGAGAAAGCTAGAGAGAATTAGTAAGCTAAAACTCAGATCAAGTAAAATTACCACTCAGATGAATAAAGATGTGAGATAGATTATATATATAATATATATGTTATACACACACACAGTTAAGTATTAGTCATAAAGAATGAAATCTTTCCATTTCCATTTGGATGGATCTAGAGGATATGTTAAGCAAAAGGGCGGATGGGTAAAAAAAGTGAAGGGGATTAAGAGCACATTTATCATGATGAGCACCAAGGAACGAATACAATTGTTGAATACTATTGTACATATGAAACTAATATAACACTGTATGTGAATTATACTTGAATCTAAAAAATAAGTTTTTTAAATTACCAGAGGAACAAAAAGAATGAAAAGGAATGAAGAAATCCTATGGGGGTATAAGAACCAAATGAAAGAATATACATATCATTGGAATCCCAGAGAGAGAAAAGAGTAGAAATATTAAACAATGGCTGAGAACTTCCCAAGTCTAGGGAAAAATCTGAATATCCAAGTTCATGAACCTAATAGGTTCACCTTGAAATTTTAATTTAAATGATCTTCTCCAAGACAAATACTAAAACTAAAGCCAAACACAAAGAATTTGAGAACCCACACAGGGCTATCAGTGGATTTCTGAGCAGAGACCTTGCTGGCCAGGAGAAAATGAGATAATAGATTTAAAATGTTAAAAGAATGGGGTGCCTGGTGGCTCGGTTAAGCATCCAACTCTTGATTTCAGCTCAGGTCATGACCTCACAGTCATGAGAAAGAACCTGATTGGAGAAACAGGCAGAGGACCTGAATAAACATTTTGCCAAAAAAGACATACAGATACATGAAAAGATTCTCAACATCACTAATCATAGGGAAATATAAATCAAAACCACAATGAGGTATCATCTCACATCCTGTGGCTAGTATCAAAAGGACAAGAAATAACAAGTGTTGATAAAGATATGGAGAAAAAGGAACCCTCATGCACTGTTGGTGGGAATGTAAATCGATGCAACCTCTGTGGAAAGCAGTATGGAGTTTCCTCAAAAAATTAAAAATAGAATTACCATATGATCCAATAATTCCACCAGTGGGCATTTACCCAAAGAAAAAGAAAACACTAATTTCAAAAGATATATGAACTCCTATGTTTATTGCAAGCATTACTTAAAATAGCCAAGAGATGGAAGCAACCCATGTCCAGTAATAGATGAATGGATAAAGATGTAGTATCTACACACACACACACACACAGTGGAATTTCTCAACCATAAAAAAGGAGATCTAACCATTTGACAGTATGGATGGACCTAGAGGTTATAATGCTAAGTGATCTAAGTCAGGGAAAGACCTATATCATAGAATTTCACTTAATGTGAATGTGGAATTTAAAAAACCAATGAAAAATTAAAAAACAGACTTTTAAATACAGAGAACAAATTGGTGGTTGCCAGAGGAGAGGTAGGTGGGAGGGACAGGTGAAATAGATAAAGGGGATGAACAGCACACTTACCTTGTTGAGCAATGAGAAATATATAGAACCGTTGAATTGTTATTTTGTAGACCTGAAACTAATGTAACACTATGTTAATTACATTTCAAAAAAATTAAAACTTTCAAAAAAAAAAAAAGTAGTGATAAAGACCCACTACATGTTGCCTTAAAAAAGTAAACTCAAATGTAAGGACATACACAAGTTGAAAGTAAAGGGATAGAAAAGATATTTTATGCAAATGGAAACCAAAAGAAAGTTGGAGTAGCTATACTTAGAAAATAGAAAATTATCATTATGTAATGTTCATCTTTGTCTTTCAAACAAATACTGTAATAAAATGGTCAAACAAAAAGGTGTAACATTGGTAAATATTTACTTACCCAACATAGAATCACCTCACTATATAAAGTAAATATTAACAGACCTAAAGGAGAAATTAACTGAATACAATAATAGTAGGGGACCTTAATACCTCCCCTTAAATCAACGAATAGATCGTCCAGACAGAAAATCAATAATAAAACATCAGTCTTAAGTGACACATTAGGCCAGATAGACTAAGCATATACAGAAAATTCCATCCAAAGGCAGAAAAATACACATTCTTTTCAAGTACACCTGAAATAGTCTCTAGGATAGATCATATGCTAGGCCACAAAGTAAGTCTCAGTAACTTTAAGAATCAAATCATATCAAGAATTTACCAACCACAGTTGTATTTCGCTAGAAGTCAATTACAAAGAGACAACTGGAAAATCACAAATATGTGGAAATTAAACAACAAGGTACTTAACCAGTGGGTCAATGAAGAAATCAAATGAGAAATTTAAAAACACTTTGAGACAAATAAATATGGCAATACAGCATACCAAAACCTATGGAATGCAGCATAACAATACTGAGAAGAATTGTAATGATACAGGTCTGCCTCAAGAAAAAGGAAAAATCTCAAACTTTATAACTGAAGGAACCAGAAAAGAAATGAAGCCCAAAGCTAGAAAGAAATAATAAAGATCAAAGCAGAAACAAAATGGTGGTGGAATGGTCAATTTCACTAAAGGTTTGCTAATTTTATCTTTTCAAAGAACTAATTCTTAGTTTCATGGATTTTTTTTCTATTGTCACTTTAGGCTCTAAGAAAGAGATGACTCAAAATTAGAAGGGAAATTATAACTGGTAACAAAGAAATACAAAAGACATATAATTGTGTATAGTAGTCTCTTATGATCAATAAATTGGACAACATGGAAAAAATGGATAAATTCCTAGAAACAAAATCTTCCAAGAATGAATCATGAAGAAATAAAAAAATCTAGACTGGTAGAATGCACCCATGGAGCCATCTGGTCTTGGAGTTTTATTTTTTGGAGTTTTACAATTACTGATCAATCTCTTTACTACTATTCAAACATACAGAGAAGATTCAAAACCTATGTATATTAAATAACTAAAATATAAAAAAAGAATAAAAGTAATGTGGAATTGTTGAATCACTATATAATATACCTAAAACACTATATAACACTGTATATTAACTATACTGGAATTAAAATCAAAACTTAAAAAAACCACTTATCTTCCTCAAATTCTTCCAAAAAATTAAAGAGTAAAGAACACTCCCAAACTCATTTTTATAAGAACAGCATTATGCTGGGGCGCCTGGGTGGCTCAGTCGGTTAAGCGGCCGACTTCGGCTCAGGTCATGATCTCGGGGTCCGTGAGTTCGAGTCCCGAGTCGGGCTCTGTGCTGACAGCTCAGAGCCTGAAGCCTGTTTCAGATTCTGTGTCTCCCTCTCTCTGACCCTCCCCCGTTCATGCTCTGTCTCTGTCTCAAAAATAAATAAACGTTAAAAAAATTAAAAAAAAAATGAACAGCATTATCCTGATATCAAAACCAGACAAGGACACCATGAAAAAAAAAAAAAAATCACAAGCCAGTATGCCTGATATACATATTTTGTTGAGGATTTTTGCACCAATTTGCCCACTGAATTCAACAACACATAATGGGATCATATGCCATTATTCAGTGGGATTTACTCCAGGGATACAAGTATGGGTCAAGATCCACAAATCAATCATGATACACCCCGTTAACAAAATGAAAGATAAAAACCATATAATCATTGCAATAGGTACAAAAGAAGGATTTGGTGAAATTCATTCATTTATGATAAAAACTCTCAACAAAGTAGGTATGGATGGGAGATACTTTAACATAATAAAGATAAGCTCCCAACTAACATTATATTCAGGGGTAAAAAGCCAAAAGCTTTTTATTTAAGATCAAGGACAAGATAAGGATACCTGGTCTTACCACTTTTTTCTTTCTTTTACCTGCCAAAATGCTTTATCTAGGACTTCCAATACTGTATTCAATAAAACTATTTATTTTCCACTTTGGATGTCTATCACTATTTGCAGATGATATGATTTTATATATAGAAAACCCTAAATACTCCAAAAAACTGGTAGTACTAATTAACAAATTCAGTAAAGTTGCAAAGTACAAAATCAATATACAGATCAGTGGTATTTTTTTACATTAATAAAAAATCATAAGAATAAACTAATAAATCAATCCCATTCACAATTGTACAAAAAATAAAATACCTAATAAATTTATCCAAAGAGTTGAAAGACTTGTATATTGAAAACTATAAGGCATTGATGAAAGAAATTGAAGACACACATAAATGGAAAGCTATTGCATGCTCATGGATGGGAAGAATATTGTAAAAATGTCCATACTACCCAAAGCAATCTACAGATTCAGTGGAAAAACTATAAAACCCCAATGGCATTTTTCACAGAAAAACCTAAAATTTGGATAGTCAGGATCTTTTGTGGTTCCATACAAAGTAATCTTGAGAAATAACAAAGCTGGAGTTTTCATGATTTCAAATTTGATTAAAGTAATCAAAGTAGTATGGCACTGGGATAAAAACAGACACATAGGTCATGAAACAGAATGCAAAGCCCAGAAGAAAACTCTAGCATTTATGATCAATTATTTTACAACAAATAAGGCAAGAACATATAATGGAGAAACCATAGTCTCTTCAATAAATAGTGTTGAGAAGACTGGACAGCTACATGGAAAAGAATGAAACTGGATCACAATCTTACACAATCACAAGTTGAGAGGCTAAGAGAAAAATTACCAGGTGTACTCACAACTGCAAAGAAAAGATCTTTCCCCTCCCCCCCCACCGTTCCTGAAACCAGCCAGGGCACGCCCCCGGTTGTAGTCTGACATAAAGGCGGGAACCAATCAAGTTCTGCTGAATGGTTTAAAATAAAGGCGGGAACCAATCGAGTTCTGCTGAGCGTTCAAATTTAAATGTTAACCAACAACAGCTCTGTAACCTCTAAAAAAGATCCCTAACTTGTTTGTGTGGGGCTATAAAAGAAGCTGTAAGATCCTTACCCGGGTCCTCTTAGAGCCACCGGCAATGAGTGCTCAGAGGACCGGGTTCGAACCTGCAATAAACGACCCTTTCCGCTTGGCTTTGATTCTGGACTCTGGTGGTTTGTTTTCGGGGAGAGGGGGGGGTCTCTCGAATCAGGGCATATCAAAGTCAAAATGGATTAAGGACTTGAATAAACCTAAAAGTCCTAAAAGAAAAAATAGTCAATAAACTCCTTGATGTTGTTCTCAAAAGCTCTGACTCCAAAGCAATGGCAACAAAAGCACAAATAAACAAGTGGGACTATATCAAACCAAAAATCATCTTCACAGTGAAGGAAGCCATCAGCACAATGAAGTGGACCTACTGGATGGGAGAACATGTTTGCAAACTATGTATCTGGTAAGGAATTAATATTCGAACTATATAAAGAACACATACAGATCAATAACAACAAATCTGATTGTGGGGAGAACTGGGGAACATAGTGGAGTAGGAGAATCCTGAGCTCACCTTGTCTCATGGACACACTAAGACAATACTTACCATCTATGCAAACAACTCTAAAAAACACCTCAAGACTGGCACAATAGATTTTCCACAGGTATTTGTGGAGAGCAGTCCACATCCAAAAGGGTAGGAGGGGTGGAAATGCCACCAGGAACAAAGCCCCATGTTCAAGTAACCACAAACAGGAGATCCACACAAGCATGAAGGAGCAAGGGGATCAGACCTCACACCAAGCACCCCCGGCCTTGGGGACCTATGCTAGAAGATAAGCCCTCAGAACATGAAATGAAAATCAACGGAACTTAACTCAGAGAGCTTTAAAAAATAAGCAAGACTTCACTCCAAGAAATTCAGAAAGCAACAGGAAACTGAATCACCACCCCTGAAGAGCTAGTAACTTCAATAACTGAGCCCCACTTACAGCACAGAAACAGCTGTGTCAAAAGCATCTGGGATATACATGAAGCAGATGAATTGAGTAATCTTAAAACACATGCTGTAGGGGCAATAATCTATAGATTTGTCCAGGATTCGAGTACAGACAAATGCCACTTTTCTTGCTCTCCCCCAATCTAAATAGCATTATGTGCCCAGCCCTGGCATTCCCCTTCAGATCTGCCCCACCCAATGTACTGGCCTTGCAAACATGGCTCCAAAGCAGCTCCCATCCCAAACACCTGGCAGGTAGCCCAAGCTGGGACCACCACTATTCTAAAATGATTACTGCCCTGGAGATAGGGGGAGATAACCCCACACACCCACATCCCTGTAGTTTCTGCTGCTGAGCCTCTTAGTTGGCTGCACAGGGAGCAAGCTCTGCCATTTGTTGTGCCTGCAGCTATGGTAGAAGCTAATTGCAAATGTATTGGTGAGGATGTGGAAAAATGGGAACACTCTGGTGTACTACTGGTGAGAATGCAAATTGGTGTAGTCACTATGAAAGACAGTATGGAGATCTTCAAAAAATTAAAATTCGAACTACCATATTATCCAGCTTACCTCTGGACATTTCTCCTCCCCAGCAAAGTAAAGGTGCACCATTTAGGGTTCTGCCTGTTGGATATGAAAAGTGTTCAACATCACTCATCAGAGAAATGCAAAACCACAATGAGATACCACCTCATGCCTGTCAGAATGGTTAAAATGAACAACTCAAGAAATAGATGTTGGTGAGGATGTGGAGAAAGAGGAACACTTCTGTACTGTTGGTGGGAATGTAAACTGGTACTGCCATTCTGGAAAACAGTTTCCTCAAAAAGTTAAAAATAGAACTAAGCTAGACCCAGCAGTTGCACTACCTGGTATTTATCCAAAGGATATAGGAGTGCTATTTTGAAGGGGCACATGCACCCCAATATTTACAACAAAACTATCAACAATAGCCAGATTATGGAAAGAACCCAAATGTCCATCAACTGATGATTGGATAAAGATGTGTGTATGTATGCATACACACACACACACACACACACACACAATGGAATATTACTTGATCAAAAAGAACAAAACCTTGCTATTTGCAACAACATGGATGGAACTAGAATGTATTTTTTTTAAATTTTTTTCAACGTTTTTTTATTTATTTTTGGGACAGAGAGAGACAGAGCATGAACGGGGGAGGGGCAGAGAGAGAGGGAGACACAGAATCGGAAACAGGCTCCAGGCTCTGAGCCATCAGCCCAGAGCCCGACGCGGGGCTGGAACTCCCGGACCACGAGATCGTGACCTGGCTGAAGTCGGACGCTTAACCGACTGCGCCACCCAGGCGCCCCTGGAACTAGAATGTATTATGCTAAGTGAAATAAGTCAGAAAAAGATAAACGTCATACAATTTCACTTCTATGTGGAATGTAAGAAACAAATGAACATAGGAGAAAGGAAGGAAAAAGAAAAACAGAGGGAGGCAAATCATAACAAACACTTAAATACAAAGAACAAACTGAGGGTTGCTGGAGGGGAGGTGGGTGGGGAGATGGGCTAAATGGGTGATGGGCCTTAAGGAGGGCACTTGTTGGGATGAGCACTGGGTATTATATGTAAGTGATGAATTACAGGGTTCTATTCCTGAAACCAATACTATACTGTATGTTAACTAACTTGAATTTAAATAAATTTTTTAAAAAACAAATTTGAAAACAAGATAAAGTTCTGCCCAGTGAGTATTTTCCTTCACTACTATCCTTTGAAAATGTCCAGAAAGGGGCTATAATGCTGCAGCTATCCACTTCTGGTGACTGCATCTCACGCAGAACAATCTGTCAACCAGGCCTGAATTTTGTCTTCAGTCAACTGAAATCTACATGAGACTATAGGTATGAGTGGAAGAAGAAAGGTAGTGTAGCAGAAGTGGGAGCTCTGGATATTTAGACCAATTCCTCAGGCTAATTGTTCCTTCAGGGTCTGCTTAAGTCTATCTTGTATGTACCACTTTTGCTTGTTAATGGAGTGTTGCTGTTTATTCCCAATTTCATGGTTTGATGGGTCAGACAACATTAACTTATGAAGGGCAGCTTGGCACGTGGTTATTCATTCAGTCTCTTCTAGGGCCCAGTAGCAGATAAAGAGCTATTTCTCAGAATGATATTAACTATCCACAGATGATGGTAGAGTTCCACTCCAAAATCCTCAGTGTCTGTGCTTTGATTCAACTAAAGGCCTACCAAAGCCTCCAAGTAAGATCTCCATCTGCCAGTGACATTTCAAGCACCATTACATCTGCTGGATCATATGACAAGTGACAGAAGTTTCCAAAGAACAAGGTTCTCTTGTTCTGAGTACCCCTCAAAGCTAGCACCTTTTCGGGTTACTTGGTAAATGGCTAGAACACGTGCCACTGAGGAATACATACATTGCCACCAGAATCTAAAAGGCCCATTAACAACCTTACCTCTTTTTTGGTGGTAGGAAGGCCAGGTGCAACAACATCTTTTACACCTTAAAATACATTCTCACATACCAATATCACAGGACCCTTAGAAAAATTTCACTTAAGTGGAAGGCTCTTAAATTTTGGTAGCATTTATATCTTACCCTCTAATATGCAAATGCCTTACCAATATATCTGGAGTAATTACTACTTCCTGATCACCAGGTCCAATCAGCATATCATTAATGTAATGAACCACCAAGAGGTCTAAAGAAAAAGATGATCAAAGACCCTCCAGGCTAAGTTATGACATAGGGCTAATACCCTACACAGGTGAGAACTTAAAGCAGAATAGAGAAAGTGTATCACTGGCCTATTCGAAAGCTAACTGCTTCTGGTGTTTTTTACTAATAGGTACAGAGTAAAATGCATTTGCCAAATCACTAGCTGCATATTAGGTACCAGGGAACATGCTCAAACAGTGAAATCACATCTATAACATTGGCTTAGTTTGGATCACCAACTAAAGTTTGTAACAATTCTGGCCTGCCATTCTCCAAGATCCATCTGTTTTCTTCACAAGTCAAATAGTAAAGTTGAGTAGGGACATGGTAGAAATCACCATCCTGCATCTTTCAAGTCCCTATAGTGGAACTTATCTCCAGAATGTGGTATTGCTTTTGGTTTATTACTTTTTGTAGGTGAAAGCAATACTAGTTGCTTCCACTTGGCCTTTCCTTCTATAAAAACCCTCACTCTATAGGTCAAGGAATAAGTGTGGGGATTTTGCCCATTGCTGAGTAGGTCTATTCCTGTTATGCATTCTAGAACTGAGAAAATAACCACAGGATGAGTTTGGGACTTACTGGACCTACTCTGAGATGCACCTTAGCTAAAATACCATTATATTACTTCTATAAGCCCCTACTGTGACTGGTAGACCTATGGCTATTTCCCATGTGCATTGGGGAAAAAAAACAGACTTCTCAGGCATTATTAGACACTGGTTCTAAACTGACACACTAGTTCCTACCCAAAATTTCACTGTGGTCTATTTAGGGAATGCTATGGAAAAGATTAAAAGCATTCAATTTTGACAATGTAGCAAGGTTATTTCTCAAAGGGACCGAGACTCCCCTGCATTCATGAAATTCTTGGTCTGTGAAGTGACTCCAGCTTGGAAATTGAGGGCCCATTACTTTTGTGTGTTTGAGATTCAAGTTAGACTTTACCCTTTAGTAGACCATCTACTTTTACAGAGCAAAAATTTACTAGACTGCCTGTTTCTTTTCTAGAGACATCATGATCAACTAATCAACATCACACATCTCTGCAAGCCAGACTATTCTGATTATTGTTTTGGCTCTACTGTCTATTATGGTAGCTATTCTCACCTTATATTTGGAGATTAAGTGTTGCCACTTAGTTTCTACCATCCCACAATCCCATTATCCCCATTGCATTTCAAGATACCAGTTGTATGGTAGCAGTTCCCACTGTAATTTGGTTTATAGAGCAGATTGACCGTGGAACTCTTCAATGATGCTCTCAAAATTGTGGTGAAATTGTGTCCTCTGGACCCTCTTGGGGTGAGTGAGAAGGTCCTACTTTATAAATCTAATATTCCATTTTCCCTAAGCCTTTGGATATCATCCTCTATAGTACACCAAGGCAATTCTGGCATTTCAACTTCATTTAGTAGAGGCCACCTTTCAGTCTGTGTTTCAGACAAAATGTTAGAACCTTTCTAGTCCCTTAAGCTAAAACACTGAATCCGAATTTAGGCTTAGCTCATATCAATAGATTCAGCCTGATCTAACTTTATATTCTTTCCATCACCATCCCACACTTGAGATCCATTCCTATATACTCCTTAGAGTAGAAATTGGGGGAAAAAATCATGCCGTTATGTTTGAGTGTAGTATACCTCCTCATGGAAACCAAGGGAGGTAGCAGGACCAGGCCCTTAGGAGAATCAGCAGTGCCTATCAAGCACTAAGCAGGCCCTTATAAACCAAGGGAGGTAGCAGGACCAGGTCCTTAGGAGAATCAGCAGTGTCTATCAAGGCAAATATTTTAAGCAAAAAAACATTAACCTCCTCAGGCAAGGCAATTTCTACTGGCAAGAACAGCCAGCAAGATTTAGGGGTTTCATGTCCCCAGTTTGTTGGGATCTGCCCAAATGTCTCCATTCCAATGTTCAGGATCTCATTCCTTATCGATGTACTCACTTTAACAGAAGATATCATATAAGGTTGGGAATTCAACTTGTATTGAGATTCAGCCCTTCATAGGATGAGACTCTGGGTTTAGTTTTCAGAAGTTTTGGGCCTGCAGCTTCAGCAGACAAAGGTTTAAGGACAGGTATGAAAGTTTTCAGAGTTTTTATCCAGAGTTTTATCTGGGAATTTGAAGCCCTGAGCTCATTGTTTTTCACTTTTCCAGGGCAGTCTGGAGCATCTAGCCAACCACAGTAACACTTCCTAATTTGACAAGAATATGTTACAGTAGCAAATACGTGGTCATCCAGAATCTCACCTTCTATATGTATTTGGTTATTAGTATCCAACTATGCTGGCTTCCCATTGCAGAAGCTGGCCAGGCGAGTTCAAAATCCATAGGAAAAGCTTTCAGGAAGTGCAGAAGGGAACTCAAGCATAGTTGAAACTTCTGTTGATAAGTAGAATTACTTCAACAGAGAAGCCTCATGTCTGCTTTTAAGACCTTTTAAGTAACTGAATTAGGATCACTTAACGTTGATGTTAAGGGACATTATCCTAAAATATCTATAAATTACCTTTCCAACAACACCTACATTAGTGTTTGAATAACTGAAGACTGTAGCCTAGCTAGGTTAGCATGTAAAAGTTATCATAGAGGAGTAATAGAGGTGTTCTTTTTTTTCAAAACCTCATTAATGAAATGCATTCATTTGTGTTTGCGTGAGTTGAAGGTCTACAATTTGTGGTATGACATGGAGTCAGATAGTAGAGGAGGAGAAGTAGAAAGGAAATAGAGAAATCAATATACCACTTTGGGGGTTGGATCAGAAAGGAGGCAAAGAACAAAGGCTAGAGAACAGCAGGAGATCAAGGGTGGTACTCTAAGATCAGAGAGAGACAGGCTTACTTATGGGTTGAGAAAGAGCCAGTGGGAGTGGAGACCTGAAGAGAATGCATAACTGGTGAAGTCAAGTGTTAGGTGGGAGACGTTAAGAACACTAGAAAAGTTGGCCTTGATCCCAAGCTATCCCGAGACTAAAGGAAAAAAGAAAAGAATCAGATGTAGTTAAGTGTCATACAGGACAGAATGAAGGAGAAGGGATATGGAAATTGAAAAGGAGACATGGCAAGTGGAGCTTTGAAGTTGTTGCAGAGGATGGACAAAGAAATAGATTATAGTCATTTGTAGTCAGTTTACTGAACTTGTCTGAACTCTCGCACAAAATAGGAAATTGTTGCTTTATTCCCTGATCTTAATCGTGCTGTGTTCAATTGCTTTCCATGGGTGGTCCCAAAGTATTTGTAATACCTGAAAGTGACTGGAGTCCCATCCTAAACTCATACAATTGGGTCAACTTAAGGTTAGGTTAGGGAAAGAGGTGATATGTAAGGACTCACCTATGGTAGTGAGGTACTAAGTATGTTCATGTTTCTTCCCTCTTCTTGTTTTAGCTCAAGTGGAGAGTCAAGAGAAGAAGTTAAAGATGAAGAACTTAAGTCTTTTTGTTTGATTGGACCCATGGTAGCAATCCTTTGCAAGTATTCCCTCTGCCTTTCCTAGGAGAAGTATAGTCACCTGCCACAAATCAACTGACTCCAGAGCTAGATCCACCAAACTTCCAGTCACGTTCTTGCTCCAAGTCATATTCTACTCTGCTCTTCCTCTAGAGTTAACCTTTCCTGCAAGGAATGGACAAGATAAGAACTGGTCGCATTGAACAGTGACAGGAGCTGACAGCTCTATTTGTTCCCCTTGTCCTTCATCTCTCTAAATATCCCCTGGATTCCTCAACCAACCTCACACTTGTTACATTTTCACCAAAGTTTTGTGTAAAGAAAAACAAGCACTGAACAGTATTGCATTACCAACTCAGAACCAAATCTCAAGACAATAACACTGCACATGAATTGGATCAGGGTGATGCGAGGGCATGATGGAGGGAAGAGACAAAAAAAAAAATCTTTAACAAGGCTTCGCCTCTTTTTGGGGGAGGACACTTGTTATAGACATAAAAATGTAGGTTCAACTACCACATGAATAAGAATAGAATGTATGACTACCAAAACTAGCAAAAGAAAATTTGACTTACCCAATGGGGAGCAAGAAGGAAATAAAACTGCAGTAAATGGAAGTAAATTAGCTAAAATTACTCAACATAATAATATATGTAAATAGTTTGGTCAACCTTACTATAGCATATGCTGTTGGTGCCCCATCCATGTCACCTCCCACTTGCCAATTCTGTATACATCAGTTTGCATGACTTTACCTAAAGAGCTCTCAGGATCAAAGCAGTTGTGGCAGGCCAAAAATGTCAAAATCAGCACCCCCTTCAAACAACCCCCAAACAATGAATGATGGGAAACAGTATATAAGAGATTTCAGATCCCTTGGTTCAAGTTGGGAGGATTCTGAGTCATGTGTGTCTATTCTGGAACCCAGAGCTTCCCCTGCAGAACTAAGCTTCAGTCATTCTCATGACAACAAACTTGATAATGATACCAGTCAGGGATGGGAGATTGAGAGAGGGAAGAGAAGGTAGCCAACAAACCACTGGTACTTAAAAACTTGCCTCAGGTTCTATTTCTAGGGCTACCCAAACTAAGGCAATTAGTTCCAGAAATGATCTTAGAAAGGAGATACTTAAGAAAGGATTCCAAAATTAAATCATTTGTTACACAAATGGCAAAAAGGGCTCTTTTTGGTGGAAATCAGGGTGATAACCCTAGCACATTGGAGCAGCACAGTTACTACGAGATGCAATTGTGAATTTGGATGGAACATAGAATAATAGTTTAAGGCTAGGGCAGTATTCCTAGGTTTGGAATGTGGTAACTCTAGAACATGAAGAAGCCTATCAAAGCTTTAGGCTTCTTTCTCCACAGTAGGAGATGCAAGAAACAGCTATTTATGTTGAAAGGATATCCTGGAACACACCTGACTACCAGATCCCAAAAACTTCACTGAAGGTATAGGTCTCTAAATATTCATAGGGTTTCTCTCTCATCATCTGCTGCACATGTGTTTTACCAAGGCCTCCAGAATCCTAGCCACCTCTTGCTTGTCCTAGCTAATTATTCATGAGGTTATTGATGTAATAGATCAGTGTAATATTCTGTAGGATGACCAAGTGGCCCAAATCTCATCAGACCATATTATCAGAGTTAACATAGCCCAGACACAAAACTGTTCCTCAATATGGTTTTATATTGCATATGAATGCCAACTGTCTGATGTTTTTAATCAGAATAGAAAAAAAATGTATTTGCCAAATCAACAGCTGCATATCACACCCTTAAGTCTATATTAATCTTCTCTAGCAAAGATACTACATCTAGAATAGTGGCTACAGTTGAGATTAGTACTTAACTGAGTTTACAATTGTCCACTATCATCCTGCAGGATTCAAGTGAGCTCTGAAAGGTCCAGACTTGTGAATTAAATGGAGTTATGATGGGAACTACCAGCCCCACATCATTTATAATCTTAACAGTGACACATCACCATCCATTCTTTGGAAAGAATTCCAACTTCTATTAAGTTGGCCTATAGGTGGAGAAGGCTAATAACTCAATGTGGGGGGTGCTCCAAATGACAACTGAATTCTAGTATATGCAGGGACCAGAGACATGACTACTGGGCTGGTCCAGAGACAAAAATGACCCATAATAAATTCAACTTTGCCCAGGAATATATTCATAACCTGGCACTAATATGTCCCCACTCTAACAGAGGAGACATGACGACACTCTGGATCTCCATTGTCAATGGGTCTTAGCCAAAATAAGAATAAAGACTATTTCCCTAATACGTTACATAGTATGTTTGAGAAGTATCAGCTAATGCATTTCCCTCTACCAGTACACCATCTTAATTCACCACCGGAAAAGCCATTTAACAATTGGAGCACTGTCTTGTAGCATGGCTATCTGTGCTCCATTCTACTAAAAATGGCTGACCTGAATAACCCAGCCTAAATCCAACCTGAGTATACCATATTATTGCCTGCTTTCTTGGACCACCCCTGGTGCTAACTGTCTTATGTTGGGTTCTCCAGACACATGTTGAATAAAACTTTTGTGTTTATTAATATGTAAGGGGGGGGGGGCTCCTGGGTGGCGCAGTCGGTTAAGCGTCCGACTTCAGCCAGGTCACGATCTCGCAGTCCGTGAGTTCGAGCCCCGCGTCGGGCTCTGGGCTGATGGCTCAGAGCCTGGAGCCTGTTTCTGATTCTGTGTCTCCCTCTCTCTCTGCCCCTCCCCCGTTCATGCTGTCTCTCTCTGTCCCAAAAATAAATAAACATTGAAAAAAAAATTTAAAAAAAAAAATATGTAAGGGGGAGGTAGATAGAGCTGGTCAGAGGGAAAAGTCAAACTACAGTGGAGACCTGAAAAAAACTTCACCCAATTCCATAGGGAATTCTGGAGGATGTACAACTCATTAGAGTTGTCCCACAGTGGATGAAAATGGCTGGACTTGTATACTTATACTCCAATCAATCATTTGATTGGAAGACCACATCTTTGAGCAAACTGTCTCGGCAAGTGAGGCAAATTTTGAAAGGGCAAACAGCTGGGGACTATACAGACAGCACTCCTAGTGGCCAGGGAAAATGATTCCTTAAAGGGGAATGTGGATATCCCATCAGAATCATCCTAACAAGGCATTAAGATTAGTACCACATAAGCATGAAAAACAATTGCCAAAATATTTCTGGTATTCCCACCTTACTTACTGTAGACTGAATACTGAGGAAATAGTCAAAAGGCTCAGATTTGGGTAAGCTAGAATGAATTTATTATATAATACCAGGGAATCCACCATACAATTATGTTCCCCAGGAAGGCCTGAAAGATACACCCTTCACTGAAGAATTGTGGCAACAAGGGAAGCACAGAAATCTTTGAGAAATATAGTGTTGGCTGTCCTCTGAAAGCCAAAATGTTGACAAAAGGGAGCACTACAGCACTGGGCTGTCATCAGAGGATAACATAGGGTCCTAGAACAGCAGCAGCCATAAGTCATTATTTAATTGGCAGAAGCAAGGTAGATGTAATCACTAGAAGAAGCAGAAGAGCTACAGTGATGATCAAGGCTCTGACCCACAGGATCTCTGGCAATGTTAATAAACCACAGTGTTAATAAGGATGAAATACACAGCCAATGAGAGACTTGCTGGACTTATCAAAAATTATCTAGATCAGGGAAATAAAACACTCATGTCAGCTACTCTTGCCCATTTTCCAGACTCAAGGTAGGTATCAAACCCAGAGCCCATTAGTAATGTTACACCAAGACTTGATAAAAAATTGAAGGAATAGCTATATATTTGGTGTGGTGAGAAGTCCTTCTTAAAGATACATAAAAACATTAACCAGCAGAAGCAGTAGCACCAGCATCTCCTAAGACTGCTACCTTAGATTCAAACTTTCTTTATTCGTGCCCTTCCCAAAGGGTACTTTTCCCTTCACCCTATGCCTTGGCCATGAACTTCTTGCCTGATGACTGTAACGATGAACTAGTTTGAAAAATGGAAAGCCAAGAATGAGCATATCATTCTCAAAGTATCAGTCTGTTATTTCAGAGATTTGATAATTATTAGGTTGCTGCTGGCAAGAAGTGAGATAGCATAAGAAAGAGGGCTACTGCTTAATGTATGCAGTGAAACTTTCCTCCCAGTTCAGTAGAATACTAAGTTAATTTCTAAAGGAAAATAGGTCAAGCTTCAGAAAACAACTTACATGGATCCTACTGGTAAAACAAGAACTTGAGAAACTGAAATGCATAACTAGAAAAGGGTTGTCAGCTAATGGTGTGGCAGTTATCCCAGTGCTGCAAAGAATTATGTTTTGAATGTGTTGGTGAATTCCAGTGTAGCAGCTGGGACCACCAATGGGAGGCTACTGCCTCTCCATCTACCTTCCTAGCACTGTATGTCCCAGTGTTCCCTTGCAGACCAACCCTACCCAACCTACTGGCCTCAGCAAACATTCCTCCAAAGTGACTGCTGGGGATAGGAATGGACGGGAGAAAATCCTAAACTATAGTGTATCTGCCATTCCTATAGCCGAGTATCTTAGCCGACTGTGCAGGGAGCAAACCCCGCCCTTCAAGTGGGCCTGAGCTTGTGGCAAAAGATAAATGCAGATAGCTAAGCTGTGTGCCAGCCTCACTCACTGGTGAGCCCATGGTGGCTGCAGCCAAGCCTTTCAACAGTGTGGAGAGCAAACCCAGTCCAGTGTACCCACAACAAGCAAATCAAGTAATTGCAGCCACCAGGGCTGAGGGCCATCCCAAACCACCAGGATGTCCAAAGCAGTCGCAGCTCAACCACAACAGGAGGGTGCACAGGGACTATAAAGGAGACACCACTGGACCACCTGGTTCTGGGGACCATGGGGAAGAATGTACTATAGACCCCACAGGACCTCTTCTACATAATGTCACTATTTTCAAGACCAAGAGACATAGCTGACCTACTGAATGCATACAAACAAATATATGGACAAAATGAGGTGACAGAAATAGGTCCCAAATGAAAGTACAAGACAAAATTAAGGAAAAAGCTAAATGAAATGAATATAAGCAAAATGCTTGCAAAGGAGTTCAAAGTAATAGTCATAAAGATACTCGCTGAACTTAAGAGTGGATGAACACAACCATAAGTTCAACGAAGAAAATATAAAGTAACCAATCAGAGCTGAAGAATTCAATAGGTGAAATGAAAAAAATACACTAAAGGGAATCATCAGATTAATGGGTGCAGAAGAATGGATCAGATATCTGGAAGGCAGGGTTATGGAAGGCAGTAAGTTGAACAGTAAAAAGAATGAATAAAAAAGGAGAATAGGTTAAGGGAACTCTATGTCATCATCAAGCATAATAATATTCACACTATAAAGATCCCAGACGAAGAGAGAGAGAGGAGGGAAGAAAACTTGTTTGAAGAAATAGCAACTGAAAACTTCCTAATTTGGGGAAGGAAACATCCAGGTCCAGAAAGCAGAGATCACCCCTAACAAGATTAACCCAAAGAAATCCACACCAAGACACATAATTAAAATAGCAAAAAGTAATGATAGAGAACTTTAAAAGTGGCATGAGAAAACAATTACATACAAGGGAAATTCCATGAGGCTATCAGGTGATTTTTCAGAACTTTGCAGGCAAGAAGGGAATGGGGCATGATATATTCAAAGTGCTGAAAGATAAAAACTTACAACCAAGAATGCTCTACCTGGCAAGGTTATCATTCAGAATTAAAGGTGAAATAAAGAGTTACCCAAAGTTAAAGGAGTTAAACCAGGTTTACAAGAAATTTTAAAGCTAATTCCTTAAGTGGAAAGAAAATACTATAACATAAAGTAATTACAAAAGGGAAAAAAAAGACTCACAAGTAACAGAAACCCTATGCTAAAGGTAATAGATCACATAAAGCTGATATAGAAGTTAAAACACAAAAGTAGTAAAAAAAAAAATCAATTGTATCTACAAAAACTAGTCAAAGGATACACAAAATAAAGATGTGAAACATGACATCATATACATAAAACATGAAGACAGTAAAAATTTATTCCTTTTAGAATAGTTCAAAATTAAACCATCAAGTTAATATAGACTGCTACACACATGTTATATATGTATGTTATATATAAAGCCAATGGTAACCACAAGTCAAAAACTTTGATACACAAAAAGTAGAGAAAGAAATTCAAGTGTAACACTAAAAGTCATCAAACCACAGGAGAGGAAAAGGAGCAGAGAAAAGTACAAAAACTGTAAAACAAGTAACAAAATGTCAATAAATACATATCAGTGATTAAGAAGGAGAAAGAAGAGTAGGACCACCCTAAGCTCACTTCATCCCACAAATACAACTAGGTAACTACAATCATCCTAGTTACCCCAGAAATTTCCCTGAAGACAAACTGAACAAACTACACAGCTAAAGAGAGAGAAGAGGCCACATCCAAGAAGGTAGGAAGTACAAAGACATAGTTTAGGCAAGAAATAGATCCTGGCTGCTGCCAAGGGAAGGGAGCCATGGTTACCAGAGAAGGGTGAGAGAGAGGAGCATATAGGGAAAAGCACAAGTAGAGCACTGCCTCATGCTGATTGGCTTGGAAAGTGAGAAGGGTTGAATTTCCCAAGTTCTTGCAGCCAGCAGGGCTTAAAGCCTAGAGTTTTAAAGGTCAGAAGGCTTGGCTGAGATAGAGCCTGGAGAGCTCTGTGCTGCTCTTAGAAGAAAGGCAAACAAACCAGGGGCACTCAGCATGGAAACAGTGATCTGAAGAATGCCCAGGGCACAAAGTGGGGAGAGGATTTGCTCTTCTCAGAGTATGTTCCTGAGAGGCAGTGTTCAAGACGACACCTCTTGAGGCAGGGTGGCTCAGTCGGTTAAGTGTCCGACTTCAGCTCAGGCCATGAACTCACGATTCGTGAGTTTGAGACCCATGTCAGGCTGTGCTGCCAGCTTGGAACCTGGAGCGTGCTTCAGATTCTGTGTCTCCTTCTCTCTGTTCCTCCCTTGCTTGCACTCTGACAGTCACTATCAAAAATAAAGATTAAAACAATATTAAAAAAAAAAAAAAAAGACACCTCTCTGGGAACAAAGCAGCTTGCCAGCACAATTTCCCTTTCATCCCTCAGCATAAACATTGAGCCACCTGTGGTAAGCAGCACAGTGGGAACCTGGCTGCCTAACTTGTTTACACCAAGCCCCTGCCTGCTGCACTCTGGTGGGATTTCCCTTCTCAGTCATGCTTGCCTCAGTTCCAGCATAGCACACCCCTCCCCTTGAAGCTCAGCATAAACCTCTGACCATACCATGTCTCCCAACCAGAGTTCTAAAAGGCCTTAGTTCTGCAGGTCTCATTTCACCAGCAGACCAGAGCACATCTAGTTAAAACTCACCACATTCAGGCCAGCAACCAAACACTGTCCACAACAGGCAAGGAGAGCCTTTGCAGACAACTGGCCTGAAGGATGCCACAGCCAAAAAAAACAATAGCAGAGCACACCCAGCACACTGGAGGCACTCCCTGAAGTGCCAGGCCCTGGGCACTACATATGCTCTTATTCATAAGCCCATTACTTTCAGGAGCAAGAGATATAACTAGCTTTTGTAATACAGGAGATAGAGATTTAGCCAAAATTAGGACAGAGGAATTTATCACCAATCAAAGACAAAACCAAGGGCACAGTCACAGAGATCTAAGCAAAACAGATATAAGTAACATGCTGATAGAGAATTTCAAGTAATGATCATAAGGATACTCACTGGGCTTGAGAAAAGAAGACATCTGGGAGACCCTTACCACAGAGGTAAAAGAGTTAAAAAGAAACAGAGACAAAGAGTACAGTAAAAGAAATTAGAGGGGCTCCTGGGTGGCTCAGTTGGTTGAGCATCCAACCTTGGCTCAGGTCATGATCTCACAGCCCGTGAGTTCGAGCCCCGTGTCAGGCTCTGTGCTAACAGCTCAGAGCCTGGAGCCTGTTTCAGATTCTGTGTCTCCCTCTCTCTCTGCCCCTCCCCTACTCACACTCTCTGTCTCAAAAACAAACATTTAAAAAAATTTTTTAAATAAAGAGATTAGAAACACACAATGCAACGGACAGCAGACTGAAAGAAGCAGAGGAACAAATTAATGACCTAGAAGACAAAGTAATGGAAAGCAATGAAGCTGAATAAAAGAAAGAAGAAGTATGCAACACAAAGACTTAGGGACCTCAGTGACTCCATCAAATGTAGTAACATTCATATTCTAGGATTTCCAGAAGGAGAGAGAAAAGATGGAAGAAAGTATATTGCAGGAAAATAATAGCTTGAAACTATCCTAATCTGGGGAAGGAAACAGACATCTAGATCCAGGAGGCATAGAGAACTCCCATCAAAATCATCAAAGCAGGCCAATACCAGGACATACTGTAATTAAATTTGCAAAAATATAGTGATAAAGAAAAAAATCTTTTAAGTGTCTATTTTGAGAGAGAAAGTGCATGTGCATGGGGGAAGGGCAAAGAGAGAGGGAGAGAATCCCAAGCAGGCTCTGCACTGATAGTACAGAGCCCTACACCAGTCTCAATCTCACAAACCATGAGATCATGACCTAAGCCAAAATCAAGAATCAGACACTTAACTGACTCAGCCACCCAGGCACCCCTAATAAAGAAAACATCTTTAAAAAGGCAAGAAAAAAAAAGAAGCCTTTAATTTACAGGGGAAAACCTATAAGGCTAGAAGGAGATTTCTCAACAGAATCTTGGCAGGCCAAAAGGGAAGGGCTTGATATATTCAAAGTGCTGAATGGGAAAAATCTGCAGCCAAGAATACTCTACCCAGCAAGGTTATCATTCAGACTAGAAGGAGAGATCAAGAGTTTCTCAAAAAATACAGGAGTTCATGACCACTAAACCAGCCCTGCAAGAAATATTAAAATGGACTCTGAGTTGAAAGGAAAGACCAAAAGTAACAGTATAAACACAGGAACACAAAAGGACTAAAAATGAATATTTCTGTAACAAATAAGTCAAGGAACACATAAAAGATACAAAATATAACAACATATGCCTAAAATGTTGGGGGGGGGGGGAAGAATGGGTTCAAGCTTAAATGACCATCAACTGAATATAGACTGCTATTTGCAGAAGAGGGTATATACAAACATAATGGTAACCATATATCAAAAGCCACTAACATGTAAAGTATAAAGAAAAAGGAATCCAAATTTATCACTAAAGAAAATCAGAAAAACATGAAAGACAAGAAAGACTCAAAGTCTCCAGAAACAGCCACAAAACAGGTAATAAAATGGCAATAAATACATACCAATAATTACTGTGGATGTAAATAGACTAAATGCTCCCATCAATAGACATAGGGTGTTAGAATGGATTTAAAAACAGGACTCATCTATATGCTGCTTACAAGAGACTCATTTTAGACCTAAAGTCATCTACACATTGATAGTGAGGGGATAAACATTTATCATGCAAATAGATGTCAAAAGAAAGGAGTAACAATACTTACATCAAACAAAATATACTTTAAAACCAAAATTGTAACAAGAGACAAAGAAGGGGACTATATAATAATAAAAGGGATATCTAACAGGAAGATATAACAACTGTAAATATTTATGCAGCCACCATTGGAGGACCCAAATACATAAAACAATAAGAAATTAATAATACAATAACAGTAGGGGACTTTAACACTCCACTTACATCAATGGACAGATCATCTAAACAGAAAATCAACAAGGAAACAAAGGCTTTCAATGACATACTGCAGCAGGTGGACTTACCAGATATATTCAGAACATTCCATCCTAGAACAGAATACCCATTCTTTTCAAGTGCACATGGAACATTCTCCAGAATAAATCATATATTAGGCTACAACAAATTTCAACAGTCTCAACAAATTTAAGAAGAGTGAAGTCATACCAAGCATCATTTCTGACCATAACACTATGAAACTGGAAGTCAACCACGAGAAAAAAATCTAAAAAGGCCACAAATACATGGAGGTTAAGTAACATACTACTAAACAATGAATGAGTCAACAGGGAAATAAAAGAAGAAATTTAAAAAGTGCATGGAAACAAATGAAAATGAAAACAATGGTCCAAAACCTCTGGTATGCAGCAACCAACACTAGAGAGAAACAACCAACACTACAGAAATACAAATTGTAAGAGAATATTATGAAAAACTATATGCCAACAATTTGGACAACCTAGAAGAAATGGATAAAGTGCCAGAAACATATAACTACCAAAACTGAAACAGAAAGAAATAGAAGAAATTTGAACAGACTGATTGCCAGCAAAGAAATTAAATTGGTAACCAAAAAATTCCCAAAAGCCTAGGACCAGATGGCTTCACAGGTGAATTCTACCAAACATTTAAAAAAGAATACCTATTCTTCTCAAACTATTCCAAAAAATAGAAAAGGAAGGAAAACTGTCAAATCATTTCATGAGGCCAGCATTACCCTGATATCAAAACCAGATAAAGACACCACTAAAAAACAACTGTGGGCCAATATCCCTGATGAACATAGATACAAAAATCCTCAACAAATTACTAGCAAACCAAATCCAACAATATATTTTTAAAAATCATTCACCACAATCAAGTAGGATTTATTCCTGGGTTGCAAGTGTGGTTCAATATTTGCAAATCAATGTGATACATCACATTAGCAAGACAAAAGATAAAAATCCTATGACCATCTCAATACAGGAAAAGCATTTGACAAATACAACATCCATTCATGATAAAGAAGAAGAAATGGATATCCATTTCTTCTCTCTACACTGTGACTTTGGAGGGAAAAAACCTTAATATGGTAAAGGTCATATGCAGGAAACCCACAAGTAACATCATACTCAAAGAAAAATCTCAAAGCTTTTCCTCTAAGATCAGGAACAAACCAAGTGTGTCTACCATCACCACTTCTACTTAACACAATACTGGAAGCCCTAGTTGCATCAATCAGACAAGAAAAAGTAAAAGTCATCCAAATTGGTAAGAAAGAAGTAAAATTGTCACTATTTGCAGATGGCACAATACTACATATAGAAAACCCAAAAGATTCCACCAAAAAACTCTTAGAACTAATAAATGACTTTGGTAAAGTCACAGGATACAAATTAATATACAGAAATCTGTTGCCTTTGTTTATACTAGTAACAAATTAGCAGAAAGAGAAATTAAGAAAACAATTTCATTTATACTGCTCCAAAAATACTTAGAAATAAATTTAACCAAGGAAGCAAAAAACCTACAGTCTGAAAACTATAAAACATTGAAAGAAATTGAAGATACAAATGAAAACATTTCATACTCATGGATTAAAGAAATATTTTTCTAGAAATATCTTCTCAGGCAAGAAAAACAAAAGCAAAAATAAACTATTGGGATTCCACCAAAATAAAAGTCTTCTGCACAATTGAGGATGCCCTCAACAAGATAAAAAGCCAACTTAAAGAGGAGAAGATATGTGCCAATGACATATTTGATAAGAGGTTAATATCCAAAATACATAAAGACTTATACAACTCAAGAAAAAAGGCAAGCTAATTTAAAAATGAGCAGAGGACCTAAATATACATTTTTCCTCAAAGACATACAGAACATAAATGAAAAGGTGTTCAACATTACAAATCAAGGAAATGCAAACCAAAGTCACAATGAGATATCACCTCACACCTGTCAGAATGGTTAGTGTCAACAAGACAAGAAAAAGCAAGTGTTAGCAAGGATGTGAAGCAAAGGGAACCCTTGTGCATGGTAGACGGAAATGTAAATTAATGCAACCACTGAGGAAAAGAATATAGAGGTTCCTCAAAAAGCTAGAAACACTGTGCAGTCTAATAATTCCACTAGCAAGTATCTACCCAAAGAAAATAAAACATTATTTTGAAAAGGTATATGCATCACTATGTTTATTGAAGCTTTATAATAGCCAAGATATGAAAGCAACTCAAACGTCCATCAATAGATAAACCAGTAAAAATGTGGTATATGTACACAATGGAATATTAGTCATAAAAAATGAAATCTTGACATTAGTAAAAATGTGAATGGATCTAGAGGCTATTAGACCAAGTAATGTAAGTCAGAGAAAGATAAATAGCATGATTTTACTCAGTGGAATCTAAAAACTAAAATAAATGAACAAACAAACGGTCTTATAAACAGAACAAACTGGCAGCTGCCAGAGGGAAAGTGGGTGAGGGGAGGAGCAAAATAGGGGAGGGGAATTAAAAAATACAAATTTATAGTTATGAAGTCACAGAGATGAAAAATACTGCATAGGGAATATAGTCAATAATATTGCACTAATGTGACTACATTTATTGTGGTAAGAATTTATAGAATTATCATATCACTAAGTTGTACACATGAAACTAATACTGTATGTCAACCATACTTCAATAATAAAGTAAAAGAAAAAGATCATGGTAGATGACATAGCAACTCCTTCTGGCCAGTAGATGACTGTCATGATGGCATATCACTTTGAAAATAGGACTAACCCTTTGACTACACTTGTAAAGACCTAATTGTATTACATTTGTGCTTGAATTACCTGGAGCCTTTTCTGTTTACTTACCATCCTGTAAATCAATCACTCTAGGTTTCATTTTGACAAGATTTAATGCAACAACTAATACATCCTGGCACAAAAAGGTGAGATTGATCATACCTCTTAGGTATTTATACTGAGAAATACCAAGAGAAGGTAAATACTTGAAAGATCATGAGGTATAGCTATATATAGCAGGGGTTGGCAAATTCATGCCCATGGACTAGATCCAATCTACCTCCAGTTTAAGTTTTATTGGAATATAGCCACACCCATTTTTTTGTGTGTTGTCTATGGCTACTTCCACTAAAACAGCAAAATTGAGTAGTTAAGACAAAGATTATATGGCCTGCAAGGCCTTAAGTATTTACCCTTGGCCCTTTCAGAAAAGGATTGCCAACCCCCAGGCCATAGAGTCATGATAGGCTCCTAATTTCCATTCTTAGTTCTTATGGCTATGCCCCTATTCACACATGAAGTCCATAATTTGAAGTTACCCTACTAAGTCTGTGCCTTGCAACATAAAGAGGCCAAAAGCAAGATTCATGAAAGCAGGAGGTTCCTCTTATTAGAGAGACCAAAAGCTCTGATAACTCACTAACCTGCCCTAGCCTTGCCCAAAATAAAAGCAAAGTGAAATCAAGCTTGGATCAGGCATGTTAAATCACACTGTCAGATTAATTCCAAAGCAAAAGTTCCTCACAATTCAGGGACTCCTTGTATTTATTCACTGTCCTTTTAGACACCAAGTATATATCTGCCATCAACATTTGAACATTACAGTCAGAAAAGCCCAACTTTTTATTGCCAAATGGCATTCATGATCAAGAGAATCAGTATTCTCACATCTGTTAAGCAATAACATCCCAATCAAAAGCAGAGAAACTTGGTGTTTGAATTTGTTAACTTGTCAAAAAAGCTATGCAAGAAAATGAGTAAGTGCATTTAGCCATTTTGAAATACTAAAAACATAGCTCACAAAAATCAATTACTACCTTTTCCAATTCCCAAAAGTTCAAGAACTTTTGTTGGGAACTAGTGTCTAAAGTTCAAGGACTTCTATAACAAATTCTATCCAGACTTCTGAGGTCACCACAAACCTAGGGTTGAAAGTAACCCTCTCTTGATTTGAGGATTCCCTAATTACCACCACTGAACTTAAAGCCAAGAAACATCCATAGAACTCCCCTTTCACAAAGCACAAGGCTTATAAGTGCCAAGATTCATTTTTGCACAATTTTCATTTCATTTCTGTGAGAAACATTCCCTTTTCCAATGTCAGATCAGTTTCTCATGTTATTCCACCTATGCCACTTTCTCATGTCACCCTTATTTTATAATATATTGCCTATTTCCTTCTGGAAATCACATTTCTCTAAATTCAGGCAGGTTTGTGTTAGGGTTTGGAATTCTACCCTAATTACTAAGCTAATAAGGTGGCCTGTTACTATTTCATGAATGCTTATGGGAGACAGAAGACTCCTAGGTGAGAGACCATGGATATTATACTAATGGCAAAACAAGCAACATGAGCATTTTGGTTTCATGTCTCTAGGCCTCCCTGAGCCTCATGACAAAGATATGGCAGAGTCTAGGTAGAGGTCACAGTGGGTTTGCATTGCAGCCAAGGAACACTTAACTTGGGAAACTCACCATTTTATAGAAGCAGTAAATAAACCTGTTACTTTTCCCTGGAGGGAGAACGTTATCTCATCCTTCAGAGTTGCTAGCTGAAAACACAACCCTGAGACTTGGCCCAGGTCAAGAATGATCAGGGCCTTGCATTCTTAGAATACCCAAGAAACATGTATAGGAACACTCAAGGCCCATAACTGATTGGCAATGAGCTTTGAGAGATAACTGCTTCCCCCAACAGTTTGCATCCAGTTGATCTATCTGGCATATATAATACAGAATCCACATGGAAAAGTTCATTCCTGATGCATCAAGCTAAGAAGAGATAACTGGAAAACTTCCTAAAGTTTGCTCAACAACAAGGTTTCTGACATTTTTGTGCTGATGAGGAATAATTTAAAACTCTCTTCCCTCCATGTTTTTTGCCCTGGGGTTTTTGGTAGTGATTGTCCACGATTGAACAACAACATAGCATTCACTGAAATTTGACCCAACTAAAGCAGATTAATTCCTGCAGCCAGTTTTGAGTGTCACAGTGTATTAAGGCAGTTCTTTCGGGGGTGGGGGGGAATGATTTTCCAAGTAATCTCTATAGAATTTGTGACCTTAAAGAGCTAACATTAGAAATCTTTATTCTCATACTGCTTTTTCTCACTGTTTATCCTAATTCATTAGACTTTACTATAGTCAATGTGCCTTCTATCCTAGTGACATTTTCAGAAATGGAAAATAAGCAGTCATTTGCCTTGCTATAGTGGTAGTTATTCTCAAATGTTATGCTAATATAATTGTGCCTACTTATAATATTTAATATGAAAGTAAAATGAGTTTTTCTTTGTTAGAATGTGCCAACATTGAGAAGACCTTTCAAGTTTGTTTTTGTTTGTGAGAAGTGGCCTAGAACAACAAAAACTGTGGCCACTGTTGTACATTTTACCTAAAACTTGCCCCATGAGCTTTCGAGACAGAAGTTACATTTCACAGAGACCAGATTGATACACTTCCCAAATTTGCTCAGTCCTACCTGCCTCTTGGTGCTTGGCTGCATGGTCAATAGAGAGCCCCAACTGTCACCATCATGTCATCTCCAGCTTTATCAGCTGTCTATGATTCCCCTAGGTAGAAGGCTGGACTCTGACCCTGTGGCCATAGCACCTGCCATGGCAGGAGTCACAGGGACCCAAGCCCAACCTGATAAGACTCTGAGGATACAGCTTCACTTACCACTTGTGGACTTGGCAGAACACCATGCACCATGGAGAAGGGGATCTGGCTTATACAGGCAGCTGCTGGAAAAGCTAAGTGACAACCCGAAAGTGCAGGGGATTTGATGCCAATGGGAAATGAGAGATACTTGGAAGCCAGCAGAGTATCACCCTTCATTCCTCCAGACCAGAAACCGCCATACTTTGGGAACAGACACTGTGGTAGATATGGAGATTCTCCATCCAGACCCCCCTTCAAGGAAGGGCTTGACTTGAAGCTGGGGAAGTACTATTAGCAGGCAGCCCCTAAGGGACAGTGGGAGAGAACTGATTTGCCTAAGCCACACCCTCCCAGGGCAGTCTGTCTACTCATTGAGGCCTGATATAGGACACCAATGAGCAACTTTAACTCCAGAGCACCTCCACCCTGTTGGTCAAGGCTTTGGCCTACATCACATTTCCGTTTCTAACTAGCCCTGCTTCCTTTCCCTTTCACAGGTGGACATCCTTTGAACCCCAAAGTCCATCTAAGCAATGACTTCAAGAGAATCCAAGCTATGAAAGAGATCCCGTGTGATCAATGAGAACATGACCAGTTTGGTAACATAGCACCTTTTTGCTTTTTCTGAAACTCAGGGAAACCAGAGTTAGATGAAAGAAGCAGAACAGAAAGCACAAAATGCAATGTTAAGTTGACCCTTGAGATTTCTAAGAATTCTTGTCAGAGAATTAAGAGAACACCAGGCCTGGATTCTTTAAATGCTTGTATTTGATATTCAAATGTGATACTTGATGATTTAAGTATGTCACTTTTAAAGTAAAAAGATGGAAAAATAAATAGCAAGGTATCAACAAGATAGCTAGTATACAGTTAAAAATCAAGACAAGATCAATACTTGATCTAAGATCATTACCTAATTTTAAAGAGTTTCAATTCAACAGAAATAAAATTTAAGGTTGTTAGATTCATAGAGGCTTAGGTTTACAACTTAGTTTAATTGAAAAATTAAGGAGAAATTGAGCAGTCCACCATAACAATCAGAATTTTTTAACTCCGTGCTTACCATAAGTGTAGTCACCATCTGTCAAACAACATTATAATTTTATTGACTATATCCTCTATGCTGTACTTTTCATTGGAAATTTTAAATATACTCCAATCCACGAAATGTTTGTGTTTTCATTCAGCCTGCATTACACAAGCAGCTATGTGTATTCTTACAAAGCTATGATCAACTCGAGTCACCTAACACCTTGTATATGGTTCCTTCTTCTCCTTCCTTAATTTAATCCCCTCATTCTTGCTGCCCTCAAGTCACACACATCTTCCCCCAATAAACAATGTGCCTAAATTTTGTCTCAGGATCTATTTTCTAGGGAACATAGGTAAAGAATCTCAGAAAGACAAAAGTTCCTTTTCTAAGCAATGGCAAAAAAGATGTACTAATAATCTGTGTAACAGTTCACCTGCCCAGTGCATCCAGTAATCAATATATCAAGTTCTACTGGGTGTCAGACAAGTGTGATTGTAGGCACTGAGAGATACAGCAATAAACACTAAGTCCCTACCCTCATGAAGTTTGCACTCTAATGAGGGAGACAATCAGGTAGGGATAAGTACTATAAAGAGGGGGAAAAAAAACAGGATATAAAGTGAAGGGTGTGATGGGGAAGGAAGTAGTTTTATGATTATTTTAATTGCCAATGAAAATGGCATAGTTGTGATTCACTGTAGCCTGGCATTAACTGATATTACTGAATGATTACATTTTGCAATATTTGCTGTCCTTTTCCACTTCCCGTTATTTTACTTGGCTCAAAAGTAGCTTTTGTGCACACATCTGGTTGTTTGTATAGTTCATGTCTGGATTTAGCTTTGAACCGAAAGTTGGTGGCTTTTACCACTATTCTTTCATTATAGAATGCCAGTGACAGGATACACATGCTGTGGTATGAGAAAGTGAGTGGTTTGAGACTATCAGGTGTTTAAGATCTTCCACCATGTAAGAGACCTGCCTCACTTTGGGACCTATTTTGTTCAACAATAGGGTTGAGAGAACTTCCAGTTAATTGAAGGAATCTAGCAAGTTTTGGTCTATAAAAGCTGTAATTTTCCCACCATTTTTCCTTTAAAAGTGTGTCCACTTTTGAGAAGTGAACATACAGTCAACCCTTGAGCAATATGGGTTTGAACGGTGCAGGTCCACTTATACGTGAAGTTTTTTAGTCAACACAATACAGTACTTCAAATATATTTTCTCTATTTTCTTAGTAACGTTTTCTTTTCTCTAGCTTACTTTAAGCATACAGTATATTATAGAACATATAAAATGTGTGTTGAGTGTTGATGTTATTAGTAAGGCTTCCAGTCAATAGTAGGCTACTGGTAGTTAAGTTTTGGGGGAGTTTAACATAGGCAGTGATCATCCATATACCCCCACATGGTTCAAGGGTCAAATGTAGTTCATCAGATTTGAAGTGCTGTCTCATACATTCTTCTGTGCCTTGTAACTATTGTGTAGATTAGGTATAATGCCTGCTTTATTAGGAAAGAAAAATCCCTCAAAGTCAGAACAGTTAAATAAAGGCGAGATCTCAACTCAGATCCATTTACATCCAAATATTCACCACATCCATGGTTCCAAAGTGAAATTACAGTTATAAAAAATTTCTGAATTGTTCTACCTTTAGTTTCCCTAGTTTACTTAACAGTTTTTATAAATTTCAAAACTGGTTGCTTATATTACCCTATCTGGGTAATTGACTCAATTAGGTGTATAATCATTTTCATTTCTACCACAAGATTACAAGAGTTAGCAGTTTAAGGCAGATGCCCAAACAAGTCTAACTTCACATATGAGACAACTTGTTTTAACAACATTAGCGCTCCTGATTAACTCTGAAGGGCTAGATCTGGACAGATGGAACCAAGATCTTCTCTTATAGAAGTAGCTGCTCCAGTGAGATACACTTTTCTTGTTTTTAGAGTGTTTGTACAAGAAAGGAAAATCTGTATGAAACCAGAAAAGATCCCAAATAGTCAAAGAGATGCTTAAAAAGAAAACCAAAACTGGAGGCATCACAGTTCCAGACTTCAGGCTGTATTACAAAGCTGTAATCATCAAGACAGTATGATACCGGAACAAAAACATTTAAATGGAATAGGATAAAGATCCCAAAAATGTACCCACAAATGTATGGCCAATTAATCTTTGACAAAGCAGGAAAGAATATCTAATGGGAAGAAAACAGTCTCTTCAGCAAATGGTGTTGGGAAAACTGGACAGCAACATGCAGAAAAATGAACCTGGACCACTTATACCATATACAAAAATAAACTCATAATGGATGAAAGACCTAAAGACAAGACAGGAAACCATCAAAATCCTAGAGGAGGAAACAGGTAACAACCTCTTTGACCTTGGCCTCAGCAACTTATTAGACATGTCTCTGGAAGCAAGGGAAACAAAAGCAAAAATGAACTAATGGGACCTCATCAAGATAAAATGCTTCTGCACAACAATCAACAAAATGAAAAGGTAACCAGTGGAATGGGAAAACATATTTGCAAATGATGTATCAGATAAAGGGTGAGTTTCCAAAATCCATAAAGAACAACACCTCAAAAAACAAATAATCCAGTGAAGAAATGGGCAAAAGACATGAACAGACTTTTCCAGAGAAGACATCCAGATGGCTGACAGACACATGAAAAGATGCTCAACATTGCTCATCATCAAGGAAATACAAATCAAAACCACAATGAGATGCCACCTCACACCTGTCAGAATGGCTAGAATTAACAACGTAGGCAATGAGAGATGTTGGCAAAGATGCAGAGAAAGATGTTGGTGGGAATGGCAACTGGTGCAGCTACTCTGAAAAACAGAATGAAGGTTCCTCAAAAAAGTTAAAAATAGGGGCACCTGGGTGGCTCAGTCGGTTAAGCATCCGACTTCGGCTCAGGTCACGATCTCACGGTCCGTGAGTTCGAGCCCCACGTCGGGCTCTATGCTGACAGCCCGTTCATGCTCTCTGTCTCAAAAATAAACATTTAAAAAAAATTAAAAATAGAACTACCCTATGACCCAGCAATTGCACTACTAGGCATTTATTCAAAGGATACAGGAGCACTGATTCAAAGGGGCACATGCACCCCAATATTTATAGCAGCACTATCAACAATAGCTAAAATATCAAATGTCCATCAATTGATGAGTGGATAAAGATGTGGTATATACATACACAATGGAATATTACTCAGTGATCAAAAAGAATGAAATTTTGCCATTTGCAACAATGTGGATGGAACTAGAATATATTATGTTAAGCAAAGTAAGTCCAAGAAAGACAAATACCATATGATTTCACTCATATGTGGAATTTAAGAAACACAACAAATGAACATAGGGGAAGGGAAGGAAAAATAAGAAAAACAGAGGGAGGCAGGAACACCTGGGTGGCTCAGCCAGTTAAGCATCCAACTTCAGCTCACAGTTTGTGAGTTCAAGCCCCACATCAGGCTCTGTGCTGACACTTTGGAGCCTAGAGTCTGCTTCAGATTCTTTGTTTCCCTCTCTCTATTCCCCTCCCCACTCATGCACACTCTCAAAAATAAACATTAAAAAAAAAAAAAACAGAAGGAGACAAACCCTAAGAGACTCTTAAAGACAGAACAAACAGGGTTGTTGGAGAGGTGTTGGGTGGAGGGATGGGCTAAATGGGTGATGGGCATTAAGGAAGGCACTTGGGATGAGCACTGGGTGTTATATGTAAGTGATGAATAAGTGATGAATCACTAAATTCTACTCCTGAAACAAAGAAGTTGAAACTTTCAAGAACAAAAAATAGAGACAAAAAAAAAAAAAAAGGAAAACTTCAAATTGCACCAGAAATTTTTATACAGATGTGAACCACGTGTGCCAACAGACTAAACAGTAGTTTTGGCCAATGAGCTTTACCAAGGACCATACTATTTTCTTTTTTATTTTTTTTTATTTTTTTTTAATTTTTTTTTCAACGTTTATTTATTTTTGGGACAGAGACAGAGCATGAACGGGGGAGGGGCAGAGAGAGAGGGAGACACAGAATCGGAAACAGGCTCCAGGCTCTGAGCCATCAGCCCAGAGCCCGACGTGGGGCTTGAACTCACGGACCGCGAGATCGTGACCTGGCTGAAGTCGGACGCTTAACTGACTGCGCCACCCAGGAGCCCCCATACTATTTTCTATCATACATTATCAACTCTATAGAACACACCATGGGAAAGTTACGAAACCCCTGATATCAGGTTCTGTTTTGGGGGAATCCAAAATGAGACACATACGTTTATATGTACTGATAGAGAAATATCTATATAATATGTTAAAAAGAATTATAAGTTATCTTTTGGTGTGCTAAGGTATGAAACAGTGTATTTTGATTCTGTTTTGTGGGAATACAGCTGATGAGAGACTAAAGAAAAATTACCAGGTGTACCCATAACCATGAAACAAAAGAAACCCCCCCCTCCGCCATTCCTGGAACTAGCCAAGGTGTGCCGGTTGTGGTCTGACCTAAAGGCGGGAACCAGTCAAGTTCTGCTGAGTGTTCAAATTTAAATGTCAACCAATAACAGCTCTGTAACTATGGAAAGCTCCTAACTTCCCCTTAACTTGTTTGTGCCTGTCTATAAAAATGCTGTAAAAACCTCGCTCGGGGCCTCTTAGCGTCACCGGCAACAAGTGCACAGAGGTCCGGGTTCGAACCTGCAATAAACGACCCTTGCCGCTTGGCTTTGACTCTGGTGGTTTGTTCTCGGGGGTTTCTCGAACTTGGGCATATCATTTGGGGGCTCGTCCGGGATACCCCCAAGCCCACCAGACCCCAAGTCAACGGGTCGTCCTTGAGACCGATCCGTAAGTGAGCCGGCTCTGTTTCTGTCTGTCCGTTTCTGGCTCTCTCCCGCGCGGGATCTGTATCTGTGACTGACACAGCCCTGGCGGACGCGCTATAGGGCAGTCAGTCAGGTCCAGTAGGAGACGTCCACTGGCACCCATCTGGGGCACCTTTATGGGCCCATCGGAATTCTTCTGTCCAGGTTACGGACACCCGAAACGCGCTAGCGATCTATGTGTTGTGTTCTTTATTCTATAACCTTTAAGCGTTGACCCCCTTCTCTTTCACAGGTGACCTGGCCTGGCGCAAGCGGGAATCCTCCTAACTTTACTATCTCTCCTTTTAATCCTTTTCTCCACCTCCAGGATACAGATGGGCCAATCTCAAAGCACTCCTCTTTCTCTCCTTGTTGCTAACTTCAGGGATGTTAGAACCAGAGGACAGAATTTGAGTCTAGACATCCGGAGGGGAAAAATAATAACTCTCTGCCGCTCCGAATGGCCAACCTTCAGCATTGGATGGCCACCCGAAGGAACTTTTTGCCTCCCTATAATCGCTAAGGTGAAGTCAAAGATTTTTCTACCGGGTCTCGAGGGGCACCCGGATCAGATTCCCTACATTCTAGTATGGCAAGATTTGGTAGAAAATCCACCCCCTTGGTTGGCCCCCTTCCTGTCATCAGGAACATGTAAGGTCCTTGCCATGCGGCCTGCAGACCCCCCAAAGCCAAAGATACCATCTGTGCCCTTGTATCCTATATTGCCTGGTAGTCAGGACCTACTATCCCTAGACCCTCCACCCTATCATCCCCCTCCCCTCGTACCCCAGGCCCCACCAGCGCCGGCTGCCCCACTGGTCGCCCCGCTAATTGCCTCCCTAGGGGAACCAGGAGGGCAGGAAGCAGCAGCAGTGCCAGGAGCAGCTGCATCGGGCCCCATTGAAAACGAAACCGACCACGAAGGGCCAGCCGGCCGAACCCACGGGCGCACCCAGCGTGAGCCAAACCTTCGCCTCCCTTACTCCACTGTAGCCCTACCTCTGTGGGAAATAGGACCCCCAGATGAAACGGGCAACCCCCGACTCCAGTATTGGCCCTTTTCCACCAGTGACCTTTACAACTGGAAAACAGAACGCTCGATTCTCTGATAACCCTAAAGACCTAATAGCTCTTTTAGACAGTGTTATGTTCACCCACCAGCCCACCTGGGATGACTGTCAGCAGCAACTCCGTATCCTGTTCACCACAGAGGAACGGGAGAGGATCCAATTAGAAGCAAGAAAGCTGGTTCCCCGAGACGACGATCAACCGACACCTAACCCTGACCTCATTAATGCGGCTTTCCCCCTAACCAGGCCTCCACAGGATGAATGGGACTACAACACAGCAGAAGGTAGGGGAAAGCTACTCATTTATCGCCAGACTCTGATGGCGGGTCTCCGGGCTGCAGCTCGCAAGCCCACCAATTTGGCTAAGGTATATTCAGTCGTACAGGGAAAGACAGAGAGTCCAGCTGCCTACTTAGACTAATGGAAGCCTTTAGGCAGTTTACCCCCATGGATCCAGAGGTCCCTGAAAAACAGGCAGCTGTCGTTATGTCCTTCGTGAACCAAGCAGCTCCTGACATTAAGAAAAAACTCCAAAGGCTAGAGGATTTAGAAGGTAAACAGATCCAAGATTTACTCCGCATAGCACAGCGGGTCTACAACAACAGGGACACCCCAGAAGAGAGACAGATCAAGGCCACAAAGAAAATGACTAAAGTCCTGACCGCAATAGTCCAGAAAGAGCAGTCACCCCCAGAAGGCACTCAAACAGCACGCCCTCCCAGAGGACACTTAGATAAGAATCAATGCACCTACTGTAAAGAAAAAGGCCATTGGGCACGAGAATGTTCCAAAAAGAAACAACCCCGCCCCAGCCAAGGACAATGGCAGCCTAAAACAGCCCCCATACTGTTTACTCAAGATACCGAATAGGGAGAACGGGGTTCGGATCCCCTCCCCGAACCTAGGATAACATTACAAGTGGAGGGGACCCCGGTCCAGTTCCTAGTTGACACGGGGGCACAACACTCAGTTCTGGTCAAGCCCCATGGAAAAGTATATGAGAAATCATCCTGGGTACAAGGGGCCGCCAGAATAAAAAAGTACCCCTGGACAACTCAGAGGACTGTGGACTTGGGAACTGGGAAGGTAACCCACTCCTTCCTGGTCATTCCCGACAGCCCATGCCCCTTATTAGGAAGAGATTTACTTAACAAGATGGGGGCCCAAATTCATTTCCAGCCGGGAGGACCCACAGTGACAGACTCTCACAACCAACCCATATCTGTACTCACTGTGAGACTAGAAGATGAATACAGGCTCCATCAGAAACCCACTCCTTGTGGGGCGCCTGGGTGGCGCAGTCAGTTAAGCGTCCAACTTCAGCCAGGTCATGATCTCGCGGTCCATGAGTTCGAGCCCCGTGTCAGGCTCTGGGCTGATGGCTCGGAGCCTGGAGCCTGTTTCCGATTCTGTGTCTCCCTCTCTCTCTTTCCCTCCCCCGTTCATGCTGTGTCTCTCTCTGTCCCAAAAATAAATAAAAAACGTTGAAAAAAAAAAAACAACCCACTCCTTGGGATCAGAGTATCGAGCCCTGGCTTCAACGCTTCCCAGACGCATGGGCAGAAACAGGTGGTATGGGGCTAGCAAAACATCGCCCAGCCCTATTTATAGAGGTCAAGCCCAAGACAGACCCCGTCCGTGTGCGCCAATACCCTATGCCCGCAGAAGCCAAAAATGGCATCACGCCGCATATCCGCCGCCTCCTTGACCTCGGAGTCCTACGCACCTGCCATTCAGCCTGGAATACCCCCCTGTTACCTGTGCACAAGCCCAACAGTGGGGAATATAGACCAGTGCAAGACTTGAGAGAAGTCAATAAGCGGGTGACAGACATACATCCAACCATTCCTAACCCCTGTACTCTCTTGAGCGCCCTGAGCCCAGAAAAACAATGGTATACTGTTCTAGATCTAAAAGATGCTTTTTTCAGCCTACCATTAGCGCCTAAAAGTCAAGAGCTATTTGCATTCGAGTGGACTGACCCGGACAGGGGCATAAATGGCCAACTCACCTGGACCAGACTACCGCAAGGATTCAAAAACTCTCCAACCCTGTTCGACGAGGCTCTACACGAGGATTTAAGTGAGTACAGACAACACCACCCAAATATAACTCTCCTGCAGTATGTTGATGATCTCTTGATAGCTGCCGAGGCGCCCGAAACCTGCATCCAGGGAACCGAAGGTCTCCTGCGAACTCTGGGAAACTTAGGCTACCGCGCCTCAGCAAAGGCTCAGATCTGCAAGTCAGAGGTAACTTACCTGGGTTACTTACTGAGAGGGGGGCAACGCTGGCTAACGGATGCCTGGAAGGAAACCGTCCTTTGTATTCCTAGACCAAAGACACCACGACAGGTGAGGGAATTCCTGGGGTCGGCTGGGTTCTGCAGACTATGGATACCAACGTTTGCTGAATTAGCAAAACCATTATACCAGGCAACAAAAGACCAACAACCCTTTAGTTGGATGGAAGAAGCCAAACAGGCCTTCCAGCAAATTAAAACTGCCCTGCTATCAGCACCTGCCCTGGGACTCCCCGATGTCTCCAAACCCTTCCACCTATATGTGGATGAAAGCCAGGGCATAGCTAAGGCGGTGCTAACCCAACATTTGGGCCCCTGGCGCAGGCCAGTCGCTTATCTGTCTAAAAAGTTAGATCCAGTGGCCCCCGGATGGCCACCTTGTCTCTGGATGATTGCAGCCACTGCCCTAATGGTAAAAGACGCTGATAAGCTGACCATGGGCCAAGAACTACAAGTCACCACCCCGCATGCCATCGAAGGCATCCTCAAGCAGCCACCTGACCGATGGCTGAGCAATGCCCAACTCACTCATTACCAGGGACTGCTACTGAACCCCCACAGGATCATCTTCACCCCCCCGACAGCCCTAAACCCAGTGTCACTGCTGCCAGATCCAGACATGAACCCCACTTCATGACTGCGCTGACATACTGGCTCAGGTTTATGGGATCTGAGAGGACTTGCAGTACCAGCCATTATCGGATGCAGACGCCATCTGGTTCACCGACAGAAGCAGCTTCGTTCACCAAGGACAAAGGTATGTGGGGGCAGCCGTGACTTCAGAAACCGAGGTAATTTGGGCAGAAGCCCTGCCCCCCGGAACCTCGGCCCAAAAGGCAGAACTAATAGCCTTAACCCAGGCCCTAAAGTTAGGAAGAGATCTCAAGCTAACCGTGTACATTGATAGCCGGTATGCCTTTGCCACCGCTCATGTACATGGGGCGATATACAGAGAACGGGGGCTCCTCACAGCTGAAGGAAAAGACATCAAAAATAAAGAAGAGATTCTAGCCCTGCTAACAGCCTTATGGGAACCCAAAAGGCTAGCAATTGTACATTGCCCAGGACACCAGAAGGCAACAGACCCAGTTTCCTGGGGCAATAATTTGGCTGATCAGAAGCAAAAGACCTAGCCTGGCCCCCAACACAGTTACTGACCCTGCAGTTGCCAGACCCCGGACCCCGGGAATTGCCCCCCAGCCCTGAATATTCGGAAAACGATATTCAATGGATGAGTAAACTTCCTATGACCCGAGTCAAAGATGGCTGGTGGAGAGACTCCAAGAACAGCATTCTACTCCCAGAGAAGCTAGGATGGCGGGTTCTAGAGCAGATCCATCACAGCACCCACTTAGGTTCCCGGAGAATGTTGGACGTAATGAGACAGACTGGACTGAAAATCAAAAGTGTCTCCGATAAGGTTGATCAAGTAGTCACTAAATGTACTGTGTGCCAACTCAACAATGCGAGTAGCAATCCTCAGACAACAGGGGCAAGACAAAGAGGGAGCAGACCGGGGACCTATTGGGAAATAGATTTCACTGAGGTAAAACCAGGAAAATATGGATATAAGTACTTGCTAGTTTTTGTAGATACCTTTTCAGGATGGACTGAAGCCTTTCCAACCAAGAATGAGATGGTGCAGATCGTAGCCAAAAAGATCCTAGAAGAAATCCTGCCCAGGTATGGTTTCCCAGTGATGATAGGGTCAGACAATGGACCTGCATTTGTCTCTAAGGTAAGTCAGGAACTGGCTTCCGTACTTGGGGCTGATTGGAAATTACATTGTGCATACCGACCCCAAAGTTCAGGACAGGTAGAGAGAATGAACAGAACATTAAAAGAGACCCTAACCAAACTGACCATGGAGACTGGCGCTAATTGGGTGGTCCTTCTCCCCTACGCTCTGTTCAGAGTGCGTAACTCCCCATACAAACTGGGACTCACACCCTATGAAATAATATATGGTAGACCACCCCCCATCATCCCTAACCTAAAAGATAACCATGTCAAAACTGAGAACGATAATGGTCTTGAACTCTTGTTCTCCCTACAAGCCTTGCAGAGGGTCCATGAAGATGTATGGCCCAAATTAAAAGAACTTTATGAGACTGGACCCCCGCCTATTCCTCATCAATTCTGGCCTGGGGATTGGGTCCTCGTCAAACGTCATCGGCAGGGGACTCTGGAACCCAGGTAGAAAGGACCCTTCCAGGTCATCCTGACAACGCCTACGGCCATCAAAGTAGATGGAATCGCCACCTGGATCCATTACACCCACGCCAAACCAGTGGACCCGTTCTCAGACCTCATCGGACCCTCAAAGACAACCTGGACTGTTGACCGGACTAAGGACAATCCTTTAAAATTGACCCTACGTGGCCAACGGACTGAACCGTAACTATGGTACTTGCCCTCCTCTCGACTGTTCTGCAAATTCTGTCTGTAGATCCAAACCCCCACAACCCCTATAATTTGACATGGGAAATTACTAACTTAGAGACTCATGAAGCCTACAACAATACCCTAGGAACTTCCCCATTAAATACCTGGTGGCCAGATCTATATTTCAATTTAGAAAAAGTTAGTCCATTAGAAGAAATGGAGGAGGTAAATGGAGGCAACTGCAAAGGAGGGTGTCAATAAGTAGAAATGGATTTTATGCATGTCCGGGATTTAGGACGGGGCAATGAGGTGCACATGTGGAGGGATTGAAACCCTCTACTGCGCAGCCTGGAGTTGTGTCACCTCCAATGATGGGGAATGGAAGTGGAAAGTAAAACCCCAATTTATTGAAATGTCCTATGTCCGACCATGTACCCGCACCAGGTATGATGAAAACTGTAACCTTATTCGTATAAGATTTACAGAGGAAGGGAAAAAGGACAGGCGGTGGGTCTTAGGACTCACTTGGGGACTCTACTTATATCAATATCCCTTCTTTGGGACTGCCATTCAAATAAAATTAAAAGTCTCCCCTCTTGTACAACCAGTGGGGCCAAATCAGGTATTAGGAAAAAAAAAAAAAAAGAAACAAGCCTATCCCCAGGCAGATCTCCACTACTCCCTCCAGCAGGACCCCCGTCCTTACCCCAGGAGTAAAAGCACAAGCTGTCCAAGAAAATCAGAACCCAGAAGGCATAGACTCCCTATGGAAATGCTAACAGCAGTGTATGAGGCCTTAAACCGTTCGGGCCCTGAGGCGACAAGGGCCTGCTGGTTATGTTATGATATAAAACCCCCCTTCTAGGAAGCCGTAGGTCTAGCTGCCCCTTTTTCACAATCAGGAGAAGAGTCGCCAGCAGCTTGCAGGTGGAATCGAAAGAGCCCCGGCCTCACACTGCAAGAGGTCACTGGCAATGGGACTTGTATAGGAAAGGTCCCCTCTAGCCATATCCAGCTCTGTGCCCCGACTAATTACTCTATAAATGAATCTAAATGGATAATTCCAGCTCCTGACGGTTGGTGGGTTTGTTCTAAGACAGGGCTCACCCCATGTGTTAGTAGGAATGTTTTTAATTCGTCAACAGAATATTGTATCATGGTATTAGTGTTTCCAAAGGTTATTTACCACCAAGAAAATGTTGTATATGATCTGTGGACAGAAGGGACGGAAGCAAGAGAGTCAATAAGAACAAAACGGGAGCCTTTACGGCCATAACCTTGGCCACCTTATTTGGCCTCAGTACCATAGGGGCAGGAACAGGGATCTCATCACTAGCCATCCAGCACCGGGGGTTCAACAGCCTAAGGGCAGCCATTGATGAGGATATAGCCAGACTTGAGGACTCAATCTTGCACCTCGAAAAATCTCTGACCTCCCTTTCTGAAGTAGTCCTACAGAACCGAAGGGGGCTAGATCTAGTCTTCCTCCAACAAGGAGGTTTATGTGCAGCCTTGAGAGAAGAATGTTGTTTTTATGCTGACCACACCAGAGTAGTCCAAGAGTCCATGGCTAAAGTTAGAGAAGGCCTGGCCAAACGGAGGCGTGAGCGAGAACAACAACAAGGCTGGTTTGAGTCTTGGTTCAATCAGGCCCCATGGCTAGCCACCCTACTTTCTACTCTAGCTGGGCCCCTTATACTCCTCCTTCTCCTCCTCACCCTCGGGCCTTATATTATTAATAAACTAGTTGCCTTTATAAAAGACCGGGTTAACACGGTCCAACTGATGGTCCTTAGGACCCAATACCAACCTATCGTTACCGAAACATTTGAATCAGACACGTAAGACCCAAGATTGGCTCTTGAGGCACCAAAGAAAGGGGGGAATGAGAGACTAAAGAAAAATTACCAGGTGTACCCATAACCACGAAACAAAAGAAACCCCCCCCCTCCGCCGTTCCCGGAACTAGCCAAGGCATGCCTGGTTGTGGTCTAACCTAAAGGCGGGAACCAGTCAAGTTCGGCTGAGTGTTCAAATTTAAATGTCAACCAATAACAGCTCTGTAACCATGGAAAGCCCCTAACTTCCCCTTAACTTGTTTGTGCCTGTCTATAAAAATGCTGTAAAAACCTCGCTCGAGGCCTCTTAGCGTCACCGGCAATGAGTGCGTGGAGGTCCGGGTTCGAACCTGCAATAAACGACCCTTGCCGCTTGGCTTTGACTCTGGACTCTGGTGGTTTGTTCTTGGGGGTTTCTCGAATTTGGGCATATCACTGACCCAGCCTCTGCTGCCACCTCTAAAACACAGTTTCTCTAGACAGTCACTATCTGTCCTCAACTCAGTGGCCTAAGAATGTACAATGATTAACTCTCAATATCAATGAATGCTACCTCTTCTGGGCCAAAACCCTCTATCCACTGAAAAGTAGGTGTGCTTAGATTTTGCTGTGCCTTTTAGAACATTTACCAAGGTCCCTAAAAGCTGTAACATTTTAGGAAGCCATGGCAGTTTATCAGCTGATCTTCAGAATGCCTATGGGACAGTTCCCTTAGAACACAAGGAATTGCAGGCCAGAAGTTTCTAAATGAAAATCACAATTACAACTAGCAAGTGGGAGTAGTTGAGACTTGAAGTCTAAATACTAATAATAATTTTTAAATTTCATCTGATTATTTTTATTGTGCCTACAAAACTATTTAAAACATGTGGCTCAAATTATCTCTATTGGGCAGAGTTGCCCTCCGGGCAATTAAGAGGTAGTTCCCTGTGCTGAAAACAATTCCCAAGTATCAGGAGGTTACTATCTATAGTGGTACAAAAGGGTGGCCTTCCAGGCTGTGGATGCTCTAAGAAGGCCCTGACATGAGCTCTGCTCCTAAAAGGCACTCTGTATTATTTCTACTTCCTCCACAATCCCATTTTCAAAAGACAATGCCAAGATTCTAAGCATATTAAGGCAACCATTCTATTTGGGTTTAAGTAGGCTTTATCTTGTGGGTAGACTACAAGGAGAGTTAGGGAGAGTTACGTTAATTGAACATAAGGAACTGTGTGGATAAAAATATGGGCTGGCACTACTCAGGATATGGGCCAGGAACTGGCTTTTCTACATTGCATTAACCCACAGCTTTCCAGCCCTTTACAGTGTCACTATGGATTAAGAGCAGATGTCCATGTCCATGAGGCTGCTACTATTGATAATCATTGGCTTTATTTAGGAGATCCTCCCATAAGAGATCACTGGTACCTATGGCCCAGCCCACATGGCTCCTGTCAGGCCCCATGCTTACAATAGGGCAATTATTACAGACAATAGGAGTCTTTATGGGTCTTTTTCTTCTCTTTTGCTGAAACTTCAGGCTCAAAGTTTAGGACTTAAATTATCATGAGGCAAACAATGCTCTGGCCCCTCATAGGTAGAGCCATTTTGGATTTCTCTTTCCCTTGTGCCTATAAGAAACACCAGCATAAGGCTGCTATGGCCTGGATGATACTCCAACCTGAGGACTGGACAGTGGCCTAAAAAGCTCCTGTCCAAGCACTGGGACAAATTCTTGAGTTTTCTTTACTGCAAAGGCTCTTCAAAGTGATAAATACAGGGGGTAACCATTGCAGATTGCCTTCTCCCAAAGGTCCTAAGACCTTTGAACCAAGTCAGGGATAACAAATTTTGCACTGAGTCCAAATGACCTGGCACTTGAAAAACATGTTGAACTATCCTATTTTGTACAAGTTACAGAAGTCACACTTAAGAGACATACACAGACTATTCCTAGCATTCGTGCCTTAAAATGTTCTGAAGAGTTAATTCCTACAAACTAGATTCTAAGTAGGATGAAAGAAAGTTGAAAGAATAGTTGCCTTCCAAAAAACTTTCACATCCTCCTTAGAATACAACTAATTCTAATCTCCTTGGCTTATGTGTCACTTGCCAAGCATCTCATAATTAAGATCAGATTCCACTTGGCAGGGGGTTCTATAGGAAAGGCAATGGCCCTCAGGAGGAAACCTATGCTGAGTGTATCTACCTACCTGCCTACCTATAAAGCAAGACACTAGAAGAGATAGTCAAGTTCATGAAGGCACTGGATATGGAGGACTTGGAAAGACACCATTCTTCCCACAAGAAAGGGTTTGTTGCTCCAGCTGCTGGGAGTACTGTCAGGTCTGACTTCCAAAAAGTATGTTTCTGCTGCAAGGCCACACCCTTCCCCTAGGGACCTACATCCAATTACTGACTGCAGAGGTCATACAAAGGCTGCCACTTCAGGCCACCATGGAGTAACTCTGATGGGCCATACACTTGTCAATGCTCCTGGGGATGGCCAAACACTGTTGCGTCTACACTGCAGTTTAACTGCAACTGCTTCTCAGTCCTGCTCCCTTTCCCATTCCTTTTTACACGGTTCTTCATAATAAACTCGCACCTCAATATTTAATTCTGAAAAACTGAACCTGTAACACTAGGCAACAGGGGCTAGGAGGAACAGGATTCCACTCTGTCTTGCCAGAATACCTATGATCATTACAAAATTATTCAACTCTAACCTCTAATTCAAGAGACTGGCACAGACCTGGTATCTTAGGATGTGGTTATGGTTTCCCGACTCCTCTGGTTTCTAGTTACATGCCAGTTCTAACAGATATTTATAGCCCTAGATTCCCATGTTATATTCTGGCATTAACTTCATGTTAGCAATTCACCTAGGGATTCTGTGTGTTTCTCATCTATCCAGCCTAAACACACAAATGTCTAAAGAGAGAAAATGGTTCTTTCTCTTAAAGTTAGGGGAGACCACAGTTCACTAAGGGCCATTGATGGTCTGGATAGAATTCAAGAACTGGATTCATATGTTCTGTAATGTCAGGGAGGATCCAAACACAGTACCACTAGCAGAGGGAGGTAAGTTACCAAATATCCACGTTCTCACCACTGAAGTGCTCAGAAATGGACACTCTGTACTGCTACATTTTCCAGGGCTACTTGAAAAAATGTGAATGCATTCTCTGCTCATGTAAATTTAACAGTGTCTATAAAATACACTAGACCAAGTGAGAGAACTGGGTTTTACCCCTAGTCCAAATTATCTGAAGAGATCTACCTGTAACTTCTAGAGGTGGTCACAAATCATAGTCCCAGTAAAAATCATACAGGACAATATAAAAACCACCTTGACTAATACAGAGTCCTTTAACTAGTATTCCATCTAATAATTCTACAGCTTTTCTGGAAGATCTAAAAATTATTAAAAAAAATTTAACAAAGCTGAATATAAATATTCCTGGCAATCTGAATTCACCATTTGTAATTTTTTATTATGATTGGCAAAACGTATCGACCTAGGAGTCACTATACAAGTTGAAAATGCAGTAAAGAACCTGTGGGTGCACACCAGCAAATCCAACTCACATGGCTGCAGAGGTGGATGGTGAGGAGTTGCTGCCTTCTCTGCTTCTGCCCCCCCCACACACACACACAAGGTCAACACCTCATGTTCATGTTGTTTACTTTACAGTGCTTTGTCCCTTATCATTCCCACCTGAGGAGGAAAATTAGATGAGCCCTAGTGGCCTAGAAAAGCTCCTATGTTCAGGGAAGAGATGTAGGTGATAAAACATTCTGAAAAATAAACCCATAAAAGACACACTTAGCCATAGTTACTGCTTCTGGTGACCCATTTTCTCTATGCACAAGAGAAAAATGTGCAAGTATATTTGTAGAAAAGGAACCATGCTGTTCAAACACAGGTACTTTTTGTGAATGTAATATCCTCTGCTACTATGACACAATCTATTCATCTAAGTGTGTGTCAATGATACATGGTAAGAGCTAACTCTTGTTTCTCAGGGGCAATCTGCTTTGCCTTAGCTTTCTAAGTCTATTTAGGTCTCTTTTCTCTTTCTGAATAGCTTTTGTTTTGCATCATCTGCAGAGATCCCTTTTCCTTTTCATTCATTCTCTATACCAAAAACTGACTTCATCCAGGGCTATATATGGAGATCTCCCTTATGACCAACTAGTTAATCACTGCTGGCTCCTTCTACACAGAAACCATCTCAGAAATAGCCAAGTCATGGCTCCAAGCTTTCCTGAGAGGATCTCACGGGACATGGAACTCCGCTGTATGATTGCGTGCTGCCATCTCCTGGCCAAAACACTGAATTCAGCCCTGGTACATTACCACAGTTCACCCTTGGGCCTTGTCTGAATTCTGCTTGCATTCCAGCTAGGATGGGAGAAGACCTCAGGAACTCCCACATCTTAGAAGGCATAGATCTTAGAAAACTTAATAACAATGATTTATGGACTCAAATCTCATCATTTCTGGACTTCACAAGCACTATACTCAGAGGAAGATCAGTTTAAATGGCCTACCTCTCTTGTAGGCCATTTTGACTCTTCTAGTCAAATAAGCCAAGTGGGTTCCTGGATAGAGGAACTATCCAGGTATTAAGTGCATATTTGCCTTCACACAGAATTCCAGGATTGATTCTTGCTGCAAGGAAAGGTAAGGTTGGTTCCAGAGTGACAGTAGGTAGAAAGGAGACTTAAGCAAAACTTCATATAAATACAGAGCATACCCTTATCAAGCTGCATGGGTAGATCAACTCTTGCTTCCCCATGCCTCCCCACAAAGACAAATTGACAAATTAAAGGCACCATTTCTACCAAAGATCCTAGGATCTTCTCCTTAGGATCTGTATCCAAGCCTAAGTATTCAGCCTGACTCACAATACAACAATTGCTTAGTTGGAATTTTAAGTTAAAAATATGGCTTTACTACAGCAGTAACACTAATGATATGCCACTCTGTAACCTGTAACTTTAGAACTGGCTTGATAGCAGCTCCCCTATGGATGTCCAGGTGCCAAGTGCACTTGAATGGGCCCAAGTTCCTCCATTACTCAGTATCATAGGCCTGCCTCTCTGATCTAGGATTTCCAAAGCACAGAGTTACCAACTCTGGATATGATTTGGCACACTGACTGATGAGGCTAGAAAGGCAGGTACATTTTATGTCCACTAAGTTCAGACATGTTTTCACTGACCTCTCAGTTTTTTTAGCCTTGGAATTCTCACATGTTAGGAAATGTGGAAGATAAGCCTTCACAGTTAACTTACAGAAAGTCCTAGAAAATAACATTAGACCTCTGACATTGGTCACTACTGATTTCCATCCTATTTTGAAAGACAGGAACAATGGCAGGTGACTCCACACTTGTTCACAAATTAACCAGGCTAGATGTCAGGGTGTACCAACTGGACAAGAAATCATCACCACCTACCCTGCCCAAAACTGACAGATGTCACTCAGTCCTCATTCCCTAATCTGCATGGGACATGGGATCTGCCATAAACCCTAACTAGTACTGATCAAGTCCTGCAGTACTCCAGGGGCAACTCATATCTTGCAACTTTTTCCAGTAAACGAGAGTAATAATTTTATTTCAGTAACTTCCTCAATATCCAGTAATCAAAAGATCTCACAACCCTTCTCATCATGGCCCAGGTACCAAAGGCAGTGATGTTCTTAAATCACATGTGTAAATTCTTCAGGTATAAGAAAACCATCAGCATTACTAACAGTTGTTTGACAATAGGGAAGAGACATAATTATGTTACAAATGGTAGCTAAACACTAATTTCAATACCAGAGCATCTCAGCTATGCTCTATGATTGTGAGCATCTCACATATGCTTGAAATATGCCTTTGGAACTTCCTACTTAGGGACTGACAGCTCCAGCTGTTGCATTGCAAACCAAGTTAAAGTGTAAAGAAAAAGAATATATACTGATTCCTGGATGGAGGACACTAGCCTGGCCATCTAGTCAGGGTCTGGAGGGAAAAGGACTGGAAAATTAGACAATGAGATCTAAGAAAGGCAAATCTTGTGTATCCATATGCCCTATTTTCATATCTTCTATTAAACTTACTACAAAACATCCATCACAGAAGAAGCATGGAATGGTCAAACAGACAAAATGTCTCTGACAGATGACAGCAGCCAGACCTCATCAGCCAATAAGCAAATGATTTGCAGTGGGCATGGAGCCTACATAGGTGCCCAACTACATGGAATGCCATATTCCAGAGGCAATCTGCTGTTGCCTCTGAATGCCCCAACTGTTAAAGAGGAGTAATGAATATCTACTTCAGCACTACTTGTAAAGGAGACCACTTGGTAGCAATTATATTGACTATATAAAACCCTTTCCATTTTAGAAGAGCCAGAAATTCAATCTCCCAGGAACAGATAACTAATCTTGGTATAGGTTTATCCTTCCTGCTTGCAGAGACTCAAATTGTACCACTACTCTGGGGGCTTCTGCCATGTTCCATCCACAGGAATGGAATCCTAATCGAAGCACCTAACCAATAGAACACTTACAGAAAAGGTGCAGAGTGAGCCCCTGATCATGAGGTCCACTGATCTATATCAAAACATGCAACACCATACAAAAGCAACTAGCCTTTCTTTCAGCAGCAAGTTTAAAGAGCCTTCAGATAGCATAACAGAAGCACTAACTCAGAGTTGGCATGCTGTAAGTTTAGGATCCCTCCCTTCATAATGCAGTCTTTACATTAAAGAGACATCTATGTGGTATTGTATCCCTAGTAAGATTAGATCCAAGAATCAGGAGGTAAAACCTAGGACGATCCCACATTTCATCATTCCAAATGACATATTGAGTCATTCTGTGAGTCATCATAGTTACAGGGATAATGGACTTTGGTCAGCAAGAGGAGGTTTGGCTACTTTAACATGGTGGGAGCAAGTAAAAATGTGTATGAAACCCATTTAACTATCTCTTCATACTTCCTTCCTTGTTCCATTTACCTCAGATACATCCAGAAGCCCAACCATGAAAAGGGTATATTAGGTTCAGACTCCTTAAGATGATGGTTTGGGTCACACCACCAGGTAACTCAAACTTCAGGTGAGGTGATAGCCAAGGATGAAGAGAATTCAGAGTCAAGAGTGGAGAAAGGACAAGAAGTGTATCAATTGTGACCCAAGATAAACTCCAGCAAGGGGAGCTGTACGTCACTTCACTTATAGCCTCTGACTTTTTTCCTCTGGAATAGAGGCCTTTGGAAACCATAGAGTTTCTCTGAAGACCCAGATAGAGGAGTAGATGTGTCAGCACAAAGGGCAGTCTGGCGCCCATTAAAATCCACCCCCTGCATAGATAGATTCCAACCAGTGACTGAATGCAAAAGGAATATTGAGTAAGTCCCATTCTTGGGAGACTTGGACTCTTCTGAAGGTGATTTCTGGTCTATTACTTGCCTTTGACCTTGCTAAGTCACTTAGTATTGCACCACAGTCTAAGGCACTCCCTACCCAATATTTATTCCCCTTTCTTGTAGCCAGACTTGCATTGCAGTTGATCACTCCCCCAAGAATCTTCTAGTTCCCTCTAGATTTCCTTCACAGAGCTTTCTCCCACCACAAAAAAAAAAAATCTTGAAGATGAACCCCATCTAGGCATCTGCATCTCAGAGGATAGAGAATAATAGTGTAAAACTTTTGGGTCTCAGATAAAAACTTAAGCATCCTAATCCATTCAAATGAAAAAGTAAGCTTGTATGTATCTATAGATACCCCAAAGCTACCTTATTCCAAAAGGCAGAAGAGTAGCTAGGTACAGATCCTGAATTACCTTAACACTATGGATATTAACTTTATACCACATTGATGGGATTCCCAAGATATATGGATACTCCTTTCCAAAATTTAGTCAAGCATAAATGGTAGAAGGCATGGGAACTATAGAAGTTTCCATCTCATATTTGCTTGGGGAAAATTATTTTGAATTCTTCTGTTCTTGTCTTATGTTCTACCATATGCCATTTCATTCTATTATTGACCCAGATGAAATCATCACTATCCCAAATATACCTGTCTACCTTTGACCCCACACCCATCATCCTGCTTCAAGAAGCTGAAAATCAAGCATGTGAAATTTATATAGAGCTAGATAAACCCAGACTGACCAATGATGCCATGACTCAGATCTGTTCCTTTGAATTACAGGCTCATTGGATCCAGGCTGGTGGGTACCTGGGTGACTCTATATTACCAATGCTAGCATAAGGGCTGATGTTATTAACTAGGACATCACTCAGCCAATCCTTGCTTTAAGTTTAGCCATTTCTAAACAGAAGTTCCAGAAGTGGTGGTAGCTTCCTAAATTTTCTAGACTTGCATTATTCATAACATACTGTTTTCAAAGCACTGCTTGGTCTTTATACAAGTGACATGGGCAAACTGCTCCCCCTGGATTTGAGAGACAGGTGGATATAAGGGGACCCAGCTTACAGTGCAGACTCAAGGGACAACCACATGGGAACCAACAGAGGGGAGGAAAAGGAAAACACTACTTGACAATTCCTGGAAGCTGAGTGCAGAGAAGCCTGAAATTTAAAAACTTCAGAGGGAATCAGTCATAGGGAACCCACACATCATGACATTTACTTCCAGGAGCTCAACTGAATTTCCACAATAAGAATCTGAGAAAAAGGACACCTGGGTGGCTTCGTCGGTTAAGCATCCAACTTGAGATCAGGTCACGATCTCATGGTACATGAGTTTGAGCCCCACATTGGGCTCTGTGCTGACAGCTCAGAGCCTGGAGCCTCCTTCACATTCTGCATCTCCCTCTCTCTCTCTGCCCCTCCCCGATTTGTGCTCTCTCTCCCTCAGAACTAAACATTAAAAAAAAAAAAAAAATCAGAAAAAAAATCCCATCTTGTTCTGGCAGTAGGAGAGAAGAACCATTTGAAATTTTCCAGAGCACTCGTTTATTTTTTTATGTTTTATTTTATATTTCACACACACACACACACACACACACACAGAGTGTGAGCAGGGGAGGGGCAGAGAGATGGAGACAGAATCCGAAGCAGGTTCCAGGCTCTAAATGGTCAGTACAGAGCCTGATGCAGGGCTCTAACTCACAAGCAGTGAGATCATGACCTGAAGTCAGAAGCTTAACCGAGGTACACAGGTGCCCCAGAGTTCTCTTGTTTTTCTTAATAATCCTGAACCTAACCAGCTGGAATATTATCAGAGCCTAACTGGCCTGGAAGAGAAATGCCAACTCCCGCTCACTTAACCATGTCTCCCAACTAAAAGGACAGAAAAAACAACTGATAAAACATTTGTGAAATGTATAGTTCCAAGGCATAAGACCACACACACAAAAAAAAAGCCTGAGACTTAGTCATATGATCATGGTATACTTCTCCTACACCTTCCCACATTATCAAAAGCCTATTTACAGCAGTTCCCTTTACCTAGTAGATCATGTCTGGCATTCATGACAAAATTACAAGATATAACAAAAGGTAAAATGACAGAAGAAAAAAAACCATTAAATTTTATATTATAGTCACATTGTTTCTTTTATCAATCTTCTGCATGGTATGGTTCCCACACTTGGACAGAATCAAGATGACACAGATTCCTCATTTGGACCCAAGAATACCTGAGAAAAATCTACTCATAATGGCCAGTGCATGGGCACATTGAACTTCAAAGTAAAAGAACAAAATCCTCTGGGCATGTCAGCAATAAGACAAAGTCACTCATAATTTCAGCAGAAATACTAAGCCAGAAGACAGTGTAGAAGCTTTACTATCTAGAAAATATGACCCAAAGATTCATAAAAAACAGGACTGATTTGCACGAGTCTATAAGATACTGTTAACAAGACTCAGAATATTGCTCCAACAAGCCCTTCCTTTGGAATCCAGTGGGGAACAAGTTTGTACAACAAAAATGACTGATGATTGCCAATATTAAGACTAGTGTCCCTGCAGGAAGCAGTGCTAAGATATACAGGGTACAGCAAGAAGTGTTTTTATATTAATTCATTGTGTACCTCTCCTCCATAGTGACCTAGCTCAGCCTCCAGGTGGCTCCCTGACAGTGGCTCATCCGACTATGGTATTCCCTCTAAAAACTTCTCAGCATGCTCCTAGTGGAAATTTTGGAGCATTCCAGAAGATACTGAAAATTAGATCTTGGAGAAACAGAGCAAAGGACTTCACAAGTCTACCTTGAAATAATTTTCTTCTTATGATCAAGCTCAAAGGCAAGTCTGAAGAAAAAAAATGAGGGGTCACATTCCTAGGATAGACATTTAGAAAGGTATTACATGAGGGAGTAAAGGTAATATAATCTATGCTTTGTCCTTTTCCTCCTGTAACCATAAGTCATTAATGAACCATGCTGAAGGCATGCCCACATCCCCTCAAGTTCCTTTTTACCATTTCTGTGTCCTCTCGGCTCTGGTTCTCATGTGACTTCCAAGGCCAGCTCCTGCATCTGTTTCAGAGCACCATCCTTGGATTATTGTACCTGTACCTTGGAGTATTGTACCTATACTAAAAGATTCCTAAGTGCCTGAGGGCTTATACCTCCTCACTTCCATCAAATAAGGGCAGCTATTAACTAATGATTGTTAGATACACAACTTTGAAAGTCCAACTCACAATGTAATTACAGTTTAATGCTCTCCTTTGGAGGATGGAGAATACAGTGCACAAAATTTTGCCAGAGATCACTCTTCCTTGGCTTACCTATCAATCTCTATTCTACCTCTCTACGCCTTATTTCTTCTGGAATACTCTCTTAATTACTTCTGTGAATCTCTGTCTTTTGTGAGGATCTCAAATAAAACCCATTACATATTTGGTCTCACTTTAAATTCATGACAGTCATGGTACTTCCAGTTTTACAGATATGCTTCTTGATTTAACAATGTTCAGAATGAAGAGACTGGGGTAGGCATTTTCTTCTTCTAGCTCCAGGCCTCAGGGAATCCCTGTATCAGAGGCTATCAGTGTTCAGCCCATATCTCCTTAAATCTCTCTCCCATATTTGACATAATAGTTCCTTGTGATTCGGCTGCTAACAGTCAGCACTTATGTCTTGACCGGGGGGGCTACCTATAGAGCTCAAAGGACCTGAAATTTATGTCCCCTCCCCCACTAGCAGGCTTCAGGAAAGGACATATGGGGTAAGAAAATAATTCTTTCATTCTCTTGCTCTACACTGATACAACCGAAGTACCACTTATACTGTCCCCAGAGGTAATCTGCCATATTGACCCATGTTTGCCATTCACTGAACTCTTCTCCATCTCATGCCCTTGTTCTGCCTTTTCTTGCCTGTCTTACTTCTTTACTATCCTATGGAATTTTTCTTAGTTGTAAGTCTTAATCACTCACAAATTTTCAACCTAGGGTCTGCTTCTAGAGAACTGAACCTAACATATACTTCGAACTTCTGGCCAGCCTCTAACCCAGCTGTCTTTCAGATAGAAGCCTGTGCTGACAGGTGGGTGCTATGTATACCAATGTAGTTCCATCCACCCAAGAGGATGCTGCCAATCACCTGGTCACTTCACATTTAGGCACCCTTTAACCACCACTACAAAGCTTCTATTTTGACCACAAGGATATGGTCCTAGAAGGAATAAGCCATTTTTTTCTGATCTGGCAGAAAAAAAGTTGAGGCACCAAAGGAATCTCAAAGTTGCTGAGTTCATCTGCTGCACCTTCCCCCCAGAATCCATGGGGGTACATTATGCATGCCACGGAAAAAGATCAGAAACTGACCCTACTGGAGTCACATATCCTAAGCTCTGGAAAGTATGAATATGCCTATTCTTGTGATTTCCTGCAGAACCACTTCCTGAAGGAAGTAAAAAGTCCTTAGAATCAGTGACCTTCTGACCAGACAGTGTGGACAAGATGAGCCCCCGATTAGCTGGTAATTACCTTTCTGAGAGCTCAACCTCAAGTATGACTGGGGCCATCCAAATTCAACCATCTGAGCTCTCCCGTGCTAAGCTGAATATTATCCTTGATCCTAAAGCTTTTGCCACATGCTCATTAGTGATGTTTCAGCTGGTTTCAAATCAACCCTTAAATATATCCAGTATCAAAAAATCCATCAATTTATTCTAAGTTGATTACATAGCCATTGTTAGTATTTTGTCCCCAAGATCTACAACACTGTATCCATAACCAAAGGGTAGAAGTAGAATGGTTCCTGACACCATTACACCCTAAGATCCACTTGGTGATGGGTACTTCCTGTCCTTACAACTTTAGGCCCTGCAGAATTCATGGTTCTGATGTCCCTGGTAGAATACTTCCATCAGGAGATATAGCATGGATTCCATGGGACCTAAAGCTACAACTGGTCACTCTAAAGAATCTCTTTTCTATAGGCCAGCAGGCAAATAAAGAGTTACGGTTATGGCAGGTGTCACTGACCTTTAGCATCATAAAGGAAATAGTCCCTATTTCATAGGAAAAACCTAGGTCTATACGTGTGGGGTTGAATGCCTCTTAGAAACACAGTAGTGACAAGTACACTTTGAAGCATCCATGACCTGAGCCTTAATGGTATAGGTCTGGGTACCCTTACTGAGCCAGCAACTAGATCAGCAGAAATACTGGCAGAGGTTAAAGTTGAAGGCAAAAGATGAATATCAATTACTACCTAGGGGCTTGTTGCAACTATGGGACAGTAGCTTGTCATAATGATCATGTTGTTATAAGTTTATTTGTAAAAATTCAGTTTTCAGGGGCACCTCAGTATCTCGGTTAAACATCCAACTCTTGATTTCAGCTCAGGTCATGATCTCACAGTTCCTGGGATCAAGCCCCACTTTGGGGTCTAGCACTGACAAGCACAGAGTCTGCCCGGGATACCTTCTCTTTCTCTGCCCCTTTCCCAACTCACATGCATGCACGCTCTCTCTCAAAGTAAACATTAAAAGAATTGTCAATCAAGATGTTGACCAGCCAAAACAAAACAAGTTAACTCAATATGGGCACAAGTGGATCCAAATGTGTGAGTGGTAGACTGAGCTCTTATTTGCTCAGGCCACCCAGAGATCATCTACAGGAAGCTCCATAGGCCAATTGATTCCTACCCGTGTTCTCCTACACAGGATCATGTTTACATGTGAGTCCTGAGTGTCCCAGAAGAAGCCTCATCCAGGAAAGGGAAGTACTGGTAGCCTGTCTTTTGGGAGTCTACCTAAATCACTTCTCAAAATCTTCCCACCAAAGTTCCTCAGTAGAATTAGCCCAATTTGCCCACAGTCACCTATTCACTAATCTATTTTCGATGGTTTACCTGCTTTCCCTAACTCCTTCCCTATGCTCCCTGAAATCCCTCTCAGTAATTTACTTCTACCCAAATCCTTGTCTCAGGGTAGTTATTTGGAGAACCCAAAATAATCAGGAATTAATCTGAATTGGCTGATTTAACTTGAAAACAAATGTTAATTCATATGGGATTCATGGGGCTTAAGGGTCATTTTAAGATAAATAGACTGTTACATTTTTCTACTTTTAGAAGAAAAGCATTCCTTTCTGCTTTTTTCTTAAATATGTAAGGGACCAGTCTTGCAACTATATTAATTTAAAAATGGCAATTTGAACACTGAAGCTAAGAAAAATATGATCTATGGAGAAGCCACTTAATCCATGAAGATATAAATGCTGAAGTACACAATGCTAAGGACAGAAATACAGCCATGTGAAAAGGGAGGAATCTGAGTACCTGTCCTTAAGTCCTATTGTTCTGTATTGGACAAGTTGTAGAAAGTACTAAACACCTAACAGCACCTCAAGCTGCAACCAGGCATTAGAAGAGCAAAACAGCATATGAAAACCCCAAGAAAAGCTCACGAGTCACAATAAAGGATGATTTGAGGAAAACTTGTCCTTTTCCAAAAGTAATCAACCTGCTAGCACTCAGATATTTCCCTCCTGTCATTATAGCCAATGAGCACCCACTGTCTTTAGAATTCATCTCCATTATGGTGGGAGTGTCCAACATATATCCCATGGGCTACATCAATATAGTGGACCATATACAGTGATTCCACTCAAACACCTGCCCTTTTCCGGGTTGTAATTGCTTCCTATTCCCTTCTATAGTATGCACAGTCATGGTCACCAAACAGGTCTACATCCTAATTCCCAGAAACTGAACTAGGTTACATTGCAAGGGGGAATTAATATTGCAGATGGAATTAAGGTTGCTAATCAGCTGACATAGAACAAGATTATCCTAAATGATCTTGGTTAGATGGTATTATCATGAGAGTCTTTAAACATGGACAAGAGACAGAAGAGTCACTGTCAGAGTACAGGGATATAAAAAGACTAAAATAGCTCTCACTTGTTTTGAAGGAGGCCATGAGCCAAGGAACACAGGCAGCCAAAATAGCTAGAGAAATGAAGAAAGCAGATTCAGTCTCCCATATAGATTCTCCGGAAAAGAATGCAGCTCTACCAACACCTCCATTTTAGTGAGGACACATTTCAAAATGTAAGTGGTAATGCATAAAATTATATCTAGTGTGATTCTACTTCATGGAAATTTAAGTATACATGTAAAATCCCCAGAAGTAAGGAAAGGTAGTTTCTTCTATAAAGAGGAACTGGGTTGCTTGTGAGAAGTATAGCTAAAGACTAAATTTTTCCAGTGAATAATTTATGACCATGATGAACATAAGTCCAAAAGACACAAGAAGATATGCAACCAAAATTGACATAAAAGCAAGTTTGGTTAGAAAACGTGTTACCTACTGAAGTCTGTAACACTAATATTAAAAAACTTACAAATAACACACTTAAGAGGTAAAGGGTCAAAAGACTGGCACAGGTTTTAACAAGTACCTATGAAGCACACAAAAAATGTACACGATTCTCAAGTAGAATTGTGCTCTCATTTCTAATTGAAGAATGGCAAGAATTAGAGAATGCTACTTATTCTGGCTAGGTTGCAAAAATATAGACACTCCCATTGCTAATACAATTATAAGGGAAATTACTAAAAAGCATTGGAAAACATCTACATTTTGAACTTTCCACCCTAATTACTTAAAATGGTCTCCCAAATACAAAGGAGATGAAATACAGTGTCTCAAACAAACATTTATCCCAACTTTGCACAGTTATACCCATAATGGTGCTGTGCTGGTGGTGAAATAAAGTCCTTCAACCCCGGACGACTACTCCAGCAAAGAGGACCTAGTGGCATAAAGCTGGGGAGGGGTACCCAAGGAAGAGAGTCTTAAGTTTATGTCTCATTTGATCAAGGACTATACACAAAGAAGCTCTTACCCTACAGGGGTCGGTCTCCATGTGATTTTACTTTTGGAAAATAGCTGTTTTTGTATACAGATCACCTTCATTATGCTTTCTCATAGTACGCAACACCATCATTCACCAAGATTTCCTACTCAGAAAATCCAGTTCTGTCAATGATTTCCCCACACCTGCCATACTTACCACTAATTTCTGTTGATCATGACTTCTCAGTAAGGACTAATGGTCTCCCATCCATGAATGCTGATATTCTGACCATGGTACCTATTTGGTTATTGGAAGCTACCACAGCTAATCCAATCCCTGCTGCCATCTCTAAAACATTCATTCTGAAGAGCTACTATTTTTTCCTCAACCCAGGTGGTATAGTAACCCAAAACTATCACATCTCAGCTAACCTAAAATAAATGCTACCTCTTCTGGGCCAAAGAACCTCTAAGTCACTGAAAATAGGTCCATTTAGAGTCACTGTGCCTTTTAGAACAGTTACCAAGTTCCCACAAACTAGAAAATTCAAGAAAGGCTGGGTAGTTCATGAGCTCATACTCAAGCCTATGGGGACACTTCTTATATTAATAGGTAGGGAGCTGGTACCTGGGGCAGAAGATTCTAAATGAGGACCACAGTTATAACTAGAAAGTCAGAGCAGCTGAGACTTGAACCTAGGTCAAATCCCAATAATTTAATTTCATCCAATTTTGTGTTGTTATTTTATAACTACTAGACTATTTAAACATATGGCTCAAATCTATTGGACAGCACTGCCCTCAAAGCTAATAGGAGATAGCTCCTTGGACTGAGAACAATTCCCAGCTACCAGGATGATGATCACTATGGTGGTAGAGAGAGTGGCCATCCTGGCTGTGGAAGCTTTAGCAAGGCTCTAGCATGCCTGCTATCTTTGTCATTCTGGTCTGCTCCTTGGAAGCCTCTCTTATTACACACACTTCTCCCCTACCTCCATTCCATTTTCAAAATAATACCAAGGGGGCACATGGGTGGCTCAGTCAGTTAAGTGTCAGACTGCAGCTCAGGCCATGATCTCACAGTTCAAGCCCTGTGTCAAGCTCTGTGCTGACAGCTCAGAGCCTGGAGCCCACTTCAGATTCTGTGTCTCCCTCCCTCTCTCTGCCCCTCCCCTGCTTGTGCTCTCTCTCAAAAATAAACACACATTAAAAAACTAATAATACCGAGATTCCTAAGTATATTAAAGCAACCATTCTATCTGGTATGAATAGGCTTTATCCTGTTGATGGACTGTAAGGAGAGGTAAGCAATTCATAGCCAAGAGAAACAGTGAAACAGGTGTGGGCTAGCACTAGTCAAGTATGGTCCAGGAGTTGGGTTTTTCCAGATCACATTAACAGTTTACAAGAATGCCCAGAACTTTACCATGTCGTGATGAACTTAGGAGGTTTCTGTGTCCATGAGGCTGCTACTGTAATTATTGGCTTTGCCTAAGAGATCCCATTTAAGAAATCATTTGTACTTATACACAGCCCATACAGTCATGGTCAAGCCCCCATGCTTACACTAGAATTGTTTCAGGCATTAGGAGCCTAAGGTAGGTTCTTCCTCCTCTTCTGCTGAAAGCCCAGGCTCGAAGTTGAATACTTAGGTTATTGTGAGGTAAGCAAAGGGTTAAACTCATACCCCTACTCCCACCGTGGGTAGGCCACTTTGAATTCTCTACCCCTTGTACCTTAAGACAATCAGCACAAGACTATGGCCTAAAGTACTCCAATCTGAAGATTTGGACAAGTGACCTAAAGAGCTCCTCTCCTGGCACTAAGACAAATTTGTGGCTTTTCTTCACTGGAAAGGCTCTTCAAAGTGGCAAAAACAGAGTAACACTGTAGATTGCCCTCTCCCAAAGGTCCTAGGACCTTGAACCATTTGACCTGAGCAGGGAAAACAAGTCTTCATGGGATCCAAACCATGAAAATAGTATGCTGAACTGTTTGTCAGTTTGGACAAGTTACAGAGGTCACACTTAAGAGAAGTTGCTAGATATGATGAAAGAAAGGAAGTGAAAAAAAAAAATACTTGCCTTCTGCACACTTTCACATCCTGCTTAGAATAGAACTCTAGTCCCCTGTGGCTTCTGTCTGACTTGCCAAACATCAAGTAATTAACATCAGATTTCACTGTGGAGGCTCCGTAGGAAAGTTGGTGGCCCACAGGAAGAAAGCTATGTTGAGCACAGCCATGTGTAAGAGGAGCTCAGACATTAGAAAGAATGGTCAAGTTCAACAGGTTACCAGATATAGAGAACTTGGAAAGGTAATAGCTTATGCACTCTAAGAAAGAGCCTTTTGCTCTAGTTCCTGGGGGTAGAGTCAGCTGCCCCCTCCTTCAGGGTTTATCTCTGCTACAAGGGCATGCCATTCCCCTGGGAACATACTCGCAGTTACTGATTGCGGAGAACATACAAAGGCCTGCCATCTCAGGCCACCATGGAGCAATTCTGATGGATTGACACACATCAGTGCTTCTGGGGCCCTGTCAAACATTGTTGTGTCTACACTGCAGTTAACTGCAAGCACTTCCCAATCTTGCATGCGTTCCCAACCCCTTGATAGGATTTTATCCAAAGAGAGATCTTCATACCAAACTCCACCTCGATATATAATTCCCAAAAACCCAACCTGCAACATTAAGCAAAAGGGGCATGAAAGAACATGATTCCACTCCTTCATGCCTGGCCTGCCTTTTCAACATCACAACGTAGCCCTTCAATTCTAAATTCTCTCAAAGAGTTCAGCACAGTTCTGGCACCTCTAGGACATGCCATGACTTCCATACTCTTAGTTTCAGGCTATATGCAAGTTATTATTGCTCTTTATGCCGCTGGATTCTAATACTTTTTATCCTCTGGTCTGGTTTCCTACCTAGTGTTAGCCCCTCAGCTGGGAATTCTGGGTGTCTGTCATTTATCCAGCCCAAACACAAATGTATAAAAAGTTAAATATGTTCTACCTCATAAAGTCAGAGAAAAACACAGCCCACTAAGGCCATTGTTTCAAATCAAGATCAAGAACAAGCTTCACATGTTCTGTAATTCCAGGGAGGATCCCAACACATCCACCACTAGTAGAAGGGGGAGATACCAGACATCCATGTTTCCACCACTGGAACGCCCAGTGAAATTTGAACACTGTAGTGCTACAACTTCCATGACACCTGAAAAATGTGCAGATTCATTCTCTGCACATGTAAATTCAATGTGAAATATGTTAGGTCAAGTCATAATTGGGTAGTTTATTTTTTTTTTTACCTAGCTCAGTACCCAAGCTGATTTCCTTATGTTAACCTATAACTTACAGTAGTCGTAAAATTCAGTCGTAAAATTCTAAGAACTTCCTTGGCTAAAATTTTAAGGGGGACTCTCAGGGGAGAAAAGAATAAAATATAAATACATACATACCAAAAGCAACAAAGATTAGAAAGAACCAGAGAACACCACCAGAAACTCCAACTCTAGAAGCAACATAATGGCAATAAATTCATATCTTTCAGTACTCACTCTAAACATCAGTGGACTAAATGCTCCAATCAAAAGACACAGGGTAACAGAATGGGTAAGAAAACAAGATCCATCTATATGCTGTTTACAAGAGACCCACTTTAGACCTAAAGACACCTTCAGATTGAAAGTAAGGGGATGGAGAACCATCTATCATGCTAATGGTCAACAAAAGAAACCTGGAGTAGCCATACTTACAGCAGACCATCTTGACACCTCACGCCAGTCAGAGTGGCTAAAATGAACAAATCAGGAGACTATAGACGCTGGAGAGGATGTGGAGAAACGGGAACCCTCTTGCACTGTTGGTGGGAATGCAAACTGGTGCAGTCACTCTGGAAAACAGTGTGGAGGTTCCTCAGAAAATTAAAAATAGATCTACCCTATGACCCAGCAATAGCACTGCTAGGAATTTACCCAAGGGATACAGGAGTGCTGATTCAGAGGGGCACATGTATCCCAATGTTTATAGTAGCACTCTCAACAATAGCCAAATTATGGAAAGAGCCTAAATGTCCATCAACTGATGAATGGATAAAGTGTGCTCTATATACACAACAGAATACTACATGGTAATGAGAAAGAATAAAATATGGCCTTTAGTAGCAACGTGGATGGAACTGGAGAGTGTTATGCTAAGTGAAATAAGTCAGGCAGAGAAAGACAGTTACCATATGTTTTCACTCTTATGTGGATCCTGAGAAACTTAACAGAAGTCCATGAGGGAGGGGAAGGAAAAAAAAAAAGGAGGTTAGAGAGGAAGGGAATCAAAGCATAAGAGACTCTTAAAAACTGAAAATAAACTGAGGGCTGATGGGGGATGGGAGGGAGGGGAGGGTGGGTGATGGGTATTGAGGAGGGCACCTTTTGGGATAAGCACTGGGTATTATATGGAAACCAATTTGACAATAAGTTTCATATTTTAAAAAAAAAGGCTGTATCAAGAGATGCAGAAGGGGGGGTGCCTGGGTGGCTCAGTTGGTTAAGCGTCTGACTTTGGCTCAGGTCATGATCTCACGGCTCGTGAGTTCGAGCCCCACGTCGGGCTCTGTGCTGACAGCTCAGAGCCTGGAGCCTGTTTCAAATTCTGTGTCTCCCTCTCTCTGACCCTCCCCGTTCATGCTCGGTCTCTGTCTCAAAAGTAAATAAACGTTAAAAAAAAAAAGATGCAGAAGGGAATTATATCATAATCAAGGGGTCTATCCACACAGAAGACCTAACAATTGTAAACATTTATGTGCCAAATATGGATGCACCCAAATATATAAATCAATTAATCACAAAGAAACTCATCAATAGTGATATCCTAATAGGAGACTTCAACACCGCACTCACAGCAATGGACAGATCATCTAATAAAAAAATCAAGGCTTTGAATGACACACTGGACCAGATGGACTTAACAGATATATCCAGAACATTTCATCCTAAAGAACGTACATTCTTCTCCAATGCACATGGAACGTTCTCCAAAATACCACATACTAGGACACAAATCAGCCCTCAGCAAGTACAAAAAGATCGAGATCATACTGTGCAGATTTTTAGACCACAAGACTATGAAATTCAAAATCAACCACAAGAAAAAATTTGGAAAGGTAAAAAATACTTGGAGACTAGTAGGATGGAAACATCCTACTAAAGAATGAATGGACCAACAAAGAAGTTAAAGAGGAAATTAAAAAGTATATGGAAGCCAATGAAAATAACACCACAACCCAAAACCTCTGGGACACAGCAAAGGCAGTCATAAGAGGAAAATATATAGCAATCCAGGCCTTTCTAAAGAAGAAAGATCTCAGATACACAGCCTAACCTTACTCCTTAAAGAGCTGGGGGGGAAAAAAAGCAAATAAAATCCAAAAACAGCAGAAGACTGGAAACAATAAAGATTAGAGCAGAAATTAATGCTATCAAAACCAAAAACAAAACAAAACAGACCAATGAAACCAGAAGCCGGTTCTTTGAAAGATCAACAGAATTGATAAACCACTAACCAGTTTGATCAAAAAGAAAAGGGAAAGGAACCAAATAAATAAAATCAAGAATGAAAGAGGAGAGATCACAACTGACACAGCAGAAATAAAAACAATAATAAGAATATTATGAGCAATTCAACATCACTCATCATCAGGGAAATATAAATCAAAACCACAATGAGATACCACCTTACACCTGTCAGAATGGCTAACATTAACAACTCAGACAACAACAGATATTGGTAAGGATGCAGAGAAAGAAGATCTCTTTTGCATTGTGGCAATGCAAGCTGGTGCAGCCACTCTGGAAAGCAGTATGGAAGGTTCTCAAAAAACTAAAAATAGAACTAGCCTACAACCCAGCAATTGCACTACTAGGCATTTATCCAAGGGACACAGGGGTGCTGTTTTGAAGGGACACATCCACCCCCATGTCTATAGCAGCACTATCAACAATAGGCAAAGTATGGAAAGAGCCCAAATGTCCACTGATGGATGAATGAAGAAAATGTGGTACACACACACACTGGAGTATTACTCAGCAATCAAAAAGAATGAAATCTTGCCATTTACAACTACGTGGATGGAACTGGAGGGTATTATACTAAGTGAAATTAGAGAAAGAAAAATCTTATGACTTCACTCACATGAGGACTTTAAGAGACAAAACAGATGAATATAAGGGAAGGGAAGCAAAAATAATAAAAGAACAGGGAGGGGGACAAAACAAAAGAGACTCAAATATGGAGAACAAACTGAGGGTTGCTGGAGGGGTTGTGGGAGGGGGGATGGGCTAAATGGGTAAGGGGCATTAAGGAATCCACTTCTAAAATCATTGTTTCACTATATGCTAACTAACTTGGATTTGAATTTAAAAAAATAAAATTAAAATAACTAGAGCAAAAAAAAAAAAATCTGCCTTGACTAATACAAGTCTCTTAGTGTTCTGTCTCATAACTTTCCAGCATCTCAGGAAAAGCTGAAACTTCAGAATTATTTGAACCAACATTCAGAGATACTTCTTGCAATCTTATTTACCATTTGTACTTTCTTATTATGACTGATACAGTCTTTCTACCCAGGAGTCACTATGCAAATTGAAAACGCACTTAACCTGTGAGTGCAAACCAACAAATCCAGCTACACACTGGTGCAGGAGTGGATGGTGATAAGCTGTGGTCTTCTTTCCTTCCCCCCCCCCCCCAAGGTCCACATCTCATGGTCATGTTTATTTTACAGTACTTTGTGCCTTATTCCTACCTGAGGAGGAAAATTAGGTGAACCTCAGTGGCCTAGATGAATTCCTATGTTCAGGTAAGAGATGTAGGTGATAAAAATCCTGAAATGAACTTATAGAAGACACACTGCTTCTGGTGTCCCATTTTGTCTATGCATAAGAGAGAACTGTGCAAGTTTATTTGTAGAAAAGGAACCATGCTGCTCAAGCACAGGTGCTTTCAAAGATGTGATATCCTCTACTCCTATAACACAATCCACTCATCTAGGTGTGGGTCATTGATATACAATGAGAAACTTACTTGCACTCTGTTCTGCTTTCACCTGAAGAATCTGTTTATTCTTCATGTTAAAGAGCTTTTTTTTGCATCATCTGCAGAGATCCATTTTCCTTTTCACTTAATTCATTCTCTTTCCCAAAAACTGCCTCCATCTACGGCTGTGTACCCAGGACCTCCCTTAGGACCATCTAGTCAATCACTGCTGGTTCCTTGTACAAAGAAGCCATCTCATAAACAGGCCAGCTGGGGCTCCACCTCACTTGAAGGGTGTCAGGGAACATGGAGCTCCACTATAAGATTGCGTGCTGCCATCTCCTGGCCAAAACACTGAACATAATCCCAGCATGTCTGCCCCACTGTTTACTCTTGGACCTGGTCCGATAACCCCATATGTACTTTTAGCCAAGCTAGAAGTACTCACGAATACCCACATCTTAGAAGCCATAGGTTTTAGAGAACCAGTTGGTAGAAATGTCCTGTGGAGTCAGAAACCTATTTCTAGACTCCAATGCCATTTTGCTTACAGAGGAATCCAGCTCAAATTGCTGATTGTGTTTCTGAGCCATCTAGTCAAATAAGCCAGGTGAGGGGGTCTAGAGAAAAACTATTCAGCTACTAAATGCAGACTTGCCTTCACATGGAATTCTGGGCCTGATTCTTTTGCCTTCCGGGATAAGATTAGTCCGTAATGATAGCATGTAGAAGGAAGACTTCATATTAATAAAGAACATCCCTTATTGACCTGAATGGGTAAATGAACTCTGCCTCAGAACTGCAACCCTGAGAATTCCAGGCCTAGGTTTGACATTAATGATTGTTCCTTGAGACCTGGCAGTTGGCCATCCTGAATAAGAATAAGGGGACAATAAAAATGTAGCTAATATTTGCTATTGGTTCCTACTCAACACCAAGTTCAGCTGGGAGATATTTCTGAGATGACTTTGGAGGGTGGTATTATACTTGAGCAACAGCTTCTTTGCTAATAAAATTGTAAGTATACCACAATGGTCACTGTGGGTGCTCTCCCTTACACAGTACCAAAGTCTACCAATTAACAAAATTTTTAAAGCCAAACAGTGATTTCATTGCCTTTCTGACAAGCTTCCCATTTAGACATCAAGCATTTGTCTAGTTTTACAAAACTTTAGTTGAAACCTAATACACTGAACTCATATAGGTAATTGCTAAGGTTTCTCAATTACAAGTGCAGCTAAGATCAGGAATCATTAAACCATCTGGTTAGCTCTACTCCAATGAATAAGGAATTAACTTGACAATTCCAACTTTTCCTCAGATATAAGTGGGTTTTCAACCATCTTTGGGGGATTCAGTGGTCTACAACACAATCCTAGTCTTCTTGCATTTCATGCCCTGTTCTAATATATGTAGTTCCAAGTCCTCACCAAGACGACCCCAGTAATAGAAAGAAGGGTCAGGACTACATACAAGGGCTGGCAAGAGTAGTACAAGTAAAGGGAACTGCAAAACAGATATAGCTCGTACCCAAAGACTCCAATTTTTCTATCCCTCTCACTGGTACCAAGGAATCTCCTCCGAACCCTCTGAGGGCAGAGCATAGGGTTGCACTGAGGCCTCAGACCCTGTTGACACTAGGAACAGAGGAGAACTTCTCCCTGACCATGAGGCAGAATCATGTCCCACCAATTCCCATCATGTGGTGATGTCTGAGATTCTCTAACCTTCTTCCAAAAAAGAGCTCCTGGTCTCACATGACAGTCACAAATTTCACAATGTGGATGTGTCTTCAAAACAGACTTATTGAATTTTTCCACAAAATCTGGTCTTCTTCTCCGGTCCCTCATCAGAACAAACAAGAACATTTAGTTCTATCATGTTCTAGAGCTCTTTCCAGAAAAGTTTGATATGTACAACCAAGTGTTTAAACAGAGATCTATTGTTTTCGTTCTTCACATTCCTTGTACACCAAAGTTTAATTTCCTCTGAGGTACCTGGATCTGTTTTCCTAATACAGCCTGAGCCAATGGTATTCAAAACAGCAGCCAAAGAGACTTCTGGTTTCTACTACCACCATGTAGGGAGCTTAGAGGTCACCACTCTGTCCCAACAAATAAAATACCGAACAGACTTTAAAATTCTTTCTGGATGCATAGGAGAAAGGAAGAGACAGGGCAAAGTGCTCCCCATAGATTGGAGACAGGTGAATACAAGATTCCCTGCTTACAATCAGAGAGACTCAAGGGGGAACCAGCACAGAGGAGGAAATCCTGAACTGTAAGTGACCAATTTGGAAAGTTCAGTGCAGAAAAGTCTGAGGATTTAAAAAGTCAAGGAAGCCTGTCCAGAATATGAGGTTTACCTGCAGGAACTTGACTAGGTTTCCCCAATAAGAATCTAAGAAAATCCACTCTTGTGTTTATCAGGAACAGAAGAGGAACCGGTAAGAACATGCCAAAGCACACTATTCTTCTAAACATGGCCTCCCTCTCAGGGGCAACTAGTGCACCAAACCTAACCTCTGAGGTTTATCACAGCCTAACTGATCTAGAAGGGATATACTCAATTGCACCCCACTCTACTCATTTCTCCTACCTGTATGGGGAAAAAAAAACTATATATAAATACCTGTGAAGTTCATGGTCCCAAGGCTTAAGTCACAGAAAGCCTGAGAGTTAATCATATGGTCACAGGCCATTCCTCCCAAACCTCCCCATGATATACAAGGTCTATTTACAGTAATTCCTTTTACCTGGTACAACCTTGTCTGGTTATCACGAGAAGAAGAAAAAGAGAAAGACAGAAAGAAAAAAGGGTAAAGAAAAAAAAGAGAAAAAAAGAGACAGAAGGAGAGACCAAGGGAGGGAGGGAGGGAGGGGGGGAGGGCGAGAGAGAGAGAGAGAGAGAGAGAAAGAATGAATGAATGAGGGGGCGGGCACGGGGGGCACGCAGGAAGGAGAAGGGGGAGGCAGAGAAGGAGAGAGAGAGAGAAGAATGAAACAAGACATACCAAAAGCAAAATGGCAGATGAAAAGACATTAATTTTTGTAGGAAGTCCACTACACTTAACTTGGGTCTTCTTTGTGTCTTCTACTGATCCCCTGAATGGATGGTTCCCACACTTGAGCAGAACCAAGAGGACATGGATTCCTCAATTGACAGCATGATCTCCAAGAAAAATCTACTCATAATGGCTAATGCATTAGCACATTGGACTTCAAAATAGACCAAAAATCTCTGGGCATTTAAGCACACTACCAAGTTACACATAACTTCAACAGCAACACTAAACCAGAAGACAGTGTCGAAAATTTGAATATTATCGAGAAAATATAACCCAAAGACTTTACAAAAAACAAAAAACAGAACTTTTAAGAGTAAGTAGACAAGCTGGTAACATAAGATTCAGAATACTGCTCCAACAATTCCTTACTTTGGAATCCACTAGAAAACAAGCTTCAGAATAACTGGCGAGACACCAATATATAGTATCTGTGCCAGGAACCAGTGCTAGGAAAGTACAGTATGTAACAAGAAATGGAGTGTTCCTATACCCATCTGTCTACTTCTCACCCATGATGACCTAGCTGAGACTCTAGGCAGCTTCCCTGGCAGCAGATGATCCAGTCATGGATGGGGTACCCTCTGGACAATTAACAGCCAGTCATTTGGTCAAAAGAAGAACATTTAGTCCCCTCATATCAGAGCAGACAGCTCTTGGCCCAGTGAAGTTCTAGAATTTCAGAGCCTCCAAGATGGACGGATGTCACACTTGAACAAAGCATCAGGATGTATCTGTACTTACACAACAGCCTGTTCTCCTAGTCCTATGAGTTTTTTTTAAAGGCCTCATAGGAAACCTGTCATCTGTATCAGGGTCGTTCCTCTTAGGTATGGATATGTATTTTGTTTTTATTGCTGTCTAATCTTTAAAGCTAGGTTATAAACTGTGATGTAGCACCTGTTTCCCCCGTTTCAGGAATCAAGGACTTATTCTCCCAGCCACTGGGAATGCCATGGACAGGTAGCCCTCAACTGACATCTCCTTCAGGCCTTAGATCAGCTGAAGAGAGCCTACTCATCTGAGATCACACTCCCTTCCATGGTGGCTGGCATCTAATGATTTAGCAATCTGAGAGAATATAAGCCCAGACTTCTCATCCCATGTCAGGTAGCTCTCAAGGATCATCCCAGGCTGACAACTCCCCATAGGGATGGCTCAGGCTTTGGTCTGATCTGCATTGCAATTCAACTTCTCCCTCCATCCTATCTTGCTTCCCTTTCACAGGTGTTGACCCCAGGAGAATCCCCCAGTAAACTTCCTCTCATCTCCCATCAAAGCTCTGCCCTCTACCCCAACGCTCATCCTGTGACACTTATATGAACATGTGATTTTTTTCATTAAGTAAATATGCTGCTCTAACCTACTCCTAAGTGTAATAGAAGCAAAGCTGGAGCCCAGGCACAGAAACCTCCAGCAGTTCAAGTTGGATAACCAAGAAGAAAGGGATAAATTCGTAGAAACACACAAGTATCCAAAACTGAATCAGGAAGAAATAGAAAATCTGAACAGACACATTACTAACAAAATTGAATCAATAATCAAAAAACTCCCAACAAACACAGAGCCCTATCTTCAGAACTTCTATTCCTTGTGTTTCTAGAAGAGGATTTGCTGACTGCTGTCCCAGAGAAACATTCTGAACACATTCTCAGGAGTTTAAAACTAAAGAAAGAGGCACATGAACCCTACATAAATAGGCCCTATTGCCAAAGGCTGCAGATTATAGATGAAGACTATCATGATTTGAAATGCAAAACTCTACAAATACAGGCTGTTTTGGAAGTCTTCCTAACTCTTGCAGATTCCCGTACCTCCACCTTCCAAAATCTTATTTGGGCCTTGGAATAGAGAGCAAGGACTCTACAATACTTGACAGAACTTTGTTCTGGTGATACAGCCCAAAGGCCAGCCTGTAAGCCACAAGGGGTTACGACAGACATGTAGCAAAGTGTTAGTCAAAGGAATAGGACTTGCCACCTGTTTTGTCTTTTCCACCCTCTAGCCACAAAATCATTGATGAACCATGTGGGAGGTAATACCTATATCCCATCAAAATCCTTTTTAACTTTTCTCTGTATCCCCTCAACCCTGGATGCCATGTGTCTTCAAAGGTCAGCACCTGCAACTCTTTTGGAACACTGCCCTTGGATTATTAGACTTGTTTTGCCTGCACACCCAAAGAGCCAGAATGCCCAGGAGTTTACATTTCTCCAAACAAGGTCAGCCAGTACTAATCACTGGCAATTACAGGAGTGTGGAAGCCCAGCTCACAACTCGCTTGTAGTCTAGTACTCACTTCCCATCTGCCGTGAGATCTAGATGAAGACTACAATGCACAGGATTTTATCAGAGATCACACCTTACTTAGCTGTCTACCAGCTCCTGTCTGCCCCCCTATTCCTTCACTTGTTTCCCCTAGGAATACTTCCTTAATTACTTTCACATAAGTCTCCCATGGTCTGTTTCTAGGGAACCAAACTAAACAGACTTGATCTCATGACAACTCACGACACTTCTAGTTTTGTGTATCTGCCTCTTGATTAAACAGTGTTTGGAGGAACAGACTGGGGTGAGGATTCTCCTTCCTAGCTCCAGATTTCAGGATGCCCTCTATCAAGGTCTGTCCCTGTTCAACCCACATGGCCTTAGATCCCACTCCCATGTTTGGCACAGTAACTTCTGGTGATTTGATTACTAACAGCCAATGGCTGTGCCTTTGTTGGGGATGGTGTGTGTGTGTGTGTGAGACAAACTCAAAGAGCCTGGGAATTTAGTCCCCATTGTGGTATGTTTTAACCAATGGTGAATGGGGTAAAAGGGATTAAATACTCTCCCCTTTATTGAAAGAATTAAGGTACAACATATACTGCCTGCAGAGGTCCTCTGCCATTAAGACCTTTGTTTACCATCCATTGAATTCTGCTTGATATAATGCCCTTGCCTTGCCTCCTCTTGCCCATCCTATTTCTTTAATACCCCATGGAGTTTAACTGGGCTTTAAAAGTCCTGATCACTCACCAATTCTCATCTTACCCAATACACACACTCCACACCCACAGCCCCTTAGCTAATTCTTTCACAGAGAGCACCCGCCTCTCACCACAAACTTCCGTGTGTTCCCGGGTACTTGCAGCCATACAGATGATGCTGTTAACCACCTGGTCAATTTGCATCTGAGCACCCTCTCCCTACCACCTACAGGGGTTGTATAGTTTGACAAGTATGGGGCCCTAGAGGGAATGAACCACCTTCTCTGGAACCTGGAAGAAAGTTTTGGGAACCCAAGTAATCCAGAAGTTTCTACGTGAGTCCATCAACTACATCCTTCTTCCCAGAATAAATGAGACCACACCCACATATTTGGACAAACATCTGAGCCTGGCCCTACTGGATCCACATCTTTGGACTCTGAAAACCATGAATATGATCATACTTGTAATTTCCTGGAGAACTACTTCCTGAAGGTAGTAAAAGACCTGAAAATGAGTGACCTCATGACCCCAAAGGCTGCAAGAGGAAACCCAGACTAGCATGGAGGCACCTTCTGAGAAGCTCAACCTCAAGTATAACTGGAGCCACCTGAGCTTAGCTGACTTGACTATGGTTTTTTCTGTTTGGGGCTGTTATCCAGGATCCTAGGGCTTTTGTCTCATGTTCATTGGTGAAATGTTTCATTTGATTTCAAATCAACCCTTAAATATCCCAAATAGCATATCCTATCCAACTTAAAGTTGAAGGGAGCCAGATTTAGCATTTTGTGTCCCTGAAGAGATACAATACTATAATCATAACCAAGAGAGAAGTAGCATGATTCCTGTCAACATACACCTTACAGTCAGAGCAGAGATGGGACACTTTCTGTTCTCACCACTTTAGGCCTGGCTGGATTAGTGGTCCCCAGAGAAGAAAGACTTCCACTGGGAAATATAGAATGTATTCCAGAGAACCTAAAATAATAGTCATGCTAGGCATCTCATACCTTTGGCCAGGAGGCAAATGGGAAGTTTCTGGTATGGCAGGGATCATTGAGCCTGAGTGTTGTGAAGAAATAGTATTCCATTTTGTAGGAGAAACCTATGTCTAGACTTGTGAGGTTGGGTATTTCTTAATGACATTGTATGGTGACACTTCAGCAACCATAACCTGACTAGAGTAAGGTAACTACATACTCAGGATATGTAATTGGGTCTCCCTATGAGTAAATCATCTAGATCAGCAGAGGAACTAGCAGAAGATAAAGAGGAATCTAGAACAGGTAAAAAGGGAGATGATTAATACCCACTGCATTCTAGGGACTCATTGCAACTGTGGGCATAATGGTTGTGACAAAAACTTAAAATAGGTGAAGAGTGTAAAAGCTGTTGCTTTTTTTTTTAAAACTCAAGTGTAACATAAGATTAGTTTCAGATATACAATATGATTCAAGAATTTTATACACTGCTCAGTGCTCATCTGGATAAGTGCACTCTTTATTTCAAGATTTTTTTCAAATTCAAGTTAGGTAACATGTAGTGTAGTATTTGTTTCAGGAGAATTTAGTGATTCATCACTTACATATGATACCCAATGCTCATCCTAACAAGTACCCTCCTTAATATCCATCACCAATTTAGCCTATCCTCCTCCCGCCTCAGCAACCCTGTTTGCTCTCTATAGTTAAGACTCTGTTATGGTTTTGCCTGTTTTTATCTTTCCTTTCCTTCACGTATGTACACCTATTTTGTTTCTTAAATTCCACGTGAGATCATATGGTATTTGTCTTTCTCTGACTTCTTTCACTTAACATAATACACTCTAGCTCCAGTCATGTTGTTGCAAATAGTAGGATTTCATTCTTTTTGATGGCTGAGTAATATTCCTGCATGTATGTGTATGGATAAAGACAATATGGTACATATATAAAGAGTGCTCTTAATCTCCTATCCGTATCATCCATTCCCCATCCACCTCCCCTCTGACAACCAACATTTTGTTTTTGTATTTCAGAGTGTGTGTCTCTTACCCTTTGTTTTGTTTTTTGAATTGCACATTACTGAAGTCATAGGGTCTTTTTCTGACTGATTTATTTCACTCATTATACCCTCTCGGTCCATCCATTTTGTTGCAAATAGCAAAAGTTCATTTGTTGTGGCTGTGTAATATTCCATTGCATATATAGACGTCTTTCATCCATTTGTCTATGGATGGACATTTGGGTTGCTTCCATATCTTGACTATTATAAATAGTGCTGCAATAAACATATGTATTTTTTTGAGTTAATGTTTTCATTTTCTTTGGGTAAATACCTAGTAGTGGAATTACTGAATCATATGGTAATTTAAAAATTTTTTTGGATCCTCCATATTCAGTGGCTGCACAAATTTACATTCCCACCTGCAGTGGATAAAGGTTCCTTTTTATCCACATCTCCATCAACACTTATGTTTTTTTTTTTTAATTTTAGCTATTCTGACAGGTGTAAGGTGATATCTCATTGTGGTTTTGATATGCATTTCCATGATAGTGATGTTGAGAGCATCTTTTCACGTGCCTGAAGGTCATCTTTACATCTTTGGGAAATGTCTTTTCAGGTCCTCTGCCCTTTAATTGGATTATTTGTGGGTTTTTTTGGTGTTGAGTTGTAGAAGATCTTTATATATTTTGGATATTAATCCCTTACCAGCTATTTCATTTGCAAATATCTTCTCCTGCTCAGGGAGGTGGTCTTTGTTTCCTTCACTATGTGAAAGCTTTTTACTTTAGTGCAATCCCAAGTTTAATTTTGCTTTTGTTTCTCTGATCTGAGACATCTAGGAAAAATGGTTCTATGGCTGATGTCAAAGATTACTGCCTATGTTTTCTTCTACACGTTTTATGGTTTCAGGTCTTACATTTAGGTTTTTTCATCCATTTTGAGTTTATTTTTGTGCATAAGTGGTCCAGTTTTCCCGGCACAATTTGTTGAAGAGACTACCTTTTCCCCATTGTATTCTTGTCTCCTATGTCAAAGATTAATTAACCAAAAAAGTATGGGTTTATTCCTGGGCTCTCTTCTGTCCTGATCTATGTGTCTATTTTTGTGCCAATACCATACCATTTTGATTACCACAGATTAGTTTATCTTGCAATCTGGGATTGTCATAGCCCCAGCTTTGTTCTTTCTCAAGATTGCTTTGGCTACTCAGTTTTTGGTTCCTTGTGAATTCTAGAATTATTTGTTCTAGTTCTGTAGGAAGTACTGTCAGTATGTTGATAGGGATTGTATTAAATTTGTAGGTGGTTTTGGGTAGTGTGGACATTCTAATAATATGAGTTCTTTCAATCCATGAGCATGAAATATCTTTCCCTTTTGTGTCATCCATTTCTTTTACTGTCTTATACGTTTTGGAGTATAGGTATTTTACCTCCTTGGTTAGGTTTATGTCTTGGTATTTTATTCTTTTTAGTGAAATTGTAAATGAGATGTTTTCTTAATTTCTCTTTATGCCACTTCATTTATGTATAACAATGCAACAGATTTCTGTATAATTTTGAATTCAGTAGTTGCAGAATACGTTTATCAGTTATTTTTTGGTGGAGTCTTTGGAGTTTGATATATCATATCATGTCATCTGTAAATAGTGACAGTTTTACTTCTTCCTTACCAACTTGGATGCCTTTTATTTTTCTTATCTGATTGCCATGGTGTAGGACTTCCAGTACTATGTTGAGTAAGAGTTGTAAGAGTGGACATCTTTGTTTCTGATCTTAGAGGAAAACTCAGTTTTTCAGTTGGGTTAGCTATGGGATTTTCCACATATGGCCTTTTATTACATTTATTTACATTCCCTCTAAACCTGCTTTGTTGAGTTTATGGATACATGTACTTTGTCTAATGCTTTTTCTATATCTATTGAAATTGTCCTATGTTTTTTATCTAGAATGGTTGATTTTTTTAATATGGCAACCAGTCAAGACAATGAAGTCAATTTGGCCCAGAAGAGCTTCCAAATGTGTAAGCCATGAATAGGCAAGAGGAGTTAGTGTTTGCTCCATTTGTTGAGGTCATCCAGAGGAAACCTACACTGTTTCACATGTCAATGGCTTTCTGTGTGCCCACGTTTTCTCCTGCCACAAGTCCATGCCTATGTGTAGGGCAGGCCAACGGTGACAAGAAGTTGTCCTCCAAGGGACTCTCAGCCACTAAGAAGATGAGAGGGATGGTCCGACCTTTTGAAGTCTGACTAGATCATTCCTCTCAATTATCTGAGAGGGTCCCTTTGCAAAATTGGTTCAAGTTGCTGTCAATGCTCACTCAATGTATTTAGTGATTTAGGTCTTCACATTTTCACTTCCCTAACTCCCTTATGTTATCTGGAATCCCGTTCCTACTAAAAATTTCATCTAAACCCTGGTCTCAGTGGAGCTTTTTGGAGAACTCAAATTAAGCAGTAATGGACCTCAGTTGACTGATTCTCCTCATAATTAAGTCTTAACCCAGAAATGACTTAATGATTGGCATATTTAGCTGGGGCTCAAGGGTAGAGTTAAATTTGGGTAGAAATCAAAGATATTTTAGCTTTTCCACTCTAGTATGAAAAGCATTTAGGTCTGTCCTGTCTACACTTAGCCTCTCAAATCTAAGTGACCAGTCTTGTAGCTTCAGTATATAGATATGGAATAATTTGAACACCAAAACTTAAAAAGACAAAATTAATACTGTAATTAGAAACTACTCAGAATCCATAAAGACATCATGTCAAAGTACACAAACCTAAGGAGACACATGGTCAGGCCACAGGGAAATAACCTAAGCACCTGTCCTTTACTCACTGTTCTGCAATTAGACACAAATGCTAGAAAGTACCAAGTCTAATGGCACCTCAAGTTGCAACCAGAGGTAAGAGCTCAGTAGTTTATAGATACCAAGAAGAACACACAAAGGTAAAGACTAGAGAAACCATAACCTTTTTCTAAAGAGCAAGCACAGACACACTGGTTTTTGGGTCTGTCCCTTTCAGTCTCCACAGCCAATGAGCACTCAGTGTCTTTAGAAGTCATGTCTATTATTGTGGGAGTGCCTCTCATATATCCCATAGTAATATCAATATAGTGGACCACACTCAATGACTCCTTTCATGAGCACTTGCCCCTTTTCAGGTGGAGATTGCTTCCCATTTCCTTCTGTGGTACACAGATTAAGACTCCCAAAGATGTCTACATCTTAACACCTAGAAACTATGAATAGGTTAGGTTACATGGCAGGGGGATTACAATTGCCGATATATTTAAGGCTGCTAATCGGCTAACCAAACAGGAAAATTATCCTTGATGATCACAATTGGATAGTGTAATCACGGGGGGGTCTTTAAATGTGGAAGAGGGAGGCAGAAGAGCTACTGTCAGAGCTGAAATAGATGTAAAGACTCAACTAGCCATCACTGGGCCTGGGCCTGAGCCTGAAAGAGAGCCTTGAGCCAAGGAATACAGGTAGCCAGTATAGCTGGAGAAGAAAACAGGTTGAATTGCATCTATATCCTCCAGAAAAGAATGTAGTCCTGCCAACACTTTAATGAAAGGAGACTCCTTTCAGACTTTTTAAGGGGTTATGCACAAAACCGTGTCAATGGTATAATTCACTTTGGAAATGTAAGTATATGCATAAATATCTGGAGGAAATAAAGATAGTACCTTCTAAAGAGGGAAAATAAGTTGCTTGGAAGAAAGAATAGAAAGGAGACTCATTTTCAGTGAGTAGTTTATGACCATGATGAACATTAAAAATTTCCAAGTATAAGAAACTATACAAGAACTGATGACTGGATAAAGTTGTGGTTTATATATACAATGGAATACTACATGGCAATGAGAAAATCAAATCTGGCCATTCGCAGCAAAATGGGTGAACTGGAGAGTATTATGCTAAGTGAAATTAGCCTGGCAGAGAAAGACAGATACCGTATGACTTCACTCATATGTGGATCTTGAGAAACTTAACAGAAGACCATGGAGGGGGGAGGGGGGAAAAAAGAGAGGGAAGGAGGCAAACCATAAGAGACTCTTAAGGACTGAGAACAAACAGTAGATGAGGGGTGGGGGAGAGGGGAAAGTAGGTGATGGGCAGGGAGGAGGGCACTTGTTGGGATGAGCACTGGGAGTTGTATGGAAACCAATTTGACAATAAATTATATTTTAAAAAAAGAATAGATCTATGGCAACTAGTTGAACTAAAAGTACATTATACGGATGTCTAAGATCCCTAATATTCAAAAAACCTTAAAAGGTTTTTGGTGAAGGTAAGGAGTGAAAGGGATGCCTGGGTGGCTCAGTTGGATAAGCATCTGACTCTTGGTGTCAGCTTAGGTCATGGTGTCACCGTTCATGGGTTTCAGCCTGAGCCTGCTTGGAATTCTGTCTACCTCTCTCTCTGCCCCTCCCTTGCTCTGGTTCTCTCTCAAAAATAAACAAAACAAGAACAACAATAAAAAAGGTAAGGAATTAAAGACCTGAACTAGTAACTTTTAAATAGTACCCATAAAGCATAAAGCTGTACTCAATTCACAAGCAAAATTATGCTCTCATTTCAAATTGAAGGAAGGCAAAGATTTCAGAAAGCTACTTTATCCTAGACAAGACATGCAAGAAGACATGCACCCCTATTGCTAATGTCGCCACAAGTTATTAAAAACCATTGCAAAGCCTACTTACATTTAGACCCTCTCACTCTAAGTCCTTAAAATGGTCTCCCAGATACACAGGAGATCAGATACATACAGTCTCTCAAACTCAAGGACATCCAAAACCTGTACCATCTTAACAGTTATGTATTGCTATGAGAGTAAAATTAATTCCCTCAACTTCTGAGAACTCTTCTAGCAAAGAGGAACTAGCGACATTAGGAGTTTGGGAACTGGGAACAGGATCACGTATTGACAAATTAACCAATAGACATTAACTTCACATCTCTTTCAATCAAGTACTATAGAGCAAATCTCTCCCCCTATAGGAGTCACCCTCATCAAGTGGTTTCACTTGAAAATAGCTGTCCCTGCACAGAGACCAGATTCCCTTCATTATGCCTTTTCCTAGTATATAATCACCATCATTCACCAAGATTAACCCAGCAGTTCTGTCCATGACTTTTCCCACCTGCCACACCAGCCACCAACTTCCATTGATTACAACTCCTGCTCAGTGCAGACTAATGGCCTCCACATCTATGAATGTAATGGATATCCTCATGTGGTGAGGATACTCGATGCTACCATGATTGAATCCCTGCTGCTACCTCTAAAACATTCTCTCTGAATAGCCACTATTTTTCTTTAACCAAGTGGTATAATAACCAATGGTCAACTCTCAGCCAATCTGAAATGAATGCTACTTTTCTGAGCGAACAAACATGTAAGCCACTGTAAATGGGTCCATTTAGAGTCACTATGCATTTTTCAACATTTACCAAGTTCTCTGAAAATTGGAAAGTTTTAGGAAGGCCGGGTAGCTTGTGAGGTATTTAACAAGCCTATGGGGCAATCTCTCTATCAGTAGGCAGAGACTGGTAACTGGGGAACAAGATTCTAAATGAAGATCACAATTACAAGTAAAAAGTGGGGGTAACAGATTTGAATACAAAGCTAACTAAACAAATTTAGTTTCACTTATTTACTATGGACACTGCAGTTTTTATTATGTGGCTCACATTATCACTGTTGGACAACGCTGCCCTCGGGCTTAGGGCTGGGGAAAAAAATCCCAAATATCAGGAGGACAATCTCTATGGTAGTACAGAGGATGTCCAACTCAGGCTTTGGATGCTCTAGCAAGGACTGGCATGCCTCCTACTTTGTCATTCTGGTCTGCTCCTGGAAGACTATTATTCCTACAATCCCCACAATCCCATTTTCAAAATACAATGCCAAGATATCCTAGCTGATTAAGGAATCTATTCTATCCAGGTCCAAATAGGCTTTATCCTGCTGATGGATTACAGGGAGAGTTAATAGAAATCAGGAAGAACAATGAGAAAAGATATGGGCTGGCACCACTCAAGATATGGCCAACTTGCATTAACACAATTTCCCAGAACACCCCAGTCTTTTAAATGCCATTCTAAACAGAAGATTTCTGTGTCATGAGGCTGCTACTATAGTGAATCATTAATTCTGCCTAGGAGATCTACCCATAAGAGATCACTGGTACCTACATATGGCTCACATCACATGTCAAGACCCAATATATACACTAGGCTTTTTCCATATAACAGGAGCCCTTAAAGGCTCTTCCTCCTCTTCCTTCCTCCATCTTTTCTGAAAGCACATGCTCTAAGTTAAAGACTTTGGTGATCATGAAGCAAGCAAAGAGTTCTAGTCCTGGCCCCTCATGGATAGAGCCATTGTGGATTTCTCTCCCACAAGTGCCTCTACAATCACTGGTGTAAAGCTGTTATAGCCTGAAGAATATTCCAACCTGAGGATCTAGACAAGTAGTCTGAAAAACTCCTGTCAAGGTACTAGACCAAATGTTTACTCTTTACTGGATAGGCTTTTCCAAGTAGTAAATGTAGGGGATAACCATTGTGGACTGCATTCTGCCAAGGTCTTGGGACCTCAAACCTTTTGACTTGGGCAGAGAAAAAGAAGTCTCCTGTGTGGTCTAAACCATCTAGGACATAGAATATCGTATTCTGAACTATTTAATTTTGTACAAGTTACAGAGCTCACATGTGAGACATGTAGACCATACCTCTTATGTGTTCTAAAATGGACCTCAGAGTTAGATTCCTACCAACTGAATTCTCCTACCTTAGTTTCTAGGTATAAAGATGTTGAAGGAATAGCTGCCCTCTGCACACTTTCACATCCTACTTAGGATAGAACTTTCACCCCACTTATATCTTCTGTTTCACTTGGTAAACATCCAGTAAATGAAGCTCAGATTCCATTTGGGGGGCTCTTTAGAAAAGGCAGAGACCTTCTGGAGGGTAGCTATGCAGACCACATCCACATGTATATAGCAGGCCAGAGACTAGAAAGGACAGTCAAATTCAGAAAGTCACTGATATGAATGATCTGGTGTTATCTTTCCAAAATTCACTTCAAGGAAGAGCTTTTTGCTCCAGCTGCTGGAACCTTGTCCACAGTTTGTTTTTCCTCTGACAGCCCACAACCTCTTCCTGACTGCAGACAGCATACACAGGCCAGCCATCTCAGGATACCATGGAATAATTCTGGTGGGCCATACAAAGGTTGATGCTCGTATGGGCCTGTGTGAGGCACTGTTGTGCCTACAACTTCAGTTAGCTTCAACCACTTCCCAATCTTGCTTCCCCTCCAATCCCTTTTATAGAATTTCATCTCTAATAAGGGATCTTCATGTCAAACTCCACCTCCATATTTAACTCCAAGCAACACAACCTACATAACTAGGCAAAAAAGGCTTAAGATGAAGAAGATTCTATTCTTTCTTGCCCAGGTTGTCTGATCATTACGACAAAATCCTTCAATTCTAAACTCTCTCAAGTGGTCTGTATAGTTCAGGCATCACAAGAACATGCTGTGTTTTCTAGATTCTTCCTCCCAGAGTTAGGGGAGAGCACTACCTACTAAGGGCCATCAACAGTCTGGATAGGGTACATGAACAGGATATACATGCTCTGTAATGCCAGGGTGGTCACCACGAGAAGACGGAGGTCAGAGAAATTGAAACCCAGTAACTGATACATCTTCCAATGAGGTCTGAACAGGAGGGTGAAAGTAGATGTATTTCTCATGCATGTAGATTTATTGGTATCTAAAATTTGCTCATCTGGAGCATCTGGGTGACTCAGTTCATTAAGCATCTGACTTTGGCTCAAGTCATGATCTCACGGTGGGTGAGCACAAGCCATGCTTCTCTTGGTCTCCCTCTGCCCCTCATGGGATTCTACCTCCTTCTCTGTCCCTCTCTCACTTGCTCCCTCTCAAAAAAAAATTTGCTAAACTAAGTCAGAGAACTAAGTTTTACACCTAACCCAATACTGATTTTAAGCAGATGCTTCTCCATAAATATCCAGATGGGGGAACATGCACACCATAGCCCCAAGATAACAATCATAGGATTATAAAGACTGCCTTGACTGATAAAGAACACTTTTGCTAGTGTTATATCTTAAAATTTTTCAACTTTTCTAGACAAGCCAGAAATTCAAGATTTCTTAAACCAAAGTTCAGTTGTAATCTGAATTCACCATTTGTAGTTTGCTATCATCAGCAAAAGTTTCTGCCTTAGAGTCACTATGCAAATTGAAAATGCACCAAAAAACCTGTGGGTGCACACTTGCAAACTCAGCTGCACACAAGTACAGGGGTGGATGGTGATCAGCTACTCTCTTCTGTTTCCCACAAGGTCCACACCTCATGTTTATGTTGCTTAATTTGCAGTGTTTTGTCCTTTATCCCCACTTGAGGAAAGTTAAATGAGTCTTAGGGGGTCTAGAAAATCTCTGTTCAGGGAAGATTTGTATGCCCTAAAACATCCTGAAAGGTGAACCCATAGAAAGCACACCTAGCCATACACTTATTCCTCCTGAGCAAGTATTTTTCTCTTTGTAAAGAAAATGTGAAAGTGTATTTGTAGAAAAGGAACCATACTATTCAAGCACAGGTACTTTTGAAAACATGGTATCCTCTGCTACTGTGACCAATCCACTCATCTAAGTGTGGTGTGTCATTGATACATGACCAGACCTAACTCTGGCTTCTTTGAGGCACTCTGCTGTGTTTTAGCCTTCAAAGTCCACTTCCTCCCAACTGAGGTTCTCTTTCTGCTAAACAGCACAACTGTTTTAATTTAACCCATTCTTTACCAAAACTGCCTCCGTACAGGGCTATTGACTCTAGATATTCACAACTATCAACTTGTCAATCACTGCTGATTCCATTGATGGTTCCCTCTCAGACAGCCCAGCTGAGCCTCCAACTCAGAGCTCTGCTGTATGATTGAGTGCTGCCACCACCTAGGCAAAACACCCAACTCAGTTTCCAGTAGGTCTGCCCCACAGCTCACCCTCATTGTTTTTGAGAGCAACAAGCACTTCACCCACAGAGAAAGACCAGCTTAAGTGTTCTAACTGGTTTTTTGGCCCATTTATTCAAAAAGCCAGGTGATGAGGTCTATGTAACTAACCAGCTACTTAATACAGACTTCCTTTCCCATGAAATTCCAGGCTTCTTTCTGTCCACTGGGAGAAGATGGATTCCCGCCCACAAGGAAGGTGGATCTTCTCATGGAAATTCCTACCGAAATACAGAGCAGACCCTTATTTATCTGCTTGTGTAGATGAACTATTGCCTCAATATGCTTCTCTCAAAGGCAAGAGAAAGGCAACATTTCTACCAAAGATCTAAGGATCTTCTACCAAGGATCTGTAACCAAGACCAAGTTTTCAGCCTGACCCACAATACAATTGGTTTTAGCCTAGTTTGAAAATATCTGTGTGTGTGTGTGTGTGTGTGTGTACATACACATACAGCTTTATCATAGCAGTACTTCCAATATGCCACTCCATAACCTGTAACACCAGAACTGGCTTGACAGCAGCGCCCCTGTGCACACACAGGTGCCTAGTGCATTTGAGTGGACCCAGGCCCCTCCATCAGTCAGAATCCTAGGTCTGCCTGTGATCTAGGATCCCTCCGGTGACCTAGAAATTTCCAACTCTGGATATAGTTTGGCACACTGGCTTGAGAGAGTAGAAAGGCAGGTATATTATATGTGCCTTACAGTATTCTTAGCTTGGAAAGCTCATCTGCTAGGAAATTGGGAATACCAACCTTCATACTAATCTCAATACAGGAATTCTGTCAAAGAGCGTTATACCTTTGACATCAATTTGTTACTGATTTTTATCCGCTTCTGAAAGGCAACAATGACTGGTGCCTCCTTACTTGGTCACAAAATGAACAGGGCATAAAGTCAGGGTCTACCAACTGAGCACTTCCACCATCACCTTTCTTCCCAAAATTGATACACATAACCCATTCTTTGCCAAAAACTGCCTCCATCCAGTACTAGTCCTAAGGGATATCCTAAGTATACATCTAGTCCATCACTGCTGGTTCTTTCTACACAGAAAGCCATCTCAAGAGCACCCCAACTGAAGTTCTAACTTGCCTCTGAGAAGTCTCAGGGAACACAAAGCTCCAATACATGAATAAGGTCTTCATCTCCTGAGCAAAACACTAACCTCATCCCTACTATATTTACCCCACAGTTCACTCTTGAGCCTTGTCTGATTCTCCACCTGCATTGCCACACAGGATGAGAGATAACCTCAAGACCACCCATATCTTAGAAGACATAGAACATCTTACAGTACCTTAACAATATCCTAGAAAGTAACAGACCTCACTGATTCTAGAATCCTAAAACATCTCTCATAAAAGATCTACTCAAATACTCTTGATTCTCTGGTCAAAGGAGTCAGGTGAAGGGATCTATAGAAATGCTATCTAGCTTTTAGGTGCAGCCTTGCCTCCATATGGAAGGCAAATTTGTCAGGTAGAATAAGATTGGTCTCTGAGTGACATCACATGAAAAGCAAACCTTTGATGGAAGGCTTATTATAAATACAGAGCATCCCTTATTGATCTAAATGTATAAATGAAATCTGCTCCCTCTGGAGACAAACTGACAACCTTCCTACCCAGGATTGAAAGATATGCAACCAAGGCTAGTCTTCAGCAACCCACTATGTAAAAGTTGACAACTTTGATAAGTAAAAACAAAAACCAGGCCAGATCAGTAACATCAGTAATATGCTACTCCATCTGTGACAATAGTAGCTTGATAGCTACTCCCCTGTGCACACCCAGGTGGTCCATTGAAGCTGTGTGGGCCCAAGTCTCTCCAATCAAATCATAGACCTGACTGATCCTGCATTTTTCCAGTCACCTGGAAGCTCCCAACTCTGGATACAGTTTGGCACACTGACACAGGAGACTTGAAAGATAGGTAAATCATGTCATTCCAGCTTAGATATATTTGTATATACCTCTTACAGGATTCTTCTTAGACTTGGAAAGCTCATCTGTTAGGAAATGGGAAATATCAGCCTTATTATACTAAACTCAATACAGAGATTCTGTAAGAAGGCATTAGATTATTTTTATATATATAATTTGTTACTATAGACTTCCATCCCATTCTGAAGGACAGTAACAGGTAACTCAACACACTGGTCTGACTAAAGCCTGGCTTGAAATCAGGACATACCAACTAGGCAAAAAAACAAAAACTATCACTATTATCATCAATATCCCTTCTGCCCCAAACTGACAGATACCACCCAGTCCTCATTTCCTAACCTGCAAGTGCATGGGCTCTGCCAACAGGCCTAGCTAATACTTACCAGGACCTGCAACCCCAACAGTTTTTTGGTGTGGTTTTTTTCCCCCCCACTCTCCACTTTGCCAGTAAGTGAATCACAACTATACTTCAAACGTTTCCTTAGTTTACTATCCAATAATCAAGTATCTCCTATTCCTAATTGGAAGGGAGCAGACAGCAAAGGCAGTTCTATTCTTCAACTATAACCCAGATTCTTCAAGTGTTTAAGAACTTCTGTCCACACCGACACAGTTTTAGGATTAGGAAAGAAACAAATTTATGTTCCAAATGCTAAAGATTAGGTCCAATTCCAAAGCATCTTGGCTATACTCGGATTGTGACAAACCCTCTATTTAGGGAACAGTAATTGATAGTTCCAGCTGCTAAATTACAAATCAACTAAGTGAAATGACAAGTGGCTCAAGATGAGAATATGTATTGCTCCCTTGGCCATGGCCAATTGTCTAGCCATCTAGATGGGTTCCAGATAAAAAGGGACTGGAAAAATCAGAAAGGATGAGGTCTAGGAAAAAGCATATTGATATAATATTCAGATTTTCATATCACATGTTAATACCCACAAGTTCTAACCAAAGAGACACTGAATAAATGGTCAAAATCGTTCTGCCAGTTTTTACCCAGCATTCTTCAGCCAATGCATAATTGAGTACTGTAGCCATGGTTACAGGGATGAAGAGTACATACATATCTAACTACATGGAATGCCAATTTTCAGGCAATCTAGCTACTGTTGCCTCAGAATACACAACCTGTTGAGAGAACTGTTGAATCCCCAAATGGCACTATTTGTTAAGTAGACCAACTTGCCACTTGACAGAAGTTGACTATCCTCACTATGTTACACCAGTTCCATTCTAAAAAGCCAAAAATAAAAAACCCAGAAATTTAGCCTACTAGCAATAGATACCTAATCTTGATATAGGTTTGTCTTTCCTGCCCACAGAGCCTCAAACAGTACTACTCTAGTGACTTCTACCATGTTCCATCCATAGGCCTGGATACCAGAGTGAAGCACCTGACCAATGGACTCACTTCACAGAAGTGGTAGAGAATGGGCCCTCTGATCATGAGTCCACTGTTCCTATCACATCATACAACCATTCAAAACCAGTTAGCCTCTTAGAAAACAAAGCATTCATAAAACACAGGAAAATCACTAACTCAGTTAATATGCTGTAAGTTTGGGATGCCTTCTGTCAGCCTGAAGTCTGTCCATTAAAAAGTCATTATCTATAGGTTATTTTATCCCTACTGAGAAAGATCACATGGGCACAAGAACCAAAGGATAAAGATAAGAGCAGTCCCATCGTCCCTCACTCCCAATCATCTGAGTCATTTCTTGAGTCACAGTTGCAGGGATATTAATTAGCAGAAAGTTGGACTATTCTGACATGATGGAAGCAGATAAGAATGTATGTTGAGGGGTTCCTGGGTATCAGTCAGTTAAGCATCTGACTATCATTTTGGATCAGGTCATGATCTCAGTTTGTGGGATCAAGCTCTGCATCAGGCTCCATGCTGACAGCACAGAGCCTGCTTGGGATTCTCTCTCCCTCTCTGCTCTTCCCCAGCTCACTCACATACTCTCTCAAAAATAAGTATTTAAAAAATGAATGCATGTTGAAACCATGTGATCCATGTGGTTATCTCCTATTTCCTTCCTGGCCCCATTATAATTGATACTTCAGCAGCCCAAGCTTGAAAAGGTATGAACAGTACAGATTCAGAGTCCTTAGGATGACAGTTCAGGTCACACTACTAAAGTAATCTAAAATCCAGGAGGTGAGAGCCAAGGATGAAAAGAATTTACAGTGGAGAATGGAGAAGGGATAAGATGGGTTACTAGTTATAATCCAAGATCAACTCTACCAAGGAGAGCTGTATTTCATCCCACCTATATCCTTTCTCAGTCTCCCCTTTGTAACCTGCAGGAATCATGAAGTTGCTGCTTTGTGGACCTGGGTAGATAAGATCTGTCAGCACAAGAGACAGACTGTGACAGTCATTTAAAAAGCCTTATTTCCCATGGATTATATCCCAGCTAAGCACATCAGGAATATTGAGGAAGTCCCATTTGTTGTGGGAGACTTGGCCTCTGAGGGGACACTTTTTGCTGTTACTTGCCCTTGATTTTGCCAAGGCACTTGGTATTGCACCAGTCTAAGCCACTTCCTATACAACGTTTCTTTCATTCCCTTCAGTCAGACTGGCGTTGTTCTAAATACCCAAGAAATCTATCTGAGGACTGATAGAACAAACTTCACAACTAGAGAGAGAAGAGCCCACATCATCAAAGGCAGGAGGTATGGAGACAGGATTTGTGGGAGAAATTTATTGTGGGTGCTGCAGAGGGGAGGGAGCCCTGGTCACAAGGAAGGGAGGGAGGGGGAGAAAGAGGGAGCCCTGGAGGGGTGGGGAGGAGACAGACACACAGAGCTAGACAGTCAGCCAGAGAGGAACAAACAAGGGATCATACAAAGAAAACATGTCCCCAAAGCCATTGACTGAGAAACCAGAGGGGCTGATTCTCCAGGGTTTTTGTAGTCAGTGGGGCTCAAAGACTGAGTTTTAGAGGTCCGTGGGTTGACCAGTGTGGAGCCTTGTGAGTGCAATGCTCCGGTGGAGAAGGGCAGATAGCCCTGGAGCAGACAGCATAATCTGAGGAGTCCCTGGGATTCATGGGAGAGGTGGTACCCTCCCCTTCATGGAGCACATTTGGCAGAGGTGGCATTGCCTTTCTAGGGACAAAAGAGTTAGCAGGCATTATTATCCTCTCCCCCCACTCCACCCCCACACACACACAGGCACAGAGACACCTGCTGAGTGTGACTAACCTGGGCACTGGCTCTTTGTTATGCTCTACTCCAAACTCCATGCCCTGCACTTTGGTGTGACTTTCTTTCATCAGTCCCAGCTCCGCAAGACCCTTCCGTAGAGGACCAGCATGGGTCCATGACATGCCAGTTCCCTAAAGTTTGATGTTTTAAAATTCAGCTGGCCAGCCTGGGATAAAACACAGGTGCACTGTGCTTACAAACAAGCAGATGGCCAGAACACAGACAAGGTAAAGGCAGGGAAGGGATCCAAGGAATACCTGAAACACACGAATGGAGGTTGCTCTTCTGAGAGAGTTTCCTGAACATTGGCAGGCATGAATGCCCCTCTCTAGGGAGAAGGGTGGGAGGCTGGCACCATTTCCTTCTGCCACCCGTCAGCATAAACTTCAGTAAGCAACATAGCACCAACAGTGGCTGCCAACACTCTGCAAGTGTTGCTTTTCTCCATAAGTATGCCTGAGAACCAGGGCAGTGGGCCCCTCCAGAGAAGCCAGCACAAACTATGGAATGCTATAAAGCTTTAGCTCTAACAGAAATAGCATCAGGTCAGGGGCGCCTGGGTGGCGCAGTCGGTTAAGCGTCTGACTTCAGCCAGGTCATGATCTCGCGGTCCGTGAGTTCGAGCCCCGCGTCAGGCTCTGGGCTGATGGCTCAGAGCCTGGAGCCTGTTTCCCATTCTGTGTCTCCCTCTCTCTCTGCCCCTCCCCCGTTCATGCTCTGTCTTTCTCTGTCCCAAAAATAAATAAACGTTGAAAAAAAAATTTTGAAAAAAAAAAAAAAAGAAATAGCCTCAGGTCTCTTAACAAGCAGTCCAGAGCATACCTAGTTAAAACTCCCCACACTCTAGCCAAGGTCCAAACACTTCCCACTTCAGGCAAGGAGAATCTCTGTAGAGGACTGACCTGAAGGAAAGAATGGCTAAAACACAGCAGCAGAGTACACACAGCATATTACAGAAACACTTCCTAAAGCACCAGGACTTAGACTGTAAATGATCTCTTCCTTATAAAGAGATTACTCTCAGAAGCAGGAAACCTAACAGGCTTTCCTAACATACAGAAGACAACAGAGACCTAGACAAAATTCCAAGATGGAGAAATTCATCCCAAAATGAAGAAAAAGTCACAGCCACAGATCTAACCAGAACAGATATAAGTAATCTGCCTGATCCAGACTTTACAACAACAATCATAAGGACACTATCTGGGCTTGAACAAAGCATAGAAGACACGGAGGAGTCCCTTACCACAGAGATAAAAGACCTAAAAACTAGTCATGCCAAAATGAAAAATGCAGGAACTAGGACTTAAAACCAACAGGATGGAATGACCACAAGGATAAAAGCGATAAGAGATATAGAATATAAAATTATGGAAAATAATGAAGCTGTAAAGAAAAATATTAGATCATGAATATAGACTTAGGGAAGTCAGTAACTCCTTAAGTTATAGTAACATTTGCATCATAGCAGTCCCTTTTCCCCAGGGAAAAGGGGTCAGAAGGTTTATTTGAGGAAATTATAGCTGAAAACCTCCCTAAATCTGGGGAAGCACACAGACATTCAAATCCAGGAGGCACAGAGAACTCCCATCAAAATCAACTAAAGCAGGCCAACACCAAGACACATCATAGTTAAAATTTCAAAATATAAAGAAAAAAAATCCTAAAAGGAGCAAGATCAAAGTAGTCCCTAACTTACAAGGGAAGACAAAGTTAGCAGCTGATCTGTCTACAGAAACTTGGCAGGCCAAAGGGAGTGGTAGGATATATTCAACATGCTGAATGGGAAAAATGCAGCCAAGAATACTCTATCCATCAAGACTATCATTCAGAATAGGAAAGATAAAGAGTTTCCCCAAACAGGGGCACCTGGGTGGCTCAATGGTTCAAACATCCAAATCTTGATCTTGGCTCAGCTCATGATATCAAGGCTTGTGAGTTTGAGCCCTATGTAGGGCTCTGCATGGACAGCACAGAGGCTGATTAGAATTCTCTCTTCTCTCTCTGCGCCTACCCCCAACTCATACTTTCTCTCTCAAAATAAAATGAATTTTTTTTTTTAATTTCTCAAACAGGGGCTTCTGGGTGGCTCAGTTGGTTAAGTGTCTAACTTCGGCTCCGGTCATGATCTCAGTTCATGGGTTCAAGCCCCACGTTGGGCTCTGTGCTGACAGCTCAGAACCTGGAGCCTCCTTCAGATTCTATGTCTCCCTCTCTCTCTTCCCCACTCCTGCTTATGCTCTGTCTCTCAAAAACAAACATTAATTTTTTTTTTAATTTATCAAACAAAAACTTGAGGAGTATATGACCACTAAACCAGTCCTATAAGAAATATTAGAAGGGACTAAGTGGGAAAGACCAAAAGCAACATAGAAAGGAAGATAAATTCTCCATAAACAATAAAATGGCACTAAATTCATATCATTACTCTAATTGGAGTAAATGGACTAAATGTTCCCATCAAAAGATACGGTGTCAGAATGGATAAAAACTAGACCTTCCTATATGCTGCCTGTAAGAAACTCATTTTAGACCTAAAGGCACCTGCAGACTGAAAGGGGATGAAGAGCATTTATACCATACAAATGGATGTCAAAAGGAAAGCCAGAGTAGCCATACTTCCGTCAGACAAACTAGATTTTCAATGAAAGACTAACAAGAGATGAAGGAGGGCACTATATCATAATCCAACAAGATCTAACTATATTTATTCCAAATTGAGAGCACCCAAATATAGAAAACAAAGGAATGCACTGATAGAATAATAGGGGACTTTAACACCCTACTTACAACAATGGACTGATCATCTAAGCAGAAAATCAACAGGAAACAATGGCTTTGAAGGACACATTGGACCAGATGGACTTCAGATATATTCAGAACATTTCATCCAAAAGCAGAATACACATTCTTTGAGTGCACATGGAACATCCTGCAGAATAGATCACATACTAGGTCACAAATCAGGCCTCACCAGTACAAAAAGACTGAGGTTATACCATGCATATTTTCTAACCACAATGCTATGAAACTTGAAGTCCACCACAAGAAAAAAAACTTGGAAAGACTACAAATACATGAGGGGTGTTAAACGTCCTACTAAAGAATGGTTGAACCAGGGAATTAAAGAAGAAAGAAAATACCTGGAAACAAAGGATAATGAAAACAATGATCCAAAACCTTTGGGATGCAGAAAAAGTGGTCATAAGAGGGAAGTATATAGTAATACAGGCCTAGCTCAATCTGGAAAAATCTGAAATACACAACATAACCTTACACATAAAAGGAGAACAAATTAAGCCTAAAGCTAGCAGAAGAAGGGAAATGAAGATTAGAGAATAAAGGATATAGAAACAAACCCCACAGTAGAACAGATCAATGACATCAGGAACTGGGTCTTTGAAAGAATAAAATTGATCAACTCCTAGACAGACTTATCAAAAAGAGAAAGGACCCAAATAAAATCATGACTGAAAGCAATCACAACAACACAGAAATACAATTATTAGAGATTATAAAAAACTATATGCCAATACATTGGACCATCTGGAAGAAATGGAGAAATTCCTAGAAACAAACTACCAAAACTGAAACAGGAATAGAAAACTTAAGCAGACCCATAACCAGCAAAGAAATGGAATCAATCAAAGAATTTCCCAGCAAACAGAAGTCCAGAGCCAAATGGCTTCCTAGGGAAATTCTACCAGACATTTGATGAGGCGCTAATACCTATTCTTCTCAAACTGTTCCCAAGTATAGAAATGGAAAGACGGACTTCCAAACTCATTTTAGGAGGCCAGTGTTACCTTGACTCCCAAACCAAAGACCCCACTGAAAAGGAGAATTACAGGCCAATATCCCTGATGAACATCAATGCAAAAATTCCCCCACATACTAGCAAATCGTATTCAACATTACATTAAAAGTACCACAAACAAGTGGGATTTATTCCTGGGCTGCAAGAGTGGCTCAATATTCATAAATCAATGTGATATACCACAATAAAAGAACCGTATGATCCTGTTAGTAGAGGCAGAAGTACTTGACAAAGTGCAGCATCCATCCTTGATAAAAACCCTCAACAAAGTAGGGATAGAGGGTCAGACCATATATGAAAAATCCTCAGCTAATATCCTCAATGGGGAAAAACAGCTTTTCGTCTACAGTCAGGAACACTACAGGGTTGTCTACTCTCACCACGGATATTTAACATAGTACTGAAAGTCCTAGCCTCAACAAGCAGACAGGAAATAAAAGGAATCTAATCAGCAAGGAAGAAGTCAAACCTTCACTCTTTGCAGAGGACATAATAATCTATTTGGAAAACCCGAAAGACTCCACCAAAAAGTTGCTAGAACTAATACATGAATTCAGCAAAGTCGCAGGATATAAAATCAGTGTATAGAAATCTGTTGCATTTCTATACACCAATAATGAAGCAGCACAAAGAAAATCATGCAATCAATCCCATTTATAATTGCATCAAAACCAATGATACCTAGAGGAATAAACCTAACCAAAGAGGTAGAAGATCTGTACTCTGAAAACTATAGAACACTTATGAAACAAATTTAAGAAGACACAAAAAAAAATGGAAAAACATTCCATGCTCGTGGATTAGAAGAATAGATATTGTTAATATGTCTATACTACCCAAAGAAATCTACACATTTAAAGCAATCCCTATCAAAATACTGCCAGCATATTTCACAGAACTAGAACAATTCTAAAGATTTGTATAGAACAACAAAAGGCCCCGAATAGCCACAGCAATCTTGGCAAACAGTAAAGGCTGTGGCATCACAATTCTCAACTGTAAGTTATATTATAAAATTGCAGTCATCAAAACAGTATGGTATTGGCACAAAAACAGATACATAGATCAATGAAATAGAAAACCCACAAATGGACCTACAACTATATGGTCAACTCATCTTCAACAAAGCAGGAAAGAATATCCAATGGAAAAAAGAATCTCTTCAACAAATGGTGTTGGAAAACCTGGACAGCAACATGCAGAATGAATCTGACCTTGGCTGGAGCAACTTCTTACTAGACACATCTACGGAGGCAAGAGAAACAAAAGCAAAAATGAACTATTGGGACTTCATCAAGATAAAGCTTCTGCACAGCAAAGGAAATGATCGACAAAACTAAAAGGCAACTTTTGGAATGGGAGAAAGTATTTTCAAATGACATATTGGATAAATGGTTAATATTCAAAATCTAAATATCTTATCAAACTCAACACCCAAAAAACAAATAGTCCAGTTAAGAAATGGGAAGACAACATTTCCAAAGACAACATTCAGATGGCTGACACATGAAAAGATGCTCAACATCACTCATCAGGGAAACACAAGATTATGATGAAATATCACGTCACACCAGAAAGAATGGCCGAAATTAACACAAGAAACAGTTGGCAAGGATGCAGAGAAAGGGGAACCCTTTTGCACTATTGGTGGAAACGCAAACTGGTACAGGTACTCTGGACAGCAATATGGAGGTTCCTCAAAAAGTTAATAGAACTACCTTGTGATCCAGCAACTGTACTACTAGGTATTTGCCTAAAGGATACAAAAATACAGATTTGAAGGGAAACATGCATGCACCCTGATGTTTATAGCAGCATTATCAATAGCCAAATTATGAAAAAAGCCCAAATATCCACTGACTAACAGATAAAGATGTGATACCCATACACACATACACACACACTGGAATATTACTCAGACATAAAGAATGAAATCCTGTCATTTGCAAGGATATGGGTGGAGCAGAGTGTATTATGCTAAGTAAATTAAGTCAGAGAAAGGCAAATACCATGTGATTTAACTCAAGAGGAATTTAAGAAACAAAATAGAGGGAAAACATGGGGGGGTGGGGAGATGAGGCAAGCCATAAAAGACTCTTTACAATAGAGACAAACTGAGGGTTATTGGACAGAAGGTGAGCAGGGGGATGGGTTAAATGGCTGATGGTATTAAGGAGGGTACTTGTTGTGATGAGCACTGGGGGGCATATGTGAGAACTTAATAAATTCTATTCCTAAAAATATTGTTACTTAAATTCCAGTTAACATATAATGTAACTTCAAACTACAACAAAAAATAGTTTTGGCTCCCAACCAAAGACTGAAGCACTATTACATTTAGCTATGGAAATAGGCCTGTAGGTATCTGCAAGTCTACTCCATTCAAAACAAAGATTTAAGCCATCTAATGTAGATGAGGTGGATAAATGCAGCTCCTGGGATGGCTGAAGTATGTGGATCCTATTTTAAAAAAACAAAAACAAAAACAAAAACCCAGTCCCTACCACTTACTTCTAAACCAATTTAACACTATTTGCCAGGTTACCATCTCATATTTGTTTATGGGTATTTTGGATTTTTCTCTTCTGGTTTTATGTTCTGCCTTATGCCATTTCTCTGTTGCTAACCCAGATCAACGTATGCCCTTCCTGGGCATAATTATCTAATGTGGGCCCCAATGTCCTCATCCTGCCCCAAGAAGTATCCAAATTAAGTGGCTAGAGGAACCCAGACTGACCAGGAAGTTTCTTTTGGATTGGAAGCTCAGTGGATCCAGGAAATCTTGGGTGACTATTACCAATGCTAGCACTAGGGCTGGTGTTAGCCATTACACTTTGCTAATCCTTTGTTTGGCATGCAGTTTTCATTTCACTTTAAGTTTCTTCCTTCCTTGCAAACTTTAATCACTTCTAGACAAGAGTCCCCAAAGTGGTAGTAGTTTCCTAGCTTTTCTCAACTTCCATTACTCATGAAAGCACCACCTTTCCGTTATGAAAGTAGCACTCGTGCTGGTAAGAAGTATATCAGAAAAGCCATATGGATATGGGCTTATTTCCATTTTATACTTGCCTTTGCATAGCCTTTACAACTCTTTAGTAAACTCATTCCCACTCCAACCCCATTTTAAATTATCTGGAAGCTCTTTTAGTCACCCTTCTAACTCCTCAGATTTAGTAACTACCAAGTTGGCTTTAACGTTGCAAATGGGGGCGCCTGGGTGGCGCAGTCGGTTAAGCGTCCGACTTCAGCCAGGTCGCGATCTCGTGGTTCGGGAGTTTGGGCCCCGCGTCGGGCTCTGGGCTGATGGCTCAGAGCCTGGAGCCTGTTTCCCATTCTGTGTCTCCCTCTCTCTCTGCCCCTCCCCCGTTCATGCTCTGTCTCTCTCTGTCCCAAAAATAAATAAACGTTGAAAAAAAAATTTTAACATTGCAAATGAAGCAAATCAGTTTAATTCCCACATTTCAGAGATATTCCGTTGGGCTGTAACAGTTAAGATTCTTTTGGTTGTAAATGATGGTAAATCCAAACCATAACTGTTTTAAGATAGAAATACATTGGCAAAACTGACACATCTAAATTTGTGTCTCCAGGTGAAATTGGTTTAAAGAGGCTCTACCTTCTAGGAAATTCCAAAGTCTCCTCTTATGATACCAAGTCCTCCACCTTGTTACCTTTGTCCTATTTCTTCCATATATTTTTCTGGAAACTAAGTTGCTCATTTTCAACAATATCTCCTTGTGTTTTAATGTCTGATAGCATGCCCATCCCTGAACTAGTCACTGTACTCATGGATATGTGGGTAGGCAAATGGAATATCCTGGTGAGCTTAAGTCTGGTCTATGACAGAATGACCAAGGATAGAGGGAAACTGAGAAAGGATTCCTTACAAGAAAGTCAGGAGTATGTTTGGCTGAAAATATAGAAATAAATGTTAAACAATATAAGTCTGTAATACTTAAGCCCAGAGTAGAATGACTAGCTTTCAGAGTTCACAACTTCTGAGGAGTTGCCACCATGAAAATCCCAGGTCCAGCTTTGACATTAGTTATATCCCTTGATATCTGTCAAGATGACCTTCCCAATTAAAAGGAGGCAAAAAATAAATTCTAGCTAGCCATCTGGTATTAGTATGCTTACCCAAAAACAAAGTTTACCTTTAAAGGTTATTTCTTTTTTTTTTTTTTTTTCAACGTTTATTTTTGGGGGGACAGAGAGAGACAGAGCATGAACGGGGGAGGGGCAGAGAGAGAGGGAGACAGAGAATCGGAAACAGGCTCCAGGCTCTGAGCCATCAGCCCAGAGCCTGACGCGGGGCTCGAACTCACGGACCGCGAGATCGTGACCTGGCTGAAGTCGGACGCTTAACCGACTGCGCCACCCAGGCGCCCCTAAAGGTTATTTCTGAAGGTTTGAGATATGGGTATTATACTTAAGCAACAGTTCCTTAGACAGCTAATGAAATCGTAGGTATACTCCAAGTTACTATGGTACTCTCCTACTTGAGAGGGTCTCTCCCTAAAGGACTACTAATTAACAGATTCTGCAAAACAACCAGGGCAAAACAGTGATTGTATCACATTTCTATTCTATTCCAGATACATAGAGAAAACCACTTGACTACTTTTCAATGATTTGAGTCTAAACCCAAGGCATATGAAATTCAGGCCTAGAGGTAATTGGTAAAATTTATCGATTCCAAGTGCAGCTGAGATCAAGAACCATTGGACCAGCTGATTACTTCCACCCCCTCGGGATCTAGAGTTAACCGAGGATCCTTATCTAGCCTCCAATATAAGTGAGTTCTAAATCATCTTTTGGGGACACATATCTCCTTACCCACTTTCTAGGTTTCTTACATTTCATACTCTGTTATTGTTTGTAGATCCACATCCACAAAGAGCTCCCATATTAGAAAATGATTAAGAGCCCACTCATATCCTGTGGTGGGCAGTTTAACTGCCCAGCTCATGCCCCCTGACTAGGAGACTAAGGCAAGCCCATTTTCTACAAGACACAGGACTGTTTTTTCAAAGCATTTTTAGTACAAGATTTCCTATCAGTCTACTCAAACCTCTTCTAGGACTTCAAATCTGAGGCTTTATACCAACCTTCCTTCCTTCCCTATTTGCAGAATGAAGTTTCTCTGCCTCCTGAAGTTCCTTTTCCCTCATCAGTTTCATCTTCATCAAGTTCCTATACATCTAGTTCCTATACATTTGATTCCACACAAGAAATCACCAGTTTCATCTCAATCTTGGCTCAAGACACTAGTAATCACTAAGTCCCATATACATCCCCCAAACCTACAGCTTCAAGTACCTGGCTCTATTAGAGATTTGCAGTCCTAAATTCTCACCAAGTCTCTGCCTTAGTGCCCAATCCCACCCATGCCAACCTAGCCCAGTAACTCAAATGTTGGGATCAAGAAACCTCGAGATTATGAGAGTAACTCTAGGAAGAGTTTGAGACCTGAGATCAATGGAGATGCATTGCATTTCATTTCCCACTCTAATATCTGTAAATCCATATCCAAACCAAGGGGATCTCAGTAGTAGAAATAAGGGTCACTACTATACACAATGGCTGACAAGCAGCAGCTCAGGCAGAAATAAAAAGGAAAATGGCAAACAGATACAGTTGGTTCATAGCCAAGGACTCCATTCTCCCATCCTTCGCTAGACCAAGAAATCTTGGAAGCATTGAGATCAGAACCTAGAGTTGCACAGGATTCAGACTCTGTTATCACTAGGAACAGGAAGAACTTCTCCCGGACCGCTAGGCAGAATCATGTCCCGTGCCCACACCATTCTGTGAGGAGGATGTCTAGAATTCTCTAACCCACTTCAAGAAAGAGCTGCCTTACTTAACACTCACAAATTTTACACACAATGTGGATGTGCCTTCAAAGCTGAACTCCTTTGCTCCCCACACACACACACACAAACTCTGATTATCTCAGGTCCATCACCAGAGAGCAAGAATATTTAGTCCCAAGTCATAACAGACAATCCTGTGCCAAGATTAACTTTTGATGCATTATAAAAAAAAAAAAAATCACATGTTTTAAAGGAAATGTAACTATTGCCTCATTATTCTTTCTGTGCCAGGTTTCACTTCCTCTGAGGACCCAGATCTCAGACTGCTGTGGTTACAGAAGGCAAGCAGGTGGTATTCAAAATGGGTGAAGAGGAGACTTCCTATTTCTATTTCCACATGTATATGCTTGGAAGTCACTCACTCTGCCCTAACAAGTGGAAATTTCAACACAAAGTCAACTCTGTCTGGATCTATAAGAGGGGGAAATACAGGGTAAACCACTGCCCTCTAAATACACAGTCCTGGCTTATTAGAGACTTTTTTTTGGAAACTTCAGAGGGAACCAGCAGGAAGGAGGAAAACCTAAACTGTATTTGATCAGTTTCTGCAAGTTCAGAGTAGACAAGTCTAAGATTTTAAAACTCCACAGCCTTCAGTCATACGGACCACCCCAACCCTAGAATAGAAGATTTACCTCCAGGAGTTCTAAGTTCCACAGTAATAGAAGACAAATTCCTTTCTGTTTCTGGCAGCAGCAGAGGAGTAAGAATGATTTAAAATGTGCCAGAGGGCTCTGTTCTTAACAAGGTCTACCTTTAAGGGTAAGTAATGCACCACAGCTTAACCTGCTCAGGTATTATCAGAGCCTAACTTAACTGAAAGAAAAATACCCAATTTCAGCCTACTCTAGCCATTTGTCTCACCTACAGGAGGAGGTAAACAACTAATAAAACACTTGTGGAGGTCATAGTCCCACTTCATAGGCTCGTGGAAAGCCTGAGACCTAACCTTATAACTATGCAGTGCTTCTCCCGCATTTTATCACATTATTAAAGTTCTATTTACAAGAGTTTCCTTCACCTGGTATATCCCATCCAGCTACCATTTTAAAAAATTACAATATACCAAAGTACAAAAAAAATGCACACTACTTTTTAATGTTGTGTCCATCATATTCCCTTGGTTTTTTCTATCAGTCCCTTGCATGGAAGGATGGAGGTTTCCCGTATTGAGGAATCCATGACATCTTCATTCCGCCCATTAGCATAACATTTCCAGGGAGAAGTATACTCATCATGGTCAACGCATGGGCAAATTCAACTTCAAAGTCAACAAAATTCTCTGGGCATTTTGGCAAACAGACCAAGTCACTTATAACTTCAATAGCGAGACACTAAGCCAGAGACCATGTAGAAGTGTTTATCAAGGAAAGAAAGTATAACCTGAAAATTTTCTAGAACTGCCATGAATGAGCCCACAAGATATGGTTAATAGGACTCAGAATTCTGCTCCAGCAGGCCCTGCCTTACAATCCACTAAAGCTACCTCCAGAACAACCAAAATAACTGGTGAAATGCCAATATTGAGATTCTTGTCCCTGCCAGGAGGCAATGCTAGAATATGCAGTATATAGTAAAAACAAGAAGCAATGTTTCTAGTCTGTTGCCTACTTCTCCATAATGACCTACCTCAGCCTCCAGGTGGTGCCCTGCCAGTGGGCTACCCTCTGGTAACTGCTCATCCTGCCACTGGTTCAAGTTTTGGAGGAGTATTCCAGAAGATGCTGAATTAAAGAACAAAGTACTTCACAAAGCTTTGAGATCTTTTTCTTACAGTTAAGCCCAAAGGCAAGCATACACACAAAATGAGGGGTCACAATTCCAGGATACCTTTGTACATGCTTTATGAAATAAATCCAATACCTTAGGCCTCATTTCTCCTCTATTCTTTGTCTTTTTCCTCCTCTAACCACACAATCATTAATGAAAGAGGTTAAGGCCATGTGCATAATCCCCTCAAAGTTATTTTACCATTTCTGTGTCTCCTCAACTTGGCTATCATGGGACTTCCAGAGCCAGCTGCTGCCTCTATTCTAAAATTCCATCCTTTGATTATTGGACCTGTTTTGCCTGTACACCCAAAGATCCAGATGTGCCTAAAAGTTTACACTTCCCCACCTTACTAAAGGCATTTTAGCTAATGACTGTCAGATATATGAAAGTTCAATTCACCAAGTCTAATTTGTAATTTAGTGCCCCCCTGTGTGATCCATGTGGATAATACAGTACACAGGATTTTGCTAGAGATTCTTCCTTGGCTTACTTACCAACCCCTACAGTCTATCTTCCCACTCCGTCATGGATTTCTCCTGAGAACACTTCCTTATATCTACATGAACTTCATGTTCTTTTGTGGGAAGCCTAAACAAAATCTAGTTCTCATTTGGTCTTACTTTAAATCCACAACAACTCAGTGCACTTCCAGATTTGCTCATCTACTTCTTGATTTAGTAGTGTTTGGAATCAACAAAAAAAAAAAAAAACTAAGGGTTCTCTTTCTAGCTCCAAGCTTTAGGAAAATCGTTTATCAGAAGCTGTCAGTGCTCAGCCCACACCTCCTTAAAGCCTCTAATTTTAGGCATTATAGTTCCTGGTTATTTGACTGCCAAAAGCCAGTCTTTGGGGTGGGAAGGCAGGAAAAGGGGCCATCTGAAGAGGGCCCAAGCACCTAGAACCGGTCTAGGACAAGCTTTAATCCAAGAGGGATGAGTGAGATGGCAGGAATATTTTTCTCTTTCCCTTGATTGGAACTGAGATATGACCTATACTATCTGCAGAGGTCCTCTGCCATATTGACTTATTTATCATCTGTAAGACTCTACTTGGTCTCACACCCTTGCTTAGCCTCCTCTTGCCCATCTTATCTACTATCCTATGGAGTTTTACTTGGTTGTGTGCCCTCAAATTCTCATCCTAGCGTCTGCTTCTAGGAAGCCCAACCCAACACACTCCACACTCATGACCAGTCCCTGACCCGCCTAGATCCTTATAGATAGCACCTGCCTCTCACCATAAACTTTAATATACTCCAGGGTAGTTCCATCCACGCAGATGATGCTGCCAACCACCTAGTCAGTTGGCATCTGAGCAAACCTCTACTGGGCTATTTTGACCACAAGGATATGGCCTTATTAAGATATGAAACTACTTTCTCTGGGACCAGACAGAATAAAGTGATGAAGGCACCAAAGGTATTCTGAAGTTGCTACTTGAGTATCAACTTTATCCTCTTTCCAGAATGAAAGGTGTCACACCCTGAATACCTGGACAAATATCTGACCCTGGCCCCTGCTGGATCCACATACCCTGGGCTCTACAAACCATGAATATGCTCAGCCCTATGATTTCCTGGGGAACTACTTCCTGAAGGTGAAAGGCCTCAAGGCCCCAGTAAGATGGTGCAGACAAGATAAGCCTCAGATTTGATAAGCTAGTCTGAATTTCTCAGGTAGATACTCTAAAACCCCCTCAGGCATGACTGTACTGGAACCATGTGAACTCAAAAGCCTTCACTTCCCATGTTTACTGCCTGTTATCCCATGTCTTAGCGCTTTTGTGTCTTGAGGTAATTGGTTATGTTTCAGCTCAATTCAAATCGACTCTTAGATATCCCCAGTGTCATATCCATCAAGTTACACTCTAAGATGAAGATATAGTCATGTATTTTGTCCCCAGGAGCTACAATATTTTACCTATAACCAACAGCAAGTAGTAATACCCACTTACAGTTGGATGGCTTATTTCCCTACAAATTCATGTATTGCAGATTAGAGTTTCTGACCCCCAGAAGATATGTAATGGGTTACAGAGGACCTAAACTAACAACTGGTGATGCTAGGCATCCCATGCCAGTAGGCCAATAGGGAAAGAGAAGAGTTACTTATATGTCAGGTCAATGATCCCGAGAATCATGACAACATAGGTTTCTACGAAGAGGGAGGCTTATGCCTAGACTTGTGAGATTGGTTGCCTTAATGCCACCATGGGTGGGACATATTGCAGTTATTGTAGCAATGACAACCTCATATGAACAAGGTAACCAGATGTCTGGGCAACATACTGGCCAAGTATCCTGATCCAAACTACTGGTAGAAACAGAAGGGAATCCAGAATAGGTAAGGAATGTATATAAGAATTTAAGAACTAATTACAGTGTGGGTAGATTGTTACACTTAAGCTTTCTTAAGGTTGACTCAAAATGATAACCAGTCAAGTAAATTCAATATGGGGCAAAATTGGATCCAAATATTTAAGAGGTAGACTGAGTAGATCCCGAACTCTTCCTGTTTACTCAGGTCACCCAAAGTCACCTGTCAATAGTTCCATAGGCCAATGGCTTCCTCTGTCTCTCCACCAAGTTCTGCCACAGGACCATGTTTGCCAGGAGTACTGGGAGGGAGTCCCCCAGGAACAATCCTCAGCCAGGGAGGGTCAAGAGTGGGTACCCTCCCCCTGGGAGTCTTCAAAGGTCATTCCTCAGAACTATCCCACAAGAAGGTTCTGAGAACTGGCCCAAGTTGCCACAGTGGTTACCTACTCACTAATGTAGTCACTGGTGTACCTGCCTTCCCTCTCAGTTCCCTAATTCACTGTTTCCTGGTAGCACCTCCCCAGTACATTACTTCCTCCCAGATCCTTTTCTCAGGGTCTGCATTTTAGAGAACTCTAACCAGGAATTAAGTCTTAGTTACCTAGATTTTACCTGAAAATAGCCTTAATCATAAAGGGACTCAAATAACAGACATTTAACTGGTGGTGAAGAGATGAGATTACTTTAGGTAGAAAAAGGATATAATATTTTTGTCCACCTTAGGTTTTATGGTAAGCTTTTATGTGTCTTTTGCCTCTTACATGAAAGTGGCTACTCTTAGCCATTTTAAAAGCTGTGTTATGGCATTAAATCAAGAGATTGACCGTGTTCCTCTTTCTCCTTTGGGACTTTACAGAAGCTTCTTTGGTAGAAGGCAAAATTTAAAACACTGTTTCATGCACAATGGGTTCAGTTAAGTTACACATTTGGTTTCACACAGAATGCCAGTTTGGCTTCAAGAGCTCAAGGACAGTTTTCCACATACAGCAAGTCTGGAGACAGATTGTTATAAACAGTTCTGTTGCTCAGTGGGGTCTCCACGAACCCAGGCTTTTTCCATCCACTCTATCATCTTTAGAATGTTGACTTGCCAGCAAGCTTTTAATTCAGGCACAAAGTGTAATAAGCTCCAGCTATCACATGGAAATTGCAGGCACAAATATAGAAAAGGCTTTAGTTCCTATTTGATTTTTTAATCAACTAGAAATAGCTCTCCCAGAAGCCCTCCAGTAGACTTCTGTTTGTGTCTTAGTAACTCTTTCTCAGCTCTTCTTAAAGCTACACATAGCCATATAGTTTTCATAGTCTCTTTGTTGAAGGCAGACCAAAAAAGGTGTGGGTTAGACAACCAATAATGAATACCATAGAGGTTCTTAACCTAATTAAGAAAAAATTTTTTTAACATTTATTCATTTTTGAGTGTTAGAGAGACAGAGCCTGAGTGGGAGAGAGGCAGAGAGAGTGGGAGACACAGAATCCGAAGCAGGCTCCAGGCTCTGAACTGTCAGCACAGAGCCCAATGCAGGACTCGAGCTCACAGACCATGAGATCATGACCTGAGCTGAAGTTAACCAGCTGAGCCATCCAGGTGCCCCAGAACCTAATTCTAAAGGTCTAGGCTCAAGGTAGTAGGATCCAACTCTTCTCCTAGGGCAAATATATCCCTGCCCTTATTGTTTATTAACTGTTTCAAGGCAAAAAAAAAAGACAAAAAAACAAAACACAAGTACCACAACTACCTAGAGATCAATGATAGTGGACTCTGATGTGCTGGGGACTAGACCAGCACAAGGCACAACATACTCCCCTCCTCTTCCACTCTAACATCAGCTTTGGAATGCCTTCCTATAAAGCTCTGGATCAGAAGAACAGATTAAGCTGTTAATGCTATCACCCATACTTTGTTTTAGCTGACCCCCGGCACCTAGTCCAACACGAACAGTCAAACACAGCTGCATTTCCATATAACATATTGCCTAAGAATCATGCATTCTAGTATAAAACCCACACCACAGACCTATCAGAAGGCCTGTGGTAGAAGGTAAGAAGGATTTCCAGCTACTTCCTCCACTTCTCATCAGCGCTACTTAAATAACCTCATGCCCAAGCTTTGTTTACATCTGTACAATGAAAAACAGAATTCAGAGAGTTTTGCTACTATACCTCATCCAAGCCATACAGCCAGGCTACACACTATTGCTTTACCTGAATGCCAGTGAAGTGCCATACATGACATCAGCTTAAGGGCCAGAACCTGTACAAACATTAGTGTGACAGGTACTCCACAGGCCCATACATTATTTGTGTCCAACAGGAGGTTCCTCAGTGGTAGAACTCCACTTGAACCTGACAGTAGCAAGCGTCTAACCAACACACTGAAAGCCAGACTTTGCTCTAGGCCAGATAGGTAACCTTAGAGGGGTTAGACATGATCAGCCCACCTTGCTTTGGAAGGGGCAGAGGAAATCTGAGGTGAATTATCTAGTTACAGAACATAGTTCAATTGGATTCCAAATATGGGAGGCCTTCTTTAAATACAGAGTGGCACTCCTGGTTATCCAATATGTTCTTCCTTTTAGTAACAGAGCCCCTCATATACAGGGGATTGTATAATCCCCCAGCTAAGACTACGTGACCAACCTTTGCTAGTTGTGACCACAAAGCCAGATACTGGACAAGGAGATGTTAAAAATTATGGGCAAATGGCAGCCCATACCTTTAGAAAGCTGTAGGCCTGCCACTTTTGGTTTACTTCCTGCTGTCTGGGAAAAAAAAAAAGGATCATGAGAAGCCATCTTTAACAACTCAACAGGGAAACAGACTGGAAGATGTTAAAAAAAAAAAAGATGGCTCTCAAATCTAGGATTAACCCTGAAGGAAACAAACACCCTATGGAGTAACTACTAACAAACTTTGAAAAGGAAAGACAAGTTGTATTTTATGTTTTTTTAAATACCCAAGTATGGATATCCTAAGATGAATATACATTATTAATGACCTATCTCTCCATGGAAGTCACCCTAACAAGCAGGTCAACAGCACCAGACAATCCTCTCCATAGTTTGTCAGTTTGTCATTCCTCAGTATTAGTGATGCTACAAGAGGAGTTCTGGGTTAGATGGGAAAGGAAAATAATCTTTACTAGCTCACTTGCATTTAGAATCTAAAACGCAAAATGCAGTTTAAAAAAAAACAAAAACAGTTTAACAGTAATTACCAAGGGCTCAGGTGAGGGAAGTGGGGGAATGTTGGTTAGAGAGTTCTAAGCCACAGTTCTGTAGGAAGAGAAATTCTAAAGATATTGTATATCATAGAAGCTATATTTTAATACTGCATTGAATACCAGAAATTTTCTAAGACTGCATTAAATGTTTTTATCACAAAATAAAGTGTGGTTATGTGAGAAGTTCTATTTAGCATTACTGATCATTTCACTGTATTTTAATACGTCTTAAACCTTAAAATTTTTAAGTATTAAAAGAAGGGTGTTCTAGGACCCATAGGGATCACCCAGGCATTTTGGCTTCCCTCTACCAACCCCCACACCATGTTAGTAAAAATGATAAATGAGAGGCTTTGAGGAAAGATATTTCCAGTCATTGTTGATCAGCCCTATTGTACCAGTGAGTACCCAGGGATTTTAAAGTCAAAGAAAGACAAGTGTCGAGTAGAGAAACCATCCAGAATCCACAAGAACATTAATGCTGAAGAACACAAAGCTGTAGGGAAACAATGGTCAGACCACAGGGAAGGACTATGAGCACACCTACTACCAAGCCCTATTGTTTTATCCGAACACAAGTGGTAGAAAATACCAAGTCTCAGCACCTCAGATTGTTGCCAAATGGTAGAAGAGCTCAGCAGCTTATATAAAGCTCAGAAAGAACCCACAGGTCCAAGTGAAAGCAACAAAAAACATGATCTTTTTCCCAAAAATCACCACAGCCCTGGTTCTGACTTATTTCCTTCAGTCTCCATATCCAATGATCACTCAGAGCCTTTAGAGTTCTTGCCGTGGTGCAAGTGTCCACTATTTATTCCCATATGCTGGGCAGCACCGACATTGTAGACTGTATTCACATGATTCCTTTCATAAAAACATGTCCCTTTCCAGGTAGAGAATGCTTCTCTTACCCTTTTGTCGTAGGTACAACCACCCCCAAAGTCCACTTCCTAACTCCTAGAACCTGTGCATATACTATGGTTTTAAGTCCAGGGGAAAAGACTACAAATGGAAGATTGCTAATCAGTTTACCATGTAAATCAGATTATCCCAGGAGGACCAGTAAAATCTCAAGTGTCTTTAAGAATGGAAAAAGGGAGGCAGAAGAGTCAGTACCAGGATGATGCAATGTAAGAAATGCTCAGCTTGGGACACCTGAGTGGCTCAGTTGGTTAAGCTTCCAACTTTGGCTCAGGTCATGACCTCATGGTCCATGGGTTCAAGCCCCACATGGGGTTCTGTGCTGACAGCTCAGATCCTGGAGCTCCTTCCAATTTTATGTCTCCCTCTTTCTCTGCCCCTCCCTCGCTGTCTCCTTCACTCTCTCAAAAATAAAAACGAAAGAAAGGCTCAGCTAGCAATCACTGGTTTTAGAAGGGGACCATGAGCCAAAGTATAAGGGGGGGCCTATCAAGAAAGTGGATGTAATTTCCAGTCCAGAACCTCTAGTCAAGTCTGTAGCTGTGCCTACACCTCCAGGTTAGTCTAATGAGACTGGTTTCAGATCCAACTTCCCAAGTTTTAAGATATCTGCTATTTTAAGCTACTTTGTGGGTAATTTGCTGCAGCAATAGGAAACTCCTATCTTATTTCTATTAGGACTTAATGATTCATACCAAGAAACTAGCATCTAAGGAGAAGCCTGTTGAGCTGGACTTTTCTAAAGGGAGACTAGCTCCACTGCCTCTCTACTTCCCAGCAATACCAAGTTTTCCCCACAAGGATCCAGAAAAAAATTAAGAGCTAGCTGGTGGTTTCAGGATCCTATCCAAATGTTCTTCTCTATTTGAGGAGTGAATAACAGCAAAGACAAAGTGTCCTGAGGCAAAGTTAAGCACTGGGTTTTAGGACAAAGTACTAAAGCAAGCTAGTATTTTAAGTAGAATTTCCCACGAAGGCACCCAGAATGGTGTCCTGGCATAGTCTTGGTTTCACTGATATTTCTGTGCCTGTGTCAGCAAAAATATTGATGATCTGTAGCTTCCTGGAGTGGTTTGGTCATGGGTACATTCACCTTAATTTGTACTCTTCTCTGGATGGTTCCCCTATTTTTAATAAAGTTGTGCAGGCCATTTAGTTAAGAGACTGTTCATGTGGCATTTTAGGTGTTGCAAAGGTGTTAAAGACATTTTGCGTGTACTAGGGTAAGTGCTTAAGAGGTGATCTTACCGATCCCTGTTCTTTCAGTCTTTTACACCTTTGATATTGCAAACTATTGACAAATATTCTCTATTCAACTCCCTGGAATGAACTTCACTTTCCTCATGGGATTCTACCAGACAGAATCATGAAACCTGTTCATGGAGCACCATAGCCCATAATGCTAGTGGAGAGCAGCCTCCCCTCAAAGTGGTGAACACTTACTTTGAGTGTGCAGGGAACTTACCACTTCATGATCATGAAGGATTTAAGTATTCTCCCCCCACTTAACTCTTGCCATAGCCTAGACATTTGGGAAATGGCACCCTGTCATTCTTGCACTCATATTAACCCACTCCACTGTGGCATTCCCCCTTGTGGGACAGCTGGATACCTCCAAAACCATGGAGATGACCTTTCCTTCAGCAGTTTCCTAAACTAGGATCTGCTGCACTGTGCTTAGTATAACCTAACTACAACAGGATATGAAGGGCTAACAGTGATCTCGATCTTCCCTCCTGTAATAAACCTATCACCAGAGCCATCTCTCTAGCCTGCCAGAGCTTTACAAGTTTTTTGGGCAAACCTAGGCCTTGCTCCCTAGAGTTAGAGTTTAGAACTCATTTATTCTGGCAAGAAAGGTCTACTGTACAAAATCAGGTGTCCCATATAACCTGGGAGATCCTCTGCCAGCAAACACAGGGGAAGTGACTATCCAGTTGTGAAAAATCCCAGTTAGCAGAACCAAAAGATTCCAATCCTGACAATGCCTGGTTGGGCTCTAAGGAAGCCTGACCTCACCTTTTGAGGAGAAGCTTAGAAGAGGTTCCCCTATACTATGAAAGTAACCTTTCCCCTCTGGGAGAGGCTGGAAACAGTCCCACTGAGACATTTCCACTCTACAGCATGTTTCCACAGTGATAGCTGAAAGCATTGATGAGACAGGATGTGGTCTGCTGGGCCTACTATTTGCTCAGAGCTGCCCTGGTGTGGCATTCTTATCAATGTAGAGCAGGGAGAAGCTAGGCAGGTGACAGCCTAGAGAAGCAGTAACAAAGATACTATTGGCTTAGATGTCACAACCAGACTTGAAGTACTCATCTGGTATTTTATCAGAGTCCAGGATGAAATACCAGCACAAAGATGTATGTAGAAAGGAGTTAATGAAACTACCTGGAGGTTCATAGACAAAGATCCAAGAAGGGCAAGTGAGTAGGGCCAGAATGAAGGCCTAAGATCTAGACATCAGAGGCCTAAACACAGGAGTTCAGGAAATGAGGACACCATCTAAAAATGTCACAGTTTAGATAGAAGTACAACATTGATTTGTGTATTTAAGATCATACACAGTCTTTCCAGACTTGCGATGGGGCAAGGGGTATGGGAGGCAGAAAGATACAGTTTTGCCTCCCAGGGCACATTTGGCAATGCCTACAGATATTCTGGGTGTCATCTGGGGAGACAGGGTGCTACTAATATCTAATGTGTAGAGGTGGCCAGATGTTTAATGTTCTACAATGCACAGGACAGCCCCCACACGTAAAAATATTAGTGTCTAACCTCGAATTTCAGTTTAAGAAACTGATTTAAGCTGGTTGGGTCATCCAAATGAGTATTAAAGTAGTGCAAGATGATGGCAGCACCTTGAGTAAGAGAATTCATTTAGCTACTTAAGCTTTCACTGTATTTCCAGGCCTCTCTACCACAGTAGCTATTAACAAGTTCTAACTGAACACAGACATTTCATTAAGAAAGCTTACAGTGCCCACAAACACTAGTGTGAAGTGTGAACTTCAGAACCATTGTTGGTAAGCTTAAAAAACTAAGTCCTTCTCCCAGGTCTATCATAAAGAGCTAAAGAGCAAGCACTCCCTTATAAAATTTCATGAGCTGTGTGCTTAAGTGTCCTGAGGAATCGTAGTTGAAGGGTGGAGCTGGTCAAAAGCTGATGGGAGTTCCTGAAGGCAGACTGACATAAGGAAGGGAGACAAATGACAGTAAGAATGTAATACAGATGACTGGAGAGAGGTCCATATTTGTTATTGGCCAAGCCTAAACACATATGTGAAACCTGGTCTAGTCAGTTGCCTCAAAGTGCAGGGGAACTCTAGGATCATATTGTACTCCTTAGCTGTATTGTGGTATTTAAAAGAACCTCTGAAAGGACTTAAATGCCTAAAAGAGGTTAAATCTTAAATGCCTCCCCCATGATGGACTTTTGTGTTTTCTTAGACATTTTACCAGACACAGCTATGTGTACCTGCTCTAACTTTCAGCCTTACCTCTTTGGCACTCTGGAGCTTTATTTCCACACCCCCCCCCAAGGATCTGGTTTTGACCCCCAAGACCTTCCAACCCCATGTGTAGTCTCTGGTTATCCCTACCACTCCAGGAGTAAACGCCCTGCCACTGGGCATGGAAATTCTCATTTCCCTGGAAGCTGTTAAAGGATTCTATGTGATCAGCAGTTGAACATGGATATGTCACCCACGAAGAATATGCCAGAGTAAACAAAGGCAGATCTCCATTGCCTGAAATCCATTGAAATTGAACCACATTTACATCCCTCAATCTGGTATAGAGGAACCAGGTACCCTGAGGCAAACAATGCTGAAAAGAAACCTCCTCAAGAAATAATGGGACATTAAGAGTTTTCTTTATGAAAGGCAGGACACCCTACAGTGGGTTCATCCTGAGAAAACTGTCCATGCCTTAAGAAGTGCTATGGTTTTAGAAGCATCCAGTGAGATTGCAGACCCATGGGAAAAATGACATTCAAGCTATAATACAAGTTATCCTGGATCCACCTTGATCTACCAAATCCAGTGGTGCTAGCGGTATTTGGGATGTATAAATATTCTTTGTAAGTCTCTGGAAAACCCTAATAGGCAAATTAGAATGTAGACCCCTAGGGTTTGAGGGTAAGGCCACATCTTTTATGGCTTCATTTCAGACAGATCACAATTTACTATTGGTCTTGAAAATGAGACACCACGTAATAGCTCAATTGCAGCTACCTGCCATAAGCTAGTTTTTTTGGATCTATTCAGGAGTGCCCATAGCAGAAACCTGTAAGCTAGTCTTGATGTCTATTACCAACCACTCTTGTAACATATCTTTTAGTTCCAAAAATCAGTTTTTCTACTTGAATGTTGCTATAAAGTTGAAGATTCAAGTCTGAATATGACACTTCCTTGCCTAAAGACCAGATATCTTACCTTTTAGATAGGTGTTAACATCCAGGTCTTAAAAAGTGCTCCCTTCTCCAGCTTGATACTTGCAATCACAAATTTGAGGTTCTCCATAATCTTGCCTTGTCTGCATCAAAGGCACTTGTTTCTCAACCTCTACCTTTCACAAGGGAAACAATACTTCTAGAAGACTTATTTTAGGGCTCTTTCCCTGGCCCTCCTCCCATGATGGACTTTTGTGCTTTTTCTATAGTATTAATAAGATGCTCTACTGTCATCACACTAAACTCATTCTACTACAGTCCTATCCTTCCCATGAGATTGCTTCATTCAAAGACAGGATCAGGCCTTATTCATATTGGCCATAGTTCCAATGCCCACAGAAGGAGTTCTAGTGCCAGGAACTCTAGAGGTATAGCTAGGGGACCAGACCGGTCAGGGAGGCAAATGTTCTTATAGACATTTATTCATTTTTTAACATACATTACAATATGGAGAATGTGAGCACTATTGGATTTAAGATCTGAAATTGATATCTGGAGACCCAAAGGATCATGACCCTATGTTAAAATACAGACATATGGGGATTAATAAATGGAGTTCTGACCAAGATTGGCTGATCAATAATGCAATAGGTCTGGGGACCCATTCAGAAGTTACTACCCCTGAGTATATAATTGAGATTAACACACTTGGCATTTGGATTAACCCCTACATTGGGTCCTTGGCATGTTAAGTAAGGGCTATCACAGGATAACACAAATAGCAAGTTTCTGAAACTGGCCCTACCACAGCCAAAATGTTAACTCAAAAATATAGCGTTAACTTAGCCACCCTCATGCAATATTTAAGAGTCAAGCAAAAAGGGTTGGTGGTTTTCTGTCTCCATTTAACTACATTCCAGCCCATAAATAAACCAAATACTAGAGACTATCAACACTACTTCAAGTTCAGTCAAGTATTAGCCCCAACTGTGAATGGGTGAGGTTTCAAAGAGTACATTTTGTCCTCTACTTTGTATGAAGGAGAAGGCCCCAAGGGGAAAATATACATGAACACACAGGCAATGGGTGGGCTATGGCCTAGATATCTGGTCATCAGCCTAGAAAGAAGATTGGAAAATCAAACTAGGAGATATTGGTAGAGAAATACAGATGGACCTCTGGTGCTGGGCTGAAGTATCAAGATTTTTATCCCACATTAACCCCCACCAAAAAGGATCCACCCCAGAAGATATACGGAATAACCAAGTACATATGGCTACCACATGACATTAGCCAGTCTTTCAGGCACACAGATACATGAATAAAGTAGCCACAGAGTCAGAGAGAGAGAGACTATGTGGACCCAACATCACACACTTGCTCTTACCCGAACCAACTGAGCTACAACTGCCTATGGAGGTCCAATCTGCCTGCAACAGATCAACACTGAGGCCCTAGATAGGCAATATTACTGGAGGACCAAGATGCTAGCTTGTGGCAACTATTGAGCATCTTCCATCCTAGGGCCAGAAGTTGCTTGTCACTGCAAGATACTTATTCCAAGCATGGGTTTTCCTTCTCAGCCTGCAAGACCCAAGTTGCAACACTATCCAAAGGGGTCATGAAATCCACAAAAAATTGTATGTGTCATAGCTTAGGACCAGAGGATTCAATTCAAAGCAAAGACTGAGATGGACCAACGACCATGGGATTCACTGGTCACTTCATACTGTACCACCCAGAAGCTCCTGACCTCAGTCTTCATATATTCTGCTGATAGCAGAATTACCAGCTCCAAAGCAATACTTTGTATACATGAAGGGGTCATCCTCTATGAGGTAGTATATGCACACAGTAGGAAAGGCCTGTATGGTGCTGCATCCCCAGTAAGATAGCTACAGGAGTCTGAGAACCAAGGGAGTGACCCACACCATCTCCCAGTAACCCACTGGGGGATGGTGTGCTTCTCACTCCTGCAACTCTTGGCTCTGCAGGGCTAGAGGTTATTGGCCACAAAAAGATATGAAGTCTTACCAAAGGACCCAGAATGGGGTTCATTGAACTACAAGCTATAATCTGCTACCACTGCACTTTTGATTCTTTGTGCCTAGGGACCAACCCACAAGAAGAGTCACTATTTTAGCAAGAGTAATTGACCTTGATCACCAATGGGTGGTAAGGCTATTCCAGGGAGAAGGAAGAAGGTCTATGGAACTTAGGTGATCTAACTGGATACTTCTCCACATACCTTTTTCCAATTATAACTGAATAAATAGGAGAACCCTGGCTTCATAAAATAATGGTTTCTATGACCATAGATCCTTCAGGCATGAAGGATTCAGTCTGTCCCAATGACATGTAGAGGTGATAGCTGAGGGTAAGGAAAATTTGGAATGGCAAGTGGAGAAGAGAGATAAGTACAAATACAGCATGGAAAGTAATTACAGCAGTGAGAAATGCAGTTCTTCCCACTTATCCCTCTTATGAAATGGTTATCAGGAAGAGGGGCCCATAGAAATCACAAAAGAGTTTCTCTCCAAATGAGTTTAGAGAATTGTATCTGTAGAGTGCAAGGGTGGGGCTGTTGTAGTCAAGGGGACATGTAGGTTCTGCCTTAAAGGGAGATTAGAGCAGCTATAAACATTTGAGTCAGCTGACAGCTTCCAGCTGCAATGCTTCAGGATCTACTACAGCATTCAAGTCTAGGACATGCTCTTCCCAAGGAGCAATTAGCCAAAGACTAAATATAGTGTATTAAGGCTTCACTTTCTACCCAATCCAAGACTCCTCTACTGGCTATCTTTGCACTGGAACTCCATCCTAGGCTGGCAGAGACTGGATACAGAGCTGTATTGCAGTCTCGGGCTCTTCCTATTCTCCCTTCCTCGTTCACAGAGATTACAATAAAGCAGGAAGATTTTCTCTGCCTGGTCCTATCTCATCACCCCCCTCCTCCACCCCACCCCTGCCCCCAGGCGTTATGCCCATGAAGTCTCTTGGGTCTTAACTCCAAGACCCAAAGTGACACAGCTGCCTGCTGGTGCATGCATGCCCTCTAGGTCTGCACTCAGTGCTCTCCTAAGAACGTACCATGAGATGAATATAATCCAAGGAATACTTTGGCCCTCATAAACAATCCACTTTGGCCACATCCTATACTTAAGCAAATTCACATACTATTTCCTGTAATCCATCCACAGCCATTATTCTTTTTATAGCATCTTCTATACCCATACAATCTGGGATCTCTTAACCCCTTACCGTGATGGAGACTTTAAAAATCTCTAACCCATAGACCTGAAAAAAGTCATGGTATCTAGCAAATGAACTACCTCTGGCAGACTAATTGTCCTGTGAGGCTGCTTTAAACTCTTCCAACCCCACCACCACCTCAGAAGAGGTACTAGCACTCTGGTCAAAAGCCTCTCAAAGCTGGTTCTAGAAGGTTCCTCTTGACCCTCAAACCCTTACCATTTCTTCCGTGATAGAAGAGTCTTCACCAATTAGTTCAAATCTTGGCATTCTAATCTCTTCTGCTCAGACTTAGCCATAGAATACTAAGACTTCTGCTCTCAATTTAACCCACCCCATCTAACATTACCTCTTACAACATAAACCCAAGTCTCTAAGACCTTAGAGAGGGTCGTTTCTCCGAATTCCTAATATAAACTACTATGAATTTACTGCTGACAGATTAAAATTCGATATAGCATGCAAAAGAGCTGTGAACACCATCTTCAACTTGCACTATGGTACATGAAACTGCTGAACACCAAAACTGTCTCATCAGACCAGACCCAAGAAATAACACAGCCTGTTCTCCCAGATTAGACTTAGGTATTTGTCTATCTTGGGAAGCCCAAGCTTTGTACTCAAACCAACCTATCTGCAAAGAAATCCTTATCCAGAATATGGACAATAGAGCACATTGCAAGAACCTGACAGACTCCACTGCCCAAGACCATTAGATTTACTTCCTTATGTAGTAGGACCTGGCTGAGTTCCCGGTCCATCTGACCCAATTTTTACAGCAACTTCCTAGAGTAGTGGTATCCCCAGCTCCACCGGTACCATGGAGGAGAGCCTGGCCCAGATACTCTGTCACACTGTTGAAAGCTCTTGAGAGCCTTGAAATCCCTTACCCTGACCCTCAACTCTTCTGCATACTGGTGTGGAGCCATGGATAGGAGACCAACAACACTGTAACTGATGTGCCTCTCTAGGCTTGTCAGGCAGGACAGCAATTCAGATCCTGGGTTGGTATCTGAGGTGTCATATTCACCTCACTGTCCCCAGGTGGTGCTGCACCTGTTGAGAACTAGACTTGAAATCACAGAATCCAAATACTTTTGTTAGTTGTATCAAATCAGAACCATGTTTGGAAGTCCCACTGAACTTCCAAGGCTTAATGAACCTACTACCATAAGGTAGAGAAATCTTGCTTGGTAGGAAGCTTTTCCACACAAATTGAGGGGGGCAGACTGCTCAAAGCTAAAGAGAAATGTTCAGCTACATGTGCCCCATGAACTGTTTCCAGTCTTAACCCAATTCCTCTTCTTCCTTTGAGTAAAATTGAGTGAGGGGATAGGGAAGGAAGCAGAAACTAGAAAAGTTCCTAATGTTACAATGAGAACAGGAATTCTATTACAGAGACAACAAAATCACCACCTCATGAGCCAGGTTGTTTTTTTTTGTTTTTTTGTTTTTTTGTTTTTTTTGGTGTTGTTTTGTTTTGTTTTTGGGAGTGTGTGAGAGACAGAGACAGCAGAGAGGACACGTGCATGTGAGCAAGGGAGGGTCAGAGAAAGGTAGAGAATCCCAAGGAGACTCCATGCTGTCAGCACAGAGTCCAATGTGGGGCTTGATCTCACGAACCATGATACCATGACTGGAGCCGAAATCAAAAGTTGGACACTTAACTGACTGAGCCACCCAGGCACTGCCAGGTTTTTTGTTTGTAAGATTTTTAAGTAAGCTCCATACACAACATGGGGTTCAAACCTACAACCCCAAGATCAAGAATCACATATTCTACCAACTGAGAGAACCAGGCACCTCAAGAATTTAAGCCATCCTCCAGCTCTCTTGCCCAACTCTACTTCTGACTCCAAGGAACCTCTTGAAGGTACATCCCAATGAATACTGGGGAAGCAAAGCTGACATTACCCACCCACAAAAGACATTATGAATTTAAAGCACCCAGGCTTGTCTAGCAATCTTTAAAACAAGCAAAGCCCTAAGCATTTTTTCCATATTTGCCAACTCCCTAACAAAAGTTTTGCTCCACTTTAAAAATTAACTACAGATGAAAACTTTATAGATGGGTTATGTCCACCAAGACGGATTTCCTTTCTGTTTTAAATGGATTAAATTATCAACTTGGTAACCTTACTGGGTTTTTCCTCCTCGAATTTGTCCTATATTCAAGGAACCAATGGCTGCCTCTTACAAAACATTGCAAACAAAACTTGAATGAATTTTTCATGTGATCAACAATTACTGGTAAGGTACTCCAATGCTAGAAACCCTGTTAATCACATTATATACCCCCAACTCCATTTCCTTTCCTTTAACATAAACATAGTTAACATTATTGAATGTCTTATGCCTACAGAATTTGGTTAGCTCATCGCATTTAAAGATGCAACTGTAGCTCTGTCAGCACTGCAAGAAATACACGACCAAGTACATAAAAACAAGGCTTCTCCTTGCCCTTCCACTGCCTACTCTTCAATTTTCCATGGTCTCCCAGAACCATTGAAGCCAGTGGCCACTGCCTCAATCCTCCCCAACTCCCATGTCTCTGGGGTTTCACCATTCCTCTTCCCAGTTTAGGAGTCTTATTCCTTTCTTCCCCCCCAAAAGGAGTAAGACAAAAATTTATTCAGGCAGCCCTCAGTTCCTTGCCTTTCACGAGCTCACTAGAGACAGATCTTTTGTTTTCCAACCCTCTCCAGAATTTCCAGGGTACAACTTGAGATTATATGTGAAGGGCAACGAAAGACCAAAGAAAGAGGCATGGCATTCCAGTTTGGTAGGTAGCAGTTTTAGTAAGCAATGGGAACTTACATATGAGTCTGGTCTTGGGCAGCAAGAAGACAAATGGATCCCTGCACCCACTCACCAAGTCTTAAAATTTGTTTATAGAGAGGCTTTAACTGAGGACATTCAAGTATACCATGTACTGAAAGAGCAGACCTAGGCTGGCCAACTCCATTTTGTTCTGTGTCCTCCATCTTGAGTGATTATGTCCCCGACATGGCCCCCTTTCTGGGAAAACCACAGATAGAAATTCCCGCTCAAACCTCAGACCACGCCTACTTCCCTTTCAAATCACTCGGGGCAACCTGCGCAACGGACTCTGACCCTTCCCCAGCCAATCGGCTAAGGCCACGACCATCACCCCCCTCCCCCAACTGCCCCTAGACCCCTATAAAACCTTTGTGCTTGCAAAACACACTCTTCTCTCCGGTATCTCACGGCTGCGTCGGGTGCAGACAAGGGATTGAGCTCGAGCTAGCTCGAATAAAGGCTCTTTGGTTTTGCATCGGACTGGGCTCCCTGGTGGTCTTTGGGGATCACAAATTCTGGGCATAACAGTACCTATTCAATACCACATTATTATCTCAAGGCTAGGTCCTTGGAACAGCCTCAGAGCAGGAATGTGGAAAATTGGAGTCCACATTCCAAGGGCAAAGGAGGAGGTAAGAATCTAATTGCCCAGGTCCAGTTAATAGGTAAACTGGCAGTCATATCTTTTCCATGAGCTTCCCCAACAGGACTCAGTTCCATGTCCCTTTCCTAGCCCCAGTCTTGAACAACAAGACAAACCTTCACCAGAAGGGCTTAGGGAACTTTGCCCAGGTTTAGTCTCAGGTGTTAACTCTGATGTTGATCATAATTGTGTGCATTTTTTCCAGACTGCAATGCTGAAACCCAGCAAGTGACAATTTAGAGAAAACCCAATATAGAAGAGATAATTATAGCTGTTGTTACACAGGCAGGCATGGGGAAGGCCCCAGAGTCCATGTCTGGGCATGCCTCCCACTTACAACTCCTACCCACCATTTGATCAAAGACCTCTGAGTATGGTAAAAATCACTAAGACATGATTCTCTGTTATATTGAAGTGGTACATTGTAAGGTCTAGATAGTTCTATTATGTTTCTATTTACCTTCTTTCCCTGACCATCAGTCTCATGAAAAGAAAGCCTATGGTCAGTCCTGTTTTCAGTAGTTGAGAATCTCATCCTTATCCTTATTCTGTAGATTATCTAACTGAATCTCAGAAGAAGCAAGCTACTTAGGTCAGAACTGATTCTGGGTAGACTTCATTGGGAGAACAAGCTGTACCAGGGTTAGTCAGGACATGGACACTACACAGGGAGGTTTGCCTCAGGGACAGCTACTGCTCCTTGGTAGATTGCATAGTACATTGCCATGGTCCAGGAAGACTTGAAGATCTAAGTAGAGATTCAATTCTTAGGAGTGGGGTTTAACATGGGAGCTTAGAAAATGGAAAGTAGTAATCAGTCGCTAAAGTTTGTCAAGATTAGCATGGACCAATAACAGAACTGACTTAATACTAAGTGACCACTGCTGGCCTATTATACCATAAATAGAATTGGCTCTAGAACCTGGGTTAAAGAGCTAAGAGGCTTCACCTGTGAAGATGGGACATTCTAGACAAACTCAAGTCTCATCTTTTTTGCCTACCTTTTGCCTGTCTGCTAGCAATGATGTTCAAAAACCACTGACTTCCAAATTTTCCCCAATGTGCAGAATGTAGTTGAAACATTTTTCTAGCAAGGTCTTCAGGGACATTTTCTCCAAATAAACAGCACCCACAAGCAGAGCTTCCTAGTGAGTCAGAGTGGGTTATATTGATAGTTATAGGACATAATCTCTCATTCCTCAGGAAAACTAGGACTTTCAGCCATGAGCACCTTCATCCAGCTTACTAAGTACTTTCCATGAGAGCCATGACTGAAAGTGATTAGAAAGTGTTGTGCTATAACACCCTGCTATGGGACTTAATGCTCCAGTTTTGTAAGCAGCCTGTGAATACCTAATTCCCTCCAGACTCTAGATGTAGCCTTCTGAAAGGCTCCATTCCCTTTACTGACAAAAAATCTCATTTTACACAGTCCTGTATTAGGACAAAAAAATAACTGCCTCAGCCTTGAGGAATGATGAACCATTTTACTCATCCCATGCAAAACATCTTGTGTACTGATTGGTGAGGGTAGCTAACTTGCCAACAGGTTACACAGCCAGAGGATGGAATATCTAGAACTCCAGCTCAGGCCAGTGTGCCAAATCTGTGTTCTAGAATCTGGATTATGTCACCTTGCTGAAAACCTGACTATTCCATGGGAAAGCAGCATTTCCAGAATTCCTATGTAGGATGGGTTTAGGAAATGATACCCTGGTTTACAGAAGTATATTTATGGCTTGAAACCATGTTTACATATCAAGCAAGAACCAATTGCATTACTAAGAAACAGGGCAGACTGGGGCATCATGAGAGGATGAAGAAATGGCTAAAGTTCAAGCCCCCACCCCCCACTTGGCACAGTCATTCAAGGGAATTTGTAAGCATGGCATCCTAACTGTAGATCTAGGATTTAGTCATTTTTTACTCTTTCCATGCTGAAATCCTGGAAACTTCAGTTCGCTAGCACTTTTAAGGTTCGTATCATAAATTTTAGTTCTTCCTCAGCCACATAAGACCTCAAAAGCTGTGTTTAATAGTTAATGTCATTTATTTGCAACCTACCTTTTTCCAAGGGTGTTTTGAGATAATCTAGTTGACAGAAGAATCAAAGTGGATGAGAAGATAAGGGGCCTAACCACATTCTCCCTGGCCTCCAAACCATACCAACAGCCTCTAAAAGCTCCCAATAAAAATGGGTATGCAGTTCAGGTAAGATAAAGACAAAATTTAGACTCCTGAAAGAGTCATTAGAGGTTACATAATTTGACAAATCAATGAAGTAGGTATTCTGGATATTTCAAGTCTGCTAAATGATCAAGCATCTTTTGAATTCGAACACCTTGAATTTTGTTTTCCATCAAGAGATCCAAGTATAGGAAATTCAGATCCAAAATCCCTTTGTCTGGTAGAAAGATATCCATAGCTTTATGGGGTAAATTTGTAAATGGCTAACAATAAAGGATTGAAGGGGCATTCAAATACAGCATGACTTCATTTATTTTAGCTAAGTTATCTCCTGTGCCCGCTGTGATGGCTTCAAAGACTTCCATTGTGATCAACTCAATTCTTTGAGTTCCCCTACTAAAGTTATTAAAACATGGTAGTTATTTCTTGAGTAGCATTGCTGTGGATCCAACCTAGATTCAATAAGCTAAGAAACAAACCTCCCGTCACACTAAAAACTGAATATTTGGAAGTACTAATACAAGTATTCATTCTGCATAACATTTAGTGCAATTGTATTCCATTTTAACTCAACATTTACATATCTTACTATTCTTTTAGTCACTTTAAAGAATCAATGTAAAATCTATTCCTTCCCCTTTTGTTTGGATTATTGAAAATATAACTCTACATTTTGTCTAATAGAATTTGGATTCTGATAGTTCACTGTATTTACAAAGTGTTAGCCTGTGACAGATTAGAAACCAACTGATCCTACACCTGATAGTTTGAGATGCACAGTCTGGGACATCCCAGGCTTTTAACTCATCTCATTTGATAAGTTATTACTGCCAGAAAATTAACCATTTTACTCCTAACATCCCATCAGGCCCAGGTTCAGAAGTTTGTACCAGAAAGTAGGAGGGAATTATTGGGGAGGGAAGTTTTTTCTAAGAACAGAAGTCAGTTTTCAGGATGCCAACCAGCCTAAAATGTCCAGCTCCCCCCTTTCTCAACTGTCTTCAACAAACAACTAGCTTTCAGGGGGAGAAATTCAAGCATGATGTTTATAGATACTGATGCCACTTCCAAAAAGCCTTTCTCTGGAATAAAAGACCAAGACCAGGAAACCTTCAAACCGTGAAGGCTGTACCAAATACATATCAAAGCAAATGCCACAGGGAGAGAACCAATCGAGACTAACCCCATGCCCTCATGTTTGTGGAGCTTTGGTCCATTCAAAACACAGGATCTTGTTATTTAAGCATACAGAGCACAACTACCAACTAAAGATTTTAACACATCTTCCAACAGGGGGCACTTAGCAACCATAGAAAAAGGAAAGCTTGACCAAGTTGTGAAATTGGCTGCTTTTGCTAACTTGCCTGAAAAATTGGGGACTATATTTTTAAAGGGGGAATTCTTTTTCAGCTGGCATCTATGTCACTGTGGTAATGTGTTTCGCCGTATCTGCTATAAGGCACTCGTTCTCAATTTCATATAACCCTCCATGGCTATCTGCTTAGCTGGTTAGAAACAGTCACCCAAGTCAAGCCCTTTTAGGACAAGTCATTCAACATAGTTGTGGAAGTCAGTCATGTTTACAGAAGCCTGATCTCTTGAACCACTTAAGAGTTTCTCACATGAGTCTTGCCACTCCCAAGGGCTCCGTTCTAGCGTCCTTGCTGCTAGGGACAGACCCTAGACTTAGCCTCCAACAGTCACAGATGGCCAGAGACTGATTCAGAAAGGAGAGTGAAGTCAGTGAGTGGAACCCATCTTAGACTAAGGCAGCTACTTAGGTTGGGGAGTTTAACACACAAGAATTGGTGAAAATAAAGACTACCACACAAGTTTCAATTCTTGTGCTACCTTGATTTGTGGTTATGCCATGTTTTATCAACTTGTTTAGAATATCTGAAGGCAAGGGGAAACTTCTGTTGTAAGAGCTAAAATTTACTTTTTTTCTTGGGAGCAGGGAGAGTGCAAAGAGAATTTAAGCTTAAGATTGCCTAACAACTCTCCCTTTTTTCTTCTCCCCCTCCTTTTACTGCAATAATTGGCAGTTGGGAGAATCCAAACTCCATTTAAGTTGAGAGGCAAAGATCTACCTTAATCTTTATTAATTCATCCAAGCTCTACCTTTTCAGTATAAGGACAAAGTAGGCATTTAGAATCATGCAGGATTAGGTTTATCAGAAAGTTTAAAAAAAAAAAGTTTCTGTACCTTTAGAGAGATCCTGGTGGTAGAATAAAATATTTACTGGGTACTTAATTTTTGTAGAAGCCTTAATTTTTTAGGATGTCTATTACATGATCTTGACAAAAGTTTATACTACACTGATAGTTTCAATTATGTTGACATTGTTTTATTATAGTATTCAGCTACAATACAGTAATTTTTAAAAACGCATATAAAAAAATAAGAAAGCCATAACAAATAGAGCCTACAAGATTGTTACTTGGGAAAAAGACAAGTTAACAAGGAAATAAAGGCAACAACTGAAATATGGAGATAAAGTAGAGGGGTCATGAAGGTCTGGAGGTCCCCATGAAGATGTACAACAATTTTCACAGGACTGAAGTGTGAAGAGTTGAACAGCCCAACTAAAGAGAAGACAAAGTGAGTAAAATAACTAGGTTAGGTATTTGGGAAAACAAAGTGCAAAGTGTTAACCACCCATTCATGAGAGAATAGAAGCAATGGACAGTGAGCGGAGTTGGGGGCTGAGGGAAGCATTTCCACAACCATCTAGCACCTCCACATATAAGAGAACTAGTATCTGGCTTTGGACCACACCTAGAGTTCAAATCACAGTACGTTTTACAAGGGATACTTTGGGCAGTTAGCCTCTGAGCATCACCTATCGAAGTTGATAGCTACCTAGGACTGAGTAGTTGAGTTTCGTTTAACTGGCAGTGGGCCAGTTCCTGCATGCATTCTCAGGTAAGTCAGAAATAGAAATGGACTATCTTAAACACCTCAGAGGAAGATTTCTACATCAGTTCTGGTTTATCAAGGTGACAGGTACTGATTGCCTCACTGAATCAGACAGACTATCTAGAGTTTACTATTAAGGAGCATTAAGTGTATACGTGGACTAAGCAGCAGCCCTTAAATGATTTTAGTTTATTAAAGCAGACCAGAGATATCTGTTACAGTTAAGCCACAAAAGAGGGAAAAGACAGCAAGGTATATGCCAAGTGATTACGATAGATTTATACCACCTTTTTATGTCTACTTGGTCATTTAGTCTGATGCAAACATGTACATGACTAAGCTCATGATATTTAATCACTCATGTTGCCACAACAAGAGCTTCCATTCACATAATGGTAGATGCCCCACGTTACCCACGGTTGACATTTGAGTCAGTGTACCAGGGAACCAGGTAAGCAGATAAGACTTTGTTCTACAGGAAGTGACTATTCCCTTATGATGCCTAGCTTCCTGCTGAGCAAGGTAAAAATAACATTCACCTGATTATGTGTAGTTTAGGCTTATTTTAGAGATGGTTTGCGATTAATAGAGGTACCTAACACTTAACTATGACAAAGCATTGACGAAATGTTTGTTCTATTTGTATATTATAGCAAGTCATTGTAAGGGCAACTTAATTGTATAGATAAAAACACTTTAACCCAAAATAAACAATTTCCCAGGTTGAGAGATTGAGAAAACTTAGACTCTGGGTCACAGATTTGTTTCTCTAGAAATGGAGCCACTGTGCAGTAGTTACTAAGAAATAAGTGAACCAAAATATGTAGAAGCATTCAGAATAGTACTGTCTTGGCTCCTGTTGCTACTGTTTATTCCTTGTCGTATCCACACATGTATTACAGACTTAACACTTATCTGTTCACATAAGGTGACCAGGTTCTATGTATTTGAGCAAAGAACATTTATATTTAAGACTGAAAATTCTTATTAACCTAAGGAAAAGGGAGAACTAAAACCATCAATATCCACTCAAATTTAAAGCCAAGTGGTACAATGGATTAAGGATAGGGAACAGAATGTGAACATAAGAGGTGAGCTGAAAGTGGTATAAAATTAGGCAAGAGTGTATAATTAGTATGGAGACACGAGAATGGAACCAGGAGAATACTGGAGAACCCAAACAGAAAGGGCCCTATGCCACGGATCCAGGGTGTTTTAAACATCTGTGAATTGACCACAAAGCAGAATAGTTTCCAGTTATGGGTCACAACATAGTATGAAACAAACTACCTGCTGCATTTCAATGAAGAATTCACTATGGAGTACACCGAGTAGAGATAAACCCGGCTTCCTCACTCCAAATTTCAGGTATTCTTCTAAACATCAACATTGCCTAGATTGAGGTGCCCACGGAATTAAGTCCTGTCTGGTTCATCTATTGATCTGATAGATCTTCCTCACCCTTGACAGAGGTAGAGGAACCTTTCAAATAAGCATTCTAAAATACACCCAATTCCAATGAACAATGAGGATGGGTGGAGACCAGGAAGGTATGCAACAGGTAGCACTCTAGAAAATTCCAAAGTCAAAAAAAATAAATTTAAAACAATTCCAAACTCCCCTTCTACATAGGTGGATCTATTAATTCAAGTTGTTAGTGATAGGGACATGCCAAGTATCAAACGAGTTGCAAAGATTCAGGCAATTTATGGAGGATCAGATCATAAATGAAAAACCTGTAAAATACAATTCCAAGTTTTCAGTCTTGTAAAACTTTAAAAAACCTGTGAATCAGTTATAAAGTATCTATTTGAGGGAATTTTGTTACCAGACAAGGTCCTATCCTGTATATTCTTTGAACAGGGAAAAACATTGACTGGACTTAAATCTGTTAGCATTAGCTAAAGTGACAAACTTATTTGACAGCTGGCAATACAGGTTAAGTTCCCTTCAGCCTGTTAAGTGTTGAGTCACATCAAATATTGGTCAGTTTCCCCATGCCTATGTCTTCTAATGTGTTTAGGCATTTTATAGGAAGACTAGTTCAAGGGTACCTGAGTGACTCAGTTGGTTAAGCGTCTGACTCTTGACTTCGGCTCAGGTCATGATCTGTGGGGGACATTGAGCCCCATGTCTGGCACCGTGGGTCCTGCTTAAGTTTATTTTGAGAGCAAGAGAATCCCTAAGTAAAAAGACTGGTTCTGTTTCAGTAGTCAAGGGCAGTTACATAACAGTAAATGTGTAAGAATTACCTTCCCCTTAAGACAGATCTGTCACCAGTCTTAGATTTTGTCTTTGAGTAATCATGTTACATTAGCTAAGACCATGATTGGCATTTGAAGACTCATTTTAGACAAATGTTTATTGCTGGATTGGGGACCAAAACTTAGCTTGGGAAAAATACTGAAGTCTATCTTAAGACTGGGTAGAGGGGACAGGACCACTCTTATTCTAGGAGATCTGAGTAGCAGTTTTCAAAACAAAGTAGTAAGTAGTTTTCAAAACAAAGCAAGTGCTGCCTGTAAAAACAGTAACTGCCAGTAAAAGCAGGTTAAGGTAACTTGACAAGGCATTTCAGGTTGTAGAAACTTTTCCAGTTACCATGAAGGATTAGTTGTCTCTACAAAGCCTCATTTCTAGTGGCCCACAAGGTGAAGGAAACCACTCTTGCATTATTACTGGCTCCTATTTACAAGTTAGCCTGGCCTATTATATAAGCTAACTGGTTAAGAACTCCTAGAAAATGCTTTAAGTATTATAGTTTATTATACATAATTTTAAAACCATAAAAGCCACAGGTAATACTTGAGATTCATTATCCTTACTATCAAGAAACAATCCAGAGAGGCAGCAGTGAGGAGAAAGCACCGGAGCTTCCAGGTTAGCGTTATCAACGTGTGACAAGGTAAATGGGATCCCAGCTCCCTCAGATATATAATGGGTTGACACACACTTCTGGCTTAAAGTCTAATTCTTGAACTAGGTAGGATATTTAAGGTATTTAGCAACAAAGCCAGTGATCTAGTACCAAGTGTTAAGTTATTCAAAAACATCTTAGTAACGGCCAAATCATTCAAAGCGTTTTACAGTATAGCTTCCAGCTGAGTAATGCTCTCCCCCCCCTCCCCCCAGCTATGACTTGCCACAAAAAAAAGCTAGTACCTCCAGATGACTTCTCCATTGGCCTCTGGAGATTTATTGCAGCTCAAGGGTGGTTGAATGGTCTGCGCCTAAGATATAATAAGGCACATATCTGCATGCTGGCCATCATCAGGAGGTCTAAATCTAGACCTGAAAATACCACAAGCATCCTCCCTCCTCCTCCCCCCACCCCCAACAATGCTGGGAAGTTCCTGAGAATCAGGCAGATACTTCGCATGCCGTTCAGTCACCCCATGGATCTCAACAGTGGCCACCTGCAATATTAACTTCCACACTGACACTGCTCCTAGGCTCCCATTCCTCAACTTTGGGGCTGCTGGGGACTCGCACCACTAAGGGACTTGCCATCTTAGCAAGTACATCACTTTTATCAATTATGAAGTATTTCCTTAATTAGTACAGACAGTAAAGATACTGACTCTGCTTCTATTCTGTAGCCACTCAAATAGCTCACAAAGCTTTGCATTGTGTACTGTTTGAGGTGATATGCCTCCAAAACAGAAACCCCTGATTGCTCATGTTTTAGCCCTTTAGGACTATAAATGAGGGCATGATATCAAAACCCACTTTGTTGGCTTATGCCTACCACCACCCCCACAGTATCACGACCTCCCCCAAATACCCTCCATTATTTTTGGACCTCAGATAGGTTCAAGAAAAAGTTGGTTCCAGTTCTGCTTTGGCCTTATTTATGTCAACTGCCCAACCTACCTTCTAAGAGGTGCCAAGGGTATGTGAGAACATGTTTCACTATGTGAGGACCAATTTCTTAAATGAGACTTCCATATTCCACTGGACACCTTGACCGTACAGCTGTCCAACTTGAACCTGGGGCTCAGCCTCACCACAGCTTTTTAACAGAGGTCTGAGGAAGAGACATGCTTCTCTTCACCTTCCTGCTCCCAACACAACTTCCCCTTGGCCAATTTAGATACTGCCAATGAATGCAAACACCTGGTGGGGGTGCAGGGACTAGCCCAGTTCTAAATTCCAATCCAGGCTTAATCAGTTTACCTAGGAAGTCTTGAGTAAGGAGTAGTGTTATAAGGAGGATTCCTCTCTACTCCGAAGACAATTTAATTCCGTTTGATACCCATTTACACTGGTCCTTATGCAGGCACAACATCTCCAGTCCTGTTAAGTCCATCAGAATCTATACTTCAGTTGGTTCATGAAGGGTTTTGGTAACAGTCCATCACCAGCCTAACTGGAGTGGAATTCAACACTAAGAGGTAGTTTCTCCCACAATGAAGAAACTCTGGTATGCATTTTTGAGGTGGGGGGTGGGGGGCGGTGGTGGTAATGAGTGAGGCTCTGGCTAGGTATTAAATGCTTAAGTACTTGTTCTCTTTATGATATCACTAATTCCATTGGAAAATACTCAAAAAGTAAGAGCTACATGTGGTATTTTTCCAGTTTCCTCTACTTAGAACAGCCATGAGTTAGTAAACTAAGCTTTAGACTGTGCTTTTAGACATGGCCCTGAAGATTTCAGGACAAAGTTTGCCAACAATAATCAAAATGATTGCTAGGGGTGTGGAAGATGGCCATACTGCTGATGTAGGATGGTATTCAACACAAAGGCAATCATTCTGACAAAGTCCAAGTAAATAGTTGAAATGGTTCCAATGTTCTGATTCCTGGGAATTTCCCTCTTGAAAGGTTTGAACTCCACTGGCAGCAATAGTGAAACTACTTTCTACACAAGTCAGCTTGGACCAACATCTAAAACATGGGAAGTGAAGTTTAAGAGGGATAGTAGGCCCCCCAATGTTACCTTTTATCTATTCCCACGGGATAGCCACTAGCCACTGAGCACTTGAAATGAGTCTGAATGGAGATGTGCTGTAAGTTTAAAATGCATAGCAACTACAAGAAGTACCAAAATACAAGCCCTTTAGTTTTTGTATTACATGTTGAAATCGATTGTCTATTGGGTTAAAACTGAGTTTCATTTGATGGGGTCATTAGGATTATAGTATGTGGTTTGTACTTGTGTTTCACATGTGTCTCAGACAGCACCATTCTAGTGTCTTTATAAAGAATTTATAGGAGACTATGTGCCAACAACCTTGTCATCTAGAAGCTTTCCACAAATGCTACTTCAGAAGTTGAGGGTTCTCTGGGATGAGAACTTGATTTCAGAGAATTAGACAAGATCACAAGATTGTTCTGTTTATACCACATCCCATCTACCTGGGAATTCCTAAACCTCAGACATGGAACAAAAATGTTATGTCAGGTATCTTTAGACAGTGATTGCTTGTCCTTTAGTTGATCACACCTAGTGTAAACATCCCTCAAAGAATTCTCTACTGCTTCTAGAAACCTCACCAGCAGTAGCACAGACCAAAAGCCATCCTGGGCTTTTCCAAGTTTCCCCTTCCACTCAAAACCTGGCCTTGCTTCCACCCAGGCCATCCCACTGGGGAAGTGAGACCCTTCCTGCTACTGCAGTGAAGCTTCATTCCCTTCACTCCATCCTTAGGTTCTTCAGAAGCCCTTTCTATCACGCAGTTGAGGAAGATTGTGCCTGGATTCCATATCAGATTTTAAACAAGACTTTATGGTTTTTTCTGCAAGGGAAATTTAGGCCAAAAGAGAAGTCTACTCAACACTTTTCAAAGTTACTTTGGAGAGTAACAGCCAGATATGAAATTCATTTCTGACTCCCAGCCAGCCTCCCCCCTCACCCTTTTCTTGTGGAGAGCTGTGTGTTGCAGTTAAGCACCTTCGGCCACAGCTGGGTGTTTGTGTTCCTTCCTAAGCTGTGCTGTACGTTCCTAAGAGGGCAAGGCCTTCTTTCAGAGTGTGCTCAGCACAGGGCTGTTGAATCTAGTTGCCTTCAGACCAGCCTCACATTAACACAAGCTTCAGAGAAGAGTTATTTGCTCCCAGCCAGTCACTTGCTACAGTCACCAGTCTCCTGGACCATGGCTCAGGTTTGGGAGATGGGGGAAGGGAAAACTGACCTGGATCACCTCTGGCCACCACAGCTCCCACCCACAGGCTTCTACAGGATTTTTCCCCTGGAGAAAAAAATGTCAGCCTTTGGAGTTCAACAGAATCAGGTCCGCGAAAGGACTATTACGTAAGCAAACTGCTTTATGCCTCAAAGGATTCAGAACCATAGTGAAGGTTGAAGCTTCCCAGTGAGCCTTTTCTCCAATTCCATCTCCATTTCATGCAAGACCTCAGACTTGACAACACTGGAACAGACATCACAGAAGCCAAAGACCCAGAGTGAGTTCATTTCTACTTAAACTTAAGTTTGCCGTAGAGGAAATGAAATGAGGCCTAAAGATATGGAGTTTCCCTAGAAGCACTGGGAAAATTGAGAAGTTAATGCTGTAATCACAGCTGCAAGCTTGAAGTGTCTTCCTGAATGAGGACTTTTTTTCTTTTAAAACTAATGCGTCAGTATTTTTTCCTTCAACAAGCTTAAGTATATTTTAAACACTTTCAAATTATGTTCCCTAGTACCTTGAATATTCTCTGGGGCAGTAGGCTGATAAAAATGTACATTTCTCCCCTGCTGTTCCTAGAGCAGGTTTTGTTATGTATCAAGATTGCACACAAACACAAAGGTCCAAAAGCTACTGGCTTGAGTTAGGATAGCCAAACCACGGGAATCTACCCCAAAAACCAAGAGCACACTTTACACACTGTATGTTAAACAATTTGACAAATTATTTAAAAAAAAAAAAAAGGGTAGCCAATAATGCATCAGTTACATGTAAGATTTATGGTGAGTGGGGGCTCTTGATATTCAGAGTGCTGCCTTTAACAAAAACCCTTCTGAGAAACTGCTTCTCTCCGAGGCACACATTTCAGCTTACTTGGTTACAATTTCTATCATTGAATTCTCACCTTTAATAGTTTTCCTACTCTTCTTGCTTAGTTCTAGTCTGAGTGGCTGATTACAATTAGGATAATGATGGTCTGACTACAGACACTAAGATTTAGTGCTAAGAAATAAACTAAGCAAACAACCAATTTCCTGGGAAGGTAGCACTGAACTCTGGTGTGAAGCAGCTCTGCGTAACCACTGAATACTAAGCAGAAACCCAAGTAATGAGTTGAACGCAAAATCGTCTTGCCACAGCTGAAGAATTTCTATTAATGACACCCTAAGGGTTTGTCGGGGTTGGAGTTACAAAGAGCTAAATCCCAGACAAGTTTCAAGAAAAAACTTAAGAGGTTTGGGTTGAATGGAGTCCAGTGGCCAGAAAGCGGACAGAATGCACATCAGGCCACAGCTCAGAGGTAACCACACAGATAAAAAGGTCCTAGAGCATGGCCAAATTCCCCTTGGCAGAGAACCCTGCACTGCTCCAGGTTTTGTTCTAGAAAAAGTTGGACATTTAAGAAGCTTGGTGTTATTGAACCTCTTCTCCCCACTCTCCAGTTATGGTCTTATAAGAGTGACTACTAACCTCTCTTCATACCCTAGTTTGATATCTTGAGCCAAGTGGCTCCAGAAGCCTATGCAGGAACACCAACATACAGACACCAGTTTTATAGGACTCACCTGCAGTGGAGTCCTTTAAATAGGCAAACAGTAGGTGTTAATTGTTTTGGTCTGCATTTTTAAGAGAGAAAAGCAAAGCTTTTCAGGGTCTCCAGTTAGTTTTCTACTGGGAAGTCAGCATTTTGTCCAGTAGTACACAAGTATTTTGTAGATTTGAAGTTGTGTATATGGTTTGCTTTTCATCTTTTCCTTTCACTTTTATATTTAATGAAGTTTACAGAAATGGAAAGGGGGCTGGTAGACAAAATATACCATGCTGTTCATCTTAGAATTTCACTTAAGTTTAACTGAATTCTTCATTGCCAGTTAAGTCACCAGTATACCAGTTTCTGGAATTATTGGAAGCAGAGAAATTTTGCCATCAGTAAAGACACGATTACAGGTGAGACCGCTACAGGAGGAGTAACGAGAATATTGGTTTTCAGTGTTAGGCAGCCATGAAGAAGCAAAGCCATTAATTGCGATCCCTGGGCCTCATCCTGCTGGAGCACTCCCTCCCCTTACCCCAGTTCTAGTTATAACCATCAGTTAGCAAGCAGCAGCGTCTTTTGGAAAAGCTGGGACTCAAGACCCCAGATCACATCGGTCAAGTGATTCTGCGTCAAACAAATTGCCAACCCCAGAACTATATGTGTCTTGAGCACATTGTCTACAAGGCAAGATCTTTGCTCTTCTTGAGCCCGGCTTCCTTCACAAGTACATTAACAAAATTAATTCCCCACTGATAGGGGTGCAGGTAGACAAAGTTGTGTATCCTACTTTATTTTTCCAGATTTTTCTTAAAGCAGGTAGACCTAGGTATAGTTTAGATATAGTGCGATTTTTTTTTTTACAAGAGACCACTTTGTTATACAGATGACACACTACGATTTGCTAGGTAGCACTTGGGAAACCATCATAGTCCGGATTGTCACGTAGGATGCTCTTGATCAGTTTGTTACAAAGATGCCACATTATCGACTTCCTTTGTGACATTTTGTTAATAAGCTCAAGGAAACTTCACAATCCTCATGGTGCTTTGGGTAACCATCTAAGTCAAATTTCTTTATTATTCCAACTGCAAAAGCTCCTATCCGTTCCTCATCAGAAAAGTGATCTCAGGTGAGCAATTCTGACATTAAATGAAGAGTTCAGGGAGAGGTAATACATTTCCCCCCTCAAGCTCCACATACAAGTAGGTAAGTTTCAACTCACAGGTTTTGTATTATTTTCAGGTCAGACAAGGGCTTGCAAAATGAATGTGGTTAAAACTTAACTCCCTGGTAAGAGGGCTCAAAAGCCACATGTGCTAGAAGTTCGCTTTAGTTCTTCACCAACTTATCACTAAAGACACTTCCTTCCCCCAAAGAAATGTAATTCCAAAGTATTCTACATTTTTCTCCCACGGTTTCCACCCAAGCCAATCTAACTTTTAGTCTCTTAACGCAGGGAGGAGGTGGTTTGTCCTCACTTTTTGCCATTAGTCTAGACAGGAGTTTCCAATAGAGACTTTAGGACTCCTACTGAACGCTAGAAAGAAAAAGTATCTAGGAAATGTTTGTGAGGAAAGCTAGATTACTGAATCTGCTTTGAGCGTAGAAGCTCTAAACTTCTGTCCTTTTAAGGCTTATACAACTGAAGTTAGTTGGAAGAGTGATTTGATCAACCATCTTCTAAGTGGGAGGTTAAACAGAAGTCAGTTAAAAGCAGGTGACTTCTCAGCGAGGTTTGAGCACGAGAGAAGAAAACTCAAAGTTCAAGGTTCAATGTTGTCTTTTTTATATTTTTTAATGTTTAAGGGAGAAAGAGACAGAGTGCAAGCAGGGGAGGGGCAGAGAGAGAGGGAGACAGAATCCGAAGCAGGCTCCAGGCTGTCAGCACAGAGCCCGACGCTGGGCTCGAACTCACAACCTGTGAGATTATGACCTGAGCCGAAGTCGGATGCTTAACTAAGCCACCCAGGAGCCCCAATGTTAAGTTTCTTTAAGAACCGCCCCTCCCCCCGCCGGACTCCCAATAACCATAAAAGTTTGTCCTCTATCTGTATTTTGAGGAAGACATGACTGATAAAGTGACTTCAGGAAGTGGCCATAACATCCTACATAACAAAGAGATATTTTCGGTCTGCAAATGACTGCTTTCGAGTTCCTCGATCTGTTTGCTTAGATACCCGTCTTTTTCTTCATTCTCCTTTCACTTCTAAAGTAAGCTACCCAAAATTTCCCTTGAGATCCAACGAGAAGTTTGGTTCTTTCCACCCACCCCCTCCTTAACCCTCAGAGAACCCCCTCAGCTACTAGTACGCCTGTAAAACCGCGGACTACTTCACTTAGTGACCCACACACCCCAACCCTGCAGCAGCACAGCAAGCAGCTGTGGCCTCCAGCCAGCCTCCTTTTTATACTCAAAGCCCCGCCTTCTTCTTGGGTGCGGACCAATGAGAACACCGAGGAGCCGGTCTACAATTGGTCCGTGATTTCCGGCTGGTGAAAAAAAATAGCCTTCCAAATACCCCGTTGCCAGAGCCTCAAGCTTTAGGCTTCTCACCTTAAAAAGGCAGTGCTCTCCCTCTGCTTTTTTTCCTGCCTGGTAAAGGTCACTGAGTTGTTGAAGGCATTGTGAGGGAATACTTTAGAGTCATCTTCCAAAAGTGGCTGAATCAACTACCCCTCTAGCACTTAGTCTTAACGTGAAAGATTTTGTGAGCCTTAAGGAGAATCAAAAGGAGAACCCTGAGGGGCCGACGCATGCGCAGAGCAAAGGCTCAGGTAGGCTACCTTATTTCTTGGCCTGAGGCATCGATTGGGCCCAAGGGTAAGATGCAGATGCCTCTCTGGCACGCTCCTCCCTCATGTACTTGCTACTCTTCACCAGGATGCAGATGGTAGCCACCAGCTTGTCTGCAGCGAGTAGCTCGCCATTCACGGGGACTGCTGGGCTTTGGCCTTTTTGTCTTCTCTCTGACCGCTTTCAATAATCTGGAGAATCTTGTCTTTGGCAAAGGATTACAAGCAAAGATCTTCCATGAGATTCTTCTCTGCCTCCCGTTGGCTCTTTCTGCATCCGGCCTCACCCACCGAGTCTGCCTCACCACCTGATTCACATTCTCCATGGTTGGCCTATGCTACATCAACAAGGCCTCTTCCACTCTGTATCAGGCAGCAGTCCCAGGCCTCACACCAGCCAAAGTCACAGGGAAGGGCAAAAAGAGAAACTGACCCCGAATGTCCAATAAGGTTGATTCTTTGTTTAAAACAAAACAAAGCAAAAGGAAATATGAGTAGATTTTGGTCAGACACTGGTGTTAGAGTCAAACATCCTTACCCTCAGACAGTGCTAATGATCTTCATGCTCACCTGTGTGTGTCATTCATTTATTTTTTTCATTCACAGCTATCATTAAAGCCTATGATTCAGAGGAAGCAAGAAGTGACCTAGTGGGAATGGGTTTTGTCTGTGTTTCTCAGAATCCTCAGGATACACATGTTTCTGAAAAGCTCATTCGTTTGTAAATTTGGGGGTAAAAAGTACTATGTTTAGACACTAACAATCCAACTGATATAAATAAGTGATTTAATTAATAGAGGAAGAGAGGCAAAACTTCCTTACAGAATAATTTGAAATGATATATGTCCCTGCTCCCCAGTCCAAGAGGTGGAGTTTAATTCCCCTCCCTTTGAGTGTGGGCTGGGCTTAGTGACTCAGGTATCTATAGAACAGAGTAGAGAAAGGGAAAAAATAATAATTTTACATACACCTGAAACTAATATTATACCATATGTTAACTAACTGTAATTTAAACTAAAACTTAAACAATTTTACAGTGAAGAAACCTGGCAAACACAACCTTAACCAAGTGATCCAGGTTAACATCACCAGCGGTAAGTCATGTTGCTATTAAGTACCTTTTGGTATAATGAGAAGAGCACTCCATCCCCATGATATTCCTCTTCAAAACCCATAACCCCAATATAATCATGAGAAAAACATCAGACAAAACCAAATTGAGGGACATCCTATAAAATCCTGATCAGCACTCTTTAAAACAGTCAATCAAGGCCATGAAAAATAAGGAAACACTGAGAAACTGTCACAGACCAGAAGAGACTAAGGGGATATCACATGGAATCCTGACACAGAAAAATATATTAATAGAAAATTTGATGAAATCCAAAATGTTTAGAGTTTAGTTCATTATATATATATGTGTGTGTGTGTGTGTGTGTGTGTATATATGTTGTGCTTTGCCCTCAGCTTGCCTTTGGTTCCCACATCATTCCCCCCTGAACCATTTTGACTATATATATATATATATATATATATATATATATATATATATGATGTTGATCTTTTAGTTTTGGCAAATGTACCATGATTATATAAAATGTTAACATTAGGGGAAACTGGGTAAAGGGAATAGGGAGCTTTCTTTACAGTCCCTGCAATTGTTATATAAATCTAAAAGTATTCATAAATAAAACATTTGAGATGTCTAGGAGTGAAGACCACCCCCTTGGACCGCCCACTTCAGATTTCCCCATGGTGTCCCAGGACGCTATTGGAAATACTGGTTATTTTACCAAGGCTTTAACTGGAATGTCATATTTGAGAGTGGCATGCATAGACTCCAATATGACCAGACAGCTTTAAGGAACTAAGGTTGACTTTATGAAGCTTGGAACCAATAAAGGCCCTTGGAAATGTTGGCCTGATACTTTGGTAACAGGGTTCCCAGCAGCCTTACCAGGTGAGTAAAGAATGTCATTTCCTGGCAGGTGCAGGAACCTCAGGATATCTTGGGGACCTCATGAAGAGGAATTCGCCCAAATCTACAGGTATTGTAGACATGTATGATGGCAAGTATTTGGTTTGACTTCTGGCCTGGAGAGTCTACTAAACGTTCAATCTATCTTCCTTATGAAAAGTTACAGCAAAGCAAATTTAAAAGATCTATATGTTCAATTGCTATTCTTGCTGAGCTTGTATAAATAATTAAGCCGAGCTTGTTAAAACTGGACTTGTTTTATGAGATGAATTAGTCTTGATTTGGCTACCTCTGGAAATGAGGGTAATTATAGAGAAAAATTATGTTTCAATAATTCATCTCTGTAGATGTTAAATTTTAATACTATTTAGATCCTAATTTTTCTGGTTTCCTCAAACATTTGGCTGTGGCTCTCCAAACTAAGGTTTCCAATCTTCTTCCAAAAAGCCTTTTCTTCCTGTAAACCTATCAATAGGTAAAGACTATAGTGCTTTACTCATAAATTTCTAAATGGATATGCAAACCATATCTTCCCTAAACCTGATCTGACAGTTACTGAAACTCATCCCATATAAACCCAGGAAACATGGTTTATTTAAAGAATTGAAATCCTAATACTGCCAAAGATTTAACCCCAAAATGGAAGGGCTCCTACCAGGTCATATTATGTCCCACTGCAGTAAAATTAGAAGGACATTCTCCATGGGCTCCTATATCAATAATTAAACTGCACCTTCCTCACAAGAATATAGTATGCCAGCTGACAGGCCTTCTTATTCCTGTGAACCTGTGGAAGACCCCAAATTTATCTTCAAATGACAATGAAGGACTTGAGGAAAATTTGATTAACTATCAAAGGCTGTTTTTATTGGGCTTTTTCCAATAATAGTAACCATATTTTGTTGTCTTTTCCAGTGTCTCCCTGTATGTTGCCAAGACTCCTTCACTGCCATAATTTCCAGCTGATAGATAATCCTTTCTATTCAAGGAGGTTCAATTTATAGTTATCTACCTTGGGCTGGCTGCCTCTGCTTTTGGTAACTCCTATATATAAATTCCCCAACTGATGAATATTGACCCAAAGGTAGGAACATCTCTATGCCCCTACTCAGCAGGAAGAAACTATAGAAGATGAGATACTCTGCCTTCAGCAACTTTAAAGATTTAAGGGTCAAAATGGTTCAGGGGGGGAATGATGTGGGAGCCAAAGGCAAGCTGAGGGCAAAGCACAAGCTAACACCCCTGCCCCAGGTGGGATATGTGTGACATTCCACAGGCACTCCTGGCTGCCCAAGAACAAAGGAAAGGAAAAAACCAATGGTTAACTGATAGAGATCACAGTTATGCAGAACATGAGTCTCCATCAGTTTACAAATGCCTTAGTAAATTATAAAAAAAGGGGGGGAGGGGCAATCTTATCAGTAACCTATCTCCAGAAACCTATAGACTCAGTTTCCTGGAGCCCCAAGATCACCCTCCTCTCTACAGTGGTGTGAGAAACAAAGACAAGAAGGAAATGGTAGGTAAAATTAAATTTCCTTATAACCTGCAGCCCATTGACAAATACTTGAGACTGGCAGAGTATAACATTTCTCTAGGAACTCCCTGCTGTCTTGATGTTAATACCTGGCTAGAGGAAAAAAAACAATCTTAGCTTGACAATAGCTAGGCCTCCAGTGTCTCTGGAGTCTTTTTTAGCATATGAAAGTCATGTTGGAAAACTCCCTTTTGTCTTTACCTCCCCCAAATCCATAGTATATAATCAGTCAGTCCTCACAACCCCAGTGCCGATCTTTCTGCCCACAGGTCCTGTCTCTGTGCTTTAACAAAATCACCTTTTTGCACACACACAACAAAAATTAAATAGAATTTAAAAATAAAACATTTATTTGAAGGAAAAAATTAGAAAAAGAAACCCACAGGAATTTTAAAGATAAAATACAAGTCTTCAAAATCTTATGCCTATAGCAAGCTGCTTTAAACTATACCTCCTCTAGACTTGGTATAAGCACTTTTCCATTTTTAGAGGTAATTTAGAGCAAAAGTTTGAAAAGTGGTGTGTTTAGCTAGATGAATCCCAAAGCTGTTTGGAGGATGGGATAAGGCCAGAGGCTAAGAGGCCAGCTGGAATTGAACTAGGGTATAACAAAGCAAGAAGTCTAAGGCAATAAGCCAATGGACAAGTAGGAACAAATTGACTTTTTTATTTCTGTGATTGCTACCAGTGCTTTCTGGGAATTTGCTAATTCCAATCATCCATTTTCATCTTGAGTGTTCATGTATCTATAGTCAGGAGAGAGAAGATTCTCTTCTGAGGCAGTCAGGTAGCATCAAAATTGCCAAATATGCTTGCAAAGTATGTGGTTTTAAAAAACAACACCTAAAAGCCAAAAACAAAGCACATTACCTACTATGGGAGATATAGTAAGTAGTAAAGAACATGGACTATAGAGGGGGACAGACCTGTGTTTAATTCTCCACTAGATTTAACTCTGCTTACTAGCTCTATGTTCCCACGCTAGTTAACCTCTGTAAGCTTCAGCACCTCATCTGTGAAATGAGAATAGACTGCTTACTCATAAGATTATTGTGCGGGTTGATTAATAACATGTATAAAAAGCATCTAGAATAGTTCATGGCATATACACAGCACTTACTATTACCTAGATATGTTCTACATCCAATCCATATTGACTCATTTAATCCTCACAACAATCCTGTCATTCATCTTTATGTTCCAAATGGAGAATCTGAGCCACAAGACAATGAATAATTGGCCCAAGGCAACATAGCATATAAGCGATGGAGCTTGATTCCAACCCAAACAGTCTGGCTCTAGAATCTTTGCTTTTAGCCAGAACACTGCACTGCCTCTTCTGTTATCAGAAAGGAAGCAAGAAGAAAGAGGACATGGCATGTTGAGAGGTCCAAAAACAGGTACCTTGATAGGAGGGAAATGGTCAGCTCTACCATGGTACTACAAATATATAAATAATGCAGGTATAAATTGGGAATGATATCAAACTCATGTCTAAAAGCCAATTGGAGTGGTAGCACTTGCATCTGCAGGCCCAAAAGTAAGTGAGAACATTCCTTTATAAGTCATGTAATAACATTGTAAAAGTAAAGTTTACCAAATTAGAGACATGCCCTCCCCACATGCTTATCCCAGCATTTTCTCAGTTGATTTCCTGGACAGAAAGCTCAAATACCAGACAGTCCAATTCAAAACTAGACCCGTGACAATCCTCACTGTAGAGGAGCCAGCCAACATTCCACACTTAATCATCTTTCTTCAAGGTGAAAGCCAACCCAAGCCTGAGGCAACATTCTTGAAGGCCTCTACTGCTTCCCAGCCTAAGTAGAGGGCAACCACAAAAGTGAAGGCCCAACTTGGACTCCTAATTTGACAACCCCATCTCTAATTTACTGTTCAAATGTTACCATCCTTTGAGTCCTTACTCTGAGCCGGATGGTCTATACTTTGACTCATTTAATTCACCCTTGACACCCATGAGATTAATATTGACATTACCATTTATGAATGAGAAAATTCAGGTTCGGGGGATTAAACAACTTTCCCTAAGTTACACAGCTAGTGAGAGTCAGAGCCAGGATTTAAACCTCAGTTGTTCAAATTCCAAGGCCCTGCTCTTCAGCACTAAGATATACAGTTGAGGTTGTCAAGAAAGTGTATTTGAAGGGCAAAGCCAGTAACAACTTGTCATGGCCTTATTATCCCTTTTTCCAATGAAAGATCCCTAACACCCACAAAAAAATAGAGAGAAAAATGGTTCTTTCTGCCACAGGAGCCATCCGTAGGGACAGGCACAGAGAGAAGAGGTGCAGGAAAAGTACTCCAATTTTTTTTTCAACAGCTTTATTTCAATTCTGTTACTTTTGAACCAAGGCAAACTGCTAGACTCCAAATCCTACTCAACCTTTTTGTCTCCTTTGCCTCCACCAAAACCTGAATTGGTGAAAGAGGAAACGGAGGAGAAAAAGGGTTTGTGCAAAGAACAATTCCAGTTTCAGTTTTCCTAACTCATTCTAAACTGGACTAATTCCAATAGGTTGTTCACTAGAACTAATTGCTGCTCTCAGTGCATTCTGATGCCTGCTTGGATCCTGTGCCTATTCTTTGAAGAACAAAGGTAGCCAGGGAACAGGTGGTGGAAGGCGGCCACCATCCCTACAAGCACAGAAGAAAGAATTCTCTGTGTTGGTGGTCTGCCCTTTGGAAGCTGGATTTGTTACTCTGTAACTCATTGTATGGAGCTGATGGTATTACATATACAGATATATCATAGTATTTATTTGATCTTTTACAACATCCATGTGATATTGAACTTCAGAAGCCTAACTTAGAATATAAACAGACCTAGAACTTTCCAGTTCCTTCTCATGCCTATATTTCTATGTCCCCTGTTTGAAATGAGAAAGCAGCTGCCCGTGTAACAAAAAGCCTACCTATATAGACTTTCTCATGAGTCCACCTATGGCAGCATCCATTCGTCTACTACTGTAGCTTAAGCCCTTAGTTCTCACCTATTCCTTTTCTCTACCCTTCCTACTATGTTCACTATTTGCAAGGTCCCACCTTCTAGACCATTCTCCACACTATATCCAGAGAGGTCTTTCTAGGACAAAACCCTTCTCTGGCTCCACATCATGATTGGGATAAAGACAAATTCTTTCCACAGTAAAAAACAAAAACAAAACAAAAAAGAGGAAGGGAGGGAGAGAAAGAAGGAGGGAGAGAAAGAGAGGGCTCATTTATTGACTGATTCAGTCTTCCATCACCCAAGTGCCATCTCTATTCTGGCCCCCTTTGGTTCTCCTTCTAGCATTTCCCCTCTACTGTTCCATCCTCTAGTACATCTTCTCTCTTTTTATTCTCCCCATCTCCTGGCTAATTCCCATTCATCCTTCAGGGAACAACACAAGTTGTGTCTTTTTCAGAAAGCATTTCTCTATTAGACTCCCCAAAACATAAGTTAAGAACCTCCCTCATGTTCTCTGAAAGTAAAAAAAAAAAAAAAAAAAAAAAAATCTATAACCTCTTGTTACAACTCTGTTGTCATCATCTGTTCACTTGTCTGTTTCCTTCACCAAAATTGAGATCATGGAAAATATGTCTTCTAATTCACCGAAGGCCCAGTCCCTAGAATAGTTCCTGACCAGAAATAGTTACTCAGTTATGATTTGTGAGGGAACGAAGGAATGAAGGGATGAGTAAATGGCCAGGTTACTCTATCTAGGAATAAATGACATACTCAAATGGTGTGATTGAGAAGAGTTTAATAAAGACACCATTTATAAAGGTGTAGACAAGGTAAAGGAAAACCATAAGAAAAAACGAAGCATCCTGGGGCCAGCTACAGCAAGAGCTGGGACGATCTCTAGGTCTGAAGATACAAAGAGAGAGAGTACCTTCCAGAATCCAGAAGAGTCACTGAAGGGGAAGAGCAGTGGACAGGAGGTAAGTTCAGTAGTGGCCTTCAGTAGAGGATACATCCAACCTGAAGTGACCTGGTGTGATGGGAGCTGAAAGAGTAAAGTGCCTGAAGGCACTCTCCTCCTATCCTCCAATCTCCTGCTACTGCCTCTCACTGGTCAAACCCACCATACACCAGAGGGCAAGGGAGCCCATGATGCAATCAACATGGCCAACTTCTCAAGGCACAGAGCAGGCTGGGGAGGAGATCTGAAAGAACTAATGGAAACTAGGCAACAGTTTATTTCCAAGAACAAAATCACTGGCTGCATCCTAAAGGTTAAGCAGTTTAAGAGTAATAACCAAAGAAAAATTGTCTTCTCTGCAGCTGGTAAGAGAATTATTTCTAAAGAGAGAGAAATATTTGATAAGCCAGTTCTTTTTTTTTTTTTAATTTTTTTTTCAACGTTTATTTATTTTTGGGACAGAGAGAGACAGAGCATGAACGGGGAGGGGCAGAGAGAGAGGGAGACACAGAATCGGAAACAGGCTCCAGGCTCCGAGCCATCAGCCCAGAGCCTGACGCGGGGCTCGAACTCATGGACCGTGAGATCGTGACCTGGCTGAAGTCGGATGCTTAACCGACTGCGCCACCCAGGCGCCCCAAGCCAGTTCTTATAAAGAAGAGCAATAGGCTGGCACCCAGGTTTCTTGCAGAAGAAGCCCCTTTTTCTGGATGATAAATGAGAGAAAGGGAAGGAGAATGGGGTTGAAACTTGGGGCTAGTTTAAGAGGAAGAGGAAGACAACAGCCAAGGACTGGGAAGAAAGAGTTAGGAGAAGAAATCAATCTAATGGAGATTTTCCAAATGAAATTGTGGGCACTCTGTGCAATGAAGTATCTTTCTGTGGTCATTATAAACTCACAGCAAGAATTTTTACAAAAACATATGATCACTGTGAATGGATTTTTTGTGAAAGTTAGTGAAGGGATTTATTTACATCAAGATTGGTATCAGGCTGCCAAAGACAAGGGTCCAAGAAGGAAGACACATTTCCTTAGTCAACCAGAGAAGGAACTGGGGTTCAGAGAAGTAAAGTGACTGAATGAAGGCTGAACGAAGAGCAGCATTAGAGGAGACAGAGCAGGACTCAAAACCTGGGCATTTTCCTCTGTCAATCTGCCTCCTTCCATTGTGACACAAGAGGAGAGAAGGGCATGTGAGAAACTTAGGTCTCTGGAATATAGGAACCATGGCTAGGTACTTCTTATCATTTACAGTACATGCTGATAAGGATTAGAATTAATGGAGGACATACTTTATGCCAAGGACTTTATGTGGGTTATCTTGTGTAATCAAAGTAACCCAGGAGAGCTTCCACTACCACCGCACTTCAGTGATGAGGAAGTACATTGGAAAGATGAAGCAACTTTCCCAAAGTGGATACTTAGAATTCAGCTTTCAAACCCAGCCAGTCTGTATTTGTAGATCATCTCAACAGCTGTGAGTATATTTACTCATTTTCAGCATTTTAAAGGGGAGCTTTATAGCCTTAAAAAAAAAAACCCTACAAATCAGGGTATTTTTGAAGCTGGGTTGACACCAGCTCTAAAATACTATGGATCTGTTATCACGAGGCTCCCTTGATTTTAAGCCCCAATTCCTACTGTCTTGCATACCTCAGTAGCTGACACAGTTGTATTTTTCACATTTTCTCTTTGAAATGAGACTACTGTGTGGCAGCTCTGGAATCCCACGGTGCTTCTTGAGGACCCCACATGTTAGAAGAGGTCCCTACAGTGACCTCTGCAGCAGCTCGTCTCCTCCCTGCAGGTCTGCTTCAGATCCAGGAGCTCAGAACAAGGCAGAAGGGTTCTTTCGAAAAAAGGAAAGGAAGAGGAAGCATTGTTATTCTCTGTGGTTCATATTCCTAACACTAATGTTCCAAGCACTTAGATTTTGGTAGTACTTATCCCACTGATACTTCATCCCACAGGGATGGTATTCTGCCTTTATCCGGAATGTTTTTGATGAGTACTATGGTCAGAAATGCTGGTTTGACATGTCTTAGGCTTTTCCTTAAAACACTTTGTCTATGGATAGTAAACATTTAACATCATCATTACATTTCATATCAACCATGAGTTTTGAGATGACATTGTTAAACTTTCATTTCATAGACAGTAAGAAAATGTCACATAGAGAAGTAAGTGACCTATCTATGTCATAAGTCAGTGGCAAAACCGGGACCAATATCCAGTGTTCCTGACACCAGAAGAGATTAATTCATCTCCTGAAAATGTTCTGTTTTTCCTTCTTGTATGTCCAAAGCCTCTGTTACCTACACAATAAATATTAGCCCTTTAAGAAATACCAGATCCTAATAAGTATTTAATAAGTATCTAATAAGTAGCAGTTCTTTCATGCTACATGTTAAGGGAAGAAGCCAGCACCAACCTTCCCTTACAACTCCATAGCCGCAAAAGCATTTGCTTTGGAGTCAGAAAGCAGAATTAGAATCCCAGCTCCATCTTTAAATTTAGGGATAAATCCCTCACATCAGTAGGTTTTAGTTTTCTGTAAGATAGTAGACACTGCTAGTTACCTGCTCAATGTTTACTCCCCTTTGTATCTTCTACTAGAAACCTGGCTTAGTTCAGAGGATCAATGTGCCAGATAGAAACATTGACTTCTCTAGACTGTCTCACAGCTAAGGGTGCCCACTACCCATGTGATAAAGTTCTGGGCAGTGAGTCATAGCTGAGAGTTTCTGGAAAACTTTGCTTCCCTCCGTAAATGCTCACCCACCCCTCACCTCGTCTTCCTACTTGGCTCCACTTTCCCTTTTTTTTTCCCCCCCAACACTTGAATATTCATTTCCATATATTTTTTATTACTTTATTTCATGGATGAAATAACTAATTAGTTGAAATTAGAACTCTTCTTCCCTTTGATACCAGCCAAAGGTACATTTGCAAACACCCTCCTTAGCACCTCCCTGGAGAGCCTGCTGAAACTGTCTTCCTTAAAAGCCTGAAGTTTTTATCTATTTGTTTTCAGAATCTCTCAATTTTTGAAGAACGACTCACACCCCTCTACAGAGGACCCAGACTTGATTTCCTTATCTCTCTCTTCCTTATTTTAGTCCTAAAGATGTTGAGCACCATCTCTACAAGAGGACAGAGGACTTTGTCATTCAGTTCCACTCTCAGTTCTTCTCCATTGTGCTTTCTACCCAGGAAATAAGATGGGCTGTATCACAGGGCTCTCCTTCTCTCTGGCTTCTAGGGGAGCCAGCAGGGAACCCTTGCAGAGATCAGAGGGAGGAAGGAATATGAGATCCTGGCTCCTTCCTTTAAATGGGCTGTGTCTCCTCAACTGAGGTCACAGATCCTCTCTCATGTCTTCTCTTCTGCTTCATTTCTTCACTAAAGAAAAACCAACCCCCCATAGGTTAGAGATTTCAAGCTTTTCATGTTTTAAAATTTGTTACTTACTAGGACATATAACCTTACTTTGTCCTAAGGTTTTAATTTATTTTTTTTCAACGTTTATTTATTTTTTGGGGGACAGAGAGAGACAGAGCATGAACGGGGGAGGGACAGAATGAGAGAGGGAGACACAGAATCAGAAGCAGGCTCCAGGCTCCGAGCTGTCAGCACAGAGCCCGACGCGGGGCTCGAACTCACGGGCCGCGAGATCGTGACCTGGCTGAAGTCGGACGCTTAACCGACTGCGCCACCCAGGCGCCCCTTGCCCTAAGGTTTTAATAAAGGCATTTCCCTTTGCTAAGATTGGGAAGCCCAAAACTAATTTACTCAGTTTTCTCAGTGAGTGTTGATTTCACAAGGACTGACTCACTCTAACCAAAGTAGTAAGAAATTGATATGTGAAGCAGAATGCCAACCTACGATTTAAAATAAGATCTATGATATGGGAACTTTACAAATGTTATATAAGTCATGGGAACCAGGCAATGAATATAGCACCTACAAGTAACAGGGAAAAAAATGAATTGAGCCATAGGAACATTATTTATTGTTTATTCAACAAGAAGAGCAAGCAGTCTCATCAACGTCAGCAAGGAATTATACTATTTCGCATGTTTGCTTATGGCCTCATGGTTACAAGATGGCTGCTACCCTAGACATCAGTACTGCATTCAAAATCAGAAAACAAATAGCTGGTTGGCAGAGAGGGAAACACTTTCTTTTCATAAGGCTTTGTTTGTCTTTTAGCCCAGTTAGCGTCCCAGAAGTTCCATGGGCAAGAACTGGGTCTCATGGCCGTTCCAATTGTCAGGGACGTTGGGAAAGCAAGCATCGAACTCTCCAGCCCCTATTCAGTGGTAAGAGTCAGCACTGAAAGAGATTTGGAAATGGCCTTGGATACTGTAGCAGCTGTGGAGGGTGTGCTGCACAGACCTCCCTTCAATAGAGCTCATGGTTCCGCTTTGACAGGGCAGTTGGCTGACAGCTTCTAGCTGCAGTACCTTCAGGATATGCCTCATATTTGAGCCAAGGCCATACTGTTCCTGTGTAGCCTCAGGCAGTACTGTGCAAACTGGGAGTACTAGGGTCTGGCCATGTCCACCCGATGCAAGACTCCTCTCATCTTTGTTCCAGAGATCCCTACTGAGCTGGTAGAGACTTGTTCAGATCCACATCACAGTCTGAAGCTCTCCCTGCACAATTCTGCTTCCTTCCCCATTTCCTTTCACAGATGTCAGATCGCCATTGTGGCCAGAAGACTTTCCCCGCCCAGTCCTGTTTCCTCCCTCTTTATCTCTCATGGTCATTATCCCACAAATACATCTCTGTACTCCTTAAATTTTTTTTTAATGTTTTTATTTATTTTGAGACAGAGAGAGACAGAGCATGAGCAGGGGAGGGGCAGAGAGAAAGGGAAATACAGAAACCAAAGCAGGCTCCAGGCTCTGAGCTGTCAGCACAGAGCCCGTTGTGGGGATCAAACTCACGGACCATGAGATCATGACCTGAGCTGAAGTCGGATGCTTAACCGACTGAGCCACCCAGGCACCCCACATCTCCGTACTCCTAACTCTATCTCAGCATCTGCTTTCTACAGGAGCTGAACTTAGAGGAAAGGACTATGGCAGCAGAATTGTTCCCTATAAAGAAATCTCCATGGAAATCAAATAATATTTGTGTGCTAAGAGAATACAGGATCAGAACAAACTAGCCTACTCTGAGGAATCCACTTTTACCATGAGGATATTCCTAATGTAAGCATTCCTCTCTTGTGTTTCAGAAAGGACATCCATGCTTTCAGCCTGTACTGGTAAACACTGGCAAAGTTGATCACTGCTTCTCTGACTCCCATTTTTCTTTTTCCATTAAAATCATCTCTGTTCTGTCGGCTTCTGCTTTCTTGGCAATGTTGATTCCAACATGGGATGCTGTAACCAATCCTGTTTTCCCTACCTTTGGACCTGGAAGAGATTCTATTTTCTCTTTTGTTCATTTGTTTGCTTGTTTTGTTATTGCTTTAAGGATAATATGCCAAAAATCTGTTCTCTTCCATTATGTGTTGTTGACTTTATGGTTTCAATTCTCTGGGTTCTGAAGAAGTCTCACTGCCACTCCCTTTTACTTCTTACATGGTTCTGGTGCAGGTCTTTATTTATTTATTTATTTATTTATGTAATTTATTTAATTTTTTTTCTAAATATAATTTATTGTCATTAGCTAACATACAGTGTATACAGTGTGTTCTTGGTTTCAAGAGTAGATTCCCATAATTCATTGCTTACATACAACACCCAGTGCTCATCCCAATGAGCCCTCCTCGATGCCCATCACCCATTTTCCCCTCCTCCTGATCCCCCCAACCCCATTCTCTGTATTTAAGAGTCTCTTATGGTTTGCCTCCCTCTCTATTTGAAACTATTTTTTCCCCTTTCCTTCCCCCATGGTCTTCTGTTAAGTTTCTCAACTTCCACATATGAGTGAAAACATGATATCTGTCTTTCTCTGACTAACTTATTTCACTTAGCATAATGCCTTCCAGTTACATCCACATTGTTGGTGCTGGTCTTTAAAATAGCATCGGTTCTAGGGGTGCCTGAGTGGCTCAGTTGGTTAAGTGTCCAGCTCTTGGCTTTGGCTGAGGTCATGATTTCACAGTTTTTGGGTTAGAGCCCCACATTGGGCTCTGTGCTGAGAGCATGGATCCTGCCTGGGATTCTCTCTTTCCCTCTTTTTCCTGTCCCTCTCCTGCTTGTGCATTCCCTCTTTATCTCTCTCTCACTCTCTCTCTCAATAAATAAACTTTAAAATAAAATAAAGTAGCATCGGTTCTAGAGCATAATTTCCTCTGAGGAATCCTCAAGTAGCTTCATTTGTTTACTTGTTCATTCAACCTTCACTTATTAAGCAGCTACTAAGTGATAGACGCTCTAGCAGGTGCTAGGCATACAACAAAGAAGAAGACACAGGCACTCTCCCAAGAAGCTGTTTTGAAGTTAAACAAAACCAGAAAAAAAGTCAGAAGAGATGAGATGTAAGTCAACAGAAGAGTGAATCACTCATCAGAGCTTTTCTGCCACCTAAATATTTAAAATTTTCCATCCTCTATGAGATACAACTTCAAAGGTTTTCAGGGCAATAAGCCTCTCTACATGCACTGGATATTAAATATGGATATGGCTTATTTTCTACCAATCTACGCTGCTTATCACTGTCTGGTGCCACGTTAAGATTCCCTCTGCTGATAGCTTCCTGCCTGAGATGGCTTCTCTCTCACCAGGGCTTAAAAAATAATGGAGCTCCCCAACTGGTGACTATTTCTGCACAGGCACATTTGCAGCACCCTCCCAAGTATGTACGTGTTAAGGCATTTATCCTTGTCTTGGTTTCAGATTGTATTTGTTCTAAATGTGCTCATTCCCATTTATTAGTGTTTATCATTCCATTTTCCCACCATAATTATTTATATAATCCTTTATCAGTTCTACCCTTCTAAGTACAAATTAAGAAAGCCCAAGACAGACTTGACTGGATCACAGACTGGATATAATCTTAAAAGAGATTACAACTAGAAATAATGATAGCCCTTTAGTCTAGGATTTGAGAAACGCTCTCCCAGAAGACAAGAGTCTTGCGTTGCTGTAGTATTTTCTTCTCTAAGTTTTGGAAAAAGAATGGCAAACTACAGTGCACTTCAGAAAGTCACCTAGACCAATATCCTCATTTTACAAAGAGGAAAATTAGCTCCCGAGCAATAGATTAACTTGCTTAGGTAAGACGACTTGACGGATAAGGCGCTAAAACCCACTATTCCTTAGTCAGGCACTTTCCAACAGCTGTCCACACTGAATTTGCCTGGCCTCTCTGGCTTCCACAGCTAATTCTGCTTTTTCCATATTTAATCCCCACCACACACCCCCCCCCTTTCTTTTATCTTCTGTCATCTGCAGTTTCCTTTCCTTCTCTCTTGCTTCTCCCTCCACAGGATTTTTTGCATTCCTGTCAGTCCTGTGTGTTTCCTATTCCTGAACCTTTTGTTTTTTTCTGTCTTGGTGAGCAGTAAAGGAAGAAAACCAATATGTGTGTCTATCTTTGTATCTTCTATATTTAGTACTTAAAAAAAAAAATCTTGATGTATATGGAAATTCTGAACTATCTTTAAAGTAACAATTCCACAAATATACTATAAAGTTTACTGGAAAAATAATGCTTCTGAATTCCCAGGGCTTAATACTAACACACTTCTGAGACAGCAGAGTAGGTTTTGAAATAATTGCATGGGGCCCTCAGGACTTCAAGAAAAGATATAAAGTTCCTGTAGGGGGATTAGTCTTCTGTAATATAATCAGATCAAAATGTAATGGATGATATTAACTCTCCATACAGCAATGGAAATAAATGACTGAGAAGAGTTTCACAAAACACAAAAACCACAAAGTCCCATCACATTAACTAGAGAAAGCTTCTTGGAGACAAGCAGAGGCACCAAATTCCATCCAGTCTGCACGGGATGATGCACAGAACAAAACTATTCTTCTTAGTTTAAGATGTGAACCAAACTGAAACCATTTCAGTGTCCCGCATATTCTGCTAGCAGGAAGGGCATGTTTCTGATGGCAGGCATTAACATTCTAGATCCAAGGAAGGGAAATCTTCTAATATAAATCAATTAGTTGGTACTCTCATTTCCTGTCCTTGCACTCCATGTGTTAGACTCTAGCTCTGGGCCTGCAGAGCTGATATTCTGACCTTGAACTCTGGTGACCCCATCAAAATGCTGTCACCATGAGCATGGCCCTAATGTCCACCCGGCTTCCCTCTTCAGCATTTTGGGGCCCTTCCTAGCTTCTGTAAGTTGATAAATTAACAAATAACTATTGAGCATGATTGCACGGCCTTGATTATGGTAAGTTATTTGCCCTTTGAGAGTAGACAACCTCGATTTAAACAAACCAGTAGTGGGTAAAAATGATTTGAAGAAATGGATGATTAGGCCTGCATCCTTCTGTGCCATTTTTGTTCACATTCTTCTAATAGCATCGAAAAAGGAAGGGAAAGCATTTCTGAGACATGCTGGGACTGGCCATGAGTAAGCAGACACACAGTTCTCTCTGCTCCCCAGGCAAAGGAAAAGTACCTCTTGTAGGACCATTTCACTTCTTGCTTGAGTGGCCCTGGCTGTTCTCAAAATCTCAGAGTCCTGGAAACTGTTTATAGGAGCTATGTCACTGAACCTCAAACGGGACTCCTACCCTAAGTCCAGGCAACAGCTGTTAAGCAGCTGTGCCATCGTGTCCTAAAGCTGCTTAGTGTAAGATGTGAATGAAAAAGGGACCAGCTCTCTGAACCTCTGTGAAAAATACTAACCCCTGAGACAACAGCTGGCAGGTAACATATATTGTGAAAATATTCATGGCATTAGAATGGATACATGGTGGATGATCTTTAGATTTCTATTTTAAGGTTTTTTTTTTCCCATAAAAGTTATGCATCCTAATCTTTTTAACTTAAGAAAAATTAATAAAGAAAAAAAAAAAAGAGGGAAAGGGAAGGACCCTGGCAGCTGGCATAACACGAGCATGGAAACAGGTAAAATGGGACTCCCTGTCATCCTCACCTTCTTCTTCTGCCTGGTGCCCCACCCAAAAATAGCATGAAAGGCTTCCCTGGAGCAAGCAGGATAAATGTCTGCTCCTGGGGCCAGGCCCCAAGTTCAGGCACAGCACCACTTCTGAGAGTTGGCACCTTGTCTAGCCTTTGATCAACTTTCCTTTGTGGGACACGTCAACTTTGTTCCTCTTTCATGTACAAGATGGGACAAGAGCTCGAGCCAGGCAGGTATAGCTGCAGGCAGGGCTTTCTTCAACACTGGGCAGAAAGGCTTTTGCCTGCCCAGGCCCAAGGAGAGCCCCTACAGTTGTTTGCCTGCCACATCCTACAAAGAGGAGTCCTGGTGTTCTGGTGGCTTGGCTTCTGTGTTGCCCAACAGCAGGCAAGCTGGGACCTGGGACCAAATGGAAAGCAGGCAGCAGGTTATTTTCTAAGCCCAGCTTTCAGGGTCACTGCTTACCTCCCCTCCCTCATCCCTTGCACAGTAGCACCTTCCTCTGAGCCCTTTAGGAATCTAATGATCCCAATCACTTTTTCTGACCCCCTTCCCCCGTCCCCATCAAAATCCTCTGGTGCAGAAGTAAGGAAATGAATTGACATGCTCATTGATGGGAGTATAAATTCTGAAAGTATAACGTTTCAGGAGAACAGATCAACAATATAAAATTTTAAATGTGTATTCCCTTAGAATAAACCCAGGAATTTCACTTCTAGAAATGTATCCTGAAGAAGGGCACCTGTCTTGCTCGGTGGGAAGAGCACGCAACTCTTGATGTGGGGTAGTGAGTTTGAGCCCCACATTGGGTGTACAGATAACTAAAAATAAAGAAACTTAAAAATTTTTCAATGTATCCTAAAGAAATTATTATATGGATAAACCGAAATGTATGCATATGAATGTTTACTGATGCTTTGATTACAAATACTGAACAATTGGAAACAAAATAAGCATCCATTAGAAGGGGATCTTAAATAAATTGTCACGTAAGCATACAATGAAACATTCCACCGCCATTAAAATTAAGAAAGGAGATCCATACAATTGACACTGACTTTTGCCCTGACACATTGTTAAATGAGAAAAGTGGGTTATAGAAGTGTATAGAGAGTTGAGTCCCACTTATATTAAAAAAAAAAAAAAAAGTTTATGGGCACCTGGATGGCTCAGTTAATGGTGTCTGACTCTTGATTTTGGCTCAGGTCATGATCTCATAGTTCATGAGTTCGAGCCCTGCATCAGGCTCTGTGCTGACAGTGAGGAGCCTGCTTGAGATTCTCTCTCCTTCTCTACCCCTCCCCAGCTCATTCTCTCTCCCTCTCTCTCTCTCTCTCTCTGTCTCAAAATAAATAATAATTAACTTAAAAAACTTTTTAAAAGTTTATATGTTTATACTTGTATAAAAAGAATGAAATGATAAATAGCATTTTGTTAACAGTATCTCTGAGGGGTAGCATTGTAGGTATTATCACTTTCTCTATATTGTTTACATTTTTAGAAAGGAGATTTATTAACAGAAAAAATATTTTTGATGTAATTTTTAAAACTGTCTCTCAGGAAAATATATGCAATGCCTTCACACTGACAACCATTTATATTTGTAAAGAGATTCCCAGGGGCGCCTGGGTGGTGCAGTCGGTTAAGCGTCCGACTTCAGCCAGGTCACGATCTCGCGGTCCGGGAGTTCGAGCCCCGCTTCGGGCTCTGGGCTGATGGCTCAGAGCCTGGAGCCTGTTTCGATTCCGTGTCTCCCTCTCTCTCTGCCCCTCCCCCGTTCATGTTCTGTCTCTCTCTGTCCCAAAAATAAATAAACGTTGGAAAAAAAAATTAAAAAAAAAAAGATTCCCAGTTTACAAAATAACTTCTATTTTCTCACGAACTCATTCAGTCCTCACAACACTGTGATGTAGGAAAATCTTAGCATTGTCAAAGATTAGCAAAACTAGGCATTAGTTAAGGTGGTGAAAAGAGAAACCAGGAGAGAAAGAGCTAAGCAGAGGCTCAATAAAAAATGACAAAGTTGGGGGCGCCTGGGTGGCTCAGTGGGTTGAGCGTCTGACTTTGGCTCAGGTTGTGATCTCACAGTCTGTGAGTTCGAGCCCCGTGTTGGGCTCTGTGCTGACAGCTCAGAGCCTGGAGCCTGACTCAGATTCTGTGTCTCCCTGTCTCTCTGCACCTCCCCCACTTGCACTCTCTCTTTCTCTCAAAAATAAATAAACATTAAAAAAAATTTTTTGTAAGTGACAGAGTTGGTGAGTGTAAATGTGGTTAGGCCAGCTGTGCCCTCTATCTGGCAGCTTTCAAAGTTAGGATGCTAGCTTCCCACAGACACTGGGAGACAGAAGCCCTACTGTTCCTAATGATTACATCGCAGAGGTTTTCAGATACTTGAGAAAGACACTCCTGAGTATCACACATCAAAGGGCTAGAAAAAGTGTCACATGTCAAAGGATTAGAAAAGGGATTCACAACGTTTGGACCTTTTTAGTAAGTGCTGTAGGAAAGGGAAGTCAGGTATTGGCTAGAATGGACCGAAAGTTCTCTTCCCAGCTGTGGGGGCTGGGGTTGTCCCAGGGACATAACCAAAAGCTAAAGGCCTGCTAAAATTTGCTCAAGTCTCTAGTGCAAGGGTTTGGATGGAGTGATCTTGCTAAGAATTTTTGCAGTTCTCAGTATCTCCCCTTTTCAGATTAAAACACTTGTTCAGAGATGGTAGGTAACACCTTGCAGATGCACCAGTTGCATCTTTCTCTGGAAAGGACTTGCCATCCCCTGTAAGGAGACCAGTAGCCAACAGCCACCAGGGGCAGCCCCTTCAGGAGCCACCTCTGCACCAGGCCACGCTCTTCGAGAACAGACCCCAGCCAGTGACTGAGCACTGGGAGTGCTGAGCCTGGCCATTACCACCCATGGGGCTGTTCTAACTGGCAGCTGGAGTTCCCAGGTTAGGTGAGTCTTTGTCAGACCTGCCTCACAGCCCCAGGCTCTCCCTGTCAACCCACCTTCCTCCCACTTTCTCATTCGCAGGCACCACCCCTGAACAAACCTACTGCACTTCTGACTTCTCAGCATCTGCTTTCTAAGGTTCCCAAACTAACACATGTTTCTTGCCCAAAACTATACTCACAGTGAACAGGTATTCAAACCATAGTTTCTGAATCCCATTACAGTATAAACCCTGCTGGAGATATTTGCATTTCCTCAGACTCATAATCTTTAGCTAAAAGAAAGATTTTCCAGAAGTGAGAATGACAGAATGCACTAGAGGGAAACAGGGATGTGAGGGGCACAGGAAAGAGGATAGACCATCAAGGCCTCCCTGAAATTACCAAAATCACACCAAATGATTATCAGAAATCATTTGGTTCTATCCAGAAGATGCTATACTGTGCCTTGAACATATTTCTGTTATTGTACTTCTTACATTGCATAGTAATTGACTGTCTGCCTCTCCCTTTAGAGTATGAGCTTCTCAATGGTAACACCTGGGTTTTGATTCCTTTTTGTATTCTAAGTGCCTAGAGTAAAAGTCACTACATCATAGCAGCTCAACAATAGTTGAATAAATTGAGTCTTAGCAGGGAAGTAAGAAGATTGGGCAAAAGTAGGGTAATAATTATTATAGCCAATATTTACTGGGAGCATATCAAGCACTGTTTCAAATTCTTTATCTTGTGTCATCATGTCATTCAATACACATAGTAACCCCACCAGTTAGTGTTACTGTGGTGATGTCCAGGAAGCAGACTCTGAGACAAAGTTTATGGTGCAGGATGTTCCTTACGAAGCACCCTTGGGATCAACATCCATGGCAGAGAGGGAAAGGAAGCATGTTAGGGTGTAGGGAATTGAGCCACAATGCAGGCCCAACAGCAACCTCAGCCAACCCCCAAGGGGAGCACTGAGACCAAAATGATCCATCTGGGTTTTCCTGTGTTGGACCAAAGTGACCAAGCCTTTATACCTCCTCTTGCCTTAATCTGGCATAGATGTGGGCTCTCCTGGGCAGGGTATGACCTTGGGTGGGGCTGTTCTCTGGGTGCATGACCTCAAAAGGGTTGTTAGCTGAAGGTTTTGTGTCAAAAGCACTCCCAACAGCTGAAACACCTAGGCAGCACATTTCTGTGTCCAAAACAAGTAAGTAATGTTACTTACCCCTTTACACAGAGAAACTGAGGCACAAACACTTTAGTTAACAGCCAATCAGGTCACATACTGAATGGCCAAACCAGGATCAAATCTTGACAGTCTGGTTAGAGAGCCTGTGTTCCTGATCACTACATCTTACTCATGAATAACGTGTATAAATTGTAGCAGTGGGCTATGACCCCCTGCATGCCTAGTAATGATGTGAAATCCTAACTTTGGGAAGGGTGAATTCATCTTTGCATGCAAGGAAGTTCATCTCTACAAGCTATAAATCACTGCAATCAGGAATGGAAAAGGCACCATCAGGTGAGATACATGTAAAAGATGTTGACACCTGTTTTACCCAGCATTATAGTAGGCACCATGAAGGATAAAAAGGAAGCATATCACATGGTCTCTTCTCAAGAGAAGCTTAGAAGTTAGGCAAAGGAATAAACCACAGACACATTGAAATAATTATTGGAAAAATCCCAGAACAGTAAATGAGCAAGTGGGAGATGATGGTTACGTTGGATAATAGTAAGACAAGTAAAGGGCAAGCAGACCTTTAACCAAACAGTCCTTTATTGATACAAAGTTCCACCCCCTTTAACACTGAATGACTGCGGGCCTTGGAACCCAAGATAATGATAAAGTATAAACTATAACCTAAGCATAAAAAGGAACCAGTAATTGGGAAGGGCCCACATTGGGAAGGGCTCAGGAGAGCACAAAGAAGTTTCCAGGGCAAATTAAAATCCCAGCTTTTGAGAGACTTCATCTTCTCTACCAATATACGGTCTTGAATTTTTCAATTACCACTTGTAACTCCTGGGCAATTAAAGACATTTTAACTCTAAATCTTAGCCACTTTTTCTTCATATGGGTGTAAGCACTTAGAAGTTGAAGAGAAGAATACTGTGACTTATTTTACTGGTATAATGAGCAGCGTTTTCCTTATAAGAACTTTTATGTCACTCATTCAACAACTGTTTAATGAGTGCCATCAACATCTGGGTAGTAGTTTAGCATTGTGGTTAAGAAAGAGCATAGGGTTTGGCAGACGGGCTTGGTTTGGATCTCAGCCCTGCTACTTATCAGATCTATGTCAAAGTACTTGTCTAATCCTTAGCTTCTTTCCTTGTAAAATGGGACCAACAGCAGTCTTTGTCTAATAGATTATGGCAAAAATGAAATAATTCTTGTAGGGTGCCTGAAACATATCAATTGGTCAGTAAAGTTACTTGTTATGAGTAACAGCCAGAGGAGAAGGAGGGCCAGATACTATGCTGGGTGTTGGGAATGCAACAAGCAGCCCCTGCCTTCCCAGAGCAGACAGGTAAGGTAAGCAAACAAGGGAGACAGACAAGCAGGGTATTGACTGCTAGGGTAAGGAAAATATAGTTTTATGGAAACATGTAGCGCTGAGAAAGAGAGGAAAATGAAGGAGCTCCAGAAAGATTTCTTGGAAGAAAATATCATCATAACCTTTAAAAGTCATATTCTTTGCTGTGCATTGTTTGGTTTCACCACTAAGTTGCATGAGGGCAGGGACATTGTGCATTGTGTTTGGTTTTATGTGTAAAGCTCTTATTGTAGTGCCTCACAGATTAATAGGCATTCACATATCTGGAGGAAATGGAATGACTCTGAAAGTGGAAGGTAGGAGTTTGCCAGATGAGGATGACAGGAAAGGTGTTCCAGGCAGATGAAAGAGTATGCATGAAGCCACTGAGATGAACAGAAGCATAGTGAATGGAAGGAGGTAAAAGGCAATCAGGCTGGAGCACCTGGGTGGCTCAATCAGTTATGCACCCGACTTTGGCTCAGGTCATGATCTCGCGTTTTGTGGGTTTGAGACCCGCATGGGGCTCTGCACCAACAGTGCAGAGCCTGCTTGGGATTCTCTCTCTTCCTCTCTGCCCCTGTCTCACTCATGCTCTCTCTCACAAATAAACTTAAAGGCAATTAGGCTGGAAAGGTGTACATGGCTGCCATGAGGGATGAAGCTGAGAAGGGAGCAGGGATCAAATCAAGCAGGGTCTTGTAAGCCTTGGTAAGCAGTTTGAACTTGATGCGAAGGAACAATGTGAAGCCATTAAGGATTTTAATCAAAGAAAGGATATAATCAGTGTGGGTTTTTTGAAGTTCATTCTTTATTCTGTTAATACCCTAATAAATCTATTTTAAAAGGAAAAAATGCAAACTACAGATACGCATTATTAGAAAGAAAAACATAATATCAGCACTCAGAAGTAACCATCAGACAATAAATAACAAGCAGCCTATCTCAATTAACTCTTGCTGTATATAACAAACCACCCCAAAACCTAGTGGCTTAAAAAAATTCATTGTTTTCATGAGTCTGTGGATTGAGTGGGATGAGCTAGGTGGTTCCTTGGCTCTGTGTGTTGTAGCCGAGGACACCTGTGCAAGTTGCATTCGGCTGGAAGCTTAGCTAACACTAGAACATCCAAGATGACCTCTCATCCTCAAGAAGCACCTCTCTCCACCTGGCCTCTCCTCTTTCAGTAATCTAACCCAAGCTTCTCTGCAGCATGGTGGCTGGCCTCCAAGAAGGATAAAAGGGAAGCTGCCAGTCTTCTTAAAGCCTTAGGGTTGGACATACACTGAAATTCTTCCACTGCACTTTGGTAAGCAAAACCAGGCACGAGGCCAGCTGAAATTCAAGGGGAACAGACTCCACCTCTTGATGGGAAAGAGCAGCATGTACGCATAGGGATGGAAAGAATCATTAGCTATTAGGAAACTACCACACAACCTGATTTGCTAAACACAAGAACAGTAAGTTGTTGACCAATTTCTGGTACAAATAATTAGAAACACTTGGTTCAAAAGTGACAAATGCAAAGTACATGGTCTTTGTCCATGTAAGAACCTGGTAAAATGGGTTGCCTAAAAAAAATTAAAAAAATAAATGGGTTGCCTAAATAAGCTAGCAATTTGTATGTGCACAGGGGAAGGTGGGAGGCAAGGGGGAACATCATGTTAGAACTTAGTGTTGAAAGAAAAGGAATTGAAGGGAAAAGTCAAATCTTTGACAAAAAAAAACTGGTTAAAATTGTCATGAATTCTACAACCAATGCCTCTACAGTTGACCTGAATATTAACTGAGTGTGACAGGTGATTAAAACATGTTATTTATTCAATCTCTCTTCCTGAGGGCCAAATGGGTGGAGACCAAGGGACCAGGCAATGATACAGCAGCATGAGGCAGCAGAAGCAATGAAGTATGCATGCCACATCCTAGGAGATGACTAAGATCTTGTAGTGACTCTGCTGTACAGGGTTAAGTACAGGGTTCAACCAAGCCAGTGGCAGAAAAGAGGAGACAGAGTAGTACGAAGAGCTATACAGTATAAATGAAATCATATAAATGGAAACCTCCAGTAAAGAGGTAGGAGGAGATGTGGATATCCCGTAAGTTTCCAACTTGAGTAAATGGAATACCTATTCACCAAGATAAATGTACAGGAATAGCAGGTCTGGGAGTATTCAAAAACTTGCAAGTGGGGTGGCCAGTTGTGAAAAAACAAGCTGGAAGCTCAGTAAAGATAGCTAGACCAAACGTACTGAAAACCAGAAAGGGGAACAGATGAAACCATGTGTGCAAATTCACAGTAAGAGCATCTAGTAAGAAAAGCAGTGAAATCCTGAACTGAATGAAGAGGGTTTTGAGATTTAGAAAGCCACCAATACCTTTTATGTTTCAACAAATCAAAATCTGAAAGCAGAATATATTGTCTATTACCCAAATTACCTAAGGAGAAGGTCATCCTCAAGCCAAGAGTCACCCCTAGGAGGGTTAGGAAAACATGGCCCTATCTCCAAGGGAGAAGAGGTATTAGTATTAAATGAAAACCACATTAGTAGATCTGATTTTCTAACCAACTAGAGAAAACAAGTCTGCAAAACTAACTAGACGGGCAACATATGCTCCTACACACACACACACACACACACACACACACACACACATGCCATGACTTTCAAAACAAGCCTAAGTCTTGGAAAAAGAGGTCCAAAGAGCCAGAGGCTGGCAGGGTCAGTCATAATAACACCCCTCGTGTTTACTTGCCAAGCAACCTTCTGATTAGAATTTGGTGTGTCTGCAGAAAGAAACTATCGATCTCCCAACCTGAGTATTCCGGTGTACTTGATACCTGTTGCCTTTCGCTATAAATTAATAGGCATTCAGGTCAATACATCACTCTTTTGTTTAATATAAGTCCACCCCAGAGAGCGGTCAATTCTCGAGTGACAGATTTTCTTTCAGTATCTCCAAGGCTGAGGGCCAAACTGTGATGAAGAAATATTACCTAGAGGACTTCTGGTAACCAGATAGACAGCTTACCTTGGAGGCACTCCAGCCTCACTTCAAGCCTTCCCACTGAAATACAGCAAGCACTTTTTCTTTTTGCCAAAAAAATTAAGATAAGATTGCAGACGAAGAGTATAATTCATTAATCTTTTTATTTTGAGTTGTAATCTATCATTACTTCAAAAAGATTCACTTCAGAAAACATCCAATGGATGTTGACTGACCATTTAAAAAGTCATCAATGTATTATTTAGAATAACAGAATACACAATAAATTATATTTACATGCAACGACTAGACTACCACACACACAAGGTAAAAAAATACAGTATTTTTATGTACATTTTTAAAGATTTACATTTTCATATACAATTTATAAAGTTAAAAAAAATTCTCTGTACAAAATCCCAAGTGTACAGAGTTTGTAAATCCCTATTCTCATGGCTGTATCACCACACAGATATGCTTAAAACTAGAATGCTACAAACACTTTTTTTTTTTTTTACTTCATGTTCAGTCTTGGCACCCATACACTAATACCAATATTTTTGAAACGTGAATTATAAAGGGAATAAAACATAATCATGCAGACTTTTTTTTAATATAAGAAAATGAAATAAAATATGCTACAAAGATCAACATTTATCATTCCAGTTACCTATAGTTCTCTTCAACTTCCTGTACTGCTTTCATATAGATGCATGCATAACTAATAGATTATGGATTGTTTTAATAACATTAAAATAATACTATAGTTTGACAATACTTAGGCATTAGAAATGCAACTATCTAACAACCCTAGCCTGTCAATGATTTCTGCTTTAGCAGAAACCTCAATTAACACATTATATACTAAAATTCACAGAAATGTCACTATTATAATTCCTAAGTTTATAGAGTCTGCATCAGAGAGTAAGTGATCATTTAGAAAACAACAAAGCAACAAAAAAAGTTGTCTGACATTTAAGAGTATATTCTCTGTTCTGAGAATGGAAAGTAGGGGAGATCTATGATAAACCATTAAAGGATTATCCAATGTCCCTGCTGAGGAAGCACTTTTATGCTCCCAATCTGTTTAAAGAAAGACACGTGAAGGCTTTATAAAAAGTTTAAGATAAGCTACACTATTCATCTTTAAAAATCTTCTTGAAAAGTAATAAATTGAAGGTATCAGCACCTTCCCTCCTCCCCCAAGTAGCTAAAGATCAATGAGAAAAATAAAGTGCCAATGTGTAAAACATTGTTAATTGTTTACGAGGCACTAACCCATTTGATGGCTTAGGATTAAATATGAAAATAGGCCAGATCTGATCTGAATAATAAATAGAAGGTAGGTATTCTAGTCTATGCGATTCCTGCCTAGATGGGGGATGGACCAGAAAACTACCTACTCCCCCATTTATTGCTTTGAAACCTGTATACGCACTTTAAATTCTGACACAGAACAATTACATTTCTAAGATGGAAAGCACAATGTCTGTGCCACTTTGAAGTTGAAAAAGAAAGTGCACTCTTGATCGCTGGAAGGAGAGCTGCTGAGACTCTCTTCACAACTCATATCTTCACAAGAGTCCTCACTAAAGGAAGGACAAGACACAAGAAGAAGATTCCATTATTTAGAAAATACTTAAAGGTTTTACAGGCCAAATGAAACTGCTAAATGGGTACCTTTAGTCTCAGGGTTTCTGTATCAAAATTTAAACTTTATAGAGACAAAATTTAACTTATAAGGACTTCCTAAAATGAATTGTAATCTATTGTAATCTTAGAAAATATAGATTCTAAGAGATTTAGATAAATTACCATCTGCCAAACTATTATTCTTGTACCAATTAATACATATTAGCAACTAACTACAATTCTAACCACTTTAAATCCAATAAATGGAGACTAAGGACAACATATCTTCAATCACATGGTTTTGATATCTTTCTTGCATTAACAATTGTATCCCTATTACTCTCAAATATCAAACCAAGAAACCAGTAAACTGTGAAAATAAAACTCGTTATTTCTAGATGGTAAAACAATCAAATTTAATAAAAGTATTCATTTTATGAATGAAAATGAACTCTGAGCAAGACAATGGCATCTGACAAAACCGTAAAAATATCTACATAAGTCTGCCACATTAGTGGCGGTGGTTCCCTCTCTTTTCTGGTCATTTAACCCGCAGCACCATATTAGGAATCCATACTAACCCTGAAAAGCTGGTAAAGCCATTTCAGGTTTTGTTTGTTCTTAAACTAGATTTCAGAGAGCAAGGGAGATGTGAAACAACCAGTTTTCAAAAAGGGAGGCAATGAAACAAGTCCTACTGAGAAAGACAAATACTGTATGATTTCACTTCAGTGTGGAATCTAAGAATGAAAAAAACAAAAACCAGAACTCATAGATGCAGAGAACACATTGGTGGTTGACAGAGGGAGGGATAAAATAGACGAAAGTGGTCAAAAGGTACAAACTTCCAGTTACAAGTCCTGGAGATGGAATACAGAGCATCATGTTTTGCTTTTTTTAATAACGAAAAAAAAGGGAGGGGGGGGGAGGTTGGGAGCATATCACTAAATCCTCACCTATTTTAATAAAACTACCTCTAGCTAATTTTCTCAGCTGAAGAGATGATGCTATTGGCTTTCTCTAATACTGTGTAGTATTGCCAGGTTCCATTTTGAGTGTAAAATCAGTGTTACTTACTCTGAGGAGGTCTAATTTGTCAAGGAACCTGCTTACCTTTCACTTTCATCAAAACAACCCCCTTCTGGTATTGTTGGCAGCTCAGGAACACTATAGTAGCTGTTGTGGAGGTTCTGGGCTGTGCGCCTTGAAACAATCCAAACCAGTTTCTTAAGATCTGGTTTGCAACATTCAGGAGAAGAATATTCAGCTAAGCATTTAGAAACCAACTCCCTCCAGTAAATGAACTCGGTGTCATTAACCTGGAAAAAAATATTTTAACGAAGAAGTTAAATACCTCAGAATCACCTGTGATGCTTAAAATATACTGATGCCTGGCTCCCACCACCAGATATTATTTGATATGGGATGTGAGCTGGACGTCAAGATTTTTTAAAGCTCCACAAGTGATTCAAATGAGCAGTCAAAATTTGGTAACCGCTGATTTAAGGGAGGAGCATCACAGATACAAACAATTTACACAGAACCTAATAAAATGCTTTGCCTATTTTAAGAAAATACACTGACCTAAAAACATCAGGTCTGCTAATCAGCCAATTATTAAGTATATCCTTTAATAGCCTCAATGAAAGGAATGTAACATGATTTAGGTTTCCGTGACATAGCATTGTTTGGATTGCTAAAGACACCAGATATATGCTAATGGGGAAGTTAGCAATATGACAGAAGAGGAATTTCCCCAAAACGGCATAGCCTCTCCACCACTGGGAAATGCCCCAATTTATTAATGAGTCAATTTTCACTTAAGATATTTCCAGATAACATTATTATAAAAGGTTTGGATTAAAACTAGTAAGTTCAGTATTTAAATGAAAGCTAGAATTCATCTGCTAAAAACAAAACACTTCACAAATACTTTTGCCACAAACAGAAGATAATTTTTATATCATCGTCGTCTCCATTTCCACCTAATCCAGCTACATCTTAACCCCTTTGCAATCTGGCTTCTACCACTAGCTTCTCTTTCTACTGACATCTCCTCTAGGTATAGAATAGCCTCCTTCAATTCTTTTTATACTGGGCATCTCATCTAAATTCAATATTCCTGACCACCTCCTTGTTGGTAACTTTTTTCCAACCTGACGGCGCACTTACTTGTCTCATGTAACCTCCTTCACTGGACTCTTAAGGGGAAAACCACCAACACTGAAAACCCAGAGTTTCAACTGACCCCTAAACAAAGAACTCCCACAAGTTTCTTATGGTTTCTATTATTATTTCTTCAAGAGAAATTTCATATTTCAATCTCCAACTACAATTTACCTTCTGAGTTTTTATTCCAGGCTGCCAAATATCTGCTAAATATCTACCTACCTGAAAGGTATACAAATACCTAAAATCATAATTTGATCACAAATTAGTGTCTCTCAAGCTTCCTTCAATGGGGTCAACATTCTCCCCGTCATTAGGTTCAAATCTTGGTCATTCATGACTCCTTGTCTCATTTCCATGCTTGGCTTCCAAAATCACTATTTGAGTTGGATCTCCCTACTCCTGGCTTCTGACTATCACCTAGACATTCCAACTATAAGCCAACCTTAAAATGATTCCCAAACTCTTCTAGTCCACCAACCTTCTGGCCACAAGCCTCTGCTACCCAAACTTTCATTGTCTAAGATTTTTTTGGTCCAATGAGACTCCCAGTCATAGTGCCTCTCACAGTCGGCCCTGCCTCTGTGCTAACAGAACCCCGAGGCACTCCTTTTAGTACTAACACCCTTTACTGCAAAACTTATTGAGCTGGCTTAAAAGGTTTAAAAAGAAAAACATTGTTGAAGTTATTTTGGTAATGCTACTAATGGGATAATGATTCAGCCCTACAGATGTAACGGGCTGCCATTAGTATATTTACTAAGTCTATTTCCTAGTATGTATTTTTGAATAATCTGCATGTTGCACTGCAGAACACTGTTATCAATAAGTGACAATACCAGAGAAGATACAACATCTGAACATAGAAAGAAGCTAGGGTAAGTGATCAGGTTCCCTTCCAGTTTAATACTGTCTGGGTCAGAGCTGCATTTTGAGAACGTCAACACATGAGGTACAAAACAAAAGTGGAAAAGGTAAAAGGCCCATAAGGTGATTATTTAATGTTTAAATCACCACAGGGGTAAAAAACTGATAAATTAGGTAACAAGTCTGCTTTAAAGAATAAGAACTGAAGATCAATTACCTTGGAATGTTTTTTAACAAGCAGAAGAATTTCCAGTAATTCAATGGATTTCAAAGTTTCTACTTCCAAATTGAGAAGGCACAAAGCTAACACAGATGGCTATTAAAAAAAAAAAAAAGAAAAAAATATTTTTTTAAAAATTAAAAACAGAAACAGCGAGACCTATGTAAGCAAGAAATCAACTTACTTTTGCTTTTGAAAAGGTAAGTCGGCAGTTGCAAGCTTTCAGTTGAGCTTCTAATTTATCTAGACTCAGTATTTCTTTCCTATACAATGAAAAGGTAGGACAAAATATTTACTTATTAAACCTCCAAAGACTTAAATGATTCTAAAAACTTGCTGTTGAAAATCCAAGTTGAAAGTTTAGAAAAGTAAAAATATAAACTTCACTGGCATTACAACTGTTAGCTACAGGAACGCTAAAGCACAAAATTTTTACTTTTAATCCCACTGACCTTTCTGATGTATGACACAGTACGATAGTATGGTATAAGTGCAAAAAGTTTAAGGCAGTAGTAGCTTCCAATTCATAGTGCAATTTTTCTGAAATTATTTTTTCCATCCGTTTTATGTCAGAAGCAGTACATTTACATTGACTGATCCGGATTACGTCATGAGTGGATGGAATATTGCATTCTTCTTCAACTATTCTAGCAGCCAGCAAAAAACAACAGACTCCAATGCAAGACAAATGTTTAGGTTTCACCTGAAAAGCAAAGAACAAAAAGCTTCTTCTAACAACTGTCACTCTGATTCAGTAAAGCCGACACTTAATATGATGATGTCCCTAACTCTTAAGACAGAACACAATCTGTTACCAATACTTTACCCTTATTCACAATTATAATTAATCATTTTTACATTTTAAACTGACTTAACTTCCTCTTTTTTAAAAAAGGCATTTTAAGCATTTAAATTAAGTAATTTAAATGCAAATTTAACAGCTAGGTTTCTAACACTGAATTATACTTTGTATTTCAAACATGAAATTCCTAATAGTGCAATCTCCCCCAAAATAAATTAAGCCTTTCAACTCCAAGAAAATATATACTTCTTTGAATATAAAAATAATGTGTAACTTATCTTTTTATCTTCTTCTCTACTTATCTTTAAATATCATCCTACATTTCAGCGCAAATTTGCCCAAGAGAAATATTGCATCAGTTGTGCAGAACAGAGCATATGTAAAAGCTGCCATGGACAGATGGCTGCCCTTTTCTTTTCAGTGCCCTGAAAACTGACCCAGCAGCTGACAGCAATCCTATTGGCAGAAGAATCGCCACATTTTTCTAACAGTAGCTGGTTAATAAGACTATGGTTCCCCGCTTTGAAAAGACTTCTCACAGGGAAGGCAGTAGGTCACCTTTAACATACTGCTATACTTGAATTTATGTTTCAGTATTAAAAATACCTAAGCTCCAACAGAAAATGTGATGAAAGATGAAACTGTGAAAACCTTATTTTGAGAATTGTATACGTATATAGGGAATACCTAAAAACAGTGTTCTTCATTTTATCACGTCTGCAAAGAGAAGGCATAGAAGAGGTACAGCAAAACCAAACTTAAAATCCAACACAGTTAATTCTGTAATCTCTTAACCTGGCACTAAAGATCACAATTCCAATTAAAAATGTTTATGCACAGTGACATAATTACATTCACTTGTCAAACATTTATCGAACCTCTGTATCCTAGGCACTGTGCTGTGCACTATGTTTAGAAATATAAAGATATAGGGACGCCTGGGTGGCTCAGTCGTTAAGCGTCCGACTCTTGATTTTGGCTTAGCTCATGATCTCATGGGTTCCTGAGTTCAGAGCCCTGCACTGGGCTCCATGCTGACAGTATGGAGCATGTTTGGGATTCTGTCTCTCTCTCTCTCTCTCACACACACACACACACACACACACACACACACACACACACAGGTTAAATACCTTCATAAGAGCCAAGAATCTGTCCAAAATATTGACAGCCAGGACAAAAGTTTCAGTGCAAGATCCAAAAAAGTTGGTTAAACTCCTTAAATCTTCTACTTTGGCATTTCTCAATCTTGGACACAAAGTGTTATCATCCTGAAATAAAAACCAAGAGCCAAAGTTATGACTTTCTTAGAACTAGATAAATACACACAATTAGATTCAAATAGAGTAATTTTTTCCCTTAACCTTTAAGAATATGGGGGGAAAGAGTGGAATCATTTAATGCTACAAACCTTTTCAGGTACAAAATATGTATACATATCACTGCTTTTTTAAAATCTACATTACAGAAGAGCTTCAGAAAACTGTTGTCACTTCCAGGGGTTATAGCAAATATAACTCCCTTGTAATGGAGATAGTTAGATTTTTGTTTTTTCTAATAAAGAAAAGGCCCTACTATGAAGTATTTCACGGGCAAAGGCTATTTCCACAACGGAACTACTCAATTCCGACGTAAGAGTCTCCCCCCCCACCCCAGAAGCTGCAGGTTGGAGGTACCACATTTGAAGAAACACTTCTCGAGGGTTAGTACCACTCTCGTGCATAAGATTGTAAGATTTATCTTAGTACTCTAGAAAGACAAAATTTTATCTTAAGAAACTTTGCAGTCTTTAATCTTGATTCAACTTAAAAGTTATCCTTTTCCAAGCCCTATCAGCTGTTTGAGCAAGACATCTTTTCTGGGAGCTTACCTCCGGTGTAGCCTCGATCAAGCTCAGCCCTTTTTCTCGAGGTTGGAATCTCTGTTCCTGTTCTAAATAGAGGTTCAACAATCCGAAGAGCTGGACCCCTTCACGACCCGCCAAATACTCTGCCCCTAAATCCTTCATCTGCAGCAAAGACACCACGCACAGTTAGAGTAGGTATCCTGGGGAGGAGGTGGGGAGTGGGCAAAAAAAGAGCTGGGGTCAATACCTCAAGCTAGAGACGCCCCAGCACACCCTAGGTAGGAGCGGATGAGGGGATCAGTCACGTCCTCCAGAACCCCGGCGCAATCCTCCCCCACCGCCAGGGAGGTGTGGCAGGAGGAGGGGCCGCGCTGTCGTCCGCCGGCCAGCGCTGGGTCAGACCGGCCAGCCCCAGCCTCCCGGAGGTTTCACAAACCGGAAACTGCCCTGGGGCGGCAGTGTCCGTCCGCCCTACCTGAAGCCGTGGGGGGGAGGGGCTTCTGCCCGCGGAAAGCACCCGGGGCACCTAAGGCAGCGGGTCTTGGGAGAGGGCGCTTTACACAATAAGGGGGAGGGGAAAGAAAGTCTCGCGACTGAACAAAGAACCGGAGGGAGGAGACTCCCGAGCCCCGCCTCTCCCGGGGAGCCCAGCTCCTGAAGCCCCTCTCGCTGGAGTTCAGCCCCCAAGCCTTCTCATCCGCTTCGGCAGCGCCTATCCCCACTCCACCCGAGTGGCAAGACCCCGATCCGAGAGAGCGGTGGGGTGGCGTGGCCCACCCAGTCGGGGGGCAGAAGTCCAGCCCACCCCATGCCTGGACATCACCCGTCCATCCACTGATCCCAGGTTCCTCAACCGTGCTGAGCCCTGGGGCTGTCAATCCAGGAAGCACCACCCCAGCGAGCCCCCGTGACAAAATGGGGGTGGGTTGCAACTAAAGAATTGTCTTCAGCCTCCTCGACTCACCACTCCTCCTTCCAACATCTTTCCGTCTCCAGTGCTCACTCCCCCGGGGCAGGGCTGAGGGCAGGACCGGAGTCGCTCCGGGGCCGATTGGGTACTCCCACATCCCCCTACCACGTCCCAACCACAAACAAAGAAACCCCGCGAGCCCGGGCGAGCCCACTCACCGTGCCGGAGAGGAGCCTCCACCGGCCCGCGGCGTCACGGTCCGGTGAGGACTGGGCACGGCGGGGGCGTCCGAACCTGTCTCCGGAGGTCGGGGACCCGCCGCCTCAGCGGTGCCCCCGGACCGGCATCGGACCCTTCCCCCCCCCACTGCCACCTCCGCCTCGGCCTCACAGCCGGAGCTTCATCCCGCTCCCCGTGCGCCCACCCTCCGGCTGGGGCGCAGTGCCGGCCCTTCTAACCCTGGCCCTTTGCGGGCACCGCCACCTCCACAGCGGAGGCCGAACCAAACCCCTTGTTTTTGTTTTGAGTTTTCGACGCCCCCAAGGGGGCGGGGCACGTGACTCCCCGCGGAGGGATCCGCGGCTACCGCAAAAGACTTTGAAAAAGAGTCCCACCCCATACTGCTGTCCCCAGCCGGATTTGTGCCCTCTTCAGCTCGGTTTTGCTTTGCCGAGCCATCCCTCCCTCTCGGTCCCTGGGCGGAGGGTTGAATCTGGGCGTCGGCTTTCCGCGATTGATCCGGAGAGGGGAAAGACAGGGAGTGATAGGCTTGAGAGGCGGAAGGAGACGGTTTCTGGTCGCATTGCACCTTTTAAAGGTCCCCATTTGTTTTGTTTTCGCTGTTTTGAAAAGTCCGCCCAAAGCAGCCAGCTCTCCGATTGGATACTGGTACAGAGATCAGAATGCTGAGCATCTGATGCATTCTAGAATCCGGATTGGCTAACTGATTAGCCTTTGAGTCCTCTGATTGGCTTTCGTCTTATCCGGAGCCTCTATCTTCCTTGGGGCCTTAGCAACTCTAGGGTCTGGATTGCGCATGCCAGATGGCTCCGGAGGAATTTATAGACCTTACCCGGGGGTCTAGTCCCTCCCACCCCCACCTCCACTCGTCCTGGGGGTTTGCCACTCTACGCTCTTACCTTAGAAGAGCCGTAACAGCTAGAAAACATTTATTTGTTCTGCGAGTCCACTTTACGGTAATAGTCAATCAAGTTATTATAAAATTTTGGGGGTGTTTACTGAAATATTTACAAGTAAAATGCTATCTCGTGTTCGCTTTAAAGTTTTTCCTACCAAGAGGAAAACAATGGAGATGATAAGTGAAACGAAATTGGGAAAACGTTAAGAGGTGATGAAGGTGGGAGATGGGTACAAGAGTGTTGGTTATAAGTATTCTTTTTACTTTGATGTGCCTTCAGATTTTTCCGTGTACAAGAGGGTACTTAAAAAAACAACTTAATCTGTGTATGTGGATAAGGGCACATAAACTTTTAATCATTATATATCATGCCTCCAGAGGTTGTCATTGTGCTGTTGTTTTAATGAAGACTCCCAGAGGCTTCTTGGTCTCAGGCACCCGTAAATTATAACTTATTGTCCATTATAATTAACGTTATTAAGAGGCCACACCTCTTATGAAGCAGAGCAAAAAGGCAAAACAAAGGGTGCCTTAGGCCAGAGAAACAAACCTGCACACAGAATGTCTTTGAGAGGTGTAAGAGACTCCCTTCTAACATTTATACTTTCTTCACTTTCTCTGTCAATTCCCAGCCACAGTCAGCCAAATACACAAATCAGTAAATAGTAGGTTCTTGAGTTCTCGTCTAAGAAATCAGCCCTGAGGAACAGATTCTCTTTTCTGTTCATCTGCATGTTTTCTGTGAATTGTTTTATTACTTGTAGAATATGAGAAATCATACAACACTGCTTTAGAAGCAGATTTCTCTTCTTTTCAGAGCAGCTAAGGAAGTTTAGAAATAGATTCCTATGCATATTAGAGGGGACTAGACACGAGAGTCTCCAGCACAAGAGCAACTGAGTGGAAGGGAAACTCAAAGAGCAAATCCTATTTTAGAAAAAAAATAAAATTACATTAACAGACTACTTTTAAATGATTTACAGACTACATAATTTTGTGCAATGCCTGTGATCTTGTAAACACTGTTAAAACTATTGTTTTTATTTGACATAAACTTTTTGCTGGAAATCTGTGCTGAAAAACATAAGTGAGGATATGTAACTAATATGGAAAATAAAGCTAAGATTAGAATTAAGTAGATAACAGCTCATTGCGGTATATAAGGAGGCTCCAGAGACAGAAAGCAGCTGGACAGAAAACATACACCTCAAGAGAAAGGAGAGTTTGTGGCCAAAACATGAAAACTTTTTTCAAGTAGGAGGGCAAAGATAGAAAAGGAACATAAAATAAGTGATGTGAAAGAGGAAATGTAAAATTATGTGGTAGAAGATTTTTTAAATAGAGATGGTATAAGGCAAAAGAAAGAGATCAAGAAATTGTACTTGACTTAGATCACTGTTATAAAGTTATACAAAATGTATACTATATGATATTTCATAATTGGGTTTTTTTTTTTTAAATCTTTTATCAGGCAGCCTTTTGAATGATGAGCTGTTCTCTAAGAGTAAGACAAGAAAGCTTGGTAATCTGTGTTCAATTTCCTGCTCTCAGCAGGCTCTATTCAGTAAGGGAGAAAAGACTGATCAACTTGTCCAGTATGGAGCCCTTTACCCACCTCAATCCACTTACCTTTTTAAGATAAAGGAAATAGCAATCATCAAAAAATAGTGGACAAGTAGTTACATCATCCTCTTTTTCAAAACACCTCCTTTTAACAACAATGATATTCTGATAATGCAAGTTTTCTTTTGTTACGCTCATTTTTTTTGGTTATTAATATGGCCTTTATTTTTTTATTTTAATTTTTAAATCTTTTTTTTTTTTTTTTTTTTTTTTTCAGAGAGCAAGAGTGAGCATGTGCATGATAGGGGTGGGGGAAAGGGACAGAAGGAGAGAGAGAATCTTAAGCAGGCTCCATGCTTGGTGAAGAGCCTGATGCAGGGCTTGATCCCATCACCCTGGGATCAGGACCTGGGCAGAAACCAGGAGTGAGACGCTCTACCAACTGAGCTATCCAGGCGCCCGAAGCCTTTATTTTTTAATCTTTAAAATTTTTAAATAAGTTATTTTTGAGAGAGAGAGAAAGAGAGAGAGGGAGAGAGAAAGAAGGGATGGGGCAGAGAGAGGGAGAGAATCCAAACAGTATCCCTGCTATAGCACAGAACCCAATGTGGGGCTCAACCCCATCAACCATGAGATCAGGACCTGAGGTGAAATCACGAGTCAGACACTTAACAGACTGAGCCACCCAGGTGTCCCAAATTTTTAAACTTTTTTAATGACAGACTTTCTCCAGGCTCCATTTGTCTGCTCTTATCACTTAAGTTTACTTTCCTGCAGCTGTGGGTCTTATTTATTTAAAAGACATTTTCCTCTAGGTACCTTTCAGCTACCTTTCAGTGTTTCCTAAGCTTTCTTGGGGGCGACTTTCCTGCATTAGGCACGCATACAAAACAGGGAATCAGAAATCTGGCAGTTCCTGGGATGCCTGGGTGGCTCAATCTGTTAAGTGTCTGACTTGGGCTCAGGTCATGATCTCATGGTTCATGAGTTCAAGCCCTGTGTTGGGCTCTGTGCTGACAGTTCAGGGGAAAAAAAAAAAAAAAGGAATCTGGCAGTCCCCAAAAAGGACTTTGAGGGGATTTATTTCATTACAAGATACTTGGTGTTCTACAGCACAGTGATAGGGGTGCAGTGTGATTGGGTAATAATCTGTCCCCAATAACCCCATGAAGGTCAGACAGGGAACTTGCCCTCAGTGACATCTGAGACTGTGAAACTAGAAAGTGGGCACAGAGCAGGAAATAAACAGCACACCCACAGAAACACAGCCTTCATTCAGCGAATCCTTGACTCTTGAGGAGTGTCCTTCAAACCACTCAGCACTTAAGCTTCTACCTTGGAAATAAAATAGAGTATTTCCACGCAGCTGCTGCACTGCTTCCCTTAGTGCTTTATACTTGGACTTTCCCTGAACTTTGTAAGGCATCAGAATCCCCATACCACTTTTCTGATAACATCTTTCTTCTTACAAATGGTAGTTTTAAACAATGAATCCTAACTTTTTATTTAACAGACATTTAATGAATATATACTAGATACCAGGCATAGTACTAGGCCTCAGGGATACGAAAGTAGGTAAATAAAACACAGTCCCAGAATATCCCCAGAATATGCTGGTACATCTGAAGTGTAGGGCAAATGCCCTAGCCGAGGGATCTGAATGCCTGACTTTGAGTCCCAGCTTTCTTTTTTAAAAAAATTTTTTAACGTTTATTTATTTTTAAGAGAGAGAGAGACAGAGTGTGAATGGGAGAGGGGCAGAGAGAGAGGGAAACACAGAATCTGAAGCAGGCCTCAGGTTCTGAGCTGTCAGCACAGCCTGATGCGGGACTTGAGCCCACGAACTGTGAGCTGGTGACCTGAGCCGAAGTCAAACACTTAACTGACTGAGCCATCCAGGCACCCCCTTACTTAGTAGAAATAGTACCTTAAATACCTTGAATAATGTGAATTGTACTGAACCTCAACTTTGTAATCTGGAAAGAAAAATAGGGAGGAATAATCACCAGGGGTAGTTGTTTGCTCTTCATATGTAAAGAAACGTTTGTAAAAGCACTTTTACTATATCCACCTATGCATGCTGTCAGGACTTTCACAATGCTGTGACTTCTTGAGGGAAAAGAAGGGACCATCCCTAGCTTTGTCAAAGGAATCTAATAGCAAGCAGCCCTGAAAGGAAACAACCTCAGGATGGGGACTGGTAAAGCTGACATAATGCCCACTCCCTCTTCCACTCATGCACTATTTCTGGCTCTGAGCCTTGGCTAGTTTCTGTCATTTAGGTGTTTTGCAGACCCAAACCTCCTGTTTAGATTAACCTTGCTAGCAGAACCTGGCAAAGGGGACAGGAATGCTTTCTGGAGGGAAAGGAGCAGGGAAAGCATAAACTAACCTGGGGTGCCATCTTGAAGTAATTCAGGTTTTCAACCAAGTGCTCGTTTTTTAAAATCTGAACTTGAAGGAATGAGATGATTTTATATGCAGACAATTAATTCCTTTCTTCAAGCAATCAATAAATGAGTGAACATCTCATATATTCTGCCTTGTGACTTTTTCTCATAGACAAGCCCCCAAATCTGAAATTAGCGAATTCAACATTTACCATTTATTTACTATATATAGAACTTGTTGTTTTTGTTGTTGTCAATGTTGGAGCATGTTGTATCTTTCAGAGGGAGTGTTTATCCATGAGAGGGTTAGTGATATTCATAATACAGTTAATCCCCCAAAAGTGATGTGCTCAGCCTTGGAATTGTGGGACCTACCACACAGTAGAGACCTTCTGAAGAGACCTTTTGCCAGCCGGCCAGGTTGGGCCCTCCCAGTCCTACTATCCTGCAAGTGAGTCAGCCTTATAAGAACTATCTCTGAAAAACCCTCGAACTCAATGCACATTTAACCTCAGTGTCCTGACTCATTACTTAGTGTCCAGAACTCTTTCTGTTACGCTAAAGTTAACTGAAATAAATGGAGTAGCTTTGACATGGCATGGAGAGATGGGTAAAGGAGCATGCAACCGATAATTTGGCAATTCTTGAAATCAGAGATGATTATCTCAAAATGGCATATCTGTCCCAAAGCAAATATATTTTAAGTGGTCCAGGCTGCATTCTGGGACATTGTACATTATTATTTACATAACACATTCTTCTTTTATGACTTGTTCCAAGAACCATAACCTAAGTCAGATATTTCCTGTCTTTTCTTGCCATCACAGCGCTCTGGGAAGTTGATACTGTCAGTAAAGAATCATTTAGGAGACATCTGTTGAATACATTGTCTCAATGCTAAAGGAAGTTTTCATTTTCTGTGAAAGTAATTATCACTTATTTTAATCTCAGATGAAAAGGCAATTGACATTTAAGATGATATGAATAAGTAATATAAGCTTAAATTTTGCTTTTGTTATTTTAAGGTGTCTTCAAAATGAAGGATTTTTTTTTTAATTTCTAAGAAGAAAGGTTGCATAATTTCAAAGATCCTCAGGTCTGCTTAATTACATATATTATGTTTTTTAACCACACTCTGAATAAGAAATTCTGTCTACATTCAAGAACAGAACTTTTTTTTTTTTTAATTTACATCCAAATTACGTAGCATATGGTGCAACAATGATTTCAGGAGTAGATTCCTAAATGCCCCTTACCCATTTAGCCCATACCCCCTCCCACAACCCCTCTAGTAGCCCTCTGTTTGTTTTCCATATTTAAGAGTCTCTTATGTTTTGTCCCTCTCCCTGTTTTTATATTTTTGCTTCCCTTCCCTTATGTTCATCTGAACAGAACTAAATTTTTAAGGAGGGGTTGAAGCTTTCCAATTTAGAGGAGTTCTCTCTAGGAAAAAAGAGTAGGATTAACAATACAAAATTAGATACGAGCGTGAATGTTTATTTAAGATGAAGCAAATCAAGAAAAATTGTAAATTTTTAAAAGCTGATATATGCTAACTGGCCCAGTTACTTATTGCTGTGCAGTGAATCGCCCTAAAACTTAATGGCTTAAAATAACGATAATCTTATTATTGTCACTCACAGTTCTCAGTTGGGCTGAGCTCAGTGATGCAGTCAGTCCTTTCTCAGGGTCCTTCATGAAGTTGCATTGAGATGGTGGTTGGGGCTGGAGGCATCTTGTGGCTCGCTCCCTCACATGTCCGGAGTGGGGGCTGACTGTGGGCTGGGCTGAGGCTGGTGGCCAGAATGCCGACATGTGTGGCCTTTCTCTGTGGGCTTTTTACTTCCTCACAGCATGGTGACCAGGCTTAAAGAAACCCAGGTGAACGCTGCGGCTCCTTTTACAAACTGCCCCTGGCAATCACATTGTTTCTATACTAGTTTCATACTGCTACTATAACAAATCACCATAAATTTAGTGACTCAAAACTACACAAGTGTATTATTTTGTAGTTCTGGGGGTCAAAAATTTGAAATGAGTCTCACTAGGCTCAAATCAAGGTGTTGGCAGAGCTGTGTTCCTTCTGGAGGCTTCTATGGGAGAAACATTTCCTTGCCTTTTCCAGCTTCTTAAGACCATCACATTCCTTGGCTTGTAGCCCCTTTCTTTATCTTCAAAGCCAGTATCCTAGAATCTTCAAATCCTTCTCAACTCTGACTCTTCTGCCTTCCTTTTCCCCTTTTGAATATCTTTGTGACCTTTCTCATTCATAGTATGAGCTGTAAAACTTCAGGGCATCATTGAAAACTAGCCATACTCATTAATTAGCTTGTCTGTTTCCTTATTGCAGAAACATATTTTAAGTTTTATGTTATCTGTGTCAACATCAATATTTTATATCAAATCGGCAATAAATTTTTTATTAATAAACTGCTCAATGCATGGTTATAAAACTCTTTGCCAAAGTTAATGGCTTCAAACTCTCCGATTACTTCTTCATAAGATAATATTGTAATATAATTTCCTATAGAATTTTGTAAAATTTAGTCTTTCCTCAAGCATGGCTTAAAAATTAAAATAAAAAAATTGTTGCTACCTTAAGATATTTCTTTCAGTTTTATGACTCATTAGGAATATCATAATACATGAAAAAAACTGGATAAAGTTTTTCTTAAATAAGACATCAATCCTAAAGTATAATATTTGCATGTTTCTAAGTTAAAAATAGTTAAAGTGGTATGTCCCCAGATCAACTTCCCCTTAGCCAGATCCCAGAATACTGGTGGACACTCAAATGCCTCCAAACACAGGAGAAAATGGTGCAGTGGAATTTGACATGGAGAGAGACAGCAGCCTTAACTGACTACAATTAAAATGTCTTCCTTTTGCAAAACTAAACAAAAAAAGGGGGGGGGGGGGCTCTGCTAGTCTCCCACCCCCCTGCCCCAAGACCTCAGGAAGAGCCTGTGCAAGTGAGGTCCTCTAAAGCGACACAATAAATCCACATCAGCTTCACAATAAATCCACACTTAGTAATCAATAATTAACTGTCAACCATTATACTAAGTGATTTATATGTATTGACATAATTTTAATGGCTGTAACACACATAGAGGCAGAAAAAGAGGTCTGGAGAGTTTAAGTAACTTGATCCCACACCAGGTACTGGTGGATTCAGGTGGATTCAGTATGCACTAGCAGACTCCATGACCCACACTCCTTTTTTTTTTTTTTAAAGAATTTTTTTAAAGTTTATTTATTTTGAGAGAGAGAGAGAGCCAGAGGCGAGGGGGCAGAGAGAGAGAAATGGAGAGAGAATCCAGCAGGCTCTGCACCACCAGTGCAGAGAGCCCCATGAGAGGCTTGAACTCATGAACCGTGAGATCATAACCTGAGCCAAAGTCAGCCGCTTAACTGACAGAGCCACCCAAGCGCCTCTATGACCTCACATTCTTAACCACTATTTTACATAGTGATTCTGGTATCAGGAAGAAGGAGCATAAAACTCCAAATTTGGACATAAGCTTGCTCCATTTAGTGCATTTCTTCTTAAATTCATGTAAAATGGTTGCATCAGTAGTTTAGGTTAGCCTAAATCAAGGCAATTTAGATTTGGATGTTTTACTAAGAAAATTAATAATTAGCCACCTGCATACTTGTGCAATGTGTTTTTCTTTTGTTGTTGTTATTTTTTTCTTAAATAGCAAGAAATTGGATTTTTCTCTGCCAAAGTAATCTGAAAAGAAGTTGTCCAGGTGTGCCTGGGTGACTCAGCTGGTTAAGCATCCAACTCTTGGTTTCAGCTCAGGTCATGATCTCATGGTTCATGGGTTTGAACCCTCTGTAGGGGTCTGCACTGACAGAGTGGAGCCTGCTTGGGATTCTCTCTCTTCCTTTCTCTCTGCCCCTCTTCTCTCTCTCTCTCTCTCTCTCTCTCTCTCTCTCTCTCTCTCAAAATAAATAAATAAACTTAATAAAAGAAAAAAGAAATTGTCCAGATAGAGACCAGACCTACCTGGATTAACTCTTCCCTGGAATTTTGAATTAATGTGTTTCTAACGAAGAGGCCAATTGTTTGAGCACAATTTCACCACTCCAATCACAGGAAAGCCAATAAGGGAAGAAAAAAGTGGCACTTTCTCCTCTGCCTTTCTTTAGACATTGCAGGGAGATGTCTAAAGACTTAAAACATCATGTGAGAAGGTCATATCAGTAGTTGGCAAATGTCTGAGCACTAGAGGGAAACTGCTGCTGTGTTCCTACTGGTCTTAATAAGGGGCTATTTTGCAGATATCTGGGCTGTTTTCCATCTTAGGATATGTAAATATTTTTTCTCTTTATAACAGAAGATTGTAATCAGCAAATACTCTGATTGCCCTACCATGGTTAGTTGTACTCTCCTCAGAACCTTCATGAGGAAGTCAAGCTCTCTAATCATTCACTGCTAAAAATAGCAGTTTTGAGCCTTACTGCCTGCGCTGGACAGAAGGAAGATGGACCTGAGGAGGGGTAGCACAAATACTATGTGGAAGATACTTCTCTTGGCATGAACCCAGAGGTTACCAATTTACTGTGCTTATTGTGTTGTGCAATGTTTGTAAGTTTTTATGATGGACATAAAATCTGATCTTCTATTTAAACACAATAGAAACTTATTGACTCATTCTGCATGAAGATTAGCCTCTAGAATATTCAGGTTTTTGTAGCCATGTGTTTTATAAGTGCAGCCCACACTGCATTTTAAAATTGTTGCTGCTTCTTTGTTCAATTTAATAAACATTAACAGGGCAGCTGCTCTATAGGAGGCACAGTGGTAGAAATAAGAGATACAAAGTGGCTACGGTTAAACACTGCCCACAAGGAGCTCCCAGCCTAGTAGGGGAGAATCAAGTCTACAAATAACAATATTACTCTGTGATCTAGGACTGTGCCCAAAGTATAGCAAACAAGACCTGGGAACAAGTTGTATCAAGAGGGGGAAGGGAGATTAGGTAAATCCGTATATAGGACAGGATTATTGCTTGCTTCTAGAAAAGTTGCTTTTACTCTAACGGCTCTATCTTCTCCATTCAACTCAGAATGTTGTATTTATTTTTAAAACTGAGCTGTTTCTGGGGCACCTGGGTGGCTCAGTCGGTTGAGCATCCGACTTCAGGTCAGGTCATGATCTCATGGTCCGTGAGTTCGATCCCCGCAAGGGGCTCTGTGCTGACAGCTCAGAGCCTGGAGCCTGCTTTGGATTCTGTGTCTCCCTCTCTCTCTGCCCCTCCCCCACTCATGCTCTGTCTCTCTCTCTCTCTCTCTGTTGAAAATAAATAAACATTAAAAAAAAAACAAAAAACTGAGCTGCTTCTGTCCTGAGAACAGATTAGGAGCATCTAAGTTTCTCAGGTGTTCATGTTGGTAGAACTTCTACCTTCAGAATGTTTTTTTAACACTGGTGTTTGTCAGGTATTTGTGATATTCATTATCTTAACTAAAACTACTTCAAATTACATTTTATGACTTATTTAGGCTAAGTAGAATATTGCCATTTCCCTATAAATGGATTCCTTTAATGTATTTTAATTAGGAAGATAATAAAAACACATTAGAGAAAATATGGAAAAAGGAATCACATATAACTAAACCATCCTACACAACTAATGTTATTGTGGTGATGTAAAATCTGCTGGTCTCTTTTCTAATGTTCTAAAAAAAAATTTTTTTTAATGTTTATTTTTGAGAGAGAGAGACAGCACGAGCAGGGGAGAGGCAGATACAGAATGAGAAGCAGGCTCCAGGCTCTGAGCTGTCAGCACAGAGAGCCCAACGTGGAGCTTGAACTCATGAACTGTGAGATCATGACCAGAGCCAAAGTAGGACGCTTAACTGACTGAGCCACCCAGATGCCTCTCTTTTCTGATGTTTTTAAAAAATCATACTGCTGAGGGCCCCCTGGGTGGCTCAGTTGGTTAAACGTCCGACTTTGGCTCAGGTCATGATCTCGCAGTTCGTGAATTCAACCCCCACATCGGGCTTTGTGGTGACAGCCCGGAGCCTGGAGCCTGTTTCTGATTCTGTGTCTCCCTCTCTCTCTGCCCCTCCCCTGCTCGTGCTCTGTCTCTCAATAATAAATAAACGTAAAAAATTTTTAAAAAAGTCATACTGCTGAAATATACATACAAGAGAGTATGTATAGTTTACACACCATTTAAAGACCGATGATAAAACAAGTGATATATCCACCACTCAAGTTAATATATAGAGAATATAATCTGTACCTTTGAAGCCTCTGGATGCCTTACTGGGGTCACATCTCCCACTCTCTCTAAAAGTAGTTCTAGTACTAAATTTTCAGTTAATCATTCTCTTCCTTTAAAAAATAGATTGGTTTATGTGTATCCCTGAACAAAATATTGTTTTGTGTCTGAATTTTATGTAAGTAGAATCATATTGAATGCATTAGTCTGACTTCTTTCGACATTATGGTTTGTTGGTTTGTTTTCCTTTTTAAGAGAAAACCTGAATGGGAGCCCAGCCTCAGAAGACTGGATGCTGTTAGCTTTTGCTGCCCTCCTGGATCAACTTTATGTTTTTGAGCTTCCTACATGTTTGCCTACAGCCATAGCAATTTTAATTGCTGGATAATGTTACATTGTATGAAAATACCACATTCTATCCATTTTACTGTGGATGGATTTTGGATATCTTTCCAGTTTATCACAATTATAAAAACTGCTGCAATTCATGCCTCCCCCCCCGCCCCACCACATCTCTTTGTACATACATCCAAGAGTTTTTCTATGTTAGATACCTATAAGTGGAATTTTTAAGCCTCAGGGCATGAGCATTTTCAACTGGATTGAGTAGCATCAATGGATTAACTGAGAAGTTGAACTAACTTCCACTCCCATCAACTCTCTATGAGAGTTCCTGTGGTGACACATCCTCACCAACAGGTTACCTGTTTTTTGATACGTAAAAATAAAATTCAGAATGACTTACAAGTCTGTATCTTCTTTATATAAAGCTAACCACAGAGCAGATGCTCAGTAAAAATTCTCTGGTTGCTAGATTTTAGAGACTATATTCTAGAACATTCAAGACCACTATACTTAAACATACAAGTTCTATTTCCATAGATAAGAGAACTCTCTGCTTTTATGTTTAAATTAACAAATATGTATATACATAAACATATATGCAGACACATACATACACTCAAACACAATATGTAATGCTTGATTATTAACAAAAAGCATGGGGGCAAAGAAACACTATTTCTTCAGTTAAAAAAAGAGAACCTGAAATTTTTCTACCGTATACACCCACACACGTACGTGCATGGTGTATATGGCACACACGTGTATGTGTGTGTGTGTATGTTCCTCCTTAGATATTTGAATCTGTGAATAAATGGGTTTTAAAACATTGTAATTTGAACATAGTAGTCCATTTCACATGCTCCTCGTTTGAAACCACTGATTAGAGGTTCTCAAATTGTGTAGAAATCAAATTAAAACTACATAGTTTAGAGGCACCTGAGTGGCTCAGTCGGTTGAGCATCTGACTTTGGCTCAGGTCATGATTCCACAGTTTGTGAGTTCCAGCCCCGCATCAGGCTCTGTGCTGATAGCTCAGAGCCTGCAGCCTGCTTCAGATTCTGTGTCTCCCTCTCTCCCTGTCCCTCCCCCACTCATGCTCTGTCTCTCTCTCTCAAAAATAAATAAACATTAAAAAAAAACCCAAAACATAGTTTAGGGGCACCTGGGTGGCTCAGTCAGTTAAGTGTCTGACTTTGGCTCAGGTCATGATCTCACGGTTTATGAGTTCAAGCTCTGCATCAGGCTCCATATCAATAGTGCAGAACCTGCTTGGGATTCTCTCCCTTTCTCTCTGCCCCTCCCCGCTGATGTGGTCTCTCTCTCTCTCTCTCTCTCTCTCTCTCTCAAAATAATTAAATAAACTTAAAACAAAATAGATACAGAGCTCCTGGGAGGCTCAGTCAGTTAAGGGTCCGACTCTTGGTTTCAGCTCAGGTCGACATCCCAGTTCCTGGGATGGAGCACTATGTCGGGCTCAGAGCTGCCAGTGCAGAGATTGCTTCTGATTCTTTCTCCTTCTCCCTCTGCCCCTTCCCCACTTGCAAGCTCTCTCTATCAAAATAAACATTTTTTAAATTAAAAAATTTAAAAATACACAGTTTAAAGTGATCTTAATTAAAAAATATGACTCTATCCAAGAAGAAATAGTTTTGGTGAATTACTTGAAACTCTAAATTTACTGTTTCTCTATATCAGATTTCCATCTTCCTGTCATTGCTGCCAATTTAAAACCAAGTTTATTGAAGAATATATATATTTTTTATTCATCTGTCAATACAATCAATTTCAACTTAAAACTTTGGTAATTTTAAAGCTAAAGACAGTGGATTCATGAAATTTTGACATATTTCAAAATCAGAATATAAAAATTTTAATGATAGTTGTAAAAAAATAAAGCCATTTCTTACTAGTTAAATACATGATTCTTATCCAAAGTTTAAATGACTACTAAGTGATAATACATTACAAGGAGTAAGACAATTGCCTTTGTTATCTAATAATTTTGAGAATTATTAGAAAATCAATACTTTTCAGATACTTCAACTGCAGAGAAGTTGTGTTTTACCAGTCAGGAAAGATAATGAAGTAAGCAGCAGAGAATATAAGCTTTCTAGTATCACACCTGATGAATTGTATTGGATCTCATATTTAAAATAGTATATATTCTAATTTTCACTGATAACACTTCATTCATGTTTTTAATTTTTCATTAAATAAAAATGGAGTGGCTGGGCCTGATAGGGCCTGAGTAATCTGGGTAATTATGAAATCTACATTATACTTTGTACTGCATAGACTTTAATTTCACAATAAGTATGCATATGCCTGACCTCAGCTGTCTAATAGTTGAAAGATCCTGAAACGTCTAACCATCACACTTAGCTCTGAATATTGTCCCTGACACCTACTAGCTGAGTGATCTCTCAGAGTCTCCATTCCCACATTTGTAAAAACAGAAAATAACTCCTGACTATCTTAGAAAACTGTCTGGGAAGATTAGGTGAAAGAACGTATATAAATGCCATTAGTAAAACGTAAGATGCTAAACAAATGTAAATTGTTGTTGTTGTTATTGTTATCATTATTATTGTTTTGAGGGGTTCAACTCCAGTTTTATTGTTTAATATCTCTATGACTTATATGGCAACTGACTTAATTTTTTAAAGCCTTTTTTCTTATCTGAAAATATCAGTTTAATGAGGATTAAATGAAATAATACATATGGCGAGCTTAAGCACAGAGCGGATGGTGAAGACTTAGCAAAGGTAACTATTAGTTCTTATTGTAACTTATTACCATATCAGGAGAATAATTGCTTGAGTCATTCTTCCAATAATCATAATAGATAATACTGAACTGTCCATATGGTCAATGACCTGCACGTTAGAGAGATCTGATTTGGACAGCACCCAAGCCAAAGCAAAGAAACAGATGTTTTCTCTCTATAGAGCTAACCTGCCATTATGAGAACTGACCCTTGTTCTTATTAGTTAACTGGCTGAATCAACCTGGACATAAACTATGTAAACAAATTTCATATGCCAAGAATATTGTTGCAAAGCCCAAGGATCAACATCACTATAATTTGATGACTGTTACACTCATAAAATGTTTAGATAAAAATTAATATTGCTTGTTTACTTCATACAAGGACAATTCAATTATGGCCTATTTCTTTCTTATTCAAGATACAATTCTGTACTCTGTCCTTCCTTATTGCCCATTTCTACAACCAAATGACTTGGGCTGTCTCTTCCCAGTTGTCTTTTTTCCATGGTTTTTGAGAGGTGGACAAAATGGGTATCTATGGAGAAAAGCCACGTGCTACTTCTCACAGGCTTAATTCACTTTCCCCTACAGCCTTTGAGGTCAGACATCTCCAAGAAGTTTATGACCCAAATTCAGGTCAGCCACGTGCCAGGGAAAGCAGACATCTGTATGGGACAATTCTGGCTCCAAATGATGCTAACCCTTTATGTTATTCCATTAAAAAAAAAATAAAGTGACATACATTTAAAAAGTATGAAATTTTTGGTATATTGTAGTATGTGGCATACAGAACAACAGTAATGTAAACCAAGTAAATATTGTTTTATTTCTCCATAAATATATAACAGCGTGTGTTCCCAGCAGTCACTGAATCATGGTGACTTCTGATCTTATCCCAACCAGTTGCACAAGTACTGGGAATCAAACACCTGTTTATTTGTTAATGCAACTGAAGGAACTTGATCACTGGGTTTCAATGACTCTAAAATAGACGCACGCATTCTGCTTCAGATCAAACAATATATTTCCTTTCGTGTATAGGTTTGTTGTTAATAATCTATTTCCTATTTGAAAATAAAATGGTGTGATTCATATATTTACCCCACTGCTGATGGTAACTCATTTTTTTTGTTCTCAGGGAATAATAAATTCTATATGAATATTATCAGCCAGTTTTTAACTTTTAGGGATTGTATATGGTGTCAATAACTGACTTGGCCTTACCTTGGGGTGTAAGACAGTTAAATGCACTTACATCACATCATATCCTAATATAGCAAATGTATTCGCTTCCAAACTATAGATTAATTATAGACTTTGGCCTCTTCAATATTCTTTTGGAAGAAGTTTTTCCCTACTACCCAAAGAGATTTACTGGGTTATATATTAGTTGTTACTCTGCCACTTCTGGAAGAGTTTTCTAAAACAGCACAAAAACATTGATGAGGAGAAAAACATTCACTATGGCTCAGTGAGCACTTAATGAACAACTACTGTGTACCAGGTACCATGTTGGACACTGGAAAAAAAAGAAAAAGGAAGAAGAAAACGTAGCCCTTCACTGGTCAAAAGGCAAGCACACAGGTCATTTAAATAAAACATTGTAAATGCTATAATATAGGTGAGCACAGGGCCGTGGAAGTACAGAGGAGAAACTAAAGCCTTCTTTACTGAATTTCAGACTCACTAATCCAACAGCCTACTGGATATCATTCACTTCTCAACACATGCAACACAGAACTCAGAAACTGTCCCATTCAAATACCTGTGTAGCAGAAGCTGCAGGTAACCTGTTCATTTGTTCTGGCCTCCAGAGTCTGTCCAGGCTGTATGTGAGAACAGCCCTGAACCAATGACTGAGTGGGTGGATATATAACCCATCTGTCTCCCAACACAGGTGGGATAGCTCAGAGATGGGATAATTCTTTCATTTGTTCTACAGTGGTCTCACTGAATCTCTGCATAGTGAGGACCATTATCGTAAACATGGGTCAAGTAGAAGACCCCGGAAATTCTCATCCTTACTAGGACTGTAACCTAAAAACAATGCCTCAACCCTGATGGAACTTCAGAGATTAGCATTCCCATCAAAGATTTGACAAAAAGCAGGGGTAACGAGACCTATAGTATTCCCATTTACTTTGCCCGTTTGACCTATAGGGAAGTTGGATGGATCCTTGCACATGACTGTGCAGTATGGCAAACTCCATCAGGTGCCTTCAACTGCAGCTACTATTTAAATGTAGCCTCTTTCCTGGAACACATCAAGCGTCTCTGGCACCTGGTGTGCGGCTATTGATTTGAAAATAAATCTTTTCCCATATCAGCGTGCACCGGCCACCAGAAGCCATTTGTGTTTATCAGATGTAGCCTCAGTACTATGTCAGCTTTCCTGCTCTCTGCCACAATGTATTTGGCAGAGATTATGCTGATGTCACAGTCCACATAAAATCACACCGGGCTACTGCATTGAAGGCATTATATTGGTTGGGCCTGATCAGGACCTCAAGAGGAAGTAGCAGGTATTTTCTGTGACTTAGAAAACACATGTGAGTCAGAGAATAGGAGATAAACCCCATGAAGGTTCGGAGGCTCATTACATACGTGAAGTTCCTGGGAATCAAACAGTATAGAACATCTCAAGATGCCCTTCAAACTGAAAGATCGTTGCTGCACCTTGTAACGGTCTACCTCTAAAGAAGAGGCACCTCTTGGTGCCTTTTTGGATTTTAGAGGTAATATATGCCATATTTGAGTGGGCTACTTAGGTCCCACTTACAAGTAATCTGCAAAGCTGCCAGCATTGAGGGGGACCAAAATAAGTATGGGATGAAGGGCAAGCTGCTATTCTTGGTGACCCAGAAGACTCAATGATACTTGGACTATCTGTGACAAATGGGAGGTTGAGTGAAGTTTCTGGCAAGCAACAGTTGCAGAATCAAGTGTAGAACTCAGGGTTTTGAAGCAAATGCATGCCTTGTCCACCGATAAAAATTATTTTCAGAAACCACTTCTGCTGTGATACCGGTACTGAATGCCTTACATATATTCTGAATTTCCCATTATGAACAAGGTGACCTTCCTGGCTGTAAGACTGGGTATACAAAGAAGCGACTATCATCAAATGGAAATAGTATACAAGAGATTGAGCCCAAGCAGATCCAGAAGGGCACAATTAGGTTGCCCGAGCAGGTGGCTTACTCCTTCAATATCAACTCCTGGCTCTTCTTCAATCCATATCTATAGCCCCATAGGGGAGTTTCTTATTACCAGTTGAATGAGGAGGAAGAAGATCAGTCCTGATTTACAGATAGTAAAACAATATCCTGGGACAAACTGGAATAGACAGTTGCAGCGTTATAGTTCTACTCAGAACTATATGCCCCAAGGACAGAACTTCGAGTAATATATTTGGTTGTCCATGTTTTCTGAACTAAGAGATGGCCAGAAGTATGGACTTACCCTGGTTCATGGGCAGTTGGTAACAGTTTGACTGGATGTTCAGGGGCTTAGTTAAAAAACAACAACAAAAAAGGACTGGAATAATGGTGAGAAGGGATCTGTGGCAAAGATGTATGAATGGATGTCTCATAATAAGCACAGAGTATGAAGTTGTTTGTGAATACCCTCCAAACAGCACACATCACAGAGGAAGCTTTCAGGAATCACGGTAGAAAAAAATGACATAGTCTGTATAAATCAGTTTCTTTCACCAGCCGTTGCAGGGCTTGCTCACTGGGCCCATATATAACATGGTCACGGTGGCAAGAATGGAAGCTATTTGTGGACTTAACAACAGGGACTGGTCTAGCCACTGTTACTGATGAGTCCATAATTGGCCAACATAAGGGATCAATACTGAGTCCCCAATGTAGCACTGTTCCCCAGGGGACCAGCCAGCTACCAAGTGCAGACTGATTAAGGTGGATCCCTATATTATAGAGGAGGCAGAGACTTGCCCTCACTAAAATAGACATGTATTTTGGAGATAGATTTGCCTTTCCTTGTTGTAATGCTTTTGCAAACATCACCATTTGTGGACTTTAAGAATGTTTTATTTGCCATAGTGGCATTCTGTACAACGTTGCTCCTGGTCAAAGAATTCATTTCACAAGCAAAGAAGCAATGGGTTTACCCATGGAATTCACTTGTCTTACCACATGTCTATCAGTCAGAAGCAGTTAGCTTACAGGAAGAGTGGAATAGCCTCCTGAACTCACAATGTCTCCCAGAGAATGGGGCTCTAGCATACAAGATAAAAACACTCTAAATCAGCAACTAATATGTAATGCAGTCCCTTCCATAACCAAAATACACAGGTTCAGGAATCAAGGGGGACATGGGAATGCATCCCCTCAATATTACATTTAATGACCATTCCCAGAAGTTTTGTTACCCATCCTTGCAATTTACAGTTCTGTTGATTTGGAGATCTTGGTTCCAAAGAGCAGAATATTTTTGCCAGGAGAAAGAACAATGGCTCCATTGAATTGGAAGTTAAAATTGATACCTGCCTCTTTGGGACTCTTCTTATTACTGGCTAAATGCATACTTTAGACTACTGGAACGATGGATCCAGATTACTGAGGTAAAACTGAATTGACACTAAACAACAAAGGAAGGGGGTGAGGACTATGTCTAGAGCCCAGGGGATACTTTGAGGAGCTTCTCACTACTTCAATGTAATAGAACACTACAGCCATAAAAAAAGTCAGGACAAGTGAATATTTAGGTGCCTCCATACTGAAAGTTTACATGATACCACCAGGCAAAGAATTCCTATCAGCTGAAGTCCTACCCGAGGAGAAATAAAATATAGAAAGAAAGAGAGAAATTATTAGTATCAACGATGGTCTTGTGACCAGTTTTAGAAATAAAGACTGTAGCAGCTTTGTATATTTTTTCTTGCTTGTCATGAATGTGTATGTATATACAGAGAGAAAGAAGGAAAAAAAAAACGATTTTATTCTCTCTCCTTCTTCCCCTTAGTATTTTACACAAGTTTTGCTGGAGGTTACCTTTACAAGTAAGTCTATAGTAGAAGAATATTCAGGTGAGACTATGACTGAATTTGAGGAATACTTGACATGGTCCAGATGTAGGTGGTGCAACCGACGCCCAGAAACTGATTCAATGATTATCAGCACCTTGTGTCTCCTCAATTTGACAAGAAAGGAAAAATATCTTCAATTACACAAAGGATAGTTGAATCTTGCTGAGTGGAAATACAGAGTTCTTTTCATTTTCCATCCGATCGAATACCAGGGTGAGTATGGATGCTGTGTAGCTGAGGAGTAAACTGTGTCAGTTACTAAGCTGTTATCTCTCAGCTGCAAATGCACTCTTCTCTACTCTTGTTTTGTGATGCTGATACAGGAACTCCCACACTTTTGTTCTGCCAGCTGGCTGCCTGTTAGGCACCACTAAGAAGGTATTCGAGAAGGATACTGCAAAACTGCAGGAGGATGAGGGCACTTTCTGCCTGCTTTCTGTGCCTGTGAGTATTGCTCTAGCATCATGTCTTCACCCTAGCAGCACCATTTCTTTTCCTCCCAAAGCAGCAGCTTAACTCTATTTGCAGTTTTTCCTCTTCCTGTAGAACCATCCTCATTTTGCCCTACTTTAAAGACAGCAGCAGGCAGCAGGCACCCTTTCCTCAGAGATCTGGCTTCCAGCCCAAAGGGCGCCTCTTCCAAACTTGAGAGATACCAGCACCAACTGAGCAATCCCTCGGGTTATGATATCTGAATTTCAGCTCCAAGCTTCTAAGTTTTAATAAACCCAACATCTCTCTATTCCACCAGCCTTGGAGTGGTAGCTGCTCCCAGCAATTGTTACTTCCCTAGTAATTTGGTGGTTTTTTTTCTTTTGCCTTTTTTGGTTCGCTAGGTAACAACATTGTACCTAGATAATAATTCCTTGTGTTACATTTTGGTGTGCTTTTTGTCTTCTGACTGATACAGACACCTTCCTAGGATTCCCTCACCTGCTCCATCCTCCATTCTAGGCTGGAAATTTCTCTCCCACCGTACTACCATTAACAACCCTCTAGCACAATAATTATCATATAATTTTGTGGTTGTCTGTTTTCTTATATCCCTGATAAATGGGGAACTCTGTATTCCTAAATTAGTCATCCTGGCATCTCCATTTCCCAAAATAATGCCTAGAAAATAGAGACACTTGGTGGATATTTTTTTTGGGTGAGTAAAGGAATACTCTAGGAAGTTTCCTAATGGGAAGATGACAGAGGAAAGAGAGTAGCCAGCAGACCAGTGGTTCACCAATATATTGATCTCAGCATTCCTTTGGAGAGTAATATACTGGTAAATATTGAATAAACAGCTTTAAAAAAAAACTCTGATTTGTAGCATTTGCTGATTTTTCTTTTGTAAACACTTCCTCCATCGCTGATGTCAAGCCATCGACATGATGTCATTGAATGCAGAGCTGGAAGGAGATCCACACAATTGGCTCCCATGAACCAGTGCCTTCAAGCTCCAACACACCATTGCTTTACAAAGTTATTAAGGACTTCAAAGGACTTTGGTTTATGTAAATTATATCTGTAAATATTTACAGCATTAGTAATTAGAGCTGAGAAAATTTTCGACTCTTTATTTCTTAGCTCTATTAAAAATAACAATAATCCGGGGCGCCTGGGTGGCTCAGTCGGTTAAGCATCCGACTTCAGCTCAGGTCACGATCTCACGGTCCATGAGTTCGAGCCCTGTGTCGGGCTCTGGGCTGATGGCTCAGAGCCTGGAGCCTGCTTCCGATTCTGTGTCTCCCTCTCTCTCTGCCCCTCCCCTGTTCATGCTCTGTCTCTGTCTCAAAAATAAATAAACGTTAAAAAAAGTTAAAAAAAAATAACAATAATCCCACTACTTGTTAACATAAATAACATTTTTGTAAAATATAACTATACAGTCAAAACAAAAAATAATTAGTGAGAAGAAGACCATGGTTTTACATTTTGGCAAATCTCTTAATTATGAATTATGAGAAGACAACTGGATTCTCATATCTCCTTCAACATTCATTCTATTGGGATATGTTGTTTTGGTTTAAGTATATGACGAAAATATGGTCCCACGTAGATATGTTATTACACAAAGGAGGAAGAATGCATATTTTAATATCCATTTCAGATCATTGAGGACATTCTTCTTTGACAATACACTAAAACTCAGAAAGTGGTAGTTTCTTTTTTTTTTTAATGTTTATTTATTTTTGAGACAGAGAGAGAGCATGAACAGGGGAGGGGCAGAGAGAGAGGGAGACACAGAATCTGAAACAGGCTCCAGGCTCTGAGCTGTCAGCACAGAGCCCGATGCGGGGCTCAAACCCACAAACTGTGAGATCATGACCTGAGCTGAAGTCGGACGCTTAACCGACTGAGCCACCCAGGCACCCCGAAAGTGATAGTTTCTTAAAGGTTAGTTATAATGTGGAATCTGAAACCATACAGTAAAGTTTCAAACTCTAGTACAAGAATGTCCATTAGTCTATCTTGCATTCTGAGTGGATCTTTTACCCAGCATGATTTTGTAAAATAAAACATTGGTCATTTGGAAAGTATTGCTTCACTGAGTTATACAGCTCTTCCAAATATTGACATGCTTCATTATATAAGGTCAAAAATTATTTTCACTAATATTACCACCAATCTCATCAGTAAAGTTTTTAATACTCGGAAACTATCAAGCTCACTGTGGTGGAGATAAGTTTCCCAAATTCTAATTTTCACTCCTATTTTTCTCATTGGCAAAAAGCACCATCAATTGTTTTCCTTTAAGTGACAGGTTCACTTCATGCATTTTTAATAAAGTGTTTGCCAATGCCCAAGTCTGAATAACTATAATTTTCTGTCAACCATTTTTCAAGAAATAATGTTCCATGTGAAAAGCAACCAGTTCAGCTTACATCTACAGCAATTGTCCAAGTGATTTTACTCAAGGCAACTATTGTACTCTTCTCTCTACAACAGAAGTGCTTTATGCATATTTCCCACTTCTTTACATAGAATATTGAAAAATATATAACCAAGTGTCAAGATTCAATAAAATTTATTTTACCATTCCATCTAGGACTTTTTTTTTTAAATGTTTATTTATCTTTGAAAGAGACAGAGACAGAATGTGAGTGGGTTAGGGACAGAGAGAGAGGGAGAGACAGAATCAGAAATAGGCTCCAGGCTCTGAGCTATCAGCACAGAACCCAATGCGGGGCTCGAATTCATGAGCTATGAGATCATGACCTGAGCTGAAGTTGGACGCTTAACCAACTGAGCCACCCAGGCACCCCTCCATCAAGGACATTCTTAAGGGAAATTGGCTTGCTTGCTTTCTTGCTTTCTTGGTTTTTACTGCGAGTGCAAGATGGTGAGAAAATATAATGACTCCTAGTACAATTCGGTGCCACTGCCTTGAGTCATACTGAGATGCCAGCAATTTTAACCACTATTGCTTTATCCCATTAGTGCAAATGTTAACACAGAGAAACAGTATTATAATATTGTACTATCTTAGTATTAAAATAAAAATAATTTGGGGGTGCTTGGGTGTCTCAGTCAGTTAAGTGTCCAACTTCGGCTCAGGTCATGACCTCACAGTTTGTGGGTTCAAGCCCTGCATCGGGCTCTGTGCTGACAGCTCAGAGCCTGGAGCCTGTTTCAGATTCTGTGTCTCTCTCTCTCTCTCTCTGCCCCTCCCCCACTTACACTCCGTCTCTCAAAAATAAACAAACGTTAAAAAAATAAAAAATAATAATAATTTTAACCTCACAGACTCCAGAGAGGATCTCCCGGGGAGTCTATTGACCACACTTTGAGAATCACTGCACAAGACAACTGAAAAAGTATCTAGCCACAAGTCATCTTCTGGGAGGTTTGCATATATATAAGGGCCATACAAATGTGAATGACTGAACATTTTTGGGAAGTTGTTTTACCAGGTCACTATGAAGGAAGGAAAGAAAGAACTTATTGAGAGCTATATTAAACAAATGAATCATGTCCATGGTCTCTCCTGAGATGGAGCAGCTCTGGAATGTCATGATTTACCATGAGACCATACAGCTTTTTCATAACACCCAGCATCCCTATTACTGTCCAGCTATGACTTTGGACTGAGGACACCCAATATAGAGGATCATAGCAACCAGGATATTATAACGACATTAATCCAAGAGCTATTCTGAAACAGAGATTAACTAAACAGAAATCAGACTCCTTCTCTCCAAAATTTAAATATAGAAATTAAAAAAAGAAGAATCACAAAAATAGGCACATAGATCAAGAGAACAGAACAGAAAACCCAGAAATGAACCCACAATTATGTGGTTGATTAATCTTTGACAAAGCAGGAAAGAATATCCAATGGGAAAAAAACATTCTCTTCAACAAATGGTGTTGGGAACACTGGATAGCAACATGCAAAAGAATGAAACTGGATCACTTTCTTACACCATATGCAAAAATAAATTCAAAATGGAATTAAGGCCTAAATGTGAGGCCTGAAAAATCCTAGAAGAGAGCACAGGCAGTAACTTCTTTGACGTCAGCTGTAGCAAATTCTTTCCAGATATGTCTCATGAGGCAAGGGAAACAAAAACAAAAATAAACTATTGGGACTTCATCAGAATAAAAGGCTTTACACAGCGAAGGAAACAATCAACAAAACTAAAAGGCAACCTTCAGAATAGGAGAAGATATTTGCCAATGACATATCTGATAAAGGGTTAGTATCCAAAATACACAAAGAACGTATAAAACTCAATAGTCGAAAAGTGAATAATTCAACTAAAAAATAGCAGAAGATATGAACAGACATTTTTTCAAAGAAGACATACAGAGGACCAACAAGCACATGAAAAGATGCTCAATATCACTCATCATTCTGGAAACACAAATCAAAACTCTGATGAGATATCACCTCATACCTGTCAGAATGGCTAAAATCAACAACACAAGAAACAACAGGTGTTGGTGAGGATATGGAGAAAAAGGAATCCTCTTGCACTGTTGGCAGAAACGCAAACTGGTGGTGCCACTCTGGAAAGCACTATGGAGGTTCCTCAAAAAGTTAAAAATACAACTACCCCACCATCCAGCAATTGCATTACTAGACATTTACCTGAAGAATACAAAAATACTAATTCAAAGGGATACATGCACCCTGATGTTTACAGCAGTGTTACCTACAATAGCCAAATTATGTAAACACCTCAAGTGTCCATCAACTGATGAATGGATTAAGAAGGTGTGGTGTGTGTGTGTGTGTGTGTGTGTGTATATATATATATATATGCAATGGAATATTAGCCATAAAAAAGAATGAAATCTTGCCATTTGCAACAACATGGATGGATCTAGAGAGTATTATAAGTGGAATAAGTCAGAGACGGGTACCATATGATTTCATTCATATGTAGAATTTAAGAAACAGAACAAATGAGCAAAGAGGAAAAAAAGAGAGTAGGAGGCAAACCAAGAAACAGATTCTTAACTGTAGAGAACTGATTATTACCAGAAAGAGAGTGGATGGGGGTGAGGGGTTAACTAGTGATGGTGACTGAGGAATGCACTTGTTGTGATGAGTACCGGGTGATATACGGAAGTGTTGAATCACTATAGTGCACACCTGAGACTAATATTACACTGGATGTTAACTAACTGGAATTTAAATTAAAAAATAAAAAGAAAAAAGAAAAAAATATGAACTAGAGAAAAAAAGAACCAGCAAGTGTAGATGACATAGAAGCTGAGAGGGAAAAAAACACTCAGATCAGAAATGGGGTAGTCAGGGCTATAATGGCTCACAAGCATACAAAAATTGTAATAAGCTGAAGCTACAAGAAAAGAAACAATGAGTGAGGGAAAACAGATGAAGTAGAGAAAGGGGGCTGAAGAGAGGGTGAGCAAGTTGGTCAGTAGAGCTGCAAAAGCAATTAAAAAAGAGGTGAAGAGGAACCAAGTCATCATGATGGTAAAAGGGCAACAAACTCCTGCTACTGAAAGGCTAACTAGAAAATCCAGTTCTAAGGGTAGCTGTGCCAGGCCTCAGCTCTCCGCTGAGATACCTTTTGTCTATGTATTTCCTTCCAAGAACCCAGTGTTTAAAAAAACAAAAACAAAAACTTGAGTGTTCCTTGTAACTACCGCAGTCTGATGAACTCCTAACTACTAGGGAAGGCATCATGCTGGGTACTTTCACATCATTGTCTCAATTTAAGCCATATTTCTTGGCTTAAACATATGTACCAACAATGCTCCCACACATCAGGTGCAATGGGAACAAACAAGGTTGACATGACTTTCATTTCCATAAGCCATAAAATACACAAAATACAGAGGCTACAAGCCAGAGGGAACCGTGTAGTTTGAGAATTTGTTGCTTTCTGGGGTGTCCCCAGTTGGGATTATTTTAGTTGCAAAAAAAACCCCAAAAAACAAAAAACAAATCCAGTTGAATTAAATTAAGCTAACAGGGAGAATTCATTATAAACTGCAGGGGTATCTCATAGAAACTTAAAGAGATGCTCAGCCTCAGAAAGAGCCACCTCTGGATTCCTTGTGTCTCCATCATGTTTCTCTAAGTGTAACCACTGCATTCTTCTGTCCATGTACCCTACCTTTCTGCCTCCCCGGTAGAATGAGGCTACCCACAACTCCTGACTTTGCAGGTCACCATCTAATTCCCGGGGAAATTGAACCAATTTCCTCCTTCCTTGCCTTCTTTGTTCCCTCTACTCTTCATCCACCTCAATTCCAAATTTGTAGAAAAAATGCTCTGATTGGTCTCACCTCAGTCAAATATTCATCACTGGTACAATGAACTGCAACTGAGAGGCAGAGTCAAGGAACCACCTTACACAAAATGGAATTGATGGTTGGAATAATGTGGGGGTTGGGAGTGCTTGGTTTTACTACCATGAATCACCAGATGGGGCAATTAAGTGAGGGGTGGTGCTTATTATTAGTTGGCTGATTCCAAAAGATGTCCACTACAAAGGATGAACCATATATCACCACCACATTAAGCGAAAACAACACTTCAGTGATTCCAAGTTGATGAGGCTCCATCTCACGGCTTTGGAAAAGGACATTTGAGATCTACCACCCTCAAAATACAAACAACAACAAAAACCACTTTCTGACACCCAGCAATAATGTCAAAATATGTTTTGAGAAATCTCTCCCTTTGCAGACTTCCCCCAGCATATGCCTTATGCCTCCCACAGCCCAAACCTGGGCTGGCCATCGCCCATGCACTACTCCACCTTCTAGACCTGTTCTTCACCCAAGTATTACCTATCTGTTCTATATTGCAGCCTTTTCCTCCATGATAACAGCTGGAAAAATAACCTGTGTTAGAGTTTTAGTTGTCTGACACTGTTAGCCATTCCAAATAAGACATATACCAATTATATATATATATATATATAGAGAGAGAGAGAGAGAGAGAGGGAGAAGTGGTTCTGACAGTAGCAACAACAACCCTGGGCCACTTAAAAAAAAAAAAAGATACATTAAGAAAGGAGGCCCATCAATGTACTACTTCTAATGCAGCCCATTTCTCCTAAAATGTGGATCTTGACCTTTCCTTCTGTTCCCATTCCAAACAGTAGTCTTGTTTTCCAGACCTACTTTGTAATTGCTATCTGTGTGTTTGCACATTTTAGCCATCACGCTGTGTTCTTTGCAGAATAAATAATATTATAAACAGAAGGCACTACATGCAAAATCCTAAGGAGTCTGCATTTGTGCAATACCTTCTAACATCCTAAAGAATGAACAAATTTAGTTTTTAATGAGCCCTAAGAGAGTTTTCAAAGATGGGAATTTTCCAAAATTTGCAGTTTCTGTCCTCTTAAAATGCAAATTTACAAGCGTCCAGCAAGAGCTGGTTTTTTAAAAAGGAACATGGGTGTTTACATGCATTTTAATAAGTATTACCCATATTTTCAGCTCCTTTCTCATTTAAGGGGCTGCAAATCATCTTAGAAACTGACCTACTTAATCTAAAATTCTGTAACTGTGGTACAGTAACCAACAAAAGGAGATTATAAATTATTCTGTCATAGCTTCCACCTCACTCTGTCAGCTATAAAATCTATACGCAGATCATAGACTTGAATTCTACTTCTCTCTTGCACAAAAAGACAGTATGCCTTACTGGTCAGACTGTGGACACGTAACCAGACTCCCTAGATTTAAACCCTTCAGTCAATAGTTGGGAGGCTTAGGGAAAGTCGCTTAAACTCTCTGTACCTCACTTTCCTCACCTGCAAAATGGGAATCATAACATTATCCACTCTTACAAATATTGTGAAGATTATTTAATATCGCAAATCTCTTTGAAAAACACTGGTCAGGGCGCCTAGGTGGCTGTTAAGCGTCTGACTTCGGCTCAGGTCATGATCTCATGGCTCAGAGCCTGGAGCCTGCTTTGGATTCTGTGTCTCCTTCTCTCTCTGCCCCTTCCCCACTCATGCTCTGTCTCTCTCTCACTCACTCAAAAATAAATACACATTAAAACTTTTTTTTTAAAAAGAAAAACACTGGCCATACTAAGCATTAGTTATTAATGCACTAACTTTATAACCTCCACTGACTCTTGGTTATTGCTGATGAATACTCTTTCCCTGACCTAATTTTAACCAGCCTCCTATGAGCTCTCTGCTGGGCTAGGTCAGACCTTAGGTTTCACTCTTTGTCCTGTAGAATCCAGTTTAAGCAAGAATCCTGCTAAATCAGTTTAATGATCTCTTATCACCCTGGCCTGCTTTCAGCAAGAATTCTATTGAACCTGCTAGCAAGAATTCTCCTTAACTTATAATGTTTCCTCTTAGTAATTTTCCATCCACTGACTCCCCCACCTACCTTGGCTTGTCCTTACTGGAGTCAGAGTGGAGTCAGATCTCTCTCCTCTACTACAGAACTTCACTGAGGTAGCCCCAACTTGAATAAAGTCTGCCTTACCATCTCTAACAAGTGTCATGAATAATTTTTTCTTTAACACTGCCCTGTTTTTATTTTTAAATGATCAATCATCCTTGTGCAGCATGGGAGAAGAGATGTATTTGGGAGATGGTTCTAATATTAATCTTGTCTTGAATAATTTAATCTAATTTATTAATATTTAGGAGTTAGTAGTAGAATATTTATGCCTTAACTACATAGGAAAGTTGAAAAGGAATATGTAATTGTTTAGAAGGACCAGCCTGTGAGAGTTAGAAGAGACAACAAGAATTACCTCCACCAGAAAAAAAACATGGTCTTATGATAAAAATTATTTTAATTTTGATAAGGTTTGCATTGATATTGTTCTTTATCATGCAGTCATAAGCTCATTTGTTGAGATGCGTAAATAAGGAATATAATAGCTAAATCTCCCAACCTTGTTAGGGCTCTGATAAAGATGATTGCCTCTCCAGGAAGGTTACCAGTTTCCCCTAGATAGGTTTTATTCTATTATCTTGCAAGAAGCATGGAAAAACATTTCTTGACTGAATGGCTTTTAATGACCACAAATTTGTGGGAAAGTGCTAAAACATATATCATTCATGTAGATACATACATATTTACTGTTCTGTTAGAGATATTCCTTGGAGGACAGACTAAGTGCCAAAAAATATTAAAAAGTCACATTAAAAAACTAGTTGTTTAGTCTTCAGAAGAAAAATAGAGGGGATATGAGGCAACATGTTAAAATGTTGAGGTCTCTATTAAAACTTTTATAGACCTACATAATGTTACCAATCCTATCCCAGACAATGCATCTAGGAAACTATTCAATAACTTAAAACAACACCTGTTGCCTTAGATCAGGTTTTGTAGATGCAGAGGCCAAGAAGGTGTTCTGATATGTATACTTTATTGAGTGAATGCCGTTTAAAAAACCTGTAACGTAAGGAGGAGAAGAAGCAGGATAGAAAAGAGTAGAGTAAGGATATGGTCCCTGGTAAAATCTGGGAAAAATATGAAAGAGTGGAAATGAGTTAGTCCTTGGTTACACTTGGAGAAGGGAAGGTATAATCGCTCAGGAATCTCCAGTGAAGGAGCCCTACTTAGCCCAGGTCAAGTCTCTGGAGAAAGTCACAGCTATAAGCTATTAGCACAGCTGCTGAAGGATGGCTGCCCCAGCCTATAAAGGGGACCTGGGCTGGGAACATCTACCATAATGCTCCTCATTTTTCTTTAGCGATGAGTTTTAACACATGACAATAGAGACTTCACTTTGTACATGCTCTATATCCCTGGTACTTATCATAGTGCCTAGTTATAGTAGGTTTTTTTTAATAAACTGTTTCATTGATTTAAATTACATAGTAAGAGTAGCCTATTGAATTTTTTAAAATATTTTATTTATATTTGAGAGAGAGAGAGAGAGAGAGAGAGAGAGAGTTCGAGCAGGGGAAGGACAGAGAGGGAGGGAGACACAGAATCCGAAGCAGGCTCCAGGCTCCTGAGCTGTCAGCACAGAGCCTGACATGGGGTTTGAACCCATGAACTGTGAGATCATGACCTGAGCCAGTCAGACACTTAACTGACTGAACCACCCAGGCACCCCACCTATTGAATTTACAAAAGCAGTTTCTTAAAAGAGCCATTTAAAGTCAGATTTTATTGGGGCACCTGGGTGACTCTGTTGGTTAAGCATCTGACTTCGGCTCAGGTCATGATCTGACAGTTTGTGGGTTTGAGCCCCATGTTGGGTTCTGTGCTGACAGCTCAGAGCCTGGAGCCAGGTTCAGATTCTGTGTCTCCCTCTTTCTCTGTCCTTCCCTCACTCATGCTCTGTCTCCACCTCCCTCTCAAAAACGAATATTAGGGGCGCCTGGGTGGCGCAGTCGGTTAAGCGTCCGACTACAGCCAGGTCACGATCTCGCGGTCCGTGAGTTCGAGCCCCGCGTCGGGCTCTGGGCTGATGGCTCAGAGCCTGGAGCCTGTTTCCGATTCTGTGTCTCCCTCTCTCTCTGCCCCTCCCCCGTTCATGCTCTGTCTCTCTCTGTCCCAAAAATAAATAAAAAACGTTGAAAAAAAAATTAAAAAAAAAAAAGAATATTAAAAATAAATAAATAAATAATTTTAAAAATTCATATTTTATTTTGCCCATTGCTAAGTAACACTGTGGTGTTTCCCTTCATGCCCTTGTTACCACCCCAGCTGCTTACATTTTATATTGCTTTCTGCATATCAGTAAGAGAGGAAGGAAATGTGGTCTTGTGGTTGGAAGAGTAACTTGAGAACCCAGAGATTCTAGCATTACCTCTCTCATTGGATGTCCAAGTGAAGTCACTGAACCTCCCAAACCCTCAGTTTTAGGAAGGGAGAGTAATAACTCCTTAAAATGGTCTGTTTTATTTCAGATTGACTACATCTTTCGAACCTCTCTTTTTATGTTAACCCTTTTTATGGTATACACCATGAATGAGAATTATCTTAAACACCTTTCTACAGAAGAGAGGAGGCTAGAAGCCCTAATGTTTACAGAACACATTCCTGGAAACTTAGAATCAGCTTACACACTCTGCTGTGGATAGAGAACAGCTCAGATGAGCTTGTCTTTGCTTACAACGCACATGGGCAATGCACATGGCCTCATTCTGTATGTATATACACAGAGGGTAGAGAGATCTCAATGGTGAATCTGATGAGGTTACTGCCAAAGGGACACTGCTCCCTCATTAGCAAGAGCACTGGGCTTCTTTCATTCTGCTTTGGGTTTTGTCCATCCTCCTCCTTAGACCTAGAGAAACTGGTGACCATTTTCTCCCTGTCTACAATCATCTGACCATACCTCATATACCTCACAGAGTGGGGGCCAGATCACATCCAAGAAAGTCTTCATTTTAAAAAAAAAAATTTTTTTTTAACGTTTATTTATTTTTGAGATAGAGACAGAGCATGAATGGGGGAGGGTCAGAGAGAGGGAGACACAGAATTTGAAACAGGCTCCAGGCTCTGAGCTGTCAGCACAGAGCCCAATGCGGGGCTCAAACTCACAGACCGCGAGATCATGACCTGAGCTGAAGTCGGCCACTTAACTGACTGAGCCACCCAGGCGCCCCGAAAGTCTTCATTTTTTAAATGGATTGAGATAGGTTGGCCAAAATATCATGTTATAGAAATTATGTAACTGAAGCCCTTAAAATTAGAGAAAATTGGGGAATAAGGGCCTATCAGAAAAATGCAAAGATCTTACTGCATAGGATATATACATGCAAACACGAGTGTAATTAATAGCCTAATTAAAATGTTTGCTCATAAATCACATATAGATTAAATTATAAATTAATAAAGGCTTTTATAACCACAAATTATGCCAGGTATTTACCTCAAGAATAATCATCTGGCTCCACCAGGACCGAGGACTTGGGGGTAGAGACATAGAAGGTTTTGCAACTTGATTTAGAGAGAGAATTTCTGAAGTTGACTCTGTATTTGTGTGTGTGTTTACTGCAATTGTAAATAACTACGTGTGTGAAGTGGGAGGGAAAGCTGGTTTGGGGGAGGCAGGGATAAATAGGCATGGGCAAGTAAATGGAAAGTTCATAGGTCTCTAAGGATAAATCTTAAACATTTCCCATCATTATACAGTGACAGGGTCAGATGGAGAATTCTACTACCCCCATTATCATATCACAGTAGGGTTAGACGGCAAATAGGTTTAGGGCAAGGAAAACTGGTTTTGACTGGCGTCTCTCTTCTCAAACATAAGAATCTTGTCCATTGAAAGATTTAGTCCTTTATATATATCACACCCAGTGTCCAAGCCCTCTCCTTTTTTAGCCTCTATCCTAACTCAGCTAGCTTACTGCTAAGGATAGTCCTCAGGAGTGGGTATAAAGATACCTACAAACAAGTTAAGGACATTTGGGGCCATCACTGCTGCGTGTCTGAGTACTGGGGTAGAAGGGACATTAGGAAGAGAGAAAATATGGTAGAACCTTAGTAGTGGTCACCATAATTGGGTTCCCACTCAGTCTTGGACACACAGAAACACTTTCCAGCCTCCCTTGAAGTTAAGTAGGGGCCATGCATGGGCTCTGGCCAATGAATGGAGAGTAGGAGTGATGTGTGTTATTTCCAGTCTATAGCAATTGAGAGCACATGTGTGTTCTCATTCTCTCTCATTCCCTGCTTCAGTGCTGCTGGAAGTCTTGTGTTTCAGATAGAGTAGCTGTTAGATGAAAGCAACCTGATTCCTAAGTCATCACTTGCAAGGAAGCTCCCTGAAAAGCTACTAGACCTATAGTACACTTTGCACGAGTGAGGTAAGTGAAGGCTTAGGGTTTATTTATTGCTGCAGCATAGCAGAGCCTTCCCTGACTAATGCAGAGAGAGATGAAGAAACAGATGCAAGGAGGTATATATACCCAGCCCTGCTCTCCTCACCACTTTCCAGAGCTACAAAGAAAGAGCCTCTGTTCTAGAAAAGGCATAAAAAAGTCTTCAGTGAAGGTGGACTTTTATATCTGTCTGCTTCTGTACTTTTACAATAAGAATGTACTTCCTATGTAAGTTTTAAAATAAAAAAGTTACCAAAAAAATTCCCTGGGCAACTTTCAGAAGGCTTCATAATGAGGAATTTGGAAGACCTCCACAACCCTCAAAAATGTTTCCTCCATTTATAGAAAGATTTATTTGGGTTACCAAGTGCTCATTTAAAAAAAGAAAAAGAGTCCGTGAGGCAGCATAAACAAACTGAATTCCTGGATTGGTAGGATTTGCATCACAAATCCTGGTTGTTGCTGCCTCAGGTCAGCTAGATTTGACAGGTTGATGGTGTGCACCATCTCACTCCACCTCACTCCAGTTGGTGAGCCCTGGTTTTTTTTTCCCCTCACAGTGATTAGCAACAAGACCCCAACCTTCTTTAGCAAAATGACATGGTTTCCATTGATAAAGTGTATTTCCCGCTAGCAGCCTGAAACGCTTCGTGGAAGGAGGTAGGATATAATAAAATACAATTGTACGTAATAGGCACTCCTGACTTGTGTAAAAAAAAAAAAAATGTGGGATGACCACTCTGTTGAGTAAACCACGAGAAATTAGAGTAGCTCCTTTGAATGCATTCCATGAGACATCAGCTCACTGGACTCTATGAAAATGACTTCTTTATTAATACTGTTGGTGGCACCAGCAACTGCATAAGGCAATAAAATCATCATAAATTCTGCTTCACAACCTTGGTAGCACAACGGGGCCTAGAGGCAATACTCCCGAGTCATCCGCGTAAAAATACCTTCACAGACCCTTGTGTTAGCAAACATTGACAAGAAAGAGGCCCAAATAGACAAAAGGACCCTGAGCTCTCTCCTTCCTTAGCTCTGCCCACTCGACCCCACTGCTACCTACGCTGAATTCCCTCTTCCCAAAACTCTGGGAACTGCTCTAATCAGTAATTTATTCTCTTCAATTGATTAACTGCTCACAGGTAGGAATACATTTCTCCCAGTGAGCTACCACAACCAGGAATTTTCTCTGTAAGTCTTTTATCTCTGCTTGTGGAGCCATACAGCTATCTGTTGATGGGATTTTACACATCCACACTCAGAATGTTTTGGGGACAAAGGGTCTATGAAATCACACAGAATTATTAGTAGGGTGGCCCAGAAATGGGAGCTAATCAAGATCATTTCATGCTCCTGAAGTGAAGGTCAAAAATCACAGGTCTGAGGGCGCCTGGGGGGCTCAGTGTGTTAAGTGTCCAACTTCAGCTCAGGTCATGACCTCGTGGTTTGTGGGTTCGTGCCCCACATCAGGCTCTGTGCTGACAGCTCAGAGCCTGGAGCCTGCTTCGAATTCAGTGTCTCCCTTTCTCTCTGTCCCTCCCCGACTTGTGCTCTGTCTCTTTCTCTCTCTCCAATCACAGCTCTGTGAGTCTCTCCTCAAAAGGCTCTCTCTCCTAAATGAAGATCTGACAGGTTTCTGGGAAGCCTGTCCCCAGGAGTCCTCAGTGATAGCCAAGTTTTCTCCCCACCCTGGACCCGGCCTTGCCCTTGTGTGGATTTTTTTAGAACACCCCTTCTCCTGGACCTCCCCCTTCTCAGCTGGCTGAGTAGGAATTTCCACTGCCTTCCTTATTTCCAAATTTTAACATTTCTCTTTCCTATGTTCTTAAGAACTGAGATGCATAGTTGACTTTTTCTAGGAAATCTGATTTTATTTTCATTATGGAAATATATTTTTATACCACCTCTTTTCTGAAAATTTGGAATGTTCTGATTTACTAAAGAAATGCCCTAACTTACTCAGAATATGAAAGTATGAGATTGTCATATTTTTTGAAGTCTCGTTTTAGCATCCATTATTAGAGGGCCCAGAATCTCCAAATTCCCCAACCAAATGCATATACATGTCATCACATCTTTTTCAATTAAAATTGGTCCTGGTACCAATTCCAATGTGTGTGGGGTTCCTTACATGTCAACAAGCAATTCCGACACTATCTGCCTGGAGACAGCATCAGATTCCACAGGTTAAGAGTTCAGTCCTACAAGATTGTCCTTCCTGCACATGTGCCAGTGGTAAGTCTAGGTTATTACCCGTGCTCCTGATCCAATGGCTACAGATTGGAGGTTCCCACCACCCTCTCCTGGAGCTCCATTAATTTGCTAGAGTGGTTCACAAAATTCAGAGAAATATTTTACTTACTAGATCACAGGTTTTTTAATAAAAGGATATAACTCAGAAATAGCTAGTTATATGAAAGAGATGCAGAGGGTAAGGTGTGGGAAAAGGGTACAGAGCTTCCATGCCTCCCCAAGCATGACACTCTCCCCAGAATACCTATGTGTTCACCAACCCAGAAACTCTCTGAACCCCACCCTTTTGGGGTTTTGTGGAGGCTTCCTTACATAAGCACACCTGATTTAATCATTAGCCATTGATTTGATTCAACGTCCAGGCCCTCTCAAGGCAGTCAGGGTGTAGGACTGAAAGTTCCATACCTCTAATTGCATGGTTGGTCCTCCTGGCAACCAACCCCCTCCCTTAAATACTTTCCAGAAGTCACTTTATTAACATAACAAAAGACACCTTGATCATTCTCAACACTTAGGAAGTGACCTGGGTTTGGGAAACTATGAGCCAAGAACTGTGGAAGACCAAATATATATAAGAAATATATTTTGCAGGGTGCCTGGGTGGCTCAGTCGGTAGGGAATCTGACTTTTGATTTCGGTCCAGTTCATGACCTCACAGTTCGTGAGACTGAGCTCCACATCAGGCTCTGTGCTGACAGAGGGGAGCCTGCTTGGAATTCTCTCTCCCTCTTTCTCTCTGCCTTCCCCTGCCTGTGCTTGCTCTTGCATGCACTCTCTCTCTCTCTCTCTCAAAATAAATAAACAAACAAACAAACATTAAAAAAATACATACATATTTTGGTTATTCAGATGACCAAAATGTAGTTCTTATAAGTCATAGATCGAACACATGTGAAGACTGTTGTATTAAGCCTGAGTAATTATAATGAAGTTAAACTGGTCTGAAAGAACAGACATTGTGGCTCACTCGGTACTTCAACCCAATTCCAACTTTCTTTGATAAAACAAGTATTTGTTCCTGATTCTTCATCAGTTTCTGTGTTATCTCCAAAAATAATTTAAAAAAATTTTAGAAAAGCCTGCATCAGATTTTCATGGAGGAAAATTGATTCATTGCCTATGTTGTAAAATTGCAACTAATTTGAGTAATAAATTATGATTCCTTCAAGTTTTCTATTTATTAAAATTCCAAAAATTAGATGGACTAAAGGGTGTTTTTCTAATTTAAAATGTCTGAATAATATAACTGCCCTGAAGGTTTCCCTGTTGCAACTTCACATTGCCATGTTATTTGAGTAGCTTAAAACCCATGAATCTTTGGTAACATACAATACACTGTAGATGGTAAATATAAGACAACGGGCCCAAAACAGAATCAGTTAATTGTAAGCCCCATGTCACCAAACCTATACTTTATTATAGTTTCAGTTCTCCCAGGAATGGAACTCAAACCAATCAGAAGTCACCTCATCAGCACTTGTTAGGTAATCTGCCTGATAGAACCGTGCCGTGCCCTAAAGGAAAGTGATCTTGCCATAACCATTCGCTTTTTTGCCTAGTATGACTTCCTTGTTCCAACTCTCATCTGTCTATAAAAGCCTTTCATTTTGCACAGCTCCTCGGAGCTCCTTTCTGGATGCTGCTCAATTTATGAATTATTGAATAAAGCCAATAATATTGTCGAAAACCGACCTCCATGCTTCTGAGCCAAAATATAACTCAAAGACAGAGTTTGGGATAAAGATGAAATAGAACTTTCTTGCTTTGCCAGGCAAAGGGGGCTGCAGCAGGCCAAGTCCTTCAAAAATTGCAAACCCACCCAAAAGAAGGGGCTGAAGGCGGGGGTGGGGGGTGGGAGGGTTTACAGGGAAATGCAGGATCTAGCCAGTTTTGACAGCAATTGTGCACATGCTGTCAGCCAGCTTCATTTGTCTCCTCAGGGTGATATGGTATTCCTAAAACAAAAGGCTAAGAAAGGAGGAGAGGTATGCAGAATAGAGAGGAAAAGGGTTACTTTAAAACTGAGTTTCGCTGAGGCATTAGTGCAGCCATTTTGACTTTTGTTCAACTTTATGCTTTTAAGCAGTTTCAATTTGATCTTTAAAATTTACTCAATTCAAATTTGTTTTTTTAGCATAGATTACACATTGACCTATGTAGTGTCATTTATAGCCAAAACAATAAGAGGCTGTATTATTAAAAGATGTGGAGCCACACAGAATGACACATGGAGGTGTGTAAAAACTTGACCTGGCCTAAAACTTTCTCCCCTCCAACATCACCCTAATAACCCGAGATGTGAACTAGGAAAGACAACAGAAGAAATGGGGTTTTCTTGACTCTATTTTCCTCTCTTATGTTGTGAATGAGTGTTGAAGAGCAATGCATTGGTCAAAAGGGAGACAGCAGGAGAGAAGTCAGAAGAAACATAGAAGTTGCAAAAAACACAAATTGAATAGCCAGTCCCTTCATAAATTAGTAATGGTGCTCTCAACTATTGATTAACCACATGAACTGGAGGGAGTTCCTATACTAGTCTGCTAGGGCTGCTATACTGAAGTACCACAGACTGGATGGCTTAAACAACACATTTATTTTCCTTCACAGTCCTGGAGGTGAGAAGTCAGATCAGGAACATCTGGGTGGCTCAGTCGGTTAAGCATCCCAACTCTTGATTTTGGGCTCAGGTTATTATCTCATGGTTCGTGAGAGAGTGTGGAGCCTGCTTGGGATTCCTTCTCTCCCCCTCTCTCTCTGCCCCTCCCCTGGTTGTGCATGTGCTTGCTCTGTCTCTCTCTCTCTCAAAAATAAATAAATAAACATTAAAAAATAAAGAAGTATGAGATCAAAGTGTTGGCAGGGTTGATTTCTCGGTGAGGCCTCTCTCGTTGGCTTGTAGGTGACTGTCTTCTCCCTGTGTCTTTATATCATCTTCCCTCTATACATACGTGTCTGTGTCGAAATTTCCTTTTTTTCTTTTTTTTAAGTTTTTAATTTTAATTCTAGTACAGTTAACAGAGCATTATATTAGTTTCAGGTGTACCATAAAGTGATTCAACAATTCTATATATTACTCAGTGCTCATTGTGATAAGTGTACTCTTGATCCCCATCACCTATGTCACCTATCCTCCCCTCTAGTAACCATCCATTTGTTCTCTGTAGTTAGGAGTCTGTTTCTTAGTTTGTCTCTCTCTTTCTCTCTTTTTCCTTTGCTCACTTGTTTTGTTTCTTAAATTCCACATAGGAGTGAAATGTATGGTATTTGTCTTTCCCTGACTGACTTATTTTGCTCAAAATTATGCTCTCTAACTCCATCCATGTCATTGTAAATGGCAAGATTTCATTCTTTTTCATGGTTGAATAACATTCCATTGTATACATACCATATCTTCTTTATTCATTTATTGACAGACATCTGGGTTGCTTCCATAGTTTGGCTATTGTAAATAATGCTGCAATAAACATCAGGGTGCATGTGTCCCTTTGAATTAGTGTTTTTGTATTTTTTGGGTAAATACCCAGTAGTGTGATTGCTAGATTGTAGGGTAGTTCTATTTTTAACTTTTTGAGGAAATTTCATACTGTTTTCCAGAGTGGCTACACCAGTTTGAATTCCCACCAACATTGTAAGAGGATTCCCTTTTTTCTACATCCTCACCGACACTTGCTGTTTCTTGTGTTTTTTATCATAGCCGTCCTGACAGGTGTGAGGTGATATTTCATTGCAGTTCTAATTTTTTCTTCTTAAAAGGACACTAGTCCCATTGGATTAGAACCAATTCCAATTATTTATCATAACTTAGTCACCTATTTAAAGGCCCAATCTTCAAATACAGTCACATTTTGAGGTGCTGGGGGTTAGGACTGCAACATATAACTTTTAGGAGTGACACAGTTCAGCTCATAACAGAGCCCTAGCACCAAATTTTGGTGCTGAAAACCACCAACATTCCATTTATAATAAGCAATGCATCTTTTTAAGTGCATCAAGGGGCTGAGAGGGGAAAAAAAATACACACAAACAGGCCAAAAACTAAAGTGGAACCTAGGTAAATAAAGGGAACAGTGAAACTGTTTTCACTTTGAGATTACTTGTCAAAACCTGGTAAATGTAAACATCCATTTTTTTGCTTTTGCTTTTTAATTTACAGGGAAAAGAGAACAGGAGATGAAACATAAGACCTACCCAAAGTATGGAACCTAAAAAAAGCCCCCTCAAACCGAAAGGATAAGCATTCAGTGTAAGGGTGAGCTAGAAAGAAACCTGGCCCCTACTCATACCTGCAAACTATGGATGGGACCTCCAGGAAAACTCCCACTCTTCAATCATGGTGTTGGGTGAAGGGAAAATTCCTTTTCTAATAATTCATGGTTACAAACCAGCCTCAAGCAAGTCAGTAGCCAGGAGTCATACTATTTTTTTGCCCAAAAAACTCTAAAACCTAGAATTTAAGTTAGAGTCTTATATTGGTCTTATTCCCAGGTATCTGGCAGAAGTATTCTGGTCACTATTGCCGAATAAGAACCCACATTCCTCCAAACTTTGTACTATAAAACAGTGATATTATTATACTTATGGATTCTGTAGGTCAAGAATTTGGAAAGTATACAACAGGGACAACTTGTCTTTGCTCCATGGTGTCTGGTGCCTATCTGAGAAGACTGAGATCAGGGGGTCACTGAGGGGCTGGAAGCTGGAATTATCTGTAAACTAGTTTACTCTCATGTCTGGTGGTGGATGCATCCTGTTGGCTAGGACTTCAGCTGAGCCTGTTGGCAAGTATACCTGCATATGGCCTTTCCTTGTGGCTGCATGGGCTTTCTCATAGCATGGTGGCTGGTTCCAAGTGCAAAGCATCCCAATAGAACCAGGGGAAAACTGTCTTGCCTTTTATCTTCCAGGCTTGGAAGTCCCATAGAATCATTTCCACCCTCACCCACAAGGCCTCCCAGATTCAAGGAGCAAGAACATAGACCCCACTTCTCAATGGGAAGAGCGTCAAAGTCACATTGTAAGAAGAGCGTGTGGAATGCATGATACTGTTGTCACCATCTTTGGCACATACAATCCATTATCCAAAAGCATACGCAATTTCTTTTTGGAAGAGCATTTTTTCAACTCAGAATTCAAAGTATTTCCCCAGAAAACATCCCAAGGAATAGCAGCACAAAAATCACAAAATACATAAAATTCATAAAGATGACATTTTTGCAAAGTTAGCAGAAGCAACCAACAGAAGAATCAGACCTACAAACCTTCAGATATTGGAACTATTAGGCACAGAAAATAAAATAATTGTTTATTTAATGTGTTCGAATGAATAAAATAAAGGCAAAAATATGAAAATGGAAGAAAATACCATAAAAATGACAAAGCAAATTTGAAAAAGAACCAAGAATTTCTAAAAATGAGAATATAAGCATTAAAATTTAAAACTCAGTGGGCGAGCTAAACATCAGATTAGCCACTTCTTTAATAGAAAAAAATCATGAACTAGAAGATAGATTGGAGGAAATTACAGAGAGTGTAGCACAAAAACTTAAAGGCATGTGAAATATAAAAGAAGGATTAGCATGGAGGATAGAGGAAAAGGCCTAATATTTACCCATTCAGAGTTCAAAAAGGAGAAAAGAGAGAGAATAAGGTAGAAGCAATATTTGAAGTGATAAGATCTGATAATTTTATGAGCCAATGAAAGACACCAGTCTACAGTTTTAGAATTATCTATGAATCCCAAGCAGGATATATAAGAGGAAATCCATACCTAGACATATCATAGTGAAACTGCAATCCAGAAACAAACAAAAAAAATATTTTAAAATCTATTCTCCCAAGGAGTTAACAGTTATGCTGACATCAGACTTCTCAATAGGTATATGAAAGCCCTGAGTCAATAGAATAAAATCTTCAAATATGTAAATCTAAAATTATATATCTAGCAAAAGGGTGAAATTAAGACATTTCCAGAAGCAAGAAAATGCAGAGTTTATCACCAATATATCTTAACACAGAATGTCCAAAAGATTGAAAGAAGAAAAGTAATTTCAGATAAAGTCTAAGATATAAGGATGAATGGTGAGCAAAGAAAATACATCTAAATAAATATTGCTTATATATCATAAATATATAGTTCTATCTAAATATAACATATATAGATATAATATAACAACAATAATGTGTTATTGGGTTAAAATAGCCAACAACAATTGTATATAAGTCAGGAGAGGGGTAATCAAAGCAAAGGTGATCCAAAGATCTTTCTATGGTTTAGCAGGAAATTAGAGATAGTATAAATTTCTAAAGTAACCACTAAAATAATAGAGATGGAATGAGAAAAACTGCTCAAATAATAAAAAAGAAGTCATGACAGAAGAAAAAAAAACATAGGTAATGTGGGAAAGAAAAGCTGAGAAATAAGTTACAAAAGCAATCTCAATAAATGTAAGTAAATGGACTAAATGCTCCATTTAAAAGAAAGCTATTAGACTGGATAACAACAACAAAGTCCAGCTGTTGAGCTATTTACATGTGTGTTGGGTCTTCTCTACTCTTCTCTGTCTGGCTCTATGCCCAGGTCTGTGCTCTGCATTCCTGAGATCCTTTGCTCTTTAACTTCCAGTTGAGTTTGGTCAGTAGCTGATAGTGGCAGAAGATCACAGGGCAGGAGGAGAGAGAAGTAGGGGTATTAATTCCCCCAGCTTTCCTTATGCTGGGCCAGAGTTTTTTAGTGTTATCTCTACTTAAGATCACAGATCCTGCAGGTGTCCCCTCTCCCAGCAACAGCTTATACTGGGTTCTACTAACAGTGCTCCCTCTCTTTGACCCTTCAGAACTAGGGTATAAATGCTTTTCTGTATTTTTAGTGTCTGAGTATTTTACTATCTCTTATTGCTTATTCCTTAATGCTGTCAATACCTCTCTAAAGAAATTTTGTTAAACTCTCCTCAATGAACATTTTGAGGGTACTGCCTTTTTATTTCCTACCAGAATCCTGACTCACAACAGGAGACACACTTAAAACATAATAACACTAAAAGGCTGAAAAGAAAAGGTTGAAAATGTTAGCGCATGCAAATACCAACTAAAAAAAGAAAAAACAAAAGCTGATGTCACTACACTAAAATAGACTTTAAGATTAAAAGACAATAGGGGCACCTGGGTGGCGCAGTCCGTTAAGCATCCGACTTCAGCCAGGTCACGATCTCGCGGTCCGTGAGTTCGAGCCTCACGTCGGGCTCTGGGCTGATGGCTCAGAGCCTGGAGCCTGTTTCCGATTCTGTGTCTCCCTCTCTCTCTGCCCCTCCCCCGTTCATGCTCTGTCTCTCTCTGTCCCAAAAATAAATAAAAAACGTTGAAAAAAAAAAAAAGATTAAAAGACAATATTAGAGATAAAAGACATACATGATGGAAAATTCACTTCACCAGTAATATAACATTATTAATACCATAGCCTCAAATTATATAAAGTGAAAAAAAATTGAGACAAGAATTAGATAAATATGTCAACCTAATGCAGAGTGAAAAAGATAAGAATGATCTACAAATAAGTATTTTTAAAAAGTACACCGTATACCTGAATGGTTTTATAACAGGCCATTTATATTCCTAATTTTATGTTTTCTAGATTAATATCACCCTTAGTTTGCATTTACCTTAGAAAATACTGGGGCGGGGCGCCTGGGTGGCACAGTCGGTTAAGCGTCCGACTTCAGCCAGGTCACGATCCCGCGGTCCGTGAGTTCGAGCCCCACGTCAGGCTCTGGGCTGATGGCTCGGAGCCTGGAGCCTGTTTCCGATTCTGTGTCTCCCTCTCTCTCTGCCCCTCCCCCATTCATGCTCTGTCTCTGTCTGTCCCAAAACTAAAAACTTTGGAAAAAAAATTAAAAAAAAAAAAAGAAAATACTGGTTGGCAGTGGAGAAAGGCAAGTACAAATGTAGAGGATTGAAGAGCAGAGCTGGAAAATGTATCTGGATCTGGGCAGTTCTGCAACTCATGTGCTAAACTATTATACAACACAATGCTCCAATATTATCACTTAGAGCATATTGTAATAGTTTAGTTAACGTATCTACTGCCCCCAAAGACTAAACTCTTTCAGAGTCTGAATCATACCCATCTTTGTATTCTAGCACTTAAACAGTGCCTGGCAAATGACAAGGGCTCAGTATTTTCTTCTGGGATGAATGAATAGCAATTGTACATGTATCAGTTAAATAAAAATTTAAGGTGCTCCATAATTGAATGTGAAAGTTAATGGGACAGACAATAAGTGGTTTTAGGGGCTCCAAGAAAAGATCCAGCTGTACTATAGCATTTGTGAAGACTTCATTGTGCTCTGGAATGAGACCTTAACTCAAGAAGGGATTTGATTTGATGACAAGAGAAAAGCTGCAGGTGCAAACGTAAAGGCAAACAACTGAAATGAACATGGTGTGTTTACAGTATATTGGCAAACTCAGTGTAATAGAGAGAAATAAAAGAAAGATTAGCTCAGAAGGGTGGGAGCAATTTGTGGCATGCTTTGGAAGTCATGTTGAAGGATGTGGATAGCATAGAAAAAAGATTAAAAGCAGACTTCTAGTTTCATGTGGGGCTTGCATCCCACAACCACCAGTAGCTAGGTGATCCTGGGAGTTTCCTAAATGTTCTAAAATTCTTCCTGCCTTGCAGAAGCCACCACTCCTGAGCTGCCTGTGCTGCCCAGTCATGGTCATCCCCATGCTCTTCAACATGGCATCAATGGTGAGCTCTCGGGCTGCATCTCCTTCCAGCTGTTTGCAGACAAATTTCCAAAGACAGCACAAAACTTTCAAGTTGTGAGCGCTGGAAAGAATTTTGTTTTCACAGAATTATTCTGCACTTTATGTGCCAGGTGGCGACTTCATTCATAATGGGACTAGTAAGTTCACCTATGGGAAGAAGTTTGATGAATAGAATCTCATCCCAAATCACATTAGTCTTGTTATCTTGTCCATGGCAAATGCTAGACCCAAGACAAATCAGCTTTTTGTGTGTACTGAGACTGAGTAGTTGGACGGTCTTTGGCAAGGTGACAGAGCGCTTTGGGTCCAGAAATGGCAACACTAGCAAGAAGATTATCATGGCTGACTGTACAATTATGCTCATCATGTTAAGTGTACTCTTTAATCCTCTTACCTATGTCACCATCCCCTCACGCACCTCCCCTCTGGTAACCACCAGTTTGTTCTCTATGAAAAGTTCTTAGAGTAAGAGGAAAACAGGGTAAAGCCCTGCTAATGAGCCAGATGTGTTATGTGCTCTGAGAGGTCAGGATTAGAGGTGAAAGCAGGCCATTACATGGACTACTGTTAGTAAAGTGATGGTGTAGACATTCAAGGAATGCCAAGAAAGCTGAGAAATAAAGGCCTCAACCTCAGTAAAAAACAATAAGGCAAGACCAGTTGCTGAGAGTGAATGGAAGAGGATGAGGCTGAATGCTTAGTTGGGACCTTGGAAGAAAAGATACAGACCATTGGAATTTGGGTAATTTGAGGGGAGTTTACAGAACTGTGAGCAAGGCTTAGGAAGAAGAACAAGGGATGGGGCATTACCACAGGGCTGGAAGTAGGTGGGACTGTGACCATCCGTAGGCCTGAAGAAACAAAAGGAGGGACACATACTGGGACCAGAGATAGCTGTTTGGAGAGGACCATCTGACTGGAACTATGGCCTTTCGGTAAAGGGATATAGCCCACCTGCAGGGAACTGGTAAGGAGGTAGCTCGGGAGTAAATAATCTGATCCACTCTCCTCCCACCCTCTAGATTTTAGCTAAAATCATTCATGGAACTCAACTAGAAGCCATAGGGCAAGGGATCCAGGTTGTTGCAACCTCATGGTCAGCTTCCTGGGCACAGAGCAGGGTAGGTAAGGTGTAGAATGGGTCCAACACAACTGCTTAAGGAGAGTGGGAAATGTTCAGCAATGACAGGTGAGAAAAAGGATGGGGAGCCAAAACATGAAAAAGAATTGCTGGGCTTCTCCAGAAGATCCAGCTGATCTAGGCCATACTTTAAAATAAAGCTATTCTCTTTATCTGATTACAAGGATCATACATGGTCATGGTAGAATATTTCAGAAGTATTAAAATCAAAGAAGAAATTTAAAATTACCCCAAATTCCATTCTCCAATGGTAATCAAATCTAACATTTTGAATATACTTTCACTATTTTCTCTGTGGACAAATAAACTTTTCAAAAAACAAAATGAGATTACATTATACACACTTGAATCATCTAAAGTTCTTTGGATATAAGCAACAGAAACCAAATCAGATTAATTTAAGATTAATTACTTAACTAATTCAATATTTATTGCCTGCCTAGAATGTATAAGGAATTTAATAGTATTGCAAAACAGATTAAGTTTATAATTTCATGGAATTCACATTCCAGTAGAGAGAGATATATTATATATATATATATGGTGAAGTGCCCAAGAGGTAGTGGAAAGACTTTACTCCCTGTAGGCAGGAAGGAGCATGGAGTGGGGAGGGTTTGCCAGAGCCAGCAAGAGCTATAGCTATGGGAGATTATATAATATATATAATATATTATATATATATAATATTTTGGGGGGAGTCATAAATGCTGTAAAAAATAAAACTGGTGGGGCACCTCTGTGGTTCAGTCAGTTAAGTGTCTGATTCTTAATTTTGGCTCAGGTCATGATCTCATGGTTCATGGGTTTGAGCCCCATATAGGGCTCTGCATTAACAGCAAGGAGCCTGCTTGGGATTCTCTTTCTCCCTATTTCTCTGCCTCTCCCTCAATTGCACTCTCTCTGTCTCTCTCTCAAAATAAACATTTTTAAAAAACTGAGTGAGGGATAGAGGTGGGAGGCTAATGCAATCGTCAATGTGAAAAATCGTGGCTTGGACTAGGAAGGTAATGAAAGAGGTAGTGAGAGTTGGATTCTGGATGTATTTCAAGGTAGAGCTGACAGATTTGCTGGTGAGAGTGCCTAGATGTTCTCTGATTGCCCCTTCAGATCCACACTCCATTCTCTCCCATAGGCTGGAAGTCTGACCTCCACAGACCACACACCTGGATTCTCCTGTCCTTCTTTGGTTGGGTTCAGACAACTGGAGATTGGAGGGCAGGAGGAGAACAAGACCAGGACGGTTATTCTCCTGGATCCTTCCCTGCCACCCTTCAGTCTGGCAAAAACTACCCTTCTCTCCTGTTAGGCAGCAATCTCCCATAGCTATAGCTCTTGCTGGCTCTGGCAAACCCTCCCCACTCCATGCTCCTTCCTGCCTACAGGGAGTAAAGTCTTTCCACTACCTCTTGGGCACTTCACCATTTCTTACTAGTTTCCCTTAACCAGACCACATACTTCTAAACAATCTTTTGAATTTTCCTCAGATACCCTTTTAGTATGCTATTTGTATCCTGCAGGGACCCTGAGGTCACAGGGGGTGAAAAAGGAGTCCAAGATGACTTGGAAGTTTCTGGTTTGACCATCTGGAAGAATGGAGTTGCTATTTACTGAACTGAGGGAAAAATTAATAGTGTAAAATGAACTCATTAGAAGGATATGGGGTAGCCCACAGAAGAGAATAAAAAGGAATGTAAAAGAGTGGATTGAAGCTCCCAGTTGGTAGAGAGCTCGGATTCAGAAGTTGGCAATCATTAGACTAGGGTTCCTAAAGGAAAAATGGGCTCACAGTATTCCACTTAAACAGAAGGCACCAGAGATCAGCTCTTACTGCCTGAAGGGGGAAATAAAACAAAACAAAACTTGCTGACTACATTTAGCTACAGCATTTAACAAGCTTAGGGCCTAGAGGAAACCAAATACTGCTAAGCATCCTTCAGTGCACAAGACAACTCTTTCAACAAAGAATTCCTCAGCCTAACGCATCAATATTGCCAAGATTGAGACACCTTGCTCCAAATGGAGGCTATCACTTGCTCCAGTTTCTAGGTCTGAGGACAACAAATCAGATTACGGTACTCTAGATCCATGACCTCAAAAATCTATTGGTAACCAACTTTAAAAGTGGTAGTGGTAAATATATGGGTACTGCCCAAAAGAGGCTGTGCAGGAATAGGCACCACACCTGGAGATCTTAGTTTAAGAGTTGAGACTTCATCTTTACAACACTATAGTAAACTGCAAGGGCCCAACTGAACACAACCCCACTCACTGTAGTGTTTAAATTAGTGTTTTAAATAGCGCATTGTGTATGCGCTCACATTTGCAACTAAAATTAATAAAGTTGCACATCATGTAACAACTTTAAAACTCCTGCAGGAACCTCTCCAGGAAGCAGAGAGCTATGGTATTGTCCAATGACAGTTTCTGAAGCAGGCTCACACACAGGTTGCATTCATCAGGCACAACATGCTTTCTGTGTCCCAAGGATCCTCTTGAGACATTCTGATTTACCTGGAGTAGGTAGACAAACTCATTAGAGAATGCAGCATACACTTCAGACATACTTTTGTCCTTAGCACAATGGTAGAACTGAGAATTTGAGACTGGCCCGGGGCCAGGGAGGAGGCACTGAGAGCAGATGAAGAAGAGGAACTTTGCAAATGAGCCACAGAGCCTCAGTGCTTGGACGACTCACTTGTTTCCTAACATTCTGGCAGAGACATTTTTCATAAAGTAAGAATGATTTTTTTTTTCTATTTGGAGCTAGAAAGTTTTGCGTCTAAAATAAACATGATTCATGTCCCAAGAAAGCTCCGTTCTAGAGAACTCTGTATCCTTGGCTGACTTATGACTCCCAAACCCTCAGGATCTGATTTCTGATTCCCAACTCTGAGGTACTACCCCTCTGCCCTTTATTTTCTTTTTTTTTTATTTTTTTAAAATTTTTTTTTTTTCAACATTTATTTATTTTTGGGACAGAGAGAGACAGAGCATGAACGGGGGAGGGGCAGAGAGAGAGGGAGACACAGAATCGGAAACAGGCTCCAGGCTCTGGGCCATCAGCCCAGAGCCTGACGCGGGGCTCGAACTCACAGACCGCGAGATCGTGACCTGGCTGAAGTCGGACGCTTAACCGACTGCGCCACCCAGGCGCCCCTCTGCCCTTTATTTTCAAGGTCCAGGAGGACCTCGAACCTTAAAAGAAAAGGGTAGAAATTGGGCAGCTATGTTCCAGGAGTTTGAGTTTCAATTATCAGAAAAGTGAGATCATTCTATGGTTTTCCCCTCCTCATTTTGCTACCTCTGGAAGTCCCCTAAATTTACTTAACAGTATTTCCCTGAAGCTTTAAAGGCAGGCTTTTTTTTTTTTTCCTTAGCTCAGGAATGTTTTCATTATAAATATGAGATGCACAGAGATTTTGCTTGAGTACTAACAGTTTAGGCTGTCAAGTTAGTTCAGTAACATAATTCAGTCAACTCTATTAACTGATTTTTTTTTCTGTCACAAATAAATATGTAAGTCCTCTTTTCAGACATGTGTGGTTTGAACTTTATGCATATTAATAATCAGTGTGAATTAATTAGCAATTATTCATTCAAAATATCCTTAACTCATAAGGTTAACCAGAGTATATTTATACTGTTATTAAATCTTTGTGTGTGTGTGTATGCTTTATACATGTAACATAAACACTTCGCATTTTAAAACATATTCTATATTTCTTTCACAATCATTATAGTACTTGGAGTAATTTTAAAAAATTAATTTCATTAAAAATTTTTTTAATTAATTTATTTTTGAGAGAGAGAGACAGAGAGAGCAAGCTGGGAAGGGACAGAGAGAGAGAGAGAGAGAGAGAGAGAATCACAAGCAGGCTCTGCACTGTCAGTACGGAGCCCAATGTGGGGCTCGAACTCATAAACTGTGAGAACATGACCTGAGCTGAAACCAAGAGTTGAATGCTTAACAGACTGAGCCACCTAGGTGCCCCTCATTTTTTAAAGTTACATTTGGTATTCATGTGTTTATTTCTTATTTTATGATATGGAAAAATGACATCTGTGGGGCATTTTTATTCCCCAAATACAGCAAATATTCTGTGAAACATTATGATATTCATTGTTATCTTTTGAAGCTTCTGATTTTCCTTCTCTTCATTGACTTATTCTTTCTGGTTATAAAACAGCTAAATTCGGGGCGCCTGGGTGGCACAGTCGGTTAAGCGTCCGACTTCAGCCAGGTCACGATCTCGCGGTCCGTGAGTTAGAGCCCCGCGTCAGGCTCTGGGCTGATGGCTCAGAGCCTGGAGCCTGTTTCCGATTCTGTGTCTCCCTCTCTCTCTGCCCCTCCCCCGTTCATGCTCTGTCTCTCTCTGTCCCAAATATAAATAAACGTTGAAAAAAAAAATTAAAAAAAAAATAGTGAGTTTAAAAAAAAAACAGCTAAATTAAAATATAAGTTTATGACAAATCCCTCTTAAATTCCGTATACAAAATTAGTATTCTTTCAGGCACTGATAATAATGGAAATCCCTATGGGGCTCCTGGGTGGCTCGGTCGGTTGAGCATCTGACTTTAGCTCGAGTCATGATCTCCTAGTTCGTGAGTTCAAGCCCCACATAGGATTCACTGCTGTCAGCTCAGACCCTGCTTCAGATCTTCTGTCTCCCTCTCTCTGCCTGCCCCACTTGTGCTCTCTCAAAAATAAATAAACATTTAAATAGTAATAATAATTGGAATCTCTAGTAAATGTATCATTAAAATCTTATTAATTCACTACAGAGTTCACTTAGCTTATCTCAAAATGCAGTCTTCAGCCTACCTGAGGGTGCAGCAGTTAAAATGCAGATTCAGGACTTCATCTCAGAAGTTCAGATTCAGTAGTCCAGACCTGACCCAAGAATCTGGTTTTTCTCTCAAAGTAGCCAACAAGTAACACTCTTACAAACATCTTTTACACATGTGTGCTTACTCAGCTTGACTGAGCTATAATTGACAAATAAAATTGCAATATATTTAAAGGATATAAAGTGATTTGATATGTGTATACATTGTGAAAGGATTCCCACATTTGACTTTATTAACACATCCATCACCTCACATATTTACCTTCTTTCCCCACCCCACCCCCCACCTTTGGTGAGAACACTTCTACTCTCGGCAAGTTTCAATTGTACAATACAATTTAACAGCTATAGGGACCAGGTTATACTTTAGATCCTCAGACCTTATTCATCTTATAACTGAAGGTTTGTGTTCTTTACCGACCTCTGTCCACGCCCCCTACCCTCCTGGCAACCACCATCCTGCTCTCTGTTTATATGGGTTTGATTTTTTTCCTTTAGTTCCACACATAAGTGATACCGTGCAGTATTTGTCTTTATCTGACTTATTTCACTCAGCACAATGCCCTCCCGGCCCACCAATGTTATTACAAATGGCAAGATTTGCTTTTTTTTTTTTTAAAGACTAAATAATATTCCATTGTAGATTTAGAGATACAGATATAGATATATAGACATAGACATAGATATACAGATATCTCTTATCACCTGCTGATGGAAACTTAGGTTTATCCATACTTCAGCTCTTGTGAATAATGTTGCAATGAGCATGGGAGTGCATATATCTCTTCAAGACAATGATTACATTTCCTTTGAATATACATACCCCAAAGTGGGTTTACTGGGCCACATGTTAGTTATATTTTTAATTTTTTGAGGGAAACTCCGTATTGCTTTCCACAGTGGCTGCATCAGTTTACATCCTACCAACGGTGCTCAAGGATTCCCTTTTCCTCCATATCTCACTAGCAATGGGGGAAATGGGGAGAGGTCAGTAAAGACAAGTCTTTTGGGAATAGAGATCCTAACAGGTGTGAGGTGATATCTCATTGTGGTTTTGATTTGTATTTCCCGGATGATTAATGATATTGAGTATCTTTTCAGATGTTGGCCATTTGTTATGTCTTCTTTGGGTCTTTTGCCCATTTTTTATGTGGGTTTGTTTTTTTGGTTTTGTTTCTTTGTTTTTGTTTTGTTGTTGTTGTTGTTCTTTTGTTTCCATTTTTGTTTTGCTATGTAACTGAGTTCCTTGTATATTTTGGATATTACCCCCTTATTGGATGTGTGTTTTGTAAATATTTTCTCCTATTCTGTGGGTTGCCTTTTCATTTTGTTGATTGTTTCCTTTGCTGTGCAGATTTTTAGTTTGATGTGGTCCCTCCTGTTAAGTTTTGCTTTTGTTTCCTTTGATTTTGGTGTCAAATCCAAAAAATCATTGCCAAGACCAATGCCAAGGACACTTATCAATGCTACTCACAGATCATGTAATTCAAAGGAAATGATGGAAATCATGAAAGATTTCAAAAGGAGATAAAGAAATCTATTATTTCTTCCTATCTATTATTATTTATCCAAACTAAAGAAGAAATCCTGGTGATAAAATGCACCACATTTTCATCAACTGATGCCACCTGAGAGGAGACTGAAGCTGCCAATTCTAGAGCATAAAGTGGATGAAGGCAAGGGAGGAAAGTTATACGTTCATGGGAATAGATGACCTATAGTGCCTTTTGGGGGATCACCCCTGGTACCAGTTATGGTATTTGGTCAGATGGTGTTTTGTAACTAACCAGAGGTTTAACACTATTCTAGGACCAACTCTGATCAGCCCAATTTGAACTGGGATTAAAAACATAAAAAAAAATATTATGTCTGTATTAGATATATCAGTCATCTTTCCATTCACAGACTATTCTAAGAGAATCTGCCTTCTAGCCTTTGGCCATGACTATTCTAAAAGACTCTGCCTTTGGTCATGCTTGTTTCAGGTGACTCTGCTTTCCTGGCTACAACTGATTGAACCAGGGGTAGACATCTGATTCAGCCTGAGCCAATTAGATGTTCTCATGTCGGAAGTTGAATGAGAACACAGAGATTGAGGCTAGTCAAATTGTGCAGAGGAGCTCTCAGCCATGGAGGATTGGGGCAAATATGATACCATGGCAAATCAAAGTCTCAGAGGAGAATTACAGGGGAGTGAACTTCCAAAGCTTTAGAAAGATCAGAAATGGGGATGTAGAGGAGATGGAACAAGTGGACATACCCAGAGGAGCAGAGATGAGAAAAAGTAGCTTTTGGACGGCCAGCTACTTCCTGTGAAATAGGACTCTACCTTCTGAAATTAGATTCCCTGATATTCCCTGCATCCTTTCAATAAATAACCTTCCCACACATGGTGAGAGAGTTAAGTCGAGGGGGTTTCTGCTGCCATTGGCAGAGATCCCTAAGCAAGACTATCTGAGCTTATCAGCCACAGTTTTCAGAGTTAACTAGGAAGGAAGCACACATCCTGTGAATGTGCTCAAGACTGCAGGGCTTCCTGTGGGATGCACGTCGAGTGTTGAAGCTCAGCCTGATGGGCTGGCCCTTTGTGACAGTGCAGTGACGGTGCAAAGGTGACACTTTTTGCAGCGACGGTCAGCATTAAGGGATACTGCTGCACAGTGGGCTGAGATTTTTCTTTACTGTTTTCTTACTACCTCCACTCCTTTGCTCCAAAGACTAGTAAGAACCTCAAGGGAACTAGGATGAAAGTGATGTATCCGCCAGAGCACCAACTGCTAGGTTGTTTTCCCAAAAAATGTTTTTAAGAGATACAGATCATATTAATATGTGGCAGAGTTTGCTAATTGTCCTCTCAACATCCTTTGTCTTCCATACTAATGACAGTTTAAGCTACATCTAAATATAGCTAAAGACAGCATAGTAAATGGAATGTAAGCAGAATGACATATGCAACTTCTGGGTCAGGTGTTTTCTTCACTCTTTTTCCTTCAAAGTGAGCTTGGAATCAGGATGTGCTGGTGAGCTCTTTTCGGGGCACAAAAATGAAGCCAAATCTCTCAGGCTGGAAAACCAACAAGACGGACAGAGTTGATTCTCTATATTATAGAGCCACCACTTTGGTATCTTTATTTTTGAGTCTTTTGTTTCAACAACCTAGGCAGTAGCCTAAATAAGGCCATCATTGTGCAGACCTTTCAGATGATTCTCTCCCCGTTTACTGGAACCTGACATAAATCTAAGGGAAGAGCACAGAACATGTTTGAAGAGATGGTAGATATACCACTGCACAGTAAATCCGTACCAGGGGCAAGAAACAGAGCCCCGGGAGGTGAAATAGATCCACTAAGATTTTAACAGGATCTTAGAATAAAGAGAATATTTAATAATACTTAGGGAAGTGCTAGCTAGAGGGGTGGGGAGGTGGGCAAAATGAGTGACGGGCATTAAGGAGGGCTCTTGTTGGGATGAGCACTGGGTGTTATATGTAAGTGATGAACCACTGGTTCTACTCCTGAAACCAATACTACACTGCGAACTAACTTGAAATTAAATAAACAAACTAAAAAAAAAAAAAAAGAATATTTAGGAAAGCAGAAACTCTAAGTATTTTCTAAGAATACATAGGAAAGTTACACAAAATATTTGCATAGCTATTCTCAGTTTTCCCTTAAAATTATGATCACTGCATATTTCCCAATAAGTATACTTGTGTTTGTAACATTATCTCCTGCTTTTGTGGTCAGCTTGTGCTCAGCTTAATGTTTCAACTCAGCCCAAGGCCTTATACACAGTTGATACTCAATAAATATTTGGGTATTTACAGAGTCAGATGGAGTCCATATGACTGCAGATCTTACTAGTAAATGTAGCTTGCAAAATCAACTGACATTAGCCTCAGTCTGTACCACACGATGTACCAGGGTATGTTTAAATATGCCTTCAAGAATTTATTGCATTCATCCTAAAGAATTTGCAGGTTACTTAAAATGTATCTTTTACAATACCTACTCTTGAAAGAAGGAGAAATGGGGGGGGGGGGGGCTCTAATGAAAAGGTATAATCTCATCAACTTACTGGCAAATACAACATGGAGTGATGTTGCTCTGGCCAGGATATTTCATCCCAGGAAATAATTCTTTCTAGCAGCTTCTCTGGGGGTCCTACTCAGAAAAGAGGCTTGACCCAAAAAAAGCTATTGAATGATAGTGGATAACAGTTTAAAAAAACCCAGTTAACTCTAAAGAATGGAGATGGTCAATCTAAATACAAAAAGTTTCTGGTAAGAAAAATAAAACTTACAAAACTGAATAATAAAGATTGATTTCATATATAATCTTCAGCTACAACAGTTTCTCCTTATCTCTTTCTTATCTAACCATAATATTAAATGAAAAGTCATATTATTGTTCATAGTAATAATTCTATTAGTAAGTAATTATAAGTCTATTATAAAAAGAATTTTATGTTTCTACTCCTTTGTTAACAGAAAGTGAATTTTTCTCTTAAAAAGTGAGAGTTATGTTTAACACAGGGGCTTTACTTATGCACTTTATAGAAAGTAGGGCCACCAAAGGCTCTAATGGATCTTGAGAAAGAGAGATGGAGAGAGGGTCAGAGAGAGAGAGAATACTTTGGAATTCACAGTAGTCTCTATAGGAAAGGATCAGGTGAGAGAGAGGCTGCCCCCTAATTTCTTTGGGGGTTACCTAACGTGGGCAGGGAACTCACTCTGCAGAGTTGCAAGTTAAAGTGTCCAGACACAGACACTTCAGGAGTTAAGTAGTGTCACATTAAATGTTACCTGATCCAGTGCCACATAAGTCGACAACAGAGCATTAAGAGCTAAAAGCTGTAAGAAATGTGTCAACATAAAATTTGACACTGTGAGCTCTATAAAAATGGAAAGCAAGTCCACACCGTTTAGAAATTCATTGAAAGGATTATAACACCAGTAAAGAGAGAATCCCTCAGTTCACTTCACTCTTTCTTTACTTAGAACAGCATAGATACTGACTTGCAAGGGACCTAATCCAACAACAGCAATGAGGACAGCGATGGTTGGCTAAGCATAAAATGTGAGGCAGTGACCCCCACAGGTCATGCCAAGGTCAGTACACATCTGAAGAGAGCCAGCAGCGCAGCTGTGCAAAGGCAACCAGGCAGAGAACAGAGATGAAATTCTTTCAATGTCTATCAAACAGATCAAAGTTTACTCTTCTCGAAGCTGCCAAGGGAAAGTAGAAAGTTTGAGTGCCAGGAGGATTGGGGCACCAGCATTGACAGGGGTTGCTCAGAGCCAGCAATTCCTGTTGTCATGGCATCTACCCCTTGGGTTATACCCCTTCAAGCTGCTGTAGGACATGAGGCTACGTACTGATTGCAGCAAGCTTTAATGAAATTTTTTAATGTAAGATGGTTGACTCTTAATCCAAAAAAAGCCCCCCACTCAAAAAAACCTGTTGAAAATCTTTTCTAATGCTGGCTTTTACTGTAATTCAACTCCTGGAATTAGAAATAATTTTAGTATTATGATACAGGATCCTGGTTTTGTTAGCATAGAAATTACATTTTGTCTCGGTTCCTTAGTTTAATGTATATCAAACTTATAAAAGTCAACAGCTACCACTTGACATTAAAAGTTTTATAAATTCATTTTGAATTCAGTGAATAGTGAGAACTTAGTGAATAACTACTTGGCTTTTGAATAGTTTTAGAAACTAAAGCACTAAAATATGTTAAAAGCAAAGGCAAATAGCAAGATACTATGTATAAATATAAAAGCAACATTAACAGTAACATAGATAGCCTTGTTTTTTCACATAGACAAGATCCAGTTTCTGTGGCCTTAACTATAACTTTCTACAGTAAAGAATATGGTGCATATATTATAATGCATGTGGGAGTAGTTGTCAAAAGAAGTCTGTTCTATTCAACAATTCTCTGGGTGGAAAAAAAAAAACCTGACTTGGCATTCAAATCAGTCTTTTAATATTCATTACCTATTTATATGTATGTTATAAATTTCTTATAGTGGTCAGGAAGCCAAGTTTCAATGGACCTATAAAAATTGATCAGTGGCTCTCTCTGAGAGGCATGATGGAGAATATCTGATATCCTAGGAGGAATGGAAGGTCCCATGGAATACTGCAGTCTCTTTAGCACAATAGTTGTTTCCTCTCAATATTATTTCTGCAGCATTATTTTTCCTCCTTACCAACCTTATCCCCAAGCATTCAGAAGACAATATGGACTCAGGAATAGAAATTGAGTTGGGGGTATTTTTTTTTTTTTTGCTTTAAAATGCAAGTGGTTATAAATATAGATAAAATTTAAGTCAAAATTAGCTGATCATTTTCTACACAGGTTGATCCAAAGAGTATTTTGTTTAGTTAGATTTTGGGGTCTTCATTTCTGCCATCACAGACTTCAAATGAGTAATAATATAAGGAATAGTTTTCTGAAATATGCAAAGGAACACAATTAAAAGGAGGAGTATATTCCTTTAGAATGGATTAGTTAAGAGGATTTATGGAATACCTCCAGTGGCAATCTTTCTAGGTAAAACAGGAGAACTATTTTTCCAAGATGGTTTAGATTTAATTTTACTAAAGACAGAAAGATAAAGAAACAATCAAAATCTCCTTTATTCATTGACCTAGTATTTGTGTTGATATATTTGAAAATAAAAGAAACTGATTTTGATAAAACCTTTGTTTCTTCATACTGTTAATGAAGCCCTTTTCCTAACACACTAAATATGGAAATCACACTTGGTTGAGCTTGTAGGATGATCAGTAGCAACGAGGAGATGGTGGGGGAAAGAAAAGAACACAGAGCAGCACTGATGCATTAAATATTTCTTTTTTAGGAAGCTAGCATCTCTTTCAAATGATGTTGATGTCTTCTTCACTCACCCACAAAATCTGCTCATTTAATAGAATTCACCAACCCATCTAGTGGTGTTATCCACTCATGGGTGCTCTGAAACTCACAAATTATATAATGATGTGTTTAAGAGGGAAAGTGAAAATTGGCCTATATCCATAGAACTAACTCCCAAACTCTCTTACCTTCTTTTATGCTTTACCACCAGGTCTCTGTCCCCATTTATTTTGCAAGTCCAGCTCTGTTTCCCTTCTAGTTTGTTGCATCTTTGGCTCTGCTGGTTGTCCAGACTTTGCTTCCTGTTCTCTCCGGCTATGGCAGGATGTAACCACAGACTTGTAATTCAGATCACTTTCCAGTGGCCTCACAAGACTCTCCTGCCCACGCTATATGTGTCTTGTTCTCGATGAAGGCCCAGAATGGAGTGGGCCAAAAGAATAGGCTGGAACCATTATGACTTCAAGTTCTGAAGCTCCGAGATAAACATAAAGAATTTCCTGCTCGATGTTAGCTACAAAGAAAAATATCTGCAGCAGCAAGGATGAAACAGCTTTTCTTTTATGCACCCTCTGCAAAGAAAAGATGCTTGAACAATATTTATACTTTTAGAACCACCAAGTCCAGCTGGTATACAAACTGGGTCCTTTAGTTCCCACCTACATTTTTGTCTTTCTTCCTAATTTTGCATTTCAGTCTGGTAGGAGGCATGACTTAAAAGGAATCCTTGAAAAAAGGCACGAAAACAAAGGAAAAAGTTAAGAGAAAAAAGTCCAAGTAAGGAGAATAGAGAAAAATAGTTTTGAAATGAGTAAACATTTTGAAATATGGGAAAGGCTAATTACTAAAACTATGTGGATTGGAAAGGAAATCATTGAAAGGAGAAAGTGTAATGTTAATAAAACCAAATTTTTCACTTGTCAAAATAGTACTGAAGATGAAGCATGACAAATATTCCAATATACATTCCCTAATAGAATTACAATATTCTATGGGAATGCCCCACCAATATCAGATGTTCAAAGTCATGTCTGGTTAGACATCAGAAAGCCATGAGAGAGCCACTGGTTAATTTTTGTAAATTCAGCAATCTGCTGAGTATGGCATTTGGGGCCCTTTGCAATCTGAACCCCAAATTGTCTGTACTGTACAGGGTAATATGATGGTTAATTTTATCTGTCATCTTGGCTAGGCTGTAGTCCCCAGATATTTGGTCAACAATTATCTTGGATGTTTCTGTGAAGGTGTTTTTTTGGATGAGATTTAACATTTAAATTGGACTTCGAATAAAGCAGATTACCCTCCATAACATGGGTGGGCATCATCTAATCAGTTGAAGGCCTTACTAGAACAAAGACTGACCTTTTCTGAACAAGAAGGAATTCTGCCAGCAGACTGCATTTGGACTTGAACTGCAACTCTTTCCTGGGTCTCTAGACCACCGGCCTACTCTGCAGATTTTGGACTTACCAAACCTCCATGATCATGGGAGCTAATTCCTTGGAATAAATTCCCCTTTCTCTCTCTCCATATAGAGATAAATGTAGATATAGATGGAGTTGCATCCTTTTGGTTCTGTTTCTCTGAAGAAACTTGCCTAATACAGGTAGTGATAAGATCTGGATTCTAGAACTGAAAATAGGGTTCAGAATCTGGCTCTGCCACTTACCATTTAACACATGATGGGAAAGTTACTTTACCTTTCTAAGCCTGTTTCCTCATCTTTAAAATGGGAATAACAATAACTCCCTTAATTCTGTATTCTTTTGTTTCTGTTCTTCCCTTGCCTGTCGTAAGTTTGTTCCTGTCTACTGAGCTAAACCTTACTCTTCTTTCCATACCTGTGATGGTTCTAAAAATATGTTCACAAATTCTTTGATGCTCTTTAAGTTTAATTCCCTTCTCCTTAAGTATGGCCTGGTTTTAGTGAGTTGCTTCTAACTAGTAGAAGAATATGGCAGAAGTGACAGTACATCATTTCCCAGTTTAGGTTATAAGATGACTGCAGCTTCCACCTTGGTATTCTGATTCTCTGTTTCTGTTTGCCTCTGTCTCTCTCATCACTTGTATGAGGGAGCCGACATGAACAGCCCTTTGGAGAGGCCCAGTGGCAAGGAACTGAAGCCTCCTGACTACAGCCACACGATGAACTTGCAAGCGGATTCTCCAGGCCCCTCATGGCATCAGCTCCAGCCAACAACTTCCCTGTAGTCTCATTGGAAACCCTGAATTAGAACTACGCAGCTAAGATACTCCTGGATCTTGAGCCTCCAAGACTGTGTAAGACCCTAAATACTTGTTTTATATGGCTGTTATTTCGTAAATATAAATTTGATACACAGCAAATAATGCCACATTCAAGTTTATAAAAGCACCCCTGATCAACAGAATTTCTCCTCTGTTTACCCATAGCATTCTGCATAAAACTATTATAAAACTTTTCATGTTATATGAATAATGTTCGTTAATGCGATTGTCTCACTTGCATGGCTGAGAGCTGCTTGAGGGTGGCCATCTTTAACTGTATTAAGTGTAAAAAAAAAAAAAAAAAATCACACTCAAGCCTGGCACATAAAGGACTCTTACAATAGTTAGCCTGTTAGTGTCTCCAGTGTCATACGTTGATCTAAGTCTTTTGCAAATATTTTCCCGTTTAATCCTCATAAAAACCTATGAGACATATTATTACCCTCATTTTACAGATGATGAAACTGAGGTCAAGTTATAGAGAAGCTGATTAACTTGCTCACAGGCACACAGCTAGTAAATGTTGCTGAATTACAGAATGAATGAATACGTTTCTTACAAACAGGACCATGTATGACTCACCTTCCATACAGTGCCTAGCCCAATATGCGACTGGGACTCAGTATTTACTAAATCACCATCTGGTAATAAAAGTAGCTTAGCTATGTGAGAAAGAAGTTTTGGAAACCCTGATTGTGGATAATTTCAATTGATTCCCCAAATAATTCTTTTCCTTTACTTACAAGAAGAAGAGTTGCAGTAAACATATGTTGTGATGAGACTAAAACTTTGGAAGACATTTACCTCTCTGTCCATACATCCCCCATAAATGTTTGACAAGAAACACTATGTATTGGTAGTTTGATTATATTAGATATGTTTAAAAAGATTTTTTTCCCTGAAGTTACTAAATTTGGTCGTTCAAGATTCAAAACAGTTTGTGAAAGAGTAAAGTGGTGGCATTTGAATGGTGTATTTTTGTTCCAACAAGAACAAGAAAAGAATATTTCTACTGAAGACTCTTTGACTTACAAATTTAAAATAGGTGACTGCTGTTTGACTTCTGAGGCCCTTCTTAATGAAGCATGCAACCAATGATCCCTTTGGGTGAGGTCTTTCTAAATAAGCACCTGAATATGAAAAACCTAAACTAAAGCCAGCTTGCCTTCAGAGTTGGTCAGTCTGGAAAGCAGCTTGTGGCTTCCTATTTTTGAATTTTTGACTTGTTTTGTCTGAGCCCTTTCTCCCCACTTACTAGTAAGTAGGAGGTCTTTATATTATTTGATTTCTCTTGATGTCTATTTGGGAGGTTTATTCCTCTTACATTCTGTCACCATAGTGATTAATGAAAACATATTTTGGAAGCTGTAAAAAGGATCCTTAAGTGTAAGCAGATGCTAAAGATAAGTGGTTATAGTGGAAATAAATCATTTCCTTGGTTCCTGTAGGCCTCAGTATTTCTCCTTCAAGACAGAACCTTCATAAATCTTCTGCTGGGAACATTATCCTAAAAGTTTCATTTAAGACAAAGGAGACCAGAAATTTCTGTCATTAAAGATTTAATAGCCTGTCTTCTATACTCATAAAAGTGTAAGCAGTGTACTTCTAATTATTTTTCTTTAAAGATTAAGGATGGCAAACCATTTTCTGCTCATCAACTTGATTCCCTTCAGTTGTCTCACTTTACACTATTTTGCATTTCCGAACAGAGCCTTTCTTATGACAGTAACACTGTTTCTCAGGTGTTTCCCTACTCTACCACTCTGCATTTGGAGCAAGGTAGGTTTATTATTTCAAGATTCAATATTCCAGTCATGAACTGAAACAGGTCTAAGAAAATTTAATAACCCCTTTTTAAGCAGAAATCAACTCTCTAGAAATACAAATATAAACTGCTAACTAAAAACTTAAAAAAAAAATTATGTGTTCTAAGATTAAAGGCAAGACAAAAATAACCAGAGGGTTAGTATTTTTGTTCAAAGATTTAATGTAGGCCAGAAATATCCACAGGGTGAGGCAGGAAAGGGTAGTAATTGGAAGCACACCAGGCTCCAGAGTTAGACATCCTAGGTCTGAATCCTGGCTATGCCTCTTCACGCCTGCAGATTTACTTTACCTCCTTATCTTCTGTGAAATGGGGACAACAAAAAATACCTACTATCGAGGAGGAGGAGTGCTGTGGGAATAAAAATGAGAGAATGCAACATGAGTGCACTGCCTGTACATAGTAAGTAATCAATGTATTTTAGTTATCATTATTTTCAAGTGCCATATGGAAAGATATTTATTTTTACTATTAGGACAAAAGGGAAACATTTCTAAAAAGACTGAAAAAAATGAAAAACGATGAATTTCTTGCCAATACATAGATATTAATATATTTACTTCATATGCCTTATTTCTTTTCTAAGGGAACTTCAAAGGCTTTCCTTTTTTACAACTATACTCATTGTAAAAGCAATTTCACAATTATTAAGAAAATAGAGATGTTGATTGCAAGGTCTTATGGGTGAACAGGGTAGAAGAAAGTTGATAGTTTTTGTTGGGACAACTGAAACTTGTTCTTACCACCTATTAATTACTTGAAATTCCGTTTATAGTATTGTAGATTAAATTGTCACTGGCACTCTGACAGACAGTAAGACAGTTTTAATAAACATAAAGTTCAAAAGGGTTAAGTACATAATGAAGTAGAAGCTCTTAAATGTTCCCAGTTACATTTTAATTGGTTTAACCCCTCTGCCAAATGGCCTGGCAAATTGGTATTCATCAAAAGCCATGAAGCTGTAAGTACTATTGGACCCAGTAATAACCCAAAAAAGGTCACAAATGAAGATGTTAATTGGATTCTTTTTGTTTCTTTCATTTTTTTGGACAACTGCATTATTGATATATAATTCACATTTCATTCCATTCAATTAAATGTACAATTCAATAGTTTTAAGTATATTTGGAGTTGTGCAACCATCATCACAATCAATTTTTAGAACATTTTCCTCAAAAGGAAACCCAACATCCTTTGGCTATCGTCTCCCAATTCCATTTTTGCAACCAGTGCTAAGCAACACTAATCCTTTATGCCTCTATAGATTTTCCTATTCTGGACACTTCATATAAATGGAGTCATTACACTAAGTGAAAGAAACCAGGCACAAAAGACAACATGTTTTCAAGGATCATCCATGTTATATCATATACCAGTACTTCCTTTTTTATGGCCAAATATCCCATTGTTTAGATGTATCACATTTAATCTATACATTTATCAGTTGGTGGATACTTGTGATATTTCACTTTTTTGGCTATTATGGATAATACTGTTATGAATATTCATGGACAGGTGTTTTTTTAATTAAAAATTTTATTTTTATAGTAATCTCTACATCCAACGTGGGGCTTGAACTCACAACCCTGAAATCAAGGGTTGCATGCCCTATTGACTGAGCCTGCCAGGTGCTCCCCATGAACAAATTTTTGCTTGGGCATGTTCTCATTTTTCCTGGCTACATATCTAGAAGTACAATTTATTTTTATTTTTATTTTTTTATTTTTATTTTAATTTTTTTTCAACATTTATTTATTTTTGGGACAGAGAGAGACAGAGCATGAACGGGGGAGGGGCAGAGAGAGAGGGAGACACAGAATCAGAAACAGGCTCCAGGCTCCGAGCCATCAGCCCAGAGCCTGATGCGGGGCTCGAACTCACGGACCGCGAGATCGTGACCTGGCTGAAGTCGGACGCTCAACCGACTGCGCCACCCAGGCGCCCCTAGAAGTAAAATTTATAATGATTCTTACAGGAGTGAAAATCATGGTCCAACAATGTAATTACGCTGCACTCCCAAAGGTATTATGCAGAAGTGTTACACTCTCAAAAGTATTCTGCAGAAAAATGCTTGCCATGTAGAAGGAAAACCACATAGTAATATGGGAAAAGGCCACATGAAGTGAAAAAAAAGCAGGATACAACCCACTTAAAATCCTTCCTGGGCTTCCCATTCTCTGCTCTGTCCTATGGACCTGTGGTCCTCAGTTCTCTCCCCCTCAATTCTCAAGACAGGTATATATACTACCTTTGAGAGATTTTTAGAACATCTCAGCTTCAGAACCTTTGTACGTGTTGTTTCATCTGCCTGTATCACTTTTTCCCCACTTCTTTGCCTAGTGGTTTCAAGTCTCATCTTAAATGTCACTTCCTCAGAGAAACCTTCTCTGATATCCCTAACTAGGCTAAGGTTAAGTGTTTCAATTGCAGTCTGCAATTTTCCATCTTAATACTTTTGAATCTGGTAATTTTTTAGTAATCAAATATTGAGAGGTTATTAAAGGGACAGGGACACAGGATGAAACAAAATATGCAAGATCCCTGTCATCCTAGATCTTGTATTTTAGGGTGGGAATACATCTACATGTATACAACTCAATATACTGGGTAATTTTATTCTTCATTTCATTTTATTTTATTCCAGTGTAGTTAACATACAGTGTTATATCAGTTTCTGGTGTATAATATATTCAACAGTTCTATGTATTACTCAGTGCTCACCCAGTTAAGTGTACTATTAATCCCCTTCACCTATTTCCCCCATTTCCCACCCCCCCCACCTCCCTCTGGCAACTCATTTGTTTGTTCTTATAGCTGAGTCTGTTTTTTGTTTGTCTTTTTTTGTTAGCTGTTTAGTATCTTAAATACCACAGGAGGGATATATGTCTTTCTCTGATTAGCTTATTTCACTTAGCATTATACTCTGTAAATCCAACTATGTTGTTGTAAATGGCAAGTTCATTTTTTTATGGCTGCATAATACTCCATTATATATATATATATATATATATATATATATATATATATATACACACACACACACACACACACACACACTACATCTTCTTTACCCACTCACCTATCAATGGACAGGTGGGCTGCTTCCAGTTTGGCTATTGTAAATAATAGCCTGCAATAGGCTGCAATAAACACATGGGTGCATATATCCCTTCAAATTAGTGTTTTGTAATCTTTGGGTAAAAATGTACTGAGTAATTTTAGATAGTGATAATCAGATTAATGTTTATCCTGTTTGGATTGTACACTCCATGAAGGCAGGAGCTATTTCTGTCTTGGTTACTTCCAGTTTGCTAGACCTTAGCACTGAGTCTAAGTGCTTAATATGCTCAATATAATTTTTGTCAATGACTGGTAAAATAGGCCTATAAAAAATAGGAGCTACTCTTGTAAATAGTTGACTTTGAGGGCTTTTTTTTCCTTTCTGTAATTTCACATATTCTTTCTATAATTGCAGCAACTAAAAGATGAGCCCAAAATTATCATAGGTGAATAAAAGAACCTCAAATAAAACACATTTATATGTCCCCACACACTCATTAAAGACCTGGTAATAAAACCTACTCAAATACTCAGATGTGTTGGTTAAGTGTATAGAATTCCCTTGGCGCATTACCAAGAAGGTTCCCCACCATCAGGAGTATAATTTACGGTTGTAAAAGACGACTTTAGCACCCAAGAAGGTGCCTATGGATATGAACCTCCGAATTGCCAGATTTCTAAAGCCCTTGAGAATCTACCTCCATCCACTATGCGCCACAGAGAAAAACCGCAATTCTACTTATACGTAATTGTCAGACACTTTTTTGCGAGGTCAACAAAGAATGCAAGATCTTTACACAACAGAGTACCAGCCCCTTCCCAATAAACCTTTCTTACAAGCTCTAGAGACCTATTAGGTTGGATAAAATCAGGTGGCTCTGGGGTCGTCCAGAAGAGCATCCAGACAAAACCCCACCCCCCAAGCGGAGCTCTCAGCCGCTTCTTTCTTCCCCGGGGCGCATGCGCAGCGTACTCTCCGGCCACCGCACGCCTCTGCCAGCGAGTGGAGAGCGCTTACGTCACCGTGAAGCTGATGATGTGCCCTTCCGCTTCTCCAAGGAAAATGAGTCCGTGCACTTTTGACCTCCCTCAGCACACAGAAAACGTCTTCCTTTCTTCCACCCCAGTGCTAAAGACTTCTCCCTCCCGTCTCCAACAGCTCAGCTTTTTTTTTGCCGGGCTCCTCTGTACGTTCGTAGGACGAGGAAGACGGCGGAGAGGAAAAACGACAGGGCACCATACCAGTTCAGCCTTGTTTACAGGGAGTGAGCAAGTCTAGGAATCGGTCCGCGAGGGCGGAGCCGAGGAACCGGCACTTCTTCCTTCCCTCCCCTCCCTCCCCAGCCTTCCCCGCGAGCGGACGCGGCAGCGCCTCTGTCTCGCTTTTTCTTATTTTCCCCCCCTTCCCCTTTTTTTTTCCTTTTTCTCCCCTTCCCCCCTTTTCACCATTTCCCCTCGGAGGCGCTTCCCCCGGGCAGGGGCAGAGCCGGTCTCACCCCCCGCCTCTCCCCGGCCCCCGCCGCCCTATGGCGAGAGGGAACCCCCTCCCCACCCGGGCACTAGCGGCGGCGGTTGGAGGAGTGGGACCGGCGGTGGCCGCGGCAGCCTCAGGTCCGGGGAAGTCATGGAACTAATTCGCTGACCCACCGGCCACAGCCGTGCGTCCTGCTCGATCGCCAGCGCCCGCGCTCCCCCGGCCCGGTTCCCCCTCTTCTCCCTCCTCAGTCGGTCCGGTCCTCGTCCCGCGCGCCCCGCCGACGCGCGCTGAGGAAAATGGGGTGGTAACGGGCCCCCGGATGACCCCGCGTCACCACTGTGAGGCCTACAGCTCCGCCGGGGAGGAGGAGGAGGAGGAGGAGGAAGAGGAGGAGAAGGTGAGGGGGCGGGCGGGGGGGGGACTCGCGTCTCCGCGCCCCGCGCTCGCGCCCCCCCCCCCACATTGCCCCTCCACCCCGTGCCACCCGGAGGGAAGCTCCGGGAGCCGCGCTCCCTGGCTGAGGCCCGGCCCCCGCCTCCCCCTCCAAAGGAAACCTTCGGGACCACCCCCCACTCCGCCCTCTCCACGCCAGAACGGTTCAGCACCTGCCCAGTTTGTAAACTGTTCTGCTGTGTTCCCTTTCGGGCTAGTTTTTTTGTCAGCGAGTAACTTTTTTGTAGCAGCAGCAAATTGTCTACTTTGGTGCACTGGGCACCTCGAGCCTGTGTAACACACAAAGAAGGAGACACACCCCCACCCTTAGACTTCAACACTACTGCGGGAGCCAAAGGAAGATAATTGACATTACAAAGCGGAATGAATGCCAAACGATCCGTTGAACGGCCAGTACTGCGGGCACTCGCGGGAGGGGAATGTTACCCGGGGTGTGAGTGGGTGGGGGAAATTGGAAAGGAGGTGAGATAGAAAGGCGGGGTTGAAGTACCCGAAATTTTGAAAAGAGGACAGAACGGCCCCCTCTTGAGCTGGAGGTTCCATTGCAGGTCATTTGGGCAAGGGTTGAGAGAGAGTTGGGTAGCAAAGTAGTGGAAGGTGTTCCTGGGGAGGTAGAATGGAGTCACTGAAGGCCTCTGAATGTCAAGCTCAAGTCTTCAGCTTTTTTATTCTCTCAGTGGAGAGCGCCTCCGTTTGAGGAGCAGGGTATGATGTTAATAAATAACACTTGTTGAGCCTTTTTATCTGACGGCATTGTTCAAAGCAGTTTGCAACTCACTGAAGCCTCAAAAGGACTCGTGGTGAGGCAGGTAGTTCGGGAGCCTTAGTTTATCCAAGAGGAAAACTGAGGGTCCACAGGATGAAGTAATTTACCCTGTAGGTGACAGCTAGAGCCGGGTGGCCAGAATTCAGACCCGAACAGCCTATGTTGTAGAGTCTCTTTACCGAAAAATGCATTTGTTGAAAACATTAACGATAGGATTATCTGCGTCTGCTTTTTCCACGTGATTTGTGGTAGATGAGATAGAAGGTAGTGGACAAATAGATGAAGAATGAACAGGGTTTAGATTTGCAGATTTGGAACCAGAAGGATGGGAGATTCTGAACTTCTGGACTGGGATAAATTTCTTACTACTGATGTAGAGCAGACTAGTTAGAATCAGCATGTGTGGGGAAGGCACGGTAGCGATGATTTGCAGCGACCGATAACTGGGTTTAAGTGACAGTGTGACTCCTAGTAGGTTAGAATGGAGCTCTACGAAGGTTTTTGGTGAAGATTGGAAGCTGAGAGCTTCCAAAACAGTGTACACGTTTTATTCCGATTGTAAAATACTTTAAAAACGAAAGGTACCTTTCTGTACGTTTCTTCATCTTTAAAAATGGGTGTAATAATAATACCAACTTTGTTAGGTTGTGTAAGGATTAAATGAGTTCATATGGTGTAATACTTTGAACAATACCTGGCTGAGTCGTAAGCACTGATTGCTTTTACTTATTCAGAACTTAAGCATAAGCTATTTATTAGGCATAGTGCTAAACTCTGGAGTGTTTGCTATCAAAGAACTCAGGGTTAGTAGGAGAGACAGGTCTGTCACAGAGCAGATAAATTCAAAAGTAGGATTATGTCCAAGTACAGATGTGAGAAGGCAGGGTACTATTTACAGACCTGTGCAAATGACAGCTCCGTAGAAAGGGAAGTGCCAGCTAGAGAAGGACATTTCAGGTTGAAAGACCAGTGTGTGGAAAGGCATGGAGCTAGGGAAGCAAACAGCAGGCTGTTTTGGAATTACAAGTACCTGCAGTTCATTATTAGGTTAGGAACATAAAGTCAAGATGGTCACATTAAAATCCCTCTTTTTAGAATAGGAACTTAGTTCCAGAAGTCAGCATCAGTACAGAATTATTTTAATGGAGTTGGTGTTATGGTGATAATAAATATAAGAATTCTGTATTTATAAAGTTTCTGTTGTTTATCCAGCTCTGTGCAGCACGTTTTCTTAGAAGAGCAGGAGGTTCTGTATGTAGATTTGTAATATAGTTTATACTGTACAGTAGGCATTTTATAAACTATTCACTCATACATTAAGTTATTTGATAAACATGGAGAAAGAAGCAGCAGTGGTAATTGAAAGAATGGCAGGAGAAATGTGAAACTACTGTAAAGTTGGAAGTGTATGGAATATGCCAACCAAAACAGTCTTTTTGTTTCTTAGTTCCTAGAGACTTCTAGCTGTCTGAGCATTCAAAGTTTTGGATGTAACTAATGGCATAAAATAATAAGATATATATAACCATAAAGTTCTAGTATTTCAAACAGTAAAATTATATTTTAAGTGTTTGTATTTTATTCTTTTTTTTAAAAAATTTTTTAATGTTTATTTTTGAGAAGGAGAGAGCATAAGTGAGGGGCAGGGAGAGAGGGAGACACAGAATCCGAAGCAGGCTCCATCCAGGCTCTGAGCTGTCAGCACCCACGGGACATGGGGCTTGAACCCATGAGCAGTGAGATCATGACCTGAGCCGAAGTTGGACGCTCAACGACCTAAGCCATCCAGGCGCCCCTGTATTTTATTCTTCAGCAGGTTTCATATTCATCTAACTCAATCTATTTTACACATCAGAAGACAAACTTGTGCATTATCAGAGAAACAAAACTCAAGTTAATGTTTTCTTCACTGTACCATTATTTGTCTTACTAGAATCTTAAAAAAGGAATCTAAAAGGTGTCCTGGTAATATAAATACTTCCATAACTTGTCTTCTGTTGGGGGGGGGGAGGGGGGAGGGAGGTTTTCCAACATTCTTAACTTGAGAGTAATTTCAAAAAGAAACCCTATTCTAGATTCATCTATCATTAATATATCACCCCACTTATTTTATAATTTATCCTCTCTTTCTTTGTCGCATATATATGTTGCATGCATTATGGCCCTTTACTCCTAAGTATTTTACTGTGTATTTCCCAAAAAAATAGGAATATTCTCTTACAGAATTGCAGTAAAGTTATCATTAGTAAGTTTAACATTGATAACATTTTTAAAAAATCTTTTTAAAATGTTTACTTTTTGAGAGGAGAGAGCATGAGGAGCAGAGAGACAGAATCCAAATAGGGTCCAGGCTCTCAGCTGAGCACTCAGCACAGAGCCTGGCATGGGGCTAAACTCCCAACGGTGAGATCATGACCTGAGCTCAACCCGACTGAGCCACCCAGGTGACCTTAACATTGATAACATCTACTTTAATTTGTCTGTTCCCATTATGTCAGTTGACCCAGTAATGACTTTTAGCAGTTTATCTTCCCAGTACAGGATTGAGTCTACGGTCAGATATTGAACTTCCATTTTTCTGTAGCCTCTGATCTGGAATATTTCTGCAAGTGTCCTCCATGCTTTTTTCTTTCACTTGGATTATTTATGTCTTATTTTTGAAAGATAAAGGAAGTTTTAACTCTTTATTTTTTGTTACATTCCCCTAGTGTGAGCAAAGAATGGTTCCTTTATTTACTCATTTTCATATGGTGTATTATATAAATTGATTTCCTGAATGTTAAAGCAACTTTGCATTCCTGGGCTAAATCCCACTTGATTAGATTACGGTGTATAGTCTTTTTTTTTTTTTTTTTTTTTTGCTAGTATTTTGTTAAGGAATTCCACATCTGCATTTAGAAGAGATGTTCATGGGGCACCTGGATGGCTCAGTCGCTTAAACGTCTGACTTCGACTCAGGTCATGATCTCATGGTTCATGGGTTCGAGCCCTGCGTTGGGCTCTGTGCTGATAGCTCAGAGCCTGGAGCCTGCTTCGAATTCTGTGTCTCCCTCTCTCTGTGCCCCTCCCCTGCTTGCTCTCTGCCTGTCTCTCTGTCTCAAAAATAAATAAAAATTAAAAATTAAAAAAAGAATAGATGTGTATCAATAGTTTTCTAGTGCTGTTGTCTTTGCTTCACTGGCCTCATAAAGTAAGTTGAGAAATGCTCTTTACTTTTTGGAGGAGTTTGTGAAGAATTTTTAAAATTTTTCTGCAGATGTTTGGTAGAATTCACTAGTGAAGCCACTTGGGCATAGGCTTTTCTTTGACAATTGTTTGTTTACTGAATCAGTTTCTTGTATGGCTGTTCAGCTTTTTCTGTTTCTTTTGAAGTCCGTTTTGATAATCTGTGGTTCTAGGTGCTTGTCCATTTCATGCAAATTGTCCAATTTATTTGCAAACAATTCATAAAATTTCTTTATAATACCTTTTATTTCTACAGCATAGGTGGTAATGTCTTCTCTTTATTCCTGATTTTAGTACTTTAACCTTTCTGTTTTTTCTTGGTTGGTGTAGCTAAAGGTTTGCCAATTTTGTTGATCTTTTCAAAGAACCAACTTTTGGTTTCATTGATTTTTCTCTATTTCTCTATTCCTTCATTAATTTCTGCTCATATTTTTTTCTGATTTGCTTTTGGTATAGTTTGCTCCACTTGCACCCTATAAGTTTTGGCATATTAGGTTTTCTTTTTCATTCATCTTGAAGTATTTTCTAATTTCCCTCATGATTTCTTCTTTGACCCAGATTCCTTTGTTTTAAAAACAATTGTTAAATTGTTTTTAAACAATTGGAAAATAGTTTCTCAAAAATACCCAAAAAACAGAAACTACCCTATGACCCAGCAATTGCACTGCCAGGTATTTATCCAAAGGATACAAAAATGCTGATTTGAAGGGGCACATGCATCCCAATGTTTATAGCAGTACTATCAACAAAGTATGGAAAGAGCCCAATTGTTTGAAATTGTTAAATTTCAAATCTAAATATTTGAAGGTCTTACTTAGAATCTTAACTGTAGAAGATTGAAGAACAGGAATCTCTTGAATCTGATGTTACTCTTCTTTACATGATTTGATGCTGTGCGTGCATCTCTGTCCCCTATTCATCCGATTTAAAGGTAATTTTCAAAGCAAACATTTTGAGGGAAGAGTAATCACAGGGGCAGCTAGCCATTGGAGAATGTTGAGAAAGTTGGGGGATCCTGGTGAGTCACCCTGTTGGGTATAGCTAATGGAATGAAACAGGTAACTTTCGACAAGAGTTAATTATGTACTAAAATGGTAAAGAAGAAGCCTTAGAACCAATGAAGTTTAATCTCCAACTAATATAGGTGTTTTTTCTAAATATCTCTTAACAGATGGTCATCTAGCTTATACTCCATTTCCAAGGTTAATATTTATATCTGCTTCAGATGAAATTATAGTGACTTTGTTCATCTAATTTTAGAGAATCTGGGAAAACTACCAAGGCAACAAAATTGGAATCTCAGAACACCTCAGCATAATGTAACAATAGTTAGAATCTAATAAGGTGACTCTCCTTCAAGATGATTTTTTTAAAAATAAAGAGTATATTTATGGTCCTGAACAAGGTCCCTCCTACCTTCAAAAAAAGGGCACCAAAACTGCACGCACAATGGAGTGGGGCAGGTGAAGAGAATTTGCCTGAGTGTTCCTTAGTAAGTCTTAAGAGTTTTAGTTGACCATAAATTCTACCTGAATTGATAGTGTGATGCAGACTCCAAAAAAATAGCTAATGATCTTAGACTGTATCAATACTGAAACTGGTGCTAATTTAGAAGAACAAAAATCATGTCATGTGAGGAAACCTTGAACAGTTTTACAGCTATGAAAAAGATGAGTTGGTGGGCATGGTAGCCGCTTTCAAACATTTGAAGGATTGGCTTGTGAAAGATTAGATTTGGGTTTGTTTGTTTTGTTTCTTGGTTGTTTTTGTTTTTTGCCCCAAGGATTGAAACCAGCCTTTGATTGAGTCCCAGTTTTATCAGGGTTCTATGAGTGATAAAAAGATAATATTGGTAGGTATCATTTCATTATCCTATTTATTATTTCATAGGAGGTATAGTGGGAAGGGATAGAACCTGGTACTGGCACAAAAACAGACACATGGATCAATGGAACAGAATACAGAACCCAGAAATGGAACCACAAATGTGTGGCCAACTAATCTTTGACAACGCAGGAAAGAATATCCAATGGAAAAAAAAGACAGCAAGTGTTGTTGGGAAAACTGGACAGTAACATGCAGAAGAATGACCACTTTCTTACACTGTACACAAAATAAAGTCAAAATGTATGAAAGGCCTAAATGTAAGACAAGAAACCATCAAAATTCTAGAGGAGGACACAGGTAATAACCTCTTTGACTTCGCTGTGACAACTTCTTACTAGACATGTCTCAGAGGCAAGGAAAACAAAAGCAAAAATGAACCATTGGGACCTCATCAAGATAAAAAGCTGCACAGTGAAAAAAACAACAAAACTAAGAGGCAGCCTACAGAATGGGAGATGATATTTGCAAATGACTATTGGATAAAGGGTTAGTATCCAAAACCTAGGAATAATTTACCAAACTCAACACCCAAAAAACAAATAATCTAGTGAAGAAATGGGCAGAAGACATGAACAGACACTTTTTCAAAGAAGACATCCAGATGACTAATGGACACATGAAAAGATGCTCAACCTCACTCGTCATCAGGGAAATACAAATCAAAACCACAATGAGATACCACCTCACACCTGTCAGAATGGCTAAAATGAACAACTCTGGAAATAACATGTTGACGAGGATGCAGAGAAAGGGGAACACTTTTGCACTGTTGGTGGGAATGCATACTGGTGCAGACACTCTGGAAAATAGTTTCTCAAAAATACCCAAAAAACAGAAACTACCCTATGACCCAGCAATTGCACTGCCAGGTATTTATCCAAAGGATACAAAAATGCTGATTTGAAGGGGCACATGCACCCCAATGTTTATAGCAGTACTATCAACAAAGTATGGAAAGAGCCCAAATGTCCATCAACTGATGAATGGATAATGAAGATGTGCTATATATATATGTATATATGTGTATATATATATATATACATATATACATATATATATATATATACATACATACAACAGAATATTACTCGGCAGTTAAAAAAAAATGGAATCTTGCCATTTGCAACAGTGTGGATGGAACTAGAGTGTATTATGCTAAGCAAAATAAGAGAAAGACAAATAATATTTCACTCCTATGTGGAATTTAAGAAATGAAACATGAAAATAGAAGGGAAGGAAAAGTAAGAAAAACAGGGAGGCAAACCACAAGAGACTCCTAATTACAGAGAATAAACTGAGGGTTGCTGGAGGGGAGTTGATTGGGGGGATGGGCTAAATGGGTGATGGACATTAACGAGGGCACTTTTAGGGATGAGCACTGGGTGTTATATGTAAGTGATGAGTCACTTAATTTTCTTAAAACCATTACTATGCTGTAAACTAACTTGGATTTAAATTAGAGAAAAGAAAGAGTATCTGGAGTTGAGGATAAGGGTGGCATGGAAATTGAATAAGTTTATTTGTTTTAAAAAAATTTTAATTTTATTTAAAACAAATTTTCATGTCAATTCTAGGCATTTAAATTTTTTTTTAATCCCATAAATTTGAAGCACATACGTAATATACACAGTTGAAAAATGAAATAGTTATATGAGGTTTATAATGAAGAACTGCAGTCTCCTGCTTCTGGACCTTCTCACCCTTTTCTCACTTTCTTGAGGTGAATCTGAGCACTTATCTGTTTCTCTTGTTATTTAAGATATTTTCAAATAACTTGCCCTACTGTTTTTTGATATTTCAGTTTTAGGTATTAATAGTTTTCCTACTGTGACATGTAAAGGGGTGGCTCTCGTTTTACCTTGTAATACCTCTCATCTTCTCAGTGCAGTTTTATCCGTTTGATAAAGTCCCTATTTAGTATATTCATTATTATTGTTATGTAAATGTCGATATTATTACGTTTGCCTTCTTGCATAATCTTTTTTTCTGATGTTAATTACCCTTTCATTTCCTTAGCCTTTATCAAATCTAGTTGAGTCTTGCCACAGTTTAGCTTCTCAATCCAATTTTCTTTTGATTTTGAGAGAGACAAAAGGACAGAGTGTGAGTGGGGGAAGGGCAGAGAGAGAGAATCCCAAGTAGGCTCTGTGCTGTCAGCACTTGGGGTGGGGTTGGGGGGGTGGGGTTGTGCTTGATCTCACAAACCTTGAGATAGTGACCTGAGCTGAAATCAAGTCAGATGCTTAACCAGCTGATCCCACGTAGGCACCCCTCAGTCCAATTTTCTAAGCATGGTTGTACATCTCAGTCTCTAGTTTCTTTTTCTTTTCTTTATTTTATTCTATTATTTTTTTTAAAAAAACTTAAAGACCTTTCTCCTGGACTTTCAGTTGCACTGCACTGATCTGGACTGTTGCTCTTTAGACTTGCTCATTTTAGGGTGCCCGTCACTTTATTGTTGAGTTTTCTAGATGATCACTCTCTAGTAGAACTTTCTGCAGATGTTCCTTTTCTGCACTATCTGATGCAGTATCCACAAACTACATGTGGCTATTGAGCATTTGAAATGGGGCAGTAGTGACTGAGGAATTATATTTTAACTTCATTTAATTCTAATATAAATAGTTCTGTGTTTAGTTAGCGGACACTGTATTGGAAGCACAAATAAAGACGATTTCATACTGATTATATGGGAATGAGTGGGATATAATGCTATGGATTTCATTTTTTTTTAATGAAAGAAAAGGTTAGTAACCTTTATCTGATTAGATTTTTAAGAGGAATATTTGGGATAACTACTTCTAAGAATTACTAGTATGAAAATCCAATGACTTAAAATTTGTTGGCACAATTTGAGATGTAATAATATATTTTCTTCAGTCTATAGGTTCTATCAATTATATGTCCATGTTTGTATTGTCTTTACTACTGGGTTTCATATTAAAAGTGAATATGTTTAGGTAACATAATTATTGTAACGTTTTAATGTATTTTAAAGACCTATGAAATCCTATACTGCCTTGTAACATTCTTATTTTGTTTTATGAATTGCTTAATAAGAACAACAGATTTGTACAATGCTACATGTACTCTATAATTAAAGAAAAAGCATTGTTTTATATTTGATTTTATAGGTAGCTACATCAAGCTGGGAGGCAGGCAGATCCAAAGGATATCATGAAGTTTCCAGGGCCTTTGGAAAACCAGAGATTGTCTTTCCTGTTGGAAAAGGCAATCTCTAGGGAAGCCCAGATGTGGAAGGTGAATGTGCCGAAAATGCCTACCAATCAGGTAATGATTTTTCTTTTCACTCTAGATAGATGACTTAGAAATAAGTGTACTACTCTCATATAGTGGTGTCTTGACACTGCATGGGAGAAATACATACTATTAAAGGATATGCTCTATTTTTTATTTAAGAAACTTCTTGTTTCATTCTGAAACAAGAATGAACTTTTTGTTAGCTTGTGTTATCTGAGTTACAGCTTTAAGAAGATACATTTGTTCTCTTTCACTATAGCCCAGTGCAAACACCAATAAGCCTTCTTTATTTCTAGGTATATAGTTAGCTATGGAAGCTGAAATTATCTTTAGTACACAAAAATTGTTCTTTCTTTCTTGAATATTTATAAGGGGTTCAAGTAAGCTACTAAGATAATGCCAATGTTGGATGCTTCTAGAGAGATAGGCTTCTTACCACTCAATTACTATTAGCCATATGCCTTTTCTTTTAGAAATGTTTATGCTTCTAACATATAATCCTATTAATGTTTTTTTTTAACAAATAATTATTCAGTTTATGCACTTCCAAAGCTTATTGTATAAGCCTTTTTTATCCCTAGTATCTTGCATTGTGCTTGGGATAAAGAACAGTGGCCAAGAAATTTTTGATCTGTGTAGGTAAATGAATAGCAAATATCTGAGTTCCTCCTTTGTTGGTTTAGGTTAACCTTTGTTTGTAGGTTTTTGAAATCTAAATGCATCTTCTAATTCTAACCTATTTCTGGCATTCTTTGTTATAAGCTGATGAAAAATGTTTTGCATTTATTGTTACTTATTTGTCATTTAGCAGATTGAAATTAGTTAACTGGAGTGTGTTACCATATTTAATCCTTTGAAATAGGTAATAGTCCCTTTGCTCAAAACTTTATAAATTATTTTTAACGTTTATTTATTTTTGAGACAGAGAGAGACAGAGTATGAATGGGGGAGGGTCAGAGAGAGAGGGAGACACAGAATCCAAAGGAGGCTCCAGGCTGTGAGCTGTCAGCACAGAGCCTGATGCAGGGCTCGAACTCACGGACTATGAGATTCATGACCTGAGACGAAATCGGACGCTTAACCGACTGAGCCACCCAGGTGCCCCAGGACTCAAGACTTTAATAAGTAGTAGAGTTATAATTTGAACCTGAGGTAGTTCTCTTCCCATTATACTTTGTTTTCAGTTTTTACTTTTATCTACTTGTGTGATTTTTAATTTTTTTTTTTAATTTTTTTTTCAACGTTTTTATTTATTTTTGGGACAGAGAGAGATAGAGCATGAACGGGAGAGGGGCAGAGAGAGAGGGAGACACAGAATCGGAAACAGGCTCCAGGCTCCGAGCCATCAGCCCAGAGCCCGACACGGGGCTCGAACTCACGGACCGCGAGATCGTGACCTGGCTGAAGTCGGACGCTTAACCAACTGCGCCACCCAGGCGCCCCTTAATTTTTTTTGTTACTATTTTTTTAAAGTTTATTTATTTTGAGAGAGAGCAAAAGAGTGCAAGCTGGGAAGGGGAAGAGAGAGGGAGAGACAGAATCCCAAGCAGGCTCTGCGCCATCAGCACAGAGTCCGATGTGGGGCTCAATCCCATGAAACATGAGATCATGACCTGAGCTGAGATCAAGAGTCGGACTCTTAACCAACTGAGCCACCTAGGCACCCCATCTTGTGTGATTTTTTTAGATTACTTGGGAATTCAGTCATTCAGTAAATGTTCATTAAGTAACTGTTACATTCTGAGCACTTCTAAGCATTGAAGATACATCAGTGAGAAAACTGAAATTCCTGTCCTTATGTTCTGACATTCTGGTATGCCTCGAAGCTTAAATACACCTGGCTTTAGAACCATTTCTTTCTTCCTTCTTCTGCTGTCTCCTTGAGTCAGCATGTAACCAACAGTAATATTCTTTTACAACATAGTCTTTAAAGGTGATACTCTACCAAGATTATAGTATATTGCTATGTTATCACTTAACCTGGCCTATTTCTTTTTTTTTTTTTTTTAATTTTTTTTTTTTTCAACGTTTATTTATTTTTGGGACAGAGAGAGACAGAGCATGAACGGGGGAGGGGCAGAGAGAGAGGGAGACACAGAATCAGAAACAGGCTCCAGGCTCTGAGCCATCAGCCCAGAGCCCGACGCGGGGCTTGAACTCACGGACCGCGACATCGTGACCTGGCTGAAGTCGGACGCTTAACCGACTGCGCCACCCAGGCGCCCCGAACCTGGCCTATTTCTATAGGTGACTTAGTAAATACTACGGAGGTAATATCAGAGAATAGAACAGTATTAAACTTCTAAGAGGGAAGTTAAGGATTTGCTTTTAGTAACATCAAGTAGAAGCCAAAGTTAGTTCTCAAATGTGGATGGGCTTGTTCTGATGGAGATAGGGATAATAAGGTAGGGATAAGAGGAGAGCTGTAAGAGCTGGAGCCACTTTCCATGGTAACCCCCAAAGACACTTCTGTATTCTAGTTCTAATTTTTTTATTTTCTTCTATCACTCTTCACGGACTGGCTTTTTTACTTCTCTTTCCACGATTACTTCTAATCATGTTTTCCCTTCTTGATTTCTTGGAGAAAAGAAACACTCTTGTTGTTAAGCCATATACATACTTTGTCCAACTTTTCTAATGTTTTTTTAAGTGCTGGTAAAAATGGAAAAATAAAATATTTTAATTTTCTGCTTTGCGTCTTTCCTTCAGTTTCCTTATGTTTCTTTCTCTACCTAAACTCTACCTCTGGATCACTCTCTTACAGTTCTCTTTTAATCTGCAGCTCGTATCCCCAAGTTTAGAACAGAGTGGTCACACGAGAATGTTATACACCTATCACTCCCTGTGTGTGTGCTTCTACAGCACTTTTTACTTCCCTTATAGCACACAATATTATTTCCTAATGATGTGATTGTGAGTTCCTTTGGGCTAGGGTTGTGTTATTTTATTTACTGGCATATAATAGACGTATAATATAGTAGTAAACATTTACTGGCATATAATATAGTAGTAAATATCTTTTAAATGAACATTATCATTTCTTTGTAATTATTTCAGGTTAGAGAAGTTCTTTTACATAATAGTACGTTCAATTACACGATAATTTTGTTATATGAATTTGGGGGAAAAATTGAAGACTGGTCAAAGTGACATGCACTTTCAGATATTCTTTATTTTGCTAAAGTGCTTTTGATATGCAAAGACAAAACTATGCTTGAAGCTGTTACTATAAAGATGGTTTTCATTAGAAGTTTGAAACTCTAAGGAATCTTCAAAGGCCATATAATTATGTAGTTTCCAATACATGATCTCGAGCCACTGGGCTTCTGAGTGTATCAGAGTCACCCAGGAGATGTCTTACAGAGATTCCAGGCCTCACTCAGACTTCTTGGGCTTGTGGTGGCAGTTATGGAAATATGTATTTTAAAAAGCTTTATAGTTTTATTAACATGAATTAGGTTTGGGAATCACTGATTTACTCTAACCACACAGTAGAAAAGTTCTCCTTCTAACATCTCTGGTAAGTGATCCTCTGTTTTGGATATTTTATTCATTCTACTATGGAAAAACTATAAATTATTGTCAAGTTTTTCCTAAATTGAACCTGAAAACTCCTTCTTTCTAGTGGCCACTTACTGGTTCTAGTTTTGTCCACTGGAGCAATACAGAATAAATTTCCTTGTTTTAAGTGGTAGCCCTTTATCTATTCAAAGATGTGTTAAGCCCAAAAAGTCATCTCTTTTCCTTTTTTTTTTTCTTTTTCTCTTTTCTTTCTTTCTTTCTTTCTTTCTTTCTTTCTTTCTTTCTTTCTTTCTTTCTTTCTTTCTTTCTTTCTTTCTTTCTTTCTTTCTTTCTTTCTAAGTTAGTTAACATACAGTGTAGTCTTGGTTTTAGGAGTAGAACCCAGCGACTCGTCTCTTACATATGACACCCAGTGCTCATCACTAAAAGTGCCCTCCTTAGTGCCCATCACCCATTTAACCTATTCCTCTACCCACCTCCCCTCCAGCAACCCTTAGTTTGTTCTCTGTATTTAAGAGTCTCTTACGGTTTGTCTCCCTGTTTTTATCTTATTTTTGCTTCCCTTCCCTTATGTTCATCTGTTGTGTTTCTTAAATTCCACATAGGAGTGAAATCATATATTTGTCTTTCTCTGACTGACTTATTTTGCTTAGCATAATACTTGCTAGTTGCATTCACATTGTTGCAAATGGCAAGATTTCATTTTTTTAATTGCGAGTAATATTTCATTGTATGCATATATGTACACACACCCCACATCTTCTTTATCTATTCATCGGTTAATGGACATTTGGGCTCTTTCCATACTTTGTTGTTAGTGCTGCTATAAACATTAGAGTGCATGTGCCCCTTCAAATCAGCATTTTTGTATCCTTCGGATAAATACCCAGTAGTGCAATTGCTGGGTCGTAGGGTAGGTCTGTTTTTAATTTTTTGAGGAACCTCCATACTGTTCTCCATAGTGGCTGCACCAGTTTGTGTTCCAAATAGCAGTGCAAAAATGTTCCTCTTTCTCCGCATTCTTGCCAACATCTGTTGTTTCCGGAGTTGTTCATTTTAGCCATTCTGACAGGTGTGAGGTGGTATCTCATTGTGGTTTTGATTTGTATTTCCCTGATGACGAGTGAGGTTGAGCATCTTTTCATGTGTCTGTTAGTCATCTGGATGTCTTCTTTGAAAAAGTGTCTGTTCATGTCTTCTGCCCATTTCTGCACTAGATTATTTGTTTTTGGGTGTTGAGTTTGGTAAATTCTTTCTAGATTTTGGATACTAACCCTTTATCCAATAGTCATTTGCAAATATCTTCTCCCATTCTGTAGGCTGCCTCTTAGTTTTGTTGATTGTTTCCTTCACTGTGCGACATCTGTCTTGTTTTTTAACCATTTTTTGATTAAGATTTATCTCGTACCACCCCAGGGTTTCTTTTTCAAGATCTACTCTTTTTAGTGTGTTTCTTAAGTTGTGATCTTTCAGTTGTAGTTAATAATAAGCAATGAAGTGAAACTATTACTTTATCTTGGTTTGATAATTTCATTAAAGCAGCCTAAATTTTGTTTAGTTTAGTTTTGGCAGCAGTGTCATGTTGGCTTATTGAACTTGTTTTTAAAGCCGCCTTTTTAAATATTTTTTTAAAATGTTTATTTATATTTGAGAGAGAGAGAGACAGAGGGTGAGAGGGGGGAGGGGCAGAGAGAGAGGGAGACCGAATCCGAAGTAGGCTCCAGGTTCTGAGCTGTCAGCACAAAGCCCAATGCAGGGCTTGAACTCACAAGCAGTGAGATCATGACCTGAGCCGAAGTCGGACGCTTAACCAACTGAGCCACCCCGGTGCCCCTCCCTCTCTTTAAATACTGCATTGCCTTAGTTATTATAGCATTATAATAAGTGTTTGGTGGCAAAAACTTTGTGTTTTTCTCAAGATTGTGTTGGCTATTCTTAGCCCTTTGCTCTTTGAATATATTTTAAAATGCACTGATCAATTAAAAAGTTTGGGGAGTCAGTTACTGAATCTGTCAGTTTGGGGAGAATTCTTTGTAATATGAGTCTTCCATTTCATGAACATAGACTATCTCTTCATGTTCTTTAAAGTTGGTCCTCTGGGGCACCTGGGTGGCTCAGTCCGTAAAGCATCTAACTTTGGCTCAGGGCATGGTCTCACGGTTCATGAGTTTGAGCCCCTTGTCAGGCTGTGTGCTGACAACTCGGAGCCTGCAGCCTGCTTCAGATTCTGTCTCTGTCTCTCTGTCTCTCTGTCTCTCTAGCCCCACTTCCTCTGCTTGCGCTCTGTCTCTCAAAACTGAATAAACGTTAAAAAAAAAAAAAATTAAAGTTGGTCCTAAGTTTCTTTTAATAATGGTTGGTAGTTTAGGTTTATTTCTAGATATTTGAGTCTTGGTGAGGCTATTACAAATGGTATTTTAGATTTTTTATTTTTTTAATATGCTGTTTCTGTACATGTATATGGAAATAAAATAGCTTTTTATATATTGATTATACTAAATTAGCTTACAGACTGATTTGTATTTTTTTTATTTAAAAAAATTTTAATGTTTATTAGTTTTGAGAGAGAGATAGAGCGCGTGAGCTGGGGAGGGGCAGAGAGAGAGCGAGAGACACAGAATCCGAAGCAGGTTCCAGGCTTCCAGCTGTCAGCACAGAGGCCAAGGTGGGGTTTGAACTCACAAACCGTGAGATCATGAGCTGAGCCAAAGTCAGACACTTAAGCAACTGAGCCACCCAGGCATCCCAGACTCATTTGTATTTTTGTATATTATACATAGACATGTTTACTGTAAATAATCATGGTTTTGTTTCTTCCTATCCAGTTCTTAATACTTTTTATTTATTTTTCTTGTTTTATGGAATTAGCTAGGGCCTCCAGAATCCCACTGAATATAAGTAGCAAGTATCTTTGTCTCAGTTTTAGTTTGAGGGGAAAGTTTTGAGTATTTCACCATTATGTATAATATTTGTTATATATTCTTTAGGTCATCTTGATCAGATTAGGAAGATTATCTCCCTTAATTTGTCAAGAGATTTTTTTCTAAATAGGTGTTAAGGTTTTTTACATCATTGGATTTTGTTAAGTTTGCTTAGGAATATTGCATTTATGTTCATGGGTAAGATTGGTTTGTAATGCCTTTTGTCAGGTTTTCATAATAAAGTATGCTGGCTTTGTAAAGTGAATTGGGAAGTGTTCCTGCTTTTTTAAAAAAAAAATGCTCTCTCTCAATTTGTTTAGGTCGGTGTTATTTCTTTCTTAAAGGTTGGCAGGTTCCACTGGGGGCCTAGAGATTTATTTGTGGGAAAGTATTAAATAATTCAATTTCTTTGGTAAATGTGAGACTAATCAGGTCTTCATTTAAATCTTAGTTTTGTAAACTGTGTTTTTCAAGGAATTCATTTATTTCATTTAAATTGTCAAATTATTTGTGTAAAGTTGTTTAATATCATGTTTCTTTTTTTTAAAGGTAGAGAGAGTGCACACATGAGCAGGGGAGGGGCAGAGAGAGAGAGAGAGAGAGAGAGAGAGAGAGAGAATTGTAAGCAGGCTCCATGCCCAGCACAGAGCCCCCCACATGTGAGTTGATCTCACAACCATGAGATCATGACCTGAGTGTAAATCAAGAGTCAGACGCTCAACCAGCTGAGCCACCCAGGCAGCCCTATAATATCTTTTTAACATTGAAAAAGTTCATAATGGTGTTCTTTTTTCATTTACTTAGTGATTTGTGCTTTTTTTTTGATTAGTGTTTCTAGAGATCTGTGGATTAGTCTTTTAGTTCTGTTGATATTCCCTGTTGTACATTTGCTTTTTTTTTTTTTTTTTTTTTTTTAAGTAGGCTTCCCACCCAGCACAGAACCCAGTGTGGGGCTTGAACTCAAGACTGTGGCATCCAGACCTGAGCTGAGGTCGAGTTGGATGCCTGAGCCACCCAGGCACCCCACACATGTGTTTTCTTTTTAAGTTTTGCTCTTTTTTTCATTTCTTGCTTCTGTTACCTTTGTGTAATTTGCTGTTCTTTTCTTGAAGTAGATGCTTAAAAAATTGATTCTTCTATTTTAAGATACACATTTAAAATTAAGGTTTCCTTGAGGTGTAGTTGTTCAACCATGTCTCATTTGCCTCATGGGGTTCTTAATTTCAGTTACTATATTTTTTAGTTCTAGAATTTCCTTTTGGATTTTTTTTATAGGTATCATTTTTCTAGTGAAATTCTTCATTTTTTCATCTATTTTCCTGCTTTTCCTCTATTTTCTTGTATATTAAGTCCTTTTTTCCTTTTTTTAAAAATGTTTATTTATTTATTTTGAAAGAGAGCACGAGCAGGGGAGGGGCAGAGAGAGAGGAAGAGAGAGAATCCCAAGCAGAGGCTCTGCACTGTCAGCACAGAGCCTGATGTGGGGCCCTATCCCATGAACCACGAGATCATGCCCTGAACTGAAACCAAGAGTTGGATGTTCAGCTCACTGAGCCACCCACGTGTCCCTTAAGTCCTTTTCTGATAATTCAAAGATCTAGGTCTTTTTGTTGTTATCCCTTTTTTCTCTTGGTTTTTGGTCACTTCGTTCTTTTATCATACCTCCTTAATTTTTCTTAATTAAGTTTTTAATTTTAATTCCAGTATTGTTAACATACAGTGTTATATTAGAGTCCAGATGTACAATATAGTGATTCAGTGTATCTATTCCTTACTCAGTGCTCATCAAGATAAGTGTATTCTTAATCCCTTTCACCTATTTCACCCATTCCCCCCCACCATCCTCCCCTCTGGCAACCATCAACTTGTTCTCTGTAGTAGAGTCTATTTCTTGGTTTGTGTGTCTCTCTCTTTTTCTCCCCTTTTGTTCGTTTGTTCCATTTCTTAAATCCCACATATGAGTGAAATCATATGGTATTTGCCTTTCTCTGACTGACTTTGCTTAGCATTATAGTATATAGCATACCAAATAATTTTTAATTGGATGCTGAACATTATGAAAAATTGTAAAGGCTCTAGATGTTTTCTTGTTACAGAAGGGTTCAGTCTTTTTTTGGTGGGCAAACTGAGTAGGAGATGAATCACTTTAACCCAGTCAGAGATGGTGCTGATTGAAGTCTGGGCAGCAGTTGGGTATGGCTTCATCTGCCTCTGGTTTGCCCCCCTCCTAGAGTGTAACCAAGAATTCCACCTGAGAACTTGGGAGGTTGCTGAAGGGTGCTGAACTCATTCTTCCTTTTCAGAGGCTTTTGCTTAGCTTCTTACATCTCTATCTTTCCCAACTTCAGAATTTCATTCAAGGGATTCTTGGGTGGCTCAGTTAAGAGTCCTGTTTTTGGTTTCTGCTCAGGTCATGATCTCATGGTTCATGAGTTCAGGTCCATGTCAGGCTCTGCACTATTAGTGCACTAATAGTGCAGAGCCTGCTTGGGATTCTTTCTCCCTCTGTTGCCTATCCCCCATGTGCTCTCTAGTTCTCTCAAAATAAATAAATAATAAAATTTAATTTCAAAATTAAGGGGGAAATCAACTGAGTGTCACATTTAGTTCTCTGACCCTCCCTGTCCCTCTAGGTTCTTGGCTCCTCAAGTCTCCATATTTTGTCTCTAGCCCTATAAAAGCCTCAAAAGCTCTCTAGGTTTCCTTGCCCATACTCAGTTTTTTGGCATACTCACAGGAGGGGCAGATGCCCTGAAGGAAAACTACTATAGAATATTGATTCCTCTCGTTTAAGGTTTCCCCATATTCAAAAGTGAATAGAGCACTCCTGTGAAAACTTTTGTAAGCTGAAATGTTGTAAAGTGAAGAAACAATTACCATTAACTTATCAGGGAAATTTTTTGAGTGTTCCTAAACCATCTGTTTGGCTTTTCTGATACCTTAGGACACATCTTGCTAACAGATGGACAAAGTAACTCAGGATAGTACTGATGCTCACAGACAATGTTCAAAGCCATGGTGGCTTGATGCTGAGATACTGAGTGTAGTTCTGGGGAAAGGAGATTGGCAGTACCGATCTGCTGCTCTGGGTGTGCCATCACCATCTCCTTAACATCTTGTTGCAAAACAAGTGCTGAATGCTGTGTTTACTTTTTGCCTTTTTTCGTAAAAGTGAAAATTCTCTTCAGAGTTTTTCATGTACTAATGTAGATTTTCAGTAAAAGCTAAGTGACATAACATGGACTTTTGAAATTTGAGGATACCTGTACCTCACATCCAGGATCTTAGATCTGCAAAGCCTGGTGGTCCTAGAAGTTCTGATGACTTCAAAACAGGTGGTGGTGGTGGTGGTGGTGGTGGTGGTGGTGGTGGTGGTTAATAGCTTTTCTAGTTCTCCGCTGGACTGTAGGTTATTACCTAATCTGTCATAGCGTAAAGCAGAAATGTAACTTTTCTTAATGTTGAACTTTAGAGATGTGACAGGAGAGGCTGTGGGAGCAGAGGAAAGTACTTTGCTCAACTAGAGTTACTAGGAAAAGTGTAGTGAGGAGTGACCATTGAAATAGCTCTTCAAGGATAAATAATAGGACAGGTAAAAGAGAAGGGGTGTGTTCCAACCAGAGGGAACAGTATGAACAGAGGAGCAGTGATATAATAAAATAGCATGGCAGAAGCATGGAAGGACTATAAATATACAAGTGCTATCCTTACAGTATGAATTTTAAGGCAGAAAGAGATGGAAGGTGAGTGAGGCTGGAGAGGTAGATCATAGGGATTTGTATGCCATGCCTGGGGGATTGTACTTAATCTTTTAGGTAATGGTGAGCCTTTTAGAGTTTAAAGCTGGGGAGGATTTGTATTTTAATGATCAGAATGTAACATGTGAAATATAAAGCCCTATGTTTTACCAGGTTGAATCAATGCATTATAAATTCTCTTGAGGATTGGTTGTTAACCAATGAACTGAACACTCTTAACCCTATTTGAGGAATCCACGGAAAAGAAAACATCCCTTGATCAAGAAGTACTATCTGCGGTGGGCAGGCAGTTCTGCTTTCCTTTCTTCCTTCTGTCCTTCCTTCTGAATGGGATTATTTAGACACAGAACTTAATTTTTCTAGAGCTATCCTAATAATATTACTGTTTCATAAGTACATGCTTGAATCGATTTGAAAAAGTGATGTTAGTACAACTTCCCTAAGAGTGAGTCTTAAACTGTTACCTTTTGTGAGTTTTTTGTTGTAGTTGTTATTTTTGTTAATTTTGACTAGTGATATTAATACTAGCCATGCAGGAATGCTTTCTTGGCTCTGTTCCCAAATTTTAATATAAGATGTAAAGTCTAAAGATCCTGTTATGATCCCTTTTATAACTAGTTGTATTATACTTGGTTTAAAAATTATATGTAATATTTTGTAAATTTTTTCTGGGATCACTAGAGCATCAGGTATTTTTAGAAGTGGAAAGAACAAAACTAGTATTTTAAGTGCCTTTTGCATTCTGTTTCTACATTTAGTTTTATAGCTACGATATGAAATCTATATAACCATGTTTCCTATGTTACATACTCTTATAGCACATTATGTTCATCTTTTGTGGCACTTCTTACAGTTATACGTTTGTGTTATCTGTTTAATGTCAAAAATACCAAATAAACACACTATGTAATATAATTTATGAGTTAGGGATCTTTTTCTCCTCTATCCCCATTGTGTAGATATCTGAGCTGAAGGTGGAATTAATGGTGTCTTTGTTCTTTCATTGATACTCTAGATCATTGTTCTTTCACCTCCCTAAAACCTCCCCAGTTCCATCAGATTCTGTCACCATCTGTTTCTCCTTGCATGCATGTATTTCCATGTCATTGATTTGTTTGGATGGCTTGCTTAACATTACTTTTCTGTTTTGGCATTTTAGATAAAAGCTCATCTTGGTAGGAATTTAATTTCTCTTGAATGCTTAAGTCTTTCCATATACAAGTATCGTGACTGCCTTCATTTGGCTCTCAGGGAACCCCTAGACCGGAACTAGTTCTTAAAGTAGCACCTGAGGGCTCTGTGGAAAATGATATAACCAGTGACTATGCTAACTGCTTTTTGACTCAGGGCCTAGCTGTCAGTCTGTGTCTGCTTCCTCTCGCCTTTCTCAAGAAGCTACAGCTCCAGATGATAATGTTTTGCCACCTTTTTGAAGACTCTTTGAGAGAGAATTGAAGCTCCTGGTTCTAATAGCCTAACTCCAGTTTCCTCTGTCATGTTGGACAATAGTCTGTGCAGGATATAAATTCCCTTGCTACTCTATGCACCCAGAACCTGTCAAGCCCATAGCTTCAGTTTCATGAACTGCCTTATGTTTCTTTTTGATCAGTGGCATTATACCACTGATTCTCAGAGTATCTGTTTCTAGCAGTCTTTTTCACCCACCTTGATTTAATTTGTAATTCAGAAGAGCTTAACAATAGGTTATTTCCTCTGCGTTAACTCATTCCTGTGCTTCAGAGTAAAGTTCACAGGCTTAAAAAAACAGCTCTTTTCCGTGTCTTTAAAATGATCATATTGTTTCCTCACTTTTAAGATGCAGATGTGTTGTTGTCTCTTATAAGAAGCTTTCATTCTACCTCCACACAGGACCAAGTGCCCTTCCAGTATGCTCCCTTAGTGCCTCGTACATACCTCTCTTTTACGCTAATCATAGTTGATTGATATTTTCTTAAGTTTGCCTCACCATGAGACTTTAAGTTTCAGAGTTTAAATAGGAAGTTTTTTTATTCATCATTGTATTCCCAGGACCTGTCATATCATAGACACTAAATGTTTATTAGTATGAACTGAATTAAATGTTTTGATTGTCAGATGTTTTCAGATTATTGGTCTTAGTCTCAACACCAGTTTGGTGGTGAGATGTTAACATGAGAGGTTGTAAACCATTTTTATCTCATTTTCTTGTCCATATTTCTTGTGTAGTATTCTAGGGTCATTCTTTATTGACAAAAGGAGTTGACCAGAAGGTAGATATGGCAGTTAATCTTCTAAAATACCAGCTAAAACTGGGTTTAGAGTTAGATGTAAAAATGAAAATAAGTGTGATTAGTTGGTTTGACCCACACTAAGAAACACTTTACTATGTTGTGCCAAAGTGAAAAGTGACAGAGAAGTTGGAAAAAAAAATGAGAAATTGGCTAGCCAGTTCAATGGCAGAGATTTTAATGAACACCAAGTCATGTATTTCTCACAAGACTAAAGAAAGCCAGGAGGAGGGAGAGAGAGAAATTCCAACTTAAACTTGGAGGAGATAAAGTTGTTAAGATATACAGCCCTCCATGTTTAAAAAAAAAAATTTTTTTTTAATGTTTATTTATTATTGAGAGACAGAGCATGAGCATAGGAGGGGCAGACAGAGGAGGAGACACAGAATCCAAAGCAGGCTCCAGGCTCTGAGCTGTTACCACAGAGCCCGAAGTGGGGCTCAAATTCACAAACTGCCAAGATCATGACCTGAGCCGAAGTCAGACGCTCAACTGACTCAGCCACCCAGGCACCCCAGCCCTCCATGTTTTAATAGCTCTTAATGTATCTTTCTGTGCTATAAGAATTAATTTCATAAAATTGACCCAGAGTAATCAGGAAAAAGGTTTAAGCTATGACCTCTCTACTTTCTAAGGAATTAGATAAATAATATATTTTAAAAGCTTTCCATCTAAAATGGTTATGATTATAAAGACTGCAGTGCTTTATAATCTGGGTTAAGGATTAAACCTTTACTTGTCTGGAACCCTCACTTACTAAAAATACTTTTTTCCACTAATCACAGTCATTTCTGTACTTTGTTGTGTTTACCTGGCAGAAGTAGTACTTACAGATCTATTTCGTTTATTATAAGTATTAGGTTTTATTTATTTTTTTTGTGGGGCCTGCAAAACTCAAGGGTAAAGTTACCTAAATAATAATTACTTTAAAGTGTATACCATCTAAAAATTAAGCCTATAAAGCAGTTTAAAATAATATATAGGAAGCATTAACATTATATGTTTGTGTAGTAATATCTCCATTGGTAAATTAATTCAGGTGATTTTCTCTTCAGTATTCTTCTGTGATCTTTAAATTTGTAATTCATTTGTTGTCACTGGTATCTTTCATTTATTCTTGTTGATTTTAGTTTTAATTTTAATGGGCTATTATCCTATTACCATACTCCATTTGTATTTCCTAAGATGGTTTAATGGCTATTTGCTGCCTTAGAAAGAAATTCCCTGTATTTTCTTATTCTCTAGAATTGGGAAACTTAATTCCAAAGTTACTATCAGTTGATAATAGTGATACCTAAACTTTTAAAGTCTTATATGTTCCCTGAACACCTTAGATTAATTGAAGTATAAGTATATGGTGAAATGACATAATGAAGATTATTTAATAAAGAAAAAGAGACTGGTGGATATTGATAATAAATGCTATGATCAGTAAATAACATTTTATCTTCATTCATCTCAAGCTTGATAGATTTTGAGTAAAGTTAACATTTTTAACATCTAAATGTATTCCATTGCATTTGCTAACCTTTTATAAGAGAGAATTCATTCTTGATGGTAACTTGGAACTTCACTTGTTCTCTCTCTTTTTTTTTTTTTTCTCTTTCTCTTTTACTTGTTCCCTTATAGAATGTTTCTCCATCCCAGAGAGATGAAGTGATTCAGTGGCTGGCCAAACTCAAGTACCAATTCAACCTTTACCCAGAAACATTTGCTTTGGCTAGCAGTCTTTTGGACAGGTTTTTAGCTACTGTAAAGGTAAATATTTTAGGATACAGTTAAACACAACCTCTTGTTTGAGGGTTTATATGCTAAACCAGGGGCAATTAGTAAACATTCTGGAAAGTGAAAAAGAGTGGAAAACCTTCCTGGAAATGGTATATGTGCCTATTAAGACATGATGTTTTTTGCCATTGCTTTAAATTTTTGGAAATATTTCTAATTCTGTAATTTTCTTTTTGCTACAAGTATTCATAACTTATACTTAACCTGTGAAATTTTTTATTTCCTGATTTTAAATACCGTATATCAGCAGAACGTTGTCTTTTAACACATTGGTGTACTAGAAGTGGACAGTGAACTAGACTAGAAAAGTATAAGCCTATTGCACATTTTTTTCTTTATTTATTGAATATCCATATTGTGTAGTGTTTTGAAAATATATAAATACATTCTAGAGGCATACATTTGGAGTATAACAAGATGAACAACGTAAAACAAGTTTGTTATATTTTTGTTGAATGACAGCATACAAAAATACATAAAGAAGTTTATATTGTCCCTGTTGGTGTAATATATCATTGGCTATATTATGTGAAATTTGTCATAGTAGGCCCTCAATTGATTTAAATCAGAAATACAGCATTCATTTAATGGCAAGGCATGAAAAAGTAGAAGAGTAAATCATTTGTTGTCATTTGTATGCCTAGGAATATGTAAGTTGGGGGAACTACGAATTCAGTGTCGGGGATGCTGTACTCTTTGTTATAAAAAATAGAAGCCAGTGGAAGAATTTGGATGGCCACTCAGTTACCTTTTTATAAAGTTTCACACTTGTACTCTTAAGAGACTTAAAGAATTTTTAATTATAATGATACTAATTGCCTGAAATGTAGGTAATCTGAGATGTCTACTTTTATCTCTGTATCAAGTCCCCCCCTCACATTCCCCCTACTATAGCTAACCTCCCTTACAGAGAAAGATAGTGTCCTTTCTTGATTTTTATGTTCTTCACAAATTATTAATAACCTTAATGTAGCTTCTGTCACAGAAAAGGTTCTTACCTTACTATTGAACATTTTAAACAAATTTGGGGGAGTTTCTGGATCAGTGAGAGAATGTTGCCAAGTATAATGTCATTATTTTCATGTTTCTTATTTAATGGGTCCTGTCATTAGCATAAGATTCTCTTAGATGGTTAATCTGTGTTGAAATATGTATTCATGTTTTAAATAAAAGCAGACCATACAAGGCTGCAGCAATGAATGGAGCCTCAATCCTAGCTGTGCAGAAGAAAATGCTACGTAGCTCTTGAAAAGTATGGACCCTGATGGGGCACCTGGCTGGCTCAGTTGGAAGAGTGTGCAGCTCTTGATCTTGGGCTTATGAGTTTGAGCCCTACTTTGGGTGTAGAGATTACTTAAATAAACTTAAATTTTTTAAACAAGTATGAACCCTGAGCCCTATTTAGCTTCTGAATCTGAATCTCTAGTTGGTGATATCTGGATGTCTGTATTTAAAGAAACAAAACAAACTGCACAGATGATTCTGATGTGTACATCCAGGAGTGAGAACTACTGTTTCTTTAAAAAAAAAAAAAAAAATCACACTTGCTATTGGGATTCTTTTTATTATAAAATTTATTGGTGCCCTTGATTTAAGGGTTGCATTACCTAACCTAAAGTTGTTAACTATTGGGCTCTTCTTTGTAGTGAACTCTGATTACCTCAAGGATTTGGTCTGTTGTATACTTGGGGAGATAAGGGAGCCTGGAAAATGGTCTTAGCTACAAGATCTGCCTTCACTTCCTATATCGCTTGTGTGATGTCCCTTAACTGCTGAGACATAATAGACATGACAATATTTTTGGAAGTGCTTTCTAAATCATAATATTCTGATTAATATTAATGATTATCTAAAAATGTTGATAGTTTTGAACCAGCTGTTATTTTTCATGTAGGCAGAGGACTAGAAGGTTCTAGACAGTATGCCACTTGAAGGCAGTGGTCACTGGCGTGTTTATTAAATAAGTTAGTCAAAGCTGCCTCAGGTTACCTGAAGATTTCCATAATTTCACAGGAATGTAATATTTGAGTATAAAATAAATGTCAAAACAGGGCTTATTTATGTTACATAACTTCTGTGTCATTCAGTATAATTGGACTTAATTGTCCTGGTTATTTGAAACTGTATTCTGATGCTGGGTTGGCAAACTCTTATACTACCAATAAGATAGAAAGTAGGCCTACCTTATCATAGATCAGGAAAACAGGCAAATTCAAGCCCTCCTATGTGTGTTAAACACTTTAGAAAGATTTCCCCCCTACTAATTGATTCTGTATGTATTTAGGAACCTTTCTTATGGAACTTGAATATATGTATATGTATATATGTATATGATGCATATACATATGAATATATGAATATGTATATATGTATATATACACACACACACAATACACACTTGTTTTTGTGGACACTTAATTAGAAAATTTCTATTCATCTGCCAACCTATAATTTTTAAAGCATTTGGAATGTGTTTATAGTCTTTTTTTTTATATTCTTTGGTTTAATTCTCCTAACATCTAGTATGTTAATATTACTGACGTGACAGGTAAAGAGAGTAAGATTAAAATTAGCTCAAAAAATACACACATGTACAAAGAGTTAATTTTTGGAACTTTATTAAATAAAAAATTGTCTTCTAAAATTAAATTCTTTTTTGCTGGATAGAAATTTAACTTTAGCTAACTAGCATTGGTTGAATTTCTAGCAATGTAGTATAGTATTTTCATAGAATATAATATGGCTAGGGTTGTGAAGTTAAAAAAGTTGGTCCTGGTCTTAGAAAACAATGGGTGGGAATCAGATTAATTATTCCTAGAATTTTGTGCATACTGTCTCACCTGTATATCTAGTTTTGTTTGTTTGGTTTTTTTTTTTTAACAAACTCTTACAACTTTTTGAAAAATCACTGAAGTTGCTTTTTTCTCCTCTTCAAAATTTTAGGCCCACCCAAAATACTTGAGTTGTATTGCAATCAGCTGTTTTTTCCTAGCTGCCAAGACTGTTGAGGAGGATGAGGTAAATATTTTCCTTTAAAGATTAGTTATGTCTTTTTCTTGAAAATTTCTCTCGATTTATTAGCTTGCTTTCTATTTATCTGAACAAAAATTGAAAATTAGCTTATTTTTTTCTGTCCTCTTGCCCTGCCGTGTTCCTCTTTGCTTTTGACAGAGAATTCCAGTATTAAAGGTGTTGGCAAGAGACAGTTTCTGTGGATGTTCTTCATCTGAAATTCTGAGGATGGAGAGAATTATTCTGGATAAGTTGAATTGGGATCTTCACACAGCTACGCCATTGGATTTTCTTCACATTGTAAGTATACCTGATTCTCTCAGATTTTTATTTGAATATGTAGTCTTGTTTTAGTAACCTAGAAAGTAGATTGCCCACTCATTTTTTTTTTTTGTTGTGATTTTTAGGAAAAGAAAAATTATAGATAACCAAGGAAAACTGGGAAATTAACATATATGTCAAATTACATGAAACTAAAACTACAGACTTAAGAAATTGAGTAATACCTGAGGTTATATCAGTTTCTGTGCATAATTTACCTAAAACTTAAAATAAAACTAGTATGATGTTCTTACGATTTCTTTTCAGTTCCATGCCATTGCAGTGTCAGCTAGGCCTCAGTTACTTTTCAGTTTGCCCAAACTGAGCCCATCTCAACATTTGGCAGTCCTTACCAAGCAACTCCTTCATTGTATGGCCTGCAACCAACTTCTGCAATTCAAAGGATCCATGCTTGCTCTGGCCATGGTTAGTTTGGAAATGGAGAAACTTATTCCTGATTGGCTTCCTCTTACAATTGAACTGCTTCAGAAAGCACAGGTAGGTGCCAATCAAATTAAGTGTTCATTTTAAGTTCAGCTCTCATTGGGATACGTAGGGTTGCTAGATGACTATAAAACTAAGAGACATTTCTAATCTTATAATGGCAAACTGGTTTTAAGAGGAGACAAGAGTAAAGTAATACACACTTCAAACTTACGGGCTAGGTGAACTTTCTTCTCTTGTAAAGCTTAGTCTTTTTTTTTGCTTCTTTTCAACCCTTCTAAGTTACTTAAATTTTTAAGAATCTTGACAAATAAGATTCTCTATAATATATTGTCCTTTAGTTTTGTACGAAGAACCTTCTTAGCTATATTTGTAGGTTTCACCATAGTACTTCTATACTTCGCTTATTTTGTAAAAATCAAAAACATAAATGGCAAGAAGTTTGCTTTTTAGACAAGCAAATAATTGACTAGAAAGTAAAGTATTTGTACTAGACTTTGTCAAGTAGAAGCTAACTTTCTGAAAGAGGTTTTGTCCTGGTAGTTCCTATTATTGCCTAAAATTAGTCAATCACTTCTATCTGCAAATTGGTGTAAAATTTTACAGGCCAGTTAAATTTTTTGTCAACTATCTATATAAAATGTAAGAGTTTTAATGGAGAAAATTCTCAAATGGATAGTTAGTAATGGTACTATATGTTAGCAAATGCTTTGAATAATCTTATGTCACCCAATAGAATGTAAAGTTTAGATCTGCAAACCATACTCCTCTGCCAACTGAGTCCATAAAAGACTTATGAATTCACTTTCCCTTTATATGTCCTTATTTATTCTTATTTGGTAGTTATTCTGATATATTTTATTGGATTTTATTTAGAGAAGAGACTTAAATTCTGAGCTAAAGTAATTATATTTTATAATAAAAAAACTAGTCTTAGCAAAGAGCTTCAGTTATTGAACTAATAAAACTTAGAATACTATTAAAGAAAAATGAGAATAATACTTGAATTTGGCGTTTTGTAAGATGCTTATAATTGATGTCATAGATATGAACTGTAAAAGTTAGCAGACATAAAAATACCTCAGTGCTACCTCTTAGCTCTGAAACTTTTAGGCCCTAGTCTGTGAGCAGAGAAGGATTGAGGGTCTTTTCATAAAAGGTTGGTGATCAACACAGTATATTAGCTAGAGGCCCATTCCTCTTTTGTTTTATTTAGTTTTTAGCATGGGTCAGCTTGTTCTATATCCCTGGGATAGATAGGCACATGAGATGTTAGTTAGAAACACAGGCTGTTTCTCCTTTACAGGAGAGAAATTTTTTTTTCTTCAATTTTTTTTTTTTTAACGTTAGTTTATTTTTGAGAGAGAGAGAGACAGAGACAGAGCGTGAGCAGGGGAGGGACAGAGAGAGAGGGAGACACAGAATCTGCAGCAGGCTCTAGGCCCTGAGCTGTTTGTCAGCAGAGCCCGACATGGGGCTCGAACCATGAACTTATGACATCGTGACCTGAGTTGAAGTCGGATGCTTAACTGATTGAGCCACCCAGGCACCCTGAGATAAGTTCTTCTAGCGTACCTTAGATTGTTATAATTGAAAAGTATTTCTTTCCATTGAAATGAATGCTATAGTGAAAGTAGATTCTAGGAGATAGTTGATATTTAGTGAGAATTTTTAGAAACTATCACAAATCAGAAGAGAATAGTGTGGTACAGGAAATTTACTTTGCTTATCTATTGTATTGGAAAGTGAAGTTGAATGTTAGTCATTTACATTAGACTATGGAAGTGGGGTATGGGACATTAATAGAAAACCTCTACATTTCATTTTTCATTTTTTTATTGGGACAAATGACATCTTTAAATGCTCTGACTTGATCTCTGTGCTAATTCCCAAAGCTAGTACAGGAAAAGTTGTTATATGAACTGTTACTGTCACAAAGAAAGGACGGACTTTGAAGCATAAATAATAAGAATGTTATAAATAGTGTATGTATTCTGTAGCTTTGAGAGTTTGTTTCTAAAAAACACTGGAAAATATGCTTATTCTCTTTCATAAGTCTTCTGGTGTTTTGTGTTAAGAAAATGTTCATTGAAACTTGTTCCTTTTTTACTGAAGTAGTATTATAGACTTGGAATTCTTGGAATTTGAAGGGATATTCTTAGAAATTCCATTCAACTCCTTTATTTTAAATCTGCAGTTCAGCGTACTTGGTACTTTCTCAGAGACCCACAGGACTACTTAGTAAAGGACCAATGCTTTGTCCATACAAACCTTAAAGATTTAGTTCAGTGGTTTTCAGAATTTCTTTTAGAACTGGAATCCTTCCCTTGACTCCAGTAAAATCTTGTACACACAATCCCAGAATGTAAGGTAGGAAAGTATTTCTTTGTAATATGTATTTGGGGCAGAGACCTGTTGGATGCAGAGTCTGAACATGGCCCCTTCCCTTCTGCATATTGTTTGGATATAGTTTGAAAACCAGTGTTTAATTTTCTTATACATACATAAATAGTTATATTCCACAGACTTTTACTGGAAAATCTGTGATCTAGGCACTGGGAATACAGTAGTTGTAAAAAAACAAAAAAAAACGTTCTGCCCCGTGTAGTATTCAAATTCTAATGGAGAAGATAAAAACAATGTCACAGCACTTGAGATTTTGGTACTTGGTCTTAACAGTTATCTAAAACCAGCTGGGACTGATAGCCAACATATGTGGCCTAAACCTAGTGGATCTGGATTCTTGAAGGCTCAGTGCTATGTTTGCTAAGTTCATTTGTGTTTAGGTAGGAATACGAGGTCTAATATCTTTGTAATTAGATGTGTTCAAATAAATATTCCTCCTGGATTCTTGGGTCTAGTATAGGAAATTTTTGTGGAGTATTGGTGAGACCATGCCAGAATTACTTATATAACATGTTTCCCAGTATCCTGGTTTGAGAGGACTGCTGATTTTTATCCTAAATACCTCATGCTGTGCGGGAGCCACTGTCACTGGCTCTGCCTTTGTTCCCTCTGGAATTCAGACAAAGTTTCCCTAGTTTGAAAGGCAAGCCTAGTTGACCTCCCAGTTCCCTCCTAGTTGACCACCCCTGCCTCTTAGCTACATGTTGGTCGCCATTTTGAGATGGCCAAACCTCTTTCTCTTAACCCCTTTTTTCATTGCCCTACTTCTGTAGCTGTACTCACATCTTCCTCTTTCTGACTGATGTGGCCCACCTTTGAGAATCTCAGGATGTTAACTTTGCTGAAAGAGTGTGGTGGTCTTCCTAGTCCCTAGCCAAGCAGTAGTCACAGTTGATGTTCTCTCCAGTAGTTTAAAACTAGAGGAGGGAGTTATGTGGTGCCTGGGTGGCTAAGTTGGTTGAGGGTCCAGCTTTTAGCCCGGGTCATGATCTTGTGATTTGTGGGTTGGAGCCTGGTGTCAGGCTCTGTGCTGACAGCTCAGGCCCTGGAGCCTGCTTCAGATTCTGTGTCTCCCTCTCTCTCTCTCTCTCAAAAAAAAAAATAATAAATAATAAATAATAAAAAAAAAATAAATTTTTTTTTTTTTTAACTAGAGTAGGGAATTAAAGAAGCAGGCCTTCCTCACCAGATCTCCCAGTTCTTCTTTAAGGTGCCTAAGATCAGACTGCTGCAGCAGATGTTTTCAGTCCTTCATGCTGTCCACCAAACATGGGTCCTTCAGAACCTATCATTTATGTGATGGTATTCTTCGCCCCTTTCCCATCTGGATGTCTGCCCTATAATTGCCCCACCTTCCTTGGTGAGCTACATTACAGTTGTGTTTGTTTCCTTAGCAAGCGATACTTAAAAATGTTTACCGTATTTGAAGTCTGTGAACGTAGTCATGAAAAACAACAATAGATGTTCTCTTAACATCCTACAATTAGAATGAGTTCACTTTAAAACTGTTTCATTAGAGGACTTGTCTGGTGTATGAAGTTGTAGTAATTCCAGTTTATGTGCTTGTTTTGTTTCCTCCACTGGATCTCAGCAAGGGTCATACTCTTAAGTAGAACAAATTCAGGTAGTAAATTAGAAGGAATTTCTTTTGATAGGTTATTTTGGAAAAAGGATTTAGTTGGATGAAATAGAGTTCATATAGATGGTATTGGTTTGAATAATGTCTTTCTAGCTCTGTCATTTTCTAAAATACAGTTGACTCTTGAACAACACAGGTTTGAACTGCATGGGTCCAGTTATAAATGGATTTTTTTACAGTATGCTTTTATAAATATGTCTTACGATTTCCTTAACATTTTCTTTTCTCCATCTTTATTGTAAGTGTATAATGCATACACAAAATATGTGCTTATCAACTATTATGTTATTGGTAAGGCTTCTGGTCAACAGTAGGCTGTTAATAAAGTTTTGGGGAGTTGAAAGTTAGATGCAGATTTTCAACTTTGGGGGTTGGTGCCCACAACTGCCCCATGTTGTTCAAGGGTCAACTGTGTAATGTTCTATTAAAATCTATTAATTTTTCCACAGAGAAAAATTATAGTGGCATAGTCTTCCTTTTACTTGAAATACATGTCTTTTTTCAAACCAGTAGCATCTATATGAACTCTACTTTTCAGGATTCTGCTATGGTATTATGCCCCATGGCCAAGGCATTAGAGTATTTGTGATACTTTTGTGGGCCCCCGAGCATTAGTCATTTGCTAAAGAACAGTATTATACTCTAGCCCTTTTTTCACTTCCCAGTTTGTGTCTTTCATTTCTGTTACCACTCTTTTGTGGGCTTCTTGAAGCATTGGCTAGGGTACCTCTTTCTTTAAAGAACTTTTAAAGCCCCATTCCTCTTCTGTGTTTTTTGTTCCACTGTTCTTAGCATGACTCAGCTTGTTCTGCATCCCTGAGACATGATAAGCCCTAGCCTATGGTTGTAAGCTTAATAGTTGGGGACTATCTTTAAGTATTATAAATTCTTTTAAGGGAAGAAAAGAAATTCTAAGACTAGTTAATAGTATTTTGCCCTTAAGGTGTTACCTAGTGTCTTTTCAACTAGGAAAAAATTTAGTGAACAAAACGGTAGATATTAAAAGTGGTCATTTTCATGTATTATTTCTGACAGTTTTAGGCATTTTAACATTTGTACTGTGATAACACCTGCTGTTGATTTCTTCTTTCCACTGATGCTTTCCTGCATAACAAATAATATCCTTACAGATAAAAATAGTATTGTGACCAAATATGTTTCTGTTATCGCAGACCATATTACTTTATTTTCTCTCTGGTATCTCACATAGTTATGCTGTGTACTGCAGGTTATATAGGTATAAATAAGATGTGGTTAAGAAATGTCCAAAAATACTTGTAAAATATACAAGACTAGAAAGTGATCCCGGGGGCGCCTGGGTGGCGCAGTCGGTTAAGCGTCCGACTTCAGCCAGGTCATGATCTCGCGGTCCGTGAGTTCGAGCCCCGCGTCGGGCTCTGGGCTGATGGCTCAGAGCCTGGAGCCTGTTTCTGATTCTGTGTCTCCCTGTCTCTCTGACCCTCCCCCGTTCATGCTCTGTCTCTCTCTGTCCCAAAAATAAATAAATGTTGGAAAAAAAAATTTAAAAAAGAAAGTGATCCCGATAGTTAATAGTTTAAATAGGCTTCCTGGAGGTGGTGGCAGTTAGCAGGTCTGGATGGAATTGGTAATCCACTTTTAACAGGTAGAAACAGGATGAGCAAGGATAAAGTAAGAAAGGGCAAGATTTACACAGAATAGAGAAAGCAGGCCTGTTTGGCAGAAATTGGGATAAGTCAGGGAATAAAAGACTGAAAAAGAGGGTTGGGGTCAGATTGTAGAGAGCCTTTATACCAAGCTAAAGAGGTTAGCTTATTTCTGGTAGGCATTGGGGTGCCGCTAAAAAAATTGAATAGGGGAAGAAATGTATGTTGCCTAGAGGAAGATTATTTTAACTAGAGCTATAATTACAGGGAAAGGAGGACAGAGAGACTAATTGGACTCCTTGAAAGCCTCCTATTATAGTCACTGTGCTAGAAAAGAAAGTTTGGGAATAGAAATGAATATGATACAATGGCTGCCTTTTGGGGGCTTATAGTCTGTAATGGAAAAAGTAAATGTTTAATGGATTATTTTAATACGATGTGGTGTGTAATGACAGGTTGAAATAGATATATAGATGGCCCTGGAATTTGGGTGTGTGGTGGCAAGAGGAGTTAAGGGTAGCTTCAGAAAGGATACCTGAACTATCCTGAAGGTTAAGAAGAAATTAGTCAAACCCCAAATTAAAAACATTTCTTCTTAAAGTTGTCAAGCCTGCTAATTTCTACAAAAATATAATTTGTCAAAAATTCTCATTTGCTGTTTTAAAAACAAAATACTTAAATTGTTCTAAATTCTTAGCTAGATGATCGTCCCCATCCCTTACTTAAATTTTTTTGTGCCTCTGGTTTTTTCCTTAAATTTTTAATGAATTTTGTGTTTATCTGTTCCTTGGTCCTCATGAAGAGATTGGAAGTAGCAGAGGGTGGAGTGAAGGGCCCTGTAGACAAGAGGAATACACTGGACAAGAGTGGACATTGCATATACACAGTGAACAAAAGAGAATAGTTTCTGTTTTCATGAAGATGTTGCATATAATTGCAGTTACAGAATTAAAGTTCCAAAGAGACTTCCATTAGAAGTACAGATTTGGTCATAATCCCTAAGAAGATGATGGGTAGACTGGAGGAATAGCTGAATTTCAAGTAGAAGATGTGGGGAGAGACAAAGCTGGGGAGGACAGAGGGCGCAGTGAGGAAAAGCTGTCAGCATATTAATTAAATGATCAACCTTTGTTTTTTTTTCTTCCTGGCCCAGATGGCTAGCTCCCAGCTGATCCACTGTCGGGAGCTTGTGGCACATCACCTTTCTTCTCTGCAGTCTTCCCTGCCTCTAAATTCCGTTTATGTCTACCGTCCCCTCAAGCACACCCTGGTGACCTGTGACAAAGGAGTGTTCAGATTACATCCCTCCTCTGTCCCAGGCCCAGATTTAGATTTCTCCAAGGACAACAGCAAACCAGAAGTGCCAGTCAGAGGTGCAGCAGCCTTCTACCATCATCTCCCAGCTGCCAGTGGGTGCAAGCATACCTCTGCTAAACGCAAAGTAGAGGAAATGGAAGTGGATGACTTCTATGATGGAATCAAACGGCTCTATAATGAAGATAATGCTTCAGAAAGTGTGGGTTCTGTTTGTGGCACCGATCTGTCAAGGCAAGAGGGACATGCTTCTCCTTGTCCACCTTTGCAGCCAGTTTCTGTCATGTAGCTTCAAGTGTTACCTTCAAGTGCAAACTAAGGTAGACTACTCTGGGAATTAGGAACATGGAAAACCAGGAAAGGTTCTATAAAGTTATATACCTTATCAGGCCGATTTGAAGTGAGCCAGAAAAAAACCCATTTACTTGGGTAGCAAATTATAATCAACATTATTTAAGCATTTAAAGACCAAAAAAGTTAGAAACTTCAAAAAAGATCAAATTTTTTTTTAAGTTAAATTTTTTTAGTATTTGTCAGTTCCATTCTTTTCTCTGCTAAGATGTAATGGAGATTGACCCCATGTCAAAAATTTATATTCAAGTGTTTTAAGTTCCAAAATTCATAGCTAGCACACTCTGTCACCAGCATCCTGATTTAATTTTCCTCATTTTTGCTTGCTTGTTTATTGAATACTAAATGAACTTTATGCATGTTGATCTATAGCCTGACTTCCACTGATTAGGAAACCCTCAAAATTATTTTTTAGCAATTTAGTGAATAAATTCATTTCAGTGTGACAGCCATGTTTGATCCATGATTCAAATTAATCCAAAAGGGTACTTTAAAATTGCCCCATATGAATGAGAAGTGGTAATAGAAAAAGGACTGACATTACCACATTGATTTTGTGTTTCTTATTTCAATTCCTGGAGTCTGGAAACAAAATTATTGTTTTTATTTTTGTTTTTCTTAAATTGAAGCTTAAAAGTGGCATGTAATTAGGATATGGTTCGATTTGTTGAAAGCATTTTTGAAATTTATATAAAAGAATTTGTGATAAAGTTAATGTATCCAGGTGCTCACCAAAGAAACATGTAACAACTAAGATTTTTTTTTTTTTTTTTTTTTTTTTTTGGTAACTGATCAGTTTTCATTCATTTGTAATCAGTAGGAGAGACTGTCTAGATGTCGGGGCAGCTCTATGATTTGGGTCTATAACATGTAATAACTGAATTCAGTGCCCTAGATTTATGTTAAGCTATTAGGATTTTCTTGATGGAAGTTATTCACCCTCCCTGTATTTCTCTTAATGACTTCTGGATCCTCAGCTCCCTGTTCAGTCTGAAGAAGGTATTGCAGTCAGAACCATGTGCTGATGATAAAAAGCCTCTGGTAGCAATAAAAGTTGTCCTTAACCTTTGTATCTTTAACTTTTTTTCTGCTTGTGAAGAGGTACAAGTTCCTGATTGCTTAGACACTGGTATTGGGACAAAAATCCCAAATATATGCTCACAGAAAATAAAACAGGATTTAAATGTGACTGAGGAATGTAGGTTTTGACGTAAAGAATTTTTCTATTCTCTCTTTTTCTTACCTTCCAAATAGTAAATTTTCATTTGATGGAATGGTTTGTGAGAACACCCATGTCTGGATGACATCATTTTTAGCCCACTGGTTTCGTTCTGTTTAGCAGAGCAAGAGTATTCTTAGGTCACCACTTCTTTGAAATTACTAAGGTTTGACTGCCTGCACAACCTTGCAATCCATTCAAATGGGAAACTTTTACTTCCGTGTAAGTACAGGCAGTGGGAGGGAAGTTTTAAAAACATGAACTGTTTATGGGTGAAGATAGCAAGAGATTGGCTTTGTAGATACACATTTTAAAAAATCACACTTACCCTAATTTTCATCTGGTCTGTTACTTAATTCTCCTGCGTTGGGGAGCTCTAAGAAATTTACAACTACACATGTTCACCATTTCTGTTAAATAAATGGCACTTAATCCCCCCTACCTCCATTTAACAGATGTTCAAGCTAGGGATGAAACTGAGCCTAACATTAGAATATTTCTAGTCCAGCCACTAGAGATTGAATATAAGAGGGCAATAAGATTTTAATTAGTTGACTTTGAGGTTTTCTAATCTTACCAAAAACTGATAAATCAGTTTGGAACATAGTATTGTTTCTAAAAAAAAGTGTTTTTAAAAATATTTTGGAGAGAGAGTGCACACAAGCAGGACAGCAGAGAGAGAGGGAGACACAGAATTCAAAGCAGGCTACAGGCTCTGAGCCGTCAGCACAGAGCCCAACGTGGGGCTCGAACTCATGAATCAAGAGATCATAAACTGAGCCAAAGTCAGACTCTTAACTGACTGAGCCACCCAGGTGCCCCAGAACATGGTAGTTCTTCTGGGAAACTGAGTTGGGATGGTTGGGCTGCCAGCTTTCATGCTTCAAAGCTAGTTAGCCCATAGTTCAATTAAATGAAGGTACTTAGGGGACCAGACCTTCCTGAGCACGCTTTTCAGTTCACTGTTCGAGACCTGAGCTACCATGGGTTCTTGGCTCTGAGGAGCCTGAACTCATGGATCGAGACAGAAAAAGCACAATATTCTTGAACAGCATGGAGTTTTTCATTGAATATGTTCCTGCTCATTACTCTGTCCCAAGTTACTTGTCTTAAATCTTGGCATCACATCACAAATTATTCTTTCAGTATTTGGAAACTTGAGTTTTATGGGTAATTGGTATCTCCACGTGGTTAGAAAGCCTATCATTCCATGAAACTTCCACAAAGGCAAGGGAATAGGTATAAATTATCCAATCTTTCATTTAACAGAAAAAGTTAAAGTGAATGCTCTACCTCTTGAAATTCAGACTATAGCGAAGAAGCTATTTTTTGTTCAATTTGAGAGTATAAAGTTATCTGTGGAGAATTGAATGTTTTTTCCACAGATGATGTATTAGTGTGGGGGAGGGGGAAGGCTGGGAATGGGGAGTGTTCCCAAATGCCAGTAAAAAGGTAAAACCAATTTGCCTCAAGTGTTGCTGACACTGCCTTTGGTTTGAAGGAAGCTAGAGCATAGCTCTTCACTCAGTTGAGCTGATTAGACAGAGCTTAACATCTCCACTGTTGGAATTAAGACATTGGTGTCTGTCTCCCAGGTAGTATTTATTTTCTTCTGTTAGAAACAACATATGTGTGTCCGCTGTACTCTACATACCTGGATTTTCAAGCTTCCTAATTTACTCATTCTGGAGTTCCTGAAATAAAGTCGTGCTTGAACATTACTGCCCAGAGCAACACTGGCCTTTCACTTAATGTGACTGCTGATGCTAGGCCAACATGGTAAGGAGCTTGTCTTTGTCCTAAAGGTAGTTTGTACATTTTCAGGTGGAAAGGGAAGATACTATGCCAGATGGTCTCACAACCATCCTGAAAACTCCTACCCCTGGTCTGCATTAGCAAGTTGAGGGTTAGAGAATTATCTAATGCCACATAGCTAAGAATTTTTAATAAGGCTCAATTTCTAACTCAAACCTTTGCCCTTTATATTTGATAACACAAAGCGTTGTCTAATGTAATTACTTCTGAAACCTCCAAATTTCTTGAAATTAGCCTTTAAATTGTTAATAGAATGTCTCCTCTTCCTGTTATTAAATGTTTTGAGCTTTGGCCACTAGGTGGTGCCTCGAGGAAAATAAAACATCTTTTTAAGTATCTGGGAGAAATTGAGTCACTTGGGCTGACTGTAGGAGAGTGAGGAGTTGAACACTTGTCTCTTGTTAAACATTAACATCATTTGCAGTTATAAATTCACATTTAAGCACAGGAGACCTGTGTATGTATCTGGGACTGAGGGGAAATGCCCAAGATCTGCCATGGTATGGAGCAGATTGTGACGACAGGTCTCCTACCAAAAACAGAAACAAAACCAGTTTTACAAAACTAATCATAATTTTTGTGAGTTGTCTAGTCCTGCAAAATAACCTAGAAATGCGTTTGAGAATACTTGAAAATAGCCAACCCCCAAAACCTTGCTGGATTTGAGTCCAGCAAGCTTGGAGTTGAGTTGATTTGACCAAATTCATTAAGACAGAAAAGATGAAGTACATGCTTATATAGCATAGATTGCATCAAGGAATTAAAGCTTTCACTCACCACGAGTTTATGGTTTCTATGATGTACCAATATGCCTAAGACCCAGGTGTAGGATAGAGACCTCTTGTCTTGCAAGCCCTTTATTATTGGAAAGTGTAATAAGAGGTAACCAAGAATATCTTACCAGAGAAATTTGGGCAGCGCTCACAATTCATTTTTAGTTTCCAGGAGCTTCTGAGTTAAGGGTGAACTGGGAAAAACCTCTCCCTTTGTCTTGACTATAAAGTACAATCTTCATAGCCTATCAAATGCCAGAATTGTTGATCTTAATGTGTTACACAACAGCAGAGTAGTAGAAAAGTATAGGCCCGGTGAACTGGTTTCTCATTTCTCAGAAACAGCTTATTTTGTTAGGAAAGAGGACACTCCAGACTGAAGGGCAACCTTAAGCAATCAATGAAAAGCAATCTGGGCAAGGTGGGGGAGAGGGCTTTTGCTTTTCAGAATACAATGTCTTTAAGCAATTTAGCATTGAAAGGGCTTACCTTTTGCTCCAAAAACTTGCTGTGTTCATAAGATATACAGAGACAAGTGCAATTCATAGTGTTTGGCTACATTCCCAGCATCTAATGTAGGCCTGGTACAGTATAGAGAATAAAGTGTTTGTAAAGAGAGAGAGGGACAGGGTGGGGAAGGTGGGTGGATGGATGTGAATAAAGGGCAGGAGTGCTAGAATGGCGCCTTCACAGTTCTAAGAGCATTGGGCAGAGAAGGCATGGTTAAGTTGGACTCTTTGAACAATTATTATTCTGCACTACCCCATACACACTTTTGGGTTTTTGTTTGTTTTAAATGTGGGACAGGGGCCAGCCTCATAATAGCCTCTGCCTCCTCTGATCTAGGTGCTGTAATTTTGAAAGTTTCTACATGGACCAAAGTGCCATTCAACTCACAGCACTGCAAGTAACTGATTTGAGGCAGATGTTAGATCTTCATTTGTGCTTCAACAATATTCCACTGACAGCCAAGAGATCTCATTTCTGTATAGCTACCTGTCAGGTTAGGAAGGTTGGGAAGGGAGGTGAGTCAATATCTAGGCTCACAATTCATCTTTTCTTCTTGTAGTGCAACTATGCAAAACTACAATTAGTCTTTTCAAATCAACACATTAAATCCCTTCGATAGCCAAGGGGGTTTCAGCTACTTGCTAGAGACTGATCTGAAAGCCAGATGGTACCAGTCACAAGGACTAAATGCCATGGTCTTAAGAACTCAAGTGCAAGGATCTTCAAAGGGATCCACACTGATACCACTGTCTGTCTCCAGGGTGGAAAGGACAGTCATCTGCAAAGCAAAAGGTTTGGTGTAGAAACAGCATTGAAATACAGTGAAGGTTCTGTAGTTTTTCAGACATCCAGAACGGTTTACTTATAAGCTAGGCCAATAGGCAAAAACCCATCAATAACTAAGAAGGAAGTTTCATTTGGTAGATACAGTGGATTGGCGGTGGGGGGAGGGGGGGGGAGTTTGGCTTAGCATATTGAGAAGATGAGTTAATTTTTTTTCTGCTCCAGCTCAGCAAATACTGATTCAGAAGATCTCTCCTTTATACATGTGCCAATCTCAAGTAGACCATCTAGACTACACTTGTAGCAAGCAAGAAGGCAATCTGTATCTGAAATCAAGTAATATTTTTAAAAAGACCAAATGAAAAATAAAAAGCCCATTACCAATGGAAATCCATTCAGTTGGCTCAGTTCTTGCTTTTCTTTTCGACAATCTAGCTAGGGATAAGCAAATGATTTTTATTATTGATGATAATTAGTCCTGGGATGGTTTCACATCTCTTCACTGGTCAGCCAGGAGAACTTGAGAACCTATCAGTTTTTTCAACACCTGAGAAAAGGAACCACCTGAAGTAAAACTCCAAATCAATGGAGAGGACAGCACACTTGACCGGTGGCATCTGGTCAGCTTTCCCTAGGTCACTGAACAGAAGCTAACCTATTGTAATAACTTGTTCCCCCACGTTTCCTCTAACCTGGCCAAAATGGGAGAAAAAAGGGAATAGCAACAATAGACTGTACATTTCTCTACTTTAAAAAAAAAACAACAAACTACTACCTGCTTGGATTTTTAAATATTGCTCAAAAAAAGGTCTTTACCAGCTGATGCAGAATTCATTTTTAACATGACTGATAGGGTTAAATTCATATCAAAATATTAAAAATAAATCTCATTACTGTTCTTAGTACGTACATGGTTCCACATAATAGGGTGTTTGTGTTTAACTTACAAAACTGATAGGTCATGCTCTGGTATCAGTTAAAGAGTTGCCACCTACCCTTCCACCCCTAAACCACTGGTGACATCACTAGCAGATTTATAGGTTTACAGATTATAATGTAATATGGAGGGGATGGCTCTTGACATTTATATTTTGATCATTTAATGGCTCAGATGGATTTGACTTTATTGCATTTAATTACAGTCTCTTTCTAAGAAAGCCTCTCACCAGTGTGCTCATCCAATTGCTCTAAAGAAACCTCTTTCCAAGAAGCAAATGATTCAAATGATTTAAGAGGTAGGGACTGTTGTTTCATTTCACCACAGAAGCACGTGTTACCATTCTTAAATGGAGAACACTCCCAAGTGCAACCCGTGCCACCAATAGTATTTTCATGGTCCTCCTAACATGGGGCTGAAAAGTGATGGAAATAAGACTAGATATAGACAAGTAATGAAATTATAAGGTAACTTAAATGCATGTTCGTGCTCTAGAACAGAAATGACTTTAGAAGTTGTCCCTTGATTAGGAAAAGTGCCCCTAATAGGTGACTGCTAATAAAGTAATCTAGCCCTTCCATCTCTCCAGCCCTTCACAATTGGGTCAGCATTAGAAACCACAGCCTCAACTGGCAGAAGTGTGTGTTTGCAGGTTGGGTGTACTTTAAGTGAATTCTAGCAAACTTTTTTCCACAGACATGGTAGAGACAGCCACCTGGGTAACTGAGAAGACAATGTGATCAGAACCATTGTATTGAAGCGATTGTCTGGGACAGCTTTATAGTTTGTTGGGGTTTGTTCCCATGGTCTGGGACACAAAAAACTTTGGAAACAAGGTAAAGCGGAGGTTCACAGTACATAGAAAGGCAGGGATGGGCCAGAAAGTTATTTTAAGGTACCTTAAAGTATAAAGTGAGTCCCAGAGGCAGAAAAGTCCTCTACCCAACACTGGCACATTTTAAACATGATTAAGACTTGTAGGTCATAACCCCAGTGATAGCAGAGGGATCTTTTGGTTGTATCTGAGATGACAGATTCTTAACCAGAATTCTGTGACTTAAACTTCACTTAAATTTCCCCTTGAGCTTAAAACTGGCATAATTTTGATACCAAACTAAGTTTGAATAACCAATACATAAAACAGAACTGGCTAACTGGATTTTTTTTTTTTTCCAAAACAGAATCCCAAACCCAAAACAACTCTTATAAGGGATGCAGATAACAGAAAAAGAGTTAAATAAAACAACAATGGTTCCTGAATTTAAAGGAAGGATGCCCACTTCTCTCTCTCAAGAGGCAGATGGTCAGCTGAAAAATAAAAACATTGCATCAATAGAACACTCCGAATAAAAAAATTGTAGCCATCTCTGTTCATGCAATATCAAATGTTAAAAAAAAAAAAAAAATCCCAAACTCGAAAACAACTCATAAAACTAACAAAAGGAAGGAGAATGTTGCCCGGATCTTATGACCTGATTGATGGTTGAGGGTCCTGATGGGGCTGTTCAGAATGTTGCTCATGGGACAGAGAGGTCTGGAGTTAACATGAAATCAAGTTTGCGGACCCTGGAGGTGGTGACCACCTCAGAGTAGGGTACACGCTGTCTTCAGTCCGTGAGTTCTCAGATCAGCAGCTTCAAGAACATGACAGCTAAGCAAGAGGATTCCAACACATGGCTATCTTGGGTCTTGGCCCAAGTTCTTTTTTTCACTCAATTTCCTTTTAAGTACTATTGAGTATTCCTGTTTTTGGTAGTGATGAGTCACTTTAGTAACCACTATGGGCAGTGGTTTGTAAACAGACATTGACAAGTACAAACAGCAATGCAATATTTGACCCAGACTTTAAAAGAATAGGAGGCGATGGTGGAAATGAGGTAACTCTTCCCCAACACGTGTGAACAGACAGCTCCTGCTCTTCTAATGCTCTATGTCCATTAGGAGAGAGTAGGGCTTGTCAACAGGATGGTTACATAAAGAAGAAGCTACAGAAGAGAAAAAAGAAAGATTCAGATTCAAATTTGATTCTTAAAGTCTTAAAAAATTAAAAAAAAAGGGGGGGGGGCGCTTTTCTACAACTGTGAAAGAACAGCAGTGTATCAGTTACAGGGATGACTTCCTGGAGCACAGCTGGGGCTGAGCAGCCCAGCAGCGGTAGCACCAGAGGCCAGGGAAGAAGAGGAGACCTCGGCTTGGCCCGGAGGCGGTGCGGTGCCAGGAACACCAATCAGGACAGAAGGGAATGGGAATGGGGGAGAGAGGGTAGCAGAGACCATATGTGAAATACAGGATACCACATGGCAAGTATCTGGGAGGAGCTGGAGCCGTGCAGATGGTAGCATTTGAAATCCACCAGACAAGGCAGGAAAGCAGGAGACTCTTTCATCCCTACTTCTTTTGCCCAACATAATAACCATGTGTACATATGCATACCAAACACTGACTAAAAAGAACTCACAAAAGGGCACACATTGTTTGGGTAAAAATATATTTTCCCCCACTTTTATGTCTTGGCACTAGTGATATATGCATAGATTACCTGTCCACCACTCTCCTACCTTAACAGACACCGAATTACCGAGCATGTTTGCTAAGTGATTACTTTCTTACTTGAAAAAAATGGTATAGTTCATATCGATACAATTATTTTAGTTTTTAAAAAGGACGAGTGTCTAACATGCAGCTTACATATATGACAATTCTGCATTAACACTGAAAGTAGATTACACAACACTTTTTTTTTAGAAACACATTGGTTATTTTCAAACAGCAAAATGACAGTGTTCTACAACTACAGTTTAAGGCATATCAGCATATTTTAAAATTAAGAAATAGACAAAGTTCTAATGCTGTTCACAGCTTTTCAATTTATTTAAAAAATTCCCTTCATACCTACATACAATCTAGACTTTGTAGGTCATAATTTCCACTAAAGAGTCATCACATATGTATCCTGTCAATGGAACCAAGACTTCTGGAAGCTGAGACTTGACGATTTCAGACACTTGCAAATGGCAAAGCAAAGGGATCTGAAAGGACGGTTTGGAAGGACCACACAGAGACAGTATGACATGGGTTGATAACAGCTGAAACCAAGATTCAACAGTCTATATGTGACACACTAATGGATATGTCAAGAAAGTGAAGAAACCCAGTCCATTTGTTTGAGGTGCACAAGATATGAAGACTAAGTGTTATTGCTGGTGAGATTCCAAAGCAGAGAAGGAAGGTAATAAAGAACCTGTGCTCAGTGTGACATTAAATGTTCCCCTGGTTGAGATGCCCTTTCTGGACAAAACTTTGACCAGTTAAGAAGGAGCCTAGGTTGGGAAAACATAGTCTCTAACTGCTAATAAATTCCCAAAATGCTTCTCCATCACATTCTACTGCATGTACAACTGTTACGAGTATCTAAAGTCCAGAAGCAATGGTCAGTATGGTTGAACAAAAGATTTGGGGAGAGGCCAGCTAGATCTGGCAAAAAACCAAAACAACAGGTGTGTTCACTGCTAGCAGTTAGCATGAGGGAAAGACCATTAAACCAAGATCGTCAAAAAAATTAAGCAGTCATAAAAGCAGCTTAGCATAAAAAACATTTTCCTCTTGATTTTCTCCAATGGAAGGTGGTAGTTTCTTATTCTACCTTTATTTACATAGTCAGAACCAAGGACCCTCTAATCTCCAGCGATGCCCACAATGCTGTGTAGAACACAGCTGGGAACAATAATTTCTGACCTCCGTACTGGTATCAAGAAAAAACTGAATTTATATTTCTTGTGGAAAAGGTACAAATGTGGTTATTTTAAATACATAGTTTTTTTTTTTTTTTTTTGTAAGCAAAGGCTACTCAAACCATTACCTCCCTATACCTCCCTCCAAAAAAGGAAAAAAAAAAAAAATTCACCTATCCCGTTTGTTTCTCTAATTTTAAAAAAGTCCAAAAGATCTCAAAGTTTTCTTACTACTGTACTTACATGCAAAGGCGAAAGCACATCCAATTAGATTTGAGGGTATCATTTATTCCGTGCAGAGCCAAGGACTACTGTGAAAAAAGGCACAGATACAGAAAGAAGAGAAGGGCAGCAATAACAAACCAAACAGGGCGGGGGAGCAGGAGTAGAAAAGAGTTCAGAAGCAACGTGTTAAAAAAAAAAAAAAAGCTTCTAGAACTTTCTTTTGACTTTTTATTCCCTGACTCTCCGTATGATTCATTTTGTCATGAAAATTTTCATGGGAGGAAAAAAAAAAAATCAACAATCTTGGAATCAAAAAGTCAGCTGGATGGATGCCTTTCACAGCGAGGCTCACTTTTGAAAAGGTTTCAGTGATGCATTAAAAATGGTAATTTTAAAATGACCATTTTTGGAATTTACATGTATATTTTCTGTTACAAGGCACAAAAATGCTCACACAAGCAGCGGTTGGAACAAGCATACAACACAAGTATTCAAGCTTTTGTCTGGTGCACAGCACATGAGCAAATTTAGCCATGGTTAGAATCGGCATGCCATCTAGTATTTGGCTGCTCCACAACTAGCTTTGGACTAGAATCATTCAAGAAAACAAAACAAAAACATTAGTCCAGTACCTCCTAAATCAGTCTTTATACCACCATTGCTGATTCTAGTTTGCAGTTTCTAGCCCAGCTTAGTTTGGGCTTCAGTGAAACTGAACTTTTACTTTGCCTACTTAAGCCTAACTCAGTTCATGGAAGACCATAACTTCTTTCCCCTAAAAGTATGATTGAGAATGAAGAGAAGGAAAAAAAAGAAACTTTTTTTTGGAATCAACTAGAGACTTATTTAAAAAAAAAGGGGGGGGGGTGGATTGCATGTGTGTGTCAGGGAAGGTACAGTGTCTTCTATCCTATTTACCTAATGTCTGACCAGTGAAGGCTGGGAGGAAGCACAGAGCTGGAGCATCAGGTTCGTGAGAAAGAATACTCTTTTAAGTAAGGAACAGGAGACTATTGAGTTAGAAGTTGGGAAGATCTTGTTAATGGAGGGGGAAAAAAAAATCAAGAAGATGAAGGGATAAGCCTCACAAAGGAACAGAACCGAAAGGAGAGTCAATATGCCCCTTTCCGTGGTCTGTGTCGTGGCCTGTGGGTTGGCCCTGATTCTCAATGACAGGGTGATGGGCTGGGACAGAGAGAGCAGGTTGAGCTAGTCATGGTGAGGACAAAATGAAGAAACTCCTTCAAGACAACTGGATATGAAAGACCAGCTGCTCTAGTTCTCCTTCCCGTTATCGCCAAATATAGAAAGGAGACCATGCACAGAAGCTAGATGTGCAGTTGAATTTCTACCTTCTTCACTCATGGCTTTGTGTCAAGTTCCTTCCCATTTCCTTCTTAATGTTTTATTTTTTTATTTTTGAGAAAGGAAGAAAGAGAGTGTGTGTGTAAACAGGGGGAGGGGCAGAGAGAGGATCTGAAGCAGACTGTGGTGACAGCAGAGAGCCCGATGCGGGGCTTGAACTCATGAACCGTGAGACTGTGACCTGAGCCAAAGTTGGATGCTTGACTGACTGAGCCACCCAGGCGTGCCCCCCTTCCCATTTCTACCTTAAGTTGATGAGATCCCCTCATAATTTGTGCTGCAGATGATATACAGTTTATAACAAATTTTCTATTTGAAGCATTTCTGAAAATTTTCTCCTCATGATTGAAAAGTATTATTAGAAGTACGGATATCCTAGAATCGGTCATTGACCACGGAGAGCGTGAAAGAGTGCTCACTGTAAGTGGAAGGGAGGTTGTGGGAAACCCATCATCCTTAGTAGAGGATTCTTCTACTGGGCAATGTTATACGACCTGACCTTGGAGATCACTAACTGTGAGAGGATCAGGTTGTGCTGATAAAAGAGACCATCAGCAGTTCTCTCATTACAGTCCAACTTGTCCAGGATTTGAGAGATAGGGGTTCAGACATATTTTGAAAGCCGTATGAGGGGGCAGTGTGAAGAGACCCACAACATGGGTCAAATAAAATTATAATAATGAATATCCATGCAAATGCATAGGTCCTAAAAAGCTGACCCACCGTTCTACCTACATACAAAGCTACCCTGGTTGGGGCACGTGTGGAGAAGAGGCAGAGTGAGTTCAGGGCTTCTGCCACCATGGAGATGAGAAATCAAGAAAAGCCAAGTTGTTGTCATGGCTATTCAGGGTTATGGTTCAGCTGCTGAGACGATGAGAAGTTCTCCTGACAGACGTACATGGAGCCATTGACCCTCCGTCCCTCGGTCCAAAGCAACATACAAGCAACAGGCATGCTTCCTGCTGCCGCTCTGAACAGGCATAAAAGGCAAATCATTTACTTTCCAGAAACAAAGTCCAGCTGCACAGAGCTTTTGGTGTTATTCTCTTGTTCTATCATTTTCCACTACCCAACAACATTCAGCAAAATGAGTTAATAGTTATTGGTGTCTGGGGAAGGGTAAAAAAATAAAATAAAACAAAAGGACACAGATGGCAGAGATACAATATTACTGCAAAAGCAGGTGAATGCGGGACCATCCTTGGCTTGCCAGGCTTTATGTGAAGCTTGCACTGCAAGTTAAAAAACAAAACAAAAAAGTTAGAAATAATAATAAATAAAAAAGAAAGGAAAATTAGGAGTGCCAGCACCAGCATTCGGTGATGGTGAATGCTCATGCAATGATTATGGAATCGACAGAAATTAAAACCACAAATTTGAGTAAGCTATTCTACACGACAAGCAAAAGCAAAATTTTAATACTGAATTAACACATGGTTAGTTTCCGTTTGCATGTAATTTACGAGTGACTTCTTGAAACCACTACATGTGACAGTGGAAGGATTTGCCATTTGATTTTCATTTTCTCAAATAACATAAATCACAATCTATTAGGTTTGGTCATCACATCGGTACTGAATAGGAGCAACACCTTCCCATTACTGAGCGGCTGGAGTCAGAGAATAAATCTACAATAATGTCTTCAAAAGATGAACTTTGGGGACTGGGATACAGTGAGTGGTCATGCTATTAATCTACTTGGAAAGGGAAAACAGGATGAGCATCGTGTGGCTACAGCTACAGCAGGTGCCAGGAGCCTTCCCCCGCGTTTAGGTACAACGCAAAACCAAACCCGAGATCCGCACATCTAATTTTAGGCAAGTCTGAAACATGCAACTTCATTCCTTAGCAAGAATAAAAAAAAAAGATGAGTGGATGACTGTATAAATAAACCATGGTTATCAGATGCCAGGTACAGTTTTAAAATGATGGATTTTAAAACTTCCTTTTGGGATGGATGAAACGTCACCACCAACGCCCACTGGCAATTGTGCAAAGTTTCAGAAAAGAATGCTGTCCACTGAACAACTTACCCTCGGGTACTCGCACCACTGCGGCATAGCCGCAAACAAGGGAAGTGCCTTGGTGGCCAGAAAGGGCAGGAGGTGGGGTCCGGCTAAAGGCAGTGCCAGGGTTAGCTCTACTTTGTCTGGAATCTTAGGGAAGGTTATATGGTCTCATGCCACTACAGCTCAAGTAGAAGCATAAAGCCTTACCTACGTTATAAAGGGAGCGTGTCATTAGAATAGAAAAAACAGAATTTAAAACTATTAGAAAAACTAATTTCCGAGGTGGAAGCATACCAGGTGAATAAATAAGCGTCTCTTTCGTAAAAATTGTCTCCCTGAAACAGAGCCAGCCCCTAGTGGCACGTATGGTGACTCCAGCATCTCTTCCAGCTACACGAGGAGACAGGAGTCTCCCATTTATTTTCAAAGAGCTGCTCTGGTTACCCTGGTGACTGTCTTTCTGTGGTCCTCTCTAACCAGAACTCTCCCCTGGCTGGAAGGGGTGGCGGGGGCAGGAGAGGGGTGGTTAACTTTTATACTTCAGGCCTCCAACTTGCAGTTGCTTGCTGTGCTCAAATGGGAAAGTTGTAGAAAAGGTTAAGAACCTGCCAACACATATGTGCCATCGTCAGGTACAAAACCTGGTCACTACTGCACACCAAATGAAGTCTACTTCTATTAATGATACACAAGAATGTATAAATAAGGCTAAAATAGAATTTGCACACACTTCATGTAAACTTGAAAAGCATTATACACAACTAAGGCCCAAGGCTGGGGTGAAAATAACCTAAAATGATCAAAAGGGCAAGGAAAAACCTCCCTACGCTGGGAAGTCTATTACTGGAGAGACCTTTTTTTAATGGAGGCACAGTACGGATCCGCTCTTGGAACTAGTATTGCTTAAAGGCACATCCAGCGTACGTGAAATATCCTTGGAACACTGCTGGTCTTTTAAAAACATTTTTAGTTCTGAAACATGTACTTTTATGCACATTAGTGCTTAAGGGTAAGAAAAACTTGACTTTGGGTTTCCTAAGCTGTGAGTCAGCAGCTTTTTTGTTTCATCCATGCCTATGGATGTGGTCATTTACACACACACACACACACACACACACACACACACTCTCTCTCTCTCTCTCTCATTTTTATCTTGGGTTAGTTAGGATCAACAAGTGTATAGATAGTGCCAAATGACTTTCATTTCATCTCTGAATCTCTGCATGGGGAACGTCACCATGAGTGACTGATACTCTCCCAACAAGCACAGCACAAGGCACTTTCTTGAACTGGATTAGAATCTAGGCAATTGTTACTCCCAGAATTAATCCAGCATAAGTAAAGTTTCAGCCCTTGGGAGGCCTTGAACACTTGGGTCTGCACCAACCCCATAGAAATCACACCACATCTACACCAGCTACTTTCTATTGCTTAGAAAACATGCTATTCCTTTGCTCTCTTGACACATTTTCTGCTGTCTCAGAGCTTGGAAAGTCAAAGGCATAATTTAAAACTCTCTCCGTGTATCACTGTAGAAGTCTATTGTGCTTTCTGCCACAGGCAGTGTAATGAGGTCCCTCAGGGGTGAGTCTGCATGCTCACCAAGACTAAGGACACCACCACTGTGCCCAGTCCCCCATGATAGGTCTCAATTACTGCGCAGATTCAATCCTATCTGCTCTATTTGTTAAAATTTAATTCTTTGCCTACCCAAGTACCAACATTTTTATCGTTTACTTAATTGTCCGCTTTTTCCCTAGAATCTCGGCATCTAAGGATAAAGAGCAAGAATCCTGAAACACATTCGGGGCTGCCTTATCGCTGCCCTAGGAGCACCGTGTGTTAGACCAAGCAGGGCAGTATCTGTGGGTTCGCCATCCAGCCGCCACAAAAGATTTCCTAGAAGGTACTGTACTGACCACTGTGCTTATTGTCAATCCAGTAGCGATTGTCATAAAACCGCACTTTCTAGTCGTTAAGGTGCTTTGATGTAGAGCTTCAAATCATGAGAGAATTTCAAGGCAGGCCCAAGTCTCCCACTGGATTCAGGCAGCCACTATTGGAGTATTACAGGAAGTGACTACTTTAAGAGCAGAATCTGACCCTTTGGCACATTAAATCAAAGCCATATTTAAAAAAAAAAAATTTTTTTTTTTGTATGGAGATAGGTGTGTTTTGAGGATTGGTGAGGGTGTCTTAACTGGAAGGGTGTTTTGATCCCATTTCCACAATAAAACAATTCACCATCTTATTGAATTTAAGGGAAAACTTGTGGCCACTAGCGGTTCGTCCTGATCTTCCATTTCGGAAACAAGGCTTTCGGTGACCGGCTTATCAAGCCTCACGACACAGGATAGAAAAATTTTAACAATCATCATTTTAGGATGCCCTTTATCAAGAGTCATGAGGATTGTCTCCAGGGAGTAGTGAAGAGATATGGACTGTCTTCTCAAGAGTCCTAGTGTTGGTGCAGAAGATGCCACCGGAGACAGCAGGTTCCTCCAGCCCTGATTGCTTGGTCATGTGGTCAAGTGTTATAAATTAATATTTCTGTACCCTTTACAAATACTTTAAAAACCTGTATCATCTTCCCTGCACTGTAGAGAAAAGACTTGCATTTATCTTTCTGGTAACAGACCAGTTTCCAGTCTGTAAATGGGAAAAAGTAGAAACATGCAAGAGGAATCAATGGTTAGAGGGCCCCGATGCATGGGGGGGACACCCGCTTACTTTTTCTTATCCTTGTCTTTCTTGGTTTGCTGGGCCCCAGACTGCTGTGCCTGGGACTGCAGGAGCTGAGCCGCTGCCTTCTTCTTCTGGAAGTTGTTCACCTCCTCCTCCAGCTCCTTCTTCTTGTCTTCCACTTTCTTCTTCTCTTCTTGGTGTGTCCGCTTTAGGAGGTCAAACTTCTCATGGAGCTGGAGAGGAAAAGAGGAGGCCAAGTTTGGTGAGGGGAGTGGAAAGTTACAGCTGAAGATCTTCTGCATCTGTTCAAACCCCAAACATGCCTCGTGTTCCTGCACGTGCTTTAATCCCACGAGGGAAGCACCGTCTGGCACTCCTAGAGGAGCTAGGCTGAGAGGGCAAAGATCACCCCTCGGAGCCCTATGAGCCTTTGAGATTTGGAGCCTGTGGCACTCACTAAAGGGAATTCTGTTCATTTTTACTGATAATAAAATACATATTCATTGTAAAAAGCATAAGGAAGAAAATAAAATTATCCATGCTCCTAACAGAAATTACCCAAGTGGTAATGGTAGTTCTTTATTTCTGGTCCTTTTACAAAATGTATAATATACATTTACTTAGAGACATACACAGTGACCACAGATGATGTATGGTGTTCAAATAATAAGAATATGTTGGGAGATTTCTGGCAAATTTCTTGACAAACCAAATTCAGAAAATTATCACAAGGCAGAAACAAAAGCAGGAAGGAAGGGAGGGAGGGAGGGAGGAAGGGAAGAAAGAATGAAGGAAATAACTCTTACTAGATAATTCTAGATTTCCATCCAGCATCCACTTGGTATTTATAATCAACAACAAATAAGGCTCAACTTTCCTTTCTCTGTAGCAAAACTATACTGAGTGCTTAGCTATTTAAATAACCTCTAAATTTCAGTGGCCTTTATAAAGATAAATGAAAAGAGAATGATGAAGAAATTATTTAGACAATTTGGAAATGAATATAGCTATAGGTCATGCACTTGAGATACTCATTATCTGCCATCAGAGACAAACAGATTACTCTCCCTCCCTCCCCCTCTCACGCTCTCCATATGAGATAAGTGTTATGCAGAAACCCATATGACCTTCTAGGAGGCAGTTAATCTGGTCTGGTCACGGGCAATGAGAGGAGTCAAAGGATGCTGGAGCAGGGAGAGCATGCCCACAAACGAAGAAGATGCATATACAGATAGGGCATATGGAGACCATTACCCATCAGGTTGTGCCCAAGGGCCCATCCACTGTTTAGCTCACTGAGTTGGCTCATAGACTAAGACAATAATAGTAATAACAGTCCCAGAATCCCAACTCTTATGTTGCAAGACTTATAAATTAAGGAGATATTGAGCTACAGAGAACACGAGACCACACCTGAAGACCTAAGGTCTAGTTTTGGTTTCAGCTCTGCTACTTACTAGGTATGTGACTGCATAACTCATTTAAGCTTTATGGCTCTCAGTTTTATCATCTGTAAAATGGGAATAATACATGACCTGCTTCTCTTACCATGGTAGCTGCTCATGTGATAAAATATATGTAGAAAGTACTTAGGAGAGCATGAAGTTCTATATAATATGAAGTATTAATAACACATCTTACTTATTTTTCTCTCACTTGAAGGAGGACAGATGGCTTACCTCTTTCTCTGCCTCTTTGAGTTCAGCTTCTTTCTCCTTCACTCTCATAACAAACATTTGCCTCATTTCTTCTTCTTTCTTCTGAAGTTCTCCCAGAAATTCATTTCTTTTTGCTTCGTACGTCTCCTGAAGACTATTCAAAAGCCAAACCAAGGACAGTGTTGTGAAGTTGAATAGGAAATTTCAGCTCATATAATTTCTACTCATTGCTTCCAAAAAATAGGTAAGGCTGCCACTTACCATATCAAAGGACACATAAAATGGCACACCATCTTCTTTTGAGTTATGCAGTGATCAGAAAGACAAGCACATCAAGAGCCAGAGACGAGTCAATAAACACAATTTGGCACTACAGGGATGTCTTACTGGCTAAGTGTATCCTATCTCTATTCACACAGAGAAAGCCTGGGTTGGACTGGCTGGTATTTTCCAGATCAGCAAACAAGTAGACACCAAAATGAGAGTTATAATTTTAAAAAATGAAAGCAGTAGTGTAGGGAGAGAGTGCAAAGGCACTGGAGCCACACACACCAGGGTTTGGATTCTGGCCACAGCAACTTACTGACTGATCTTGGGATGGGCACAGACCCTATGCTTCCGTGTTCTCTGTGTAAGATGCAGCTACACCAGCATTTACCTTCTAGAGATAGGATTATGGGGATTCAGTGAGGGCAAAGTGAGTAAAGCATTCGATATACCATCAGTGCTTAGCAAATATTACCCTTCCCCACTCACCTCCCTCCAGCCCCCAATTCAGAAAACAGACTCAGTGAACCATCTAGAGACAATAGTATATCTAAACATATTAAAGAAAATTGCTGCTTTTCAAGTTATATTATCAACTGAAAGTAGAGCAGGGAAGAGTTTTATTTTTATCTTAAATTCCATCCTCCTCCTGACTCTGTACAGAATGTTGAGCCCAATATTTTAAATTGAATGCTAGATTCAGCTTTACCTCTAAGTCAGAACAATATATTGGCAGAAAAATTGCTTTTGGTAACACAACTTAAGAAAACACACCCCCATACCTACACCTACACAGAGAGACAAGTGCTGATATTTGATAAGGTGCGGTTTCTAGTTCTCCCTTGCAGTCTCCCTAGAACAGCACCCGTTACAGTAATGCGAGTCTGCAGAATATCCATCTCTACCCGTGGGCTGAATTCATCCTAAGTGCTGACTCCAAATTGGAGTGGATAACCTGTGGATAACCCCGGGGACCATGCAGAGCTGCCTCCCAGCATCCACACTGGTCCTTTCAGAAGGAGAAAAAGGACATTCAGATGGTAGGAGCAAGCATGCATGGAGTCAAACAGTCAGAAAACGTCTTCAATAGGATTGCTTATACTTCTATAATCAACACTTTTATTGGTTGATTAAAAATAAGTTTTCCTACCCTCAAGGGTGTCCACACTAACCTGTTAATGAACAATCAAGCACTTTGAGTTTCCAGAGGTATATTTAGCTTTCACTTATGAAACAAAAACATTTTGGGCCAATGTTGACATTGGCTAATACTAATAGCAATATTTAGACTTGAGATTTAAGATATATAGCCACGGAGATATAGAAATGTATTGACAGAACTAATTCATGGGTTTGATTTTGCTTGTTAGCATCTAATAAACTCTTCATTACCAGTATTTAGATCAGAACTGCTGAAGGCAGAAGATGACCTCTCCCTGCTATAAAATTTGGGGGGAATCTCTGTTTTTTACTTATGATAATGAATAGATCTCCCTTTTCAAGGGAAAGGAGAATGAGAACAGGTACTTCAGTTCAGACTTCATTCTGGTAATTCACACAGTGTAATTCTCTCTCTGTTACCATCTTCTGGAACTACCTAGTGAAGGGTATCCTGGAGAATAACACATTACCAGTGGTACGAAGCAATTTACACACAAGAATTCACTAATCCTTACACACCCAATAAGGTGGGTATTACTATCTACCTCCCACTTCATAGACGAAGAAACTTGGAGACAAGTGTTTAGTAATCTGTCCAGGTCACACAGTGAAGAGTAACAGACCTGGGATTTGCACCCAGGCCATCAAGCTCAGACAGGAACTCTATCCACTGCACTCCATTGCACAGAGGTCTGCATGTTCCCCAAAACAAATGGGTCTCATGAACCTGAAAACTTTGTGATCTCTTGAGAGAATAGTGGTAATTAAACCCTTTTTGTGACTTGACAAGAGTCAGGGGAAGGGGGCACTCTGAGATAAGGAATGGGCAGTTTGGACAGGGACTGTTGGGGTAAAGTACAAAGGAGTCTCAGGAGAAAAGAATCAGGAACAGGATCAGTCCAGTCCCTATTGTGTCCTACATCCTCTTCCCTCTTCTGGCATCTTCAGATGCCAGCCTGAAGGGGCCAAGGTCTGAGGGAGGGGGACCTGGGTCCAGAGAATGCATGCTGCTCTGGTTGGGCTGAAGACCACAGGGCAGCAGGTGGTAAGATGGGCACAGGAGAAAGCAAGCTGACATGTGGGTAGGTAGGTAGACAGACAGATACACAGATTCTGCCACAGGACAACAAAGACACAACTCTAAATTGAGGCAGGTCAAGGACACCACCAGAAATACACTCAGTTAGCTTTACTGGCTCCGACGTACTTCCAAGGCTTTCGTACAGCCTCTTACTGTGTTTGTCCAGCTCCTGGTTTTGCTTCCTGCTGTACGATATATTCAGGTGATGGCTGCGCCTTACTAGCCTTGGCTTTAGAGATTACTCTGTGCTTTATAAAACACAAGAGCAGCTTGGAGGACAAAGAGTGGATACCGGGTGCTCAAAGAAAGGATGGACCTCACTGTACACCCACAAAGAAATCCTCTGCTTTGGGAATATACTTATATTCCTCCCAGCTCACCCAAAATTCACATGGAAAAAAATCCAAGAGCATCTGGGAATGATGGCTTTGAAGATGAAATTTTGGGAAACCACTCAAATCAGCAGCAGCTTTTGCTTCCCCTTAATTGTGGTGCCCTTCATGCAGGGTCCCCTCACTGCACCCCTTCAGTGTAGTCCCAGGCTCAAGAAGTGCCGGGGATGCTGGAAATGCCTCAGAGGGAAAGTCTGAGACATCTATAAAATGTTGCTACTGCCAATGTCAGAGAAACTGCCTGTGGTCTCTTCCAGGAGTTTTATGGTTTCAGAGCTCACATTTAGGCCTTTAATCCATTTTGAGTTTACTTATATGCATGGTGTGAAAAGTGGTCCACTTTCATTCTTTTGCATGTAGCTGCCCAGTTTTCCCAACACCGTTTACTGAAGAGACTATCTTTTCCCCATTGCATATTCTTGCCTCCTTTGTCACAGATTCTGACCACAGAAGGGTGAGTTTATTTCTGTGATCTCTACCCTGTTCCACTGATCTATGGGTCTATCTTTGTGCCAGTACCAAACTGTTTCAATTACTAGAGGCTTGTAGTATATCTTGAAATCTGGGATTACGATACCTCCAGCTTTGTTCTTCTTTCTAGATATGTCTCCTCAGGCAAGGGAAACAAAAGCAAAAATAAACTATTTGGACTGCATCAAAATAAAAAACTTCTGCACAGCAAAGGAAACCAACAAAATGGCAAGGTAACCTACTGAACGGGAGAAAATATTTGCAAATGAAATAGCTGATAAGGCAGAGGACCTGAATAGATATTTTTCCAAAGAAGACATACAGACATACAGATGAAAAGATGCTCAATATTACTAATCAGGGAAATACAAATCAAAATCACAATGAGATATCACCTTATGCTTTTCAAAATGGCTAATATCAAAAAGACAAGAAATAATAAGCAGTGGTGAGGACGTGGAGAAAAGAGAACCCTCATGCACTTTTGGTGGGAATGTAAATTGGTGCGACCACTGTGGAGAACGGTATGGAGATTCTTCAAAAAATTAAAAATAGAAATACCATATAATCTAGCAATTCTACTACTGAATATTTACCTAAAGAAAATAAAAATATTAGTTTGAAAAGATGTGTACTTTATGTTTATTGCAGCATTATTTATAATAGTCAAGATATGGAAGGAACCTGAGCACCCATCAATAAATGGGTGGATAAAGAAAATGTGGCATGTATACACAATGGAATATTGCTCAGCTTATAAAAAAAAAGAATGAGATATTGCTATTTGTGACAACATGGATAGACCCAGAGGATATTATGCTAAGTGAAATAAGTTGAGATGAGAAAGACAAATACCATATGGTTTCCTTTATATGTGGAATCTAAAAAAAAAAAAAATAATAAACGAACAAAGCAACAAACAAGCAAACAAAAACCAGACCCTTAAATATAAAGAACAAACTGGTGGTTGCCACAGGGGAGGTGGATCAGGGGAATGGGTGTAATAGGTAAAGAGGATTAAGAGGTACAGACTTCCAGTTATACAATAAGTAAGTCATGGAGATGACAAGTACAGCATGGGCAATATAATCAATGATATTGTAATAATGTTGTTTGGTGACAGACAGTGACCACTGAGGAAGGTACAGAATTACTGAATCACTGTGTTGTACATCTGAAACGAATATAATACTGTATATTAATTATACCTCAATAAAAAAAATAGTGAGATGTAAAAACAGAACAAAACAAAACAAAACAGAAACCTTAGGCCAGAAGAAATGGAACCAAATGGGACATGGAAGATGTGTGAATAAAGAATATTCTCTACAAGCCAAAAGGCCTGGACAACATCTGCCACCATCCTGAAGTCCCTGAAGTGAGCGAGGCCAGAGCAGGAGGCTGGACCCAGCTTGGCCAGGCCTTCAAGAGCCCTGCTGGACCTACCCAGCAACACCTCCTTCGTGGGCAGTTACCCTGCGCTTGCAGGAGGTATTTTAATTTAAATGCCAAAAACAGAGACAGCAGAAGACCAAGGAACGGCAGCCCCTAATCATGCCCAGGCACACCTCACATCACCTCAACTGAAATCTCCATTAAGACCCAGTGTGGGCCCAGTTTGGACAAAGCAATCCTCTTCTGGGCCCACAGGTGGCAAACCTGGCCTGGTGGCCCTGCCTTCCCTCCCCACTCTGTGGCCAAGGTACTCAGCCCCTGCCGCCCCTCCCCCACGGCCTAGGTTCTGACAGCAGCTGGGCCTTTGCTGGGCCGCTAATTCTGCATTAATTCCCCCCTTCACATTTTGCCACTTCATCTCCATCTATCGATGATGTGGGAAAACACATAAGAAACTTTCTACAAGTAATTCCCTTTCTTCCTCATTAGTTGTTAGCATTGGACTGAAACACAGATTGCTGATAAGAGTCCTGGGAAGTGAAACCTGGCTGGCAACCATGAATGAAGGGAGCAAACTGTACTGAGCGGCCACACCTCTGTAAATGCCTAGACCAGGCTCTGTGCCTCTGTGAGTATAATGATTAAGAGCAGGGGTTCAAAACTCACTCCATCACTTCCTACTTGTAGGACCTTGGGTAGGTTGCTTACACTTTCAGTGCCTTAGTTTCCTCTTCTGTAAAATGAGGATGGCAATGACATCATCTACATCGCTTAGTTGAGATAATACCAATAAAGTGGTTATCGCAATGCCTGGCAATTATGCTTACTAACGTGTCCCCACCAGGTCCCTCAATCACTGCTATCTCAATCCGACAAGCATTTTGGTGATGGAACAACACACCATTCAAGCCACTGTCTGGGAAACAGCTGATTGCTAGGTGCCCTCATACCTGAAGGGCTTGCTGTCAGGGTCAGTGTCCTTGAACCCCATCTCCTCAAGCTTACAGCGCCGATACAGTTCATAATGGCGGGTGTGAGTCTGTTCTCGCAAATCTTCCATGTTCACGCGGATCAGCATCTCCCGAAGTTTCACAAAATCACAGTGGTTTTCATTCTCAACTGCAAGAGATGGGAAGGTGGAAGCGGCTATCAGCAATGACATCCCTAAAAATCTGAAGTGACACTTTCAAAAAGTTATCACCATCGCTCCTGAAATCTCAAAGCTGTGTGAAGACCCTTCACTGGATTCGACTTACATTCCCAACGAGGACAAGATTTTCGACAATGTGGACCATAATGTTGATGACCACAGTGATCGCAGAGTGTCTGCTCAGGGCAGGGCATTGCAAGAGGAACTTTATAAATATTATCTTTATCCTTCAGAACAATTCTGCCAAGTAGGCATTGTGACTCTCATCTTGTAGATGCAGAAGCAAGGCTTTGGTAAGGAAGCTGACTTCCTGAGTACTGGGAGCAGAGTCTACGTTCAAACACAACATCTGGCTGCAAAGCCAGGTCTATTTCCACTACTCCGTGCCCCCTGGAAGTATACAAGGCAGGTTCTACATACCACTTCCCTTAATTTCATCAACACTATGAAAAAAGCTTTATTATAGAGAAATAGGTAAGATTCATAAAAATTGTAATTTTCTTAGAGATCTGAAAGGTACAATTTCTTTTCCCTTCTCACAGATTTATTGCCTTTATTCAGAAAAAAAGGGGGACTGATAGATCTTAAACTAATGAAGAAACTTTCTATAGCTATCCTACTTAACCTATAGCATCAGATGTCCTCCCTCAAAACACACAAAGGCAGGAAAATAGGGTCCTTGCCTATCAAAGTGACATATAGGAAGCTTCTTCAGGTCAGAGACTATGATCATGTCTCCCAGCACCAAATAGGTCATAATTCTCAGATATCCACTGAGATAACATTTAATTGGAAGACAGGTTTTCCAGAGATAATGGAGAAACAAGTAACTTCTTGTTTACAAGAAACCTCTTGCAGCTTTCTTACTATACTTTGCTGATGAAACTGGTATGAAAGTTGTTGAAACTTCTAGGGAAGAGCTCTTTTCTACCAGGAATTTATACTCAATTTGCCACATAAGCCAATATTCTTGAGGGGCTGCCTCACCGGAAGTAGGGCACTGTGGTCACTTCTCCCCACCATCTACCTACTTGGTCACAGGGTCTTGCTTCCTCACTTCACAACTGCCATGTGTACAACCCTCCCTTCGTCCTGCCTTTGGTTGAGGACCTCCCCCCAAACCTCCCCAAACAGGGCAGAGAGAGAAGAAGCGAGAACAGTCACCACAGGAGTTAAATGTGGAGACCCCCTTCCCCCTAATGTGCACATACCCTGCACCACACCCCAGGGGTACTGCCTGGCCTTCGCCATCTTGTTGCCGATCTTCACTTCTTCAGTGCTGCCGACCACAGCAAACGGGAGATGGACCTGAGAAGCAACACAAGGACAGAGTTGTTACCTTCTCCAGGTCTTGCCCAGGCTGGTTCTCCACCTTGCCTAGGCTCCGCCCCTTCTGCCAGCCTCACTTAGTGAGGGGGAGACAAAGGGGAGGGTGGGTAGAAGAGGGAGGAAGCTCTGCAGGTCAGCAGAGGTGGGTTTCGTGTACCCCACCCCTCCTATGACCAAATATTGATTATGTGGTATGAGCTAGATTCAAAGGAAACCGTAGGTGTCTTTGCAACCACACAGGAAGCTTCAGACACATGTTGTCCAAGACTGTAGCCGCTAATATATGTGGCCACTGAGCATCAGAAACAGGGCTTACAGGATCAAGAAACTGAATTTTAGTTTTATATACTTGTTTTTTTCTTTTTTTTTTAAGTACAGTTATTTTGAGAGAGACAGAGACAGCGCAAGTAGGGGAAGGACAGAGAGAGAGGGAGGGAGAATCCCAAGCAGGCCCTGACAGCAGAGCCCCATGTGAGGCTCGAACTCTCAAACCAAGAGATCATGACCTAAGCTGAAATTAAGAGTTGGGGGCTTAACCAACTGAGCCACGCAGATGTCCCACTTTTATTTACTTTTAATTATTTTACCTTTGAACTTAAAAATATAACAAAATATTTTTCCGTGAAATAAAAATGTATTGTTTTGGGACTGCACTTCATTTTGCTTTAAACTTAAATTTTCTAAAAAAAAAAAAAAAAAACAAAACAAAAAAAAACAACAAACTAAAAAACTGGTCTACTCAATGTGGATGCAAACATTAGAGGAAAATTATCTTTTTGGTACTTATTTCATGTTGAAAAATTTTCAAGTGTGTTAGGAGTAATTTGGGTATGCTTCCAAATTGGGATATGCTGTAACTGTAAAATATACATTGGATTTCAAAGACTTACTATGAAAATATCTCATTAATTTTTATATTGATTGCATATTGAAATAATATTTTATTTTATTTTTTTTAACATTTATTTATTTTTGAGACAGAGAGAGACAGAGCATGAACGGGGGAGGGTCAGAGAGAGAGGGAGACACAGAATTGGAAGCAGGCTCCAGGCTCTGAGCCATCAGCCCAGAGCCCGACACGGGACTCGAACTCACAGACCGGGAGATCGTGACCCAAGCTGAAGTCGAACGCTTAACCGACTGAGCCACCCAGGCGCCCCTTGAAATAATATTTTAAATATATTCAGTTAAATAAGTTTGTAATTAATTTCACATTTCTTTTTACTTTTTTTAATGTGACTACTGGGAAATGTTAAATTGTTTGTGTGGTTCATATTATATTTCTAACAGCATTGCTTTACGGTTGGCCATTGCACAAAATTCAAATCAGAACTACATTTTAGCCCAAATTATTGGCCCAAGCCTTGCAACCCAGACTTCTCCCAAGCAGAGGTGGTGTTCAAAACAACTGACTATTTCACGTTGCTTTATTTGGTAGCTATGGCTACATTCTGGGAGTGCGGGTGGTGGGGACAGTAATTCCATCTTTTTTTCTATTAAAATGTAAGAATGAGAAGATCTGAAATGGTTGTTCTGAGAATTATTATTTCAGTTCCTTGATCCACTGCTCTTCTACTGTAGGCAAGTTGAGAAAGATGAGAATGTCCTACAGCCAAATCCTCTCCCACAGAGGACATAACCCTCAGCCCAGGATGCCCAGGTGGTGCTTCATTTGCTGCTCAAGATACTTATATTCTCTGGTTCATCTCATACTCTATAGGAAGGAAAGAAAGCACATTCCTTTCACAGACTCCAAGTGTGGAACTGTAATGTGTCCCCTGAAGTTGAGGAGCAACAGGGCCCCGCTGGCCACCATTCTGCCATAATGACCAAGGAAAGAGTTTTCTCCGCTCACACTGAGTGACAAAAGCAACTGCCAGTGAAATCTGTTTTCCACATATCATATGGGATTTCATCACCAGGAATTATTGGCAAGGAAGAGACTTAAAAAAAAAATCTTGTTAAAGAACAAGATTAATTTCGGACTATCAGTTTGATTAATCTGATAAAGAGACAAAGAGCCAAGATTCATGGGTCTTTTTTCCAATGTTTATTTTTGAGAGAGAGAGAGAGAGAGAGAGAGAGAGAGAGAGAGAGAGAGAGAGATTGAGTGAGTGGGCGAGGGGCAGAAAGAGAGGGAGACACAGAATCTGAAGTAGGCTCCAGGCTCCGAGCTATCAGCACAGAGCCCGATGAGGGGCTCAAACCCAGTAACTACGAGAACATGACGTGAGCCAAAGTCGGATGTTTAACCGAATGAGCCACCCAGGCATCCCCATGGGTAGTTTCTTTCCAAGAAATTTAACACAAATTTAGTTTCATGAGCACCCAAAATAATTTAAAAGGAAGGGGAGAGATATAAAGAGAACATTAGACAATATTCACTCATGTCATTTATTGAATCCTATGCTGAAGTTCTACAGCAGAAGAACCCCAAACTGAAGTTCTACAGCAGAATAAACCAGTGCTATCTCAGCCTGGGCTCTAATGATGCTGTAAAACAGGCACACTGCTCTGCTGGCACTGGCTGAGCTGCCTGCGTTCAAATCCTCCCTGCACGACCGATGGCTGGACCATGCCAGGCTGCAGTTTCCTCATATGCGAGTTAGGGATAATAATAGTGTCTACCTATGGGACTGGTGTGAGGATTAGATGTAAATAAAACCTCTCATGGTGGCTGATGCACAGTAAATCCTCCATAAATGTCAAAAATGTCTGGTGCTATGATGACTATGAAACTCCCAGTACCCATAGCCAGAGAATTTTAGACGTGGGAGAGACCTCACATGTTATCCATTTAGATCCTGCTTCTGCAGTATCTAAATGAGTTGAGATACGGAATCTGTTGTCCACCACCTTGTGATGGGAACTCACTCCTTCCACAGGGTGCTTGCTGTGCTGCGGTGGCACCGATGGCCAAACGTTCATTTCTCGTTGGGCCCCAACCCCTCACTACCCTTCAGTTCTGTCTTTTGAATGAGAACAGTTACCCTCCTTCATGATGACCTTCCTTTCGTACCCCCTCCGGCCATCCTCCCAGGAAGAATCTGCTCCCCAGTTTTCACAAATTCCAGAGTCTTCGCGATCCTGGCCACAGGAGCAAGACAACCAGAGTAGGTCACACAACTCCGAGTGTGACCACACTAGAGCAGAGTGGAGAATGGACAATCTCTGCTCTAATGGGCCCCTAAATTTTCAATTCATACAAACAGCCCCAGAGAAGGGAGAAGTTACATTTGCTTCCAAAGTCCTAGTCATATTGGGAATAATTTAAGGAAAATATTCCTCCATAAATGATAACAGTACTATATAGAAAAGTCCATATGCTGAACTGAAGAAACAAGAAGGAGTTTTGTGAAATATCTCTTTCTCCTAAATTATGATAGCAAACATCACAAAACTGGGATCAGGGTTGAAATCTCAGTGCTGCTTTGACCAAGCCATTTAATTCTCTAGATGAGCTTCAGTCTGAGTCCCTTTATATGAAATGTCCAGAATAGCCAAATGTCCAGAAGAGACAAGAAAGTAGAGTAGTAGTTGCCTAGGGCTGGGATGGTTAGAGGGTTGACAACTAAAAGGAACATGATTTCTTTTTCAGGTGATGAAAGGTTCTAAAATTGGTGGTGGCAATGGTTGCACAACTCTGTGAATATACTAAAAACCACTGAATTGTATGCTTTAAACAGGTAACTTGTACAGTACATCAATTATATCTCAATATGGCTGTTAAAAAAAAGAGTGCCTTCAGGGCAATTTAATAATGACTTCATTAGACACTTTTCATGATCAGATCTAAGGAAAGTAGAACACAGCTCAACCTACCACAATTTAAAAATGTACACTGACTTCTGCTGCCACCAGCATACTTTTGAATCAATTTTTAGCACGTATTCAGGGGAAGACAACTTATTTAATAGCTTCTAATTATATTTCACAGAAGCTAACCTATAATTTTAAGAATCCCAAAAGCCATCATTGGTCATCTACTATGTGCAAAGGATGCTAGTTTTACACAAGTTATGCATTCCCAAATGGAAAAAAAAAAAGTATAGGAATTGTGGCCCAGAGATGAGCCATGTATCTCTTTGTGAGATACACAAAGAGGCAGTGAGAAAGATTCGGGCATCAGCAGATAGCATGAGGACACGGACATCATATCACAGGTGCACTTAGAATTGCTGAAGCTTTACTCAGTTCTCTCTTGTTCTCTGCCTGTGACATGGAGAAATTATACCCTCAACTGCCAATTAACCTAATGATTCAGGAAAGAGTAGGGGAAACAGAATGGAGCGAAAGGCAGGAACCCATCACAGAAGCAAAAGGAAGGCAGGTGGAGATATTTCTGCCAACAATGGCAGAAACAAGCAGAGATCTATTTCCTTTAAGCTGCTTTGTGTGAGATGGTGCTGGGCTGGCATTCCCTTCCCAAGAGGTCTGCTGTAGAAATCCTGCCTGTTGGAGCAGGAAGGAAACTGGAGATAGGCTTGTCTAACTTTCCCATTTGATAGATGGATACCCTGAGGAGTAGGGTGGTTAAATGACTTGCCATAGTGGCAGAGCTGGGCAACGCTAAAGAATCCGATTCCTGGCCCAGTGCTCCGGTCACTCTGGAGCAAGAAAAGCTGCTGCTACCAAGAAAATGCTGCTACCAAGAAAAGCTTTCAGGACAATTTCTGGTAGGTTCTTCCTAACTTGAGGACTTACACTCATTGTTGCATTAATCTCTGCCACCGTTTCTTCATCTGTGGGGAACTGATATATCTGGACTCCATTGCTGACTAGTTCACTCATGATCTTACTCTTGAATTTGTGCAATTCATTTTTGGCAATCGTGTCAGCTTTTGCAATTATTGGAATGATGTTCACCTATAAAACAAACATACCCATTTTTACACAATTCCAATATAAGAAAAATAAGACAAATGAATGAAACATAACAAAAGTTGTAAAGCTTCACTTAAAAAATAGATATTGAAAATAAGGCTTTGTGCCCAGAGGCAAAATTAAGAAGACATGGATAATCTTTTAGCTCCATCTGTGAACACTTTTACTTCCTCCCATCCGGCACTGACAGCATACTTGTAATTTCCTCTTCTGTGCTACCTCATTTTTTTTTTTTTAACAGAGTAGAAGGAAGTGTTACTCTATGACAAATAGCAATAACAAAGAAGCCTATTCTTTGAATAACCAACCACTCCTTTTAGACCCCTCCCAGCTACTTTAAAAGCTTGATTTTTGCATGTTCCTCACAGTGCAAAGCAAAGACTGTGTTAGAAGAGTGGAATATTCATCTCTATGCAGGATAACACCCTCTCTTTTTTTCTAATGACTACTAGGGGTAGAGAACCTACGTATTAACCAGAACAAAGACGGCTTCACCTACTTTTAAAGTTTTCAAAATCACACCAATTAATTCTTTTGAAACACCAGCTTCTAGCACATTACTTCTTCATGTCAGAATGAAACCTAGCGGCAAAGGCTCGCTTTCAGAGCATTGACTACAGAGACCAGGGAGAAGGCAGAGTTTGAAAACAGTGGCAGAAAGCCCAGCGTGAGAGCTGAGGACACCCTCAAGCCCAAGCCTCAAACCCCAAAGTGGGTCATTCTCCCAACTTTGCCTAGTACTGCCCACACAGCACATTTTTAAAAATTCATTTTTTAAGATTAACTTTCTTCCATTCCCTGGTAGCCACAGAGGTTTCAGTAAGACACAACTGACATCTGACACCTGGGGCCATGCTCTCCCAGCTCAGGGGAAAGGGGCACAGACTCAGTGAGAAAGCCACACTAGCAAGAGATGAGGGAGTCCTTAGGGAGGTTTTCTTGGCCATGTCTGCATTCTTTTGCTTTTTTTATTCCAAGAGCCGAATCAAAACCCCTGATACACCACAATGAGAAGACATGTGGATAGAATAACATATTCTTCACCTATTCCTCCACCCACTCCTACCTCATCATGCTTGGACTCATCCAGCAAGAGAAACACTAATGGTGGGGATATGTCTGGGTCAGAGCCCAAGAAACAGAACACTTCCCCGTTGTTCTTGTTGGTTATCTTCTGTACATGTTTAGTATTCAGTGACTATTACACAGACAAAATGGCAGAGGTTCATACTTTCTTGACCAGTTTGACCAGAGTGGATAGACGCCACAGGCAATTGAGATTTAAAACCTCTTTTTCCTCAGTGGCAGGTGCTTGAAAATCATTTCTGAAATTATATGTTTATGATATATATACTTAAGCACCTTAACTCTTCACTTCACTTGTATAAACAACCTTTGCAAATACCATTTTCAGATGCTCTCCAGCCCTCCATCTCTACAGCAGTATCGGTTCTTTAAAAGCAGTTTAACCTGTTTTCAGGGACTTTTTTTTCCAGCTGTGTTCATTTGCCTTATTTTCTTTCCCTTTTTAAACCAGCCCTACTAAGCATAACCCTTTGTTGAATATTTGCTGGGCTTGGTCCACAAACATGGCCTCAGTTAGGACACCACCTCCATCTCTGCCCCTCCCCAGCCCTGTTACCGGGGACACGGCAGCCTGGGGAGCCAGCCTCATGGCCCAGAGCCCTCAACTGCCTGCCTGCCCGTGGCTCACTGTTGCGGACACAAATGCATGAAAAGGATTCTATTTATTCTCCCGAGAGTCCTCCAGCTGCAATAGTCCCTTCACATCACTAGACCATTTTTCTGTAAACCAAAGTGTCTGTGCATGCTGGAAGCCCAAGGAACCTGGCCGTGTATCAGCCACTGCAGCCCATTTGGCGGCCAGTTCAGCCAGAGGCCTCGGGGACAGCTGGTCGTCTGACTGCCCTCCATTACGTTCCTCTGGAGAGAAAGCATCTTTCAAACAGCATTGTTTGGACAAAAAAATAACACCCAACAAAACCCCCTAAAGATGATACAACTTTTTATGGAACTCCAAGGAAAGTTAAAAAAAATACCACAGCTTCTTTTTCTGGCTGTTTTCCTTTTCATTTGCTTCTTCAATTCAGAATATACTGCTTTCCATTTATTTCAAAATGAAAAATCAAATTAATTGTAAAGTACATCACTTAATGTTATCAAACTTATCAGTACCTTTCTTCAAATGTTGTAAAAGGAAGAGTTTATTAATGTGGAAAGCCCAGGTGTCAAACTGAAACCACTTTTTAAAAACACTTGGGTGCAATTCAGTTTTAAATCTAAGAAGCTGGACTGTCCTTATCACATAAGGAAAAAAATTAACACCTTTTTTTTTCACTCAAAACTTCATATTAAAGCCAAACCTTTAAAACAGAAATTTAGAGAAGGTTTTAGGAAAGTAAACAATTTGTGACTTTATATTTCAATCTCCCTAAATTTAACCCTTCCTATGACCAGTTAGATGTCTCCGCTATATAATTCCCCAACCTTCATCAGAGCATCCGCTGGTGCTAATTTAAGAACTAAAAATACTTGGTAAAGAGCTCCATGGTTTTATTTGTTTGTTTTATTTTGTTTAGCCTAACATCCAGAGGTTTTGAAGCATTTTTCTCACATTGCTAAACCCTATTGTTCTGTAAACCAGAAAGGACAATTATGGGGTTGGAGGAAGGGGGAGGGATGAATAGGCAAGAGCACAGAGGAGTTTGGGGGCAGGAAAACTACTCTGTATGCCTCCACGATACAGGTCTTTGTAGGTTTGTCCAAGCCCACAGGCTGTGCACCAATAAAAGTGAACCCTAATGTAAATAACAGACTTTGGGTGATTATGGTGAGTCAACATAGATGCGTCGACTGTAACAACCCATCAATGGGACCCATCAGGTGGGGGTGCTGATGTGGGGCAGGGGTATACATGCGTCTCTGTACCTTCCTCTTAATTTTGCTGTGAACCTAAAACTGCTACAATAAACTGTCTTGTAAAACAAAACAACTCCAATTACATTAAAAGAAGGAAATAAATCAGGGCCTTCAGATAAAGGTGATCCAAAAGGCAAGTGGATAGTCACCAAAGTGTCAGTGAGTACCTTGCTGTCCAGCTTTTTCATGGTGACTAGGTCCAGAGACTTCAGTGAATGGCCAGTAGGGGCAATGAAGTAGAGGCATGCGTGGATCCTGGTGTCGTGGTAGTTGAAGAGAGAACGTTTGATCTTCAATTCCTCTTGTAAGTAGGCTTCAAATTGAGCATCAATATATTCCACTATTGGCTTATAGCTAGAATGCAGAAGAATTTTTTTTTTTTTTTTAAACACATCTTCAAATCAGCATATTTCTAGCCTTCAACCTCTTGTGCAGCTCCATGCAGGCAGTCAAGTCTTCAATGGTTCCCTCTCCTAAGAGCTGAAGTCCCAGTTCCTTACCTGGGCATCCCAGGCCTTCCATCATCTGGTCCCTGAACATCTCTCCAGCTCCTCTCTCCCACTTCCTCCCTGGCTCACCATTTCTGTCCCAGTCATCACACACAGCTGCCTTCATGACCTGGTTCATGCTAACCCCCTACCCGGAACAGTCTCCTTCCTAGTATTCCCCTGGCTAACATTCATCCTTTAAAGCAGAGATTATAAATATGTGAACCATGCTGTCACTTCCCATGGAAGACATTACTAAGACATTGCGGCATTCTTTCCTGCTGGGCCAAAATGGAAGTCTCAAAATCTGTCTCAGTAAAGTGATTTTGACAGCCTCTACCAACTGATTGGCTTTGGCGCACAAAAGGAAAGTGGTTTTTGATTTCAGGCTATGGCATAACCTAGTGGGAGCTCTGCCCCCATGCTTTGTCCCATTCCTCCAGAGATGAGGGCCCCTCTGTGCTCTCATCTAGCCCAGTGCTCCTGGGCCATTATAGGCTTCAAGATTATTTCCAACTCTGAAATTTTATGATTTGAAGGTAAACTCTATATCCCTTTCTTCTCACCAAATCATAATTCAAATTTGTTTTGAATAATTATGTATGATTCTATTAGCAGACCATCATCATTAATAACATATTGGGAATATGCATTCAATAAACCATATGTTCTCCAAGGACTAAGCAGTACATTAGGTAGGTTGCTGTGGAAAAGCTATAAACTTTCAGGTTTCCAGGGACCTGCTCAGGAGAAACCAGTGTGAGCAGCAGTGAGATTGGGTTACTAGGAACACAATGGGTTAATTCTCCCCAAACCTATTACCTTGCTGAGGAATGACTTACGCTTTAAGAAAAATAAAAACCTTTCAACACTTTGCTCCCCCAACTCATATATTAAACTGAAATCCTTAAGGGAACAACAAATCTTTGAAATAAGGATGACGGCACACATTCTAAGAGAAAAAACAAACAAAACAAAAAACACATTTATAACCAAAAACCAAAAGCACTCAGAAAACGGTTTTTGATATTTTTCTTTGGTCATTCATTACAATCCACTGATTCAATCTGAGCAGACAAAAACTCTAGCGGTTAAAAGAAAAAGTAGGATACACCAGTAAGTAAATAGGACAAAAGAAATCCCAATAAATTCCAATAGAAAGAAGGAACAAGTGAGAAGTTTCTTCTATGTTTTCCACTTTCGAAATACAAGCGGGTATTCTGAAGCAACAGTGGTTAGAAGCATGGATTCAAGACAGATGGACTCCAACCCCACAACTTACAGGATATGTAACTTTGGGCAAGTTCCTAAACCTCTCTGTCTCCATATGTCTCCACTATGTCTCCTCTCATAAGTAACTCAAGGACAAAAAGGTACCTATATCAGAGAGCTACTGTGACAAATGTGTGAGCTAACATATGTAAAGGCCTAGCACATAAAAGATACAACTATTTCACAGTAATAATAATTTTAAAAAAGCAACAACTAAGAGAAAAGCAAGCCTGACTTTTGAGAAAGTTGGGGGTGGCAGGGAGGAACCTTCCACTCACTCAGTTCCATGGTAACCATCCTGCTACTGTGCTCATGCCCTGTAGGGAAGTGGACTGGGCCACGCCACCGAGGTTCACCCATGCCAGCTGAGAGCCTGATCTTCCAGTCTCCTGACACTGAGGCATGTGTTTGGGGAACCTCTCTCTCCAGCACCCTCTTAGGAAAGGAAAGGAAAAGCAGCTCACAAGCAATTGCTCCTTCCTGCCTCACTAGTTCCTGATTTTTAGCTTCTCAGCACCTCCTCCCAGCAGTGGTCCACATAGGTTTCTGCTTTCTATTAATTTCCCTGTTGCCTCTGGTGTTGATTCTAATCCTCCAAGATTATAGGAGGTATAGCATCTCTCCTTTTCCAGTGAGGCATGTTTTCTGCCCTAGATTCAATATACCCGAAGAAACTTTTTGTTCTCCTCTTATACCTTGAATTCCTTCTGCCTTCCCCTGTCAGGGAGTTCTGGCCAATCATCCAATCTCCGTTTTTTCCCTTTATGTGATCTCCCTATAAAATTCCATTTATTCCTGTGTTTTACTTACCATCTAAGTGATGATAAATCACAAATTTCTGCTTGTAGCCCAGATCATCCACCCAAGTTTCAGCCCCATCCATACAACTGCTTACAAGATATCTTCATTGGCTCTTCTAAATGTGTCCAGGATGGGACTCTTCATCTTGCCCCCAAACCATCTCCCTATTTTCCTTCGCTCGGCGAATGGCACCTCCATCCATACCAATCAGAGACCTCCTCTTCTACTTCCTCCACACAATCCAGCGTGAAATTCCACCAATTTTACCTTCCAACTATTATAAACAAATTAAAGAAACGTATTCCAGGAGAACTATTTACCAAAATCATTATTCCCTGTGTTTAAGTCAGCCAGTGGTTTTGTATTCCCCTTCACAATCCTTTAAACAAATTACCTGCCCCCCTTCTACTCCTTTCCACTTCTTATCTACGTCCAGTCATAAAGATAAGGAGGTTTAATCCCAATTTTGCCTTTTGATAGTTTCCATTTTATAGAAAAGACACCCATCTGGTTTTTGTTTGGCCAATTCCAACTTCTCTGGGTTTCAGCCATACAAAGCAGGGGAAAGTGAAGGAAGGCAAATCATATGCAGTATTTACATTCTCACATCATTTCCTTTTCAGGCATGGGGATGGTCCTTTTTACCCACAACTCATTTCTTTTCATATACCTGCAGCCACAGAATTCACAACAAAATACAGAGGTTGACCTAAAACTGATGGGAGAAATATTTTATGCAATGTTTTCTATCCACCCAAGTTACCCACTGACCATTCTTCCAAAAGAACCAATGGCATTGTTCAGAGAGTGACTCTCCATTTTACATACGGCCAGATACCTACCACTCATATATTTTTCTCCATCTTGCTGTTAGTGAAAGTTAGTTTTCCTTATCTCTCAACTACCTCCCCATCAGAAAGGTGGTAAAAACAGAAATTAAAGACCAAATGGTCCACTTCACTACCATTTTATAACTCTGATATAAAGATTTGGTGAGTTTGAGGAGTTCAATTATCCATGATTTTCAGGGCTAATAATCATCACAGTTAGCAATATGCCATTGATATTCTAGCTCCCATCTCCCAAATGTTGGGCAAATGCATTATTCTATTTCCAGTTCTATGACAAAACTTGGTTTTCCTTCTCCAGACCTCTTTGCTTCTTCACTGGAAAGTACAGACAGCAAAACAAGGAAGCCCTTAAACCATGAAGAGTTAATCATGCTATTAAACATAACAGGAAACCTTACCAGATCTCTCTTCCTGCCCCCTTCTAGCTAGCTCAGTCCCAGGCAGATACTCATGCAGGAATGCATGCTGACATGACTGAAGCCTATATAAACAAGCTGGGACATTCTTGAAGTCCTGCATTCATGGCAGAAAAGCTTGCCTCATCCCCAAAGTAGTAAAAATAATCATGGGTTTAGAGAAACGGTATATTGCTTCCCATATGATTACATATCAATGCAAAAATGCATACCTCACATCCAATTCTTTTATGGAATCAGATTGTCCAAAAAAAAAAATTTTTTTTAAGACAATAGTCACTTGGGTTTGGAGTCAACAGTGTCAACAATGCCTTCTGGGGCACAGAGTTCTAAATGCCATTTAAAGAGGTTATGCAACAGCTGTCAAGAAATTTCAGAAGAAAAAAAAATTTTGGTATCTAGGTTAGGTTAATATCACACTTCCTCTCTTCTAAATCTCCTTGGAAACTATTATTTGACCCAAATGAGTCAGATAATTTCTTAAAGGGACCTCCAGCTGCAAATATGAGAATTGGTATTGTAGTAGCCACTTGGCTATTCAGTGCTGGCCAGTGAAAATCCACCAGGCTAAAGGAAAATCCCCACTTAGGGGACAGGCAATTCAGTGGCAACACTGAGGCAATGAGCCTGAGCGGGAAGAGCACATGGAATCTTAGCAGCAAGATGCTGGCAGATGTTCTCATTCCTGCAGGAAGGGACCCTGAAAAGGTCCAGTTACTGCCTTCCAATCAGAGTGCACAAACATAACATTCTCTAACCCCAGAGAGAAACCTGTGTGGGTCGGAGAGATGGAGATACATCTTGCTCTGAGTACACTGTGATTGCCCAATGACCAGGAACCCTGGCTCTCTCCCCAGCTCCCACAATGCACCTGTGCTCTTTTTCTTGTTGCCAAGGCTTTCCCCTCATCTATTTCACTTGGCATCACAATCAGCCTTCAGGCAGTAACCTCTCCATCATTCCTTGGCATTGAGGTCATAAATGAAGAGCAATAGCCCAGCTGCAGGGTCTGAGCTTAGCTGTCCCCACCCCGCACAATGTACAGATAGTTCACTTTGACCAGATGCAAAATAAAATCCTTCTCACTACATGTAACAATTGCTCCTGTTATTACAGGACAATGTTTATTGAAGAGCATTTAAATTGCTCTATAGATAAAATAGAGCTCAGTGCTCAGCTAGAGAATGAATTAAATATTTCTTCCTAATTACCATGGTGCCCGTATATATCAGGGATACTTAAAATATCTCTAGGCAATACACACACATTCTAGATTAAAAAAATAGTTCAAGTTCCTCTTTACAAAACACATACATATAATACATACCATTTTGGAGAAAAAAAATTTTTAAAGAAAAATCCCTGGTACTAATAAAATTTCCGAGCCCTAAGCAAACATAACTTATTGATGTGGTGTTTTACTCCCTTAATGTCACTGCACGAAAATGTCTCTGGAAGCCTCCTTCTAGAATCATCTTTGGGCCTGGGAAAATTTTAACTTTCTCTGACTTCTTTTGAAAATGAATACAGTATTCAAAATAGTCCTAAGACACTTGATGTTGAGAATGATGAATAGGATGGATGATCTCGAGGAGTGTGAACAATATTTTGGGACTGAGGTTAACCTATGGGTTGAGCACCAGCAAGTTTTAAGATTAACAGCTTCTCTCAATAAAGGCATATAGCAACTCAGAGAGCAGAGTCAAACTTACTTGGCTTTATAAACTGAGTATGTGTTTTCTAAAAATAAAAATAAAACCTTACTGTATTATATCTTCAAGTTTATGTGAACCAGTTTTAATGAATGAATACATAAGATTGATTTACCAGGTAGTAACCTCTATCTACACACAAACTATTGGAACAAAATTCTTAGAAAGTATTTTATTTCTTAAGCAGCTTAAACACATCTTTTCTTCCACATATATGGATTATTGTATACATTACTTTATTAGCTTAACAAACTCCACTGGATAGAAAGGGAAAGTTTAATCCAGCTGACCTCAATTCCCCATTAGGCTTGACTGAATCCACAATCATTACTCAGACTCGATTTGACAATTCTGCACCAGGCATGCTGCCCACCCCTTTAGCAGCCTACAGAAAGACCCAGACACTTCACAGAAGACTCAGTGCCTCACACCAAGCACTCACATCAATAGCAAGATCTGTGCCAGCTGGAAATCAAGATTTTTCCAACAGATCTTCCATAAAAATGCTTTCTTCACTTTGAGGTTTTAGGAGCTAATACCACTTTGACCAAAGACATCAAAATACAGGAATACCCCCCTATTATTACCATACCCTTCTTCCAGGCCTTGCCTTTCACAGTGTCCTTCCTTAGGCCTCTGCCTAAGAATAGGACTGAATACAGGATCACACGGGAAGAGACCTCAGAGATCGTCTGGTGACATTCTCTTAAAGTGAGATAAATTATCAAGGTCCCATAACCTGTCAATCTCAAAATCCAGGCTCTAACCCAGGTCGCCTAAATCCTGAGCTGTGGATTCTTTGGCAGAATCTCATCAGCTCTCAGTTTTCATTCAAAATCTGTAAGAATTTGGGGGTTAAGTCAAAATCCCAATGTGCCTCAGGGACTAGGAGAGTTTGGCAGATGCTTTTTTGAATTCCTGACTCTTTAATGCCTTCTTATTTTGCAGAGTTGCAAAACAAACAAACAAAACAAAAACAACGCATTTCCCAGATTCTTGCAGCTAGTATTCTAGATGTGGTTTAGTTTCTACCATACAGATGCAGCCACACAAGACCCGGAAGCAGGGAGTGAGGAACACACAGCAGAGGCCACTGTTGTTCTCCTTGCAAGGGATGGGGAAGGCAATAAAAATCATCCTGTAACACTGTCCCAACTCTAGGACAGAACTGGTGGAGGTTCTAAACACCTCCCCTCAGCATCACGGGTACCAGTGGCAGGTGACCAGTGGCAGGGGTTTCTGCTAACTGTCCTGTTGGGTCATTGAGTGTTTCTCTAGATTGCTTTTCCTGCTGGGAAAGGTCCCAAATCTAGTTCCATGACCCTGCTGGAAAAATGCCATAAGCTAATGTATTCCTAAGAAATTCCTTTTTTCCTTACACGAGCTAGAATCAACTGTGTTGTCTCATTCTGACCTCGGGGAAGAACATTCTAAGAAAACTTCTCAGAGGAAAAGAATGTCTTATCTTTTAGGCAACAGAAAATCAGCCCCATAATTAGTGAACATTTTTAGCCTTTGAATTTACCCAGGACAAGTCCTGCTATCTCCTGATCCATTTATATCCCCACAAAGTCCCAAAACGTACCTGTCATCTTTGTTTATCTGGTCTCCAAATCCCACAGTGTCAACGATGGTTAACTTCAGCCGTACATTGCTTTCCTGAAGCTCATAACTTCTGGCTTTTAACCGGACACCTGGTTCATTGTGAGTAGCTGGGTCACTTTCAAATTTGGTGTTGAATAAAGTGTCCATTAACGTGGATTTGCCGATGCCGGTCTCACCTACGTGGCCACAAGAGAGACATCAGAGAATGTGTCTGTCAATGCCTCTCAGACATCAGTTCAATTCATTAGGAATTTCTTATATTTGTAAAAAAATTTTAGAAGTCAGTATCACCAGAAATCGCACTATGAAAAGATAGTTCTTTACCTATGTGATCAAATATCTCCTTAGAAAAGTCTTAATGAATTCCAGAAACCAATTAGCATAAAAGATCTTGTACTTACAGGTCGGGATGCTGTTCTTAACCTCTATATAGAGAAAAAGAACCTGTAAGCTTGCCTGTGGTCAGTTTGTACATTACAAAGACATAAACTGTATCTCTTCTTCTCCTAAATGTTGATGTGTGAAGTTATAGAACTTTAAAAAATACTCTATTGTTTCTGATACCAGGAAAAAAAGACTGATCTCATTTATATTATCTGATGTCACCAAATTACCTGATACCATATAAAGTTGAAAACAATTACATTTTTCAAAACAACACTCTTGACAACTACAGCAATAATAACAAATCCAGCTAAAGTTACTGAGGGCTTACTTTGTGCCAGGTCCTGTAGCAGGGCCTTCCCATGCATTATCACATTTAAATCCTACTACTGTCCTCCATTAAATAGGTTTCCTTCATTTTACAGATGGGACAGTAAGGCCTAGCTACGGTAAAGGGAGTTGTCTAAAGTCACATTGTTATCTGGCAGTCAGGGTTCAAACCCAAGTTTGTGTGGTTCTAACACCTACACTCAACCAACACAGCATCCTGACTTTACTATTATAGAGAAACCGACGGCCTGATCTTTCCTAATATTAGTTATGCATCTGTGTGAATCCTCCCTATTATTTCCATTTTTCTTTCTTTATTCAACTGGAATCAAGATGGGAAACATTTATTACATAGTTTTCCCAGTTTCAAGGTGATATCTGTGACAATGAGACTAAATGCAGTTGAATGACTTCCAACAACGGCCTTGTTAATTCACTTTGATAGTTAAATCTGTGTTTATCGCAGCTCTAATGTGTACAAAGAAGAGTGGCAGGGACTGGTAACACTACTCTAATCAAAATGATGAGACCCAAATGTGGAGGGAGCAATGAAGAACGTGAGCTAGGCCTCCAAAATCATGCCGAGCAAAATTCCCTCTTTTTTTTTAATCTTTAGTTTTGAGAGAGAAGAAAGAAAGAAAGAAAGAAAGAAAGAAAGAAAGAAAGAAAGAAAGAAAGAAAGGAAGGAAGGAAGGAAGGAAGAGAGGGGCAGACAGAGAAGGAGACAGAGAAACCAAAGCAGGCTCTGTGCTGACAGCAGAAAACACGACGTAGGGCTCAAAGTCAAAAACCATGAGATCATGACCTGAGCCGAAGTCAGATGCTTAACTGATTGAACCATTCAGGCACCCGGCAAGATTCTCTCTTCAACCCAATTCTTATGTTGAGTCAAAAATAGCTGGCAATGAGAAAGAACCTACCTTTGTCATGGGTGGTGGTGGTGATTGTGTGTGATCATGGAAAGAGGGAGGTAAAAATCAAGAAACATTATCCATAACAATGCCTTTGTTTTTCAAATCTGGAAAATTTCCCAATTACACTTCCCGTTCAATTTAAACATGCCAATATGCTGCAGCTCTTTCAACAAATCCAAATCCCATGATGTTCCTCTTCTAAAGGATTGCTATAAAGACTTTTAGGATGGTGACAGTTCTATGGGAAAAAGAAGAGCTCTGGGATTTGCAACAGTCCCACTGTAACGACAAATCCACATATTAATGAGAAGTTCTGTAATAATACTCATGGCTTTCAAACACAATGTGAAAGTGAAGACGGAGTCTTTTTGGATTTGAGCTTTCTCTTAGAAGCTTTATGTTTTACCACTGTCAATAACAATTCACTCACAGGATAAAAATTGTTGAAGTACATCTGCCTTACTCCTTAACCTTTCCCATTGGGCCCTTATACATCTAAGATCAAAGAATGTCCTCCTTCACCAGGCTTCATTTAGCCAGTACTTTTTCCAGTGCCTACTTTGTGCCAAGTTCTGGGAATACAAGAATGATCTAGCTTGATATGGTGCTCTCCCATTGCGTAGAATTTGACCTGGAACATGAATGAATAGCAGTCAGGCTCTAATTTATTGTTACGGAATGATATTCTAAGTGTCTGCCATAACTACATTCCTCTTATGAGCAAGACCACAACCTGTGATCTTGCTAGTAACCACAGGTTACTAGCAGGATTAGCTCCCTTGACCAAAAATACCTAGAGCAGCCTGATCATTAAGCTCTAAGAAAGTGCTTCATACTGGACAGTGACCTGTCCATCCAATTAGAACTTCTCTCTTTCGGAGTTTGAATGAGATACACAATCCACACACAAAGCAACAGCATGGAAAAGAAAAGAAGCCTTGAGGCAGAAAAGGCTGTAAATAAATAGAAGATGTGTTGTTGACAGACAACTAGTTGAGAATACAGGAAAAGAGAGCAGATAGATGAGGTAGAGCTTAGTATCCAAAATTCATTCCTTACTAATATTTGAGTACTCTGTGACAAGCATAGATGCTACAGAGAATACAAATGATACTGACTGAACTTCTGTAATATCCTGAATGTCATCCCAGATCTTCACAAAGTCTAGCACCAGTTGAAGACTGTTCCTGTCTTCCTTGGCTTCTTGAATATTCTTACAAAAAAGCCCATCAATAAAAGTTATCTAGGGGCACCTGGGTGGCTCAGTCGGTCGAGCATCTGACTTTGGCTCAGGACATGATCTCACGGTTTGTGAGTTTGAGCCCTGTGTTGGGCTCTGTGCTGACAGCTTGGAGCCTGGAGCCTGCTTCAGATTCTGTATCTCCCTCTCTCTGCCCCTCACCCACTCATACTCTGTCTGTCTGTCTGTCTGTCTGTCTCTCTCTCTCTCTCTCAAAAGTAAATAAACATTAAAAAAAATTTTTTTTTAGTCATCTGAACTAGTTTCTGCTCCCTAATGTGATAGAGCTCAAAACATTCATATCCATGTTTCATGGCTTAACAAAAATAACTTTGAGCAAAACAAAGTTACTATGTGATGGATACAGAAACAAAGAGAGCTCTCACTCTATATACTTAGAATCTGGTAGGCAAGTCAATACTGTAGGCACTGGAGTCATTTGAAGCACCTGCTACCTGTGTAACTTTCTCAAGTGCAGCCAACTTCTTTTCAGGATTTATCCATTTTCAGAACTTGGACAAAGGAACAAGAGCAGAACTATCTTATAAACGTCTCTCCACAAGGTTAAAGTTTCTGTCAGTACAAAGTGACCCATTTAACTTTCATCTCTTTTCCTAAAACAGCAATCAAGACTTCAATTTACATGGTAAGGATTCTTGGTTACTTAGGACTGAAATTACCATCCCATTTTACTAGGTTGAGAGTTAGTTAAGCGTGTGTGAATCAGGAACATCGTGCTTTTTCTTTCTTTCTTTCTTTCTTTTTTTTTAAGGCAAGGTAATTTTAATTATCATGTACATTAAGGTGGAAATTATGAACAATTAGCATTCCAGGCACTACTTATAGCACAGGGTTAATCAATGGGTTGGAAAAACCACTGTTCCTCTAAATTTCAGAGTGCTTTGCTTTCCATTTCTATGCTCCGTGCTTTTAAGGGCCGTAATTAGACGCAGCTACTCTAGCAGCAGTGTGATTCACCAAAAGCAGCTGAGAAGGAAATGACAGATTTTGGAATAAAAGGAATTACAGAACTAGGGGAGGTTTTGAGTGCATTAGCTTGTGAGGCCTCTCTCTATCCTCGGAAAGTGGGGCATCCTCTATAATTCTGAGATACCCAAAAGAGCAAAAAGGCTTCATTCTAATTGAGTAACTGAAAGCCTACTGGGCAAAGGCTTGGATTCAAACCCAATAACCATAACAATGTTTTGAGAAAATAAATGACTAACACCAACTCTGAAGCATTTCAGAACTCCCTAGCAGACTATCTGGCACAGAACAGGCATTTATTAAAAGTTAATTGAGGGGGGAAAAATGATCATGGTGATAATTTATACTGAGATTTACCATTCTGGTAGATTTTTCAGAGTTTGTTGTGTATTCTGCTATAAACACATCTGCCTAAACATTCCGTTGTTGCAGGAGAGACTTGCTCTTCAAGTGCTATCTGTGGCTTCTGTTTTTCTTGCTCCTGCTAGTGCTGGTGAACATGACACCCACATCACAGAGGGAAGCAGTGCTACTTTCCATGCTATTCTCAGGCTTATTTAAACCACAAGCCCTAAGCTGGACATTAACAAAGAGAGAGAGAGACAGAGAAAGAAAAAGAAAAAAAGACACAGAAGGATTGTATTATTAATTAGAAGGTAACTGCAGATTGAGTTGATCAATGGTGATGCTGATCAACGCTGATCGATGATTCAGCATCTTCTACTGATTGCCACATTTGGCAACCTATATAATTATCCAAGTAATTGTGCATGAAGGTCTGCCTGCTTCCTCTAAATATTCCAGATTTTATTCTTGGATGGAGCCACATAATCAGAGAGCTATGTACCTAAGCTGTGTTTTTTCACTCCTTTGATGAAACGTGCTTTGGCTAATACCATCAGCCTGCATGAGGGACTTGAAAGAACGGCATTATGACACTTGGCATTGCATGGATTGATGCAGTGATCTAGGGAATACCCAGAAACCTAGGCCTAGCTGTAGTGACACACACCATAGCTCTTCTCAAAATCCCTGGGGAGATTTTTCTAGGGGAAACTATTTCATCTGCAGCAACTATTTAGTTTTTACTTTACAAATACTATAAATCTGACACTGTTGAACTTTTAACTCATGTTTGGCACATAATATGTGCTCAGTGAGTGTCCTTTGGATGAATGGGTTCACTCTAAGCTCTGACCCCTGGCTGAGAGACAAACGTATCCCTGACAGAATTAACTGGCACAGATTGACTTGATAGCTCTGAGTTCTGACCCTATCTCTGGCTTCTTTTATTTTCTCAGGTTAATCTTATCTTTATGCATTTACTCATTATTTCACCCTATAAACCATTTCATATCCTTTCCTAGAAAAGCAAACCAGGATAAAAGTGTACACCTGAAACAAATGTAAGCTGTTCCCAAATAAAAATCTTTTAATAACATTCTTTAGAAAAAAAATTGAGGTGTAAAATTCCACAGTTTATGCTGATACTGTAGTCTTGGCTAAAATCTTAAACTTGTGTGTTTTCCATTCCTCTTCTATCATCCTCTCAAAACAACTATAGCTGGATTATAAGAAAGGTTTTTATTTTCAAGATGTATTATTAATTTACTTTGACCCTACTACTGAACTGGTTGCTCTTCGAAAGCATGTGTGGTACAGTATTTTATCCATCTTTGTATATGCACAAAGAACTTACATACTTCTGGACTGATGTTGAAGCTTCTCATAGATCAAATGCCATTTTTGAAAACGAATAAGATATATAAATTTAAGATTGTGAAGAAAGGCTGAATAATTTTAGACTCTCTGGAGAAATACAGCATGAATAAGAAAGAAAGGGCTTTATTTAAATGCAAGTGCAAAAAAAAAAAAAAATGCAAGTGCAACGTGGGGGGTGATTTTGTGTGTTATAAGCAAGACGGAAGGCAGGAAGGGAGACTATGAACTCCTGGGTGTTCTGATGCCCAATTTAACACCAAGAATTTTCGTCCCTGCTAAGTGAATACTACTCTCCTCTTTATTACATTTCTTTCCAGGACTCAACAGAGATGGGTTCTAATACCATACCAGACATTTAATTCATTCCCTCTAAAACTACACTAAACTCATGACAGGATTAGTTTCTGCCCTGATTTGTTTCCTTTCTTTGCGAGGTAAAAGCTCTTGCCACAAAATAAAATTAGATTCTAAGACCTTTTTGATAAACATGATCAGTTTCCTTTCAAGGATCACAAATTCTTTTTTTAAAATTCTCAACCCCCTCCCATATTTATCACATGAAAATGATGCTATAACTATCACACATGTGCATAATGTGTTAAAATACACGGGGCCCCAAGGTAACTCAGTCAGTTAGGTGGTTAAGCCTCCCACTCCTGATTTCAGCTCAGCTCACAGTTCATGGGTTTGAGCCCCAAGTTGGGCTATGCGTTATGTCCCTCTCTCTCTGCCCCTCCCCCTGTCATGTATGTGCTCTCTCTCTCTCTCTCAATAAATAAATAAATTTAAACAAAAACAAAGGGACATTAGGATGACAAGGTGAAAAGAAAGTACCATGGATACACTTAAATTAAATGACACCGACTCCTCTGAGTGGCTGTCAAAATATTTCAATCAACTAGTTACTTTTTCATACACCCTTACTTTAAAAATAGATGGACCATTAATTGGCAGTGAGAGTTGTTTTCGTATACAGATATTTTGCTATAAAATATTTGTGGCAAAGGGATTTGATGTGTTCTACCCTCTGTGGATAAGTATGCTTAATACTTAATCCTGACACTCTGGTGTCCCAAAGAGCTAATGCTGGCTCCAGCCAAATGGCTCTAAGGAGTCATGGAAGAATAGCCAGGATTCACAGTGGAGTGAAAAGAAGAAGAAGGAGGAGGAGGAGGAGGAGGAGGAGGAGGAGGAGGAGAAGTAACAGAAGAAAATGAACAGCATGATCTCATTTGTATAAAACCAAAACATAAAAGTATTTATGTAATTGTGAGAGATCTGTTTGTATCTGTCCATGCCCAACCTCCTTTCTGATTGTGTCTTCTTTCTCACAGGGAACCTCTTGTGTTTTGCGTGGACTAACCCCTGATCCCACCCTGAGTGGGCACATGATTCAGGCCTGGTCAATCAGAGACATCCTGTGACTGTTCAGCGAGACTTGTCAGAACGGCTGGTTCTTTCCTCTGGGGTTGTTAAGCCGGCCAAAACTGCTGGAAGCCATACTACCCCCATGAAGAAAAAGCCTGAACATGAAGCCAAGCAGAAGCAAGCAGGATCAAGAACCAGAGACACAGTCTTGAAAACATGCTGCAGATCCCTAGAGACAGCTGTTCTTAATTACATGATTCCGCAGATTACCTTTTTAGTGTGCTTTGGAGTTGCAGAGGCCTCTTAACTGAGTTTAAACCAGATTTCTGGAGTTCTCTGTGGAAATTTTCCTAATACAAAAACAATCAAAGAGAAATGCAACACTGCTGGCTTTGAAGATGGAAGAAAGGGTCCACGAGCCAAGGATTCAGGTCTCCTCTAGAAGCTGGCAATGGTAAAGAAATGTATGTTCCCCCAGAAGTTCTGGAAAAAAACACCGCCCTATGGATGCCTTAATTTTAGTTTGGTGAGACACATGTGGGACTTCTACAGAACGGTAAGATAATAAATTGGTGTTGTTTTAAGCCACCAAAAATAATTTTTAAGTATGGAAAAATACAGAAGATTTCTAGAAGGATTCCACAGTGCTACCTCTATGGAATAGAAATAGGATAGGAGGGGAAAAGGGCTGGGGGAGACCTTATAATTTTTTAAGCAACAAATACATATTATTTTAATTAGATTAAAAACTGATTTTAAAAATGTTTAAGAATGAGCGGTGCCTGGGTGGCTCAGCGGTTAAGCATCCGACTTCAGCTCAGGTCATGATCTTGCAGTCCCCTGAGTTTGAGCCCCGAGTCAGGCTCTGTGCTGAGAGCATGGAACTTGCTTTGGATTCTGTGTGTGTCTCTCTCTCTCTGCCCCTCCCCTGCTCTCTCTTGTGTGCTCTCGCGCTCTCTCTCTCTCTCTCTCAAAAATAAATAAATATTAAAAAAATTTTTTTTTCTTTTTAATGTTTAAGAATGAGCCCAGGGGCAACTGGGTGGTGCAGTTGGTTAACATCTGACTCTTGATCTCAGCTTAAGTCATGATCTCACAGTTGTGAGATCGAGGCCCAAGTCAGGCTGGGCATGGAGCCTCCTTGGGATTCTCTCTCTCCCTTTGCCCCACCCCTACTTGCACTCTCTCCCTCTCTCCCTTAAAAAAAAAAAAAAGAATAGAAAAGAAAAGAACAAGACAAAAATAAGCCCAGAATAAAGATCACAGGCATGTTCACCCACCTAGGACAGTCAGGACAGCAGCTGCTTTACAAATCCATCAGGGCAGCATGCATGTGGCTTGTGATGAATTCCAACCAGCATCCTAATTGTGCTATTTAGCAGACAGGGTCAGCCAATGAGCCAATATACCCCACTGCACACTACATACTGGGTCAAACCAGGTCCTTCCAGCCAGCCCAACCCCACTGAAAGGCTTTACCCTGCTTGCAGGGGCTGGGACATAACTCTCACATGTATTCTTGAAGCTGATTTTGGAGACAGGGTTGGGGGGAATGGGGAAGAGAAGCCAGAATAGTAATGGGCCTACAATTTAGCACACTTTTCAATAGAAAATCAACAAATTGCCAACAAATTGCTACGCTAATGAAGAATTGCCCTGCTCTGCAATGAGCATTTACCCTAAGAGAAAAGACAACTCATTTATGCCACGCTGTACAACTAGCTGCCATTCAGGAGTTCTGCTGCTGAATTTTAAATGGCTTCATGCAGGGAAAAGGGGAATGCATGAGAGCTGGCTGCTTTGGTCATATTTCTCTCCAGTTATTCTCTCATCCAACGCTTAAGACATAATGCCAGAGTGGGAGCTCATCTCATGTGCCAGTTGTGGCTCTCCACAAATGAACACCCAGTACAGGGGCCACATTTAATATGTTCAAGCAGTTTTTTTTTTTTTAAAGTTTATTTATTTGAGAGAGAGAGAGAGAGAGAGAGAGAGAGAGAGGGAGGGAGGGAGAGAGAAAGCACATGCATGCACAGGAGGAGGAGGAGCAGAGAGATAAGGAGTGAGATAATCCAAGCAGGTTCCATGCTGTCAACAGAGTGGACTGGGGCTTGATCTCACGAACTGTGAGATCATGACCTGAGCAGATATCAAGAATCAGATGCTTAACCAACTGATCCAGCAAGGTGGCCCCAAGAAGTTTTTGAAAAAGAAAATATCTGCCCCTTCTCCCAATAACCAAGAAAATTTAAAAATGATGGTTCTTATGTTTAATGCATACCTTTTCTAAATTCACTTCATTTCACTTGGATGAGAGAAATAACTCTGGTGCATTCTGCCAAGTTTAGGGAAAGGATGGTCCACTTGGCTACATATGTGTAATTTCTTCCTGTCCATCTCAGACTGATATCTCTTAAGTATATGCCCAGAAGACAATGGCCACAAAACAGTGCAGTCCAAACCACTTTACTGCTGTATAGCCTGGCCATTCGTCAGGAGTGACAGTGAAGGAAAGGCCATTATCTGTTCCAGGGACATTTCTGCTTCAAACCAACCAATTTATATTTCTATTTTCCTCTTTCTTCCCCCACGTTCATTTCTAACTTTCCTTCTCTTACTTTAAAAAGGATATGGCTAAGACAGAAGAAAAGTAGCAAGGCCAGAGGCCTAGGCTAATGTACAACATTTACAGGATACATAAAACATACTGAGGAGGTGGGGCACCTGGGTGGCTCAGTTGGTTAAGTATCTGACTCTTGATTTCAGCTCAGGTCATGATCTCACAGTGGTTGTGAAATTAAGCCCCACACTGACCCTGGGGTCAGGCTCCATGCTGGGCATGGACCTTGCTTAAGATTCTCTCTCTCCCACTCAGTCTGCCCCTCCCCCTCTGGCACCCACTCTGAAACAACAACAACAACAACAACAAACATATTGAGGAAGCAGATATATCAGGTCTCTTGGGTTTTTTTTTTCCAGTTATCTACCAGGAATAAACTAAGGTCAATTTAAATTCCAATTTAAAAACAGAAGTTTAGGGGCGCCTGGGTGGCTCAGTCGGTTAAGCGTCCGACTTCGGCTCAGGTCATGACCTCACGGTCCGTGAGTTCGAGCCCCACATCGGGCTCTGTGCTGACAGCTCAGAGCCTGGAGCCTGCTTCAGATTCTGTGTCTCCCTCTCTCTCTGACCCTCCCCCATTCATGCTCTGTCTCTCTGTCTCAAAAATAAATAAACATTAAAAAAAATTAAAAAAAAATAAAAACGAAGTTTAATTTGATAATTCAGGCAGAAAACTTATTTCAACTATAAAATAGAATTTTAAATTCTTTTGCTCTAAAAACAAAAAAATTTAAACACTATGTTTATTAAGGTAGTTAAGAATAATTTCACATTTTACTTATGTTAGGTAGTATATCTTTAAAAAGATCTCAACGGTGGTATCTGTTGCATTGTAGTCAGAGACCCTGGAAATAAAAATGCTTTTCAATGATCTTACAATGTGTGTACATATCAGTTCCTTCTTACAATTTCCTATAGTCTAGTTAGGATCTAAGTCCTCCCCACCCCACCGCCCAAAAAAGTTAAAATAAATATTTTAATAACAATATTGAATGACTGCTTGATGGTGTGACACAAATAAAAACAATTTGAGTAACATCACAAAGCTTACAAAACATTTACCAAACACAAGTCTCAACCTCTGTAACTGTGACATATACAGAGCAGGTATTATTGCCCTGCTTTACTGATGAAAAAAGCGAACAAAATTATCATTCCCCGCTTTCCCTGAAAAGCGCCACTCTGACAGTCACCTGCCAACAGCTAAGGGTCAGACTCCCTGCTCAGCAGCAAGAGATGAGTCACTTACCAACACAGAGGATGTTGAAACAGAATCCTTGAGAAGTAGACTTGTTGACCAGCTGGTCAGGGAGACTGTCAAATCCAACATGGCCAGAAAGGGACAAGTTTCGAAGCTCTTCATTCTAGAATTTCAGAGGGGAAACATTTGAGAATTCTTGAACTATGCCACCTGGGTCTCCCACGTTGTGGACATTACCATTTCCCTTCCTCTCTTCTTGACAGGTATGGAAGAAGGAGATTCCCTCTGTACCCACATCCTTCTTGGCTAGTGCACAGCTGATGGGACCAAAAATTCCAAAGCCATGCTCTTACCACAAAATCACACTGACTCCCACAGCAGATTCTATCCCAAGGCATCTCGCTTCCTGCTAAAAGTGTACTGGCCCAGGGAAATAGGAGCTTCCGGAGGTGGCTACTTCAGATATGCATTAAGTGATATAAAAAACAATCATGTTGATGGCTTCATGAATTCAAAAAAAACTTCCAATTTACTTTCAACCCAGAATGAAAAATAAGTAACACTCTTCTAGATATAGGAAGGAGTTTTGAGACCCTCAGAGTGGAGGATACATACTTGTTACAAATATAAAAATCCTGTAACCACTATACATGCAACATATTTAAAACTATTTGGCACTTGAACTGATCCCATCTCCACCATCTGCTGTACAGGTGTTCGGGGCATCTTTGCTTCACCCTGGACAGCACCAGCACAGGCTCTGTGTTCACTGGGACTTCTCAGAGTCTACTGAAGGAGACTGGGATAAGGTAGTCATCATACACTTAAAAAGTTGGGTGGTTTATATTCTTTATAATGTGCTGACTGCCTCCATGACTTTGAATGAATCTCATATGTGTTGGAGGTAATCTGTGAAAACTTTCTTTCCAGGAAAACAGAGGTCAGCTACGGTCCTTCAATTACAACATCATGGTTATGGTCTGGGATTCCAGAAACTAGATACTGAAAGCCTCCTTGAAAACAAGACTCCTGGTATTCTGGCTCTCTTACCAGGTCTTTATATTCAAAATACTAGGGGCACCTGGCTGGCTCAGTAGGTAAAACATACTACTCTTGATCTTGGCGTCATGAGTTTGAGCCCCCCACGTTGGGTGCAGAGATCACTTAAATAAATAGGTAAATTCAAAATACTGAACTTTGAGTGAGAAAATGACCCTCAAAATTCTATTTTTTTAGTAAAAAAGAAAAAGCTTTGCACAGGATCATTTAGTCAGTATTTCTTTTCAAAAAGATTGTTTTTCATTATTCTTCTATTTGTTACACAATGGTGAGAGTGATTTCTTTTAATAATCAAGGACTGAGACTCCATTTTCACATCACTCTGGTCACTATACAGGCAGGGAAATGTGACTCTCTAAATATAGTGATTTTAATGGAATGTTTTAGGAACATTATAATGCCTAAGGTCCTTGCCATTCTAAAATTCTAATTCTGTGAAATAAAACTAAAAACCAGCACACTGCCTGAATACCATGATGGCAGCTGCAGGTTTGAGGTCAATGGGACAAAGAACAGATGCCTGGTCTATGAATAGTTTCCTTGAAACCTGCCAACAGTGAATATGAGACTCGAGAGTAGGCACTTCTCCTTGAACAGGATGGCATGGTCGACAGCTCACGAGCAGCTTTGGTAGCAGGGCCCCATGCGCGGCAGGCCTGGGAGCTGGCCAGGCCTCCCAATACCACTGTGTGGCCCCAATTCTACCACCTGCCCCTGCCTCTCCAATACCTCAAAGGTTCAGACATCAGGTATTTTTAGGGTGTTTACCACATCCTCCAAGACTTGGGGGAGGAGGATTTGAAAGGAGTCTGGGTTATATTTAGATCTCTTTCCACCACAGCTGCACAATGGCTGTCGTGCATCAGGCCCGGGAGACACCATCACGCGAGCCTTCATTTTAGTTGCATCACTGACCTGAACAGTCAGTGAAGGGCCTGGAAAGAGGCAAAGCAAGGAAGAACCATCATCCTACACTCCCCCTCCTCCCACCACAACAATTCTTTTCATTTCCGGAGGAGGGTGGGGGTGAGGAAAGAGTGGTTTATTACTGTGGATTCCACATTGTTGGGTTTTTAGATTCAGATAGATATCCACCCATGAGCCAATCCTGGGAAAGAATCAGAGTTAGTAATTATAGCTCTCATCCCAGAACCCAATGCACAGCATCTCATATTCTCACCATTTCCAAAACACGAGAAACCACCCACACACCCACTGAGTATTTTTATACCCGCTGAAAACCACATACAAAATGAAGGGTTATAAAACAGTTTGGTCTTGAAATTTTTTAAATTTAAATTTATTTCTTCAGAGTCTTCTAACTTTGTAATATGAAATATGTAAATATTATATTGCCATTTTAAAATTCCATAATTTGAGCCGAATTCTCTGCCCAGGATTAAAAAAATTCTGAGGGCTATTGCCCATCAGTATGTGATTGGGAAAAGGCAAGTAGGAAGTTCCTCCTGTGGTTCATGAGCCGGTTTAAAAACTGGAAAGCGCTATAAGCAAAGCAAAGAAAGGCTCTAAGTCCCACACAGCAGCTGAATTGAATTCCTGCACTCCAACATTTTATGTTTCCATGTTTACTGCTTCTTGCCTTAGCTGCCTCTCCCCAAAAAGTATGGGATCTCTTTCGAGTTACGAATGCAGTCTGAGGGAATTTCGTATACAGTAAAACCTTGATTTGTAAGCACAATTCGTTCTGGAAACATGCTTGTAATCCAAAGCACTCGTATATCAAAGTAAATTTCAAGAACCACTGGCTCAGTTGTGATCACGTGACATTTGGCATCACATACAACTTGTATTACAAGACATCACTTGTTTATCAAGTTAAAATTTATTAGAAATGTTTGCTCGTTTTGTGGAACATTCGCAGAAAAAGTTACTTGCAATCCAAGGTTTTACTGTATTTTCATGTCCTTACCATTACCACACATCTAGAAATGACTCTCAGCATTTTCTAATACTGAGCTTTTTGCCTGAGTTCCAGTTCTGACTTTCTGGAATGGTTCCCTTGGGTTGTCCGACCTGTACTTCAAACTGATGTTCGTGAAACTGAAATTGTATTTCTCTATCCCAAACCCATTCCTACTCCAGAGTTCTCTATTTCTGTTAATGGCACTTACCTATGCTTGAGCCTATCCTACACTTTGCATAAATTCCAGAGAGTTACCAAGACCACATCCTCCTCTTTATTCTTACCTACTCAACCACCTTCCAACTTGTTTCCTTGCCCCCACCCCACTCCCCCTAATCTTTGTAGCTGCAAAAGGATCTCAGAACACAAAGACCCACAATCCAAACCCCTTGGCCTGCCATCTCAGGGCCTCCATGGGTTAACCCCAAATCCCTTACCTCCTATCACACTTCTCCCCATGGAGCACCTTCCACTGCAGCTAACCTGAATTACTTACTGTTCCTCACACAACCCCCATGTCTCTCCCCAACAGTTTATTCACACCATTTCCTCTACTTGGAAGGACCTTTATAGCTAATGTTTACATATCCAAACCTTCCAGATACTGCTGAAATTTGATCTTCAGCATTATCCTTATTATTAAATCTCAGACTTTCAATAAATACTCCCCTTAACAAAGAAAGGAAAATAATGATTGGATAAAGATGGGTCAGGGTATTTGGTATTCCATGTTCATCATAACAGCTAATATTTATTGACCATTTCCAATGTTCCAGAAAAGCCTTAATAACCAGTGAACTGGTTAATTTATCTTAACAATTCTATGAAGTAGTTACTATTACCCAACCTCAACTTCAGATGAGAAAACAGGCACAGAAATTTAGTAACTTGCTCAAGGTCACAAAGATAAGCTGAGGAGCTGAAATCTGAGCCCAGAAGTTAGGTTCTAGAATCCAGAGACCTTGCGTTTAGTCACTGGTATCACAGGATGATCTACTAAGTTCTCAGGTAGCCCCAGACAATACAATGGTTTCAGCCACTAACAAAATCTGTTGTTAAAGTAGAAAAAAATTCTCTAAAATCATAATTCTTCGGCAACCATTAGAGATGGAAGTTGAGAATGAGAATTGGCAAAGTAGCTCCAAATATATTTTCACTGGTCCTGGCAATGCCAAGGCCAGACTGATTTATGCAGCCATGGCACATGAAGCCAATAATAAGGCTTAGTTCTGACCATTCTTTAAATGAAAGTGCCAACACGGAGCCACTAGGTAACTAACTATAAGACCTTAATTGAGTTAGTCCTCCATTTGCTAATCTATCTATGGAGGGTCTGTGCTTACGTGATTTCTTTGCCCGCTCCATCTTGAAATGAGTTGTGACTAAATTCTATGGTATAAAGTAATTTAATGGCCTCATTTTTCTCTTTTTAGGTCACCTCCACATGAACACAATTATCTATTTGTTCACTCAGAATCACTCACTGCTCAGGGGCACCTGGGTGGCTCAGTCAGCCAAACATCCGACTTCCACTTCGGTCACGATCTCACAGCTTGTGAGTTTGAGCCCCGCCTCAGGTTCTGTGCTAACAGCTCAGGGCCTGGAGCCTGCTTCTGATTCTGTGTCTCCCTCTCTCTCTCTCTGCCCTTCCCCTGCTCTCTCTCTCTCTCTCTTTTTTTTTTTTTTTAATTTTTGTTTTCAACGTTTATTTATTTTTGGGACAGAAAGAGACAGAGCATGAACGAGGGAGGGGCAGAGAGAGAGGGAGACACAGAATCGGAAACAGGCTCCAGGCTCTGAGCCATCAGCCCAGAGCCTGACGCGGGGCTCGAACTCACGGACCGCGAGATCGTGCCCTGGCTGAAGTCGGACGCTTAACCGACTGCGCCACCCAGGTGCCCCTCTCTCTCTTAAAATAAATAAACATTAAAAAAATATACTCACTGCTCAAAGCACTAAGGGAGTAGATGTTATTTTTGTTATTCATTGATAAACTCTTCCTGCCCTTAACAGGTTTACCACGTAGCAGGATATAATTTAATGTAATACTACTAAGGATAAAAATGATAAAGTGACTTTATGATTAAGACAGGTTGATATAGGGGGAGAAGTAGCTTTTGGCTAGGGAAATTCAAGGAACATCTTTTGGAGGCCAGAGCTCCCCAACTCTACCAGGGGAAAGAAGTCCAGATTGCAGAAGCCTTCTAGATAAATATTTATCGACCATTTCCAATGTTCCAGAAAAGCCTGTCTTTGCCCAAAGGGTCAGTTTACTATGAATATAGACTCTGAAGTTTATAATCGACAAGTTTTTCAAAGATGCCTAACTGATTTCATTATTGAAATAATTATAAAATAAGTTATCTAAGAATATATGCCAACACCTACATTCTGAGTGCTACTTTAAAAAAAATTTTTTTATGATTATTTATTTTTGAGACAGAGAGAGACACAGCATGAACGGGGGACGGTCAGAGAGAGGGAGACACAGAATCTGAAGCAGGCTACAGGCTCCAAGCTGTCAGCACAGAGCCCGACGTGGTGCTCGAACTCACGGACTGTGAGATCATGACCTGAGCCGAAGTCAGAATGCTTAACCAACTGAGCCACCCAGGCGCCCCATGAGTGTTACTTTAAAATAAGTTCCACAACTCCAAATCTTGCTTAACAAGGAGCAGGATGGCAAAGGGCCTGGAGTCAGACAGACGTGGATTTGAATGCCAGCTTTGCTTCCTACTTTTCTTAGTCTGATGGAGCACTTGGCAGGGTGGCTGGGAGTGAAGGAGTCAGCAAGTATGAGAGTGCCTAACACTTAACAGGTCCTCAGGAAACCTGGGTTTCCTTTCCCTAAATTGGGTGGGAGGAAGAGACGGCTGTGAGTTTAAAATCAGAAATGAATGAGCTCAGCTAGTGCTGCTGGGCACCCCAGGAGAAGCTGCTGATCAGCAAAACCCTCAGACTCACCAAGAAAGAAAGATCACAAAGGGAAGAACAGAAAGAACAAAAAGGAAGTGAAGGAGAGAAAAAGATGCTAACAGGAAGAAAATTCACCCTAAATAGGAAAGTCATTTACAAAGCTGGGGGGAAGCCACAGAATCACATTCCTGTCTGGAGGCATCAACATCTTCCACAGCTGGAAACCATTCTGGATTCCCCGCTTCACTCTTCACTGTATTTTAATTCAGCCCAGAGCCTCCAGAGGTGAACAAACTGGATGTGCCCAGATGGGTTCTATTCACCGTATTCAAAGTGAAAGGCTAGCCCCTTTCTTTACATTTAAAACTGAAGGCTTCCGTGGGTGTGGTTAGGTGATCTATGGCTGCCGATCCTTATCAGGCAGAAACAAGAAAGAGAGCTTGTTAACCAAGGTGAAATGTACCACGCAAACAATTAGACTTAAGTTTTACTTTCAAAAGTAGATATTACTATTTAAGTTTAGAAAGATTTCACCCCTTAAAAAAAAATATATATATATATACATATATAAGCAATAACTTTTATGCATTCATTTAGAGAACTGGAGATTTTGTTGACAAGAAGTGGCAATTACATTCTTCTCAAAGCTTCATTTTATAGATAATAAGTTATATTGATCCAAGTCAAATCCTGGGCTTATGTTTCCTCATCTGTAAATGAGGAGGTTTAACCAAAAAGCCTCTAAGCAAAGTCTTTCGTTCTAATGCTAATTCTATGGGTTTTTTTTTTTTATGCTTATTATTTTTGAGAGAGACAGAGTGTAAGAGAGGGAGGGACAGAGAGAGAGAGAGAGAGGGAGACACAAAATCTGAAGCAGGCTCCAGTCTCTGAGCTGTCAGCACAGAGCCCAACACGGGGCTTGAACTCACGAACCAAGAGATCATTACCTGATCATTACCAAAGTCCGACACTTAACCACTGAGCCACCCAGGTGTCCCCTATGGTTTCTTGAGTCTGAAAATCACAGACACATAAGTCCAGTTGTCATGTTGCTTGAAGAAAGCCAACACAAGGTGGAAAATTCCTGCTGGTGTATTTTCTCTTCCCAAATCAAGATGGCTCAATTTTTAAATGACCCTTGAAAGCGAGTTTCTATCACTTATCCTGGGAAACTCCAAACCTAATTGAAATCTGTGTGTATACCTCTGTTTTCCGGCTTAAACAAACAAAAATGTAAAGTTAACTATAATTATGAGTTAATTTTTAAAAAATGTTATAAACCCACCCTTTACAGCTGCCCTGCTTAGAAACATTTTTTTTTTCCTTCAGCTGTATCTGCTGACTTCCACAAGATTTTTGAAAAGTGGATTTATAGCCTCAAAACAAAAAATAACTCTTCTGTGTAAGTTAATCATCTGTGCTCAAGAAAAAAAGTAAATGTTTATTCATGATTTTATTCATTCAACAAATATTTATTGTGTGCCACTATGTGCTAGACACTGTAAAATGCTAAGGAGGTGACAATGAGAAAATAAAGCATCCTTAACTCACGAACCATATAGTCTAGTGGGGCACATCGATGTTAATCAAGTAGTCACTAACATATAATCATAAACTATCCAAAGTACAAGATGTGGTGCAACCTTATAACTCATGTAATTAGCTAGTCATTCTTCCAGGGAATCCACCTGCCTGGAGTATCTAAAAACGGTGTTAGCCTGCACCACTGTCAGATATTAATTTAGTATATAGCCCCTATATATAGTTGAATTCAGATGAAAGCAGAGTCTATTTGACCAGCATTGCCTGATGGGTGGAGGTAGAAATGACTAAGACTCAAGTCTTAAAGCAAATGTCCAATTTTAAGTACTGCTGAGATGGAACCAGGAGACATACTCCCTCTGCTCTGTCTTATCCCCATAATGATGATGCCCACTAGGAGAAAAGAGAAGGTGCGTATCCTTCTTCATCTTAGGTAGTGCCTTGTCATGAGGTCCTGTTTCAGTGGTACGGGTGCCACCCAGATGAAGCTGGGCAGAGAAGAACATGCTGTGCCTTACATGAAATCCTTGACTGAACACCAGCCAGTGTTTGGAGAGATCCTGGCCTCACCAACTTCCCAAGAAGCAAGTTATACCCAAGTGCCTGATGGATCATTTTCATAAATACACATTCTTATCGACACCACGTTTTAGAGAGTATTGAACTGGTTTTGTATTCTTTTAAAGAAAGCAAAGTTGGTGGGAAGATGGGAGACGCCTTTAGTTCCCAGGCAAAGGGGAAAACCCTGGAATGTGAAGTATCTCAAACCACAACTATGAAGTCTGCAGGGGGATGCCATTAAAGCCAGGCATTGCTGGGGTAATTTCCATAATATAAAACGTCTGAAGCATCTTGTTACCAATGAGGATCCCATTCTTTAAGGATGACTTGGAAAACACTGGCTATGCTGCTTGTCATCTATACCATGAAATCCCAATGTTGGAGCCAAGAAAACCCCCAAGGAAATTGTCTCACACAAGCAGCAGTATAGAGACAGCCAGGAAGAAGGAACAGTCAGGAGGAAAACACTAAGAGGAAAAAAACTTGAGTGAGAAGAAGCATCCCCAGGGACCAGCTCCCAAGTCACAAAGCCAAGGAAGGAGCATCCCCAGGGACCAGCTCCCAAGTCACAAACCCAGGGAAGGAGCATCCCCAGGGGCCAATTCCCAAGTCACAAAGCCGGAGAAGGAGCATCCCCAGGGGCCAGCTCCCAAGTCACAAAGCCAAGGAAGGAGCATCCCCAGGGGGCAGCTCCCAAGTCACAAAACCCAGAGAAGGAACATCCCTAGGGGCAAGCTCCCAAGTCAGAAATCCAGGTAGATCAGTTCTGCCCAACAAACCCAAGGAGCCACCCTTAAAAACACCACCAAGTAACCGGAAAAGATTTTGATAAATATTGAGTAACTGTCCCAATTTCAAGTGTCCTTTCTAAGTCTCTCCAAAAGACTGCCAGAGGAGGAACAAATTTTGCTTTGCCAGATCCTTGCAAAAATAATTTGGTGTAGGGTTTTCTTTGGGAATGATATGACTACAGGGAAATTTTACTTTCTAATTGTTATGTTTCTGTAATATTTGACTTATTATGAACAAACACCTCACACCTTTTAAGTGGAAAAGAAATAAAAGATTTTAAACATCAGGAAATGCTAAAAGCAATAATAACAAATAAATTATAAAAATCGTTTTAGGGGAAGTAATAATAAAGGGGTAACAGGATAAAATGTGCAAGTATTTGTTTTTTTCTAATAACAGAACCAAGTCCCATTGAAAGTGATAAAAGTGAGCAGAAAAGTAGAACAGCGCAGTGGAAATTGCTTGACATGTAAAGTCAGAGGGCTCAAGGGCAACTTTGGCATTATTTAGCTGTGTGACCTATGGTAAGTCATTTAACTCTCAGCTTCAATTCTGTCAACTTTAAGATAAAGGACTTCACAGGGCTATTGCAGGAATTAACATAATTCTCTATCCTCACCTCAGTTTACACACTTTTCTCAGATGACCTCTTCCTAGCCCGCCACTTGAGTGACCTTCCAAAGGCTAATGACTGCCTTGGCATAACCCGTAGTCACTTCTCGCTCTTGGGCATCACTAAGCCAACATCTCCCAAGTGGAGCTCATCCTATCTTCCATTCTCAACTTAAATCTGTCCTTCCTCACCTTTACTTATGTCAAGTGGCAACATCTACCTCAAGGTATCAGTGAGTCCCTAGAATAACATTGATTAGTATGCATATTGCTATAACCCTGATAAAAATCTGCATAAATTTATAGGCTTCCACCCTCTTGCAGGAAAAAAAAAAAGTCCACTGCATAATCATCTTAAACCCCCTGCTAGCCTCTGAATTCAACAGTGAAGACTTCTCTTTTTTAAATTATTTTAAATGTTTATTTATTTTTGACACACACACACACACACACACACACACACACACACACACGGAGTGTGAGTGGAGGAGGGGCAGACAGACAGGGAGACACAGAATCCAAAGCAGGCCCCAAGCTCCAAGCTGTCAGCACAGAGCCCCACGTGGGGCTCGAACCCATGAACTGAGAGATCATGACCTAAGCCAGAGTTAGATGCTTAACCAACTGAGCCACCTAGGCCCCCCAACCGTGAAGACTTCTTGAGGACATTCGTACCAAGCTGGCTTTTCTCCTTTGTGTCCAAATGTAACAACCACCCACCACACCATTTTTGGCCAAACCTTTCCCACCCAACCCTTTAAGTGACTGAATCCAGTCTATCAGCTGATTTCATGACGTGGATACTCCCCTTTTCCTCACACTACCCCCATTAGACTTCACCAAAATTTGTATCTGTGTAATGTTGCACACAGTCATATTCTCCACCTCCTCATTCTCTGATAAAGAGGCAAGTACAGCACCCGATTGGTTTTCCATATAAACTGGGCCAGGTGGACAGACAGCACTGCAGTGAACACCCGGCACCTGGTGCCTGGTCTGCCCTTCTCTCCATTACACTTGGCCTGGCTCTGAAGGGAAGAATTCACAGTGGTTGCTGAGTGAGGCCTGATCCCAAAGCCCTGCAGACACACAGTGCTGGTGTGGTTCTTGTTCACTGGTGCCCCCCAGCTCCTTTCTGTCTTCTCTACATCCTACCTCACATCACACAGCAATGGCCCACACTTCCTCCAAGACCTGGCTGGCTTGTTTGTGATTAAAGTCCCACCTCTGACCCATCAGAAATTCGATTTCTCACATAATTAGGAAAGATACTGTTTAAAAGCAGTCCTCAGAAATGGGTATGAGAAGCGCACAGAGCCCCAGCTGCCACTTACAACCCTGGATCGTGAGGAAGTGGGGGTGGGGGAGGAGGGAGGTGGTGTTGAATTATTAGTAAAGCAGACTTTCAGCAAATAGCCACCGAGCATGACAATCCAAAAATTGCAAAAAGTGGGAGCACTTTTTTCTTACAGACAGAATGTGTTTTTAAAAGTCCGTATAAGCTCAGAGAGGTTAAGTCTAACTGCATGCCAAGAATTAACAACAACAAAAAAGACATTTTCTTAAGTTTCCAAAGACCAGTCTTTCTTTTTGAGTCAAAGTGACTAATGCCTGTAACAGCCTAACGTTACAAAGTGCTGATCAGCAGAAAGTCTCATGTTTGGGAATGACAAGGCCCACATGTGCATTCCAGAGACTCTTACAAATTTTGCAGTACTTAGAGGAAGGCGAGGTGGGAGGGAAGCAATGTGACAAACAGTCAAGAAGTATTTATAAAAGCACGATCCAATTAGAAACAGATGCTACAGCTGTTCTCTCGCACCACTCCACATCACAGAGATGATGAGAAGCCCTTCCCATGGCTAGCCACCTAGGAAAGTTAATGAAAAAACCATGGAGGAGGGCCATAATCATTTAAAAACCCTCTGGCTCTTCAGTGGGATCCCAAGTGACTGGATTCCATTTCAAACATATCACCTATCTTGCAGAGGAGAAAACACCCAAATGTCTCACAGTTGCTCATGTGGGTCATTTTTGTCCCTTCTGCCTGCCTTTATGGTGTAGTATAGCTTCCATGCAAGCTTTTTCAAAACAGTGATCGGGGCGCCTGGGTGGCGCAGTCGGTTAAGCGTCCGACTTCAGCCAGGTCACGATCTCGCGGTCCGTGAGTTCAAGCCCCGCGTCGGGCTCTGGGCTGATGGCTCAGAGCCTGGAGCCTGCTTCCCATTCTGTGTCTCCCTCTCTCTCTGCCCCTCCCCCGTTCGTGCTCTGTCTCTCTCTGTCCCAAAAATAAATAAACGTTGAAAAAAAAATTTATAAAAAAAAAAAAAAAAAACAGTGATGAATAGGAGGTCAAAGATAATTAATGGCCCTTATCAGTTGGGAGTTTTTTCCTCAACTTCTCATGTACAGTTCCACTCCTCATATTCACACATCAATTCCTCAGTGCTTCCTTTCTGAGAAATACTGTGGCTCAGTTCATGTATTTCTATTCACTGAATGCATTAATCAGCAAATAATGAAATATGGATGGGACACTTCCTTCCCTATGCCACCATTTCTATCACCGGATATAAATTAGCCACTTCCTTTTTGAAAGATATCATTTTGTCCTGTCCCTTTCTGTTAATGGAAGGGGATTTCAGTTATGTCAATGACCATGTAATGGTAGTCTCTGAAAAAGGAGAAGAAAAAAATCCAAACCAGCTCTAAAGCAGTCAGAAACAAAAGCACCATGGATGTTTCAGCCCCAACCTTGCTAATGAAAGTAGCCATATTCAGTTCCTAAATCAGGCTGGTCTAGAACATCTCGGAGTGCAGCAATACATTTCTAGCACCTGAGAATTGAGGGGCTATACCGAAAATGACCAACGCCATGGTTAATACATTCTCAGGAAATAAACATACAAGTTAACATTTGATATCACTCAGCAAATATTATTAAACAATCCTGGCCAAAATTCTCAAGTCTTCATAAGTGTTCTACTGCATCTTAATCTCAATCCTGGATAAAACACTATCAGGGTGGAATGGAGGTCGTTTACATACATTTGGGGCATGTATTAATTTCCTATTGCCATGTAACAAATTACCACAAACCTGGGGCTTAAGACAACGCCTACTTATTAGCTCTTGATTGTAAAGGTCAGAAGCCTGGGTGTGGCATGGCTCGTTCTCCGCTCAGGATATTACAAGTCTAAAATCAAGGTGATGGTGTCCAAGCTGAGTTCTGATCTGGAAGCTCTGGGGGGAAATTCCACTTCCAAGCTCATTTTAATTATTGTCAGGATTCAATTCCTTGCAGCTGTAGGACTGACGTCCTCCTGTCCATGATGGCTATCAGCCAGGGACTGACACAAAAGGTCGCCTACAGTTACTAGCCATGTGGCCACCACCTCTTCACAGCCAACAGGGAATCCCTCATGTCCCTCTTCACATTTCAAATCTCCTTCAAGAAGAGTCTAGTTCCTGTTAAGGGACTGATTAGGTCCTGTCTACCCAGGATAATCTTCCTATCTGAAAGTCAGCTGTGCCATAACATAACTCAATCATGGGAGTGACTGTCCCATCATATTCCCAAATTCTGGGGGTTATACAGGTGTGTTCACCAGGGCACTGGGATTTGGGGGCCATCTTATGATTCTGTGTTATAATATGCCTATGTTCTCCCATGTAACTTTAGGATAGGATAATATTAGCACTTACCTAACTCAAAACAAAACACAGCTAAGTCTCCAGGAAAAAAAAAGACAAATTAGTAAAAGCATAGTGAACGAGATCTCCCTCAAGGCAAGTTACCACTAACTAGAGAGTCACTTTGCCTTTCCTTCCAATAACGGAAGTAAACTGTGCAAATATTTAAGTGCCTCTACATAATAAGAATTCTAGGAAATGCAAAAGCTTTTAAGGAACTTAAGCCTTATTAGGGGAGAAAGTCACTGAGACAAAACAGAAGACAAATGCAAAATGTCTGGTGATGAAATACAGCACAAAGCTTATCAAGATTGGACAATGGAGATGGACATCGGCCCTAGCAAGAAAGTAAGGTTTCCTTAGAGGAAGACAGATCTGACCTAGGTCATGGTAAGGTTAAATTAGATTCAGAGTGTTGTGGAGAAGGAATGGAGATGGGAGGAGAGAAAGAAGTAGTCTGTCAAGGGAAGCAGCAGGAAAACAAAGAGATCCACAGGGCAAGGAAATCAACGAACTGGAAAAAGTGAAGAATAATTAAGAATAGAGGATATAAGACTTTAAAACTGGTTCACATTTCAGTTTACTGGAAATATTCCTTAAAGTGAAGTATTATAAAGAAACATATAAGCAATACATAACTGAATACATGCCCAGGCTCTGTTGCTGGGAGTTCCAGTGCTGAGTGAGGGATGGGAACTAGGAACAATCACTGAGCAGTCATCATGAAAGATTTTTCAGTTCCAACCAGTGCACTTAGGAACATCTCACCAGAGCAACAGACCAAGGGATCTTGAGTATAGAACTGCCTTCTAGCCAAGGTTTTAACCCAGATTAGAAGCCTGGGCAACCATCCAAATGGTAAGCTATTTCATGCAAACTTCCTTTAGAGCATTAAAAAAAAAAAAAAAAAAAAAAAAAGTGTATCTTGCAGAGAACCTAATACATTGACTCCAGTAGTTATGACTATAATTTCTGCCATTCTAATCAAGCTAAAGCTTTCTTCTTTCTTACTCTGTTCTCCTCAAAAAAACAGAACCAATTAACCCCTAAAAAAGAAATACTTCCACCAGCAGAACAGACAACTTTCTGCCTTAAAGAAGTTAACTGCATATTATAGAAGCATCCAGCCAGCCATAAAAGAAAGGTGGTTTAGGGGTTTTCTCACACATATTGGTGTGCTTAGGAAAGCAGACCCAAGGGACTACATTATAATTTTCCTCTATTCTCAAATGTTTGCTACTGATGGACGGTTTTGGATGCTGGCTTCCTTGTCTTGATCAGCTAATGCAAAACAAACCTTCTTTTCACATGCTGCCACAGAAGAATGTTCCCACAGTCCCCTTCACCCCCTCCATTGTCTCTTAAAGAAGCATTTTCATTATCATTATTATCATGGTATTTCTGAATAACCAAGTAGGACCCAAGGAGGATGGACGGAAACCTCTACTACATACAACATTGTTATAAAATCCCATTAGCTCTCAAAAATAGATGATAAAATATGTGCAGCAAATAGCAGAGGTTACAATTTCATGCACGTTGTTCCCACAGAGCACAAAGGGGCTGGGTCAGCAGCCCAGACTTCTCACTGAGATGGGGTCTGGTTCCACCCCAATGCTCCTCGATTAACAGATTAAGAATTAGGGGATATGTGAATGGGAATATGTTTCTGACAGTCTCTGATAGCACGATTAGAGGGAGGCATTAAACTGAAATCAAAACTTGAAAAATTATACCTTGGCAAGAGATCCTTACTGTAATTCATATATTCGGTACGAAGGAAAAACTGAGAAAGTTAAATGAGAGCCAGTGTGAAAGAAAGTCTTAGGCACTGATCCAAGTAGCTGCCTTTAAACTCTTCCAAAGCCTAATGGTTCATTAGAATAATTATTATTCACATAGTGAAAATGAAAGGCAGGCAGGGGGGGAAAAGTGGTAATTACACTGGCAAAAACAAGAAAAGCAACTTTGGCCATTTAGATTTGAGAAAAATCCAAGCCTCAAATCCCTCCCACATAAAGAGGGTCAGACCATATATCTTACTATAATCATGGCTACACAGAGTTAAACCCCTTTTGCCACAATTGCACCAACTGTGCATAGTGAGGTTGGTTATTACCAGGAGTGGGTTTTGTGCACTGTGGTAGCTGCAACCACCATTGTAGGGAAACTTGGCATCTATCCCCCCAGGACTCCTGCTCAAGCCAACTTCCTACACACTCTTTAGCCCAGATATTAATAATTCAGAAGGACAGTGTGACAGCCACAAGTCATCCGGCTGGCTACTCACATGCACAAAACACTCAGGGAATAATCACTAATTATTAGTGAAGCTTCAGTCCTCACAGAAGAGTAAAGCACTAATAAATGTACTTTGTACTCGGATCAGGGTGGAAAAGTAGACTGATATCTTTTTTTTTTTTTTAACGTTTATTTATTTTTGCGACAGAGAGAGACAGAGCATGAACAGGTGAGGGTCAGAAAGAGAGGGAGACACAGAATCTGAAACAAGCTCCAGGCTCTGAGCAGTCAGCACAGAGCCCGACGTGGGGCTCGAACTCACATACCGCAAGATGGTGACCTGAGCCGAAGTCGGACGCTTAACCGACTGAGCCACCCAGGCGCCCCTAGACTGATATCTTTTAAAGGTATCAATTCAAAGTTGCCTGGCGTAAGTGAACAATGAAGGTTAAAGTATTCAGAGTAGTGAAAAGAGGGAACAGGCTCTACCACTACTTTAGCCAGAGAACTAAAAAGCAGGTGTGGGGGGGTGATATTTCTCTTGATCAATCAACCAAAAAGCAATAACTGAAGATTTATGTAAAGACTACAATGCTAAGTGTGGTTTAGCAAAAACAAACAAGATAACAAGATACCCCAAGATGACCATGTGTGGTCTCTTCGAGTATTTCAATATTTTCCTCCTTTCCCCACAACCGTCATGTAAATAATGGTTTACTGGATACTTTTTTTTTTACCACATACTGTACCTGGACCTTTATAAAAAAATCTTCCTGCTTAACCCTTATAACCTCGTGAAACAGATGTTATTAGCTCCATTTTATAGATGAGGAAACAAACCAAAGCTCAATTAAATGGCAGAACCAGCATTCAAACCAGTTTTGCCAGATTCCAAATCCATCACCACCAATACCTTAAACTGGACAATTGACTCTTTTCGAAGCAACCCATCTCTGCACCGAGAATGCCTCCATCCTTAACTCTATGTGAGAAATCCTACTCATCCTTAAAATTTCAGGCAAAATCCTATCTTCTTCATTAAGCTTCCCTGGTTCCTTAAATTACACACCACTGCTCTCTATTCACTGTACTGGGGCCACTTGTCACATCCAGCATCTAATACTACATTTAGCTTTCCACTGGTCAGGCCCTGGGAAGAATGTGGATTTCTTAAGGACAGGAAACCTGCTTTACTCCTCTTCCTCTGTACGGTACCACAAGGTACCTGTGCCAGTGCTGTATATTTAGGGTGAATGAATGCAGAGACACAGTTCTCACAGAGTTAACAGTCTTCCTCTGCCTCCCCCAACAAAAAAGGACTGCCATGCAGGCGTGGCATTCGTTATGGGCTAAAATGCCCAGGGTGTGTTTGATGGAGGAGATGAGGTTTAAGAGGGTCATTGGAAAATGGAGAAGAGAGATTAATGCTTCAGCCACATGCTGCAGTATGGTCTCTTCCCAACATTTAGAGGCAAGCAATTGTGCCTAGTGTGAAGTCCAACATCATACGGGCTCTTGCTCTCAGGAAATAATCATTCTGCTACGTTAAAGTTAACACTTACAAAGCGCTTATGTGCACTCTCTCCCTCTCTCCATAAATAGATTTATATGCATATGCCAGGCACCATCCTGGGTACTTTACATTGATCTCACTTATCTCTCACCATCACTTCTGAGATAGGTACTATTATTATTCCCATTTTATAGCTGAAGCTCAGAGATTGAGCTGCTCAGGGTGGTTGGTTCCAAGCCAGGCAGACTACCTCCAAAGTGACTGCCACTACGTTAATAAGGCCTGGCCAACCTTTTATATACCACAGAGTGATATGCGTGTCTTGGCCATCAGGGCACATCCACAGCTTCACACAAGTGCATTGTACTACCGAGGTCACCATCCCCGGGGTCAGAAATGAGAGTAGCCCTGCCACACCACAGGTCCTAAGCCACTATGCGGAAACACAAGGAAAGTGGAAGCTAAGGGGCATGGGGAAAGCAGGAAGCAAGAGGAGTAAGAATCTGAGAAGCGACGCATTTCCACAACTGCCCAAACTGATTTATTTTGCACACAGAAAGAACAAGTCTAAACTAAAGATTATAGATTAAAGCTAACAGCCCACAGCAATCTCTCACTCATCTAAAAAGCAAAACTTAGCAAGCCTCCTTCTTATTTCTCTCTAGCAAAGCTATAAAAACCAGTCACAGAAGAAAATCAACCAAAGCTCATACAGAAGATGCAAGGAACATGCATCAGAGATAGAGTAAGAAATGCAGTTAGCCATCTGGACTAATTAAAACCACATGACTAATGCATCAAATTCCTCACTTCCACCTTGGCTACTCATAGACCACTGAGGAGCGAAGGCAAAGATGGTTATATTTCCCCCTAAAACTTCCAGGAAGTAAGGGCTACAGAAGAAGAAATATTTTCTGTATCCCTGCTTACTGTGTGCAAGGAACTGGCAAGCCATTTTATCAACTTAATTCTTCTTTAAAAAGATGTCCCTTTTGGGATAAGAGGACATCTCCAGATTCATTACCTCATCCAGTCTAGAGGAGGGTAAGGAGGCTTATCAGTCACATATTTAAGACTAAAGAGAAAATAAATATCTGTTGATATACTGATGGAACACCATTTTCCACTTTTCCTGAGTTTATATTAAAAAATAAACCTTTTAGGGGCTCCTGGCTGGCTCAGTCAGTAGAGCATGCAACTCTTGATCTCAGGGTTGTAATTTCGAGCACTACGCAGGGTATACAGATTACTTAAAAATGAAATCTTAAAAAAATAAAAATAAAAATAAACCTTTAAAACTAGTAATATTTTCACCCTCAGGGTTACTAACATTCATAATTCTAAAGCTCACCCTGATCTAGGCATTAGTTGGCAATTTCACTTATGTTGTTCCACTTAATGTAATATTTACTCAGACTCCCATCTCTGAAGGCATTTTACTTGCAATCACATTCCTTTACATGCACTTCTCTGCAGCTTACAGTTTGAAACAAATGTCCAGACTGCCAGCCACTGTGGCACCAACACAAAATACCCGTTTTGTTTTGTTTTGTTTGCTAACAATCTATGAGGTAATTACAAACAGTTTACTCAAGGCCATGGAAACCATATTCAGATTTCATCTATTTAGGCAATAATATTGCTGCATGGGAAACAAATGGCAAAAGATTCTAAAATCAAATTTTAATAAATCTAAAGTTACATATTATCGAATACCATTTTCTTCCCCTCCAATAAAAACTGGTAGTTGCTTTTTCTTAAGATTTTTCTTATGGTCTAAATTTCTCTCTCACCAAATATGTACCCTTCAGAATACTCTCCTCCCCACCTCATTCCATATTATATTGCGTAGCTGGACAAAGCCACCTTAAAGCAAATAAGCACACACACACATATAAAACTACTTCAGCCATTATGTTCCAAAGCTAAAAATCATTGAAGGCTTCCAGCCTTATTCCAGGTTGGGTATACTTTAAATGACACATACTACCATTTCTCTGGGCTTCAGACACATACTACCATTTCAACACAGATGAGAGGGGTTGTTGAGCAAGGGTACATGAATGATGTCTACTTCTTAAATTACGAGATTCTATCACTCACAATGGGATCAGAGAAGAAAAGCTGCCAGAGCCCACATTAGAGTACCTTAGTACAAATATTCAGCCATCAAAACAAAAGTATAAAATACTGAAGCCAAATGTGAAGAAACAACGGAGGGACAGATCCTAATGCAAGTCAAATAGTTGGTTGCCCTGTTCAAGAAGCACAAACTTTAGTACAGTTTTGAAACCACAAAACCAGCCTATTTTCCAGCAGAAAGCAAAACAACTAACTAGCCTTTGTGGGCCTGTATCAATGAGACACAGAAGGCTTGAAGCAGTGGGAGGCCATCATCATTAGACCATTCCCACACCAAGGGAGCTCATGATTCTAGCCCCATATTTCAGTTTGAAAGTCTCTAATTTTTTTACTCATACAACAATAAGGGAATCATAAGCCTTAGCTCTTGTGTTAACACAAGTACAGGAAGTGAAAAGGGACTCTGATAGATATAATTATAATTCGTGTATCTAAACAGGTGTGTTTTAAAGCTAGAAAGATTCAAGAGATCTATGCCAAAACAGCAGAAAGGATTGGATGAGGAAAAGAACAGATTCATCGTTTCCCCCAAGTACTAGAAACATCCAGCCCAAGTAACTGAACATTAACCGAAAGCTTTGATGCGCCAGAGCAGCCTACATGATGGCATCCCTGTCTCTCATAGCCACCAACAGATGCAAACTCTATCCTGGATTTGCGTAAAATCATTTTCTTGTTTTTCTTTATAGTGTTACTTATACACCACCTCGGCATAGTCATCAAGAGTCCTAACTTCAAAATAATAGAAGTGCCTGCTTCCTTCCTCATGCCTCCTATCAGGAAATCCAATGCTCTTCCCTGGAGGGGAATGAATGGGGATACAGAGACTAGGAGAGCTACTTGAAACGAGCAGTTCTCAGAGTGTGGTCAGAGGTTTCCTGGGGCCTCTCCGGGAACTTTTTTGGGGTGTGTAAGTTCTTCCTTTTCTAACCATATTTCTGTGCAGCTAAATCTTCTTCATGTACTTCAACTACAACGATATATTGCATTAGAGTAAATGAAAAGCAGATCTGAAGACCAGGCTGTCTTCTATTAAGTCAGACATTAAAAAGATCTGCAAAAATATAAAACAATGTATCTCATCAATTTTTTGGTTTGGAAAAATGTATTTATATTGCAGAAAACGGTTATGTATGTTAACATAGAATGTGATCATTGTTATTTTTAATATTTTTAATAAATGTTTTTAAAACTTAAAAAAACAAAAGTGGATTGATGTTGTCACAAAAACCCCTTAGGAATGGCTATGGGACATACTTTGTTTTGTAAAGTATGCCCACTAACCAAGTATGTCCCAAATTGACACTGTCACAGTAAGCACTTTGGGATGGCAGAGAGAATTTCAAATGGTGCTCTGTGTTGTAAGTCATTGGATACTCTTTAGTCTACAGGCTAGAGGGGCACACACAGCACCAACAGTAGCCCAAGCTGTGTTACATAACATTTTTACAAGGGCTCACATTTTTACAAAGCGTGCTTCACCATAAATGTCCAAGTGCGTTGAGGACCTAAGTTAAACTTGATTCAATATCATCTGCAGCCCAGCTCTGAAACCGTTAAGATATTTTGCATCATAAACTAGTGGGTGACCAGTGTCCTAAACATGAGGTAAGAGCCTGAAAGGGGAGTTTAGGTTTTCTCCACTGGGCAACTAGAAACCACCAAAGAATCTGCTGACAAACTACCTATCTAGAATGCCTCAGTTCAACTGTCCTTGGATTTGTAGTATAAGCAAAAGTCAGGGGATTTGGCTCCAGTTCTGAGTCTGTGGGCCTAAAGCAGGTCACTTACTCTCCTGGGTCTTGGCTTCCTTCTCTGTCAAATGAAAGAGCTGGATAAGATTATTTCTTTAAAAATCATTCCTGCTCAAACACTCTGTGAAAGTCCAAGCAACAAAAACCCGAAGGCAAAGGCTAATTTTGCCTCCACAGCATCTAGGACAGGGTGTGGCAGAATGTCAGGGATCAACATGGGTTACTGAGCTGTAAACAGTTGACAAGCACCATAGCTAAGGGGTAATCTTAAGGAGGAAGAGGGCAACAGGAAGAGGAAGTAGGGAGCATCAACAGGGACATCCAGGATGTTGTTTTTTTTTTTAATTATTATTTTTTTAATGTTTATTTATTCTTGAGAGAAAGACAGACAGAGACAGAAGGTGAGCAGGAGAGAGGCAGAGATAGAGGGAGACACAGAATCTGAAGCAGGCTCCAGGCTCCAGACTCTGAGCTGTCAGCACAGACCCTGAAGTGGGGCTTGAACTTACAAACTTAGATCATGACCTGAGCTGAAGTCAGACGCTTAACCAACTGAGCCACGCAGGGGCGCACAGGATACTTTAATCCAGATTTCAGCTTCTGGGTAAAATGTATGACCACCACTAATACTGAAGGGGAAAGAACCCATTTCTTTAGGTTTAAATGGGGGGGGGGGGGGGACTTCATTTGAGTGATCAAAAGAACATGGCGACAGTGAAAAAAGAAAGAACCAAAGCCAGAGGGAGTATTCTTGAGGCTCAAATAAACCCTACTTCTCTAGAGACCTTAAGAAATGCCTTCATCAACAAGGGGAGGTAAAAGTGCTACCAATTCACCCAAACTATCAGAGATAAGAATATAAAGATGTCCACGAAGTGTACTGAAATTGTACAATGACCCCCACTCTAGAAATAGCAGCTTATTGCTTTAAATCTATAAAATGTGCTAACATTCACATGGTTCTATTTATATCCTGGGCTTAATATGCATTAAAGTATGCATCCTCACAACCCTATAAGAGAGATACAATGATCCGCATTTTACAGATGTCACAGAGATATAAAGAAACTTGCCCAAGGTCTCAGAGCAAGTAAGTAGCAATGCCAGAATTTTTAACCTGCTTCAACACTATGAAATTGTATTAGTGATTCACCTCAGCATTTCTTCCATATAAACAAATGTTCGTTTTTGTCTGGTTTGCTTGACTCGTGTCTCACTGTCAATGAAGTGGAAGGTTAGGTTTAGGATAGTCTGACAAAATGCATGCCAAGCTGGAGAGTTGAACCGTGGATGGAGGAGCCCTGGGGAGATGGTCATGCTCTGAGTATCAGCAAGACACCTGCTTTCCTCGTGCATGCTCTGTGTGGCTGCCTCATATGCATGCATGTGTCTCATGAAGACATGCCAACAAGGTCCATCCAATCCCCTTAGTGATTGGATCCCCAATCCCATACAGCAACATGGAGTTTTGCCCTTGACCTGAGTGAAGGTGCTAGAGAGCCAGGTCATAGCTTGGGAGAAATTGGCCCATTCCTCACCCAGGCAGAAGGTAGCAAAGAAGGGTAGAGAAGATGGACCCTTGCAAGGAAAGGGCTTTGATTTGTTTTTAAAAGTTTCAAGCAATAAAGTCCTGCAAAATCTTCTTGCTTCCACTAAGAGCAACTAACTCAGGGCATGCCAAAAGATGCTTGACCGAGCCTGCTTTTCAAGTAGAACAGGCACACTCATCGACTCCAGGTACTCATCGCTCAGTATCTTCACAACTACTTTTTATTTCCAAAAATGTGTAACAATCACTTTTGGATGGCACATAGTTCAGAAAGAATTGAACTCAAATCTTGATACCACTTACTTACCAGCTGTGTGAATTGGGCAAGTTATTTAACCTCCTAGAGTCTGTTCTCTCATCTGTAAAATGGGATAATTATGGCACCTACTCGTAAGTTTGACTAAATGAAATGATGCATATAAAGTGCTCAGGCACAGTACCTGCCATACACGGAGTATCCAGTATTATTACTTATTATTATTACTAAGAGAACTTTTTAAACCTGGAAATAACCCACTTGAAAGGAATATTAAAAGGGGATTTCTCCCCCACCTCCAAACTGCTAACGTAAAGGCCCTATCACTAACCCAAGCTCCCTTGCTTGTCCTCCAGCTAGCTCAGTGTGTACTCAACTGTTAATTACAAGTTAGGTGTTAATTAACTCATAAAAGTCTCTTCAAGTCACAGAGCATTGAATGTCTGCATCCCTCTAAAAAAGGCTGGATTCTTGAGCTCTGTTACTTTTCACGTCCTGGGTTCCGAGCTCTTCCCTTTCTGTCTCCTCTTTGAGTGGTTTCTAATTTATTATTTCAGGACATCTCCCACTGGATGAATAGACTCTGTTTCTTAACAGTTGCTACATTCTTGTCCCCTCTAAACCACTGAGCAAAAGACAAAACAGTTGTTAACTATAATTAAATGAACTTCTGTGAAGAGTGAACTAGATTTCTAAAGCAAGACCCAAAATACAAACCAAAAAGACGATGACACATTTAAAGCTTCTGTACAACAAGACACCAAAAACAAAAGTAAAGATACATGGCAGACTGGGAGAAGATTATTTGCACATATAAAAGGATGGACGTCAGCAAAATAGAAAGAAATAGCCCAGCTGGGGGTTGGGGGGGGGGGAAGGGTGGAAGGCAAGCATGTGAATAGGTTATTCACAAGAAATAAGTACAAATGGCCAATGACCACATGAAAAGATGTTCAGCCTCACTATAATCATGGCAGTTAGATAGCCTAACCACCTGAAGATTATTGTATCTTGCAGTGCCACCGACCATCTTGACTTAAGAATTACTTAGGAAAGTAATTTCCATTCCTATATTTTAAAAGGCCTATTTTTTAAAGGACCATGTAAAGCTGGACAGAAAAGAGGCACTGTAAGTACCACCTGGCATTTCATACCCAGACCCTCACTGGCTCATTCCGATATGCTTTTAAGATGAGCAGTGTATCACCAAATATCCCCACAGTCATGACCATGTTAAGGTGGCTCTCTTTCCCCCACTTTCCCAAGCAAATACTACCCCTTTAAGTAGCTCGTAAAAGTCTTGGTATATTCACAAGTGTTATGCTACACTCAGACAAGATTCAGTGATCATAATTAAGACACATTTAGCTAAAATAATGAACTTCAATACTCTGTTACAGAACAACGCATAAAATGATTTAAGTTTTAAAAATTGTGTGATCTCTCACCAACCGACATCTCAGGCAAATGTGCATGAAGTCTCTGGTGCCATTTTTAGATCTAATTTAATATTTAAATACCAATATCTTAAGTGATAGGCTTGGGAAAAAAGAACTCTCTGAAATTAATATAAAAAACACAAAGATGCATAGAATAGTGTGATAAGCATCAGCTACAAGTCAGTCACGAGTAAAAAAACCCCAGCTCTGCAACTGCTGAGGCAGGTTGCTTCTAAGTCCCCTTTTCTTTAATTGTAAAGTAGGGATAGTATCGATATTAAAGGTTTGCTATAGTTTCAACTGACATAATAGAAAGCCCCTGGTATAGTCTTGACCACTGAGCAATTTCATAGTAGACAACATTTAAAATATTTATCAATTTAATGTCAATTCTGCTAGCCATTGAATACATTTATATGATACATACATACAGATATCACACATAAACTTTAAAAAAATGTGAAGATTTGTTCTTCCCATGAATCCTGTATCCTCACTTCTACAGGATAAGACATCTATGAAAAACCACTTCTCACTCTATAATCTCCAGCATTTCCACCAAGCATGTTGGCAGTTCTCAGGAAGGTAGTAAGTAATAAAAACACTCCAAGCAGCACACTAATTGCTACACAGAATAGCTTCAGGGGTTGTTGCCATACATATAATTTCAATAATTAGGAAAAATAAACCCAGGGAAGACCCTGAACGCAGCATCAAAGAGAACTACAAAGAGAACAACCTTTACCATTTCCCAAGGCTGCCTCACCCGGTCACTCCACAATATTTTCTGATGAACAGGAGCAAATTATCTTATGCTTTGTCAACTCCAATTTTTATGGTCTGAGCAACCCCGGGCTGAGACAAGAAACAGGTGAAATGAAAATTAAATCTTCAGCCCATTGCATTTGTGTTCATTTCTTAGCCCTTCAAAGCTCCCTCTTGTCAACCATTAAATAATGCTGAGAATTCCTGGGGAAATTTAGCAGATCGTTAAATTCTTTGTTCTGTAATCTCCTTCCAGGATGTTATGCCAGTTATTTTTACTGATTAAGTCCACTATACAGGCAGAAAGCCTGGGCCTGTTACTGCACAGTTATTTTTGATGTATTTACTGAGGAATTCCTTTTGCCAGGCACTATTCTTTGCTGAATGGACAATACGAAAATGAATCAGGCATGAAAACTATGGTACAACATACCTGCTTATTACAAGAGCCTAAGATAAATGGGAATTCAGAAAGCTGTCTTCCAAACTCTGCCTGGGTGAAGGGAAAGCAGAGGGGCCTGGAAAGTCTTGAAGGATGAGTAGCTACAGAGGGTGGGAAGAGGCTAGGAGAAAGGCATTTACATGAGGTGCAAGACAGAGTGTGAAAAAAGGGGACGTATGGTGCCCAGGGCCCTGCAAGGAGGCAGGCCCTGCAAGGAACTGCAGGAACCAGTTGAGGATTATGAAAAGAAAGGCATCAAATCATGGAAAGACCAGCATACCATCCTGGGGAGGTGAGCCTTCATCCTGAAGAGAACAGTAGGGAAGGGTATTTTTGCAGAAATAAATTAAGAGGGAGGAAAACAGACTCAGCCTGTCCGACACTTTTTTCCTTCAGAAAACCTTTACCCCAATAAAAAGGCCCTTTAGTTCTAAAGTTTAGTTCTGTAGTTCTTTTCAAGAACTAGAGTAAAGCACTCGAATTTAAAGTAATAGTCAAAAGGGGCCTGAAATGTCAGAAGTGAATTTCTAACTAACCCTCCAGTTCAAAGTAGTACAGAAAAATCGCATTTCCAAGTGGCTGTTTGTGATGGCTCTTTAGCTGTATTTATTCAGCTGTGGGGCACTAAGATCTTTACGAACCATGAATTTTGTAGAGTTTGGCTTTCTCCAATTGACTGGGTTTAGGTTGGATTTCTGTTTTCTAATTTATTAAGAAAAATGAGCATATATTAAATATTAATTCCCTTGATGCCTAAAGTCAAAAGATATATTTCATTTTGTCAGCGGTCTCAAATATGATTCAGAGGTCATAATATCCTTCAAATAAATTTTCCCCTATCAGAGGAAAATGTCTCTTATTTTATACTTAGTTTTGTAATCCCCAAAATACTAAAATGCCACGTCTTTTACAAAAGTTGTTTTGAGAAAGCCAATGTTCAGTGGATTCAATTCAGAAAACTAGTAGAAGAAAAGGTCTAAAGTTTATGACATTTCTTTCTGTGGGTCCATTTGCTCCCCCCACTCCTCCACCACCAAATCACAATTAGGCTTCAATTTCAGTAACAGGGCAATGTTTTCAAGAGTCTCAGATCCTCAACTCAGGGTGTAATATTAATATAACTGCATACCAAAGTATTGTGCTGTTGACCAAGACAAAATGAAAACCATTCTCATTTCAACTGACTTCTGGTGGCCTGAAAAATCAGAAACAAATCCAGCATCTGACTTTGGCTTGGTTGTCTTTTCTTCAAGGCGAAGGGAGGCTTTTCAAGCCAAACATAGCACGTGGGGGAAAGACTGTTCCACATATGCACACAGAGCTTTCAATACCACATTTCTCAGTAAAAAAATGCTCTAGTGTAACAATGTTTGAGCAGGATAACATGAGAAGGGCTGAATGGTCGATGACCATGTAAAATGTCAACCATGCCTTTAGAAGAACAGGAAGCTACCCCAATACTCATCACCCTTTTGCTCAAGCTACTGTCTTGAAGCATATGACACTACCATTTTTGTAGTTGAAACAACTGAAATCAACTATTTCATGTGGTTCAACCCACCACTAGGAAACTGCAGAAAGGTAATAAATCGCCACATTTTCCTGTTGAGTACCTAACTGGTTTTTGCTTTCTAAAAATAGTATGGAAAGGTAGGCTTTTGGAAAGAAGCATACGAAAACTGACACAAGAACAGCACCAGAAATTTTAACAATAAAAATGTTTTGGGGCGCCTGGGTGGCTCAGGCAGTTAAGTGTCTGACTCTTGATTTTGGCTCAGGTCATGATCTCACAGTTCCAGAGATCAAGCCCCCTGTTGGTGTCTGTCAGTGTAGAGCCTGCTTGGGATTCTCTCTCTCCCTCTCTCTGCCCCACCCCAACTGGCACACACTCACTGTTTCTCTCTGTTAAAAAAAAAAAAAAAAAAAAAAAAAAAAAAAAAAAAAAAGTTCTAACAAGGACAAACTAAATCTACTGCCTAGGAAGATCTTTTCTACCTATTCTGTTTACTAAACATCTGACTTCTTTGTTTTTCTGAAAGACTGTCTAATTGCCACAAATAAATCCTGGAAGACACATTTTCCTATAGGCAGGAAGAAGAAGAGAGGAAAAGAAAGGAAGGGTTGGGTTCCTGCTGGACAGGAAAGAGTTAATGAGAACTTTCAGCCTCAGCCCAACTCCCCAGGCCTCAGTTTCCTCATCTCAAAGGAAGGCCCTGGATTGGGTGACCTCTGAAGTCTTCCTGGCTCCAGCACTAACAATTTATTGGGATTTGGTAACAGACCCTATTCTACCTATCTCCACTTGCATTTCACATCATCCTACTGCCAAACTCATAAATAATTTCACAGCCTGTAAGGAACAGCCATTAACCGTCATTGGACCTAAACCAAAAAGAAAAAAAATCCAACCCCGTTCACTATATATAGCACACGTTTTTGCAGAGGGACGTTGGCACTGGACACCAACACTCAAGAGTCCCCCCTGCTCTCTCGTTGTGGGCCCTAGACACACTGCAACGAGGTCCTGCTCCTCCCAATCGGATCTCCTACAGCTCAAACCTGTTAGGAGATACCCTGTTAAGGAAACCATTTTCCTTACTGCCTTCAAGTAATTGCTTCACTTCTGTTTTAAAAACAAGCACCTTTTCTAGAAAAAATGCTTTACTTATTCAAATGTGAAAGCATTTAAAAAGACACCCCCCCCCCCAAAAGTTAATGGCTTCTTTATTCAAATACAAGAAAATATAAATGAATTATCTTCAATGGAAATCAGATTGCTGACTGGCAGTCTCAGCCCACGAACATGTTTATGTGGCCCACACAGTATTTTAAAAATATTTGACTTAACTGCCAACATTTTCAGATGGGGAAATTTCACCTCAAACTCTAAATGTCCGTGTTCTTTTGAAAAACTGAAAACTATGGCACCACTGAGGACCTCATTTAGCCAGGTAGAGCTAAGAGGCAGCACACGTTGGCCCATTTACAACATTTAACTGAAGAATCTGAGAGTTGTCCTTTTCGGTACTTTTTTTCCCTCTCATCAATAAGCCAAATAATGAAGCTGGTCAAAAATGGTTTATTTATATCTCTCCCTTACTATTTTACCATGCCATAAATAATTCAATCCAGAACCAAACTGAGGCCTATCAAAGCTGTGATAAACCACTGTTCATTAACTATTTTAAAGAGAATACATAAGGCCAACTTCTATTTTTTATTAATGTGATGGCTACATCAAGTTGAGCACTTTTCTAACTGTAATAAAGTGTAAGCATTAATTGAGACTTAGATTACATGAATTTATTTTCTTTTTCAAGATGTGTTATTGCTGGGTTTAAATTTCGTTTTTTTTTTCTAAATCTGTGAACTTAATATAATAAGAAAAATCTGCTACTCATACTAATATTTCACCCTCTTTGCTGAAAATGGTTGCTGTATTTCCCAATCAGGTCATGGTCATTTTACAAGCCTTACTAGTTACTTGTTTTTACCCTGCATGAAAAGGACAGTGCGTGTGATTTGACAAAACATCTCCCTAAGTCGTGTTCTTAGCCCTAATGTGGATTCAAATATTTCCTGTCAAGTAGAGATAAGAAAGCCCATTTCACTGGAGTATTTGCAAAAAAATGGCATAAATCATGAGTCACAGTAACATCAACACATAGGGTATTAACCAACTATTCGCTTTCTCCAGGAACCATGCAATAAAAGCAAACTGGACGAAGCTGCAATGTAGATGCTGAGATTAGACATAGCTCTTCCCTCTCTCCCAGGAATGTGGTTAACAGAAGCTCAGGGAACAACTCCTGGAGAGTTAACTATGGAAAAGGAATGGCATCCTGTTGCAACAGTAAGCTTGCAGTTGTTCAGAATGTTGCTGAAATTTTTAATAGCTCTTATTCTGAAACATATCATCTTTTTCCATCAATAAAACAGCTGAGCCAAGGCCTGGGCACATTTCTGATGATACAAGATCCTTTACCATCACAAATTCTTCCTCTTAAATCCTAAGGTCCAAATTTAGAATATACATATTCTGCACAATATCATAAGGAAGAAAATCATTATTAGCTCCTAAATTCAACTACAAAAGCACAGTAACAATTCTTGCTTTACGTTGTGAAGGAAGAAAAGCACTTTTAAATATCAATGACGCAAGCATTATTTCCTTCAATGTGTCCACATGATCAAAATGTGCTTGCTACAAGAGTTTCTTTTATAAACAGAAATACAGAAAATAAACAGGCATTTCCTATAATAATATACACCAGTAACAGGCATAAATTCTCAACCCATAAGAGAAAATTTTATGTTATTTACACAAACATTTCTCTCCAAAAGAGTATCTATAATACCTCAAATAGACTTAGAAAAAACATGTCTGCTCTAAAAGAGGCCCTAAGAGTCTGCCGTTTTAAAAAGTAGGTAAGCGTGACTTAATGCTACAGTTTTACCTCAGCCAGTCAGCTGATCAGGCCAGGGTGACAGACCAAGTGCTGGGCCACTCAAAGGGAGCTCAGAACAAGCTACTCCTCTCTGGAAATAAACAGTCTGAGGAGATTGGGCTAAAGCCAAATGATTCTCAGCTTGCTTTCCACCTTTAAAAATCCTATGACTCTATTGCACTGTTGGCATTCAATAAGGTTCAATGATAAACGCTGCATATGAATGTTTAAATGATGAAATTATCCATGAACCCGAAGCTCAAGAAAAGCACATGTAATCAAGCTTGGGGCAGTAACTGTTCCATCTATGCACTCATGCCTGGCCATTCATTACAATGATGGTGATGATGAAATATCTCAACCACAGAGAATATCACTCATCTATATACTCAGTACCTATCTTTGACAAACTATAACTTTTACCATCCATACGCTTGACATTTTTTTGCCCTTTGTTTTAAATCACAAATTCACTTTGAAGATCCCTGAATACCTCTTCCTGATGCCATGTTCCTCCTACCCCCAGGTCACCAGCATAGCTCTTAAAACTAAATGAGATCAGACTGAGCCTGGGATTTACTCCAAAATAACTAGGGGCATGGGGGGGGGGGGGGGCGCTGACTGGCTGGAGCAAGAGCATATGACTCCTGATCTCAGGGTTACAAATTTGAGCTTCATGTTGGATGTGGAGATTACATAATAATAATAATAATAATAATAATAATAATAATAATAGTTTTTAAAAAACAAACTTGGGGTGCCTGGCTGGCTCAGTTGGTACAGCATGTGACTCTTGATCTCAGGTTTGTACATCAAAGCCCCAAGATGGGTATAGAAATTACTTAAAAAATAAAACCTTGAAAAACAAACAAGGGCGCCTGGGTGGTTCAGTCAGATAAGCATCAGACTTGATTTGGGCTCCGGTCATGATTTCACGGTTTGTAAGATCCAGCCCCACATAGAGCTCCGTGCTGACAGTGTGGAGCCTGCTTGGAATTCTCTGTCTCTCTTTCTCTCTGTCCTTCCCCTGCTCTCTCTCTCTCAAAATAAATAAACTTGAAAAAACAAACAATTTGGGGGGTCGGGATGAGGAGAGAGGAGGTTAGAGAGAAGGGGTAAGAGATGACATAAGAATGGCCTAGGTGATAGGATAGAAGGGTTGAGTATACCTTCTCTCTTGTGTAATGTTTGGAATTTTTCTTAATAAAGTTTTCTAAAATATGAGAAAGAAATATCAGATTATAAATACTTCTAGACTATACTTCTTGTTTTAAATTTTTTTTAGTTTTTTAATCTTTATTTGTTTTTGAGGGAGAGAGAAAGAGACAGAGTATGAGTGGGGGAGGGGCAGAGAGAGAGGGGGAGACAGAATCTGAAGCAGGCTCCAGGCTCTGAGCTGTCAGCACAGAGCCTGACAACAGGGCTCGAACTCATGAACCATGAGATCATGACCTGAGCCAAAGTCAGATGCTTAAACTACTGAGCCACCCAGGCGTCCCTTGTTTTAAAATTTTTAAATTTTTTATTTTTTTAAATGTTTATTTATTTTGGAGAGGGAGAGAGACCACAAGCAGGGGAGGGGCATAGAGAAAGGGAGACAAGAATCCAAAGCAGTCTCCATGCTCTGAGCTGTCAGCATAGAGTCCAATGTGGGACTCAGACCCATGAACCACAACATCATGACCTGAAGTAAAGTTGAACGCTTAACAGACTGAGTCGCCCAGGTACCCCTAGACAATACTCGTAAAGTTCACTGTTCAACATGGTAGCCACTAGCCACATGTGGCTATTTAAATTTAAATGCAAATTAATTATAATTAAACAAGATAAAAAAAATCTAATTCTATGGTTGCACCAGCCCCATTTCAAGTGTTCGATAGGTACATATGGCTAGTGAATACATACTGGAGAATGCAGTAATAGAACATTTCCATCATTGCAAAAAGTTCTGACAGCATTATTCTGCAGACTAGGGTTGTACCTCCATTTGGAAAGAAGGTATAACCAGTAGTTAGAAGACTTTAACTTATTTACCATGGCAAGTCTGAATCTTGATCCATCAAATAGGAGCTGAAGAGCTTGGGTTCAAGAACAGTGTCTACTCAGACCATCTCATAAGAAAACTGTAAAGATCGATGTTTACCCAATGAAAGCTAATCAACAAGAAAAATGTGTGGAATTGTACAATTTCAATTAGGACACCACTGTAGTGGGTGCAAGGAGTTCAATGGCAAAGGCAATGTGCAAATTAGCAACATTCCAAATGTATGTTTAAAGACAAAAAAAAAAATCTGAAAAATAATTCCAGTTTTAGTTTGAGAAATAACACATTTCAGTATCCAATTTTTCTCCTCCCACTCCCTTTATTTTGGAAAAAAAAGCAAAGGATTGGAAAGGCTTTGAAAACAAAGACGTATATAATAAACAATCAAGTCATTCCAAAAGGCAGAGGTACAGACCTATATCGCCCACCCCCAAAAAAGTCAAAACCAACCTCAGAGTGAAAGCAAAGGTAAGAAATTTGGGGAAAACTGGAGAATGAATCTGTTTGGCTTGTGGTATTTCCAAGGATGTCCCCTACATTATCAGAAACTGCCTATGGGATAGGCTCAAAGTAAAGAGATGATGTGAATAACTCTGATGAGCTGAAGAACTTTCAGGCAGATACTTAAGTTAATCTGGGCCCATAAAATTGCTGAACATTAGCTCACAAGAAGTTGCCTCAAAAATTTTTACCTGATTCTTCCAATCTATGCAGTATAGGCCACAAAATTTCTTTTTCAAAAACAGTTTTAAGCTTTGGCCCAAGTTCACAGTTCATGTATCAAAAACGTTTTCCCCCATACACTCTGTATCTAGTTTCTAGATTATAAAATATGTAACTGACTTGAAATGGGTACATTAAAGACATCACAGGGGCGCCTGGGTGGCGCAGTCGGTTGAGCGTCCGACTTCAGCCAGGTCACGATCTCGCAGTCCGGGAGTTCGAGCCCCGCGTCAGGCTCTGGGCTGATGGCTCAGAGCCTGGAGCCTGTTTCCGATTCTGTGTCTCCCTCTCTCTCTGCCCCTTCCCCGTTCATGCTCTGTCTCTCTCTGTCCCAAAAATAAATAAACGTTGAAAAAAAAATTAAAAAAAAAAAAAAAAAGAAATCACACAACAAAGTAAGCACTATACATTCAGAGACAAGTACTTCCATCCTGAGAGACTGTGGGTTCCTCTCCAATGAAGTAGAAATGAAAATTATAGAAAAGATTAGATGATGCATCCAGTTTTCTTCTTTTCTGAGCATAGCTCTTAATAGTTTGAAGTCTTCCCTCCAATAAATAGTAAAACCCTGATTAAAGAAATATCAGTTTGTTCTCAGCGTATTTTTTTTTAATTCTAGAGGAATTTGGTATGTTACCAAGTAACATTCACACTCCCTCATTTGCATAAGGTACAAGAGTCCCAAACCAGGAAACAAGGTGTTTTCATCAAAATGCAGAGGCCTGAAACTAGGGCTTGCACACATAAAGCTCTTTGGGGAAATGATCCAAAGGAACAGGAGTGGGGACCGAGAAGTATGAAACAGTGAAGGAGGCACAGTCATCCTAAACATACGTATATGGAGCTAATCACACTGTGGGCTGAGGCTAGGGCCCATGTGGGACCCCTCTGAGGAGCCATATATATTGTGCCTCAGAATTGTCCAAAGTTAGTGACAAAAGAGAGAAGTATTTGTCCACCAGATTCCATCCCCCATCAGGCAAGTGTTGGCCCATGGGATGGAAACACCCTTGGACAGCCAGATGTGTACATAGGTCAAAATAGTGAAGCAGAGCCCAGGTGGCTACAGCAGAGAAGCCTGGGGGAGAAAGCTATAGATATGTGGTCTACACCTGCCTCAAACGCACACAGCAACAGCATGAATTACATAAAGGTGGACTGAGAGGAAGCAGGCTGGCACAAGTCTTATCCAAAGGATCAATTTTGTTCATTCAGTCACATGTTTATTAACCAGAGGGGAAGGTGGCGGGGGGTGGTGCACAACACAGTCTCTCCCTGCAAATCTGGAAGTAAGGCTAAGAATACATGAATGTGGTCAAGGCTAGCAGAACATATGTTTGTGGTAATGAGAGATTTTTTTTTTTAAATGTTTTAATGTTTATTTTTCAGAAACAGAGAGTGAGTGGGGGAGGAGCAAAAGGAGAGGGAGACACAGAATCTGAATCATGGCTCCAGGCTCTGAGCTGACAGCACAGAGCCCCCACATAGGGCTCTAACCCACCAACTGGGAGATCATGACATGAGCTAAAGTCAGGTGCTCCACTGACTGAGCCACCCAGGCACCCCTGAGAGATTTTTTTTAAAAACATTCACAACTATATTTGATCATTCCTGTTTATGTATGTATGTATGTATGTATGTATATTTATTTTTGAGAGAAAGAGAACACAACCAGGCGAGAAGCAGAAAGAGAGGGAGACACACAATCCAAAACAGGCTCCAGGCTCTGAGCTATCAGCCTAGAGCTGGACACAGGGCCTCATCCCACAAACCACGAGATCATGACCTGAGCTGAAGTCAGATGCCCAACCAACTGAGCCACCCAGGTGCCCCATTCCTATTTATTTTAAATAGGGTCTTGAAGAAAGGAGTGGTGAGGGTTGGGGTGGAGACTCCAGAACACTATAAAGGTGACACACGAGCATTGCAGGCAATCACTGCTGCAGGAATTCAGAGACAGAAAAATTACCAAAACTTGGATGGCGAGTCAAGGCTTCGAGGAGACAGTATATTGGATCTATGCCTCAGAGGTGTGCTCTGATTAGAAAAAGGGAAGACTGCATTTTAGGTGTGTGAGAGAAGGGGCAAATGTTCACTTCCTGCTGGGGTGGGGTGCGGTGGGTTGGCAGTTCTGGCTGGAGCCCAGTCTTTGGTATAAAGTCATTATTAGTTCCATATTTATTTCCTTTTTATTGAGGATGAATGTTTCACACATCACTGAAAGCACTTTGTATGTCTTAACTTATTTAATCCTACAAATCTTTGAGGAATGTACATTATTTTATAGCTGACGCATGAGATGTACACAAGGTATGTAACTTGCCTAAGATCACAGAGATGGTTAAATGGCAGAGCCGATACCCTAGAACCCAAGCAGTCTGACTGCAGAGCCTATGTTCATAATCCAAATGTAATATAGTACTACTGCCTCTCAGTGAGAGAAAACAAAGCAAGAAAGAGAAGGGTGCCATCTGATGCATCTGCATTTAGGAACAGATGGGCTGGGAAAGGACAGATTTGGAAGCATCCCAAGGGAAATAATTCTGTCAAGCAGCTGGAAGTCCTAATGGCCTCAAAACCATTTCCCAGAGAGTACAGTCCCAGAGTTGGGGCCACCAGAGAACAGCACAGAAGGTCTTTCAGAAGGTCACCACCCATCCCTTACTTAGTTAGGATGCTACTGCAAACTCACGGTGAGTGAACAATAGGAATAATCACATCCTCTGCCTTCAATTCATTCTGGCTTCTTAACACACACACACACACACACACACACACACACACACACACACACTATTCCTCAGCATTCTACCATGTCCAACTAGGATCAGAACAGGACAGAGAGAGTGGGAAAAATCATTACAGACTGGGAAAGACTTTTCAAAAATAATGAGGACCCTTGGCTCCGTAGCAGATTCCCTGACTAGGACAGTATGGTGAACTGTTACTATTCAAAATAACCACCCCCACCCCAGCCCAGGACGGGGAATTAAATCCTCATTCCAGGGCCCTCAAGTCTTGGTCAATTGACTGGCAAAGCCACTCTTTGCAGAAGGATTATCCATCGCCATCTTGCTGAATTTAGGAGTGAAAATTTACTTTAGCCAATGAAATTCATGTAGAAGTGACCCATGGTAAGAGCTTGATAGTTCAGGGGTCAGTATATCTTTTTCCTCTGCCACCAGACTGGCAAGGTCCAGATAGAGGACCTGGATCCTGGGGTCAGAACAGCATGGAGATCTCGGAGGATGAATCAAAGATTGTGGTTAAGAAATAAACCTGTGTTGTGTAAGCCACCAAAATTTGGGACAAATGCGTTACTTCAGCATAGGTTAGTCTAACAGACTGACACAAATTGTAGCATAAGTTAGTCTAACAGACCAACACAAATTGTAGGTCTATATGTATATTGGTCTAAGAGCCTTGGTTCTAAAGCCTAGTGCTCCCAGTAACTGGCTGTACACATTAGGTGTTAGTTTCTTTGTTCCTCAGTTTCCTTGTCTATGTTACTTCTTGGGAATTTTGTAAGGATAAAGTGAGATAATTATCTTGACAATTCAAATAAAATTTAAAAATCAAGATGCCAAGAAGGCTTGCTGTGCACAGAGGTTTTTGGTTTTTTTAACTTAATTATAGTTAATATACAATGTTACATTAGTTTCAGGTGCACAACATAGTGATTCAACAACTCTATACATTAAGCTATGCTCACCGTAAGTGCAATTACCATCTGTCACCACACAACACCATTACAATATTATTGGCTATATACCCCATGCCGAAAGTCTCATTCCTGTGACCCATTCACTCTATAACTGGAAGTTTGTATTCTCTTCATCTCCTTCACCTATTTTGCCCATCCCCCAACCCCTTCCCCTCTGGCAACCATCAGTTTGTTCTCTGTATTTATGATTATGTTTGGCATCTTGTTTGTTCATTCACCTTGTTTTTAAGATTCCACCTAAGTGAAATCATATAGTATTATCTTTCTCTGACTTATTTCACTTAGCATAATACCCTCTAGGTCCATCCATGTTGTCACAAATAGCAAGATCTTTTTTATGGCTGAGTAATACTCCACTGTGTGTGTACACACACACACACACACACACAACTTCTTTATCCATTTATCAATGGATACTTAGGTTGTTTCCATATCTTGGCTACTGCAATAACATAAAGGTGCATATATCTTTTTGAAGTACTGTCTGTATTTTCTTTAGGTAAATACCCAATAATGGAATTACAGGATCATATAGTATTTCTATTTTTAATTTTTTGAGGAACCTCCATACTGTTTTCCACAATGGTTGTGCCAATTACATTCCCACCAACAGTGCATGAAGGTTCCCTTTTCTCTATATCCTTGCTAACACTTGTTATTTCTTATTGTTTTGGTACTGACAGGTGTAAGGTGATATCTCATTGTGGTTTTGATTTGCATTTCCTTATGATTAATGATGTTGAGCATCTTTTCATATGTCTGTTGGCCATCTGCATGTCTTCCTTGGAAAAATGCCTATTCAGGTCCTCTTCTCATTTTGTAATTGATTTTTTTGGGAGGGTGTTGAGTTGTGAAAGTTCTTTATATATTTTGGATATTAACCCCTTATTAGCTATTTCATTTGCAAGTATCTCGTGCCATTCAGTAGGTTGCCTTTTAGTTTGGTTGATGGTTTCCTTTGCTGTGCAAAAGCTTTTTATTTTGGTATAGTCCCAATAGTTTACTTTTGCTTTGTTTCCTTTGTCTCAAGAGACATATTTAGAAAAATGTTGCTAAGGTCAATGTCCAAGAGATTACTACTTCCTTTAAAGAGTTTTATGGTTTGAAGTCTCACATTTATGTCCTTAATCCCTTTTGAGTTTATTTTTGTGTATAGTGTAAGAAAATGGTCCAGTTTCATCCTTTTGCATGTAGCTGTCTGGTTTTCCCAGCACCATTTATTGAGGAAACTTTCATTACCCTATTGTATATTCTTGCCTCCTTTGTAATAGATTACTTGGCCACATAAGTATGGGTTTATTTCTGGGCTCTCTATCCTGTTCCATTGATCTATGTGTCTATTTCTGTGTCAGTACCTTTTATTTTAATTACCATAAGTTTGAAGTGCATCTTGAAATCTGGGATTGTGATACCTACTACTTTCTCAAGATTGCCCTATTTGAAGTCTTTTGTGATTCCATACAACTTTTAGGATTATTTGTTCTAGTTCCATGAAAAATACTATTGGCATTTTCCTAGGGATTGCATTGAATCTATAGATTGCTTTGGGTAGTATGGACATTTTCACAATATTAATTCTTCCAATCCATGAGCATGGTATATCTTTCCATTTGTGTCATCAATTTCTTTCATCTTTAAAAAAAATTAAAAATCAGGATGCTGAACAGCTTCCTGTTCACAGATGGTTTTGGTTAAGCCTTTTCCTTTCAACAGTAGGTCTGAGTAAATGTAATGGGCACCCTTAATGATACTCACAAAATTTATATTGACAGGAAAACAATACACAAAAGGATGAAGTGAATGAAAAGGTGTTAAGTCTTAAGAAAACCATAGCTTTTAATAGACTTTACTCCTACTTTCATAGAATCCTATGGTTTTTTTAAATATTCTTTATGGAGAACACTGTTGGACACTTGTAGTCCAAGATAGAAGGGGTCCTACCATTCTTCCACCCTTTAGGACTCACTTGCTTCAATGTTTAAGAAAACAAGACTTTGTAGTTCTACATCTTGAGGAAGGCCTCAATACAGAAGACTAAACAGAGGAAGACCTATACTGGGGATGTTGTCACTGGATCCCTCCTCCTCTTTGTGTGTTTCCTCTGTCTTCACTTCCTCTATTCTTAAGGATGCGATCTGGTCATGAAAGGAATCAACTCCTCTATCCTTTCTCATCTCCCCTCTATTCTACTGAATCCTGAAGAATTCAATACCCTGCAGACTTTCAAGGTCTTCTATCAACCAATTCCAAGAATCTGAGATATCTTAAGTTGGGGCACAGGGTGGGTAGGATATAAAATATCTTTAAAACTGTGTACAAAATATGCACGTGTCTTAAAGAATACACTGCATTATCCGGTTTCCTCCCACCTGCCTAGACCCACATCTATTTTCTCTACCCCACCCTGAACAGTGACGTCGTAGGTGGATTTTCTCAAAAGGCTGTCTCACACCCAGAGCTTTGCAGGAGCTATTCCCTTGGCTTAGTACACTTTTCCACCTCATTTTCCTTACTCATCCTTTTGCTTCCTTACCCATCCTTCAGAGAAATTTTTAGAGAGCAGCAGGGATGGCATCTCAAATACTCAACATCGTAACTTCAGCATCTGCTCAGAGAAAGTATGAAAGAAATATCTGATGAAGCAGATGGATTAGGAAACTAAGAATGGCTATTGATGTGTTTAGGTTGTTGTGGGTTGTTTTGTTTTTCAATTTCTAAGCTATCTGTATTACTTCTTCTATAAGAAAAAACTTATGAAGAAAATCATAAATTCATCCCAAAGTAATGTTACTTAATTATCAAAACAGGTATGTGTATACACACACACACACACACACACACACACACACACACACACATTTTTTTTGGAGACATAATTCCCTTATAATTAATACTTGCTAGAAAATGGAGTTTGACATTACTTACTATTATTTCAACATTCACACAGGCTGAATGTCACAGATATATGGGTGTACTATCACTACAAAATATCTTTACTTCTCAAGTAGTTTTAAATTATAGCTATGAAGGTCAGTTACCAGAGCCAAACTTGTTCTTAACAAGTAGAATTTTTATATCCATTCAATCAAAGAGTCCCTTACATCTTTCTGGGCCTATTCATTTACAGATAGGAGTAGAAATTGTAACTGGGCTCCTCATATCATGCATTCACATGTGATGCCCATCTTCACATGCTTTCCAATTTCTTTAGGCTAAAAGATGTGACTTGCAGCAGGGCCACATAGCTGAGGAAGTTCCACATGGAGGAGATCACATCCTCGAGCATCTTCCCTTTTACCTCCTCAGAGTCCAGCTTTGGCACAAGCCCCTCAATCAGGAACATCTCGGCTTTGCTTCCCCAGCTTTCAGCTGCCATACTCTATTCTTTTCAGAGGCTTATGCTTTATGCTATGTATTTTTTCACAATTTTTAAAATGCAAAAAAAAAGGAGGGGGGCATGAACAAAGCTTCTGCTTGTTGGATACCAAAGACATTCTTTTTGGAACATGAAGCCTGATCAACCTCTTCATCTCAGCCTGCCCCTCCCACAACATATCACACTCAATCCCACACGGTCACAGTTCAGCAGGTGGACAGAATGCAACCACATAGGTCAAGTTCCTGCATCCTTTGACTTGAGCAAGACACTCACACTCAGTGGCATGGATCCTTAAAAAGGTGTTTCTAATGCCTTGGTTCTGGCATATGAGGGTAAAGACTCCTGATTTCTACCTGAGACTAGGCCTGAGAGGACACAAATTTGATTTCATATCACCCAACAAATTATTTTTAGAAGCCTATCTCTATCACCTCAGCCCAAATATTGGTTTTCATGTTCCACAGTGGTTGCATTGATAGGTTGCCAGCAGGCCTGAGTGGGTCAGAGGCAGTACTGCTTAGTTGGGAGGGAGTTTTCTGTCAATCTGGATTTAAAAAACAACAACCACAAAGCAGGTATCAATTATATTGTAAAGTAAATCTCCTTAGGGAACAGGATAGAAGCTTTGGATCTGCTGGGTCTTTGTTTAAATAATGGTTCACTTCACTGACCCCAGTTGAAACAGGTCTAGCTAGCACTATGAAAGAGTTTTCAATAAATTATAAAATCCAAGAGCAGCCCATACCCACCCCACCCCCAGTCAAGTTTAAGGTCCTATAAAGAGAAACACTGGCTTAGAAAACTCTATACCCTGCCCCACAGGAAGTCTAAACCCAAAGATCATTATCAGCTGTGGCATCATCAGTGGATATAAATACTAGGCCTTCTGGCAATCAATCAAAGTAGGACATCCAAATCATTCGCTCCTTTGTCTGGACACAGACAGAGGGTGGCCCCTTTGAAAGCACTAAGCATCGGTGTCAATTATATGGGTGTCCAAAAAGACAGGGTTTAGCAGACACACAGTTTGGTTTCTAAGTCACAGTTTTTAGGAGATGGGTTAAGCTTACTTGTGTAAATCTCACAAAGTTGATGAAAACGTGCTAACAATCTAATAACTCTTACATCAGGATGGTGGGGTATGGGTAGTTTTGTTCTTTTAATCAATTTCCACAGGTCTGTTTTTCATTGCAATGTAAACACTTTTTTTTTTTTCAACGTTTATTTATTTTTGGGACAGAGAGAGACAGAGCATGAACGGGGGAGGGGCAGAGAGAGAGGGAGACACAGAATGGGAAACAGGCTCCAGGCTCTGAGCCATCAGCCCAGAGCCTGACTCGGGGCTCGAACTCCCGGACCGCGAGATCGTGACCTGGCTGAAGTCGGACGCTTAACCGACTGCGCCACCCAGGCGCCCCTGTAAACACTTCATTTTTAAGGAAGATATTTTAAAGCATAAAAAAAAAAAAAAAACCTATAGCTTTCAAAGATTTGAAAAGGACAGATTACGATACCTCAAACACTTCGAGCATTCCTTAATAATTGCTTACAGAGTCTCAGTGTGTATAATTTATACCACTGACAGAATTTTAATTTTTAAAGACCTCCCCCTAGATGACAGTCCCTTTATCATTTAGATAGCCATCCCGCAGACCTTTTTCAGCTCCATTAAGCTTTTGCCAGGTACAAAAGAGCCAGAATCCTTCATGCAAGGACCACAGCATCAAGTCTTAGAAATGGCAATTTTGTAACACGGGAAAATAACGTTTCACTGTCAGTCCTCACCCTCCTCCTGCTGAAAACAGACCATATCTTCAGGAACCGTCTCTAATGATTCCCAGACAAGATCTTTACCTGCATCATAAGTGTTGACTCAGCAACAGGCACATAATTTCCTTTCTCCCTAAATGGCTTACATACTCCATACTCACTGAAGTTCATCACTTCACTACGCATAGACACTAAATCTCTCAGAAAATAAAAGCTCCAGGTAAAAAGAGAAGGTCTCTCTTGTCCACTGATATAACCCTGGCTCCCAGAACAGTACCTGGCACATAGGAGGTACTCGGTAAATACTTTTAAATGAGTGAATGAACTTGGTTTTTCCATTTCTTTTGGCTCCACAGATAAAAGAATAATTAAATAGGTTTCTTGAAGGATATCATGCGAAATCTCCATCGCTGCAAAAGTTTAAATACACACCATCTGTTAGGGATAAAGTAAGAAATATTTTTGCATTGGGAAGAAGGCTGAACTGAATAATCTCTTAAAGTTCCTTTCAACTCCTAGGCTATATAACTTGAACACCACACCTTAAGAGAGAGTGGATCAGCTACATAAAGCCTGATTCCCAGGTAGAGTAAATTACCATGTTCTGTTTAAAAGAAAGATAATAGCTGTCCTGGGACTTGGATGCAAAAATACTAACTCACCCAAAATGTGGACACATCCCTAAGGGAGAAATGCTCTCATTAATCATTAGTTATATTCTGAAACAGATGTGCTTTAGGGTCTTCTCAGAGCCAAGCACCAACACCATCCAAGAGAAAATGGAGACACTAGGGGTCGAGATTAGAACAAAAATAAACAGTATCACACTAAACTCAAACTTTTGTTTTCCAGCCAACAAATCAACTTAAGAAACATCTTAATTCAGCCTTAAGGTTTAAATGGTTATAACTGAATATAACCAATTCAAAAGACAGAAATACTGCATCTGCCATACAAGGTTTTTCCCCAGTAAAATCTCATATTTACCTAGGATATCACACAAAGACATTCAAGTTCAAGAATGCCTAACATTGAGAGCAAATTATTCTAACTGAACTTTCCTTCAATCTGGATGGGAGAGGCAGTTTGTAGGGAAAGGAGATCTATTCATGTTTCCCTAAACAACTTTTTTAAAAAGTCTAAATTCTAAAGGAGTAACTAGGGAAACTCCATTCATACATAGATCAACTTTGGAGTGGTTCTTTTCTCTCAACACACCCTTCCTTTCATTTGTTCAAATCAGAGAATAGATAAAGGGACAGGAGGGGCAGAGAATTCTAAGATGAAGGATGTAGTGTTGATCCCTTGGAGCAGGGTTTGGATAAATATGTATTCACGAGGGTTGTTTTGAAGGTAGGACTATAGGCACCACACTTAAGGCAAGAACTGAATGAACAAAGTAAAACAATTCAACAATTCGTTGGAAATGTATGAAAAGACTTTTCAACTTTGTAGTCAACTTTTGATCACCCAGACCACAGCTCAGTCCAAAAAAAAAAAAAAAAAAAAAAAAGTCTTGTTTTTAAACTGCAATTTAATCTTAATTCCAGTGACAACGGGGAATGTGCAGAGAAAGCAGTTACCTCCTCTGAACACATACTCTTTTTGGAATCTCCTCTATTATTTGAATAAGAGGTCTTAGAGAAGAATTCTGTGGGATTAAGCTCACATCTGGTTGGCAGACCTCGTGTTGGATATGATTATGGCCACACAACTAAATCTCAAATCCACATACTGTTCCTATTTAACTGACATATATGAACTAACTAATTTATAGAAAATGTGCAGCAAATTATTTCTTCCACCTCCCCCAAGCCTCAAGAATGCACCAGCAATAGGTGTTACTGAACAGCACCCCCCCCCCCCAAATTTGCATTCCTAGACACTCTCCAATTATCTCAAGCAGTTATCAGTTATTTTAGTTATGGAAATACGTGCCCTGGAAATAAGTACAGTGTGGGGACGGTGAGAGAGAAGGGGGTACTTTAACCAGATTAACTTGACCTCTCTGTACCTCAATTTCCCCCACCAGAAAAATAAAGGGATTAACACAGAGACTATGTAAATTCCCTCAGTAACAATAATCCAGGACCACTAATTATCAAGGGCACAATTTGTGTGCAAGAGGAAACCTGATTCTTAAGCGTCAGGTCATTAAATATTAGAGTATAAAATGCCCAAAAAACCCAGTTACACTTCAATAGGACCATACATAGCACATTGTGACAGTGGAGACCGTCTTTGAAAACACGCCTGCAGCCAAACCACCAAACCGAGTTAAAGCACGCAGAAGGACCCCGCGAAGTTCCCGGGGCGGGGTGGGGGCGGGGGCAGCAAAAGGCGCGTGTATCTGGAGAGGAGTTCGAGGAAGAGCTTGGAGTCCGAGCACAGCCTTGCATTCCTGGGGCTTCGGAGCTTCCAGTACGTCTGAAAGTCTCTCGTGTGGAACCACAAGACCTCTCAAGCCACCACCTGCGGCCACACAGTTGTGGGAGGGAGAGGAGAAAAGGAGGCAGAGCGGGAAAAACCTCGCTCGAGGCGCGCCCCAAAACCGGTGGTGCGAAAGTGGACTTCGAACATCGACAAAGAAACGGGGAAAGAGAAGGAAGGAGGACTCCGCCTTTCCCACCCGGCTCTGCTCCTTTCAATAAAAAAGGAAGGGCCGCCGCCGTCCCTCCCCCCGCCCCCCCCCACCGCCTTTCACCCTAGGATGCGGAGCACCGACTGAGACCGCACCCTCAAAGTCCGGCTCTGAATCGCGAGCTGAGTCTTGCACCCCACCAGGCGCTGCTCCTGCCCGGCTCTGAATTTGGGGCGGGAGCGCACCCTCGGTCCTTCGCTCGTCCCGAGCCGCGGGGCACCGGGTTCTCCACTCGCCCGCCCTAACCTTCCTCTTCCTCGCGTCCGCGCCTCCTCGGTTCGCCGCCCCCGGTCTTCTAACCTCGGAGCATTTAATACTTCCACCCACCACGACAAGGGGGCCTTGTGAAAACTTTGTGTGTGTGGCTAGGGCTTTTGTCCACATCCTGGGCAGGGCCAGGTCAGCCGGGTGGGTGCCTGGGGGTGTCCCGGCTCTCACGATGGGGAAGCCACCACGGAAATCCCAGCCTTTCATTTCTGATCCGCTTCTACGGCCGTGTGACAGCGCGCTTCGGGGAACAATTCCCATGCCCTGGTCGCCCCTCGGCGAGGGGGAGTCAGGAGGAAACCCCCGCACTCGGTGCCTCTCTCGACTGTCACGAGAGAAAAGGTGTGCACGCCGAGAGGGAGGCAGCCGAGAAATACCGTGCCTGAAAGAAACCCTTTAAAGGGAAAAGAGGGAAGGGGTCCTTTCTCTCCCACATCTCCGGAACCCGGGCGCGATGAGGCGATACACTGTTGCATCACGTAGTAGCCCAGCCTCTTGTCTCCTAGCCCTCCCCTCAGCTCCAGACGCGCGCCCAATCTCACGCACACACCCACAGCCGCCACCATCCGGAGCCCCCGCCTGGGCCCCGGTATTCCCCCCCCTCCCCCGGCACCCGCCTGAAAGCGGGGACCACCCAGTGCCGCGAGAGCCGCGGGCAAGGGTGGTGAGGCCCCAGCACTCACAGACGGTCTCCCCACGGCCACGGCCATCGCGGCTGCGGCTCCGACTCCAGCTGCGCCCGGGTGCTCTCCGCCAACACTGGCTGCTGCTCCCGCTCGGGCTCGGGCTCCGGCTCCGGCTCGCCTCCCCCGCGCCTCCCTCGCGGCTGCGCTCTGCCAGCACCCGGCTCCCGCTCGAAGCCAGCGGCATCTGCTCCCCCCACGCCGCCGCCCCTCCGGCTTTATTAGAGCAACATGGCCACCCGCCTGGAAGGGACCATTTGCTTCCCCGGGAAGGGGTGTGAGTCTGCGCGCCCGGGCTGAGGCCGTGGGAGGGGGGATGGCGTGCGGGCCTCCAGCCGGGGTCAGCGGGCTCAGGCCGCAGGACTCGCCCTCAGCGAAGGTAGCCGTGGGCCCCGAAACGACCCTCTCCAGTGCCACCGAGACTCCCGCAGCCTGTACTCTGGCCGCCACCCCCCCGCTCCACCACGTGCTGGAGTCCGAGTAAAATCCTGGGCGCGGAGGTCCTAGCCTCGGGTTCCGCCACGCGCTTCACCAAGCAGGAGAGGCTGCGGAGAAGGTGAAGGGACACTGGGGCTAGACGGGTCTGCGGGGACAGCATCTCGCGGCCAGTTAGCCCAGGGCAAGCACGCTCCACCCGGAGGAACCGGCTTGGAAGGGCTGTGGGCCAACCGGGGAGAGAGAGCGGTGGGCGACCGAGGTGGGGCTGGGCAGACCCCCACGAGGAAGCGTTGCCCCTCCACAATTCTTTTCATAAGGGAGAGACTAAAAGGCTGGAAGCTGTCCCTAAAGCGCGCGGCTGGGTAGGGGATCACATGGAGAGGAAGAGGCCATAGTAGTTGCGGCTGCGGACGACCCAACCACCGCCGGCTGGAGAGGAAGAAAAGGACGCCCCCGCTGGAGAATTCACGCAGCTGTTGGCAGCCCCAGAGCGTGGGGCCAAGGCCTTCCCCGGGTGCAGCGAGAGCTCGTTGGTCACCCGTGGGGGCTCAGCCGACCTTATTTGATTGCTGGAGACAGACCCGACGACGCGGAGGCGCGCGGGCGGGAGTGCGGCTGGGGAGGGGCGCGGCGACAGCGCCGGGCGGGTGACCGTGAAGTCGGCGCGACTCCGGCCGCGTGGGGCTGGAGAACTCCTCCGCTGTGGGGAAGGACTTGCGCAGCAGATGTTGGGGCGTTACTGCGTGTCTGTGTGGCGGACGGCATGGCAGGGTTCTGGCGCGTGCTGGGTGGCGAGGTGTGCTAGAGCTGCTGTAGGTGACCGCGGCCCCTCGTGGAGCGGGAGGGGCGGACCTCGAGGACGAGGTGATTGGGCATAGCAACCTGTCCGCGGCTGGATTGGAGAGCGGGGAAAGTGTGGTGCGGAGGTGAAGGGTGGTGATCAGCCCACGCGATCGCGCCCTCAGGGAAAGCCTGGGCCTATTGAATTAGGTGAAAGACCAACCGCCTGTTTAGACTGAGGCGCCTCAGAGTCTGACCTCAGCGCCCAGGTTTGTCGCGGCTTTGTGTCTGCCTCTGTCCACCCGCACCCACCCACCCACCCACCGTGGGCCGCAGGATTAGAACGCGCCGCCTTTGGCTAAGGATGAGTGGGCTCCGGGCGTGGGTCCAGCCGCTGTGAAGCAGACGCTGGGTTGCCCCGGGAAGGGTTGAGGGGCTGGGTGCTGAATTCCACCCGCAGGGCTGAGAGTACCGATGAAAGGAAGACGAGGATCTCCGGATGGAGACCTGTTGTGCGTGTGGGCGGGCCCAGACTAGCAGGGAACGAACCTAGTCAGTTTTGACCAGTATCTGCCCCCTTGACTTCAAATCTTTTGAAGAAATGGACCAACATTTATGCCAGGCATACAGTAGTCACTAGGTGTTGAATTCAGATGACCGTGTGGATGGGTGACGTGCAAAGGGAAGGGGAAAAGAGAAATACTTTGATCTGCTCTCTGTATATAGCCATTTTTTCCTTCTCCCTTAGGATTAGACAGTGGCACTGCCCACGGACCAAAGGTCTCACGTAAACCCTGTAAAAAAAACATCGCTCTTCACCTTGCCAACCAGATGTAAGGGCAGTTGGAAACCAGCTCTCCATTTTGTGTTCTGTTGACCAGGCCAGATAGCAGGATTTAATTAATTGTTTTTATTTTTATTTACTTCTTCGGTTCGTGTTTATGTTGAAAATCTCAGATTAGGTGGTAAAACAGATTAGGTAAGACTATGAACTCGCTACTTGGTGGGTGGGTTAGTTTATTCTCATCACAAAAGCTTAAAGTCACTTATTCCAACAGCTCAACTGTTGGAAGAAAGCCTTTTAGGACAAAATGATCCCAGTTTACCCCACTTCTGCCTGAATTTTTTCACTGACAAGGAACATTGGCTTAAGTTCCCCCCTCTCTGCTTTTTGTTTGTTTTGGCAGATAGGCATAAATATATTTAATAAAAATACAGTTTTATTACTTTTGGCCAAGAAGGCTATTTCAGAATGTCATTTCTCATTATGAAGCTATTTAAATAATCATTCTACAACCAGACCTACCTAGGTTCGAAAATCCTGGCTTTACCACTTCATAACTGTGTGACCTTGGGCGAGTTACTTAACCTTTCGGCACTTCAATTTTCTCATCTTAAAATCTGTTTAATAATAGCTCTTCCGTAATAGAGTTACAAAGGGATTAGATTACCTTTTTAGATTATACTGTGGTAAGAACTAAAAATTTTTAAATGCAGATGCCTGACTCTTAACCAGTGTGCAGTCTGCTGAGAGACAGATGTTTAAACAATTCTGCTAGATAAGACAAATCCTAGAAAAGATATGAATTATGGGGGTACCTGGGTGGCTCAGTCAGTTGAGTGTCTGACTTCAGCTCAGGTCATGATCTCACAGTTTGTGGGTTCGAGCCCCGTGTCAGGCTCTGTGCTGACAGCTCAGAGCCTGGAGCCTGCTTCGGAATCTCGCTCCTGCTCTCTCGCTGCCCCTCCCCTGCTCGTGCTCTCTCAAAAATGAATAAACATTAAAAATTTTTTTAAAAAAAGAAAAGATATATGAATTATGGGATTTTAAAGTATGGTAAAAGGAACTATTCACTCTGTCAGAACAGGAAAGGGTTCACCAAGGAAGTGGAGCAAGAGAGAGAGCAAGAAAGACATTCTACTTTGTTCCTTTAGCCCCCCTAGGAGTAGTAACAGCTTCTTAGTGTTACTAATTTTGGGATGCCTTGCCATCTCTTATTTGTCCTTCTAACTTTGCCTACTTCAGCGCTTCTCAAATATTAGTACCTATGAGTCACCTAGGGATCCTGTTTATTTTTTTATTTTTTTAAGTTTATTTATTTTGAGGGAGAGAGAGAGAGCAAGCACATGTGGGAGAGGGGCAGAATCCCAAGCAGGCTTTGCACCATCAGTGCAGAGCCCAATGCGGGGCTTGAACTCACCAGCTGTGAGATCATGACCTGAGCTGAGATCGGGAGGCTTAACTGACTCCACCACCCAGGTGCCTCTTAGGGATCTGTTTAAATGCAGATTCTAATTCACTAGGTCTACATGGGGCCTGAGAGTCTCCAGTTCCCTCTGGCTCCCAGGTGATGCTGATACTGCTGGTCTGGTAATCAATCATACTAGACTAGCAAGGGTTTACAGTTGCGAAGCAGTTCCTTTATTTAAGGTTCTTTGTTTGAAAAATCTGCATTAAATTCTTTTTTCCACTAAGAACCTGGTAGATATAGATGGAAACACACAAAAACTTGAAATTGTCATTCATGAGCTCAATCTCTTTTCCTAATTGTGAAAACATTTGTTAAAAAATTCATTCTGGGGGCACCTGGCTGGCTCAGTGAGTAGAGCCTCTGACTCTTAATCTCAGGGTCTGTACATTCAAGCCCCACATTGGGTGTAGAGATTACTTTTTAAAAAATTCATTCTAGGGGCGCCTGGGTGGCGCAGTCGGTTAAGCGTCCGACTTCAGCCAGGTCACGATCTCGCGGTCCGTGACTTCGAGCCCCGGGTCCGGCTCTGGGCTGATGGCTCAGAGCCTGGAGCCTGTTTCCGATTCTGTGTCTCCCTCTCTCTCTGCCCCTCCCCCGTTCATGCTCTGTCTCTCTCTGTCCCACAAATAAATAAACATTGAAAAAAAATTAAAAAAAAAAATTCATTCTAAACATTGTAAGTTTACCAGTAATTCTCAAATTCTCTCTTGCTTTTTATGCTCCTTGAAAATCAGGACAACATTTGCCCCTCTTTAGTCTTCTGGCATTTCTTTTCTCTGGCTTTCCAGAGCTGACTGTATTGATTCCACAATCACTTATGCTAAGTATTTCATGGATAATTCATTTAGGCCTGGAAAGTTTAACTCACTTAAAATAATTGGTTGCTCGTTAACCACATTGGATTTTAGTAGCCTTTTAATCATTAAAATAATTTTTTTCATTAAGAAATTACTATCTTTAAGAGAGGAGACAAAAATTGAGGGGTCTTGTCCCCCCCACCCCTTTTTGTCATTTGATAGCATTATATCCTCAGAACCCAAGAAGTGGCTTTCATCCTTCCTTGTTCACCCTCTTGTGGCAAGCATTACTTGAAAAACAAAAAAAATTCTGGAAATTCCTTGGTATTCTTTTTTTAAAAGCAAAAATTATGTAAGCCTACAGTGAAGTATTCATCCTTGTAGGCTTGTGCTACTCTTTCATACATGCTCTTTTAAAATCTGATCTTGTTAAGAAACACCCTGTGAAATGACATGCTCCCTGGAATATGAGGACTTGGACACTGGCCACTCTCTTTGGCAGCCAGCCCTGGAGTAGGGTCAGTTCCCCTGTTGTGGCACCCCTAATTATCAGATAATTCCTTTCTCCCTGGGAGCAGTCATTTCCATGTCAGTTATTATTTCTCTTTGTGAGCCTAAAAAAAGTATGTAGTTGAAGTCCCTCTGACTACTAGATGTTGCCACGGAGAAGAGAATCCTATATGTGCACCTGTATATTATGACAGCAATATTGCTTCTATATTCTCACCTTTTGTCTCAACCTATTTGCTAGCTACCATTCCACCATTATCAGTTTCCACCAGCTGAATAATTCTATTGCACGGGGTTACTCTGCACCTACATTTCTTGTCTTGTAGACTTGTTCCTTTTGAATGAGGTAATACTTCCGTATTTCAGCCATAGGTTCCTTGCTATTTCATCTACCAATATCTGTTCAATTGCATTCATTTCCTTCTGTTAAGTTTTCCAAGTTCTGTTTGCTTTGCCATTAATTCTCCCTTTCCAACCTGAGATTTCAAAAATCGCCAGCACTATATTCCAAGTTTCTTCTGTTTTCATTTAGTGACAACAGAAGTGGATATCAGTCAGTTGGTATGATAAATTTTAGCGGAGTATGCTTCATGCCTCGCCATTATACTCTTTAGAAGAATAATAGAGTCAGCCATTGCAAGGCTTCCTCCATATTCATCCATAGTGAAAAACATGGGCTTGGGAGTCAGAACAATAGGGGTCATGTTCCTGCACTGCCAAATATCATCTGCTATGCAGTTTCTTAAATTGATATATTGATTTGGGTATAGGCTATTTCTATAGTAAAAACACCCCAGGCATGCCTGGGTGGCTCAGTCCATTAAACGACCCACTCTTGATTTCTGCTCGGGTCATGATCTCATAGTGGTGAGTTCAAGTCCTTTGTCAGGCTCCACTCTGACTCTCTCTGTCCTTCCCATTCTCTCTCTTTCTCAATAGGTAAAATAAACTTAAAAAAAAAATTGTTGGGGTGCCTGGGTGGCTCAGTCAGTTGAGCATCTGACTTCAGCTCAGGTCATGATCTCACGATCCGTGAGTTTGAGCCCCACATCGGGCTCTGTGCTGACAGCTCAGAGCCTGGAACCTGTTTCAGATTCTGTGGTCTCCCTCTCTCTCTGACCCTCCCCCATTCATGCTCTGTCTCTGTCTCAAAAAAATAAATAAACGTTAAAAAAAATGTTAAAGAAAAGAAACACCCCAAAAGTCAGTGACCCAAAAAAGATAAATGTTTATGTCTGATGAAAAGTTCAGGAGGTGGTGAGCAGTCCAGAGGCCTGGCAGCTGTGATTCTTGAGGCCATCCAGAAGTCCACATTCCTTGTTGCAACCTTGTTGCTCCATCGAGTTCTGATTATTACCTTGTACACTCTGAATAAAGCTGGTTCACCAACACCGTATCCATAGTCCAGCCCGTGGGAAAGATGAAAGAGATGAAGAGGCAACGGAAGGGAAGCAATTTCCTTTTAAGGAAGTGACCTGGTCATAGCATGCGTCACCTCTGCTCACAATCCATTGCGAAAATTCGGTCACACAAATGTGCTCAGGTGCAGGGGAGGCTAGGATTTGTGATCTCTTATATGACACCAAATGCCACGCTAAAAGGAAGAAATGAAAAATAGATACTGGGGGAAATCAGTCGCAGATGTAATATATTTACATAGTTTAAATTTTGTTTTAATGTTTATTTTTGAGACAGATAGTGTGGGGGGGGGGGGAGGGGCAGAGAGAGCCAGAGACACAGAACCTGAATCAGGCTACCGGCTCTGAGCTGTCAGCACAGAACCTGACGGAGGCTCCAATTCATGAGCTGTGAGATCATGACCTGAGCCAAAGCCGGATGCTTAACCAAGTGAGCTACCCAAGCGCCCCTATATTTACGTAGTTTAAAAAAATAATATAAAATTGTGTACAATGAAGTCTCCCACTCCATATACCATTTGTCCAGTCCCCATCCCTTTCCCTGACAGATAAATAATTTATTAGTGTCTGGTATATCTTTCCAGTTTTCTTTTTTTTTTTTTTTTCCAACGTTTATTTATTTTTGGGACAGAGACAGAGCATGAACGGGGGAGGGGCAGAGAGAGAGGGAGACACAGAATCAGAAACAGGCTCCAGGCTCTGAGCCATCAGCCCAGAGCCTGATGCGGGGCTCGAACTCATGGACCGCGAGATCGTGACCTGGCTGAAGTCGGACGCTTAACCGACTGCGCCACCCAGGCACCCCTATTTTTTTTTCCAATGTTTATTTATTTTTGGGACAGAGAGAGACAGAGCATGAACGGGGGAGGGGCAGAGAGAGAGGGAGACACAAAATCAGAAACAGGCGCCAGGCTCTGAGCCATCCAGAGTTTTCTTGAAGCAACTGCAAGCAAATTTAAATATATATTCTTATTTCTTACCTTATCCCAAGTTTTACATAAAAGAAAAACCACACAGATCATTCTTTACCTTATTTTGTTTATTTAACACTATTTTGCACATCCTTTTATATGACTGACTAGTTATCTTTCTTACTCTTTTATACTGTTGCCTAGTACTTTTAAGGCTGTATCATCATCTATTTAATAGTCCCATTGATAAATTCAGGGTTGTTTCTAATCTTTTACCATTACAAATGATACTGAAATAATAACCTTGTGTTTGTAATTTTGAACATGAGAAAGCATATCTGTAAGATACATTTCCAGAAGTAAGATTAGCCGATCCTATGATACTGAGCCAGTCTCTTGATCTCGTTAAGTCTCATTTTCTGTACCTATAAAATGAAGTTCATATTTACCTCATAGATAGGGTCATTATGATAATGAAATAACTAAATATAAAGTTATTCTACAATAGTATCAAAATCATAAAATAGAGATACATTTATGAAAATATGCATAAGATTTGTACTCTCAAAACTACATAACACTGCTGAGAGAAAGGAAACCTAAACTGAGAAATATACCATGTTCATGGATTAGAAGGCTCAATATTTTTAAGATGTAATTCTCTCCAAATCAGTCTATGGATTTGGTGTAATCCTAATTGAAATCCCAGGGAGCTTTTGTAATAGAAATTGAAAACCTGATTCTAAAATTTAATGCAGAAACACAAAAGACCTAGGATAACTAAAATAATTTTGAAAAAGAACAAAATAACAAAGTTGGAGAACTTAAACTACTTAATTTCAGGGTTTACTAAAAAGCTAAAATAATCAAGACATCGTTGAATTGGCCAAAATATAGTCACATAGTTTTTGAATGATTCAGAGAATCCAAATATAGACCCACACATGTATGGTCAATTGAATTTTGATAAAGATGCCAAGGTAATTCCATGGGAAAGGATAGTCTTTTCAAGAAATCCTACTAGAACCATTACATGTCCATATAGACAAAAAGAACCTCAACCTTTATTTTACTGATACACAAAGATTAAATCCAAGTGGGTCATAAACCTAAATGTAGACACTAAAACTAACATTTGGGGTGCCTGGCTGGCTTAGTCAGTGGAGCATGCAACTCTTGATCTTAGGGTCATGAATTTGAGCCCCATGCTGGGCATAGAGATTACTTTTTTTTTTTTTAACGTTTATTTATTTTTGAGACAGACACAGAGCATGAACGGGGGAGGGGCAGAGAGAGAGGGAGACACAGAATTGGAAGCAGGCTCCAGGCTCTGAGCCATCAGCCCAGAGCCCGACGCGGGGCTCGAACTCACGGACCGTGAGATCGTGACCTGAGCTGAAGTCGGACACCCAACTGACTGAGCTACCCAGGCGCCCCAAGAGATTACTTTTTTAAGAAGTAACACTTCTAGAAGAAATCATAGGAAAATTTTAATGACTGGATTAGGCAATAATTTGTTAGGACACAGAAAGCACTAACCAATTGGACATTATCAAAATTCAAACTTTGGCTTCTCCAAAGAAACTATCAACAAAATGAAAAAGCAAGCCACAGATTGGAAAAAAAAAAAAATATATCTGTAATACTTAGTTTTCTTAATGGGCAAAACACGTGAATATACACATCATAAAACAAGATACATATTTGGCCAAATGTGCATGAAATGACACTCATCATTATCTTTAGGGAAATGCAAATTAGACTACACACACACACACACATATCACCTACTAGAATGCTGAAAATCAGAAAACCTGGCAATACTAATTGTTAGGGAGGATATGAAGTACCTGGAATTCTGATGCATTGTTTGTAAAATATACAGCCACTTTGAAAAACAGCTTGGCACTTTCTAATAAAGTTAAACATCTATCTACTATGTAACTCAACAGTTCCTATCAGAGGTATTTACACAAGAAAAATGACAACATGTATCCACAAAAAGAGTGTTTGTAGCAGCTTTGTTCATAATAGCTAAACAATGGAAAGAATCCAAGAGTCTCAACTGGTTAGTTGATACATTGTGATATACCAATACAACTGGACACTACTTAGCAATAAAATATACTATAGATATATGCAAAATGTGGATAAATCTAAAAAATAGGCTGAGTGATGGGGAGCCTGGGTGGCTCAGTGAGTTAAGCATTCGACTTTGGCTCAGGTCATGATCTCGCAGTTCACGAGTTCCAGCCCGGCATTGGGCTCTGTGTTGACAGATCAGAGCCTAGAGCCTGCTTTAGACTCTGTGTCTCCCTCTCTCTCTGTCCCTCCCCTGCTCATGCTCTCTCTCTCTCTCAAAAATAAATTAAAAAAATAAAAATAAAAATAGGCTAAGTGAAAGAAACCAGACAGGAAGTATATACAATGTGATTCCATTTATATGAAATTATAAAAACAAACATATAGTTATAGAAAGCAAAACAGTGGTAACCTAGGGTCTCAACTGGGGAGAATTGACTTGAAAAGGGCACAAGAGGAATTTTTGGAGTAATGAAAATGTTCTATAATTGTAGTGATTATACAGGTGAATTTGTCAAAGCTTATTGATCTATATGCTTAAAATGGATATGTATTATTGTATATTATATATCAATAAAATTTATTTTTAAAATCACTGGGGCGCCTGGGTGGCCCAATCGGTTAAGCATCCGACTTCGGCTCAGGTCATGATCTCGCGGTCCGTGAGTTCGAGCCCCACATCAGGCTCTGTGCTGACAGCTCAGAGCCTGGAGCCTGTTTCAGATTCTGTTTCTCCCTCTCTCTCTGACCCTCCTCCGTTCATGCTATCTCTCCCTGTCTCAAAAATAAATAAACATTAAAAAAATATATTAAAAAAAATCACTGTACCAATGTAGTTGCTTTTATAATCAAAAACTCTATGATAGGTCTGTTTCTCTAGAAGTCATTACATACCATCAAATTTCTGTTTAGACTTATCGAATGCTTACTCTGTCAGGCACCATGCAAAGTATTTTGTATGCCTATCTCATTTAGTCCTCACAAGAGCTCTCTGATATCTCCCTACCTTACAGATGAGGATAGTGAAGCACAGAGACATTAAGAAAATTGTCCAGCGTCCAGTCATCATCGCGACACTAGTAAGAGGCAGAGCCAAGATCAAAATTGAGGTTTGTTAGACTTCATTATTCACATCTTTCATCATCAGGCTGTGTCCCTCCTTCTTAGCACTTGCATCTTTCTTAATGCAGCTCTTGGGAGCTTTACTTACCAAGAATAAGCTGCATTATTAAAATACTAACACAAGCTTTAGCATTTGAAGGAGAATCTTTAGATGGGAAGAGATAGCTGACCGAGCAGACCTAATCTGATTCTTACAGAGTATATGTTTAGCACAACATGGAACATAGGAGGCACTCAATATACATTTGCTATTACTGTTGTTGTTCTATCATTTTCACTAATTCTTAGGATCTCTTCCTCCCTGCTGCCACTACTATACTGATATCCAGAGTCCATTGATCCCATTTAATGCTTTGGCCTCAGTCTCGCCAAAAACTCCTCCCTATTTGCCCCTTAGCCCAATAGAAATTGGCTAGAACTTTACAACAAGACTTTAATGCTAGTGAAGTACAAAAGGCAAATAAGCAAAGTCAGTAACTAGGATAAAAACCATCTGACTTACAGGGCACCTGGGTGGTTCAGTCAGTTAAGTGTCATCTCTTGATTTCGGCTCAGGTCATGATCTCACAGTTTGTGGGATCGAGTTCCACATCGGGCTCTGCATTGACAGCACAGAGCCTGCTTGGGGTTCTCTCTCTCCCTCCCTTTCTGTCCTTACCCCATTCATGTGCATATATACTCTCTCTCTAAATAAATAAATTTAAAAATATTTTTAAAAACCCATCTGGCTTGCAAAATACATGTTCTTACCATTTATTAAACATTTACCAATAATGTACTATACAAAAAAGCAAAATGTAAGACAATGTGTACTGTGCCACCATTTCTCTAAAAAGAGAAGAACCCCTAAAAATGAACATGCATAGAATATCTCTAGAAGGATGCACAGGAAACTGCAAATACTGTTTGCCTCTGTGAAAGAGCATATGGGGCAGGTGTGAACCAAGGTAATAAACACTGTGGGTGACTCAACCATATCCATCTTATTCAAATGCATCTGGAAAACTGACTTTTCTCCAGGGATGGCTCTGACTGGTATAAATATGGTTCCATTCCCTTGACAGTGACCTGTTATGGGTGACCCAATTCTGTCTAATGAAATGAGAGGAGAGGTTTGCTGAAAGCTTCTCAGATTTATGCTTTCTCACTCTTATAAGTTCATAGGTCAGTTTTTCTATGTCCTGTTGGATGCAAACAAGGAAGCATGAAGCCCAAGGTTTCCATTTTTCAAGTATAAAAGGAATTCAGCCTTAGGCTAAAGCCCATGGACTAGACAGCAGAGTAGGAAGACCGATAAAATCTGGGTCCTTAACAATACTGTGAAGCTGCTACATCAACTAACTCTGAACCCTATCCCCATCTCTCTGGTAAGCGAACTAATACATCTCCCTATCATCCAAGCCAGTTTTAGTCAGCTGACAAGTTTCTGCTACTTGCAGCTGAAAACAATGAATGCAGATAAAGACATTTTTCCTTTTATATATCTCCTGTATTTTGCTTTTTAAATCATGTGCATGTACATCTATTTTAAAAGAGTTTAAGAGTTCATTGTGTTCCAAGCATTGGGAAATCGCACTTAACAAAAATTCCCTTTAATCTTAAGGATGTGGAGTTACCCTTTACAGAGTTATATAGGTGGAATTATATGAAATTGACATATTTATATGTCAAAATGGTCAAATATTGGCAATTTTAATGCTTTTTTTTTTTTTTGAGAGAGAGAGAGAGCACACAGGGGAGGGCCAGAGAGAGAAGGAGACCTAGAATCCTAAGCAGGCTCCAAGCTCTGAGCTGTCAGCACAGAGCCAACGTGGGGCTCGAACTCACAGACTGCAAGGTCATGACCTGAGCTAAAGTTGGATGCTTAATCAACGGAGCCACCCTGGTACTCCAAATACTGGCAGTTTTATAGTATAAATTACTAGCCATAGTGTTCACATGAAAGAAATTATACGCATGTTAGTACCAAGGGCATCACTCCTCCCATGCCAATGCCCTGAATATTCTGGCCCTCAATGAACTTTTCCCTGGGGCTTTCCCCAGTTGCTGGCTGTTTTCATCATTTCTACTCCTACACTACAGAATTGATGGAGGGAGAAAGATAAGAGCCCTGTAAATCAGATCACCATATATTTCTGCTATCTACACAATACACCTGCTTTTTGTTTTTTTCTATTGCCTGACATTTCCTCTAGTAGCTATTTTATGCTTCTTACTTAAAGAGAAAACCATGTATTCCGAACAGAGGTGCCCTTATATACCCTCACGTACAAGTTGGTGCATGTGTCCGTAGCCCTCAGCATCCCTTCTCTTTTCCAAAAATGCTGCCCTCAAACTCTGCTCTCTCAATTGTCTGATGTTGGAGCAGAAGACAAATAGGACACTAATATGATATTGAATATTGGTTAGCTGTTACTGTATAACAAATTACCCCCAAATGTAGTGACTTGATAAACAATGATTATCACAATTTCTGTGGGTCAGGAAATCAGAAGCAGCCTAGCTAGGTGATTCTGGGCTCAGGGTCTCTTAATGACATCTCAGTCGCAATGTCGAGGCAGCAGTCATCTGAAGGCTTGGCGGAGGTAAATGGTCTGCTTCCAAGGTGACTCACTGAGACGCCTGCAAACTGGCACTGGTTGTGGGTGAGAGGACTCAGTTCTTCGCCACGCAGACTTCACCACAGGGCTGATTGAGTGTCCTTGTGACATACACAGCAACTGACCTTCCAGAACGAAGTAATCCAAAACAGAGAAGAGAGCAAATAGTGGAGAGTCCGCCCCCAGTGAGGACTTCTAGAGCAAATACTACCCATCAGAGTTGTCTGTCTTTGGGCAGAGATGGCCAGGCCTTTACACCCACCCTGCTCAGTCACTAGATGACGGCTTCTGGAAGCTGTGACCTTATGAGGGGCATTTCTCCACAGCTCAGGCACACCCTGAAGAACTGTTAGTTGAGACTGTTTGCTAACTGCACTCCCAGTGGCTGGAAAGCAAATCCTTCCTTGAAGGGGATCTGTGGTATTTATTTGTTTACCACAAGCCTCTGGTCCTTTAAAGTTTTTCCCAGTTTCAAAGCTATTTATTTTTTTTTATTGGCTGTCATTTTTTAATGAACATTCTATTAAAAATGTTTTTATGTTTGTAGAAAAACTGTAAAGATGGTATACCTCATATAACCCACACTCAGTCTCCCCGATTATTAACATATGTTTATGGTACACTTATTAGAATTAATCAACCTATATTTATCCATCATTATTAGCTTAAATCCATAATTTATTCAGATTTCCTTCATCAGGTAATTCAGATTACCTAATGTCCTTTTCCTGTTCCAGCACATTTAGTTGTCGTGTTTGCTTGTGCTTCTCTTGGCTGTGACAGTTTCTCAAACTTTCTTTGCTTTTGATGCCCTTGACAGTTTTTTTTTATTCTTTTTTTAATGTTTACTTATTTTTGAGAGAGACAGAGACAGAATGCGAGTGGGTTAGGGTCAGAGAGAGAGGGAGACACAGAATCCGAAGCAGGCTCCAGGCTCCGAGCTATCAGCACAGAGCCCGATGTAGGGCTCGAACTCACAGAGCTGTGAGATCATGACGTGAGCCCAAGTCAGATGCTCAACTGCCTGAGCCACCCTGTTGCCCCTCCCTTGACACTTTTGAGGAGTACTGCTCAAGTGTTTGGTAGAATGTCTTTCAGCTTGGATTTGTCTGATATTTTCCTCACGCTTAGACTGAGGTTATGAGTCTGTGGCAGGAAGATAAAAAAGGTAAAGTGCCATTCTAATTACATCATACAGTGTAGATGACAAACGCTACCTCAGCCTGATGATTAAGTCAATATCAACAATGAGTCATGTTGATAGTATAGTATCCATGATATGATGTAATGAGAATAGCATTGGGAGCTATTTCAGTTGGCGACTGTGTCCCTTTAACATACCTCTTTTATTGATTTTTGTTTTTGTTTTTGGGTGTGGTCTCTTTTTTTGTTTTTTGGGTTTTGTTTTTTTTCGGGGGGGTTGGTGTTTTGTTTTGTTTTTGAGCACTTTCTTATTTTCTGGCACTATAAAATGCTTCAGGCTTATCTTGTATATTCCCTGTTTCAGTCCTAGAATCTGCCACTTCTCTAATAGGCTTTGGTTCCTTTCACTGGAGGATGGCATTTAGAAACTGAGATCTAGGTGCTAGGGGTGCTCATTGCTAATTGGGGTATGGTTGCTTCTAGGCCCTCCTAGTGTCGGAGTAAGGACATATGTGTGTCTACTTACCTGTGTATTTGCATATGTCTACACATATTTTTATATATAGTGATTTATATCTATATGAAGATAAACATGAGTCCATATGAACGTCCCCAACTCAAATCCATTAGTCCATAGAACATTCTAGCCTTCTTCCTTGTTTGTAACCTCCCAATTCAGCAATGAGAAACGTGGCTCAAATCATCCACCATTCATTTAGTGAGTTGTTCAATGTTAGTGTACTCGTATAGTAGTTTCAGAATTGTTAACATATACCCTATAAGAAACAACTGTATCAATTGGAGCACAGTATTTATTATGTGTTCTACCTTGTGTACAATTTCTTTTGACTTTAACCTACAGACTTCACTCATTTCCAGAGTTACTCAGGTCAGCACCTTTCCCTTCAGTGAGGACTTTTCATTCATCTGTAATACAGTTAGATTCTTTCGTCACACTCTGTGTTGCATCCTGGGATCCCCAACCTCCTGAATGATTTTTTATTTTTTTTAGTTTACATTCATTAAGGTTCCCTCTTTATGCAAGTTATGTGGGTTTTGACAAATGCATAATGTCACGGTTTCATTCCATACATGATTCATACAGCATCATGCAGAATAGGTTCACCATCCTAAAGCATCTTCGGTATTATACCTATTCAACCTTTCCCAAACCCCTTACAACCACTGATCTGTTTACAGAGTTTATAGTTTTGCCTTTCCCAGAATGTCACAAAAATGCAATCATACATTATATAGCCTTTTCAGGCTGACTTTTTTCAGATAGCAATATGCCCATACTTCCTTTTTACCTTTCATTCAATATCTAACTACTATTGGATAGAAACAAGTTCCTATAAAGAAAATTTTAAGAAGTCTTAATTAGGCTAGGATTCTTTTTGTGTGTGTGCACATTTTGAAGGTTTTGATCCATATTGATGTTTTACAGGAAGGCTCTCTACACTCTTGCCACTATTGAGTTTCAGTGTTTTTTTTTTTTTTAAGTTTTTATTTAAATCCCAGTTAGCTAACATACAGTGTTATATTAGTTTCAGGTGTACCATATAGCAAATCAATACTTCCACACGTCATCACTGGGTATCACTGTTAAAAATCTTTGCCATTTTCATAGTAACGAATGACAGTTTGTAGTTTTTTAAATTTATTTTTTTGTAGTTTTTTAAATTTAAATTTCTATGACAATTAGTGGTTGAATTTTTAAAATATTTTTATTAGCCATTATTTTCTTTCTTTGTAAATTTTCTACTTGTATTGTTTGCCTATTATTTCCATAAGGAGTATTTAACTTTTTTATTGAATCATAGAAGTTTTTATGCATGAAGGGTATCAACCATTGTTATAGATATATAAAACATCTTTCTGGCTACAAAATAGTCCATTGTATCAGTGCATCAAAATTTCATAATCATTCTCTGATTATTGAATGTTAGCTGGTTCCATGTTTTTTTTCTTTTTTCTCTTTCCTTCATCTCTCCTTCCTTTTATTCTTCATTCCTGCTATTACAAAAAACACAATAAACATCTTTGCACACATGTGTCTAAATTTGTAATTATTTCCTTAAGAGATGTTCCTGGAAGTGAAATTACTGGATGTAAGAGTATGAATATTTAAAAATTGTTGATATATAGAGTTATTTTTCAGAAAGAACCAACCAATTTATATTCCCATTACTAATATATTGGGGTCCCCAGGCCAAGACACTTTCATAAAGACAAATGCTTCCTTAAAAACAGAACAACCATATGTTCCAGCAATTTCACCCCTGGGTATGTATCCAAAGGAAATTAAAACAGGATATTAAAGAGATATCTGCACCCCCCCCCCATTAATTACAGCATTATGCACAACCGCCAACATATGGAAACAATCTAAGTGTCCACCAGTGGAGGAATGGATAAAGAAGATGTGTGTGTGTATATATATATATATATATATATATATATATATACACTATATATATAAATATTAATAGAATATCATTCAGCAATGACAAACAAGCAAATCCTGCCATTGCAACAATATCAAAGGACTGTAAGGGCCGTATGCTAAGTGAGATAAGTCAGGCAAAGACAGATAATGTATGACATTACTTATATATGGAATTTAAAAATGCCGAACTCACAAAAACAGAGAGTAGAATTGTGGTTACCAGGGGTGGGGGAATTGGGGAGATGTTGTTAAGAGTACAAACTTGCAACCAGTGGATAAATAGGTCCTGGAGATCTAATGCACAGCATAGTAGTTATATGCGACAATACTGAATTATAAATATCCAAATTACTAAGAGTTCCATCTTAATTGTTCCCACCACAAAAAAGAAATGATAATTGTGTGACATGATAGAGCTATCAGATAAAGCTACAGTGGTAATCATATTGCAATACATAAATGCATCAAATTAACACATTGTACACCTTAAACTTACACAATGTTATATGTCAATTATACCTCAATAAAAATAAAATTTTAAAAATAGAAGACAAATTATTCCCTTTGCACATACCCGGCACTGCCCAAGGGATGCCCTTCTTTAAGCCTGTTCATATAAATCCAGAAGTCCTACAGTGGTCTTTTCAATTAGCATGTGTAATTAAGAACTTGTATTGACAGACCTACGGCTGCTTATTACAAGATTCATTCTATTCCATTTTCACCATTTTTTAGAACTTCCACATAAGACACAAAAGTATTGTGAATTGAAAAGGGACATACTGACAGCAAACAACAGCATACTTGTTAAATATACTTGTCTAGGAAAGATATAGCCTAAGAAATAATTAAAGAAATTCAATCCTAGTGCTGAAAGAAACAAAGTTTCTAGCATTCTTCTGTAGAATTGTCATGTTAGATAATGACCTTTTGTGACTAAACATTTGTGGAATCATTGAATAGTAGTCAAAGGATTTATATTTATACACAGGCTGTTTCTTATTAATGCTCTTCTACTTATTTCTTCAAGGAAATAGTACTCGATTTATGACATTTCTTATATAAGTAGAACTATGACCTCAATATAGAAACACAACGAAAAGGAGAAATGAGAAAGGAGAAAGAAAGAGCAAAAAATTCTTACCAAATATTCTCCTGTACCAGATTATTTTTTCCTTTTTTTTTTTTTTTTTTTTTTTTTAAGTAAGCTCTATACACAATGCGGCACTGGAACCCATGACCCTGAGATCAAGAGCCACATGTTCTACTGACTGAGCCATCCAGGCACCACTTTCTATACCAAATTTTTAATCATACCTAAAATTTCCCTGCTTACAAAGTTTTCTGTGTATTTTAGATAACCTCACAAAATTATGTAAACATGCTTTAGCAAGACGTCAACGATGGCTTACTGTAGAAACACAATCTAAGCATTGCCTAGAACCATGAAATTCTGTCTCAATTGTCAGATATAATAATAATTACTATCTGTTAGGATCGATCTTACTATAGGATCTAGTAGGTGCTATCCGCGCATTCTCAGTCATCGCAGCAATTGTGAAATGGGCTTACCAAAAGCAAGATCTGAGACAAGAAATTACGTGCAAATAGACTATTTGGAAGGTGATCCCAGGAAGCACAAGGGAGGTAGCGGGAAAAGTGAGACAAGTAGGTGAGAAAAGCCAGTACAGGGTTTATTAATGAGCTGGTTACCACTGTGGGGCTCAATCCAGTTGGAGATACACTGAGGAACTTGTTAATGTGCCCCAAATTGCCCCACTGAGAGTCAGGAAGATTCTCTCTCACTGGTGGAGGTTTGCACTTGGGGACATTAACTCCTTGTACTTCTGGGCTGTCCAAGTCCCTGGGCACCAGAAAAAGCCCAAGAGCAGTGAAAGGGATGGAAGCAGCACAGAGGCGGGCAGCTGACAGGGTATGGGAGCTATCCCATGCAGCAGCAGTGGGCTGAGGGGTAATGGAGCATGGCATTGACAGTGTCAGTGTATTAACCTGTTTTTTTTTTAACATGAAATTTATTGTCACATTAGTTTCCATACAACACCCAGTGCTCATCGCAACATTAACTTGGTTTTAAAGTTAATAAACTAGAATTCAGAAAGATTACCTGCCTAAGGTTACATTGCAGGTAAGGGGCAGACCAGGGATCCGTTTAGTGTGACTACAATCCTATGCTCATTACTACTCCTACAACACGTTAATGTTGTAGGCACACCCTGAAGATTATAGAATTAATTACAGAAATTTGGAGCCAGGAAGTACATTAGAGATTCTTGAGTCTGTTTCCCAGGGTAAGGAATCAGGATGCTGCATTAACTTGTGAGTTGAGATGATAGAGCTGGATGGTTTCAGAGTAGGACCTAGAACCAACACCTGAGACTTCCATACAGTTTCCTTCCACTGCAATGCACAGCCCTTTTTGTAAATATATTTAACTCATTGAGAAAATAAAAAGATACATATTTATTTTTATCACAAATATAATATACGTTCCATTTGGAAGTTAAAATTACAGAATGGCCTCATTTCTTCTAAATAGTATCATGAGTCTTGCCTGATGGAATCCTAAAGATTATTACGTATTTGATTAGTTCTCTTCGTGTTGCCTGATACTTTCTCTCCTATAAAGTAACTTCCTAAATAAAAGTAGTAAAGCTGAAATTAAATAAGCAATTAAAAATAAATGAACTACTAATTTGTTATGGTCTCTAGGAACCACTTTGAATGAAATAAAGTGTTACTCAATTAGCAAACTGAAAATTGTCTACATAATTTTGTTCATGTTCGCCATTTCCTCAAGGTGCTATGAACAGAGACTCCTATAGTTTTAAAATATTAGGAAAGTAACATAAGACATTTTCTCTAGTGTAAAGGCACTCTATAAAGACCCGTCGTAAGACTCTAACAGCAATCTTTTTTTTTTATTTATTTTTTTATTTTTTATTTTATTTTTAATTTTTTTTTTCAACATTTTTATTTATTTTTGGGACAGAGAGAGACAGAGCATGAACGGGGGAGGGGCAGAGAGAGAGGGAGACACAGAATCGGAAACAGGCTCCAGGCTCCGAGCCATCAGCCCAGAGCCTGACGCGGGGCTCGAACTCACGGACCGCGAGATCATGACCTGGCTGAAGTCGGACGCTTAACCGACTGCGCCACCCAGGCGCCCCTAACAGCAATCTTTTAAAATGAGAAAAAATTCCATTCAAATCTGACACTATGAGGACCCCACTGGTTAAGGGCTCAGTCTCACAAGACTGCCCCCACTTGGCAAACATCTGCAAGTCCAGGGGGCCACCTGCACTAGATAGAAGAGGTTGACTACAAATTTGGGGCTTCCTATGATCTGTTGAGGTTTCATAATTCACTAGAATGAGTCATAGAACTCAGAAAAGTACTATACTTTTATTATTTATTTATTTATTTATTTATTTAATTTATTTATTTATTTAAAGTTTATGTATTTATTTTTTGAGAGAGAAAGAGAGTGTGAGCAGGAGAGGGGCAAAGAGAGAGAGGGGGGAAGGATCCCAAGCAGGCTCAGCACCGTCAGCACAGAGCCTGACGCGGGGCTCCAACTCACGAATTGTGAGATCCTGACCTGAGCCTAAATCAAGAGTTGGATGCTTAATGGACTGAGCCACCCAGGCGCCTCAGGAAAGCACTGTACTTTTAATTACTGTTTTATTATAAAGGATCAACTCAGGATCAACTTTATTATAAAGTCCCCTTACCTGCAATGTAACCTTGGGCAGGTAATCTTTCTGAATTCTAGTTTATTAACTTTAAAACCAAATAGAAGTACATATAGGACCAGGTCTGGAAGAGGAAAGGTTGGAAGCCTATGCCACCGTCCCAGTACATTGACATATTCCCCAACTCTGAACCTCTAGAGTTTTTATCAAGGTTTCATTATTACATAGATATGATTGATTAAATCACAGTTATGTGTTTGGTCTCAGTCTCCCCATAAAATTAGCAGTCACTCCCCATTGCCACCTCCCACAGCCGCCAGTAACTTACTTTTCGTCTCTATGGATTTGCCTATACTACACATTTTGTATAAATGGAATCATATAGTATATGGTCTTCGTGATTGGTTTCTTTCAACTAGTATAATATTTTCTTTTTTTTAACTTTAGGTTTATTTATTTATTTTGAGATAGAGAGTGAGGGCAGGCAGGGGTGGGGCAGAGAGAGGGGGGAGACAGAGGATCTGAAGCCGGCTCTGTGCTGATATCACAGAGCCTGACGCAGGGCGCGAACTCACAAACCGTGAGATCATGACTTGAGCTGAAACCAAGAGTCGGATACTTAACTGACTGAGCCACCCAGGCACCCTTCAACTAGTATATTTTCAAGGTTCATCCATGTTGTAGCATGAATCATTATTACTGCATTCCTTTTTATTGACTAACAATATTCCATTCCATTGGGATAGATCACATTTTGTTCATCCAGACAAAAATCATCAATTTGGTGTGTGACACTTGAGCTGTTGCTGTCTTCTGGCTATTTGAACGATGTTGGTATGAATATTCAGGTACAAGTTTCTATGTGACTGTGTTTTCGTTTCTCTTGGATATATGAGTAGGAGTAGAGTTGCTATGTTACATGGTTTCTCCATATTTAACCTTTGGGAAAATTACTGTCTTCCAAAGTAGCAGCACCGTTTTACTTTCCTCCCGGGAGTGTGCGAACAGCACTGGATATTATCTCTTCACCCATGAAGAAATGAAAACTCTTCCCTTAGCTCCATTTTTTTTACATGGAAGTATAGTTGATGCACAATGTTACATAAGTTTCAGGTGTACAACATGGTGATTTGACATGTCTCTACAGTAATGCTATGCTCACCACAAGTGTACCTACAATCCACCACCACACAATGCTATTACAATACTAGGCGCTGCATTCCCTACCTTTTACTCCCATGACTTATTTGTTCCATAACTGAAAGCCTGTATGTCCTACTTCCTTTCACCCATTTTATCCATTTTATCCACCCCTCTGGCAACCATCAGTGTGTTCTCTGTGTTTATGAGGTCTGTTTCTGCTTTTTTGTTTATTCATTCGCTTGCTTGCCCTAACGCCAATTTTTAAAAACCAGGGAAAAGATTTTATTTGGCCTGGTGAGGGTCAGTTCTTCCTTCCTGGCAGCTGGAATGCAGATGTGATGGATGGTGGTGGGACAGCCATCTAGACTATGACAGGAAAATCCCATTTTGAGAAACGGTGGCACAACGAGATGGGAGGAAATGGACGTATGATGATTGAACACTGTCATACCAACTCTGGGCTGCTCGTGGTCATGTGTAAAGAAAGAAACTTTTTTTCTTTTCAAATTTTTATTTAAATTCTAGTTAGTTACCATACAGTGTAATACTGGTTTCAGGAGTAGAATTCAGGGATCCATCACTTACATACAACACCCAGAGCTCATCCGAACAAGTGCCCTCCTTAGTACCCATCACCATGTAGCCCATCCCCACCCACCTCCCTTTGTCAATCCTCAGTTTCTTTTCTATCTTTAAGAGTCTTGTATAGTTTGTTTCCCTCTCTCTCTTTTTCCCTCCTCCCATATGCTCATCTGTTTTGTTTCTTCAATTCCACATATGAATGAAATCATGTGGTATGTGTCTTTCTCTGACTGACATTTCACTTAGCATGATACTCTCTAGCTCGAACCACATCATTGCAAACGTCAAGATTTCATTCTTTCTGATGGCTGAGTAATATTCTATTGTGTTTTTTTTAAATCTTCTTAATGTTTATTTATTTTTGAGAGACAAAGAAAGACAGCGCATGAGCGGAGGAGGGGCAGAGGGACAGAGGTGGAGACAGAATCCGAAGCAGGCTCCAGCTCAGAGCCTGACGCAGGGCTCGAACTCATGAGCTGAGCCAAAGTTAGACGCTTAACTGACTGGGCCACAAGGCGCCTCTACCGCATCTTCTCTATCCATTCATTATTAGTCAATGGACATTTGGGGTCTCTCCACAGTTTGGCGATTGTTGATAGTGCTGCTATAAACATTAGGGTGCACGTACCCCTTCAAATCTGTAGTTTGTATCCTTTGGGTAAATACCTAGTAGTGCAATTGCTGGGTCGTAGGGTAGTTCTATTTTTAACTTTTTGAGGAACCTCCATACTGTTCTCCAGAGTGGCTGCATCAGTTTGCATTCCCACCAACAGTACAAGAGGGTTCCCCTAAGAAAGAAACTTTTATCTTACTAGGTCACTGTGACTGGTTTTCTGTCACTCTTGGCTGAACTGAATCCTAACCAATAATTGTCTACCAGAACGTGCTGGGCACCTTCTCTCTGGGCCGGGTACCATCCTACAGAAACACTCCGTGTGCCTTAACTCAGTGATCCTCCACATCAAACCAATGAGATAAGTGCTCTTATGCTTACCACCTCCCTTCAGTTTGAGATAGAAAACTGAGGCTCAGGACAATTAAATAACTTGCCCAAGTTCACACAAATTACACACAGAAGACACTGCGTCCAGAGCTCATGTCTGAAACTGTCCGGCTGAGACACCAACAAATTAATGAACCAAGAACAAATTGACCATGATAATACTAAGCTAACAGTAATATATAATTAATAAACAAGAAGAACTGTAAGCAGAGCCTCAGCCACCTCAGTTTACTCCTGATGATACATAAGAAATGGACTGTTTGAAATCGGAGGGAAATCCAACTATCCGCAGATGTGCATTGGCCAAGCATTTCTGTGGCTGCCAGGCTTTAGAGTAGAGAGCTAAGGGTGCCTGTGTGGCTCAGTGGATTATGCGTCCGACTTTGGCTCAGGTTGTGGTCTCACGGTTCATGGGTTCGAGCCCCGCATAGGGCTCTGCACTGACAGGAGCCAGGAGCCTGCTTTGGATTCTGTGTCTCCCTCTCTCTCTGCCCCTCTCCTGCTCATGCTCTGTCTTTCTCTCAAAAATAAATAAATATGAAAAAAAACTAGAGTAGAAAGCTCAATTAGAATCTTTAGCACTCTGTTGATACGTGTCAATTGTAGTTTATAAACGTCAATTTTTAATAACCCATTTAGTAGATTACTAAGTAGCCCTTAGCTGCCTGAAAAAAGAAGAATCACCGAAATTATACATCTTTCACATGTAACGAATGAAGATCTGCATTTGCTCAACTTACAGTCTGTCAGAAGGAGCTACAGGCCATACCTTGAGAATCATCCTTATAAAATGTTATATGTGAAATTAAGGCTCTTGCTTTAAATCTGCGGCCCTCTGTTTCTTGTTTCTTTATATTTCATATGTTTCTGTATATCTCATATGTATCTCATTTTGGTTGGAGATTTAAGATAATGAATGTTTTGAGGGACACCTGGGTGGCTCAGTCAGTTAAGCATCAGACTCTTGATTTCGGTTCAGGTCATGATCTCACGGTTCATGAGTGTGAGCTCTGTGTCAGGCTCTGCACTGACAGAGTGGAACTTGGGTTTCTCTCTCTCCCTCTCTTTCACTCTCTCTCTGATCTTCTCCCCACGTAGGCTCTCTGCCTCTCTCTCAAAATAAATAAATAAGCACATTTTTTAAAAAGAATGTTTTGAGATTATTAAATTCAATTAACACTTGCAACACCCACTAACAAGAGCTGTATGGCATAGGGACAAATGATGACTAAGAATGATCCTTCCTTTCTGGAGACTCACAATCCACTAGGGAGATGCTAACAAGACAAGCACAGAGGTAAGTTCTAAAGGAATAGAGAAAAAAGGGATTATTTGTGCCTCAGGATGTTAGAGAAGTCTTGAACAATCATTAGGACCCTGCCAAATGGAGAAGAGAGAAACCAGACTGAGAAAAAGTAACACAAGCATAAAACTGTAGAAAAAAATGGAACAGGCTTAGGGAATGGCAAGTAGCCCAGGGCAATTTATTTATTTAAAACTATATGCATATACTGTTATACTAATGTACACTATAAAAACAAACATAAATAAAAATTATAAGGAAAAAATAAGCAGTTGTAATCATGATCATGGTGAGCACTAGGTAGTTAAAAACAGTGAGAACTGAAAGCTCATTCGTTTATTTTCTAACTTTGTAATGTCTAACAATATGAAACTGAACAATTTACTTATGTTTGGCTGGGTGCTTTACTTTCTCTGGGAAAGTGGGGAAGATCGTGAGAGCTCATAACAGCATGATACACTACTTGGGAATGTTTTTGAACCATCATTCTATAAACACAAAAATTATAGTCACAGCAGGCTCTATGTGTATGTTGCCAAAAAAAAAAAAAAGATATTGCTAATCATGATAGATTTATGTTTATTTATCTTGAGAGAGAGAGAGAGAGAGAGAGAGAGAGAGAGAGAGAGAGAGAGAAAGAGAGCTGGAGAGAGGCAGAGAGAGAGAGGGAGAGAAAATCCCAAGCAGGCTCTGAGCTGTCAGCACAGAGCCCCAAGTGGGGCTCGAAACCATGAACCGTAAGATCATGACCTGAGACTAAATCAAGAGTCAGATGCTTAACTGACTGAGCTCCAGGCACCCCTATCATGATGGCTTTTAATACTATTATCAGCTAATACTTCAAGCCCCAATTCACACTTGAGGAGTAGCTCATCATTAAAAATGGAGAATATAAATCACTGTTTCAAATGTTCTTTACTACAGTTTTAAATTTGGGGCCCAATTCTTGTCAGATGTAGATACTGTTTTAAGTTTAAGGCTGTTTAAGGCTCATACTAGGTGTAAGCCTCCCTTAGGCTTAAAATTAAGTATTATCTTTAATTTGTAGTTTCTTTTGAGAATTTTTAAAAAATCATTTGCCTTCTTGGTGAAGATTAATTTAAAACTACATAATATAATCTGCAAATTCACTCAAAAAGTGTACAAATACAGGGGCACCTGGGTGGCTCACTGCTGTCAGCACAGAGCCTAGTTCGGATACTCTGTCCCTCCCTCTCCACCCCTCCCCTGGTCTCTCTCTCGCTCGCACACTCTCTCGCTCTCTCTCTCTCAAAAATGAATAAACACTTATTTTAAAAAAGGTATACAAATACCAACAATGTTATAGTATAGTATAAAAACAAAAACTATTTAGTATAAAAACTTTTATACTAAAGCAAAGAGGTGAGGATGCCACCATCAACCTGTAGCATCTTCCCTTAGGGTAATTCCCTTACTGCCTACAACACGAGGCAGTCCAAGTGCCCATCTATATATGCGTCTGGCATCTCCCTCAATAGTATATAAAGTCAATGAGCACAATACCATATACACGGGAGGCATTCAATACACATGTATCGAATGAATGAAAGAATGAATAGGGAGAAAAGGTAGATCTTTGCAGGTAGATCTTAAAGAGCTTGACCTTGTAAGCAATGAAGAACCATTGCAGAGTTGTAGACCTTTTCTGTTACTGTTTTAACAAGACAGCAGCATGATCAGATCTAGTTTTTAGGCTTAGAAGATGAGCAGCAGGGTGGAGGATGGACTGGAGTTAGAGAAGGAAGACTAGGAATTTGAGATAAAGTTCAAGAGATGGAGTTGATAGAACTTAATGACTTATGGGCTGTGGGGGTGTGGAAGTGTTTGGCATTAATTCAAGTTGTCTAGTTTGGATGCCTGTGAACTTGATAATATAGGAAGAGTGACTTTGGGGGAAGAAAAGGATAATGAGGGCTGGTCTGGACATGCTGAATTTGAGCCCACAGAGACCCAGAAAAAAGCTGGCAATGTGAGACTGGAGCTCAGGAGGAAGGCTCAAATGCAATGACCTATTTTGAGGTGATAATTAAAACAATATTTGATGATGAGATTTCTCCTAAAGAGATGATACATTTGAAAGAGAAGTTCATCCTATCACTTCTCAGCTTTAAGGCTGTTGGACACCTGTGATCTAAAAGATAAAATCCAAATGTCTTAAATCAATACTCAAAACCCTTCTCAGTCTATTGCCAACTTATCTCTTGTTCAGTCTTTTATTCAACCCATCAGTCCTTACAGAGAGCCTGGATGTGCCACAGTGTGTGCCAGAGACAAAGAGATGACTAAGTCTTGGTTGATGGCCTGGGGAAGAGGGAAAACAAAACAGAGTATTAGGATTTAGTAAAATATGGATAGTAACAGGGACTATCTCATAGGCTGTAGCAAGAATTGAATAAGCTCTACACATAAAACCCTTAAAACAGTGCTGAATATGTATTAACTGTTATTATAGGAGGGGCAAGTAATGGGCCTAGGAGTGTGGCTCCCTCAACTGGGTGGCAACTGAGATGAATCTTGAAGACAATTTAAGTTAGCTAACATAAGGGGGAAAAGGGTGGATATAGAGAAAGACATTCCTGAACTTCTTGTTCTCTTGTGTAGTAGGCTGAATGTTGGGTCCCAGAAAGATATGTGCATGTCCAAATCCCTGCAACCTGCGGATGTGACCTTACTTGTAAAAAGGTAAAGCTGTACAGATGTAATTAAATTAAGGATCTTATGATCATATTATCCTGGATTTTCTGAGTGGGTCCTAAATCCAATGACAAATATCCTTGTAAGAGACAGAAGAAGAGAAGGCCATGTGAGAGAGCCAGAGATTGGAGTGATGTGGCCACAAGCCAAAGAAACCAAGAAATGGGGACAGTAACTGGGAGCTGGAAGAAGAAAAGGATTCTCTCTTAGAGTCTCTAGAAGGAGTCCAGCTCCTCCAACACCTTGATTTCTACCGTCTAACCTCCAGAACCATGAATGAATACATTTCTGTTATTTTAAGCCACCCAGGTTGTGACCATGCATCACAGCAGCCCCGGGAATAATACACATTGTTATTCGGAGTCCTCTGCACAACTAATTCTTTGCTAGTGGTGAACAAGATGCAGTCTGGCCCTCATGGAGCCTACATTCTGATTGAGAGGGCCACACAAAAATGAACAAATATATAATTTCTTTTTTTAATTTTTTTTATTGCTTTTGAGAGAGAGCATGAGTGGGGTAGGAGCAGAGAGAAAGGGAGAGAGACAATCCCAAGCAGGCTCTGCACTGTCAGTGTCAAGCCAGGGCTGGAACTCATGAACCATGAGATCATGACCTGAGCCGAAACCAAGAGTCAGATGCTTAACCAACTGAGCCACTCAGGCGCCCCTATAAATTACTTCTTTTTGTTTAATTAAAAAAAATTTTTTTTTAATGTTTATTTATTTTTGAAAGAGAGAGAGAGAACATGAGCAGAGGAAGGGCACAGAGAGAGGGAGACACAGAATCCAAAGCAGGCTCCAGGCTCTGAGCTGTCAGCACAGAGCCTGACGTGGGGCTCAAACTCACAACCTGAGATCAGGACCTAAGCGGAAGTTGAACCCTTAACCGACTGAGCCACCAAGGCACTCCCCCCCCCCCATAAATTATTTCTAATAGTAGGTGTTAGGGGCTATGAAAGTTAAGCTCTGAATCTATATCCAATTGCCCACTTGCCATCTCTACTTAAATGTCTAACGGGCATCTCAGACTTAACTTTTCCCAAATAGAAATGCCTGAGATGCATGGAGGTGGGACACTGATCAAGATGGTCTGGGGGAGGTGATATACGCAGGAAGAATAGATGAGCTAAAGCAGTGACTAAAGGTAGGGCAGTTCCAAACAAGGCACTCATTTTTGCTTTTGTTTTACTTTAGGAAGGAAAACAGCCAATGGAGGTGACGAGAAGAGGCTGCAGATTCAGGGCAGAGGGGTTCAGAAGGAGTAATGATTCAGAGGAGGTGGGATGTTATGAGGCAAAGATGGGAAAACAGTGTAGGTATCAGGGTCTTTGAAGGGAAACAGGTACAGAGTAAAGGCTAAATGATGTTGACTCCAGATTAAAATCATCTGTCACTTACTGGTTGTAAAATAGTAGGAAATCACATTCGCTGGATCTTCATTTCCTCAACTATAAAAAAGCATAACAATAGCTCCTACCTCATAGGAATTTGTTAGAATTAAATATATTAATATGTGTTTAAAGTATCTGGCTCAGTGTCTGGCAATGAGTATGCAATAAATGTCATTATTACTATTAACATTATTAAAAGTAGCATCAGGTTTAGAATCAGAATGTGAGCACTGAAAGGAACTTCAGAATCATCTAGTCAGATGCCTTTATTGTACAAATGGAGAAACTCAGGCTGAGAGTGTTTGTAAATTGGCCAAGTTTAAAGAAATAGTTGGAGGCAGAGCCAAGACTTGACTAATCAATTGAAAGTCTGCTTTCCCTGAGTGGGCTTCACATATAGATTTGGAAATCCTAAGAATAGAAGTGGTAAGTGAATCTGGGCACACAGTCAAAGTAACTCAAGTAGGACACAGTGAATGAGCAGAGAATGTGGAAAGGAGAAAGGGAAAGAAGGGCTAGCAAAAAGTGTGGTCAAGGAGGTAAGAGAAGCACCAGACAAGAGTAATGAAGCCAAGACAGAGACTTCAAAGGATTAAAATGGTCAGCTGAGTCAAATACGCCAGAAAGTTGAGGAAAGAGTATGACTAGGGGCGCCTGGGTGGCGCAGTCGGTTAAGCGTCCGACTTCAGCCAGGTCACGATCTCGTGGTCCGTGACTTCGAGCCCCGCGTCAGGCTCTGGGCTGATGGCTCGGAGCCTGGAGACTGTTTCCGATTCTGTGTCTCCCTCTCTCTCTGCCCCTCCCCCGTTCATGCTCTGTCTCTCTCTGTCCCAAAAATAAATAAACGTTGAAAAAAAAATTAAAAAAAAAAAGAGTATGACTCTAGTGCAAAATGCTACATTTGAAGTCAACTTGATTTGAGTATCAGTTCCACAGGATGCTAAACTCTGAGAGACTTGGGTATCCCACGGGTAAAATCAGGACGTATGTGGAAAATCTACTGACTCTTTTGACAAATTGATACCTATACCTTCTAAAGTTGGGAGGAGTCACTCCACTTGGAGAGCAGTAGCTGGACCTTAGTCCAGACCCTGAAATTAACCTTACTCTTGTTTCTGTCACACTCATAGCCACAACCAGCAGATGGGCCATGGGAGGAAAACATGGATTTACAGTTCCTCTCTTTGCCATTAGTATGGCTGAGACACGTTATATAATGTTAAGTAAGATACTAGTAAAGGCTGGACCTCTAATGTTGGGGCTGGTCATGGAACTCTTTGTTTCACCTTCTAGATCCCCTCTGTAGATAAATTCATCTCATCCATTAGCTTTAATTTTTTATTATTTTTAATAATAAAATAAGTTTTCAATAATTTTATTATTTTTAAAAATATTTATTTTGGGGACAGTGCAAGCAGGGGAGGGGCAGAGAGAGGGGGTCAGAGGATCTGAAGCTGGCTCTGCACTGACAGGCTGTCAGCATGCAGCCTGATGTGGGGTTCGAACTCATGAACCGCGAGTTCGTGAACCGAGCCGAATTCGGATGCTCAACTGACTAAGCCACCCAGATGCCCCAAGACTCTCAGATTTATTTCTCCATTTCTGAATTCGCCCCTGAGCTCCAGACCTACGTGGCCTGCTACCTTACTCTAGACCATTATTTAGATGTCTAATAATCATCTCAAACTTAAGCTTTCCAAAAGGGAACCCTTGACTTCCTGCCCCCAAACCAGGTCTTACCTCAGTAGTCACGATCTTGGTGAGTTTTAGTCAACACACTAGCACATTCTCTAGGTTTTATCTCCAGAACATTTTCCAAATCTCAATCCCTCTCTACACCTGATACTTGCTATTGCAAACTACCACCATCTCTTCTTACCTGGGCCACCGCGGTAGTTTCCCAAGCGGATTTTCTGCTTCTACCTCAGCATCCCCCTGAATCTATTCTCCACACAGCAACCAGATAAACTGTTTCTATGGAAATCACTGGTTACCCTCCTGATTATAAACCTCCAAGGCTTCCCATCACACTTAGATTAAAACCCAAACCCCACTAGGCCTTATAAGATCCAACCCTGCTCACTGTTTGGACTCTTCTCACTCCGCATCTCTTACTCTCTCTTTCTCGCTCTCTGATCCAGCTTAGCCCCCAGTTTGCTTTCTGCTCCTGAAACACACCACACTCATTTCTGATGTAACATTAGCTATTCCCTCTATCTGGGGTGCCTTCCCCATCCTGCTCTGCTATTCTCCATCTTTACATGGCTGTCCTCCTCATCACTGAGGTCTCTGTTTATTGTCATCCTCGGAGAGAGGCCTTCTCTGTCCATCCTTGCTAGAGTAGCTCTCTGGTCGGTCTCCATCATATCCATTGGCTTTTGTTTCTAATTAGCTGTCACTAGTGATATTTTCATGTTCACTTTTATGTTTATTGTGACTGTTCCCTACTGGAATGTAAGTTTCCTGAAAGCAGAGATTTTGTCTGTTTGGTTTACCACTGGGTTTTGGAGCCTCTGAAAAATGCATATGCATGGTAGGCCTTCAATGAATACCAATGAACAGACAAACAAATAAATAAAGGTAGGCTCTGGGCTGGAGAAAGGACATAAGTGCAGAGAGCCCTGTATCGTTAGTTCATCTAACTTGTAAGTTAGAGCCCTGAACTTCAGCAGGAAAATGCCTTCCCCTTGCTACTTCAGAGTGCCCTGGGGACTACCCAGACTTGTAGTGAGTGGGTGAGTGAGTGAGAGAGACAAAGAGGAAGGCAGAAAGGAAGAGGAGGGGAAGGAGGAGGAAGAGAAGAGATAGAAAGAGAGACTGGGAGAGAAAGACAGAGTGGTGGGGAGCCCTGGTTTACTCTCATGCTTGTGTAAGGTTCACTTTAGCTCTGGTTTCCCCTGAGGATCTCCCTGCCTACCTGGATGGTGGACATTGGGCAGTTCCACCTTCTTGGATGGAAATGTCATTCTATATCCACTGTAGAGGTTTGGACCAAAGGCAAAGAATAAGCACATCAGAATACATCCTACAAGAAATACAATCATATTAATAGCAAAGAGAGCTACTTTGTGCAAGGCAATGGTCTCTACTCTACACATTTCCCACATGTATTCGGAAGATCAGATAAAGGGAAGTGATCTGGATTGTGCCACACATGGATAAGTCACTATATTACACGGCTGATGAGGAGAGTGAGTACTCCTGGCAAAATGCCCTCTGTGTTACTCATGCCACAAGACTGGGGGGTTTACAAAGGCGATTTCGGTGTCCTCTCTATCCCAGATGACTCCCATATCTCCTTCAGCCCCCCCTCATGGTTCCGTAATGTTACGATGCTCTCACTTCCACTATGCTTCATCCTCATGGTTGCACTCTGAATCTTATCGTACCCTCAAAACAACTCCACTGTGGAAACCTTCAGCCAGAAGACGTAAGAATATTTGATGTTCCGCTCACAATATCCCACCCTTCTAGCTCTCATATTCACTTACTCCCATTGTCCCTGCTTTTCAAACCCCACCAAGACTTCCTCAAACCTTTTCTCCCCCTCTCTTAGCCCACCAATTAATGTAGTAGCTATTTTTTTTTCTTTCTATTCTCAATAGGAAAAGTGGCTCTCCCTGTCCTGTCCCAGGGAGGACTCCAGCCCCACCTCCAGCTCCTAATTTATCAATTATTTACTCTCTCCTCTAGGTCTTCAACTTATCTCTTCCTGGCGTTTTTCCCTCAGCACATAGATCATATCTCTTCAAACAACTACTGAAAAAACAACCAACCAAACTTAGATTACAGGATCTGATATTCTCCTTATCTAGATTTCTCTCCTTCCTTTCATGGCCAAGTCTCTCACCCCATGGTCACCCCACTCACTCTTCATCCCTCTGAAACCTGACTTCTGTCCCCACCACTCTTCTGATACTGCTCCAGACCAGACTCCAGTGACCTAACAAGCTACGGTCCTATTTCACTTCTTATCAAACTTGGCGTCATCTCTAGAAAGCTGTCCCTTCTTCTGCTTCTGTGCTTCTGTGCCACCCCACTCTGTGGTGTTCCTCTTCCCCTCCAGCAGCTCCTTCTAAGTCTCCCTAACTCATTTCTATTCCTCTTTCTCTTTGGTAAGGGAGGATTTACCCTCCACCCCTTCCCTTCCCACCACCTGTAAATCTCTCTCTAAGCAATTTTGTCATTGCCTAAGGCTTCAACAGTTATTCACATATGCTAATCTCATACATTCTTGGAGTCTCAAACCTATATTGCTTTCTAGATATTCCTGTTTTTATGGCCCACAGGCACCTCTACCTCAATATGCCTTGAATGGAAATTATAATCTTTCCCATTTCAAAAACTGACTTTCCTCCATATTTTCTATCCATGTAGATATAACAACTATCCATCCAGTGACTCAGGCTAGATGCAAGAGAGAAGCCAAGTTTGTTCCTCTCCACCTCAACTGTGTCCTCCCCACCGTCCTGGCTCCTCTGGCTCCAAATCCTGTCGAATTTACCCACTAGCTATCTCTTCAATCCATCTGTTCATCTCCCTGTCTTTGACACTGCTGAACTCAGACCTTTCACAACCTTGCTCTGGATCATCTCAATAACTTCTGGACTGTTCTCCCTGCTGAGAGCTTCCTCTCCCTCCTCCAGCCTGGAGATTTGATACTGTTTTTTTCTTTGTCATGGCGATTCATTTATGTCCTTTTTTCTCTTTAGTGTCTTTTTCAAACTAAAAAGTAATACACTGTTATTGTAAAATAGCCAAAAAGTTTATAAGGTCATAAAGAAAAAGTTAAAGTCACCTTAATCCAGTCCTCGGATCTTACTCCCAAATAAGCCTTTTGGTTTTTCTAAAAATATGATCATATTCAACATATTCTATTTGTTTTACTTTAAGAGGCACTTGTTTTTCCTCACATTTAACATCTCTGAAACCAAAATGTATCATACAATCCATGGCACCTTAAATTTCTTAAATACACTACTGTTCTGCAATGTACTATTTTTACTTATTAATCTGGGTAATGATTCCAAACCAGCACTGCCTCCAGGATGATCTTTCTAAAGTACGAATCTAGTCAGGTCACTACCTTCCCCCAAATTCTTCAAAGCTCCCCTCCTTTCCCCTCCCCCGTCCCCCCCACCACCCCACCTCCATTCCCCTCCATGCTATAGGCCCTTCATTTTCTGACTCTCCTGCTTTTCCAGTTTCTTTTCCAGCACATCTGCACACAGTCTCCCTTAAAGCCTAGTACAGTAAAACCTGGATTACCAGTAACTTGTTCTGCGAAGGTTCTGCAAGATGAGCAAACATTTCTACTAAATTTTAACTTGATAAATGAATGATGTCTTGCAATACAAGTGTATGAGTAGTGCTTCAAGTCCAAACTTATGTCCATATCATCACTCTTCCTTGCCATAAGACCCCTTCTTTTATTTTTAAAAAGTGTTTCTTATTTATTTTCCAGAGAGAGAGCGAGAGCGAGCAGAGGAGAGCAGAGAGAAAGGGAGACAGAGAATCCCAAGCAGGCTCCTCACTGTCAGCATAGAGGTTGATGTGGGGCTCCAACTCACCAACTGTGAGATCATGACCTGAGCTGAAATCAAGTCTGATGCTTAACTGAGCCCCCCAGGTGCCCCAAGACCCCTTGTTTAACCAGAAGTTTTGAGAAATATCAAAGGGCGGGGGGGGGGGGGGAATGGTTCTTTCCACTTTCTGCTCTAAAATGCCCACCTGAGTTTACCATTTGGACTCCTTCCTGCCCTAGGCATACACACACCTCAGTCCCATCAAAACTCCACACCAGGAAATAAACACAAAAGGAAGCTGAAGTTTAATACAAAACTTTTATTTCAATAATCATCTGAAAAACTTGATGTTAATGTTCCACCTCAGCAAAACCCACTATCCCCCTCTCAACCCAGTGTTGGGTTTGAACCACCATTGGCATTTGAAAATGCCAAAAACAGACAAAAATTGTTCCCAGTTCTTCATTCTGACCTAGATAATGTAAAGCGAAGGCTTCCAATTCATTCATGGAAAACTACCAGGGTACTACTGGGAACTTAAAGCTCATGTGCCTGGCAGTCATGAAGATTGGTCCGTGTTGACAACTGTCGGGCCAACATACTTTCAACACCCTCCCTTAGGCAAAAAGGATAGGGACTCATGAAACCACCAAAAATAGTAGAGCAGAAGGAAAAGTGCAAAGATAAGCAGGGAGTATAGGAGAAAAAAGTGGTGTGACAGGGCAGGAGATAGAGACTTTATAATAGGAAATACAGCTGAAGGAAAGAGTGGGGGAGGGCATGGAACCGTACAGGTACACACACAGGTAAAACAATAAAAGTATCTTGGGCATGGAAACAGAACCGACAAACAAGAAAGACCTCCACTCAAAGACCTCAATTAAAGAAAGTAAACAGATGAAATGGAAGGGGAAAGCAGTTGTTAGGAAAAGCACTGTAATTCCACAGTCTTGAGGCCAATGAAAAAGACAGCTCCAATCTACAAATGGACTGGATATTAGGAAGTTTGCAGCCTCTCAATGAAGAATGAGAGTCAAGCCGCCATTCTAAGGTTGGGAGCAGTGGGGTTAAAGTAGGCAAGCTTGTAATGTGCACCTTAATAGGCTTCAACCTGTGGGGAGAAACCTTACATTCCGAGAGGAAAGACAAGAAACACCACTCAGGCCAACACAAAAGGGACTGTACAAAAATCTCTTCTGTTCACAAACTTTGGAGTAAATAGAAGCAAGGTAACAATAGACAACAAATACCTTAACTGCATAGTTCCTGTTCCCTTAAAGCTGCTGGGGCAATCAACTATCTGATTTTTCCTAAACGTGAGACAATTACTAAGGCAAAGAAAGGCCAAAACCAACCGGCAACTTTCAGCATGATTTCTCCTTTCAGTACAGACTTAGGTGTATTTAGATCTCTTGCAGCCGGGTGCCGGAGGAGAAGCCGGGGCAGTGTGTCCAGATCAAGGAAGGCTTATTTGGGACGCAAAGTCTCCAATACCACGACTTCAATACCACCTCAGGGAATCTGAAATTACTACCCCAGAGCGTTAATAAAGGCACCTTTTTGGGAGACCGCAGAATGCCAGTAAATTTACACCTTCTTCCCCACCCATCGACTTTCGCCATGACTTGCGCAGGAACGGGTTTTCCTTGCTTTCGTTTCTATGTGGCCGAGACCCAAAGGAGCGGCCGGTCGCTTACCTGCTTTCCATTTCCCGGCCCGGGAGGGGCTCCGCGTCCTGCAGAGAGGTTCGCTGCCGGCTCCCTCTGGCTGGCGACTCACCTACGGAGCTGTCTCTGGCTGGGACCAGCCTGACTCATCTGGGAGAGGTGGCAGGGCCGGGGAGACCTCAGAGGGCGGAAGGACAGGAGGAGGCGGGCCGGGCCCTTCCTCCAGAGCCAGGGAAGAGGCGTCGCCGGGGCGCAGGTGAAACCGATTCCGACCTATCCCGGGAACTTTCGCTGCGGGGACTCGCTGGGAGAGGCCCGCGTCGCGCAGGGGCGGTGGGGGAACCGCCCTCTCCCACCCGGACTGCGTGCGGGGGCTCAGCCCGGGGGCCTCGCGCGCTCTTGGCGCGCTCCGGGACTGCAAGCAGCGCCGCCCTCCACGGCTGATGGAGGCGGGTGGCGCCGCCCCGAGCGCAGGTGACACACCGCAGGCCAGGGTTTCGGCTGGCAGGGGAGAGCGCTGGGAGGGCGCGGACACCCGGGGCCAGGGGACGACAAGGCAGCGATGGCCCGAGAGTTGAGCCAGGAGGCACTACTGGATTTTCTGTGCCAGGCTGGAGGAAGAGTGACCAACGCCGCCTTGCTGGGCCACTTCAAGAGCTTTCTCCGAGACCCCGACGCGCCCCCCAGCCAACACCAGCGCCGCCGCGAGCTCTTCAAGGGCTTCGTCAACTCGGTAGCCGCAGTGCGCCAGGACCCCGACGGCACCAAGTATGTGGTGCTCAAGAGGAGGTACAGGGACCTTTTGGGGGAGGAGGGGCTGCAGCGACCCCGCGACCCGCCCGCTGCCGCCGCCCCTACAGGGAGAGCTGCTCCCTGTTCCCCGCAAGGCGCGCGCCAAAGGGATCCGCCGCCGCAGCCGCCCAGGAGGCGGCGGCACGAGAAGGGGCCAGAGGAGGAGCCAGCAGGTGCCGCAGCCCCAGCCGCCCACGCAGGTTGTAATGGACTCACCGCCAGCCGCACCCGGGAGGCAGCCCGGGGAGGCAGCGGGCGGAGGGGCGGCTCTGGCCACAGGGCCGGAGCGAGGTGCGCGGCTGTGGAGACGCAGGGCCGCTGCTGCTGGGAATGCCACCAAAACAGCCTGGAGGGACTCCCGGGCGAGCAGGTGCTCGGCGCAGTCCCAGACCCCGCCACCGCCACCGCCACCGCCACCGCCGGGGACAAGCCGGCGCGTGTCCCGCTGGCTCGGGATGATCGCGAGCCTCCCGGGCAGCAACCGGAAGGCTTGCCCGCTGAGCACGCACCGGTGCCCACAGCGCCCTGCTCTCCTCCTGCAACCGTCGAGGCTGCTGGAAGTGGGGCTTGGCCGCCTCCCCTCCTGTCCCTCCCTACTTCCCCTGCAGACCAGCCAGAGCTGCTGACCCCGAGCTCTCTGCATTATTCCATCCTGCAGCAGCAGCAACAGCGCACTTGGGAATGGGTGGCCAGACATCCCCAGATACCCAAGGCCCGGAACCAAGGACCCATCAGAGCCTGGTCAGTGCTGCCGGACAATTTCCCCCAGATACCATCTGAGCCCAACTTCTGTGTCCCAGAACCTAACTCAGAGCCTCTAGACCCCTCTCTTTCATCTCATTCTCTCCTTCCTGTTGTTCCGGAATCCTGTCCCCAGAATACTCCATTGACAATCTTTCGTAGCATTCGTAGTCAGCTGTCCCTCCAAGATCTGGATGACTTTGTGGACCAAGAGAGCCATGGCAGCGAGGAGAGCAGCAGTGGGCCCAAAGAATCCCCAGGGGGTTCTGAAGAGGGGCTGCAAGTTACCCTGGGAACCTCAGATTGGAGAAAGCTCAGGGATCCGGCTGGGGGCCTTTCTCCAAAAGAGGGCAGCCCCAGCAGGAGCCCTCAGGGCCTCAGAAACAGAGGGGATGGTCACACCTCTCAGCAGGTCTCGACAAAGGCTAATGGCCTTGTAGGCCACCCCCAGGAGTCTTTCCCCTGGCCAACTCCCAAGTTAAGGAGAGCCCTCAGGAGGAGCTCACAGGCAGGGAGAGCCAAATTGTCTTCTTCCGATGAGGAGTGTCTTGAGCAGGACTTGCTGAAAAGGACTCGTCGCCCACCACGGTCCAGAAAACCCTCCAAGGCAGGAGCAGTGTCCAGCCCAAGAGTGGATGCTGCTTTGACACCACAACCTGCAGACATTAAGGCTGCTGCTGCTGCTGAGTGGCGTCCTCACACCCCCTGGGCCGAGGGTGGGGAGGAATCTGCAGCCTTGGTCCCGCACAGACCTGAGCACAAGTCATCTCTGGTCCCCCTAGATGCCAGGGAGCATGAATGGATCGTGAAGCTTGCCAGTGGCTCTTGGATTCACGTGTTGACTTTGTTTTGGGAAGACCCCCAGCTGGCTCTGCACAAAGACTTCTTGACTGGGTACACGGCCTTGCACTGGATAGCCAAACATGGTGACCTCAGGGCCCTTCAGGACTTTGTCTCTAGTGCACAGAAAGCCGGGGTTACTCTTGATGTAAATGTGAAGTCCAGTTGTGGATATACCCCTCTGCACCTTGCAGCTATTCACGGCCACCAGGGGGTCATCAAAGTGCTAGTGCAGAGGTTGGCTTCTCGGGTCAATGTCCGGGACAGCAGTGGGAAGAAGCCATGGCAGTATCTGACCAGTAATACCTCTGGGGAGGTATGGCAGCTACTGGAAGCCCCTCGGGGAAGGCCCATTTTTCCTGTCTATCCTTTAGTCCGAAGCTCTTCCCCCACCAGGAAGGCCAAGAGCCGGGAAATATCTAGAAATATCACCCGGAAGTCTTCCTTTGCTGCACTACTCAAAAGTCAGCACAGCAAATGGAAATTGGCCAACCAGTATGAGAAATTCCCCAATCCAAGGGAAAGAGAAGAGTATAGTGACTGAGGTGGGTCCCTCTTTTGAACATGCAGCCACACACCACACACCAGCATATCCTTGAGGTGTTCATTGAGAAAATTCAGGGGGAATAGAAAAATTGCTGAGGCATTGGTAAGGAAGAGATCGTCTGATGTGGTTTACCTCGTGTTTACCTGCCTGGATTTTATGTCAGCACATCCTGAACCTTAGGGGTCACCCAAACTTTCTGACAGCTCAAGTCTTTGGGCCATTGAAACCTAGACACAGGGCAGAGTCAGACTTAAAACCCAGTAAATAGTCTTCCTCTTTCCTTGTCACCAGAGATCTGGGCACAGTGAGCCACATTGGTTTTCGAAGCAGCAGCCCCAGGCCTTGACTACAGAGAGAACAGATGTTTAAGAAAAAGGGAGCCAATTCAAGGGATTGAGGAAGCTCAAACAAAATCCTCTGGCTAGTACCTCTCTGGCCTCTATTCATTTGGAGAATAAATCCTGGCTGAGTGGAAAGCACCAGGTTTGAAATCAGATGGCTCCTATTTTCTTCTTTTTCTCTGTTTCTTCCTTCCCTCCCTGCATCCCCCTCCTTCTCCCCTTCCTCCTTCCCTCTCCTTCTTTCCTTCCTTCCTCCTTCCTTCCTCCCTCCCTCCTCCCTCCTTTCTTCCTTCCCTCTTCTTTCTTTCCCTTTCTTTCTTTTCTCTTTCTTTCTTTCTTTCTTTCTTTCTTTCTTTCTTTCTTTCTTCCTTTCTTCCTTTCTTTCTTTCTTTCTTTCTTTCTTTCTTTCTTTCTTTCTTTCTTTCTTTCCAAATCAATGAAATAAAATTATTACTGGAGAGTGGAACTTATTTTAAGATTCCTCAGCCCTATCTTCAGATCTTCCTTTGAATTCAGCCTAAGGTGGCTAATATGTGAGATGATTAATACCTTATTTGTATCTCTTCTCCACGATTAGAGAAGCAGTTAGGTAGGATCCAGTTATGACTGGCATTCAGGCTCTGCTTTTTTAAATAAATCAACCTAAGGGAAACTTTCCAAATGTAAAAACTGTTGGCTCATTTGCATAGTTGCTGAAATCATCTTTCATGGAAACTCCCTGTGTAACAAATGGCAAAATCAGCATTAGTAGTTTTCAATAGGATGGAAGAGCCAATGTTCATATTCTGGGGAAGCAATAAGGGTTAAGAGGTAAATGCTTCCCCACCGGGAATTTTCTAAGCTGCTAAAAATATAATTTAATTTGCACTAAACTTGTTGCCAATTAAGATTAAACATTAGCCTTGAAGTGCTGTATCTCTAACAGGAAGTGTTCCTTTTATTTGTTTGTGATGGTTCTGATCTCTGTGGGTCCATGGAATGAGAGAATGGCTACTCTGTAAATTGCAGTAGAACATTAAGATTTCAGAATGTAAATTCAAAGAGAGCTTAAAAATTAAATTTCCCTATGGAAATTGTTAATATTTTATGGAATGTTTTCATGTGCAATGTCAGTGATGTATTTTCACAGTATTTTTGTGTTTCTTCTGGTTATTTTTCACCATTGAAATATCAACAAATCTTTATAAGTTATTGTACTTATGCTGATTACTATTGACTTTCTTCTCTAGAAAATTGTGTTTCAAATGAGTGTCAAATATTTCTTTCTTTATAGTTTTACCTTATAATTTTGCTGAAATAAATATAACTCTGTTCAATTAGAAAACGTACGAAAGATAGGTATAATACATAACTCTACAGGTTGTTTTTTTCCAAAAAGACCTTTATAAGAGATGAAGCTTTGGCAAATCAAATCAAGAAAAAAACAACTATCACAGACGGTGGGGGCATGATTAGGAGAAATGAAATTTGAAAGCATAAAAGATAAACAACTATATAAGTACCCTAGTGAGAGATTTTCAAGGAAAAAAATTTATAAATATCAACTTTTTAAAAAAAATTTTTTTTTTCAACGTTTATTTATTTTTGGGACAGAGAGAGACAGAGCATGAACGGGGGAGGGGCAGAGAGAGAGGAAGACACAGAATCGGAAACAGGCTCCAGGCTCTGAGCCATCAGCCCAGAGCCCGACGCGGGGCTCGAACTCACGGACCGCGAGATCGTGACCTGGCTGAAGTCAGACGCTTAACCCACTGCGCCACCCAGGCGCCCCTAAATATCAACTTTTTTTAAAAGTCAAAGAATGTTTTTACCTTACCATATTTTCATCACAACATCAATTTATTCAGCAAACATATTATTGCCTAGTGCTGTGGGGTTTACAAGGGTGAGTGTGCTGTGACCTCACCTTTCTTGAAACTTACCATCTAATAATTCATCTTAACTTAAAGTCTAATGAGATTTGTTGCTGATTGATGTATACCTTATCTTGCTCCCAAGGTGTCTTTCAAAGCTGCATTATATTAGATATAAGCTTTTAAAATGAGACAGAGAGTGGGGCGCCTGGATGGCCCAGTTGGTTAATTGTCCTACTCTTGATCTCAGCTCAGTTCTTGATCTCAGGGTCATGAGTTCAAGTCTCACCTTGAGCTGCACACTGGGTGTGAAGCCTACTTAAAACAAAATGAGACAAAGAGAAAAAAGGTGGTACCAGGAATGAGGACAAAACAACCACTATGCAAGAAAAAATTTTCAAAGTGTCCTAAGTACAAAATTAAGCGCTCCAGAGAATTTCAAAGGAGAGATTTCCTTCGGCTGGGAAAATCAGGGAGGGCTTCATGGAGGCCTGGGATCTTCAAGTGAATGCTGCTGGCTTTCCAAAGAAACCAGCTTTATTGGTTCTACCACATTCTTGACATCTGTTTCACTGTGTGATTTGCATAGCACTGGTGTTGACAGATGGCTCACTGGTTAGAACACAGTCCTGGGTCTCATGTTGATTCTTATGAGGATTCAGGTTCCTTTGGCCTTTGTCCACACATCATGCTTATGGCTTTGGTTAACTCTCTTACATGGTCAACATTTATGTTAGGAGGGGGCAGGGCTGAAGAGGGTACTGAGAGCAGAGTAAAATACAAATCTGATTGTGTCACTCTCTTGCTCAACTTGTGAAGTCCAGGCTAAGGAGGGCTGACAGGCCTACAGCATATTTTTCCAGCCTCCTGCCAACCACTCCCTGGCATGAACCCTACACTGCAGCCACACCAGACCCACTGGAGTGCTAATGGCCCTACCCTCTCAGTTTCTGTCTTGGTACTAAATTCCCTCAGCTCAGAATCCCTATCACAGTTTAAGTGGCAACCTTTTCCTTATTTTTCAAGGGACAGCTCAAATGTCAAGCCTCTAAGAAGACTCCAGGGTAAACACTTCCAAACCAGAAGATGTATAGCTTTTTCACCAGAATTCTCATAATGCTGTGCACACACTTCCCTGAAAGTTTCTGCCACAGGGCAGTTTAATAAATTGTTTGAATGTTTTATTTTTCCTGAAGACTTTGAACGTCTGAAGATTGGAGAATACGTTTGCAATGCATCAAAATTTAGCAGATATTTATGGACCATCTACTATGTGACAAAGATATAATTCTTACCTTCAAGAAGTCATAATCTATTGGGGAAGGAGGGTCACTGAAAAAGAATTTTAGCACCGCAAAGTAGGTGGATAGATGTGTGCATCTAGACTATGAGAATAGTATTTGTGGAGGATTTTCTTTGTATCAGGCTCTATGTTTGTAGGACATACAACATGTTCATAGAAATACAACATCCAATAAGGTGGACACATTTCCTGCTCGCACAGCACTTTTCAGGACCAGGGAAGTTGAGAAGGTAAAATGGGGTTGCCTGGGTGGCTCAGTTGGTTAACTGTCTGACTCTTGATTTTGGCTCAGGTCATGATCTCAGGGTCGTGAGATCCAGTGAGCCTCTGTGGGACTTTGTGCTGGTAGTGGAGCCTGCTTAAGATACTCTCTCTTTCTGGGGCACCTGGGTGGCTGTCAGTTAAGCATCCAACTTCAGTTCAGGTCATGATCTCATGGCTCGTGAGTTCGAGCCCCGTGTCAGGCTCTGTGCTGACAGCTCACAGCCTGGAACCTGCTTTGAATTCTGTGTCTCCCTCTCTCTCTGCCCCCTCCCCTGCTCCCACTCTGTCTCTGTCTCTCTCAAAAATAAATAAACGATAAAATCAATTAAAAAAAAAGATTCTCTCTCCTTCTTCCTCTACCCCTCCTCCTCATGCTCTCACACTCTCTCTTGAAAGAAAACAACAAAATAACAACAAAAACAAAGGTAAAATGGAAGTTAGTCTTTGAAGGGCCAAGTGGAGAAAGAAGGAGAGAATATTCCAGAAGAAGAAAGGAGCTTGAGTAAAGCTGCAGGGTGTGTTTGAGGGATACTTGGACACTTGTGGCTGTGGCGAATACACAGGCTAAAGTGAGGTAGTGTGGAAACAGATGAAGATATAACGGTAATTTAAGGCCAGGTTGAGAAAAGGGTCTTTTATGCTATGTCAAGAAATATAGGCATTTTTGGGGCGCCTGGTTGAGCATCTTATTTCAGCTCAGGTCATAATCTCGCCGTCCATGAGTTCGAGCCTGGCATCGGGCTTTGTGCTGACAGCTCAGAATCTGCTTCAGATTCTGTGTCTCACTCTCTCTCTCACCTCCCCTGCTTGCACTCTGTCTTTCTCTCTCTCAAAAATAAATAAACATTAAAAAAATATTTTTAAAGAAATATAGGCGCTTTCTAAGAAGCTAAGGATTGTCGAAACTCCTCCAGAAAGCCTTAGTGTTATTGCAAATATAGATGATTTCCTAAAGTCTTAATACGAAGACAAAAATATATATCAAAGTATTAGGTAGGATGTACTTAGTTTAAAAGTTTCCCTTTCAAATCTTTCTTAAGTCTTCAGTGTTGTTAATGCTTATTTGCCAGGAAGTAGTGGTAGGCAACAGAATAATTTAACAAATGGCAATTTAATAATAAAGACAAACATCAGAAACTGTTGGATAACCTTAGCTCAATCTCTTGCCTTTTTGTGTAGACATAGTTGTAAAGTAGTGAATTTCAATCTTATAAATATATATGGTATATACCACAGTCTTATTTCCTGCTAGTAAAATCGCTTATGGTTCAACATTTCAGGATGTTACCTATAGCATGCCAAGACTTCCGGACGTTTTTGATTGTAAATTTTTTAATTTTTTTTTTAACATTTATTTATTTTTTGAGAGACATAGAGACACAGAGCACAAGTTGGGGAGGGGCAGAGAGAGAAGGAGACACAGAATCCGAAGCAGGCTCCAGGCTCCGAGCTGTCAGCACAGAGCCCAACGCCAGGCTCGAATTCACAAACTGTGAGATCATGACCTGAGCCGAAGTTGGACGCCCAACCAACTGAGCCACCCAGGCGCCCATGATTGTAAATTTTTAAAAAATAACTATTGACATTCAATTCCCATACCATACAATTCACCTATTTAAAACATACATTTCAGTGGGTTTTAGTGTATTCTCAACCATCACCACAATAAATTCCTATATAAGTTTGAGAACCACTGACCCAGGCAATGGGAAGCCATTGACAATTTATTGCAGGGGAATGCTTTATGTAGACTGAAGCAAAACAGATTCCTCTTGCTAGGGTAAGGGAAACAAACAAGAAGCAGAGACCAGTCACTATAGTTTCTTAGATTTATGTTAGAAATATTACAAATATCGTAGCCAGATAAGGTGAATAAGATTGGTTGCCTACAGTGAGGAGAGCAAATTCTAGTCAGAGGCTGATTTGGTTGAATAGAATTAGGGAAGAACCAAAAGGGTCTATTTCCTCTCATCTGTAAACTGCCCTCGTTCAGTGATTATATCATTTGATTACTCTGATGACTGTCTAGGTTCATGATGCCACTGGATCTAAGAGTGTCAAACTCTATATGGGCTGATCAGCATAGCAGAGCTAGCGTGTGTGCTTGTGTTTGCTAACATCAAACAAATAATTCAAAATGTGTAATGAAAGCATAGGGAAGTGCAGTACTTAAGCACATGACAATGAAGCTAGGTTGCCTGAGTTCCTCTGTGCCTGGTCCACAATAGATCTTGAATAAATGTTAGCTGTTACCTATTTATTTATTTATTTATTTATTTATCTATAGAGGGAGAGAGCATGTGCATACAAGCAGGGGAGGGACAAGAGAGAGAATCTTTTTTTTAATGTTTATTTATTTTGAGAGACAGAGACAGAGAGCGTGCATGAGTGGGAAAGGGGCAAAGAGGGAGAGAGAGAATCCCAAGCAAGCTCCACATCGTCCGCATGGAGCCCCACAGAGGGCTCAATTCTACAAAACTGTGAGATCACAACCCGAGCTGAAATCAAGAGACGGACACTTAACCGACTGAGCCATCCAGCCACCCCAGCTGTTATTATTTTTAACACCATTTAAAATAAGCAGTTCACTTTAAATTTCCATCTATGCTGGAGACAAAAATCCTCTGGTTGATTAAAAAGGTGCTACAAAGAACAAGGTTTGCTACTCAAACGTTTTTCCTTATGCTCCTACATAAAAAAGATGCTCGCATTTCTCATTTCTGATGAAAAAGTCTATTTAACTATCCCTTATGTGTAACAATCACTAGCTATTACGATATGTCATTAAACAGAATTATGTCGAACTGAAGTCACATAAACTGACAGGTGTCAAATTAGCAGTTCTGTTCTGGCCTGGAACTAAAACCCGGGCAAAACTCTGAAGAGGTAAGGTTTATGAGGAGTTGAGTGTGTGGTTATTTGAAGCCATTATCACTTGTGAAATTTAAAACATCTAAATTCAACTATGTAGTAAAAACTTCATCAAAATTTCACTAACTTGGTCAAAATGAAATCTCATTGAAGTGGATTAAAAATTATTGACACTGGGGCACCTGGCTGGGTCAGTCAGTGGAGCGTGCAACTCGATCTCAGAGTTGTAAGTTCAACCCCCACGTTGGGTGTAGAGATACCTTAAAAATAAAATCTAAAAAAAATTATTGACATATTAAATTATTCCTCCTTTTTGGTCTGAAAATAGTACTTCTTGATCCCCACCTCCAAGTTTAACTCTTCTACTTTTTAAGAGTTGGGTTAAAAAAAAAAAGCATTATTGTATGTAAATTATGCCTCAATTAGGCAAGGAAATGATAAGACAAATAAAGATAATTTTCAACTAGTTTGTTGGGACCAAAGCCAGCACCCTGTTTTGAGAGGGTCTAATTCTTTTCTGTGTTCTATTTCTTCTGTTGAGATGAGTAAACACTCCCAAATCTAGCAGTTTCTAATAGGTATTTCTATACCATCAGTCTTTCTGAAACCATAAGAGTTAATCTTACAGGACTTGAAGCTTTTTGCCATTTATGTCCTGAAATACAATCAGCTTTCCACTGAGCTCTTATCTTTTGCTGTCAACTAGGGAAGTGATGCAGGGACATGAATATAGTGAAACCAAGCAATTTACCTCAATCCCACGAGGGGTCTCAGAGTCCGAATGACTGAGCCAGTCAAGGTAGGACTGAGACCAGGAGGAATCAGGCCAGGAATAGTCCTATTTCCTTAGAGGTCTGAGGACTTAGGCTTGCCGGATCACATAAGGTTGTCTCGATGAGAGTATTTGGAGTTTCTAATTAAAATGAACTTTAAAAAGTGAGCAAATGAGGGGCGCCCGCGGGGCTTAGTTGGTTAAGCGGCCAACTGTGGCTCAGGTCATGATCTTGCAGTTTGCGAGTTGGAGCCCTGCTTCGAGACCCCTCCAGATCCTCTGTGCCCCTCTCTCCCCGCCCCTCCCCCGCTCACGCTCACTCTCAAAAATAAATAAACATTAAAAAAAGTTTTTAAAAGTGAGCAAATGAGGGGTGCCTGGGTGGCTCAGTCGGTTGAGCGTCCGACTTCGGCTCAGGTCATAATCTCGCGATCTGTGAGTTCAAGCCCCGCGTCGGGCTCTGTGCTGACAGCTTGGAGCCTGGAGCCTGTTTCAGATTCCGTGTCTCCTTCTCTCTCTGACCCTCCACCATTCATGCTCTGTCTCTCTCTGTCCCAAAAATAAATAAACTTAAAAAAAAAAAAGTGAGCAAATGAGTATTCATTCAGCTAATGCCAATAGCTTTGTCTGAACTGATGGTCTAGGGAGTCACATTGATTTTTCTTTCTGGAAAGGGCTAGCATATATCACCTACATAGGACTAGCTATGCCTTTACAGTGTATGTTGACTGAATGTTCTTAATTTTCACCTCATATGACACTAAATTGCTCTATGCTGAATATGAAATCTCTGTGAGCCTTGATTTTGTGAGGAAAGGAGAGGGGAAAGAAAAAGAAAAAGAGACCAATGGCATCAAGTTGGCCTCTGATCTTCAGGATGGAAGGTGCTGAAATGTGCAATATTACTAACAGGTAGCAGCAAATTTGGGGAAACCATAAAAGGTGGATTTTGCTTTATCCTGAGGCCAAATCTTCTCACAGTAGTGATTTTAATTCTTGATTCCTAAGGGGCATATGACCTAAGTAACATTTCCTAATGGCATATAATTAGCTAATCCGTGGAGCCATCTCTCTGTGCATTGCAGAGAGATCAGAAAATATTGCCCTGATTTCTTGGGCAAGATTCCTGATGCCTGTTACAGATGCTTGGGAAAACCGAATTCTAGAACCACCTTTCAAAACTGAGGTATAAGCACTTCTTTCAGAATCAGTGTGAATTTCAGCATAGATGATATTTCACAGGCATTTTCTCTTCTGATCTTCAGTCTTGGCCAGCTACAGGCTTTAGTCAGGGACTGACTGAGGGGTTGAAACTCAAGACTACTTATTAAGATGGTAAAATTATTATTTTTAAAAAATTGTTTTTAACATTTATTTATTTTTGAGACAGAGAGAGACAGAGCATGAATGGGGGAGGGTCAGAGAGAGAGAGACACAGTATCTGAAACAGGCTCCAGGCTCTGAGCTGTCAGCACAGAGCCCGACGCGGGGCTCGAACTCACGGACCGCGAGATTGTGACCTGAGCCGAAGTTGGCCGCTTAACCGACTGAGCCACCCAGGCGCCCCAAGATGGTAAAATTATTTGAAAACACCAATTACTGGTGTTATTGATATTTCTGTCACCCCCACACCCACCATGTATGTTCTAAAGGCATAATAGGGAGTTGAACTGGTTGTAGCTGTATTCTTCCACCATAGGATTTATTGTACTTATTTAAGATGTGTTCCCGATTGTTAGTGAAGGAAAGCATCTGCATGAGGCAGCTAACCCAGAGACCACTAAAATTCCTAATCCTGTGAATAGCCTGTGATTCTTTGAGAAAAGGATTAATTCTCTAAGCACAGAGCAAAGACAGACATCTGTAGGCAGAAGTTGTATTAGAGGTTACCTGACCGTAACTCTCTGTCTCTTACATGTGTGACACCTAACACGTTCTTGTGGTCTCTTGGGTCCAGGTGTTTTCCCTATAAATGCTTCTTCAAAGCATTAAAAGCCGAGTGGCAGAGCAGGTGGGCAAGTATCACCTGGCAATCCCAGCACTGTGGGCACGAGATGGCTCTTATTCTGCCATAGTTAATGCTTCCCTCTTTATTGTGGTACATCTCTGACTCAGATTCTGTTTTGGAGGTTTTAGTGTGGTATATTCTTCAGTTCAAAACTCCCTATGCCTTTATGCATTGTCTGTGAGTTGGGAAAACGTTGAGGAAATCCTATCTATAAATGTAAAGCCGCAGCACCTAAATACTGACTTATGATGGAAAATGGCTTTGAAGTAATGGATTGTTGGTGTTCATAAAAAGAAATAGAAAATTTATATGAGGAGAGGTTAGTGAAGTAGTGTTTTGTGGTGTGGAAAGGTACCACTATAAATATTCCCATTATCTGGTAGGTTTGGGAAATGGATTGCTTTGGTTAATAAATTATTCCAGTTAACAGAGTTTTCTTACATATGCTTTACGTAATTAATAGTTTAAGATAATTGAACTACAGTTAAATATACACAGCAGTAAAACTAAGCACAAAGTAATTTGTGTGTTTCAAAAAACCATGCAGATCTTTAAGTGCTTTGTGCTTATCATTATGAATATCAATTATTTCTGCATTAAAATTTTTTTAATGTTTATTTATTTTTGAGAAAGAGAGAGAGAGAGACAGAGCGCAAATGGAGGAGGGAGCAGAGAGAGAGGGATACACAGAATCCAAGCAGGCTCCAGGCTCTGAGCTGTCAGCACAGAGCCAGACATGGGGCTCAAACTCAGGAACCGTGAGATCATGACCTGAGCTGAAGTTGGACGCTTAACCAACTAAGCCACCCAGGCGCCCTTTATCTCTGCATTAAAAAAATTTTTTTAACGTTTATTTATTTTTGAGACAGAGAGAGACAGAGCATGAACGGGGGAGGGTCAGAGAGAGGGAGACACAGAATCTGAAACAGGATCCAGGCTCTGAACTGTCAGCATGGAGCCCAACGCGGGGCTCGAACTCACGGACCGCAAGATCATGAACTGAGCCAAAGTCGGACGCTTAACTGACTGAGCCACCCAGGCGCCCCTATCTCTGCATTTTAGATGCACAGAACCAAAGTCAGTTGATGAAAGTTTGAGTTTTATAAATTTTACATCATTTGTATGATTTTAAAAAATTTGAAAATCATACAAATAATACAAGCTTGTTGCTAAAAAAAAAAAAGATCAGATAACACAGGTAAAGAGAAGAAAAGAACACAAAAACTGCCCTCATTTCACCTTAAGGGATTACTTATAATATTTTTGTGTGTATCCTTCCAGAATTTATAACAAAAATGAAACGATGCTATGCATAGCAGTTTCCAACTTATTTTGTTTAATGTATTGTTATTTTCCCACTTGAATTAGGTATTATATATTGAGTTCAAGGTAAAGAAAAGTTTCTGTCTTCAGATCGCTGAATGTGGGCCACTTCAGAATTTATTTGTAGACCAGATTCTGCTTCAGTGTCACTTCCTTTCTCTGGCAACCAAGGAACTATATCTCAAATGTACTAAGTGTTGAATTATTTAAAAAGTCATTCTTTGCATTCCTTTCATTAGAAGCAATAATTTTCTTTTGTTTTTGTCCAGCTTCATTGCCCATTGTTCTGGATGCAGGATTTTTCAGGTACGAGGCCCCTCCTCCAGGAAACTGGTTGCCTGCTCCCACCCAGGGAAGGAACTCCCGAATGTGACTACCCATCTCTCACCTGTAACTGCTTATGGGGCAGCGGAGACGTGAGACAGGTATGGGCCAGATATGATTGAAGAACCTTTACTACGCTTGACTGCAACTCAAAATGGGCTAGATCTACCACTACCACTGGTCCAGTTTTTTTATCTTTATTTTTCCTGAGAGTTAAGGAGTCTATTTTAGAACTACTTTAGCACTCAACGAAAGGATGCAGAAGGGAGAATAGGAATCTAAAATATTAAAAAAATTTTTTTAAATGTTTATTTATTTTTGAGACAGAGACAGAGCGTGAGCATGGGATGGGCAGAGAGAGGGAGACACAGAATCTGAAGCAGGCTCCAGGCTCTGAGCTGTCAGCACAGAGCCCGACGGGGCTCGAACTCACGGACCTCGAGATCATGACCTGAGCCGAAGTCGGATGCTTAACCGACCAAGCCACCCAGGCGCCCCGAATCGAAAATATTTTTATTTTATCATATGTTACATCTTATCATAGATCTTTTATTGAAAGCATTTTCTGAAGATGAGCAATGTTTTAGTTTTATTTTTTTCGTAATAATTTTTAAAAGCAATTTAGTCATGCTCACAGAAGATACAGTCTAAGGAGTAATAAATTCTAATGATTTCCAATCCTTTACATTCCTTTTTAACTTTGGGTTGCCTAATTCAAACTAGCTTGCGTATTTCATTTTGCCCTGCATTATTTTCATTAACAACATATTCCATACATTAAAACTATTTTCAGAACAAATGTAAACAATTTAGTTTTCATTTTCAATAGCCAGAAGGTACGCCGCTATGTTAATATATGATAGTTTGCTTAGCTATTCCCCTACTGTTTGACATTTGGGTCATTTCTCAAGGTCACAAATAGTACTGATGTCAATATCTTTGTAAAAAAAATAATTAGGAGGTTCTTTTATTTCTTGGCTATTTTACCAGGTGCAGTTTTAGTTTTTTTGTTACATTTATCAGCTTGTACTTCAGAAAGATTGAGTCAAGGTAAAGTGATACCAGCAAGGAAGTAAATATTAAGGAAATCTGAATAAGCTGTAGACTTTAGTTAATACCAATATGCTATCAATGTTGGTTCATTAATTGCAACAAATGTACTATACTTGTTTATAGTAATCTTATTAGTGAGATATTACTAATAGGGGAACTGTGGGGGTGGGGGAGGCACTATATCTGAACTCTATGTAGTATCTCAGTTTTTCTGTAAATCTAAAGTTGTTCTTAATAAGTCTATTAATAGATAGGAAGGGAAGTACAGAATAAAGATGGTAACATGTTAACATTTGAGGAATAGGAATAAAAGGTAACTAGTTCTTTGTTCAGTTCTTGTAACTTTTCTCCAAGTTTGAAATTATTTCAAACTAGAAAGTTAAAAAATATATAACAGATTATCCCTTTCTTGAACTAAACCTAACCTCAATGACCCAACAATAATTATTCCTTCAATGTGATAAAGGGATGTTGCTGATATTGTTAATTAAGGTTAGTCACAGCCAATGGGAATCTCAAATGACATGTTACTGGGCAGAATCCAGGTCCCTGCAAGGAGGAAGTGGGCAGGGCTGGAGGAGGAAATAACTACAGGCTATTTTCTGGCCAGAGAAATAAAGGTTCCAGTGTAATCCTGAAGTATATCCTAGCAGCCACTTGAGTTTAAAAATTTTTTAATGTTTATTTATTTTTGAGAGAGAGAGATAGAGCGCAAGAAGGGGAGGGGCAGAGAGAGAAGGAGACACAGAGTCGGAAGCAGGCTCCAGGCTCTGAGCTGTCAGCACAGAGTCCAACGTGGGGCTTAAACCCACAGACTGCGCAATTGTGACCTGAGCCAAAGTCAGACGCTTAACCAACTGAGCCACCCAGCTGCCAAAATCACTTGAGTTTTAAAAGGGTATCTTGAGCCCTTGTCTTCTCTGCTGGTAGTTTTCCAAAGACCCCACAGTCTCCTGACCTAACCACTCCTTCACCCAGCCAATTTCATAGAGACCCCCTCTGGAGAGGAGAAGAGGTAGATATATGCACCGGCACCAACCCCTTAACCTGAGGTAAGAAAAAAAAAGGGGGGGTGGTGGGGAGAAGTAAGGAAGAAGTTAAATTATACAGTGTAACAACAACAGCAGCACAGCAGTTGATGGGTGTGTTGAAGCAATTTTTTTCTTACATGCTTCACTTTATGACTCAGACTCTTGAAGAATCATTGTGTTTTAATTACACGCCTGACGGAGAAGTGGAACTCGGGGCTGGCTACAAATGGAATAAAATTCCCTTTAGAATTAGGTGAAAGCTTCCAGCAAAGATTTCCTTTTCCTCCCAGCATAGTCTCCAAGCAGTTGGATGTATTATTTGGCAAGTGTTAGGATGGTGATCACATGGAATGTGTGGACATCCCACCTTTTCGCCTCTAGGGCACCTCTGGGAGAGGAATCCGTGCCAGACAGCCAGACTCTCACTGCACCCTCCAAGTTTTAAGATGATAAAATTACACTGAAGCACTGAGGAGATATTATCATTGTTTATGCGAAGTGCATGTCCAGTGACTGAGTAGCAGAGATTCTTAGAATCAGGAAAGGAAGGTTGGAGTGATTCTTCAGCTTGTTTTTTTACATTAACAGACCTATCAAAGCGGCCAGTTTAGTAGTGATAAAAGCGACTGCTCACCTATAGTGTTATTATCCCAAAATGACAAGACATAAGACACCGGTTCAAATTTAAAGCATAGGCGTTTTCTTTTTCTTTTTTCTACTTTCTATTTTTTCCATCAGAGCAGGCAAGCAAATGTGAAGTGCTCTGTAAAGCTCCCAACTTGGGGTGGCAGGGGTCAGCCGTGCTGTAGGTCGGTGAACTTTGCAGAATTTATCTTCCATAGCAGACAGAGCTCAGGACAATTGGCCACTTCTGAATTACAAATAGGTCATGACCTTGGAAGATGATGGGAAGCATGTTTTTCATAGCATGTGGTCTATGGCTCATCTGTATCATTACTTCTCTTTTTAGAAAAAAATGGCAGAAACCTAACCTCCAACCTAGATTTAGTGAGTCTGAACCTCTGGGGCCAGGACTGGGGAATCTCATTTAATTCCGAGGTTCTGGTAATTATTCTGCTCACTGAAGTTTGAGGACTGACTTCTGCTCTGCATTCCTAAGGCATTGTATAATGTGGAAAATTTCAGATAAGACCACCAATATTTCCGGGAGTCTGAGAGAGTTTTTGCAGTTGATTTGGGCTAAATGTTTTTTGAATTGCCAGTTTCCTACAGGATCTCATAAAACATCATAAATCTTTGTCCCTATATTCTCAAAGTCAAAGTCCTAAACAAAAACTTCACCAGAGACACACATTTTAGTCAGAAGGGCTTCAAAAAAGTTTCATATTATTTGCTTCAATGTTTACTACACTTTTAGAAAAATTATAATGGTAATAAAGTCACATTTAAAATTTAGAAAAGGGAATAAAAGGGAAAAGTCATATATTATCCCACCACACACACCATACCATTGTTAGCATTTTGATAGATTTCTGACTACAGCTTTGGGATTTTTTTCTCCTCAATAGTTGTAGTCATAGGATAATACAATTTCTACCACATTATTCTAGATTCTTCTTGAACATTACTTCTAATACCTGTAGAATTTGTGTAGCCCTTCCTTTATTACCTATTGAGAGAGCCTGTTTCCAATTTTTAATTATTTATTAAAAATTTTTTTTTTGTTTATTTATTTTTGAGAGACAGAGAGAGACAGAGCATGAGTGGAGGAGGGGTGAAGAGAGAGGGAGACACAGAATCAGAAGCAGGCTCCAGGGTCTGAGCTGTCAGTACTGAGCCCGGCACAGGGCTTGAACCCATGAACGGGGAGATCATGACCTGAGCCAAAGTTGGACGCTTAACCGACTGAGCCACCCAGGCACCCCTTTAATTACTTATAAGTAATTCTTCAGTCAGTACTTTTATGCAGAAAACATTTTCTGTATTTAAAATCGTTTCCTTAGGATTTTCAGAAGTAAAATTACTTGGTTAAAAAGTAACAATTATTTTTTGAAACGTTTGTACAAATTAATGCAATTTCAATCTGGGCATAACAGATGGTCCCTAAACTTTATTCGTATACACTTAAAAAAAATCAACCACTAAAATAATTAGTCATGAACGTTAGTGATATATATATGTCTGTACATATACACTTGTATATAAACAATTCACTAATTATCATTCTTCAATGATAGCTCCATAAATCAGTTTATGTAGACTTCTGTTAGTGAAAGAATCATTTAACAGAGGCTTTTGTTGCTTTGAATAGAGTATATTCTGTGAGTGTTCAATCTAACAGTTTCTCCCTGTGTGCCTCCCAAGATTCCAGGCACTGTGCTAGAGAATATGATACACATATTCCTCCTAACAGAATCCAGAGACTAGAGATGTGTTGGTAAAGACAGAAACAAGCAAGTACAAAATAATATGGTGAGTGCTGGAGTAGTATTCTCTACCTTAGATTAAAAAAATGTTTTGGGGAGCCTGGGTGGCTCAGTCGGTTGAGCGTCCGACTTCAGCTCAGGTCACGATCTCACGGTTCGTGAGTTCAAGCCCCGCGTCAGGCTCTGGGCTGACGGCTCAGAGCCTGGAGCCTGCTTCGGATTCTGTGTCTCCCTCTCTCTCTGCCCCTCCCCCGTTCATGCTCTGTCTCTCTCTGTCCCAAAAATAAATAAACATTAAAAAAAATTTTTAAAAATGTTTTTAATATTTACTTTTATTTATTTTTGAGAGAGAGAGACAGAACGCAAGCAGGGGAGGGGCAGAGAGAGAGGGAGACACAGAATCAGAAGCAGGCTCCAGGCTCTGAGCTGTCAACACAGAGACTGATACAGGGCTCAAACTCACAAACTGTGAGATCATGACCTGAGCTGAAGTCAGACACTTAACTGACTGAGCCACCCAGGTGCCCCTCTTTTTTTAAATGTTTACTTTTGAGAGAGAGAGAGAGAGAGACCCAGAATCCGAAGCAGGCTCCAAGCTGTCAGTCCAGAGGCCCACCGGGGGCTCAAACTCACCAACCGTGAGATCATGAACTTAGCCGAAGTCAGGCGCTTAACTGACTGAGCCATCCAGACACCCCACTCTACCTTAGAGTTTAAGGACATCTTGTTTCAGGTTAAGTGGTCAGGGAAGGCTTCTTTGAGGGAGTATTGTCCGAGATGGGACCTAAAAGGATGAATGCACCAGAGTAAGGAATGACACCTATAAAATAATCCCAGCAGCCAATAAAAATATCCTGGAGAGAAAATAGTTGCACAGTTTCTCAAAAAGTTACCTACATGAGTTATCATATGACTGAGCAATTCCACTCCTAGGTATAGATGCAAAATAATTGAAAACGTATGTTCACATAAAAGCCTGTACGCAAGTGTTCACAGCAGCGTTACTCATAATATCCAAAAAAGGAGAAATAACCCAACTGTATACCAACTGATAAATAGAGAAACAAAATGGGATATTTGTTCAGTGGAATATTTTTCAGACATAAAAGGGATGAAGTTCTGTTACATGCCACAACATGGATGAACCTTGAAAACATGATGCTAAGTGAAAGAATCCAGACACATATTGTATGATTTCATTTCTATGAAATGTCCAGAACAGGTAAATCCATAGAAGGAGGGAGTAGCTGAGTGGTTGTGGGGATGGAATAAAAAGGAATGGGGTATGACTGCCTGTGGGTATGGAGTTTCTTTCAGGGGTGATGGAGATGTTAAGTGGTAGTTACAGTTGCATAACATTATGATTTATACACTTTAAAACGGTTAAATGGTGAATTTTATGTTGTGTGAATTTTATCTCCATTTTTTAAATTGAAAAACAAATTCTGAAACAAGAGCGCATCACTTTTGAGAAACTGAAAGAAGCTTAAATTACAGGAATGCCTGGAACAGAGAGTGAATGGGGAGTGCTCAGCTATGAACAGAAATGGGTAGCTGGCCCAGATCTTGGAGGGCCATAAAACCTGTTACAGAGCTTGGCTTTCTCCTGAAGGCTCAATGACGCCATTGGAGGAGATTCAGTGGGGTGGTGACCTGACCTGTTGACGTGTGTTTTCCAACGATCTTCTGACTACAAAGGAGGAGACCCAGAGGTTATTTTACCCACAGGTTGTCAACTAGTTCAGGACTATTACAGACTGACCTGAGAAAATTGGATCATACACAGCACTCAGCTTCTTTTTGTAAGATGACAGTAACTGCTCAAGAAATTTAAGGTGGGAGAGACAATTAACTACCCACCCACCCAACTCAATCATGACACATGAATAACTGGTTATAATAAATGTGAGCCTCCCACCAAATCCTGCTGCCTATTTTTCCAAAGCAAACTCCATTAGCAAGCAGCATATGGTTTATACCACCTGTTCTGTAAGCTCAATTAAGTTCCCAGTTTTCTGGGGTTTTTAGGTGTGTCGGTCTGATTAAAAGGTTCTCTTGAGGCACCTATAGTCTCCTTTAATGGTAATGTCTTACATAAGTATGGCATGAAATATTTTAAAAGTAAATTATAAGACTATAAGTAGTTTTCAGGAGACATACGTGATATCTCCCCTAATAACATTACTGCAATTTTTAAAAAACATCTTTTTTTTTCAACGTTTTATTTATTTTGGGGACAGAGAGAGACAGAGCATGAACGGGGGAGGGGCAGAGAGAGAGGGAGACACAGAATCAGAAACAGGCTCTAGGCTCTGAGCCATCAGCCCAGAGCCTGACGCGGGGCTCGAACTCACAGACCGCGAGATCATGACCTGGCTGAAGTCGGACGCTTAACCGACTGCGCCACCCAGGCGCCCCACATTACTGCAATTTTTAATTTATTACTAGTGTGTTTATTGTTGGCATTACAGTAAAATATTCCCAAAGGCATCGCTGTAATTTTAACTGTTTATATCATTATTATTTATTATGTTATAAATCATAGCAATCAAATTTACTCCCATCTATAATATTATAATTTTTATGTTCTTAAAACTTGTCACACATGAAAAATACAGCAGAATGCAGACACACATATAAATGTTCTTCTTGGAAAAGAATGGGCTTTTTGTTTCTCATAGAGGCGCTCAGATTCTTTAGTGGCATGGTTGATAATTTGTAAGATGGGAAAATTTGAATGTCCTGATAATCCAGTTTCTTCACTTTATAAATGAAAAAAAAAATGCCTTGTCCAAGATCACTCACACCAGCAATTGACCCAGCTTCTGCTTCCAAGCCATGTCTTCATGTACCAGTCATGGCTGAGCCATCTGGCTCATTCTTGTCAATTTACCAACGAGAGGCTCATTTCTGCACCTCTCATTTTATCTAGGTCTAGGTCTAGATCTGTATAAAATTCCAACCACCATTCTAGACACTGAAGATGCAGTGGTGAACAAGACATACAAAGTGCCTGTTATCATGAAGTTTATATTCCGTGGGGAGGAAAAGGCAATGAACAAAAAAACATAAGTAGACAAAACACACAGTATGTTACTAAGGAAAGAAATGAAGCATGGATGAGAGTAGAGAGTGTTAGGGAGGTATGGAGGTTTAAATTTCTCAAGGGGGTGATCAGAGAAGGTCTCACAAGAAGGCTATAATCTTGATGCCAAGGTCTACCATGTCCTTATCACATTCATACATTTTTGACCATGCTCCACACAGTTCTTTGACCATAGAAGACATTCAACACATATACTGAATTTAATATTTCATATACTGACACTTGAAGTAAAAAACAAGCTAAGAGCCACCCCCCCATGACCATTTTCCCCTAGAAGAATGCAAAGAATCAGAATTTCCATAAAACTAGAAAGGTCCTTAACTATGGAGCAAACTTTGATATTTAGTTATTGTTTTCATTATTTTTATTTTTTGTTAGGAATTTCATTTTACCAAATATGGTATATTTGATATCTATATTATTTGCTCAAAATTAATGTTAAAAGGGAAAGAAGCATATTTTGATTATTGGCAGAATAGCTCTTCACACAGACAAGCTTAGGTTGAGTTTCTTTTCTGAAATTCCATAAAATCAGTCATTGTGTCATGCCTGGAACTAAGGGAAGAACTTTTTTCAGAGATGAGTTTAGAATAAACGAGGTATGCCACAGACACAGGAAGACTTCCAATCCAATTTGTTTCCTGTGTAAGAAACACCAATATGCTCTGATTCCTTGGCGTCTCTCTCATTTTTACTAAGCATTTCTAGGGGGGAGAGGATGACAATTACCCAGAACTTGTTAAACGTATCTTCCCAATGAGATTTTTCCAGTAGAGAACCAAAGACCTAGTTCATTTACGTAATTAGCAGGAATTTATTGAGAATTTACCCTGTGCAGGTCCCAGTGGGGGCTATGAGACTATCAAAGGACCACAGAAGGACTGCTAACTGTCTCGCAACTCCTCATGACTGTTGTCCAGGAGAAAGAACAATCCCCTTTCTTTTTGTGCATCCTCATTAAGCAGTAGTTGTTGTTGGCCAACACATTTCACTGCAGGTAGAATAGCAGAGGACCCTTGATCTCACAGCTGGAATACCTGCTTCTTGGCCAAACCTCTATCTTTTATTTTTTTAATTGAAAAAAATTTATCGAGCCATAATTCACATATCATACAATTTATCTTTTTAAAGTGTACAATTCCATGGCTTTTAAATATTCAGGGGTGGCATAGCCATTGCCACTCTCCTATTTCAGAACACTTTCCTCCATCATTCCAAAAGGAATCCCCATCCTCATTAGTGGTGCCTCCATTTCACCCCAACCTCCCTCTTAGCCTAGCCAACCTACTTTCAGTCTGTATGGATTATTCTGTTCTGGAAATTTCATATAACTGAGGTCATGCAATATGTGGCCTTTTGTGTCTGGATTCTTGCACTTAGCATCACGTTTTCAAGGTTCATCCACGTTGTAGCATGTGACAGTACTTCCTTCTTGTTTATGGCTAAATACTATTCCTTGAATAAATACACTACATTTTATTTATCCATCGGTTGGTGGACATTTTTTTTTTTACTTTTTGCTGTTTTTACTTTTTGCTATTTTAAATAATACTGTTCTGAACATTTATGTGCAAGTCTTTGTGTGATATGTCTTCGATTTTCTTGGAGCGGAAGGCTGTCATTAGAAGTGGAATAGGGAGCCACCTGGGTGGCTCAATTGGTTGCCCATCCAACTCTGGAATTCGGCTCAGGTCATGATCCCAGGGTCGTGGGATGGAGCCCTGCATGGAGCTCCGTGCTAAGCATGGAGCCTGCTTGAGATTCTCTCTCTCTCTCTCTCTCTCTCTCTCTCTCTCCCACTGCCCCTCTGCCCCATTCGTGTGCTCTCTCTCTCTCTCTAAAATTAAAAAAAAAATCTTAAAGAAAAAGTGGAATGCTAAGTCATATGGTAACTCTATATTTAACATTTTTAAACTCCAAATTGTTTTCCAAAGTGACTGAACTATTTTATATTTCCACCAACAGTGTGCTAGGGTTCCAATTTCTCTACATCCTTCCTCACCAACACTTGTTATTGTCCATCTTTTTTGTTATAGCCATCCTAGTGGGTAGAAGTGGTATCTCATTGTGGTTTTAGTTTGCATTTCCCAACTGATTAGTAATGTTGAATATCTTTTCACAGGCTTATTGGAGATTTGTTTGTATTACCTGAAAAATATTTATTCACACTTTGCCCAATTTTAAATTGGGTGATTGGTCTTTTTATTATTGTACTATGTAAGCTTTTAATACATTCTTGATATTAGTCTCTTATCAGATATATCATTTATAAATATCTTCTCCCATTGTGTGGGTTGTCTTTTCACTTTCATGGTAGTGTCGTTTGCAACAAAAGGTTTTAAATTTTGATGAAGTGCAATTTATTTTTTCTTTGTTGTTATGCTTTTGGTGTTATATTTAAGAAACCACTGTACATGAAGTTTTGCTCCTATTTCTTCTAAGAGTTTTATAGAGTTTAGACATTACCTTTAGGTCTTTGATTGATTGTAACTGATTTTTAAAATTTTGGTGGATAATGTGATAGTGAATTTTATGTGTCAACTTGACTGGGCTAAGAGATGCCCAGAGAGCTGGAAAAACATTATTTTTGGTCGTGTCTGTTGCAGGGGGTATGGCATAAAAGATGAGTCCTCAAACAAAGTGCAGTTAAGTGAAGGTCCTCATACTCGAGTCAGACTGAGTGAGGCCCCGATTATTGCTAAAGACTGTGTGCATAAAGTCAGCTAAGCAAGTGTGTTAATCAATCTAATGGTTTAGCTTTTCAAGGTTGAACTTCGAGTTAATTGGTTTCTATATCACTAGGAAGGAGATGTGAAGGAGGATCCAGCCCTGGACGATGTTAATGGCTCTAGGCGTTCCTTAAGAGCTGCAGCTGAGTTCAGCTGTGTAAACATGTCCTAAGGCCTTGCACCTTCTCCAGCCCTTCCCTTTTGAAGTCTTTTCCTTTGATGGTTCTCTCCTGCATCTCCCACATGTGTCTGTGAGGGTGTTTTCAGAAGAGATTAGCATTTGAATTGGTAGACTGATCACACTCACCAATGTGGGTGGACATCATCCAATTCATTGATGACCTGAATAGAACAAAATGGTGGGGGAAGGATGAACTTGCTCTCCTGCTCAAGGTAGGACATCCATCTTCTCCTGCCCTTGGACAAGCATTCTTAGTTCTTTAGACTTCAGACTTAGACTAAGACTTATACCATCAGCCCCCAAGTTCTTAGACCTTAGGTTTAGATAGGAAATATACCACTGGCTTCTCTGGGTCTTGAGCTTGCAAACAGAAGATTGTGAGACTTCCTGGCCTTCATAATTGTGTGAGCCAATACTTCAAAATAATTCCCATTCTATATATCTACCCATATCCTATTGGTTCTGTTTCTCTGGAGAGCCATGACTAATATAGGTAGGGTTCAAACTTTATTTTTTTGCATGCGGATATCCAGTTGTCCCAGCACCATTTGTTGAAAAGACTATTCTTTGCCCCATTGAATTATCTTGGCACCCTTGTAGAAATTAACTAACCATAAATGTAATAATTTATTTCTGGATTCTCAATTCAATTCCATTGATCTATATATCTATCCTCTGTTAACACCTTACCGAATGGATTACTATAGCTTTGCAGTAACTTTTGGAAGTGTGTAATTGTAACTTTGCTTTTCTTTTTCAAACATGTTTTCACTATTCCGAGTCCCTTGTATTTCCATGAATTTTAGAATCAACTTGTCAATTTCTGCAAAAAAGACACTTGGAATTTTGATAGGGATTGAATCTATTGATCCATTTGGAGAGTATTGCCACCTTAACGGTGACACCATTAAGGTGTCCATGAACACAAAATGTCTTTCTATTTGGTTAGCTCTTTCCTGGGCATGTGCACAGTTCACCCGTTTGCATCCTTCTAGATTTCTAGGAATACATTGGACTTTTTCAAAGCTCCCTCTATCTCATTTCTCAACTTTCCCTTTTAATTTTCTTTTTGTTTGTTTTTGTTTTTGTTTTGTTTTGGTCAGCTTCTTGTTTGTTTCCATTATTACCACTGACTCAGGCAGTTGTGGTGTTAAATAATTGCTATTGATTGTTTTTGACAAATGTCAAAAGGGGAAGAAGCTGTTCTGACCCAGTTCAAATTAAGACAAGACCTTAAAAACAGGGTTTTCTGGAGAACTGCCAGACATGTTAAATGATAACTTTCTCTGAGAATGGTGTTTTGGGAGTTCTAAACCCTTTCTGTCCCTTCTAATGGCTACTAGGCTGCTGGTTTGCACGAGTGTTGTTTTGCTGCAGAGCTGGGGAGAAGGGTGGGAATAGGGCAAGTGAAAATTCCACAAAGCTCACTGTGCTTACTGAGATACAGCAGGTTTTTTGTACACGAATGCTACACTTTTATTAATTTCCAGAGTTCTGAACACGTTGTTTTTGGCCATTTTTGTTAGTGTTCTTGTTGTTTTTATGGAAGATCAGCTTTTCAGAGGTTCTACCATTCTCACTATTGCCAACGTCTTTCCACTCTGTCTTGCCATTCATTTTTGAATAAATAATTTCTCTTAACCTCTGTTTCACCATTTGAAAAAAAAGGAGACAATTCTTTCCTCAGAGACTGGTAAAGATCAAATTATACACACACACACACACTCAGGCCCACTGAAAAAAATAGAGAAAACTGTACAAATGTGAATACAATTGTTACGCCCCTTGTTGGGGAGGATATAAGTTCTGTACATTCTATCTCATATCTATCCTAGTTTTTAAATCTTTCCTGGCATGTGAATTCATCTCATTATCTTTGAAGGATTGTTCAAACAGTTTGTCATTTTAGATAGTACTGAATGCTGAGAATTTCCTCTCTCACTTGAGTCCAGACTAGACAGAATTGGGAAACCTCCTTTGTCTCCTCTTGCTGTAGAATGAAGGATAAATCAAGAATTTGAGACAAAGAGCAGTGAAGTGATTTGTTTCCATTTACATAGCTAATAATTTGTAGACTCAGCATTGACTCCCTGGCCTGACTGACTTGCTATTTCTATTATGTCACTTGGTCTCCCAAAAGGCTGGGAGTGGGAATAACAGTCCTTTTGGTACAACTTGTTCTTCATCATATATATTATTTTTAGAGAGAGTAGGGAAAGATGGATTATCTGATCCAAAGCCATAGGATAGAAATGAAATTTTATTTAGAATGGAAGCATTACTGGAGTGCCTGTTTGGCTTAGACGGTAGAGCATGCAACTCTTGCTCTTGGGGTCATGAATTCAAGCCCCACACTAGGCGTGAAGCCTACTTAAAAAAAAAAATTGAAGCATTATTAGCCCCAGCTTAGTATAGGTAAGTAAGGAACTCATCTGACTTTTCAAAAATTCTGTTTAAATTGTTTACTGTAGGCTGCAGATGAGCTTGAACCTCCTGCAGAAAGTGGACCAGGAAATTTTCAAGGAAATCTATAGCTACTAAGCTAAGTTTTCAAAAGCCACTATTACTTGCTTCAACCTATAAAGTGCAAAATGTTGCACAAATAGCCCATATAATTAATTTACAATTACCTTTTGAGCAGGAAAGGCATTCATTTGGCCTTAACTCACTGGTCTCAGTGGTCATCACTAGTCCTTTTTATGCCATGAGCTTTCCACTATTAAGTTTAACTTATTTCTCAGTGCTTAGTATACCTTGGGGTAATTTTTTCAGAAATGTTATAAAGGTAATAGATTGGGCCCTTGAATAACAAAGAATGGATTTCTGTTGCCTTCATGCATGAACAACACCTCAGCTGGACCATAGACAATTAGATTACAAATGTTTCTGCTCTGAAGATACAGGCATAGGTATAGACATAGTTCCACTTATTAATATAAAGTTACAACATTTCATGAGTTCTAGAGAAAGGATCTGTATGGTTTACTAAAGGGACTGCACAGAAAGCCTCAGGCCCTGGTTTGAGTGTTTTAGATGCTCCTGAGGGTATCTGCTGGTCCTCCTTGAAAGTCTGCCAAGGAGGGGTACCTGGGTGGCTCAGTTGGTTAAGCATCCAACTTTGGCTCAGGTCATGATCTCACAGTTCATGAGTTTGGGCCCCACATCAGGCTCTCTGCCATCAGCGCAGAGCCTACTTCAGATACTCTGTCTCCCTCTCTCTCTGCCCCTCCCCTTCTCATGCTCTCTCTCTCTGAAAAAATAAATAAATCTTTTTTATTTTATTTATTTTAATTTATTTTATTTATTATTATTATTTTTTCAATATATGAAATTTATTGTCAAATTGGTTTCCATACAACACCCAGTGCTCATCCCCAAAGGTGCCCTCCTCAATGCTCATCACCCACCCTCCCCAATAAACCTTTTTTAAAATTAAAAAAAAAAAAAAGTCTGCTAAGAAGTAGTGACTCTGCACTGGAGGGTGTGGACAGAAGGCTGGAAAAGGATTCAATCTCCATGGCAACATGACTAAAACCTTGCCAAATAAACTGCCCTTCTTTTGTTGCAATTTCAGGTTCAAAGGTTCTCAAAGTACAAAGATCTGAGGTCTAGCCTCCTGCCAACAATGGAAAGGCATAGAGGCTAGGGCTCAGTCAGATCCAGTGGAAGATAGATCCCAAAGTTCATTAACCCTAAGGTGGACAATCTGAGGCCAATAAATACCAGGATAATGTAATAATCCATATTCATTTCCAAGATGTAACTAGTGTATATGGCTTAACCTACCACACTATAGTAATAATAATAGCTAACATGTTCTAAGTGTTTACACATATTAATTCTTTTAATTCTCACACAACCTTAAGAACTAGGAACTATTATATCATTCCCATTTTATAGATAAAGAAACTAAGGCAAAGAGAGGACCAATCAGTTGCCCAAGGTTATATCCTTATCAAGTGGTGAAGCCTACAGTAAAATTGATTGAGGCTGATAGCAATGATAGCAAAGCCTTTGCTTCCCTCCATTACACTGTATTGGTATAATGACATAGTAAACTTTATCATCATGAATGTCTTTAAAATTACTATTGCATTATCTATAAAAAAGAGAATTTACTGATTCTGACTATACAGAGTATTGTAGGAAAATGTGTAATGAACACATTGATGAATACAGCTTTAGATTTTTGGCTTGGGATCACTGAAGTACTTTTGCCTGGGTTCAACTGCTTCTCCTACCTGCTGCTCTTCCCCCTTTGTGACTACTTTTGTTGCTTGCAAACACATTTCTTAAAATGATATGTACTGTGAAGGACTTTAGATGAGATAATCACTCCGGTTTCTTTTGACTCTAAAATTCTGTGATCCTGTAAGAATTGTTAAAGAAGGGTGTTATGCCTATTAAAGTCATCAACATAAATTGAAGTGATAAAAATATATTGGATATGCTGAGGGGAAACAGGTGCACTCATATATTACGTAGTTCATTCGTTAAATTTGTTCTTGAGAGCAGTTTGTGTGTGTGTGTGTGTGTGTGTGTGCGTGCTTGCGTGTGTGCCTGTGGGCATACAGCTATAAAAATCTGGTATTTCTACTTTTAGAGGATTATGTCAGTTAGGAATGCTTATAGCTATAATTAACAAAAAACTTGACTTACAGTGGCTTAAATGCATAGGGTTTTTAGTACTTTCCCCTTATTCGTAGAAACGTGAGTATAGTACAAGAAGATATTTTGAGAGAGAGACCACATTCACATAACGTATATTACACTATGTTGTTATAATTGTTCTATTTTATTATTAGTTGTTTTTAATCTCTTAATAAGCCTAATTTATACATTAAACTTTATCATATATATATATATACATATATATATATATATGAAAAAACCTAATGTATACAGGGTCTGGCACTATCAATGGTTTTGGGCATTCACTGGGGATCTTGGAATGTGTCTCCAGAGTTAAGGGGGGACTACTGTATGTTTCTTGCCTAGCAAGAGGTCTAGAGGCAGGTAGTTTCTGGCAGGGGTTCAGCAGTCCAACCTTTTTCAGGATGGACCTCTGGGGATGCTCTTGGCCTTTCTGATTTGGTTACAAGATGCTTTTTGCATTCATGCAAATTCACCACACAGACGTCTCACTGCAGAATGAGAATTCAGTGACAGCCCCAGCTGTCTGGATCTGCCATGGTGTTCACGCTGAGCTGCTTCCAGCCAGTGACTGACACAGCCGGGGTTACAGCACAGGGCCATTCCTGCAAGATGCTGTAAAAGAGTAGTGGACAGTTGGCAACATTTGCATAAGGCCCTTAGATTAAATATAGTAGTGGATCAAAGTTATTTTTTTAATTTTGACCATTGTACTGTAGTTATGTCCTTTTTAAAGGAAGTACACACAGAAATGTTTAGGGATTAGGGAATATTATATCTACAACTTATCTCAAATGGTTTGAAAAAAAAGTAAACACAGAAAGAATGGTAAAGTAAACATGGTAAATGTTAATATGTGGGGAATCTGGTATACAAAAATTCTTTTTTTTTGAGACTTTTCTGTAAGTCTGGAATTGTTTCAAAATAAAAAATGAAACATATGTAAAGCAATACTCTGAGATTCAAACTAGGTCTCATAATAGGTATGAATTTGTCACGTTTTATGGTACAATAAATGGGGGAAATGGTATGCTGTTACTAGTTCACCCTATCTTGTATTTCCTTATCTCTTAGACGTTTCTGTGCTAATTTATCTAACACCAATGATAACTTGCTACTTTTCAATGTAAATTAAAAAGCAAAAACAAAAACCAGTTTTCAAAGTCCTACTTTTATAAGAGAAAACCAGTGGGAAGCAGAATTTGGTGGGTCAGGTGTCGTTGTGCTGACTCATCTGCCTTGCCCTTTCTCTCCTGCTCAGCCTCTGACCTTATGTCCAATCTCTGGGGTCTGTGGTTCTAACCTTAGTTTCTGTCCCCTGGGCCCTTTGGTCTCCATGCTTTGGGTTCACTCCAGGATTAGGGCCTTAAAACTGCTAAACTTTGGTTCAGATTGCCTCTTTGCCCGTGGTATCTCTTATTGCCTTAAATAATATTCTTTGTCTAAGCCTGGACCCTAGAACCCACCACTCTTACCTGTCCTTTGGCTCAACAAGCTTCAACCCATTCTACCCTCCTCTCCCCCAACTGGTCAGAGATAAGACCAAATCTGTTTCCTCCTATTCATGCCTTCAACACATACTTACTAAAGGTCTGCTAAGAACTAGGCACCATCTAAAGCCCAGGGAACAAAACAGCCCAAAACTATGCTCTCATACAGAACCAACATTCTAGTACAGGGAGGCAGAAGACAAAATAAATAAGTCAATATACAGTTTGATAGATAGGGATAGATTGCTGCAGAGCAAAATAAAGCTTGTTTTATGTGACCTGTGCCTCCAGACCTGAAAGGCAGTAACCAGGAATAAAAGAAATCAGGAGGTAGTGGTTCACTATGAATCCTGAGAGATGAGCCAACAACACTTTTCTAGTAAGAGAAACGAAGAGCTATTGCACCCAATCAAGCTGGCACAAGTCATTAAATTCTTTCTAGGAAGGAGAATAAGCAGAGTGCAATTGGACCTTCTTGGAAAATGAATTGTGTGGTCTTTTGATAGCAATGATAAGTACCTCGTTGAGAACCGGCATCCTGGTTTCCGGCTAGGGCAGCCCATGTATGATATTAATAAGGAGATTCCAGGGGCTGGGGACCTCCAGGGCGTAATTTGCTGTCTTCACCAAGACTAAGTCCGAGCTGCAGTTTACAAAGGCATTTATCATATCCTGTGGCTGTTCCATGTGGTTTTTGTCATTCAGGCACATGCTCAGTGTTAAGAGTCAGGCTGGTAACAGTTACTAGACTTTGGACTGAGGAGCTGCCAGGAGGAGGGAAGGAAAAGAGCTTCTGTGTCTCTGCCCCCCTGCCTCACCCTTACCTCAGCCTCAGGTCCTAAATACCCCAGAGCTGTGCTTAAGCGACCCATGGTGTCTCATCACATGTCCCCTGGAGCAGGGAGAATGGGGTCTGCTCCAAAATTGTCCTCATTCCATTATGTACCTTTTATTTAAAAAAAAAAAATTACATTATTTTATGGTAAGAGATCTCAGAAACAAAACAATCTGATGAAGCCATCTCACTCTCGGCTGTCTTCAAAGTTGAGTGTGCACATCAGGCATCTAAGGGAGTAAAAGGGAGATTCGTGGGCCCCAAGCCAGATCTACAAAGTCAGAATCTCTGTGGTAGATCCAGGTGGCTGGTATGGCCACTGAAGTTTGAAAATCCCTTCCCTTTTCCCAATGCCTTTATAAAATAGGCACCTGTTGTCCAAATTTTGCTGATGGTAAGACATCCCTGGCGTCCTGTTAAGCAAACTCATTCATAGGCCCCATCCAAACTCCTGAATCAGAATCTCCAAGACAGAGGCCTGGAAATTGTCTTTTAAATTAGCCGCCCCCCCCCCCCCCCCCCCCGCTTTTTTTTAATCCTCAGAGGAATCTGAGCACTCCGCAATGGAGGCCTCCCTAAAATAGGTGATTTTTGTTTGTTTATTTATTTATTTTTGAGAGACAAAGAAAGAACACAAGTGGGGGAGGAGCAGAAAGAGAGTGAGACACAGAATCTGAAGCAGGCTACAGGCTCCAAGATGTCAGCACAGAGTCTGACACGGGGCTTGAACTCATGGACTGTGCGATCATAACCTGAGCAGAAGTCAGAAACCCAATCGACTAAGCCACCCAGGCGCCCAAAATAGGTGATTTTTTTTTTAAAAGATGGGAAAGGGAGGCTACCACCGTCAGACTAGCAGAGGAGGCATGTCATAGATGAGCCCTGGACTGGCTTCCCTTGGGTTAAGTGTCCAGTTCTAGTTCAAGCTGCTGTGGCCAGTGAGGACGGGGTCACATGGTATAAAATATGACCATTTATATCATGGAAAGGAATGTCAGAGTTTCTGAAACTATAACCACAGCAACAAAAAGCACAGATGCGACCTAACTTTTGAGTAAAGGCTTGAGTGGTTTTCAATGTATTGTAAATGCAATTGGCAATTTAATAGGCATAAAGCAAGAAAAGATGTGGAAGGAGAGTTTAAGCTGAAAACCAACAGCACACCTACATGTCAGAGTCTGAGTTTTCAGTGGGAGCCTTCCTGTTCCTCTTTGCTTGAACTGTCCTGAGTTCACCACTAACTCTGGCAACCAATGGATTGCTGCCCGTATTGGAACGATTGCTCAGAAGGAAAGGAAATAGATATAAGGTAGAAGCTCTGATTCCACGTTGCTCTCCCTATAAGATTCCCAAAAGCCATGCAGATGAAGTAATAATCTCTGAATATAAACTCAGAGCTTGCTCCAGCGATTGCCTGGTATGTTGCAAGGTTGTTTGACCCCGTGGCATGTCACATGCTCCTCTAGACCACAGATTCTCCAACCGTTTGGTTTTAGGGACTTTTTACACTAATCAAAAATATTGAGAATTCCACAGAGCTTTTGTTCAGGTGCGTTACATCTACTGATATTTACTATATCTGGGATTAAAACAGAAATCCTTAACATTTTTAGTTCTTGATTCATTTTTAAAATAACAATAATAAAGGTATATGTGAACATAAATGTTTTTTCAAAAAACTTTTGGTGATACAAGTACCATTGTTTTTTTTTTTTTTTTTTAATTTTTTTTTCAACGTTTATTTATTTTGGGACAGAGAGAGACAGAGCATGAACGGGGGAGGGGCAGAGAGAGAGGGAGACACAGAATCGGAAACAGGCTCCAGGCTCTGAGCCATCAGCCCAGAGCCTGACGCGGGGCTCGAACTCACAGACCCTGAGATCGTGACCTGGCTGAAGTCGGACGCTTAACCGACTGCGCCACCCAGGCGCCCCTAAGTACCACTGTTTTACCTTTTTGCAAGTATCTTTAATGTCTGGCTTAATAAAAGGCAGCTGGATTCTCATATCGGCTTCTGCATTTGATCAGGTGTGACATCCCATGTCGTAAAGCCTCTGGAAAACTCCATAGCATCCTCATGAGAGAATGATCGTGAAAGAGGCCTCATAGACTCCCTCAAAGGGCTTTGGGGATTCCCAGATATCCTCAAACCACACTCAGAACTGCCATTGTAGTTATGACAGTTGGTAAGAATAGAGGCCAGGCTTTGGAAAATGTAAATTATTTTTTCTTCTTTTTTTTACATAGTTTGAGTAATGTAGTTTTTTGTTTGTTTGTTTATTCTTGAGAGAGAGAGAGAGCATAAGCATGAGCAGGAGAGGAGCAGAGACAGACAGAGACACAGAATCCAAAGCAGGCTCCAGGTTCTGAGCTGTCAGCACAGAGCCCAACACGGAGATCCAACTCACCCACTGTGAGATCATGACCTGAGCTGAAGTTGGGCACTTAACCAACTGAGCCACCCAGGCACCTCTATTTTTTTCTTTTTCTTTTTTTTTTTTAATTAATTAATTTATTTATTAAAAAAAATTTTTTTAACGTTTATTTATTTTTGAGACAGAGAGAGACAGAGCATGAACGGGGAGGGTCAGAGAGAGGGAGACACAGAATCTGAAACAGGCTCCAGGCTCTGAGCTGTCCGCACAGAGCCTGACGCGGGGCTTGAACTCACGGACCGCGAGATCATGACCTGAGCCGAACTCGGACGCTTAACCGACTGAGCCACCCAGGCGCCCCTATTTTTTTTCTTTTTGAATGTAAACCATCTCTTGTTTGGCTCTTGTTCTCTTAGTCTCTAGCTTCGTAACTTTCTCCAGCCCCTCATCAAATTCATTCTCCACTGCCATCAGCATCTCAAAATAATGCATTAACATTTATTGAGCAGTTTCTCTATGCTAGGTCCTTGTCTAAACACTCTACATGCATTATCTCCCTTCATCTTTATACCAATTGTGAATACTAGAAAATATATTCGTCTCTGTCCTCAGTTTCTGGCACAGAGCTGCTAAAACCCTTGTAATTTCTTAAGTGATAAGGGCACGAGGAGCATCTTTTGTTCTAATATTTGGTCTCTGTCCCCGGTTCCCAAATCCCTTGGAATTTCCTGGGTGATAGCAGTGCCTTTGTTCTAATGAAGTGACTCTTGCTAGGATCCTGGATGGGAGCTGACCACCAGAAGGACCAAGCCATAAATAGAAGCTTGGAATTTTCAGCTCTGCTCCCCCATTCTCTAGTGAGAGGCTGGAAATAGAATTAATAATTAATCATGCCTACGTGATGAAGTGCTCATAAAAATCCCAGAAGTATAGAGTTCAGAGAGCTTCCAGGTTGTTGAATACATGGAGGTGCTGGGAGAGAGGTGTGCCTGGAGAGGGCAGGGAAACTCCACACCCCTGTGCACATACCTTGCCCTACACATCTCTTCTGTCTGGACATTCATCTGTATTCCTTATCATATCCTTACATATGGTAAACAGTAAGTAAACTGTTTCCTGAGTTCTGTGAGCTGCTCTAGCAAATTAACTGAACATGAGAAAGGGGTCACGGGACCTTCCAATGCATTGCCAGTCGGTCAGAAGCACAGGTGACAATGTGGACTTGTGATTGGCATGTGAAGTGGGGAGGGGCAGTCTTTTAGGACGGAGCCTTTAACCTATGGGATCTACTCTATCTCCAGGTAGATAGGGTCAGAACAGATTTGAGGGGCGCCTGGTTGGCTTAGTCAGTTAAGAGTCCAACTTTTTTTTTTTTTTTTTAATTTTTTTTTTTTTAACATTTATTTATTTTTGAGACAGAGAGAGACACAGCATGAACGGGGGAGGGGCAGAGAGAGAAGGAGACACAGAATTTGAAGCAGGCTCCAGGCTCTGAGCCATCAGCCCAGAGCCCGACGCGGGGCTCGAACTCGCAGACCGCGAGATCGTGACCTGAGCCGAAGTCGGACGCTTAACCGACTGAGCCACCCAGGCGCCCCAAGAGTCCAACTTTTGATCTCGGCTCAGATCATGATCTTGAGGTTTTTGAGTTTGAGCCTACGTCAGGTTCCTCGGTGGTGGTGTGGAGCCTGTTTGGGATTCTGTCTCTCTCTCTCTCTCTGTCTCTCTGTCCCTCCCTTGCTCTCTCTCTCTCAAAATAAATAAATGAAACAAACAAACAAACAAACAAACAAACAAAAAGAATGGATTCAAATTGTAGGATGCCCAGCTGATGTCACAGAGAATTATTTGGTGTGAGAAGAACCCTCACAATCTGGGGTCAGAAACGTCCTGAGTGTAGTAGCCACTCCATAGTAGAGGAGAAACACAGGAGGAGAATGGAGGTCTTCTTTTTTTTTTTAATTTTTTTTTAAATTTATTTATTTTTGAGAGATAGGGACAGCATGAGCAGGGGAGGGGCAGAGAGAGAGGGAGACACAGAATCAGAAGCAGGCTCCAGGCTCCCAGCTGTCAGCACAGAGCCTGATGCGGGGCTTGAACCCACAAACCATGAGATCATGACCTGAGCCGAAGTCGGGCACTTAACCGACTGACCCACCCAGGCGCCCCAAGAATGGAGGTTTTCTTAACATAAGCCGAGGAGGCAGGCAGTAGCATTACTCCTATCTTACTGATGAGGAAAAGAAGGCATTGGAGAAGCATAGTAATACACCCCAAATCACAGAACGAGTAAGTTAAGAAACCAGAACTCTAACCCAGACCTCCTGCTTTTAATTATTTGATCTTTCTAAATAGTAAGTAGCCCATTTCAAGCTCAAATATAATTTTGAAGCAAATTTTCTCATTTTGTGAATCCCCTGTGTGTTTTCAGTTTGGAGATACTCAGCTCAGAAGATTACATGTCTCTTGGGAGCCCTACAGTTTGAAGTTTTCTCCTTGCCTGTAGTTTGGCTTCTGAAAGCTTGGAGTCTTTGACAGAATGTCGCTTTGGGGCAATCGTAGTCTCAAATACATACGCTTTGAGTTTTGTTTGTTTGTTTTTGTCACCACTGTTGTTCTACCCATTTGTAGTGGGTTGAATAGCATCACCCAAAAATTCCTGTCATGGACCCTCGGGATGTGACCTCATATGGAAATAGGGTCTTTGCAGATGTTATTAAGATAAGGCTTGAAGTGACATCATACTGGATTAGGGCAAGCCCTAAATCCGATGAGAATGCCTTCATAAAAGACGGGAAAAAAACCACAAACTGACACAGGAAAGAAGGTCATGTGAAGACAGAGGCAGAGACAGGAGTTAGCTGCCACAAGCCAAGAAACACCAGGAGCCACCAAAACCTGGAAGAGACAAGCACAGTTTCTCTCCGAGGGACATTGGAGGGAGTGTGGCCCTGCTGACACCTGAATTTCAGATTTCTGGACTCCAGAAATGTGACAGAAAGAAATTTCTCTTGTGGCCACTTGTTACAGCAGCCCTGGGACACTAATGTGCCATCCTTTAAGACCTCCCCCACAGGGGTGCCTGGGTGGCGCAGTCGGTTAAGCGTCCGACTTCAGCCAGGTCACGATCTCACGGTCCGTGAGTTCGAGCCCCGCGTCAGGCTCTGGGCTGATGGCTCAGAGCCTGGAGCCTGTTTCCGATTCTGTGTCTCCCTCTCTCTCTGCCCCTCCCCCGTTCATGCTCTGTCTCTCTCTGTCCCAAAAATAAAAATAAAAACGTTGGAAAAAAAAAATTAAAAAAAAAAAAAAGACCTCCCCCACAACTCCCTCCTTTCCATGGCCTTCCTTTATCATCTAAGAGAGAGGTGTTTCCCCTCCTCTGAACTCCAAGAGGACTTGCTGTCTGCGCCATCACGGAATTCTTAGGCTTCTATTTTGTGTGTGTCAGCTTCTCCAGAAGGAAAGTTCAGGGCTTTTTGCTTTAAAAAAAAATTTTTTTTTTTAATTTATTTATTTTTGAGAGAGAGAGAGAGACCAAGCGCTAACAGGGGAGGGGCAGAGAAAGAGAAGGAGAGAGAGGCACAGAGTCTGAAGCAACCTCCAGGCTCTGACCTGTCAACACAGAACCTGACGCTGGGCAGGAACTCACGAGCCATGAGATCATGACGTGAGCCAAAGTCAGACACTTAACTGACTGAGCCACTCAGGTGCTCGAGAAAGTTCATTTTTTTTTTAAATTTTTTTATTTTTGGGACAGAGAGAGACAGAGCATGAACGGGGGAGGGGCAGAGAGAGAGGGAGACACAGAATCGGAAACAGGCTCCAGGCTCTGAGCCATCAGCCCAGAGCCCGACGCGGGGCTCGAACTCACGGACCGCGAGATTGTGACCTGGCTGAAGTCGGACGCTTAACCGACTGCGCCACCTAGGCGCCCCGAGAAAGTTCATTTTTAAACCCTTCCCTGAGTCGGAGTGAAGTGACTTGAAGGGCATTTCAGTTCTCTCAGAATAATTCTCTCTCAAAAACCTTCCTGTGTCCTGAAGTCCCTTCTGTCCATTTAAACATGTTTATAAGCTGTGTTGTAAGCTCCACTTCTGGAGGCTGTATTTGTAAATCGGCATGCAGGCTGAGAAACCAGGAGGGCACACACAAACATGGGCCCAGTGTCAGCTAGGACCCAACGCTTTGGTCTAGTCCCACACAGGTGGCTCTGTGCCACTTTTGCTGGAATCTGTGGCCCATCAGCTGTTCTCCATTGCTGCCAAAGTACAAGACTCTCTCTTTTCTAACTGGGGACAAATGCCAGACACGAGGACCACATGTAGGGATAAGTAGGGTATGTTTTTATAGGAGAAATGTGTAGAACAAAGAATGGTGTTGTCTGGCTTCATTTTGATTTTTCAGCCTCGAGGAAACTGATTGATACGAAATCCAGTCATAGTTGATTTGACGAGTGGGGGTGGGTGATGGTAAAGACAAAATACCAGTGCATCCATCAATCTGCCCTTAGTCCTTCGAGAGTGTGGTAAAATAGCCCTCTCATAAACTGTTCCTGGGAGAAAGTAAGGGCAATTGACATAGACTTTCTAGGGAGAATTTGGGCAATATATTTCAAAAACCGTAAAATGTTCATCCTCTCTAATTAAGTAATTTTATTTACAGGAATTGATCTTGAGGAAATAATCTTATATTTTCACAAATACTTATTCAGAAAGATCTTTTTTTGCAGTGTTCTTTAGAATAATGAGAAGCAACACAAATATCCAACAACACAGAATTGGTTAAATGAACAGTGTTACATCTATGTGTTAGAATATGAGCTGGCCATTAACAATTATATTCAAAGATTGGAAAATGTTAATTTTTAAGGTAAGTGATGAGTACATGAGGGTTCATTTTAACATTCTATATACCTTGGGGTGTGGTTGACATTTTCCATGACAAAAACTAAAATCTCTTGGTTCTCAAAGAATGTTTTACATCTAATAGAAAATGCTTATAAGGCCTTAAGTGGAAAATGCAGCTTATCAAACAGTATGTATAGACGTATTGTAGGATTCCGCTGGGTTTATTTTGTAAGACAAAACTGAGATACACACACACACACACACACAAACGCATATATATATATGTATATATATATATACACACACACACACATATACATGTTATATTTTTATATTGTGATATAAAAATTTTTTTATATTGTGATATTGTGTGTGTGTGTGTATATATATATGTGTGTGTGTGTGTGTGTGTGTGTGTGTGTGTAGTGGCTGTTCCTGGATTGTACAAACATAGGAACTGTGGGGTCAGTTGGTAGAGCATACAAATTTTGATCTTGGGGTTGGGAGTTTGAGCCCCATGTGGGGTGTAGAGATTACTCAAAAATAAAATCTTATTTTAACAGTCTATTTACTTATTTTTGTTTATTTATTATATTTTGAGACAGAGAGATAGAGAGCGAGTGGGGGAGGGGCAGAGAGAGAGAGGGAAACAGAATCCCAAGCAGGTTCCATGCTGTCAGTGCAGAGCCAGACTCAGGACTCAGGCCCATGAACTGTGAGATCATGACCTGAGCTGAAATCAAGAGCTTGACACCTAACCTACTGAGCTACCTAGGCGCCCCTTAAGTTTTATTTATTTTAGTAACCTCTACACCCCACGTGGGGCTCAAACTCATGACCCCAAGATCAAGAGTCACATGTTCTTTCTACTGAGCCAGCCAGGTGCCCCTAAAAATAAAATCTCTAAAAATAAAAAATAAAATTTTTTAGAAGTGTGGGAACTCTAAATTGATTTTTTCTTTTATACTTCATATTTTTAAGCATTTAATAAGCATACATTACTTTCATAATCAGCAAAATAATAGTTCAGTATTAAAAGAGAGGAGAGAACCGCTTAACAAAATTTTTTTAATGTTTATTTTTGAGAAAGAGAGAGAGAGAGAGAGAGAGAAGTGCAGGCAGGGGAGGGGCAGAGAGAGAGGGAGACCTAGAATCCAAAGCAGGCTCCAGGCTCTGAGCTGTCAGTACAAAGCCTGATGCAGGGCTCAGACTCACAGACCACAAGATCATGACCTGAGCCAAAGTCGATGTTTAACTGACTGAGCCACCCAGGTGGTCTGGGAGAACTTTTAAAGGCAAGATTGAGAGTCAGTCACATAAGTCTGGTCCTGCATGACTGGGGAAAGTTTTATAACTTTCCTAAGCCTCAGTTTTGTGTATACAGTAAGAAAAAAATTTCACTTGTTGAAGTTTATATGAAGTTTAAACAAAACAATGCTGAAAAAGCTTTCAACGTGATATCTAATAGAGAGTAAGGACTCAGTAAATGTTATTTTAATAAAACTCAGGTCTGACATCTGCTGTGGTCATGATAGCATAACTGATAGTTGATTAGACTTCCTGCAATAAATAAGTAGAAAACTGGGCAAAACGTATGAAGTAAGACTGTGCAGACATTGGGCAACAGCAATGCAGAACTTTGATTCCTGAGAGAAGGAAAACAAATTTAGTGAACCTTCAGCCTCACTGAAACAAGGGGCAGGCATAGATCAGAGTTGGGGAGGTTGACACAACTGGAATTTGTGGGCCAAGTTACCTGAGGAAAAAAAAGTATGCAGAAAAAGAACTGTGTAAGTATTTATAGGGTCCCCATGAGTCTTGGTCTAAATAGTGGGCTGTACATGTATAAGGCAAGACTCTATAGGCTGGGCACATAACAACATTACCAGAGAAAGAAAAACTACCAGGGACCTGCAAACTGAACAATCACTGAAGTTTGCAGAGGGTTGAGGAATATTCTAGTTCCAACCAGCCAGATATTCTGTAGATTCCAGAAAGGCCATGCTTTAGAAATAAGGCAAAAGTCATCCTAAAATAATGGGTACTTTAGACTCACACAAGAAAAGGTTGAGAATTAGCTTCAAAAAGACCAAGTTGGGGTGCCTGGCTGGTTCAGTCAGTAGAGCATGCAACTCTTGATCTTAGGGTTGTAAGTTCAAGCCCCACAGTGGGTGTAGAGATTACTTAAAAATTTTTTTAAATTAAAACCAAAACCAAAACAGACAAACAAATAAACACAAAAAGACCAAACTGATCTCCAACTAAATTAACTTCCTGTGAGTATAAAGCTCAACATTTTTTTTTAAAGGAGAAAAACATGAATCTAGACACTTAACAACGAGACACCCACTATGTTCAGAATCCAATAAACAGATTACTAGAAGTATGAGAAAACATGAAAATATGATTTTTAGCCAGGGGTCAATAGAAACAGATCCAGCAGTGACAGACATGAAGAAATCAGCAGACAAACTATATATATATATATATATATATATATATATATATATATAGTATATATATATATTTTATATATATATAAAATGAGGCTTTTGTAAATATGTTTAAGAATAAAAAACAAAACAAAACAAAACAAAAAAACCTCAATGAACACAATGAGAAATATGGAAAATTATAATAAAAGAGCCAAGTGTAACTTCTAGATCCAAAAATTAGAAATGCATATCTCATTGGATGGGCTTAACAGAAGACTGCACACCGCAGAAGAAAAGATCAGTGAACTTGAAGATGTATGGGGAGAAAAAAAGTCAAAACTAAAGCTCAAAAGGAAAAAGAGTGGGGGCTGGAGGGAGAAACAAATGAAGAGAACCCCACTGACCTGTGGGATAATATCAAGCAGTCTCACACATGTGATTTTAGTCCCAAAAGGAGAGAGTGCAGAAAAGTTATTTGAAGAAATAATGACTGAAATTCCAGATTTGATTTTTTAAAATATATATATTTACCAAGTGATGTGACAAGCTCAACACCAAAAAACATAAACACAAAGAACTACATCAAGACATAGCTTAATGAAAGTGCTGAAAACCAATAATAAAGTGAATATATTAAAAACAACCAGAGAAAGAAAGACACATCACACTCAGGGGAACAAAGATGTCTACTGACTTACTCATGAGAAATAATGTAATAAAGAAAGAAAGAAAATGTTATTTTAGAACTCCATATGCAATAAACACAGCCCTTAAAAAGGCAGACTAAATAAAGATATTTTTAGATAATATCTAAAAAGCTAATACTAGCAAGTAATTGTTGCCTGCATTACAATAGCTAATATTAAAATAAACAATAGCTAATTATTAGAAGCTAAATATTGCCTAAAATACAAAATATGGAAAAGGAAGTTTCTTAGTTTATAAGGAAAAAATACCAGTTCTATACAGAAAAATAAAGGTCATTGACAACAGTAAATATGTGAGTAAAAGTTTTCTCATTATTAGAATTTTCTTCAGAGACAATTGTGTAATTAAAACAAAACTAATATCAATATATTTGGGATCAATAACATATGTATAAGTGAAAGGTCTGACCAAGGAAGATGGGAGAATGGAAATGGACTCTTGTAGGTCTAACATTATGTAACAGTACAATTTCATTTGAGGATAAACTGTCATAAGGTAAAGATGCATACTGTTAACCCCAGAGCAATCACTATAAAAATAAAATAAAGATGTATAAACAATAAAGGAGATTAAATTAAATATTAAAAAATAATTTGAAAGAAAGCAGCAAACATGAAAAAATGAACAAAGAAGAGATGAGACAAATAGAAAATGAACAACAAGATGATTGATGTAAAAAATCCAACAATATGGGGCATCTGGGTGGCTCAATTGGTTAAGTGTCTGACTTTGGCTCAGGTCATGATCTCATGGTTCATGAGTTTGAGCCCCATATGGGGCTCTGTGCTGACAGCTCAGTGCCTGGAGCCTGGTTCAGATTCTGTGTCTCCCTCTTTCTCTGCCCCTGCCCTGCTCTTTCTCTCTCTCAAAAATGAATAAACATTAAAGAATTTTATTTTTTTATTTTTTTATTTTTTTAATTTTTTTTTAACGTTTTATTTATTTTTGAGACGGGGAGAGACAGAGCATGAACAGGGGAGGGTCAGAGAGAGGGAGACACAGAATCCGAAACAGGCTCCAGGCTCTGAGCTGTCAGCACAAAGCCCAACGCGGGGCTCGAACTCACGGACCCTCTCAGACCGCGAGATCATGACCTGAGCCGAAGTCGGCCGTTCAACCGACTGAGCCACCCAGGCGCCCCAAACATTAAAGAATTTTAAAATTCTTTATTAAAAAATTTTTTAAAAATCCAACAATATTCATACTTGCATTAAATATAAACATATCAGCTAAAAGCAGACATCGTTAGATTGGAAGAAGACAAGATCCATGTAAGTAGTTTAAAAGAAACACACTCTAAATGTAAAGACAGAGTTTCAAAATAAAAGAATGAAATAAAATATACCATGCAAATATTAATCAAAATAAAGCAACATTAAAATGGACTTCAGGACAAAGACTATTACCAATGTAGAGAGACATTTCATAATGATAAAGGGTCAATTCGTTATGAAGACATAACAATTATAAATGTGTATGCACTTAGTAAGAGAACATACATAAAGTAAAAAGTGATAGAATTAAAAAGAAAAATAGACAAATCCACAATTATCATTAGAGATTTTAATACTCCTCTCTCAATAATTGTTAAGTGGATGAACAATCAGTAAGGATATCGGTTTGAAAACACCATCAGTATGACCCAACTGGCACAGATAAAATATTGTATCGACAGTGGAAGATTACATATTCTTTTCAAGTACATGTAGATTATTCACCAAGAGAGACCACATGGTAGGGTATAAAATGTCTCAATAAATTTAAAATGAATCCTTTTTGATAATGCAATTAAATGAGAAAACTCTATGAAATCTCCAAATATTTGGAAATTAAACAACACACTTCTATGTAGCCCATGGGTCAGAGAAGAAATTATCAGAGAAGTTAGAAATCGTCTCAAGGGGCGCCTGGGTGGCGCAGTCGGTTAAGCGCCCGACTTCAGCCAGGTCACGATCTCGCGGTTCATGAGTTCGAGCCCCACGTCAGGCTCTGGGCTGATGACTCAGAGCCTGGAGCCTGTTTCCGATTCTGTGTCTCCCTCTCTCTCTGCCCCTCCCCCGTTCATGCTCTGTCTCTCTCTGTCCCAAAAATAAATAAACGTTGAAAAAAAAATCTTTAAAAAAAAAAAAAAAAGAAATCGTCTCAAGCTGTATGATAATGAAAATATAAAATATCAGAATTTGTGAGATTCAGTTAAAGCAGTGATTAGAGGGAAATTTACACCTCTAAATACTTATATTAGACACAAAGAAAATTCTAAAATCAACATCTAAGCATTTCACCTTAAGAAGCTCAAAAAGATGTTCAATACATGTTCAAAGTTAAGTGGAAGGTAGGGAATAAAGGTAAGAGAAGACTAAAATAAAAGATTCATTTGAAGGGTCAGTACAATTGATAAACATTTAGGTGGACAGAACAAGAAAAAGGGGAAGAGAACACAAGTTACCTGTATCAGAAACAAAAGAGAGGATATCACTATAGACTAACAGCACTTATGACAACTTGGATGAAATTGAGAAATTCTTTAAAGATATAAATAAGACATAGCAAGATGTGGAGTGTAATATTCAGAGTCTGGGCTCTGGAGCCTGGCTGCTAAGATGTGAATCTATGCTCCTTTACTCATCAGCCACATAAGTTTGGGCAAATTCTTTAATTTTCTGTGCCTCAGTTTCTTCCTTTGTAAAATTAGGATCCTAGGGTTTTGTGAACATTAAATGAGTTCGATTTTATCATTTCTTAAATCTTATATGATTTTTCTGGATTGAGACTTAGGATTGGTTCTGAAGGTTCAAGTGAAAGGGAGGTGGAAATTTTGGGGCAGTGTTAGAGCTTCTTCTGGTCTCTAAGATGGACTATTAATGAAAATAGCTAGAAAGTTCACATACACAGTTCGAAAGTCTAGTGGTAGTTTGTTTAAATTCAACATAGGAAATCAACCAACTTAAGAAAAGAAGAAACAAACCCTGATGAAACATAGTCCCCTTTGCCTTGACCCTCCTAACCTCTGACATTATTCACTTCTCCACACAATTCTAAAAGAGATTTAAAAGGTTGACCTCATGGTTTGTTGGGAGAGTTATGTTTGCTCAGCAAAATGCAGCTAAAAGTAGCTGTTAGAAACAGGAGGGCTCCCTGGGTCAGTTGCCAGATGGAAGGAAATGAAGGTTATCTTCCTCAGTTTCCAATCAAGTATGGACAGTTTCTCATCCTAGTTCTGAAACACTGGAAGTTTCTTGCCCATCCAACTTCTTTCTTCCTATGTTTCTCCAGAGTCTGAGCTGTGCCTCGTATTCTTTCAGGTCACCACTGTGCAGCGTGCCTGCCAGCCTGCTGCCATCCATCATGCTAAAAGCCCTGGCATGAGGCTTGGGGCTCTCAGCCAGGGAAGACTGGCAGCCATTGACACTCCTTTCCCGCCTGCTGGTCATGCTGGCTTCTCCTGAGAGCCTCTGACTGCTGGCTCCTGAAGCCAGAGGTTGTCTTGTCACAATGCCCTGCTCAGAAGGCTGTGTCTTGGGTTGCTTTGTTGGGACAGAATCCCCACCAAACATCAGCTGGGTGGCAGTGCCTCAGGCAGAGAGGGGAGCCAAGAAATTATCCACCACAAAAGAACATGAACCCAAGCTGAATTTGAACATCTGTTTCCTATGTAACGCCCTTCAGAAAGCATGGCATTGTTTGCTTTCAAAATCAGTTCCCAGCAATCCAGGAAAACAAAAAGCCATCAGTATCTGAGGTAAAGCTGGGTCTTCTCAATGTGGACAATAATCCTTCTTCCTGATCCTTGGGGTCCTGAGGGATCCCAACATTGCCAATATTTAAAGATCATGCAGACTGATGTTCTGGCAGAATCTATGAACTCTGATCTTCATGAGAAAATTGGAGTTCTCCAATGAAGGGAGAGAAGTAGGAATGTACTTTTAAAGCCTTGAAGAGTCTGGGAAGGGACTGACTACCTCCTTAAGGCAGAGTAGAACAGCTGATCTAGAGTCCAGACCTGCTGTTCTGGTGAACGTCTGTGGCCAGAGGTTCCACAATCACAATGACCAGGACATGGGCTTGGGGTTACACAGGCCCTGGAATTGATGAGCTCTGGGCAAGAAATGTAATTTCTTGGAATTTTCACTGGTCAAATGGAAATAATAATGCTTTATATATGGGAATATTGTGTGGATTCAATGACCTAGCACTTATAAAGCACTTGAATAGTGTCTAGCATTGAGTAGATGCTTAATATTATTAGCTATTTTTATTACTGCCTTTATTAGGCTCACACTATCAATCAATTCTCATGAAATACATTCTCTTTGGCATATTGGGTTTTTTAAATAGAAAACAGAAATATGTGATTTCTTCCTTTGAAGAGTTTATGTCCCAGAAAATTTTAAATGATCTAACCCACAGGGTACTTTTCCACCAGTTTGTCATGGGGGGAAGCAGATTAGGAAAGGAGAGCTTTATGAAAGAAGTTGGATAGTAGACTCTCAGTAACTACAATGATTACTACTTTCCAGTTGCACCCATTCATCCGCTTAACCAGTTTATTCATTTATTAACTCACCAAATTCATGAAGCAATATTTCTAAGGGCCTTTTCATGTCCCAGCCAGTAACTTTGACTAGGAAACGCCTGAGGTATTGTGGTCATGGTATGGAGTGGGAATTATGGTCTCGTGGTGAGATCTGAAATAAGCCACTTTGGTCAAGCCAACCTCTTGATTCCTTTTTTTTTTTTTTTTTTTTTAATTTTTTTTAATGTTTATTTTTGAGAGAGAGACAGAGACAGAGAGTGAACGGGGGAGGGGCAGAGAGAGTGGGAGACCCAGAAACGGAAGCAGGAGGCTCCAGGCTCTGTGCTGTCAGCACAGAGCTCAACGTGGGGTTCGAACCCATGAACCATGCGATCATGACCTGAGCTGAAGTCTGGCGCTTAACTGACTAAGCCATCCCGGTGCCCCAATCTCTCGATTCTTGTCATAGATAAAGGTAACCCCCAAAGAAGTTTTGGGGAAAGTAATGATTGGCCACTTCCTCACACCTCACTACCAGGTTATAATGAAAGCAAGTTTTAGACCAAATCCTGTCACACATACAGACATTATTAGATAAATATTCATTAGCTAGCAGACACAACACAGTTCATACAACTGCTCAGGGAGCCCAAGTCCTAGATCTAAGCCCTTTTAGATGCTTCCCTCAGACTCCACATGAAAGGTTCTTTCAAGGTAGGCTGCTATCACTTCTAATGGGTATCAGACAATCAGAAATCCCTGTGGCACCTGGGCGGCTCAGTCAGTTGAGCATCTGACTCTTGATTTTGAAGTTCAGGTCATGATCCCAGGGTCATGGGATCAAGTTGTGAGCCGGGCTCCACACTCAGCTTGGGATTCTCTCTCTCTCTCTCTCTCTCTCTCTGCCCTTCTGGGTGCACTCTCTCTCTCTTAAAAAAAAAAAAAAGAAAGACATCCTCAGAAATCAATAATTCATCATGGAACTTGTTAACGAACAAGCCTCAGGCACCATCACTAAAGATTCATGCCTCAGCATATTTTTACACCTTGTAAATGTGAGAGGACCTCTGCAGTATTTTCTAGCAACTCTACCTACCTCAAATGCCTTTAATTTCACCACTGAAGGCCAATTTCTAACATTAGTCATGCATATTAATCATCACTATTTTCTCAATAAAGCCCTATTTTGGACACTGAGTATACTAATTGGAAACCTACTGGTTATTGGTTGAGGTGTAGTAAATCAAAGACTGACTCTGGAGCAGGGTACTTTCTGATGGAATGTAGCTGCTGTCCCTTCACTGTGCTTTCTTGATTAGTTCCAGGGTTTGGGCTTCACCTAATAAACACACGTTTTAAAATAAATCACAGGTGCTAGAACACCTGTGCACAAAGGTGACTCACAGGATAAACTCAACATCATCTGGGATCTGACCATCAGTTTCCCAGCCCCAACATTTAATTTTGTCTTTATACCACAAAAGGAAAGCTCAAGGGGCGCCTGGGTGGCTCAGTCGGTTAAGCATCCATCTTCAGCTCAGATCATGATCTTGCAGTTGGGTTCATAAGTTCGAGCCCCTCATCAGGCTCTCTGCCAGTGTGGAGTCAGCTTCTGATCCTCTGTCTCACTCTCTCTGCCCCTCCCTCGCTTGTGTGTGCTCTCACTCTCTCTCTCTCAAAAATAAATAAAAGTTTAAAAAAAAAAAAAGGAAAGCTCAAATTACTCAAGCTTATGGAGCCTGGTTATAAACCAGAAAGCCACATTATTTGTTTACAATGAGATCTCAAACCACCAGGCAGCTTTGATATTAATAGGATAACATATTTTCTACCTGGACACCATTTTAAGGGGAAGTTATCATCACAAAGTTGCTTGTGAACATTGGACTCTGTACAGGAGCCTGTGGTTAGCAGGTATAGACCTGCCAGAGGCACCTGAGTCCTTAAGCCAGGGTACTTTTTCTCCTTATCTGAGCCCAAATGGACATTGCTAATTGCTGACTTTGGGGGTTCCATGCTCCATCTTTCTTGTGTTCACACAATAGGCCAGAATTCAGGCCACTGTATAATTCATTATGTTTCTACTTATGAAATTACCGTGATATTGTGGTTCCAACTCCCTAGAAATATCCATTTTCTTCTTTATTGAAGTTTGGAGTATAATCAAATTCTTCCATCACACTTTGAGAGGAAGATAGCTTTGAGAGTGTAGGTTATACAGATGGAAATTTCAGAGGACTCATGAGGCAGTGTTCTTTTAATTACAAGCAAATGAAAACCCAACTCAAAACCTCTTGGTTTATGTAATTTCAAAGTTTCTGGCACAGCTGCATCCAAGGGTTCAGACAATGTCATCAACCCGGTCCTTTGGATGTGCTCTGCTGGATGTTGGCTTCATCTTTAAATAGGCTCTTGCCACGTGGTGGGCCTCTAATGGCTCCGGGTTCACATGCTTATAGTTTCAAGTCCAGTTGGAAAAAAGCTTCTCTTTTTCTCAATAGTTCACTAAAAAACTCCTGCAACTAAATTGAACTGGTCTGGCTTGGGTTACATGCCCATTGCTGAACCATGGTGTTTAGGGGGACAGAATTCATGGATTGTCTAGACCTTGGTTACGTGGCTACTCCTGAGATCTGGTTTTTGTGCATGGATGGAGAGTGAGTGTATCACAACGATGTTGTTACCAGAAGAAGGGGGATGGGTTCCATGTAGGCAAAACCAACAAGTATTCACTGAAGAGGCAACCTGATGTATCTTCTCTCCAATTTCTAGGGGGGTTATTCTCCTTTGTGCCACATATGGCCAAAAAGTAGGTAGAATGGATGACATTCTGCCATCTAGGATCTCAGTCTAGTAGGGAGAGTGTGCACAAATGACCACCACAAACAAACAAATAACCCAACAAGGCAAACATCATGTGAATTCAGTATAGAGGGCAAATGGGAGTTCTGTGAGTTTAAAGGAAAGAGAATTAGTGTAGTGTGAAAAGATAAAGGAAGGCTTCATGGAAGAGGTAGACTTTGAGCCCTGAAGGATAGGTAGGATTTTGGGAAGAGAGGGGTGGGTGGGAAAGCACAAGCAGGGGAAGGGCAGAGAGAGGGTGCAGAGAATCCCAAGGGGGCTCAGTGCTCACAGGCTGACAGCAGTGAGCCCAATGTGGGGCTCAAACTCACAACCAGTGAGATCATGACCTGAGCCAAAGTCTAACACTCAAGTGACTGAGTCACCCAGGTGCCCCAGGTAGGATTTTGATAAATGGAAAGACAGAGGGTCTGACACTACAGGGAGGTGGAGGGTACTACACCCTGGAAAGAGCATGGTGGGTATGTCTTTTGTGTCTATGAGATGCTTCAGATTGTGTGTTAAGGATGCAGTAAAAGTCCATGTGATGTCAGGTTGAGCAGTGGGTCCGTGGTAGGTTTGGGCAGCTTATACAGGGGGAATGCCTTCTGCAAAGGGTAAAGGTGAGTTTCAGGCATTGTGAAGATGTCATAGTTTCTATTTCAGTGTTTCTGAAAGTGTGGTCTGGGATGCTTTTTAAACATGAAGATTTCAGCACTGGTCCCAGACTGATAGAATCAGAATCTCAGAGGGAGTAGGTCCTTAGCCTTTTTGTCTGGGGCTCAGCCCAAGCAGATTGTGAGATGTTCTCCAAGCCTACATTCATCTCTGCCTATCATTTTGACAGGACGGCCTACTTCCGGTCGCATTACAATAAAAACCTTGTAGCCCTTCCAGAAGACTAAGATTCTTCTGCTCTGCCCCACATTTACGGCTGTGGCTGGAACCAGAGGCAAGGTGTCACAGCCTCTGGGCTGAGAAGAGTAGAGCTGATCATGGATCCAGAAGGGGGGCAGGGTACAGGCCTCTCTTGACCCGAAGGAAGAAAGCGAGAGCCTTATCAGATCCACAGAATTGGCCAAGTAGTTCTTCCTGTCACTGTTCTTAATTGGGTACATAGGTACAGACCAAGAAGAGAGGCTTTCGGATTTTGTTTGGAAAAACCCAGACTGCGTGACGTCTGTCAGCACTTAATCTCCAAACGCACTGAGTACTAACAGACACAAAATGCAATCAGTGGCCTCCCATCCTTTGTAGTGGTGGGCGGGTTTACACTGCAGGTAAATAAACACTTCCATTTCGCACACATTGCCAATAGCTTACATTTTTTTTTTGCCTGCCACGGCGCTCCGCATGGAGTAGCCTGAACACTATTATTCTTAAATTAAAGGCTGTTTCCTCTGAGGAAGAAAGCCTGAGCCTGCTGGTAGTCCGCTACAGCAGCTTTTCTGAGTTCATGGTTCTCCTCACACCTTGGGAAGTGCGTTAGCATTTTTTGAGAAGGGCAAAAGTGGACCATGCTGTTTATATTCTTTAAATTGAATCAAGATTCACTTGAAACATACAACGCTCTACCAGAAGTAGAAAAGATAAGCTAAAGGGCAGACACGCCCAGGTGGGCCTTGTTTTCTTCTCTGCTTGTTAGTGCAGATGCCTGTTGTCGGAAGACCTGGGACACCAAGTTGGGGGGCCCTGGCTGCTGTGCAGTCCTCCACCTAACCATTGCCTCCACCTCCCTCTTCTGAGATGGACTCAATTAGCAGGGCTGCCTGGAGTCCCCTTCCCAAGATCAGGTTCAGGAGGAGGGCATACATGGGCTGCCCAGGGGAATCGCCAGTGAACATGCCTTTCCAACCCTGGTCTGTGTCTCCATGGTACCCTGGTGTCCTCTGTGGCCCCAAGCTCATGCCACTCAGGGCAGGCAAACTCAGGCAAAGACAGTATCTGAGCCCAGGAGCTCATTCTTCAGTTAGTTGGCTCCCCTTGGCCTGGGACACCAGCGGCGTTCTTTCCCTAACTCTGCCTACTTCCTCCTCCTCATTTTATTTTGTTCTCAATTTTCAATCCCTTTGGAAGAGAAGTGAGATTCTAATTCCTCCTAGGTGATTCCTAGCATGGTGATGAGTCTTTGCTTTCAGCTTCCTGGCTCTGCTATCATGCGTGACCTTTGGAATTTCATGGCTCCCTGCCAGAAACCCTGGTTCTTCCCAGCATCTGTTTAAACACCGTGCTTCCGGTATCAATGCCCTTTGCCTTTCCAACCTTTTTGTCATCTGGCTCCGAGTTTCAAAGGGGATTTTACTGCCTGTCAGGTCAATAATGTTGCCCTGTGGCTGGAAGAAAAGCCTTAATAATACATTTTTTTTGTGTGTGTACAGAGTTGCTGAATTTTAAAGATTAGCAGTTGGAGAAAATTTCAAGCCTTCTTTTTACATCTTGAAAAGACCAGCCCTTAGTCTGGCATTCAGTGCCCTCCTCCATGTGGGCTAGCTTGCCTTCGAACCTTTCCTCCAATCACCACTACTTTCTTTTTGCTTCTACTTGTACTTTATCCAGTACCCTGGCCTCCTGGACTTTGCTTAAGCTGTTACTTCTGCCTGGATCACCTCCTCCCCAGCCTGTTTTCGATTTCTGCATGGTGCAATTTCCACCCATATTCTAAGTGTCAATGTCCATTCCAGAAAGCTTCCCCAGATCTCACTGCATCTGATTTACTCTCCCCACCCCCCCCCCCCACACCAGACCCTGCCCTCCCAACCTGCTATTTTAAAAGAATTTTTTTTAATGTTTACTTACTTTTGAGAGAGAGACAGACAAAGCACAAGTGGGGGATGAGCAAAGAGAAAGAGGGAGACACAGAATCGGAAGCAAGCTCCAGGCTCTTAGCTATCAGCACAGAGCCCAATGTGGGGCTCGAATCCACAAACTGTGAGCTCATGACCTGACCTGAAGTCAGATGCTTAGCCGACCAAGCCACCCAGATGTCCGGCAACCTGCTATTTTGAGACATAGCCACATTGATACAGCTGTACTGAGATATAATTCAGGTACCACTCAAATGCATCCATTTAAAATGTTGCAATTCAATGGCTTTTAGCATAATCACAGAGTTGTACAACCAGTCCACAATCAGTTCTAGAATATTTTCATCATCCCATAACCCAATTCCATACTCTCTAGCCATCAATCTGCTCCCTGCCCCCGATCTTCTCCAGCGCTAAGCAACCACTGATCTACTTTCTATCTCTATAGATTTGCGTGGTCAGGACATTGCATATAAGTAAAATCACACTATATATGGTCTTTTGTGACTGACTTCTGCCACATAGAATAGTGTTTTCAAGATTCATCCATGTTGTTAGTTGCATCAGTAGTATTTCATCGAAGAGGCACAGTTTAAAAGCATTATAACATCTCTGAAATAAGGATGCATCTTCAAAGCAATGCTGTGCATATGTTAACTAGCAGCAACTTTTTTTTTTTAGTACTTCTTAATGATGCATCGTCCAATCAATGATATCAAATGCAATGAAATGTTATCTTCACATCTCTGCTCTAACCCCTATTGGAATCAGCGTTGCAGCCAACCCATTTGTTTATGTGTCTATCTTGTCCTGTAAACTATAGGCTCCAGAAGGATAGCAACTGTCTCTTAATTATCTTTGGATGCTTTAAATGACCCGGCATAGCACTTGGATTTTAGAAAGTGCTCAGTAAATGTGAAGAATATGTTCTATTCAGAGACACATACTTTAACAGTAACATGGCAGAGCAGGAGAAAGGTGCAAAATCTTCATGCACACTTTTTTTTTCATGCACACTTAATGAGTATGTGGTGTGCTTGTGATTGTTAAGTTTTTGGTGACTGATATAGTTATTTAACTAAATATTTAGGCACCTACTGTGTGCCACATCCTGTGTTCTAGGCAGACATGGTACAAAAATGATCATGACACATTCCCGCTCCCAAGGAACTCATATTTTGGAAAGACATTTATATAAATGGTTATACAACAAGGAGAATGGGTGTGGTGTAGGGGCTCCCAATTCCCTGAGACAGACAGGTGGAAGAAGCTAATTAGAAAGTGGTGCCTGTTGGAGTGCCTTGGTGGCTCAATTGGTTAAGCATCTGACTCTTGGTTTTGGCTCAAGTCATGATCTCACAGTTTGTGAGTTTGAGCCCCATATCGGGCTCCATGCTGTCAGCTTGGGATTCTGTCTCTCTCCCTCTCTCTCTCTCTCTCTCTCTGCTCTTCCCCTGCTCATGCTCTCTCTGACTCTCTCTCTCTCTCTCTCTCTCTCTCTCTCTCTCTCTCTCAAAAACAAAACAAAAAAAGGAAGTGTTACTTGTCGTTAATACACAGGCATTACAAACATGGGCTTTACAGTCTGATAGTCTCGAGTGACCTTGTGATCATGACATTGAATTCTCCGTGTCTCTATTTCATTATCTGTATATCTCTTACAGTTTTAAGAATCAAGTGAGACAATGAATATAAAATACCTGACATATTAATAAATGCTCAAATAAATGATAGTCATTCTTGTGAATTTTAGATCATTCAGCCTTGGGGGATTTTACAAGTTATTTAGCCAGGGCGCCTGGGTGGCTCATTAGTTAAGCATCTGACTTTGGCTCAGGTCATGATCCTCATGGTTCATGAGTTTGAGCCCCGCATTGGGCTCTGTGCTGACAGCTCAGAGCCTGGAGCCTGCTTCGTATTCTGTGTCTCCTTCTCTCTCTGCCCCTCCCCTGCTCATGCTCTGTCTCTGTCTCTCAAAAAAAAAAAAAAAAAAAAAAGATACTATATAGCCAACCCTCCCCTAATTTTATGCTTTTGGAAGCAAAGCACCTAGGGCTTAACCTCTAGCTGGAGGAGGTGGAGTGGGCATCCAGGAGACACTGGAAGCAGGAGACATTAAAATGGCCAAGAATTTTTGGCAAGATGGGCACTTTGGAGGTGAGTTTGTGAAGGCCTGTTCCTCTAGCCCAACCCATTGGCTCTCCTTTTTTCTCCCCCACAGGCAGCCACTTTGTGCACTCAGGCTTCCTATTCATGTATGTAAAATGTACCCTGTATTTGGACAGCCCTTAGCAGGAAAGTCTCAGCCCGGCCTGGACCATAAGTTCCAGTTCCTTCCTGGGTATGATTTTTCTCTTCTCAGCTAACCTGTACATTCCTTGGACTGTCAGGGGCTGAGGTTTCTGCATTTCTGTTCCTCAAATACTTAGCTGGATTGGCAAAGGAGTTCTACTTAAGTTTTTCATGTTTTTTTTTTTAACTTTTTCCTTTGAAATACTAACAAGTATTTTTGAATGAAAGAATGGGGAATGAGCATATTTGAGATGAATTATGAATAAATGCACAAACAAATGGTTACAGGGCTGGCTATAACAATTGTTCCTCAAGCAAATTACATTTTTTTTTTCCAAGGGGGAAAATGAAGTATAGAATGAAGCTAAAAGCATTATACTCCTTTATTAATATTTTTTCAGTTTTATGAATAACATCTTATAATATCACTGTTCAATCAACAGAGCTAGAATGATTGGGTTTTGATAGTGGGTTTCTTTTCTAATAGACATGGCATCTGGAAAACAGTGTTTTATTTTTTTTCTGCTAACTAGACAGACTGATGAAGCTGTTGGTCCCATGGTTACCAATCTTTGTCTAAAAGAAGATGCTGAACGATATAGAAGGCTAAGAAGTATTTTTAGAAACTGTGTATGTTCTCCTCTCCCTCTGGGTGGTGGAGGAAGGGGTGGGACTACAGTTTCAGGATGCTGGTCTTTCAAACCTGGGTCTGAGCACAGGAAGGCCCACGGGTACACTGTCAGAAGTGGGGTTCTACTAAACAGAGGGCATGAGTGTTGACTCAGTTAATAGAAAATGTGACAGAAAATCTGAACTAATAGTAGTTTAAGCAAGATAAAGTTCATTTCTTCCTCACATAAAACAGCTCCAGATGAAGATAGTGCAGGGCAAGAATAGCTCCATGGTATAGGTTCCTTTCAGCTCTGTGCTCCATTCCAAGGGGTGTGGTCCTCCAGTTTCCAAGATGGCAGCTGGAAACCCAGCCACCTGATTGGAGGGACAGGAAGGAAACAAAAAGCTCAAACCACTTCCTTATAAGTTTCTTGAAGATGGAAAAGAACTCTTTTGTTTTTAAATTTTTTTTATGTTTATTTTTGAGAGAGAGAGAGAGAAAGAGCGCAAGAAGGGGAGGGGTAGAGGGAGAAGGAGAAGCAGAATCTGAAGCAGGCTCCAGGCCCTGATCTGTCAACACAGACCCTGATGCGGGTTGAAACCCACTAACCATGAGATAATGTCCCAAGCTGAGGTCAGACACTTAACCAACTGAGCCACCGAGGCACCCTGGCAAAGAACTCTCTTTTTTTTTTTTTTTAACTTTTTTTTTATGTTTATTTATTTTTGAAGAGAGACAGAGCATGAGTGGGGGAGGAGCAGAGAGAGAGGGAGACACTGAATCTGAAGCAGGCTCCAGGCTCTGAGCCATCAGCCCAGAGCCTGACGTGGGGCTCAAACCCACAAACCATGAGATCATGACCCGAGCTGAAGTCAGACGGTCAACGAACTGAGCCACCCAGGCGCCCTAAGAACTCTTTAACTAATATTTCATCAACCAGAACATAACCATGGTGACACCAGGCTTCAGAAGAGGCTGGGAGATGTAGTCTTGATTCCAGGTGATCATGTGCCCAGATTAAAAACCACAGTTGGATTACCAAAAAGGAGAGGAAGAATGAATATAAGGATAGCAAGTAGCTATCTCTGCCATAAGGGCACAGGGTCCCAATACCGGCCCCTGAGTGTTAGGATAGGTGTGGATGGTGGGTGGGGAGCTGGGGCTTGTCAGCGTCTCCCAGGCAAGTTCTGCCTGGTAACAGGCCTATGTAAAGTGCTGTCCTGGGAGTTAGTAGCTCCCCTCCCCCGCCCCATAAGAATGGTTCACAAGACTTTGCCCTACGCCCTGGAAGGCCCCCACTCTCACCCTAGGATCTCTTCTGAATGCAACAGGAATATTTCATCCCTCTACTTCACCCCTTGACTGTTTTCCTTTGAGAGAGATTTAAAACTAGGCTCAGGCACTTGGTGAACATGTCATCTTGGCCAAGTGGTTGAACATCTCTGCAGCTCATTTTCCATACCTCTGAAATGTTAATAATCTATAATAGAACATAATAATAATAATAATAATAATAATCAGGCCCAACACAAAGTAGGTACTTAAAACAAATGTTAACTACTTTCCCAACCAAATGGGCTGTGTGAAAGTGGAACCCCTAGTGAAATTAGCACTTTCTTCAGATATTCCAAACTTTACCCATACTCTGATCCAATTCTGATTTTGTTAAAAAGGCCAGAACTTACTAAGAGCGTACTATGTGCTCGGCACTATTCTAAGTGTTTTGTGTGTTTTAACTTCATGACAATCCTATGAACTAACCTTTACTATCCCCATTTTAAGTAATGTGCCAAAGCTCTCCTAGCTAGGAAGTAACAGAAACTCTGGATCCAGGTGGTCTGGGCCCAGGGCCTGTGAGCTTAACTGCTAGTGATAAAGCTTCCCCGGAACGCTCCTCCCGCCCTCTCACCTGTTTAAGATCTTAATCAAAGCTTTGTAAATTTAGCCAGGATCTGACCCTTTTGAAGGCCCCCAACCCCTCCAATCCTTTATCTTCTTAACTTGGTCTCTTACAAAATCTTTTTGGCTGGGGTTAATGATCAGTTATTTAACAAATATTTGTGTCAATGGGGCGCCTGGGTGGCGCAGTCGGTTAAGCGTCCGACTTCAGCCAGGTCACGATCTCGCGGTCCGTGAGTTCGAGCCCTGCGTCAGGCTCTGGGCTGATGGCTCAGAGCCTGGAGCCTGTTTCCGATTCTGTGTCTCCCTCTCTTTCTGCCCCTCCCCCGTTCATGCTCTGCCTCTCTCTGTCCCAAAAATAAATAAACGTTGAAAAAAAAAATTAAAAAAAAAAAACAAAAAACAAATATTTGTGTCAAGACTCCATCTTTCTCTTAAGAGTTCACAGTCTTATTAGAGAGATAAGAAATTGAACGACAGCTACACCATATGACTCAGCAATTACACTTCTGAGTTATATAGCCAGAAGGATTGAAAGCATGGACTTGAACCATGTCTAATGTTCATAGCAGCATGTTCACAATAGCCAAAGAGTGGAAACCACCCAAGTATCCACTGATGGATGAATGGATAAACAAAATGTGGCGTATACATACAATGGAATATTATTCAACCTTCATAAGGAATGAAATGCTGATACATGCTACAACATGCGTGAATCTTGAAGGCATTATTCTAAGTGAAATAAGCCACACACAAAAGGAGACATATTGTATGATGCCACTAATATGAGCCACCTAGAAGAGCCAGCTTCATAGAGACTGAGAATAGAATGGTTGTTGCTGGGGCCTGGGAGAAGGGAGCATAGTGTTTAATGGGCACAGAGTTTCAGTTTGGGAAGATTGAAGAGTTCTGGAGATAGTTGGTGATGGTATTTGCACAAGTGTGTGAATGTATTAAAGTCACAGAACTTTACCCTTAAAAATGGCTATAATTGCTATGAGGCGGCAGAATAGAGGCACTTGGCCTGGTCATCCACTCGGTCACTGATATGACCTTTGCCCATCTGCTCAGTTCCTGTTCCTTGGTGGGTCTCAAAGCCTTCCCATCTCTTGGTCTTCAGCATGGGCCTGTGGGGGCCGTTAGGAGGCCAGGAGCCGCCTGGAAGAGTAGCTCTGTTGCTCCGGGGTAAGATGGGAATCCTGCGTGTGTGGTGCAGTTTGCTGAGGTCTGGACTGGAGCAAAGTGCAGGCAGTCTGGGGCTTAGAAGCTGAGGTCTGATGCCTGTCCTGCTATCTTAGCCATCCGGGTGAGTGAGGATGAGGGTGTGAATGAAGGGAGCAAGAGGAGATGGAGGGAAGTGTAGGGATCAGAGAAGGTTTGATAGAGCTCAGTTAGCATGAAGGAAAAGAGCACCCACAGAGGACGCCTGGATTTCCAGTCTGGGTGGCTGGGTGGATGGGAGCTCCACTCCTGAGATGTGGAATACACGGGGAAGAATGTGTTTTTTGGGGAAACCCATGCGTTCCCTTTTCCACTTTTGGATATGCGGAGTTGAAGGTTCTTATGATACATTGGAGTAGCCAGTTACCCTAAAGGAAATATTGGTTTTAATTTTATACAGCAAAGACTCAGAAGGATACACTAGGAGGAGAGCAGATTGAGATTTAAAAAGAAAAAAGAAGAAAGAAAGAAAGAAAGAAAGAGAAAAAAAAGTCGTGTTTAGAGACCTTCCAAAGGGACTATAGGACCAGATGTACAGCTTGCATAATTTTGTGCAAGTCTGGTTTCTGATTTATGTTTATTTTCAGCCAGTAACCCACACTCATTTTGCTTCTCTTGGTTCTTCTTAGTGAAGACACTGATTGGGATCCAGAAGCATGTGTGAAATCCAAACCATCATCATTCCCAGTGCTTGAAAGGAAGCGGCAAAACCCCGTTGGTTTTGGTTTATAAAATGCATCCTTAATAGTGTGTCATTGCCCTTGCTGTCTCTGTTTCTGAGCTTGACTTCCCTTCAGAAGCATTTTCATTGGGCAGATGTTTCTATTATTTAATTTGCTTTGTTTTTTAGATTATTAGTGTTGAGCTCCCATTCTACACCTACTATCACTCCAGCTGCAATCTTCAGACATTAACTTCTGGGAGCACTGAACTGGCCTCAGCCTGTCCAGCCTGTCCCCTCCCTCTGCCAGCCCTCCCAGGCTTGTGGATTCAACTACAGCAGTCAGCAAACTCATACCTTTCTCCTTCTGCCTGAACTTGGGACTGTCTTTCTCTACACGCTAGCCTTCTTTTGAGTTTTCCTTCTTCTGAAGAAAGACATGGGACAATGACCTTTGGGCACTGTCCCTTTGCGTATCAGTTTGTGTTACAACAAAAACCCAGAAACAGTCTTGTTTTTGTGTGCTATGCTGTGGTATACTGAGTGCTTTTACATTCATTATCTTCTTATCACCTCCTGGACCTTAATTTCTTCATCTGTGAAATGGGGATTAACATATCTACTCATCTTTCATACTTCACACACTTGTAAAGACTGTGATTGATAAGGGATATAAGAGCCGATGGGAAATGACCAAATCTGATTTGTTAAAAAATATATATAGTGTTAAACTTATAGCTCTGTTTCTGAAGCTCCTCAGCAGCTTACATTCCTATTTTTTTTGTTGTTGTTTTTTCAAAAGAAACTGCCAGCTCCCATTTTAGTGTTCTTTTACATGAGTAATATTAATTATAATAAAACTCCATTAATCGAGCACTTCCTGGAGCAGATAATAATTACATTAAGAATCCCATTGGGATGCCTGGGTGGCTCAGTCGGTTAAGCATCCTACTCTTGGTTTTGGATCAGGTCATGATCTCACAGTTCATGAGTTCAAGCCCTGCATCGGGCTCTGCGGGGACAGCCCTGCTTCAGATTCTCTCTCTCTCTCTCTCTCTCTCTCTCTCTCCCTGTCTCTCTGACTCTTTCCTTCTCTGTCTCTCTCAGAATAAATATATAAACTTAAAAAAAAATCCCACTTAGTTCTCAGCCTTGAAAGCGGGTACAAATATGCCTATTTTACAGGTGAGGAAACAGAGGCTCAGAGAGGTTAAAACAGCCAAGTCTAATTCACACTCTGAACAAGTGGCAGAGACGGGTTGTCAACCATGTTTGATGTGAATCTGGAGCCTCCGCCCTTAACCACTACAATTTCCTAACTCACTAGCTCTCCATTTTTCAAAGTAACTTCTTTTGCTCGTCCTCCGCCTCCTCCATCCCTTCCCTAAAAGCATCTTTACCCTCAGGCCTCTGAAAGTGTCTATTTTGGAAACCACAAGTAAATAAAAGAAACCTGGTCGGATGCTCTCCACAAGCTTGGGGCAAGTCTTGAGTGTGGGGTGGGAAGCTGGAGGCAGAGGGAGGGGAGGGGAGGGGGCTGACTGGCGGAAGGTAAACACCTTGGACTGTTTGCTGTACCTCTTTGTCTTCAGCCAGACAGGAGTCGACAGATCCATGGAATACATCTCCCAATGGAGACGTTCTGCCTCCCCTCCACGCCCCCACCCCTGCTCCTTTCAGCTTCCCAGTCCCTGGACTCCTCCCTTTTGACAGTGATGTTTTCCACCCGAAATCCAGCATGGCTTGGGGGTTGGCCAGAGGAGGGAGGGATTGGGGGCCCAGCCGGAAAGGGGGCTGGGGAGAGGAGGAAGATTAAGAAAAGAAAAGCAGCTGGAACTCATCTCCTGGGGAAGGTCCAAGAAGGAGGCCCAGGCCCTGGGAAATCTGCTCGCCTCCTGTTATGCACACCCCCCCTCCCAGCTTCCTTTTCAGTCTGTGTAACCCAAGGATTCTAATCATTCGTGGCAGTTCCCCACAGCAAGCGGTGCAGATATCCCAGCAGACACAGGGACCCCCACTGGGAGAGAATACGTGCTTTCAAGCTGCAGGGAGCCCGTTGCCAGAACTTAAAAGATGTCCTTCCAAATGTCAACATTGCAAATCAGGAAAAAAAAAATCACTGGGTGTACATGACTCCGGTCAGCAGGATGGTGTGGCCAGCAAATATGTGGATATTTAGTGACAAAGGATGATAAAGGTACCGAACTTGATAGGCGGAGAATTTTAAAACTTCAGTATTTCTGCAGGACTGGTCTCCAGAGGAGCTCCGCAGAGGGTCCGAGCCCATGTGTAAGGAAAGGAACCAGGAAATGAGTTTAACTGACTGAATGTGGGGGAGAGTAAGAGTATCCTCTAAGGAGGGTCTTAAAGTCATTCCAAGCTTGTTTTAAATTTAGAGAAAATTAGGTCATTCTGGAATCATCCTTTGGACCGAGCATGAGGTCAGGAGAAACTATTTTAGAAAATAGATCATATCATGTCACTCCCTGCTTGAAACCACTGGGAGCTGCCATTAGAATAAAAATAAATCCTGAACTTCCTGCTGCAGCCTGCAGATTTCATGACAGACCCCTGCTGATGTTTCCCACCTCATTTCCCATCCAATAGGCTGTAGCCTTGCTGGCCTTCTTAGGTGTTGAGAGCATCTGCTCTTCCCTTTGGCTAGAAAAATGTTCCTGGCCTCAGCTTATGATGGTGCTTTTCAAATTACAGGTCATAACCAATTAGTGGCTGGTAAAATTAATTTAGTGGGTCACAACCAATTTTTTAAAGGAAGAACTTAAATATAATAGAAATATTAGACTATACCATAAAATAAGGATGGGTATTGTTTTTATGAAATACATATGCGTGTATGTGTATCCTGGATTATGATGTAAAATAAAATTCTTACTAATGAATCTCAGTCCATAAGCTTTGACAGTCAGTGACTTGGGAGTTGGTGATAGATAATTTAGGCTTTTCCACCCCCACCCCACCCCTAACCAGGAGCACTTTTGATTTAAAAGAAGCTTTCTGATTTCTTTGTAGAGGCATTATTACAAATGTTCAATAGAAATGAATTGAGCCTAGGGCACCTGGGTGGCTCAGTCAGTTAAGCGTCTGACTTCAGCTTAGGTCATGATCTCATGGTTCAAGAATTTGAGCCCTGCATTGGGCCCTGTGCTGACAGCTCAGAGCCCGGAGCCTGCTTCAGATTCTGTGTCTCCCTCCCTCTGTTCCTCCCCTGCTCGCACTCTGTCTCTCTTTCTCTCAAAAATAAATAAAGATTAAAATAAAATTAAAAAAAAGAAATGAATTGAGCCCGGCCTCAAAGACCATTAACCAGCTTTAAAAAGTTTTTATGTATCATACATGAAAAATGGTTAAATGTCTTATGTCTTTATGTTGTATGACCTTGTTGTACTCACAGGAGAATGGCTGCATATGGGATCCATGGTTAAAAGTCTTATGACAAGTTGGGCTTAAATGGCTCTGCTGGTTAAACATCTGACTTTTGATTTGGGTCCAGGTCATGATCTCAGGGTTGTGAGATCAAGTCCCATGTTGGGCTCAGTGCTGGGCATGGAGCCTGCTTGAGATTCTCTCTCTCCTTCTCCCTCTGCCCCTACCCTGCATGTGCTCTCTCTCTCTCTCTCTCTCTAAAGAAAAAAAAATTATAAAGAAGATAAAAAATTTTTCAAAAGTCCCATGACAGTTATTGCTACTTAGCCGACCCAACAACCTTTCCCAAGTCCTATTCACTTGTCCTATTTTACTGCGGAGGCTGGCAAAACTAAATGTTCCACTTTCTCGACTCCCTGGCAGCTAAGAAGGGCCATCACACAGATGTGGCCAAAGATATAGATGAAAGTCTGTTCAAATGTGGCTGAAATTTTTTTTTCCTTTTCTAATAAAAGAAACTTTGGTTGGCATTGTCTCCATCTCTTCATTTCCTCCTGCTTGGAATGAAGACGAGAAGCCTATAACTGCTTTGGATCTGCAGCCACCATCTTTGGATGATGAAGGAAAGTCCTAGAAAATCACAGAGATTCTGGCGCTGATGGGAATTCTGCAAGTTCTGCTTGTGTCATATTTGCTGATGTCCCGAAGGCTAAAGCCGTGCTCAGAGTCAGTGTGGCAGTGGACTACACAAAGGTGTGGATACCAGAACACATGATTCATTGGAGCCATTAATATAACAATCTGCCATTTCCTTCCTCAAGACACTTTATTTTCATCTGTTGAAAACTGGTTGTAGTATATTCATTTTATTAATATAAGACACTTGGCTGCCATCTCCAAAAAATTATCACGGTAAGTATGCAAATCTATGATGTCTAAAATGTGAATGGTACCTTTATAGATGCAGTGTTGTGGTGCAGTGCGCAACCTGCGCAACCATACTTATGGCCCTAATAACTCTTAGCAGTCCATGTTGTGTGTGAGGGTTAGTTTCCAGCCTTAGGTGTCTTTAGTACTTCACATCTAATACCATGCCTGACATTTTATGAATACAGGTCTTCTGTCACTTTCTCCAAATTCTGTTTGCCTACCACAGAGCTGCCAGAGTTAGATTTTTAAGCAAAATAACAATGGCAACGAATATATTTTGAGCCCTTCCAATGTTCCAAGCACTGTGCTAAGTAGCTCACTTAATCCTTACAATAACCTTAGAAAGCAAGTGTCTTTATTATTCCCATTTTATAGGTGAGAAAATTGAGATTTAGACATAGGTAACCTGCCACAGATAAGCCAGCCAGTACAAGGCAGAGCAAAACCAGAAGTCAGGTCTATTTGCCTCCAAAGTACATGTCACGTGTCCTCTGGGATCCTTGGACCACCTGCATCAAAATTACCTACAGTACTTGTTAAAATGCAGAGTCCTGAGCCACATCTTAGACTTAATAAAGCTTGAACTTAGCATGGTTTATGAGGTTCCTCCTAATTTCGTCTTTGCTCCCCTAACTTCATCTTGGCTGGTCCTCTCCATTGCACTTGCTGCCCCCTGCACACAAGTACGCACACTGCAGATGCACACAGAGGCGTTGGGCATACTTGGAATATGCTGGCCCCTTACCCTTGTACCTGAATTCACACAATTCCTTCTCAGAATAACTCCACTTCCGCTTCTTCCCACTTACTCACTCTGGTGAAATTCCTTTTACTCCTCAAGTTCCAGTTGAAAAGCCAGCCTTTCTGAGAACCTTTCTTATTGCCCCTTCCACAGACAGGCTGCTGCTTCTTCGGAGCTTTTCTTGGTACTTACCAGATAGCTCTACTCCACACTTACTGACAAGTTGATCTTTTCTTCTCACCCTACTTGCTGCATCCTCAGTGAGGCATTTAGGAAGTCTTTTTTTTTGTTTGTTTGTCTAAAGGTATAATTGACATGTAACATGAGTTTCAAGTGTACAACATAATGATTCAATATTGTATATATTGCAAAAATGGTCACAGTAAGTCTGGTTAACGTCCATCACCATACATAGTTAGGAATTTTTTTCTTGTAATAAGGACTTTTAAGATCTTCTCTCTTAGCAACTCTCAAATATGCAACCCAGTATTATTTTTATTGATTGATTGATTGATTGATTGATTTGAGAGAGAGAGAGAGAGCACGCACTCAAGCATGTGGGGAGAGGGAGAATCTGAAACAGGCTTCCTGATGTCAGCACAGAGTCCTATGCAGGGCTCCGTCTCATGACCGCAAGATCGTGACCTGAGCCCAAACCAAGAGTTAGATGCTTAACTGACTGAGCCACCCAGGTGCTCCCACAACACAGTATTATCACCTGTAGTGATCATGCTATACGTTTCCATTTCCATGGCATTTGATAACTGGAAGTTTGTGTCTTCATAAGTTTTAATAAATGTTTTTCAAGAGTCAAATGATTTAAAACAATATTTCTAATGTAAAAATCATAATTTAATAATAAAGTAGGTCTTAAACCTCAGATTATATTGGAAAGAAAAACACACACACACACGACCACAAAGCAAGATAATTAAAAAAACAAAACAAAACAAAACCAGAAAATAGGAAGAGGTAAAATGTCATGTTCTCGACTTACAAAGGGAAATTCAGACTATTTTATTCTAAATGCTAGTATTTAGAGCAAATATAGAATCAAGAATATTTACTTGTTTTTGTTCTATTTTATTATAGAAAATTCAAATCTACACACAAGTAGAGAGATCAGTGCACGGATTCCCTGAGTACCTATCACCCAGTTCCAATAGTTACCAACATTCTTCTGTTCTTCTTTCAAATGACGCCAACAATTAAGTTAATTTAAAAATATCCTTGGGTGTGACATTGCAAAACCAGTCATGCTTTTTAAAAGAATGACAGCAACAGCTACCATCTGGTCATTAGTGAACACCTAAAGACAGGAATCACTGTGTGATCATTAGTTTCCTCTCCATGTTGTTATCAGGGAGCAGGGAGGAAGAGGACCCAGACTGCCTGTGGGGGGGGGGCTGACAGCTTGGGGGTGGAGGGGAATCAAAAACCCTTTCCCTTTGCTGCTCAAATTCATCAGAAGCTGGTTGAAAGCTTGAAAAGAGGAAGAAAAATTCGACCAGAAGTTTCTTTGAAGGGAAGCAGATCAAGGTTTTGACTGGAGCCCTAAATTCACAGTGACCTGTATCTAGACTTTACATGATATCCTTCAGAAACAGTCCAACTATATTGTTTTGTGAGTGTGTGTTAGGGATTAATTTGTTTAATGTAAACATCTAGAATATTTCACTCTTGTGACTTTACTGGCATTTATCAATTTCTTTAAAAGGTATTCTGGGGGGCGCCTGGGGGGCTCAGTCGGTTGAGCTTCCTTCCGACTTCGGCTCAGGTCATGATCTCATGGTCTGTGAGTTCGAGCACCGCGTTGGTCTCTGTGCTGACAGCTCAGAGCTTGGAGCCTGCTTCTGATTTTGTGTCTCCCTCTCTCTCTGACCCTCCCCTGTTCCTGCTCTGTCTCTCTCTGCCTCAAAAATAAATAAACAAAAAAAAAAAAAAAAAAAAAGGTATTCTGGGAACCTCAGCAAATGGAAGTTCCCTGGGATGCTCTTGACCTCTGAAAGACTGGTGGAGGTTGGGATTCAGAAAAAGTTGAGGTCTTCAGTGTTGTCCACACTTTTCATCATGAGGGGCTCCTGTCTGACGCTGGTGGAAAGAGTGCCAAGGTTACAATTGGGTCCAAGAGTGGCAAAAAAGGAAAAAAGACAAAGAAGTCACTGGTGACGGGGGAACATTTGGCTGGAGAGGCAGCAAGAAGGAAAAAACAGGAGAGAGATGTGGCGGACAGACTGAGACTGGAAGTGTGAGAAAGGGGAGTGCACCACGCTCTTGGGGTCCATGAAAGGAAATCTGAACTTCGCTTTTATTGAATCCAAATGTCTTCAACTTTCCTAGGAGAAACCAAGGCCCAAAAGGTGGAATCCTAGTAATTAAATCTGTAAAACCTTGAAATCAAGTCCCACGATGCCCGCCCTAGAGATTTCCAGGCGGATGCTCACCACAGCACAGACAAATGGAAAAGGGAATTTCTGCCCTAAAGGAAAAGGAATACCCTGAGGCACCCATCTCCCCCCTGCCCCCCCCCCACACCGGAGCCCTCTCAATTAGATCCCAGAGGGCTCTCCACCCCCTCCCTGGGCTGTTCAGCTTTCCAGTAAGGGTCAACAATGAAGGAATTCGGGGTTTCCTACCAAGCATGCACTGACCAGATTGGAAGCAACCCCTTGGTAAAGCACGCAGTCAGAATTGCTGACGAGGTCCACCCTCCTTCCCTAGAAACCCGGGGAGTGGGGGTAGGGGAGGCATTGCTGAGTTGGTGATGTCCTGGAGAAAGGGTGGCCTTTGTGAAAAGTGCCGGTTCAGCTGGATGCTTGGGATGACTCCTCCCAACCACCCTGAGTTCTCCTCCAGGAGGGAGAAGGGTGCACAATGAGAGGGCGTGAGGACTTGCTTGGCCAGGCTGGGAAGGCTTGTTGACCATGGCAGTGACAGGCTGTAGGGTGGGGAAGGACAACTAGGGTCTGGGAGAATAGCCAATAGAGAAGGCCTCTGGGGCGGTTCGTTAATGAGCTCATTCATCCAGGCAGGTTAAATGGCCAGCAACTGGGGTGCCCAAGAAGCAGTTCACACAGCTGAAGGTTATTGCTAAACAATATGCAGTCATGATGGTTTCCTCTGCCTGTGAGTCAGCACGCAGTATGTGCAGGAGAGGGTGTGGATAGACCAAGAGAATGTTCTTTCTCCTTTCTAGTAGCAAGTGTGGTGAGCATGTGCAATGGCAAGAACTCAGAAATACATTGCCCAGAAATCTAAAAATAATGTGATTTTATTACAGCAATAATTATTAATAACATTTTGAAACTATTTTTAATTTGTACCGCCTAGTTAATTTGATCGACTTTAAGCTGTGCGGGGCTCTCTGTAATGAATCAACAACACATGTTAGGCTTTTGCAGTCGAACACCTTTATGTAACAAGCTGCATCCTTTTGGATGTTTATGCACGAAGACCAGCTACACGGAAATGTGGATGAGGCATGAAATTCCAAGATTGCAATAAACAGCAAGCACAGGGAAAAACTACTTATTTGGGATGAATGATGCTCTTTGCCAACTGCCTGTTAAAGCATTTTGATTCCAAGTCAGGAAGGAGGGGAGGGAGGGAGGGAGGGAGGAAACATCTTCAGGGTGCATTTAGTAATGCATTCCTGCCTCCCGAGTCCATGCATCTTTCTGCCTTAGAACTCTGTTTTTATCTTTGTTCTCCTTATAGCCTCTTTCAACATTCTTCAGCTGATAGATAGGCAATGAGGCATGAAGAAGGTGAAGCATCCAAGCTGGAATCCAACACGAACCTGGCTCTCAAGGAGACTTCTCTTAAGACCTCACTACCTCTAGTACAGGCTTAATTCCCAGCCCCTGTGTGCCCGCCCCCCGCTTTGAAGCTACTTCCTCTCCCATTCCTGAGCATTTGTAGGCACAAAGCCAACATCAGGGGTGGCAGAGGAGCAGAGGAGCAGAAGGGCCATTCGGTTCTGGCTTCATGTACATCCAGAGCCTCACATATGGCCTCTGGCAGAATCTCCAGACGAGCTTCTCTGCACGCAGTCATACCGGCGCATGCGTGCCATGAAAGGATCTTTAAAATATACCACAATTAAAATGTCTGTAACTTGTTTTGGCGTGTCTTCATTTAAACTTTTTTTTCATGTTTTATTTATTTTTGAGAGAGAGAGAGACATCATGAGCAGGGGAGGGGCAGACACAGAATCTGAAGACAGGCTCTAGGCTCTGAGCTAGCTGCGAGCACAGAGCCTGATGCGGGGCTCGAACCCAGGAACGGTGAGATCATGATCTGAGCTGAAGTCGGATGTTTAACTGAGTGAGCCACCCAGGTGCCCCTGGCCTGTCTTCTTCATTTTAAAGATACGTTCAGAGCCTCAAAACGGAGAGCCCTCTTGCACCTTCGGAGACCTGAGCGCAGAGTTCTCAAAGGCACACATGCTGCGTAGCCTTTCGGTTACACAGCGTCAGGGTTGAGGAATGGAGGGTAGAGGTTCTTCGCATGCAGGGGTCCGCCTCTCTAAGAAGCCCGGGGGAAGATGGCAGAATCTATCATGCAGGGTCTCCAGAAAGACTCCCTCTCTCCACCCTTCTCCACCGGCGCCCTCCACCGTCTGTGGCCTGTGCGGGCGCCCAGCAGACACGGGGCGCACGCAGACAGGGGTCCATGCTGTTCCCTGGACGCCCTGAGGCTCCATCCTCAGGGCCCGGAGAGCCCGGCAGTGTGGGGTCTGCTCACCCTGCTCCCTCCTGCCCGCACAGTGTCACCAGACGGACGCTTATTGCTAAAAGAAAACCTGATTTGCCCTTGGAAGCGAGGCGCCTTCTAGCGGGGGAATCTCAGCTGGGGGGCATAGGGGAAGGAGGCGCCATCATGCGGGCCCGGGATTGGATGTAAATGCACCGAGGGGAGCAAATGAGGGCAAGTCAAGGAGAAAAACCAGGTCTGAGACTTTAATTAGCGGCTTTCCCCGCTTTGGGATTCCTGAGAGCAAATGGAGAGGAGAGAGGAAGGGATCCAGGGAGAGAGGACGCTGGCTGCTGGCTGTGGAGGAGCACCTGGAGGGAGACTGAGGCCCGCGGGGCGGAAGGACTGACAAGGCTCTGAGCAGGCCCTTAGGGCTGAGCACCCCCTTCGCGTGTGGTGTCACTGCCCCAGCACGGCCCCCGACTCTTGTGGTCAACAAGGATAGTCGCCAGGGCCTGGGAGGGCCACCGGGTGCCAAGGTAAGGAACAAGCCGCCGCTGCTCTCTGTGCGCAGCGGGGCCCTCAGCCAAGGGGGAAGTGAATTAGAAGACAGCGTGGTGGGTGCTAATGTGGATATTCTAGACGGTGTTCACAAGGCGCAGTCAGGGCCCGGCGTGGGTTAAGTCAGTGTTGTTACAATAATTTAATGTTTATTGTTATTTGGGGTGCAAATGGGGGCCGGCAGCAACCGAGGGTGTTTGTCTTGTTCACTGCTCCCTCACTCTCACCTAGAGTAAGTCCTGGCAAATGTAATGAGGGCGTCCATTCACTAAGTGTTTATGAGATATTTATTATATGTACATATATGTATACAGTTATATGTATGTAAAGTTATATGTAAAGTGTGCCTGTGTGTGTACAGATGCCTCATTTTACAGACGAGCAAACTAAGGCATGAGATAATCAAGCAGCTTGTGCAAGGTGGCATGGTGAATCTGGGTTTGAATCTGGAATGTAGGCTGGCTGGCTACGAAACTAATGTTTTTCATCACCATCCTGTAAATAAGAGATCATTTGAAATGAGCTATTTTGAAATGAAAAATTGATTTGCGCTGGAGAATCTAAAGCCTTCAGAGATGAGGAAGCATTTCATTCAGGACTTAAAGACTGACTAGGAGACATGGGAGGGCTTTTGGGGGCTGGGGGGGATCTTTTATTTTCACCTTTCTGCTCTTTAGACACTTGAGAGTAGGGCACCCTAAAAGTCTTGCTCATATTTTGCATTCACTGCGGTTCATTAGGAGTTGGGCCAATTACCTGAGTTCTGAGGCACAGACATTATTGCTCATGGTGCAGGGAGACAGTGAGTGATCACAAGGGGAAAACAAAATTCTAGTACCTTTGTACAGAATTTTTAAAAAATATTCTGTGAGAAAGTGAAGAGGTGGGTCCATATTCAGCTGGATAAATGTGAATGGAACGAATTTTGTCTGAGTGGTCTCCATTTTCCCACCTAGATCTTAACTCTTAGAAAGTCAACTTTTTCTTTCTGTCTAGACCTGTACCTGGAAAAAGAAGAGAAATTCATTCACACCAAGGTGAAAATGACTAATAACATTTATATCTTGAATAGGCATTTATTGAAAGAGCCTACCCTGCAAGATAGGTAGGTGAATAGATAGATTGGGGGCACCTGGGTGACTCAGTGGGTTAAGTGTCCAACTTCAGCTCTGGTCATGATCTCGGGATTCCCGAGTTCAAGCCCCATGTCAGGTTCTGTGCTAACAGCTCAGAGTCCGGAGCCTGCTTTGGATTCTTTGTCTCCCTCTCTTTCTACCCCTCCCCCACTTGCACTCCATCTCTGTCTCAAAAATAAATAAACATTAAAAAAATTTTTTTAAATAGATTAAGACAGGAAAAGGAAAATGTTGGTAGAATCTAGGTAGTGAGTATATGTGTTTTTTTTTTTATAAAAAAATTTTTTTTTCAACGTTTATTTATTTTTGGGACAGAGAGAGACAGAGCATGAACGGGGGAGGGGCAGAGAGAGAGGGAGACACAGAATCGGAAACAGGCTCCAGGCTCTGAGCCATCAGCCCAGAGCCTGACGCGGGGCTCGAACTCACAGACCGCGCGAGATCGTGACCTGGCTGAAGTCGGACGCTTAACCGACTGCGCCACCCAGGCGCCCCAGTATATGTGTTTTTGCGATAAAATTCTTTTATTTTTGTTGCACGTTTGTAAATTTTCAAGGCCTTATTTCCTATGTGGGAAAGGGAGGAATGAGTATGAGTTTAGGGAAAAAAAAAGACAAATTTTTGTTCTTAAAGAGCTTTTAGTCAGGAGAGGAGATAAAGCACATACACAAATAATTGGGTTCTAAATCTGGGGTAAGATTTTTAGATAAGTCAGGTCTTTTTCCTCTCTGTGTTCTTTTCTTCCTCCTGACCTAGGGCAAGGGTTATGGCTGACTGGGGAAACTGGAAGGAGATGCTCCTCTTTTTGGCTTTTATATCTAAAAGTCCAAACTCTTAAGAAAAGGAAATGCCCTAGGACAAACAATCCCTCTTAGAAGAATAGAGGAGTGGTGCTGATTCTTAACCCCTAGATGAGAAAGAGATTCTGGAAATGGGGCCCTTCTGCCGGCTTATGTTAGGAAGTAGTAAGTACTCAGATTAGAAATGGCTGTGTGTGGTTTAGGAGAAGATAGCCACCCTCTCCTAATTTATTGACCGAACGAGGACCATTACACTGGGGCACTAAGCATAAAGCAGGACTGTCCCAGGTAAACTGGGAACACAGGCTGCCTCAGAAAAGACTTGAATGCCCTAAGCAGAGCATAGAAGGATGGAGCCCCTGGGCCCGAAGGGGCCTGTAAATAAGAGAAATCGGTGGATGTCCCAGTGATAACCTGGGTGATACTTAATTGGTGGTGCGCTTCCCCAACCCCAAGTCTCAGCACTGCCTAAGCCCTGGGGGGCCTTGGCACATCTCTGGGTGATGCTGGGAGTGGGGAGTGGGCCTGCATGCCATCAAGGTAAAATGAGTATCATTAAACCTGGAAAGGGAAAAAGGGAGAAGGAACAACTAGATGGTAATATGCTATGCGCCTCTCAAGAACAGGGATCGTGAGGCACCTGGGTGGCCCAGTAGGCTAAGCAGCTGACTTGATTTCGGCGCAGGTCATGACCTCATGTTTGGTGAGTTTGAGCCCCCTGTCTGGCTCCTCGCTGACAGTGTGGAGCCCGCTTGGGACTTTGCCCCTCTCTCTCTGCCCCTCCTTTGCTCTCACTCTCTCTCAAAGTAAATAAATAAACTTAAAAATAGGGATCATGTCTTTTTTGCTCAATACCCCTAGCAGAAGCATTTCAAAGTAAAACTTCAAAACCGTTTGTTGAATAAATGAATGAATAAGGTACATGTATGCCCTGGGAAGGATGGTAATGCTGATAACTGAAATAGAGACAGGAAGTAAAAAGGGTTTAGGAGGGAAGATAGTTTTGGTTTTGAAAATACTCGCTTTGAGGTAACAGGGGTATAGTTCCCAGGACCTGAGTGCAAATCAGCTGGATGCTTGGGAGTGGAGCTTCAAGACAGGAGGTCAGTGCTGGGTTTAGGAGCCAGATGCATGCTGGTAGTGAATGTTATGGAATGAATATATCAGTTAGGGATAGGGGGCTGGGGCATACAGGAAACAAGGCCAAAGGAGACAATGAGAAACAATCAGGCTATTTGAATTTCAACAAGGCTTAATTTTAGTTAAAGGCATGCCTCTCTAAGGACGCAATTTAACTCACTGGGAAGGTGGGATGGAAGGGAATGGGCCACCTCAGACAGCTGGTAAACATTATCCACGGAGGCGTGCTGTCGTTTCCAATATCTATTTTAAGTTGCTTCATTTAGTAATAAAGAAACTTTTCCCTCACTGAGTTTTTACCCTCAACAATTCACTTTGCAAAATTTCAAACATACAACAAAAATAAAAGAATTTTGCAGCATGAACATATTGACCCACTCCCTAGATTCTACTGATATTTTACTCTTCTTTTTGATAATTTTTATCAATCCATTCTATCCCTCTACTCACCCTTCAATCCATTTAAATTTTTGACACATTTCAAAGATAATTGCAGAAACTCCTAAATTCTTTAGCATGCTTGTTAATAACCAGGATTTAGTACTTATTTTTTTTTTTTTAATATTTATTTATTTATTTTGAGAGAGAGAGAGAGTGAGAGAGAGAGAGTGAGTTTTTGCAAGGGAGGGTGGGGCAGAGACAGCACCACAAACCATGAGATCATGACCTGAGCTGAGATTAAGAATCAAACACTTAACCAACTGAGCCACCCAGGGGCCCCTATTTTTTTCTTTTGATGTAAAATTTAAATACAATAAAATGCACCCATCTTCATAGTATAAGCCGAGTTTGTCCCCAAACATTTTGTTATAAAAGTTTTCCAAATATACAAAAAAGTTGAAAGAATTTTATAGTGATCCCTGTGAATACTCACCACCTAGTTTCATGATTAGCATTTTCTTTGATTTGTTTTAGCGTAGTCTATCCAGTCATGTGTTTCTCTATCCATTAATCCACCTAATTTATGAGGCATTGCAGAAACTTTCCTTCTCCCCAATACTTCAGCATGCATACCATAAATCAGAGCTAAACCTGTGTTCAGTTTTCTTTCTTTTGATGTAAAATTTACATGTAGTAAAATGCACAAGTCTTAAGGGTACCTTTGCTGACCCTCAACAAATGCACATACCTGTATATCTCAAACCCCTTTTAAGACATGGAACATTACTGTCACCTCAGAAAGTTCCCTCATGCTCTTTCCCACTCAATCTCTGTCCTCTCTTTCCCCAGAGACTATCACATTTTAAATTTTTTCCACCGTAGGTTCAATTTGCAAATAGAACCATAAAGCATGTACTTTTTTTGTGAAAGGCTTCTGTCCCACAGCATAATATTTTTTGAGATCCGTTCATGTTATTGCTTATGTCAGTAGTTCATGTCTTTTTATTACCGAGTAGTAAGCCATTATATGAAATACCAAATGGTTATTCTATTGGTGGATACCTGGGCTATTTACAGTTTGGGAGTATAATGAGTAAAACTGCTATAAACATTCTCATGTTCTTTTTTGTGGACATATTGGAATTGCTGGGTGTTAAGGGTAGTCTGTAGTTTTCTTAAAAAATTGATGATTTCTCTAATGTTGTACTATTTTGCACCCATGTGGATGGTGTCTTAAAGTTCTGGTTGCTCCACATACTTACCAACATTTGGAATTGTCCGTCTTTGTAATTTTAGCCATTTTTGTGGGTATATAGTGGTAACTCATGGTGTTTTAAATTTGGATTTCCCTGATGATTAAGGATAGTGAGCACTTTTTTATTTGGTGATTGGCCATTTGTCTATCTTCTGTGAAGTATTTGCTCAGCTCTTTTGCCCATTTTAAAAATTGCTTGATTGTCTTTTTCTTCTGATTATTAATTTTAAGGATTTTAAGTAATCTTTATACTCAACATGGGGCTCGAACTCACAACCCCGAGATTGAGTTGAATGGCTCTTAGGAGAGCCAGCCAAATACCCCTCTCTTTTTCTTATTATATTGTAGTTTTTTGTATGTTCTCGGTACCAGTTCTTTGTCAGGTATATGATTTGTGAATATTTTCTCCCAATCAGCGGCTTATGAATTTGTTAGCTTAATGCTCGCTTGTGATGAACAGCTTTTAATTTTGATGAAGTTAAATTTTTTGTGAGCAGTTTGCCAAAACTTTGCCTACTCCCAAGTCAAAGATATTCTCTCGTTTTCCTCTAAAAACTTTATGATTTTAGCTTTTACTTTAGGTCTATAACTCATTTAATATTAACTTTCTTTTGTATGGTGAAGAAGCAGGGGCCAGATTCATATTTTCTCATATGAACATCTAGTTATTACAGCTTTATTTGTTGAAAGAACTTTTTCCCCTATTTAACTGCTTTGGCGACTTTTTTTTTTTTTTTTTTTTCAAATGACCATCTAAGTGCCAGCCTATTTCTGGGCTCTAGTCTGTTCTGCAGATCTATTATTGATCCTTAAGCCAGGACCTCACTTTTTTGATGAATTTAGTTTTATAGTAAATCTTGAAGTCTGTAAATGATGTAAGTATTCTAAATTTGTTGTTATTTTCCAAAATACTTCAGGTATCCTGCCTAGATTCTTTGAATTTCTGTACTAATTTTTGAATGTTTGTCAGTGAAAAAAGTCTCCTTAGACTATGATTAGAGTACAAGGAATCTACGATCCATTTGGGGGAAAACTGTTATCTTTCCACTTATTTAAACTTACTGAATTTCCTTCAACAATGTTTTTCATTGTAAGTATAGAGTTCTTGCATGTCTTTGGCTAAATGTATTCCTAAATGTTTTATGTTTTTTATATAATTATAAATTAAGTTTCTAGTTCAATTTTCTTTTTAAAATTGAGTTAAAATTGACATGTGACATGTTAAGTTTATGGTGTATAATGTGTTGATTTGATATATTTATAGAATGCAATATGATCGCCATTGTAGCTTTAGCTAACACTTCCATCACATTACATAATTATCATTTATTACTTTGTGGTGGGAATAATTAAGATCTAGTTTCTTAGCAAGCTCATTTATAACACTATTATTGTCTGTAATTACTATACTGTGCATTAGATCTTCAGGACTTATCTACTGGTTCTAGTTCAATTTTCAATTGTTTGCTGCTAGTATATAAGAACCTAATTAGTTTTGTCTATTACCATGTATCCTGAATCCCTGTTAATTTCACTTATTATTTTAACAGTTGTTTGTAGGTTACTTAGGAATTTTTTTGGTAAACAATTTTGCCATATGCAAATAGAGATAGTTTTACTTCTTCCTTTGCAAACTTTTGCCTCGTAGCTTTTCTTTCTGCCTTATGGCAAAGGCTAGGACCTCCAGTACAATCTGAAATAGAAGTCGTTACATTGGATATCCTTGCCTCGATCCTAGTTTTAGGAGGGAACATTCAATATTTCTTCATTAAGTATGATGCTAATTATTAGTGTTTGGGTTAGTTGTATTTTTCTAGGAAGTGTTGATTTCATTTATATTGTTTAATTTTTTGGCATAAAGTTGTTTATAATATTCTCTTATTACCCTTTTAAAACATTTTATTTTTTTAAATTTACATCCAAATTAGTTAGCATATAGTGCAACAATGATTTCAGGAGTAGATTCCTTAGTGCCCCTTACCCATTTAGCCCACCTCTTGCCCCACAATCCCTCCAGTAACCCTCTGTTTGTTCTCCATGTGTAAGAATCTCTTATGTTTTGTCCCCTTCCATGTTTTTATATTATTTTTGTTTCCCTTCTCTTATGTTCATCTGTTTTGTCTCTTAAAGTCCTCATATGAGTGAAGTTATATGATATTTGTCTTTCTCTGACTAATTTTGCTTAGCATAATACCCTCCAGCTCCATCCACATAGATGCAAATGGCAAGATTTCATTCTTTTTGATTGCCGAGTAACACTCCACTGTATTTATATTTCCAACATCTTCTTTATCCATTCATCCATCGGTGGAGATTTGGGCTCTTTCCATACTTTGGCTGTTGTTGATAGTGCTGCTAAAAACATTGGGGTACATATGTCCCTTCGAAACAACACATCTGTATCCCTTGGATAAATACCTAGTAGTGCAATTGCTGGGTCATAGAGTAGTTCTATTTTTAGTTTTTTGAGGAACCTCCATACTGTTTTCCAGAGTGGCTGCACCAGCTTGCGTGCCCACCAACAATACAAAAGAGATCCTCTTTCTCTGCATTCTTGCCAACATCTGTTGTTGACTAAGTTGTTAATGTTAGCCATTCTGACAGGTGTGAGGTGATATCTCATTGTGGTTTTGATTTATATTTCCCTGATGTTGAGTGATGTTGAGCATTTTTTCATGTGTCGGTTGGCCATCTGGATGTCTTCTTTGGAGAAGTGTCTATTCATGTCTTTTGCCCATTTCTTCACTGGATTATTTGTGTTTTGGGTATTGAGGTTGATAAGTTCTCTATAGATTTCGGATACTAATCCTTTATCTGCTATGTCGTTTGCAAATATCTTCTCCCATTCTGTCGGTTGCCTTTTAGTTTTGCTGATTGTTTCCTTTGCTGTGCAGAAGCTTTTTATCTTGATGAGGTCCCAGTAGTTCACTTTTGCTTTTGTTTCCCTTGCCTCTGAAGACTTTTGAGTAAGTTGCTGCGGCCAAGATCAAAGAGGTTTTCCCTGCTTTCTCCTCGAGGATTTTGATGGCTTCCTGTCTTACATTGAGGTCTTTCATCCATTTTGAGTTTATTTTTGTGTATGGTGTAAGAAAGTGGTCCAGGTTTATTTTTCTTCATGTCACTGTCCAGTTTCCCCAGCACCACTTGCCAAAGACACTTTCTTTATTCCATTGGATATTCTTTCATGCTTTGTCAAAGATTAGTTGGCCATATGTTTGTGGGTCCATTTCTGGGTTCTCTATTCTGTTCCATTGATTTGAGTGTCTGTTTTTGTGCCAGTACCATACTATCTTGATGATTACAGCTTTGTAGTATAGCTTGAATTCTGGGATTGTGATGCCTTCAGCTTTGGTTTTCTTTTTCAAGATTGCTTTGGCTATTTGGGCTCTTTACTGGTTCCATACAAATTTTAGGATTATTTGTTCTAGCTCTGTGAAGAATGCTGGTGTTATTTTGATAGAGATTGAATTGAATATATAGACTGCTTTGGGTAGTATCTACATTTTAACAATATTTGTTCTTCCTATCCAGGAGCATGGAATATGTTTCCATTTTTTTGTGTCTTCTTCAGTTTCTTTCATAAGGTTTCTATAGTTCTCAGTGTATAGATTTTTCACCTCTTTGGTTAGATTTATTCCTAGGTATCTTATGGTTTTTGGTGCAATTATAAATGGGATCAATTCCTTGATTTCTCTTTCTATACCTTCATTGTTGGTGAATAGGAATGCAACCAATTTCTGTGCATTGATTTCATATCCTGCAACTTTGCTGAATTCATGAATCAGTTCTAGCAGTGTTTTGGTGGAATCTTCTGGGTTTTACATACAGAGTATCATGTCATCTGCAAAGAGTGAAAGTTTGACCTCCTCCTGGCCAGTTTGGATGCCTTTTATTTCTTTATGTTGTCTGATTGCAGAGGCTAAGACTTCCAATACTATGTTGAATAACAGTGGCGAGAGTGGACATCCCTGTCTTGTTCCTGACCTTAGGGGGAAAGCTCTCAGTTTTTCCCCATTGAGGATGATATTAGCGTTGGGTCATTCATATATGGTTTTTATGATCTCAAGGTATGATCCTTCTATCCCCACTTTCTTGAGAGTTTTTATCAAGAAAGGATGCTGTATTTTGTCAAATGCTTCTCTGCATCTATTGAGAGGATCATATGGTTCTTGTCCTTTCTTTTATTGATGTGATGAATCACATTAATTGTTTTGTGGATATTGAACCAGCCTTGCATCCCAGGTATAAATCCCACTTGGTCGTGGTGAATAATTTTTTTAATGTATTGTTGGATCCAGCTGGCTAATATCTTGTTGAGGATTTTTGCATCCATGTTCATCAGGGAAGTTGGTCTATAGTTCTCCTTTTTAGTGGGGTCTTTGTCTGGTTTTGGAATCAAGATAATGCTGGCCTCATAGAAAGAGTTTGGGAGTTTTCCTTCCATTTCTATTTTTTTGGAACAGTTTCAAGAGAATAGGTGTTAACTCTTCCTTAAATGTTTAGTAGAATTCCCCTGGAAAGCCATCTGGCCCTGGACTCCTATTTTTTTGGGAGATTTTTGATTACTAATTCAATTTCTTTACTGGTTATGGGTCTGTTCAAATTTTCTATTTCTTCCTGTTTCAGCTTTGGTAGTATATATGTTTCTAGGAATTTGTCCATTTCTTCCAGATTGCCCATTTTATTGGCATATAATTGGTCATAATATTCTCTTATTATTGTTTTTATTTCTGCTGTGTTGGTTGTGATCTCTCTTTAATTCTTGATTTTATTTATTTGGGTCTTTTCCTTTTTCTTTCTGATCAAACTGGCTAGTGGTTTATCAATTTTGTTAATTCCTTCAAAGAACAAGCTTCTGGTTTCATTGATCTGTTTGTTCCACTGTTTTTTTGTTTTGATAGCATTAATTTCTGCTCTAATCTTTATTATTTGCAATCTGCTGGTTTTGGGTTTTATTTGCTGGTCTTTTTCCAGCTCTTTAAGGCATAAGGTTAGGCTGTGTATCTGAGATCTTTCTTCCTTCTTTAAGAACACCTGGATTGCTATATACTTTCCTCTTAATGACCACCTTTGCTGCGTCCCAGAGGTTTTGGGTTGTGGTGTTATCATTTTCATTGGCTTCTGTATACTTTTTAATTTCTTCTTTAACTTCTTGGTTAGCCGTTTCATTCTTTAGTAGTATGTTCTTTAGTCTCCAAGTATTTGTTACCTTTCCAAATTTTTTCTTGTGGTTGATGTCAAGTTTCAGTGTTGTGGTCTGAAAATATGCATGGTATGATCTCGATCTTTTTGTACTTGCTCAGGGCTGATTTATATCCCAGTATGTGGTCTATTCTGGAGAATGTTCTATGTACACTGGAGAAGAATGTATATTCTGCTGCTTTAGGATGAAATCTGGATATATCTGTTAAGTCCATCTGGTCCAGTGTGTCATTCAAAGCCATTGTTTCCTTGTTGACTTTTTGATTAGATGATCTGTCCATTGCTGTGAGTGGGGTGTTGAAGTCTCCTACTCTTAGGGTATTACTATTGATGAGTTTCTTTATGTTTGTGATTAATTGATATATATATTTGGGTGCATCCACATTTGGCGCATAAATGTTTACAATTGTTAGGTCTTCTTGGTGGATAGACCCCTTAATTATGATATAATGCCCTTCTGCATCTCTTGATACAGTCTTTATTTTAAAGTCTAGATTGTCTGATATAAGTATGGCTACTCCGGCTTTCTTTTGCTGACAATGAGCATGATAGATGGTTCTCCATCCCCTTGTTTTCAATCTGAACATGTCTTTAGGTCTAAAGTGGGTCTCTTATAAACAACATATAGACGGATTTTGTTTTCTTACCCATTCTGTTACCCTATGCCTTTTGATTGGAGCATTTAGTCCATTGACATTTAGAGTGAGTACTGAAAGATATGAATTTATTGCCATTAAGTTGCTTGTAGAGTTGGAGTTTCTGGTAGTGTTCTCTGGTCCTTTCTAATCTTTGTTGCTTTTGGTATGTATGTATGTATGTATGTATGTATGTATCTATCTGTCTATCTATCTATCTATCTATCTATCTATCTATCTTTTCTCCTCTCAGAGAGTCCCCCTTAAAGTTTCTTGCAGGGCTGGTTTAGTGGTTACAAACTCCTTTAATTTTTGCTTGTCTGGGAAACTTTTTATCTCTCCTTCTATTTTGAATGACACTCTTGCTGGATAAAGAATTCTTGGCTGCATATTTTTATGATTCAGCATATTGAATATATCCTGCCACTCTTTCTGGCCTGCCAAGTTTCTGTGGATAGGTCTGCTGCAAACCTGATCTGTCTTCCCTTGTAGGTTAAGGACTTTTTTCCCTTGCTGCTTTCATGATTCTCTCCTTGCCTGAGTATTTTGTGAATTTGACTATGATATGCCTTGTTTATGGTTGGTTTTTGTTGAATCTAATGGGAGTCCTCTGTGCTTCCTGGATTTTGATGTCTGTGTCTTTCCCCAGGTTAGGAAAGTTTTCCGCTATGATTTGCTCACATAACCCTTCTACCCCTATTTCTCTCTCTTCCTCTTCTGGGACCCCTATGATTCTGATGTTCCTTTTTAATGAGTCACTGATTTCTCTAATTCTTAAATTGTGCTCTTTTGCCTTAATCTCCCTCTTTTTTTCTGCTTCATTATTCTCCATAAATTTGTCCTCTCTATCGCTGATTCTCTGTTCTGCCTCATCCATCCTTGCTGCTGCGGCAGCCATTCAAGATTGCAGCTAAGTTATAGAATTTTTTATTTCATCCTGATTAGCTTTTACTTCTTTTACATCCGCAAAAGGGATTCTAATCTATTTTGGACTCCAGCTAGTATTCTTATTATCGTGATTCTAATTCTGGTTCAGACATCTTGCTTGTGTCTGTGTTGGTTAAGTCCCTGGCTGTCATTTCTTCCTGCTCTTTCTTTTGGGGTGAATTCCTGCTGAATTCTGTGGTTCAGCTTGTGCAGATTGTTGTGTTAATCCTCAGATCAGTTTTCTAGGTGTGTAGGTGTGTAGGATGGTTTAGTGTTGGTCTGGCTGTATTTCATGGAGACTCTTATTACCCTTTTAATATTGATACAATTTGTAGATCCTTCCTGATATAGGATATTTGTGTTCTTGCTTTTCTTTCTGGATTAGATACCTTAGGGATTTATCAGTTTTGTTGCCTTTTGCCTTTGTTAATTTCTTATCTTTTTTATTTTGTTAATTTCCACTTTTGCCCTTATTATTTCCTTATTTCTCCTTACTTTTGGCTCTTTCTTTAGCTTTTTGAAGTTGAAACTTAAGTACTGATTTTAGAGTGTTCTTTCCTAATATAAGTGTCTAAAGCTATCAATTTCCTTCTATTCATTTTTGTAAGTATATCACACAATTGTTGGTATGTTTCATACCAGTTTAAAATATTTTCTGATTTTACTTATGATTTGTATTTTGATCCAGGTATGTTATAGAATAATGGTTTAATTTCCAAATATTTGGGGTTTTTCTAAGTATCTTGCTGGTATTTCTAATTTAATTCCACAAAGAACATAATCTGTATGTTCAATCAGTGTGCTTATAATCAATATGCTTCAATCCTTTTTATTGAGACTTATTTTATGGCCATGCATATAGTCTATCTTGGTACATATTATATGTAATGACAATGATTGTATTCTTCTATTGTTGGCTGTAATGTTCTATAAATATCATTTAGGTCAAGGTGGTTTGGAATAGTGGTCAAATTATTTGTGTTCTTACTGAGATTTTTTTTTTTGTCCGGTTTTTCTGTCAGTTGATGAGGGAGAGATGTTACAAATCATGGATTTGTGTTCTGTCCTCAGTTTTGTCCATTTTTGCTTTGTTAATTTTGAAGCTCTTTTAATAAGTACATAGATATTTATGACTGCTCTATCTTTCTGAAGAATTGACACTTCTGTCATTATTAAACGTCCCTCTTTATCTGTGGTAATACTTTTCATCTTGAAGTCTATTTAATCTGATATTAATTTAACCACTTCAGTTTTATGACTAGTGTTTGCTTCATTTATCTTTTCTCATCTATTTACTTTCAGTCTATTGGTTTCTTTATATATATAAATGTGTCTTGTAGAAAATATACACTTGGATCTTGATTTTTATAATTTATTTAGACAGTTTCCACTTTTAAATTGGAGTGTTTAGGCCATTAAAATATAATGTAATTATTCATAAGGTTTAGTTATAGGGCGACAACACTGTTTTATCTTTGTTTCTGTTTTCTGTTTCTCTAGTCTTCCTTTCCTGCCTTATTTTGGATTTAGCATTTTTAAAAATTCCATTTATTTACGAATTGGCTATGTTAGAGTTTTTTGCATTTTTAAAAATTTTTTATTTTGTAATTTTTTAAAAGTTTATTTATTTATTTTGATAGAGTGAGCAAGAGTGTGAGCATGAGTTGGGGAAGGGCACAGAGAGAGACTTCCAAGCAGTCTCAGTGCTGCCATCCCAGAGCCAGACGTGAGGCTTGATCCTACCAACCATAAGATCATGACCTGCCCCCATGAACCTGTGAGGTCATGACCTGAGCTGAAACCAATAGTCAGGTGTTTAACCGACTGAGCCACCAGGTGCCCCGAGTTTTTGCATTTTTAACTTGATAGCTTAAGGATTACAATTACAGGTCTTGATTCTTTGTAATTTTTTAAAATCCTTATTTTTTTCTGTTCTTAAAATTGGATAATGCCTATTGATCTATTCTGAAGTTCACTGATGCTTTCTGTTATCACTTCTGTTTTGCTTTTAAATCCATCCAGTGTATTTTTCATCTCAGGTATTATATGTTTACCTGATAATTTTACTTGGTTTCCTTTGTATAGCTTTTATTTATCTTGAGATTTCCTATCTCTTTGGTTCATTATGCACCTTCATTAACAAACATTTTCCTTTGTCTCACTGAGCATATTTATAGTAGTTTAAAATGGTTTAAAATCTTTTGTGGTTTAAAATCTTTTTGTGCTAATTATAGCCTGTGGGTCATCTCAGGGTTGCTCTTTGCTGATCATCTTTTCTCTTGAGATTGGGTCACAAATTGCTTCTTTTTCCTATGTCAAGTAAATTTGGATTCTAACCTGGATGATGTGAATAGTATATCCTGGAAACTCTGTATTCTGTTATATATTTCTCCAAAGAGTTTTGATATTTTTGTTTTGATAGACCATGAAGTTGGAATCAAATCTCAAGCTCCATCTTTGGGACAACTCAAATTTCAGTTCAATTATTATATCTTTATTTATTTTTTTTAATTTATTAACCTTTAAAATTTACATCCAAGTTAGCATATAGTGCAATAATGATTTCAGGAGCAGAATCCTGTGATTCATCCCCTACATATAACACCCAGTGCTCATCCCAACAAGTGTCTTCCTTAATGCCCCTTGCCCATTTAGCCCTTCCCCCACCCACACCCCCTCCAGCAACCCTCAGCTTATTTTCTGTATTTAAGTCTCTTATGTTTTGTCCCCCTCCCTGTTTTTATATTATTTTTGTCTCCCTTCCCCTATGTTCATCTGTTTTGTATTTTAAATTACACATATGAGTGAAGTCCTATGATATGTCATTCTCTGACTAATTTCACTTAGCATAATACAATCTAGTTCTGTCTACATTGTTGCAAATGGCAAGATTTCATTCTTTTTGATTGCCAAGTAATACTGCATTGTATTTATATATATGACATCTTCTTCATCCATCCATCCATTGGTGGACATTTGGGCTCTTTCCATACTTTGGCTATTGTTGATAGTGCTGCTATAAACATTGGGGTACATATGTCCCTTCGAAACTGCACACCTGTATCCCTTGGATAAATACCTAGTAGTGCAATTGCTGGGTTGTAGGGTAATTCTATTTTTAGTTTTTTGAGGAACCTCCATACTGTTTTCCAGAGTGGCTGCACCAGCTTGCATTCCCACTGGCAGTGCAAAAGGGTTCCTCTTTCTCCGCATTCTTGCCAACATCTGTTGTTTCCTGAGTTGTTCATTTTAGCTATTCTGACAGGTGTGAGGTGGTATCTCACTGTGGTTTTGATTTGTATTTCCCTGATGATGAGTGATGTTGAGCATTTTTTCATGTGTCTGTTAGCAATCCGGATGTCTTCTTTAGAAAAGTGTCTATTCATGTCTTTTGCCCATTTCTTCACTGGATTATTTGTTTTTTGAGTGTTGAGTTTGATAAGTTCTCTATAGATTTTGGATACTAACCCTTTATCTGATATGTCATTTGCAAATATCTTCTATTCCATTGGTTGCCTTTTAGTTTTGCTAATTGTTTCCTTTGCTGTTCAGAAGCTTTTTATCTTGATGAGGTCCCAATAGTTCATTTTTGCTTTTGTTTCCCTTGCCTCTGGAGACATGTTGAGTAAGAAGTTGCTGCAGCCAAGGTCAAAGAGGTTTTTGCTGGCTTTTTCCTCGAGGATTTTGATGGCTTCCTATCTTACATTGAGGTCTTTCATCCATTTTGAGTTTATTTTTGTGTATGGTATAAGAAAGTGGTCCAGGTTCATTCTTCTGCATGTCTGCACTTCACTGCGCTTCTGCACGTCTGGACTGCACTGTCTAGTTTTCCCAGCACCACTTGCTGAAGAGATTGTCTTTATTCCATTGGATATTCTTTCCTGCTTTGTCAAAGATTGGTTGTCCATATGTTTGTGGGTCCATTTCTGGGTTCTCTATCCTATTCCATTGATCTATGTGTCTGTTTTTGTGCCAGTACCATACTGTCTTGATGTTTACAGCGTTGTAATACATCTTGAAATTTGGAATTGTGATGCCTTCAGCTTTGGTTTTCTTTTTCAAGATTGCTTTGGCTATTTGGGGTCTTTTCTGGTTCCATTCTAATTTTAAGATTGTTCTAGCTTTGTGAAGAATGCTGGTGTCATTTTGATAGAGATTGCATTGAATATGTAGATTGCTTTGGGTAGTATCAACATTTTAACAATATTATTCCATTCCATGAGCATGGAATATTTTCCCATTTTTATGTGTGTGTGCCTTCTTCAATTTCTTTTATAAGGTTTCTATAGTTTTCAGTGTATAGGTTTTTCACCTCTTTGGTTAGGTTTATTCCAAGGTATTTATGGTTATTATATTTTTATTTTTGTTCATTTATTTTTAATGGGAGCCATGGGTGTTTTTAATACATGAAAAAATTGACATTTCAGCTCAGTAGTAAGGGGGTAAATTATTTAATAATAGAGCCTACCAGGCAATAATTTGAATGCAAATAAAAGTATACCCTTACGTCATACCAAATATTGTCAACTAGCATAGTAGCAATGATTCATGAATAATAATGTAAATTAAATTAACTCAACAGAATTTATGTTAAGCATTATAAAAAGGGAGGTATACTGCCATTATATCAGGTTCAAAAGTTAATTTCTTAAGTCAGTGATATAGCAATTTAAGAAAGTATACCCATTTGTTTCTTGCTGATTTATCATGTTCAAACTATGTATGTCAAAATGTACAGAAAACAGATCTCTATATCAATACATCAAAATAAATGATCTACTTAAAGTCTACATCTGAATTACATAACTCCTACAAAAATTGAAATTTGTGCCTTCCATTATTACTAACAGAGCACCCTAAATCAACTGTCTTAAAGATAAATTTAGTCCTTCACAAAAGAAATAGTCCAGAGGTGTCCTTTACAAAAAAAAACAATAGTCCAGAGGCAGAATGGCTACAAGACTGGTTGGTTCAGTGGCTCAGTAACAACATTCAGGTACCAGGTTCTTTTTTTTTTTTTTTTTTTGAAGTTTAGATAGTTTACTGAGAGCCTCCCTCTCCCACCCCTCACAATCTCTAGGTCACTTTTTCCTCTTATAGATCTTGTGTGCTAGCCCCAGGAAGATGGCTAGAGGTGGGGGCATGGCCTACTGCTCGATGAGGCTCATAGAGTGGCTTTAGCTGTCTTCACACTGTGTGAACACAACTGGCAGGTTCAGCTCCTCATATAGTGCCTTCACCCGGGGTACATCCTCGGCCATAATTCTCCTGAAGGACCCGGTGCTGTTCTGGAGAGGCCCGCTGCGGACACTAAACTATCAGCCAGCTGCATTTGTTGTCCTGGATGTCAGTGCCAATCTTACCTGTCACACTGGGTCCCCAAAGAGATCAAGATAATCATCCTGAATCTGAAAGAACTCCCCCATCTCAGGATCTTATTGGCATTGGCATGTTCTTTCTCTTTGTCCGTGCACGCCACATACATGGCAGCAGTACAGGAAGATAGAGGGAGTAGAAAGCTGTCTTGTGCTTGACAATAGATTTGTACCTCTTTGCAGTGAATCTGCCATGATCCCCATTGCCCTGGGGGGCTGTGATGAGGTCAGGGTCTGGCTGATCTCAGTCTGATAGGAACTCTGTAGGAAAAGCTAAAGGATAGCAGAATTTCATCTAGCACTTCTCCCAGATTGTCACGGTGCTGAGGATGGAATGGACCATCCAGAGACAGGAGAGGCAATTGCCTGGCTCAAGGAGGTCTTGGAGTACGGTGCAAATGGAGACCAGTGTCAGCAGAGTTTGACAGCACTGAGAGCATTTCAGGAGCTGGTGGAGCCAAGGAAGCAGGATGCTGATAGTCTCTGGTGGGCTGGTGTGTGGAACTGCTCTAAGCTTTCTTCCTGGTGTCATGATGGTTATCAGAAGCCAGGCATAGGTTTGGATGCCATCAATGGCGCTTTGCTTCTGGAAGCATGTATCTACCACCTGCTGAAGCCCTAGTGGCAGGAGTAGCCTTCTTACCTGAACTTAAGTTGTAATTCATTTTTCAAAGACATAATGAGACATTACATCCAGACAAGGAGGTATCCAAAAAAGATTAAGATTCCATTTCACCCTGCATGGTTTCTTGAATCTTTGAGGAAATCTTTTCCAGAAATAATTTGTCAGATACATCTTTTGTTTATCTATCTAGAATTGGGTCCTATGAGCAGTCTAAACCAATTGCTAGCAATGAGAAAAGGATTATCATTAATGACAGAAACTGATCTGTGTTTATTCCCTGTCCTGTGATGGGAAATTGACACTCAAACTGCCAGCAAACTGTAAGGAGGCAGTGACTAAGATAGTCACTGAATGTCTGCCACAAGCACATACTGTGTTCTTGATTCATTCAGTAATAAGAAGGAGTAGAACCTAATGTTTGAAAATGCTATTATATCACAGAAAAATACAGATAATTCTTAAGTTACATGGTATTTGTGCTCTACACACTTTCCCTATGCAGGCATCCAAATAGAATAATAGATGAAAAAATTAAATAAAAGTGGGAATATTTTTAAAAATGTTTTATTTGTTTTTGAGATAGAGACAGAGTATGAGTGGGGGAGGAGCAGAGAGAGGGAGACACAGAATCGGAAACAGGCTCCAGGCTCTGAGCTGTCAGCACAGAGCCCAACACAGGGCTCAAACTCACGAATCACGAGATCATGACCTGAGCCGAAGTAGGACACTTAACCGACTGAGCCACCCAGACACCCCTAAAAGTAGGAATATTTTGAGTACATTTTAAAGCTGTATAGACCACAGTAAGTATTACAGTTCTTTCTCTCTACTGGAGACTTCTGGCATTAACAATTTAGAATTATGCAACAATTTAGAATTAGAGTTTTCTATCTCTTTTATATATAGATTTCTAATTATTTTGCTGACTCAAATACAGTTGAAAATATTATTTTTAAAACACTGGTTTTTTCTTTTAATTTTTCTTTTCTTTTTCTTTTCTTTTTTTTTTTTTTTTTTTGAGTTTATTTGAGAGAGAGAATAGGGGAAGGGCAGAGAGAGAGGGAGAGAGAGAATCCCAAGCAGGCTCCCCACTGTCAGCAAGGACCCCAACGTGGAGCTTGAACCCACGAAACATGAGATCATGACCTGAACTGAAATCAAGAGTGAGACACCTAACAGACTGTGCCACCCAGGTGTCCCTAATTTTTATTTTATTTTAATTCCAGTGTAGTTAACATACAGTGTGATATTCATTTTGGGTGTACAATGTAGTGATTCACCAATTCCATACATTAGTAGTGTTCATCATGATAAGTGTGCTCTTAATCCCCTTCACCTATTTCACCCATCCCCCTTCCCACCTCTGGTAGCCATCTGTTTGTTCTCTAGAGTTAAGAGTCTTTTTTTGGTTTGTCTCTTTTTTTTACCCTTTGTTCATTTGTTTTTTAAATTTCACATATGAGTGAAATCTTATGGTATTTGTCTTTCTCTGTCTTGTTTCGTTTAGCATTATACTGTCTAGATCCATCCATATTGTTGCAAATGACAAGATTTCATTCTTTTTACGGCCAAATAATATTCCATTGTATATATACACTACATCTTTTTTATTTATACATCTATTGATGGACACATGGGCTGCTTCCATAATTTGGCTCTTGTAAATAACGCTGCAATAAACATAGTGCTATATATATCCGTTTGAATTAGTGTTATCATATTCTTTGGGTAAATACCCAGTAGTGCAGTTACTGGATTGTAGGGAGGTTCTGTTTTTAATTTTTTGAGGAACCTCCATACTATCTTCCACAGTGGCTGCAGCAGTTTGCATTCCCACCAACAGTGCAGGAGTGTTCCTTTTTCTCCAAATCTTTACCAACATTTGTTGTTTCTTGAGCTTTTGATTTTAGCCATTCTGACAGGTGTGAGGTGATATCTCACTGTGGTTTTGATTTGCATTTCCCTGATGATGAGTGATGTTTAGCGTCTATTCATGTGTCTGTTGGCCATCTGTATGTCTTCTTTGGAGAAATGTCTATTCATGTTTTCTGCCCTCTTTTAACTGGATTAATTGTGTGTGTGTGTGTGCTTTTTTTTTTCTTTTCATGTTGAGTTGTAATTTTTTGTCTTGTGATGAGAACTCTTAAGATCTATTTTCCTAGCAACTTTGGAATACATAATGCAATCTAGTCACAATGTTGCCCTGTTAACTACAGTCAACCCTCTGCATTGTATCCCTAGGACCTATTTATCTTATAACTGAAAGTTTGTATTTTCTGGAAACGTTCACCCATTTCACCCACCTCATTCACCCACTCATCTATTGATGGACACTTGGGTGGTTTCCATCTCTTGGCTATTGTAAATAATGTTGCATGAACATGGGAATGCTGGTATCTTTTTGAGATAGTGATTTTGTTTACTTCACATAAATACCCAGAAGTAGAATTGCTGAATCATGTGGTAGTTCTATTTTTAACTTTTTGAGAAACCTCCATATTATTTTCCATAGTGATTGTACTAATTTACATTCCCACCAACAATGCACAAGGGTTCTCTTTCTTCCACATCCTCACCAACACTTGTTGTTTTCTTGTCTTTTTGATACATGGACATTCTAACAGGTGTGAGGTAGTACTTTTTTGTCATTTTGATTTGCATTTCCCTGATGATTTGTGATGTTGAGCACCTTTTCATGTATCTGTTGACTTTTTTTTAAGATTTTATTTTTAAGTAATTTCTGCACCCAATATGGGGCTCGAACCTACAACCTGGCCTTCAGGCCACAGCTTTTAAGATGTGCAAATAGGCCTCTTTCACAGAAAGACCTGTTTTTCAGTCTTCTGCCCCTGCACTGGGTCCTGGGGAAATAGGTGCAGTGAGTCTGTGTGAATCCATGAAGAACAGTTTCTTAGTTTGCGATACCCTTGTGGGGCTTGTGTATGAAAGCCCCATTGTCTTTCAGAGCTGGATGTTTTGGGGGCTGTCTCTTAGTTGGAAATCTTAAAAGTTGGGGTGACAGATATGTGTTCAAATCTTTTCACTCCTCAAGGAGAAGCTGGGAGTTGTGGGTTCCCTCCTGCTTGTGTGTTGTTATACCTGGGGTGGAGTTTTGTGAGATTGTGTCTTATCCTCTCCTACCTGTTCTGATATGGGTCCCCCACCCCGCCATTTCTCATTTACCTGACGTATAGGAGTAGTTCAGCTAGTTTCTGGATTTCCACCCTCCCCCCCCACCTCGAGGGAATTGTTCCATATGTAGGTGTGGTTCAGTGTGTCCATGGGAGGAAGTGAGCCTGAAGCCTCTATGTCATCATCTTGAACCACACTCTGTATTTCTTTTTAAAAATCGCTTTGTTACAGCAGCTTAAACTACACCTAGCTATGATAAAAATTCCTGGGAGTGTCTGTCTTCAGGATCTCTAATAACTGCATGAAGGATAAAACCCAGTTACCCATTTAGTCAATAACAGATAATTAATTTGCCTTAGTTTCTCACTTGTTTCTCCACTGTTTTTTAAAGTTGAGGTATAGCCCACAGCCAATATAATACATAGGTCTTAAATGTTCATTTTGATGAATTTTGACAATTTTTATATACTCATGTAACTACCACTGAAAGGAAGATACAACAGATTATTTCCATCATTCTAGAAGGTTCTCTTGCATTCCATTTCAGTCAGTTAGCTTCCCCCCATTCCCAGGCAACCACTTTCTCATTTCTATCATTATAGATTAGTTTTGCCAGTTCTAGAAATTGATATGTGGAATCATACGGTACGAACTTTTTGTAACTTCTTTTGATTAATTAACGTAATGGTTTTCATTGACGTTGTTACATGTATATCAATAATTGTTTTTTACTTTGTATTTATTTATTTATTTATTTTTATTAAAACAAATTTTTTTAATGTTTATTTTTGAGAGACAGAGAAACAGGGCACGAGTGGGGAAGGGGCAGAGAGAGAGAGGGAGACAGAATCTGAAGCAGGCTCCAGGCTCTGAGCTGTCAGCACAGAGACTGATGAGGGGCCCAAACCCACAAACCATGAGATCATGACCTGAGCTGAAATCAGATGCTGAATCTACTGAGCCACCCAGATGCCCCTACTTTCTATTTTTTTTAAGTTTATTTATTTAAAAAATTTTTTTAAATGTTTATTTATTTTTGAGAGACAGAGAGACAGAATGCGAGTGGGGGAGGGACAGAGAGTGAGGGAGACAGAATCTGAAGCAGGCTCCAGGCTCTGAGTTGTCAGCACAGAGCCTGATGCAGGGCTTGAACCCACGAACTGCGAGATCATGACCTGAGCTGAAGTCAGATGCTTAACCAACTGAGCCACCCAGGTGCCCCTTAAGTTTATTTATTTTGAAAGAGAGGGAGAGGGAGAGAGAACGCATGCACATTCAAGCATGGGAGGGGCAGAGAGAGAGAGAAGAGAGAGAGAATCCCAAGCGGGCTCCACACTGTTAGCGCAGAACCCAATGCAGGGCTCAATCCCATAAACGGTGAGATCATGGCCTCAGCAGAAATCAAGTGTTAGATGCTCAGCTGACTGAGCTGCCCAGACGTCCCAATAGTTGTTTTTTACTGATGAATACTATTTCACTGTATTAATGTACTGCTAATGGTAATTTGTTAACCTGTTGATGGAGATTTGAGCTGTTTTGAGTTTTTTGACTATTGTGATTCAAGCTTCTATTAACATTCTTCTACAAGTCTTTTTATGGAGATATATTCATTTCTCCAGAGTAATTATCTAAAAGTGGAATTACTGGGGCGCCTGGGTGGCTCAGTCATTAAACATCTGACTTCAGCTCAGGTCATGATCTCATGATTAGTGAGTTCATGATCTCATGATTAGTGAGGTCCCACATCGAGTGAGCTGGAGCCCTGTTTTGTGTGAGCCCTGCTTCTCCCTCTCCTCCTCTCTCCCTCTCCTCCTCTCTCCCTCTCCTCCTCTTCCTTTCTCCCTCTCCTCCTCTTCCTTTCTCCCTCTCCTCCTCTCTCCCTCTCCTCCTCTCTCCCTCTCCTCCTCTCTCCCTCTCCTCCTCTCTCCCTCTCCTCCTCTCTCCCTCTCCTCCTCTTCCTTTCTCCCTCTCCTCCTCTTCCTCTCCCCCTCTCCCAGGATTCTCTCTCTCTCTGTCCCTCACTCACTTGTACCCTTTCTCTCAAAAAGAAAAAAAAGGGAGTTGCTACACTGTAGAGTAAATATATGTATAATTTTGTAAAAACCTACCAGTTTTCTAGTGTGTTACACACTCACCGGCAAAGCATAAGAACCTCATTTGCTCCACAGACCCACCAACACTTGAGTTTAGTCGTTCTCGCGAGTGGGTAATGGGATCTTTTGTGGTTTGAATTTATATTTCTCTGATGATTTAAATATGTTCCTCACCTTTTCATGTACTTCTTGACCAACAATATATCTTCCTTTGTGAAATGTCTACTTCTTTTGCCAAGCTTTAAAAACTTGGATTGTTTTTATTGCTGATTTGTATTCATGTGTCATGCATATTTGCATTTATGCATTATGGACAGAAGACTTTTTGTAAGCTACCTCCCACTGACTTATGATCAATTTGATCTGAAGAGCTGTGGTTCTACTTTTCTTAGCAGGCAACTCCTATATCTTCAAAATTAGCTGGGCCAGTGTGCAAACTTAAGTATCCAGAGTGATGATGAGCATGCACGTTTCCCACTGTGCCCTTCAAAGATGCTACTCTCTTATCTACCTGTGGAGGCACATTTTTATTTTTTTATTTTATTTTATTATTTTATCTACCTGTGGAAGCACATTTTTATTTTTTATTTTATTATTTTATTTTGTTTACTTTTTTTTTTTTTTTTTTTTTTTGAGAGAGAAAGAGCACACGAGCAGGGGAGAGGGCCAGAGGGAAAGTGAGAGAATCCCAAGCAGGCTCCACGCTCAGCACAGAGCCCAACGTGGGGCTTGATTCCGCCACCCTGGGATCATGGCCTGAGCTGAAATCAAGAGCCAGACGTTCAACCAACTGAGTCACCCAGGCACCCTACAATTTGTTCTTAAACCCTGTTATATCATTTTCAAAATGTATTCAAAAACAAGTCTTCAGTAAGATTTGTAGAAAAGGTCAAGGAATCCATTTTTAAAAGAAGGAAAAATGGAGGAATAAGAGGAGTTGCATTCTCAACGCGACAATATATGACTGCTCAGGGTTTTAAACTCAGATTAAAATGATTATCCTTGGGGGCACCTGGGTGGCTCAGTCAGTTGAGCGTCTGACTCTTGGTTTCAGCTCAGGTCATGATCTCACGATTTCATGGGTTCAAGCCCTACGTTGGGCTCTGTGTTGGCAGTGCGGAGCCTGCTTGGGATTCCCTGTCTCCTCTCTCTCACCCTCCCACACTCACACTGTCCATGTCTCTCTCAAAATAAGTAAACTTAAAAAAATTATTCCTTGATTAGGGGGAAGTTTCTTTGGAGTTTTACATAATAACATCAAAACACATTCAGTGATACATTATTAAACTGAGTTTATTATTAACTTCATTATTATGCTTCTGGAGTAAACTTTGAAAATGTGTTTCTATCCTAAGCTGAAGTTCCTTTTCTACCTGTCTATTGGCATAGAATCCTAGTCCTGGATGGACATCAGACTGTCTTCTTGCCCTTTATTTATTTATTTATTTATTTATTTAAATTTTATTTATTTATTTATTTTTTAAATTTTTTTTAACGTTTATTTATTTTTGAGACAGAGAGAGACAGAGCATGAACGGGGGAGGGTCAGAGAGAGGGAGACACAGAATCCGAAACAGGCTCCAGGCTCTGAGCTGTCAGCACAGAGCTTGACGCGGGGCTGGAACTCATGGACCGTGAGATCATGACCTGAGCCGAAGTCTGCTGCCCAACCAACTGAGCCACCCAGGCGCCCCTTCTTGCCCTTTAATAAATCCATGTGATACCACATGGATCTGTGTTCTTTTTTTTTTTTTTCTTTTAAGTGTCAGAAAGGAAGATTGGTATTTTAAATTCTCATTCCAGTGCTCTGACCCCTCTTTGCTGGCTTGTTCCTTCTTATCAACTCAGCTCCTGTTGTCACATAATATAGTCAAATCCTGTATTCTGTTCTAATTAGGAAGGGACTTTACTCTCTTTCATTCTTATACACATTTAAACATATTGCAAAATATTTCTTTAGGTATCTTTTTTTTTTTTTAGCTTGGATTTTTTTTCTTGAAAATGAAAAAAATGCGTGTTTTTAACTTTACTCACAGGTCTTTGCGTTAGTTCTTTACTCATTCCCACTCGATCCTTTGTAAGTCACCAGAAAGAAAAAGAAAGAAAGGATATAATTGGACTCCCTTTGGGAGTGGACGGGCAGGACGATGACACGTGTAGAGGGTGAGGTGGAGCAAAGCACACGCAGAGACAGAGGCTTTCCCCCCTGGACACACCAGGAGACGTAGAGGGACATGGAAGCAGAGCAAGGCAGAGATGAACAGATACAGAAGTTATGTATGTTCCTAAATAGGCCTAAGTCTAAATCTGTTGCTTTAGGCACTTTGAGGAATATGGGCGTAGGAAGCTCGTTTGAGAACTTGCTTTCCTTCTGATCCCTTCTCCTTCAAGAGGTCTGAAGTCAGTAGTTTTTCTTTGTTGTCATGGAAGTAGTTCTTAAAGAATTAACAACTACAGAATTCTTTATGATGCCAGAAGATGACGCTAGGGTGATAATCCAGAAGGAGAAATCCGTGTCAATTATCACCTTACTGCGTCTTCGCTCCATGTCTACTCTTGAATGTATGTTCTGCAGTAGTGGACAGATCGCTTCGATCTCCATTACGGTGACTGTGATGTTAGGCTTTCTCAGCCGAGGGCACTGGAGGAGCAGGAGGGAAGAAAAGAACTGTCCTGCTGATTTGGCTGGTGAATGAGTAGTGTGTGTATGGGACATCTGATGGAGTTCTGCCCCAACCATGGATTGTCTTGATGACCTTGCAGCCTTAACAGGCGATAGCCATCTCCCGGCCCTGTGGATGAGAAGCCTGTTCCCTGAAGGATTCATGCTTTGCATCGGTGATTCTGCCAACACCTGCTCCACCATGCAGATCACCTGTGACTCAGATGGTTTCCACTGAGAGGCTGCCCCCCCCGCCCCCCGCAGGTCCCCACTGCTTGTGAACATCCTTGCCATTGGCTGCTGACAGACTGTACCCAGCTTGTGTGCTGGAGGGTTGCTTCCTGCTTGCCCAGGGATTGCAGACCAGCTCTGGCCTGGGTAAACCAACACATTCTTCTGCTGAGGGTGCACTAAGTTCTCCAGTGAGGTCTGAACCCAAGCCTTGGGGAAGGGGACCCTTTCCCAGATTGTCTTTCCTTAGGTACTCTCCCTTAGCTCAGGGTATCAAATTTCCTTATATCCTATAGGCACTCATCAGAATTAAGTAATTCTTTATATTAAACTTACCCTGTTCAACCTGCTGTGTCAAGGGGTGGCAATACTGATGTTTTAGCAAGAAACAGAGTTGTTTTTCCACTGATAGAATATTAGAGAGGAATTTATAGAATGAAGTAGGAATAAATGAGCCGGTTTCTTCATTTGCAGCTTTTTTCTTACCTAATTCTGATTTTAGGGTTTGGAAATTTGACATTTTTGTGTCCTAAGCTAGACTGTCCAATCCATGCTGAGAGAAATTCTAACTCCTGTGTACCTGAGACTTGGGATGGGGCAACAGAAATCTAAGTAAGGTCCCCGCTGAAAAGGTCAGTCATGATTTCAGGTTAGTGCAGATCTCATGGCAGAACTTCAGATTACTGACATTGTGTGACAGGTTGATTCCTTTTGAGGAAAAATAGTGCAGTTGAGCCTCAAGATGTGCTTAGCTTGTTCAAATTTAAAGCAGATCTGGGAGAAAGTGAGCAGGGAAAAACACCCATATCATAACCTGGGGATTGCACAAAAATGGGACAATATTAACTCATAATGAGTTATTACATAAATTCATGTTAGTCTTTCTGTGATATTAATAAAGACTGTACAATGATTGGTATCAGTGGCCCTCAAACAGTGAAGTATATCAGGATAACCCAGGGAACTTAGAGATGCAGATTCCTAGCCCCCTTGGTGGTGTCTCAACAATGGGCATTTTTTTTTTAAGTTTATGTATTTATTTTTGAGAGAGAAAGCACAAGTAGGGGAGGGACAGAGAGAGAAGGAAAGAGAATCCCAAGCAGGCTCCACACAGCCCGGAGCCTGATTTGGGGCTCAAACCCACAAACTGTGAGATCGTGAACAGAGCCAAAGCTGGATGCTTAACCAGCTGAGCCACCCAGGCACCCCAACGATGGGCATTTTTAACAAGCACTCCCATGATTCTCATGCATGGTATTTTTGAGAAACCATGCATTAGCTGGTGTCTGAATGAGCTTCCAGAAGAAAGGTGAGGTTTTTATTTAGAAATAAGAATTAAAAAAAAACCCCAAACCGTTCATGTGTTCCTTTCTGATTTTAAAACGGTCTTTATCATTCTATCCCATTCTTCATCACCGAGTTAAGGCAACAATGAATATCTTGTCCCCAATATACTATTTCTGTGTAGAAGGGCACCTTCACGTTTGTCTGATCATTTTATACTTTGCCAGAGATGGAGAAGTTACTTAAGGCTGAAAGTTCTCCCTTTTTCTTGCCAGTAATAAGGTGCATAAGACTTGTGCTCTTCTAAAGAAACAAAAAATAATTTCAACCCAACAGAATAAAGCCAGTAACATGGAAAATTAAAGGCACTTGGAACAATAAAAGAATAAAAAGCCCATGGTTTCCCAGTATCGAGAAAAAAACCCAAAACACCCACTATCTTGGTAAAAGATGCTTGAATAAAATATAAACTTAAGGTAGTGCTCATATTAGGAACAACTGTGATCTTTTACACTCAGAAGTGATTTTAGATCAGATATTAACAGTGGAATAATAGGAAAACTGGGATGTCGCAGGCTGGGTTCTCTCTTGTATGCCTCAAAGGCCCTCACTTCAACAGATAGCTTCTGATTCTTAGGGGTTGACCCACGCTTGCTAATCTTCAAGTTTGGAAATCAGTTGTGCAAAACAGAACCTAAAATGTTCTCCTGGAGAGGAGGAAAAAGTTTTGGTTTCTACAGTGTCTCTTGGAAAAACTCAGACACTTTCACTATGGAACCTCCCTGCATTCTTTGGGGTTAAGCAGCCACCACAAGAAACAAAACAGCAGGAGAAAGCCCTGAGTCAGCCAGCATGTAGCAACATGCCCAGAACTTCTCAAGTGGCCCAGGAAGTTGGGAGACCTCCCAGTTGTCACAAGACCTCGTCCTTTCTTAGAACTTCACAGGTTTCTTGAATATCAGCATTTGGATTATTGTGAGGCCACCTCACATCCACCACTTCTCACGGGACATGGCATTTCAGAAATGATCACGTCCACAGTACCGACTGAACAAACATCCTTGAAGTCTTGACCAACAACATGCTTACAACTGATTTGCTCATGATCTTGGCTGAGGATATTGCTGGGAGGAAAAAGGATGGCCTCCACTGTAGAGGATTGTTTTTAATAGTGGGAAGAGAATGGAAAATAGGAAAGGGATAGAGAACAGGCTTACTGTTGGGCCTAAAGGTATTTGAAAGTTAATAATGGTGAAGTCAGTGGTCTCTTCTCACCAAGCAAGGGTCAAGTTTTGCTACAGTAGGGATCACACCCACCTGAGAATTCATTTTCAGAGTTGCATGTAAAACCTCCCTCATTTCATGTAACAACAGACAACTGTTCAGTGTAGCAGAGGAGGGAGTGATATCCTGGCAGGTCCTATGCTTTCAGGTGTTTATGTCATGACAAGCATCTGTTACTCTGAAGGCCACTTATTTTGACATGTATAGATCAGAAAAGTGATTGAAAAAAGACAATGTGCAAAATGTATCCAGTCAAATCCTTCAGAGGAATAATTTTGGAGAGTGTTAGGAACTGGGAGCCCCCAGAATCCCCTTGAGGAATTTGACTAAGAGCAGCTGAAGACATTTACTGGCTGGCTTCCACCTGGTCTAATGCAGGGAGCCACTCAGTATCAGCAAGACACAGCTAATTACCAACGAGTTGATTTGGGGCTCCTGTGTTGGCCTAAGTCTGAGGAAATGTCAGATGCACTGTATTTCTCTACCTCAAAAGAACCATGAGGTGTGGCTGCTGAACACTGTCACTGGTTCCACGGAGTCCCTGGGAAATGGGAACTCTGGATGTAAGAGAGAAGCTTTGATGACATTCCTGGGAAACAGAGGTGCTCTCTTACTGTACTGATGGAGTCAGCGTATAGCCTCCAAAAAAGGAAAGCTTTGGCTTTGGTGTTGATGGCTCACAAGAAACTTCTGGGTGGCCTGTTCGTTCAAGCTCTTCAAAAGACATCTATATTGGGGACCAAAACTATAGTTGTGAAGTTCTTAAAACCAGGAGATACATTTCATTAAGTAATTAAAATGTCTAGGACAGAAGAGGGCATTTGGTCTCTCGAACAAATTTTCTCCCAATTCTCTCTAGTACTTGCCGCTCAAATGAGCAGAACTGGCCACTAGCCACGGGTCAAGCACATGTGAAACAACAACAAAAAAAACCCTAAAAGCCTAGGTTGCACCACCTGCTCAAAGTACTAGGCCATCTCCGGCAGCCAGTAGCACAGCCTGGCCGCTGGTCCTCGCCTCCTGTCACCTCCCGCTCTGTTTGAATATAACTTGGGCTCTAGAGTACCCTCCAAAAAGTCGTAACTTTGAAGCAAAATCACAGTCTTCAGATGCCCCGTCCAAATTCCAAATGGATAGTGCAAAATCACTCTTTGGATATTGAGACAGTTTTTGATGGTGGTTGATAGGCTTAAGAATTTAGGAAAACTTTTTAAAAAGCATCATTAAAACAGCCTAAGAATAGATCTCTTAATGTAGGCTACATTTAGCCCAAATCCCCTGCAGAAGCACTGCATGACTTCAGTGGAATTGATTTGGTTGCTGACTTTCCTCTTACACAGATTAGCTGTCGTCCTTGTTGGTAAAATTTAGCTCTGTCTCCCCGCCCCAGCGATCGTGCCGTGAAGCACTAGGAAATGATGTGACAGCCATGTGGCACAAAACCTCCTTCCCGGGGAAGGTGGTGTTCCCGTTGGTTGTGGAAGTGAAGCAGCGATGACTGTCAGCAGAAACTGGGATTCCCCCGTACCCATTCTAACACAAACGAGAAAGGTACAAATCAGGCAGACAAGCCAAGGGCTTAAGAAAAAAGTCTCCACGCTCAATGTGATTATCTTTGGAATTCTTCATTTCATTAAGGTTTTCACAAAGTACAAAGCTCAAACATAACTGCCTATGTCCACCACAAAACAGAATCAAATAAGTGGTTAGCACACAAACATAATGATCTTTCTCATTTTAAAAAATATAAATAACGACAATGTTCAAGGTTTTACAGTTTTCTTCTGTGGGTGTTTCTCTTTAAGGCTTTATGTTGCAGATCCTTCATTAATGAGTTCTTATACCTGTTGTCAAGATATACCACCCACAAGCAAGGAAGGCCACTGTGAATACATTCCTGAGGGTGACACTCATTATGTTGCCTCAGCCTGTTAAAAACTAAATCGAACGCCCTCCCATCGGTTCTCACAGTTTCATTAATTTTCCTTCTACTAGAAAGTGATCATAGAAAGGAGTAAGTTCCCAGCAGCATTCAAGCTCTCAGATCAATCATGTAGGGTGAGAAGGAAGAAACAGGCTTTTTCCTGGATAGTTTGTTTGTTTGTTTTCCTTTCATCCAGAAAAACCCCAATAACCCATAGAGTTTAAATGGTGGTTTGTACTGAAACATTTTTCAGATTAAATAGTGTTGAGAGAAAGGGTGATCTTTTGGTTGGGTGTTTTAGAAGAGGTTAAAGTGGGGAGGTTAATGTTGGAAAAATACCACTTAAAGTACACCCCCCAACAGGAGCCGTTTCACTCTCAAGGTTTGGGGGCAGAACCAAGGCCCCTGCCTTGGGAATGAAATCAGACGGGAGGCTCTCCAGCAGACACTTGACTTGTTCCTGGCCTAGCTTGATCTTGTCGTCCAGCTTTCGCTGCTCAATGAGGAGTGTTGACTTCATTTTCACGAAATGCTGGTAATCCTGGAGCTGCTCCTCTGACAGGTAGTTGGCCAGGATGTCCAGCACTACACGCTCCCTCCGATCCAGGTTCTCCTTGAGCTCCCGGGCATCCTCGTGCTGCCCAGCCAGGACCTTCCTCTTCTCGTTGAGGGAGCTCTGCCAGGGCAAAACCAAGAGATCAGCAGAGGGCAAGGGCAAGGGCAAGGAAGGAAACTGCAAAAACACCTTTTACAGGACTGTGAAATCTCCAAGAGTGTATTTCAACTGTTGCTCTAGAGTAAGGAGGCTTACTTTTTGGAAAATCAGCTTATTACCCTTCTGTTGCATGTATATAGTTCTCTAACTTGTCAAATTATGTGGCAGCTTTAAGAGAGATTACATTAAACTGGCTGGGGTAAAAGCTCGGCTCTAGGCTTCTAGATTTATTTTTTAAAGGTTTTTTTTTTTTTTCAACGTTTATTTATTTTGGGACAGAGAGAGACAGAGCATGAACGGGGGAGGGGCAGAGAGAGAGGGAGACACAGAATCGGAAACAGGCTCCAGGCTCCGAGCCATCAGCCCAGAGCCTGACGCGGGGCTCGAACTCCCGGACCGCGAGATCGTGACCTGGCTGAAGTCGGACGCTTAACCGACTGCGCCACCCAGGCGCCCCTAGGCTTCTAGATTTAAAAGGACAATCAGTGATTCCACTCACATGAAGTATTTAGAGGTTGCATGTATCTATATGAGTAATCAAAAACATAGAGATACAAAGTAGAATGGTGGTTGCCAGGAGCTGGGGGGAAGGGGTGTATATGGACTCGTTTAATGGATATAAAGTTTCAATTTTACAAGAAGAAAAAGTTCTAGAGATCTGTTGCACAACAATGTGAAGAACATACTTCACATACTTTAAAATACTTTAAATGGAATACTTTAAAATGGTTAAGGCGGCAAATTTTAGGTTATATGTAGTTTATCATGATAAAAAACTAAAGGGGGCATGGTGCACCTGGGTGGCTCAGTCGGTTAAGCATCCAACTTTGGCTCAGGTCATGATCTCACGGTTTGTGGGTTCAAGCCCCACATCAGGCTCTGTGCTGACAGCTCAGAGCCTGGAGCCTGCTTCCGATTCTGTGTCTCCCTGTCTGCCCCTCCCCACCCCCTTGTTCTCTCTCTCTCTCTCTCTCTCTCAAATAAACATTAAAAAAAGTTAACTGAAAGGGGGGAAAGAAAGGCCAATCTTCACGGTACAAGTATTTACATTGATAGCGGTTCTCAAAGTGTGGACCAGCAGTGGCACATCTCCTGGGAACTTGTTAGAAATGCAAATTTTCAGGGGCTGTTTGATCTACTGAATCCACAGCTTGGGAGCTGGGGCCCAGAAATCTGTGGTTTAATAAGCCTTCCAGGCGATTGTTCCACAGCTGAAGTTTGAGAACCTCTGCTCTGATCCACAAACCATGGGAACATCAGATTTTCCATATCGAAAGAAATCTGTTACCAATTTTTATGCCTTTGAATCTACTATGAGAGAAGTTCTGTTTAACGATGATGGTGGTTTCATATTCTGAGCGTTTCTTACACAAACCCAATGGTAAGATAGCATGTGTAGGCTAATTTACTTTATAAAAATCTTTAACATGGCTTTTTACTCATCATGTTGACATATAATGAATCATTTTTTTTTTCATTTTATGTTTAATCATTTAAATTTTTCAGGCCAAAGTCATTGAGAAATATTAAAATGAAAATCTAATTACAAGGTAGATCTGTAATTTTATTTCAATATAAATTGGCTATGCAGGCTTATGAAAGGCTCACAGGCCATGTGCCTTATCTTCCCTTGAACTAGCATGTCAGATCTTACAAAATAATGCCCAGGGGGAAAGTACAAAGTTTTAGGTTTATCTTACAAATATCTCCATTTTCATGGCTTCCTTCCCCTAATAAGAAAAACACATCTAAAACAACAACAACAACAACAACAAAAACCCCTTAGGTGAAGGGCCTGGCTGGCTCACTCAGTGGAGTATGTAACTCTTGATCTCGGGGTTACGAGTTAGAGCTCCACATTGGGTGTAGAGATTGCTTAAAAATCTTTTTTTTTTTTAATTTTTTTTTCAATGTTCATTTTTTTTTGGGACAGAGAGAGACAGAGCATGAACGGGGGAGGGGCAGAGAGAGAGGGAGACACAGAATCGGAAACAGGCTCCAGGCTCTGAGCCATCAGCCCAGAGCCTGACGCGGGGCTCGAACTCACGGACCGCGAGATCGTGACCTGGCTGAAGTTGGACGCTTAACCGACTGTGCCACCCAGGCGCCCCGAAAAATCTTTAATGAAATCTTGCCATTTGCAACGACGTGGATGCAGCTAGAGTGTATGATGCTAAGCGAAGTAGGTCAATCAGAGAAAGACATATACCATATGCTTTCACTCATGTGGAGTTTTAGGAGACAATACAGATGAACATATGGGAAGGGGGGAAAAACAGAGGGAAACAAACCATAAGAGATTCTTAATGATAGAGAACAAACTGAGGGTTGATGGAGAGAGGTGGGTGGGGGATGGGCTAGATGGGTGATGATGGGCATTAACGAGGGAACTTGTGAGGAGCACTGGGTGTTGTAAGTAAGTGATGAATCACTAAATTCTTCTCCTGAAACCAATATTATACTGCATGTTAACTAACTAGAATTTAAATAAAAATTTGGAAAAAAAAATTTTTTAAAAAGCCCTTAGGGACACATGCACCCCAATGTTTATAGCAGCGTTATCTATGATAGCCAAATTATGGAAGCAGCACAAGTGTCCATCAATAGACGAATGGATAAGGAAGATGTGCTATATATACTATGGAGTATTAGCCATCAAAAAGAATGAAATCTTGCCATTTGCAATGACATGGACAAAGCTAGACAGTATGATGCTAAGGGAAATACGTCAGAGAAAGACAAATACCATATGATTCTGTTCGTATGTGGAATTTAAGAAACAAAGCAAACGAGCACAGGGAAAAAAGAGAAAGAGGCAAACCAAAAAAGAGACTCTTAAATATAGACAGCAAACTGGGGAGGTGGGTGGAGGGGCGGGTTAAATAGAGGATGGGGATACAGGAGTGCACTTCCTGTGGCGAGCACAGGATGATGTTTGGAGGTGCTGAATCACTATATTGTACACCTGGAACTAACATTATACTGCATGTTAACTGGAATTTAAAAAAAAACCAAAACACCTTAAATACCTTTAGGGACTGAATTTGAATGAAGACACCTTTCAAAATGCTGTAAAGAAAAAGTGAAAACCTCTTTCTCACCTTTAAAAAATTAGCAAGTATTTTAAACATGAGGAATAGAGAGAGATTAATACCTGTGTGCCCATCATTAGCCATGCCAATTCTTAACAGGGGCATTTATCATATTTGCTTCAGATTAAAAGCAAAAACTAGAGATTCAGTTGAAGCCTTACATATATTCCCCTTCGCCCCACTGGTGACCATTCTACATTCTGCATTTGTTGAACCACTTCTTCCTTCAAATTTCTATTATACTAGGTTTCTTTTTTTTTTTTTTTTTTTTTTTTTTTTTTTTTTTTTTTAAATTTTTTTTTTTCAAAGTTTATTTATTTTTGGGACAGAGAGAGACAGAGCATGAACGGGGGAGGGGCAGAGAGAGAGGGAGACACAGAATCGGAAACAGGCTCCAGGCTCTGAGCCATTAGCCCAGAGCCCGACGCGGGGCTCGAACTCACGGACCGCGAGATCGTGACCTGGCTGAAGTCGGACGCTTAACCGACTGCGCCACCCAGGCGCCCCTATACTAGGTTTCTTAATGAAGACTGATCATGATAAAAATGAGTATGGATGTATTATGCATGTGAGCAAGCACACATCTGTATTCGAGGGTGTGTACATTTAAACGTTGAGCGGAGTTCCATTCTGGAACAACTCCTCTTCCCCTAATGAAAACTGCTTCACTGTTCCTTCTCTCACAGACCTGTGGCATCCATCCCAGCGGCCAAACAGGAAACTTAAAGTTAGCTTCCGCTCTGCCCTACCTCTCGTCCAGCTTGCCTTACTATTTCAAACTCATTCTCTCACTCCCTAGTCTGTACCCCTGTGGTAGTTGCCTAAGTGAATGGCCTGACTCCTTCTTGGTAGACTCTTAGCCTAAGCCCCACCACTCTCCAGGCTAATTAGGTGATGAAATTAGTTTGTGGCTCTTCCTGGCCTCCAGGCTAAATTCCTAAGTCTGTAAAGTGTGACCCACAAGGTCTCTGTGACTATTTTCTGTGCTGGATACTGCTTGTGCCTCTAGATCCACTTTTCTCAGCCATGCCCTGGGCCTAAGGAAGCTGAATGGTGAAGGCTGCATCAACTGGTGTCCTCTCCCTCTGGGCTTGATCCATGGGTGTCATGGGCAGGAGACTGGAGGGAGGGAGCAGGAGGAAGAGCCTGGGGCATCTATCCCTGGCTCCTTCCTTGCCAGGTAGTGGGGACTACATTTGCTCACCATGGCCTCAGGGCTGTAGGACAGACACAGAATTCTGATAAGGGCTCTCTTCCTCCTCCAAGTGATGCTAACCTTAGGGGGACAGGGAAGCCCCCTTCCCATACCTTCACTGAACATTGTTTATCCCTTTTGAATGAGCCCTCTATTTCCTGTCAATTTCCTGACTGTACACTTTTTTTTTCATATTTCCTGGAATCCACGATTTTTAAAAACCAAGCAACCATGTATGGTTCTTGAACATGCCATGGTCGTTCTTGACTTTGTCCATGACACTGCTTCTAAATGGTGAAGCCCTCCACGTAGAATTAAGAAATTCTTCTATACCCTGGTCAAGTGTCACCTGTGCCAAGTCTTTCCTGGCCTCCCCCCACCACCTGAGAAGCGTTTCGTGGCTGAGTCTGTCGCTGTGCTGCCGCATTGTGGATGCACTTGCTGCTTCCATACTGGTTTTCCTCGCTACACGGTGAGTTCCTTGAGGGCGGGGCCTGTGTTTTGGCTGGTGCTCATCCCCAGAATGTGCAGCACCAGACATTTGGTAGGTGCTTGTTTGCTGAGCGGAGGGAAGGAGGAAAGGATGATACTTTTGAGGCAGGCACTTCCAGACGATTTCTAGATGAGGAAGCAAAGACTCAGCACATTTGCATGAGGAGGGCACTCACCGGAAGGGGACAGGAGCTGCAGAAAGTTTTTGGATGCCCAAGCACATTCAGAATACCACCTAGACCTTTTCTATTTCAAAAAATGACATCTTCCCTTTTAACTTAATACATTAGGAGAAATAACTGGGAAATCCCTGATAGCCCCGAAAGAAAGAGCTATAGATAGGAGGAGCCAGAAAGCAAAGGAGTCTCTTAGTGGCTACAGTGCTCATCACCTTCTAGCATAAATATCTGTGTACAATAGTTACAGGTATGTTTACTGTCTGATTTGTCTTGATAGGGTCCCTGAAGGCAGGGATCTGTCTGCTTTGTTCATGAGCCTCGTGCATCCCAGCAAATAGTTGCTGTACTGATGAGTAGGTGAAGAGTGCTATGCAGCTCTGGAATTATGTTCATCATAGAGAATAAAACTTGGGGTCTGCAGCAGGACCCCTCAGATCCTGGTTCCATCACTTGCTGGCTTGTTGTGAGGATCCAGCGAGCCCAGTGCTGGGCAAAGAGGAAAGGACTTGAATGTTATCCAGTGTTGCTACCGCTGTTACTACCTGTCCTCTTTCTTCCAGTAGAGGGCGCAGTGGAGACACCTGGGTACATCGTCCCCAAGTGCCTGCAGACCCTCGCTCACAGATTCCCCGGAGCTTGAGTCCACGTTCCCACGTGGGAACTCTCCTCAGCCCCAGCAGGTTTTTTTTTTTCTTTTTGTCCCTCTCTCCCTTTCTAATGTCACCCTCCCACCATGCTTCTGTCTCTTCCTTTTCCTAGGAAAGAAGGTTAGGAAAGAAAACTCTGGTACCTGTGTTTTTACTTTCCTAAGTATTCCCTGTGCCTGAAGAGCCAGCATTACCTCTTGGCATGCAAGATGACTTCTTTGGTGTTTCCCGGTAATCTATACATTGGACCGCCCTCCCTGCCCCAGAGATCATAATCTTCTCCAGAGAAGGGGTCATGTTCAATTGCACCTATGTGCGTGGGTTCAGAGGGAAAAGCCGTTGAACTAAATCGCTAGTCCACCTACCCTTTCTTCATTACTGGCATCTTCACCGAGGCCGCTAAGGACGTTTTCCACACGGGCCAGGCGCCCTGAGAGGGAGAGCAGCAGGTTTACCACCTTGTCCAAGTCCCCGATGAACATCTTGTACTTGTCAAACTCATTCGGCTTGCAGAGCTCACTGATCAAAGCCTCCACCTCTTCCCCCAAGGCATTATTGAGCTTGATGTCCATCAGCAGACTCCCTTTCGCTTCCTGCAGGGTCTCAAGCTTGTGGGTGAGGCTTCCAATGAGCTCGGCCTGTAACCCCAGAGGAGACACACAGCAAACGTTAGCCAGCGGAATTGTCAATGGAAAGAGGATTCATTTCTCCCAGGCACATCCTGTCTTTTCAAGGCTAAGCTGAAGGTCCCCTACTCTGTCTGGACTGCCTCTCAACATGACACCACAATATTCTTTCCTTTCCCTGAATGTCTACAACTGCCTTTCTTTGAGCCTATTCAGTCTTCACAGGCCAACACTTGACTACACATCATCGCCTTGTAATGTTTCCCAATTGAGTCATGCTCTGTACAGCTCAGTTTTCCCAACTGGCTTGTCAACTCACTTTTATTTTATTATTATTTATTTTTTTTAGTTCAATTTTTTGAGAGAGAGAGTGCACATGAGCAGGTGAGGGGCAGCAAGAGAGGGAGACAGACTCCAAAGCAGGAGACTCCAAAGACTACCCGCTGTCAGCTCAAAGTGCGATGCGAGGCTCAAATCCACAAACCGTGAGATCATGACCTGAGCCCAAGTCGGACCTCAACCGACTGAGCCACCCAGATGCCCCATTTACTCACTTTTATAAGGCTTTTCAAGATATGCTCTCTTTTGGTCCTCATAACGATACCACAGGCAGGTAGGGTATAGATTTCTTGTTTTACAAATAGAGAAGCCAAGAGTTAAAGGAACGAAGGGACTTACCCAAGGTCAGAGAGCTGAGTGGAGTATTGAAGATAGTTACCATTCAACAGAGCAGTTACTATGTGCCAGACACTGTGCAATAAACTCTACATGGATTATCTCATTTAGTCTTCCCAACAATCATACATATACAGCAGGTGAAGAAACAGACTCCGGTGAGGTGATGGCCCAAGACACACATACCATCAAGCGGGGCTGCCTTGAACTCAAGTCAGCTTGATTCAGGAACTAGCCTTGTACAGTCATCATAAATATTCAACCGAGACCTTTATCAGAAGTCAGCCGTGTGATCTTTCCATCGTGCTCCACTATCTCCACTTGCCTGAGTTATATAATTTGCCATTTTTATTGCAAATGTCTATGCATATGAAACAGTTACACAAGTATCCAATATATTTAACTGAAGGAATGAAGTAAAGGTCTTAGTGGTTTCCAGTTTGATTACACTTATACTAAATGTCTACTAGTTTGCTACAAGAGAAATTAAACTTCATGATTTTTAAATTAGTCTTTTGTTTTTCTCTTAGCCTAAGGTAGCCAGATGGAAAAAGGACATAATCTTTTTTTGGTTAAAACCTATTTCTTTACCACTAAAACAGTTCCAGCTCAAAAAAAAAATTGTTTTATGCATATATATATATATATATATATATATATATATATATAAAATCAAGCCATGTGGCTTCAATTGGAAACTTGGTAAGAAAGGATCACAATTTTGATGTTAGAGTAAAATCTTCATTTTTAAAGGAAGGAAAGGGGGAAAAATAGAAATAATTTTGACTAACAGAACTGAAGGGTCCTGAGGATTTTTGGTACTATTTCTTCATCACCAGAAAATACAACAATTACAATGAAATGGGGAAATATTTCTCCATGTTGTGCTCATCTTGGAGCTGCACCATCAGAGGTACTCTGTCTTCCAATCTAAGGTTCAGAGTGTCCTTGAAATGTCTACGTTTTGGCCTTCACGGTGACAACTTGTCTTCTCGACTCGCCAAAGCCCAAAGGCTAAACAGTGACTAACACAATTCTCATCTGCTGCACTGCCTCGTCATAGGTTATAATCTTTGGCTTTCCTCAAGCTATGTAGTTAAGACAAAGTCAATGCAAGGATACTTTCAGTAGAGGAAAAACCCGTACAGTCTATATCACTCCCCAACTGAGGAGTCTAAACCCAGAAAAAATGCAGGTGGCAGAGAATATTGTTTAGTATTCCTTATGTTCTCCTAGAAAATAGATTTTCCAGAAAACCCCCACCAATTGTGGCTGGCATTTCTGGTATTTGCCTGCTACCCAGCCTGCGAGGCAGCTCCAGAGACACGCCCAGCAGGGGGTGACGATCCTGCGTGGTGTTATCCGTTCTTACGAAGAGAACAGCAAGGAGACGGATGGAAAGCAGTAGGAAAAATAAACCCTGCCTGCTGTTACAGCTTCCAGCATTCCCACCAGACAAGGTTCAGAGAAGTCAAATGTCATTACAGCTGCTTTTCAGGTAGACAGTGAGAGACTCTGACATCTCTATGAAGTCAGGCCAGGAGGTTTTCATCTTGCTGCCTGCATTCCCTAGGCTCACCGCTCCGTCACCGGACGATACCTTCTCACAGTCACACCAAATCCAAAGGGGCAGATGACTACGCAGCATTTCTATACTCCAGCCTCTCTGATTATTCAAATGTGGGATCCATTTCAGCCTCTTGTCTTGAGAAGTATAGTTTCTAGAAAAGTCTTGAAACAGAACTAGGAGATGGAAAAGAAGGTAACGACCTTGCGTTTTTCATTCCTCTCACTAGGACTTCTTTTGAAACTAATACTGTGTCATCACTTCTGGAACTCAAAAGCACTTTTGTTGATAGTTTATCTGATATCATTAAAAAACAAACCCTCATCATGGCCTCAGAAGCTGGTATTTGAAGGGACAGGAGACTCTGAATGTGTGAATGAGCAGAGACCAGGAAGGATACATCCGTCCTCACGTGTTGGGCGGAGTTTCTTCTGGACTCAGCTCGGGGCTCCTACGCCGGTCAGTAGTGCCGAAAGGGCAGCCCCCAGGCAGGCCTGGTCCAGTGGGCGGGCAGCAGGCAAAGAAGTGACACAGCGGAACAGCAATGGGAGATCAGGCTCGGCAGCCTAATCCTCTCAGTCTGTCCTCTGCACAGCCTGTTTGGGTTTTCAAAGACCCAGACGCCGGGCAGAACCACAGCCTCTCTGTGCAGGAGCTGATGTGTACCGTGGGCTTCAGGGTAGAAGGAAGAATAGAAGGAGACGGAAATGTCCGGGAGTGATGCAGGGAGGATTCGGTGGGAAGAACCAGGGCACATTTCGTGGCACTCTGGTTTCTGAAAGCTATTTGCCGGGCCATAAGGTGATGTGTTAGCACGTATGGCCATGCTGTGATATAGAAGTTACTGAGCAATCTCATCCGTCACTCCTGGCCCAAATGGTACATATTTGGATGGTATTTGATTTTTTAAAATGCTTCTACATTTAAGTGATGGAAATTTGGATTTAAAACTGCAGTTAAAAGGGATGTGAGTAACTGAAGGCAACAAGGGAAAGTTGGCTATACCAAACAACCATTTCTCTGCCAGGCAGACCTCTTCAAAAAAAACGAAAAAACAAAACCAAAAAACCAAACCCTACCAACTTCTAGCTGCGGAATTCACTGTGGGAGGGACAACAGGTCTTTTGAGGGGTTTTGTTTCAATAACATACTAGTCTCTCAGGAGCTACTTAATTTGCAAAGTCATTCACATTTTTTCACTTCTCATCTGGTGCAAACTGTTACGTCACCCTGTGTGCGATGCAATTTATAGGGTTTTTTTTCCTCTAAATATAGTTTAACAGAGCCTCCCCCTCCCACCTCACCATTTGCTTGCAGCAACCCTGCTGGGCCCCTTCCGGCCTCCTCACTGCCTCCAGGAGTCAGGAACCTAGGCTCTGACAGAAAACTCACCCCCCATCAAACCACTTGACCTTTGGTGCCTCCATTTTCTCACTCATAGCCAGGGGATAATAATATCTGCCTAAAACTAATAATGTTTGAATATTAAGCTCTTTCTCTGTGCCGGGAACCACTTAAATATTTTACTATTCAATTACTACTCCCAATAACCTGATGAGACAGGTAGTGTATTATTATCCCGGTTTTACTGCTGCACAAAGTGAGGTGGCTAGAAGTTATTTAACTTGCGAGAGCCAGGTCGTCTGGCTTCAGGGATCAGGGTTTTAGTCACTATGTTAAAATAGCTCATTGGAATGTTCTGAGGCTCAACTATAATAAAGCTTGTGCGAGCATTCTGGGAAATATAAAAGTATTATACACATTCAAGTTATTGCTACTTGTGCGGTCATTAAGATTCAGCAATAGTCTGGGGAACACTCATTTTAGGGCGCACCTCTAGAGGAATACTCAACGTCTCCCCCACGTGACCATGCCACCTTGCCTTCTGCTCAGGGATCTGTGCTGACCATGTTCCCAATCACGTTGCTAATAACACGGCTGGCCTGTGCTGACGGATCATCTTCATCTCAAAGAAGAGTAATTCAGGACTCCTAGCTGCATGGCTGGAATTTAGGGGCAGAGTGGAGTTCAGGCTCCTGCTAGTAAAAATGATGAAGATAAAGACACTTCAACCACAGGCTTTGTTGTTTCTTTCTTTGGTTTTAAATGGGAGGATCTAGGCAGTAGTACATGGTTGTTTTCACAGCTGAACTTCATCCAGGAGAAAAGTCAGGGGTGATTTTTGTCCCAGTGACAGAAATGGGATCAAACCTCCATCCCATGTTGTGGGACCTCAACGAAAACAGGTCTTGGGGACTCAGCTACCATTTCAAATATTCTCTGGCACATTCTCTGGCAAGAGTGGCTCTTTACCATTCACTTCCTCTCAGGAAGGCTTGTGATCAGAACGCTGTCCTATTTACTTAGTACGGTCTCTTGGTTCTGGGTATCAGGACTCTCTGACAAGAAACAGTATTAAATTTCTTTAAATTTGGCTAAGTCCAGGGGCGCCTGGGTGGCTCAGTCAGTTAAGTGTCGAATTTGGCCCAGGTCATGATCTCATGGCTTTTGAGCTTGAGCCCCGCATTGGGCTCTGTGCTGACAGCTTAGAGCCTGGAGCCTGCTTCAGATTCTGTGTCTCCCTCTTGCTCTGCCCTTCCCCCGCTCATGCTCTCTCTCTCCTTCAAAAATAAATAAAACATTTAAAAAAACTTTTTTTTAATTCAACTAAGCCCATCATCCTCCCTCCCGAAATGACCTCTGTTTCCCTATTTCAGTTATGACAGCCATGTAAGGCCAGGTGCTCAAGAGTCATCCTTGACCCTTTCCTCTCTACCATGCTCCACATCTAATCTGTCCCCACGTTCTGTCCACTCTGCTTCCCCCCCCCCCACCTTTTTTTTAAATCCACCTGTTCTCACAGCCCCTACTGCACTGCCTTTACACAGGTACCGTCACTTTCCCTGTAACACCCTCCCAACTGCCGCCTCTGCCTCCACAGCTGCCAGAGAGACTTCTCTAAAATGCCTGTCAGCTCTCTCCCTGCTGGTAAACCCCAGGGTGGAGGAAGGGTGAGGGACTCCTGGCGTTAGCCAACATGGTATACGCCCCCTACCGCCTCCGGCCCCACTTACCACAACTAACATCCCTGGACTCTGAAGGGGACTCCGTAAAGTGAAGTATGGCAGCGTGTCGGGACGGGGAGCCAAATGTGAAGTATGACCCGGCATGGGGGTTAGTTGCCTGCCTCCCCCTTCTATGTTCTAGCTCTGAAGCGCACGCAGAGAGTGGCAGCAAAACTCTGAGAAAAGTCCTGCCTTTTGAACAAAGGACCAAAAAAAGGGGCCTCCTCGAGCTAAAACGTGTGGGGGAAATCCTGTTTTTAACCCTCCTTGTTTTCTTCCCCTAGCCCTGGCTCCCAAGAGTAGCTCTACTCCCTGAGCTGCACTCGCAGTGGGGGCACAGGCACTGAAAACCCCGAGAGAGAGAGAAGCGAAAACAAAAACAAAAACAACAAGTCTTCTTTATGGTCAGAGGAAGTGGTCCAAACGGTGTGAGGGGAATTCCCACTCTTTTTTCTTTCTCTTTTATTGAGGGAGGTCCCAGCCATGCAGAACAGCATAGCAGCCCAGGCTGCTATAGTCATGAGAACTGGTCTTTCTAGCCAGAAGCCCAGGAAGAGGGGTGGCTGGGAGCCAGACAGTATGGGGGGGGGGGGGGGGGGGGAATACTGCACGGAACAGCCAGAAGGAAGATCCCCTAATTCTGTGTATGAACTGACAGAAGTCCTAGGCTCACGCTCAAGTAGACCCAAAGCAGCACAACAAAGACTCTGAGAACTGAACTATGATAGAAGCACTAACCAAGTCCCAGACTAACCTCTGAATGGTGCATGTTTGGGAAGGATCTGTGCAACACAGCAAAGGCTCTGAAAACCGAAATGATGTTGGAATTGGCACCTGAAGGTGGGACAGAACTTATAGTCAAGGGGCACCTGGGTGGCTCAGTCAAGCGTCTGACTCTTAATTTCGGCTCAGGTTGTGATCTCACAGTGTGTGATATCAAGTTCTGCATCTGGCTCAGTGCTGACAGTACAGAGCCTGCTTGGGATTCTCCCTCTGCCCCTCCCCTGCTCTATTTCTTCCTCAAAATAAATAAATCTATTCTTCCTCAAATAAAATAAACTTTAAACACAAAAAGAACTTGTAGTCAAGCTGAATAGATTACTTGCTAAAATGAAAACAAAAAAAATCAACATTCTGTAGAGGATTTTAACAGAACCCAGAGGCTCAAAATGTAATACTCAAAATGTTCAGAATACAACACAAAATTACCCAATATTAAAAAAACAAAAAAACAAAAAAACAGTAAAACATGAGCAATTCCCAGGGGAAGACAATCCTGAGGAAACCCCAGTGCTGGGATTTCCAAAGCCTTTAAAATAACTTTTATAACCTTCCTCCATGGTAAAAGTAAACACTCTTGAACACAGAAGTCTTTGGCAAAGAAACAGACACTACAAAAAACTGAGTCAATGGAAATTTTGCAACTCAAAACTATATTTGAAATTAAGAGAATTACTGGTGGAATGAAGACAGTGCTACAGAAATTATCCAATCTGAAGAACTGACAGAAAACAGATTCTTAAAAATGAACTAGGGCTTCAGGGACTTGTGAGGCAACATCAAAAGGTCTAATATTTGTGGTACTCTAGTCTCAAAAGCAGAAGAAAGATTAGTGCATAAAAAAATGTTTGAAGACATTATGGCTGAGAACGTCCCTGAATTTGGTGAAAGACCTAAATTTACAGAATCAAGAAGTCAGTTAAATGCCAAATAGGAATCACCAAAGAAAATCAGGCTCATGCACGTCATAATCAAGCTGGTGAAAATTGAAGACCAAGAAAAAAAAAAAAAATTGAAAGCAGGCAGAGAAAAACAACACATTGCATACAGGAGAATCAATATTTAAATGACCGTGCAGTTTTTGTCAGAAACCATGGGAGCGAGAAGGCGGAATGACAACTTTAAAGTGCTAAAAGAAAAAGAACAGTCAACCCCCAATTCCATATCCAGTGAGAATATCCTTCAGGCATGACAGCAGAATAATGACATTCTTAGATGAAGGAAAACTAAGAGAAACCGTCACCAGTAGACCTATTTTAAAAGAAATGGAAGGAAGGAAGGAAGACTGAGGTTTTTCAGGCTGAAAGGAAGAAAGACCACAGAGAAATCTGGAACTTGAGGAATGAAGGAAGAGCAACAAAAATGGGCAGCTGAGAACCATCTGGGTCACTAATGATCTCCTGGGGAAAGCCAATTCTGCGGAACAACAGATTCTTTTTGCCTTCTGAAATATTCCACTAAGTCTCTAAGCCAAAGCCCTTTGGCCTTCAGAATAAAGAGTCATGGGACCTGTTGAAGCAGATTTTTGCCTAATAGACATAGCTGGGTTAGGCAAAGAACTTAAAGCTCTAATTATTAGACTGTCTTTAGATTGTTTGTTCAGATAGTTCAGACAATGAAAGTGTTTCAAACTTCTGTTTACTTGGAACATTATAATTCATCATCTATGATGTATACATAGAAAATATATAAAGTAGAATTGGTTTAAAAGGCTAATTTCAATTTTTAAAAATATTTATTAATTGGGACTCTGGTTTCCATTGAGTCTTAGTGAATTTCATGACTAGCGATGTATCTTAGGTTACTAGTAACTTTAAATATCAGGTAATAAGTTATTTCTTTGGGAAGGTTGGTGGGAGGCTAGTCTCTGCCTTGGAACAATCTTGATGAAGCATATTTTAAAATCACCCTTAGAAAAGCTTGCTGTATATCAGGAAGGGAACTGCATTTTCAACTCTATGCTGCAAATATTAATAGATGCCTTCTACAACATCATTTAAAACTCACATATTTTGGGGGTACCTGGATGGCTCACTCAGTTAAACGTCCAACTCCTGATTTCAGCTCAGGTCGTGATCTCACGGTTCATGAGTTTGAGCCCCAAGTTAGGCAGTGTGCTGACGGCACAGAGTCTGCTTGGGAGTCTCTCTCTCTCTCTCTCTCTCTCTCTCTCTCTCTCTCTCTGCCCCCTCCATATTTTCTGTTTCTTAAAAAAAAATTTTTTTTAAGTTTACTTATTTGAGAGAGAGCACATAAGCTGGGGAGGGGCAAAAGAGAAGGAGAGACAGAATATCAAGAAGGCTGCACACCATCAGCAGAGAGCCGGATGTGGGGCTCAAACTCACAAACCACGAGATCATGACCAGAGCCAAGATCAAGAGTCAGACGCTTAACTGACTGCACCACCCAGGCGCCCCTTTATATTTTGTTTTTAAATTTTTTTAATGTTTATTTTTGAGAGAGAGAGAGAGCGAGCACATGACTGGGGAGGGCAAGAGACAGAGGGAGACACAGAATCTGAAGCAGGCTCCAGGCTCTGGGCTGTCAGCACAGAGCCTGACACAGGGCTCGAACTCATGGACCGCGAGACCATGACCTGAGCCGAAGTTGGATGAGTAACTGACTTAGCTACCCAGGCGCTCCATATTTTCTGATTTTAAGTCAGGAATATAAACACAAATGATGCTAATGAAAATTCTATTACGCACGAATAAGCTTGCAGTTCATTAAAAACATCTCATCGATTCTCTAGTGCCATGCAGTAAGATCTGAACTCTTCAGGATTTCAAACAAAGCCCTATGTGACCTCCATGACCTTCTGGCCCCTGTGGAGCCTCCCAGCCTTATCTTCTGGGATCCATTGCCTTCCTGTGTGATCCTCTAAATTTGATCATTTCTAACTGAGGCATGAGCCTTTTTGTTTGGCATTCCAAAGTATCAAACTGCTGGCGATACCTTTCTTCAGTACAGATACTCCTGTGTTTTTCCACATCTCTGGGTCTTTACCCAGGCCGGTCCCTTTGTCTTGAATGCCTGATGTTCTTCTCTTGCCCTGACTCCTTCTGACTCATTCTGATTACTTCGGTGTAAAATGTGGCAGTATAGGTATCAGAGCAGTTTTGTGGAAATAAAGAGAATATAGCAGTATGAAAAACACAGCCCACATTTAACAAGGTAAGAAGTGCTCAGCACATTGTACCTAATGTTATTTCCTGTGAGGATTAATCCTCTGTGCCTTTATACTCTCAATCTAAAAATACTTTTGCCATATAATCATCAGAGTGAGAGGCTGATAATAAACTGATGGGAAAGCATTTTTTTTTAAAAAGCAATGAGTAATTTGTCACACTGCTACTATAAAATAAGGTATCTCTACATGCAAAAAAATGAAACAAAAAAGTGTAAAATATTCAGTGAAAGGCGCCATGGCAACTTGGTACCTGTAATGGTGTTTATATAGCTCCCTCTTTGGGATAAGCAGAGACTACAGCACGTGTTTTTTTTCCCTCATCGGAGGACCCATTAAATGGGGGCATTCGACGGCATTTGAAGTAGGGATATGCCAGAAGTAGGGGTGCCATGAAGCAGGTGTTTAAATGGGAAAACCTCGGGCTGGGAGAGCTCAGTACTACAGTGCCAGCCGTGCGCTTGTGCGTCCACGGAGCCAGGAGCAGTGGGAGGGAGAAGAACACCCCTGACAGAGGTGCTTCTAAAATCCCCAAATCCTCCTGCCCCGTTACTCCCTGCTCGAGGGTCTGTGTCCTGTGGTCTCGTTCCACACACAAACAAGAGAGCCTGGGACACATGGAGTAAATGAAATAGAATCACCTAAGAAGGCTTCTCCTGGGATTGGTACCACTGAGAACCACTTACATTCCAGGCTCAGCAAGAGACAAGCGTTTGAACAGAGAGTCCTTTTTTAGTGTACGGGCCTGGCTTGTATGAAGAGCTGAAAACTCAGTGGCAGGTGGCCCTTCCGGGGCTGTAGGGAAGGCGGAATGGCAAGAACTTTCTCCCCGGCAGGCACAGCTGGGCTTAGATCTTCAGGGTATGTGGGAAGACGGCAGCGGCATCATGGTGTCATTTTTAAAATGTCTTACATGTAAAATTTCTGTAGGAGTATCAAATGCTAACTAAATTTCAGTGCTGTGCTTCCAAGCTATTCACTGGGGCGCTGCAGACAGAGTTGGGGGAACGTAAAGATTAACATTACCACCTCTCAGAAGTGTCTTTTGACAATCGGTCTTTTTCCTTAAAGTTTCTATATTTTCTGGTTTCCCTTTTGGCCACGAAACATGAAAGGAAAATTACAGACTGCGGGCATTGGCTGGTCAGCTCGGAGAAGAGAGCTGGGGTCTCTGTGTTGGACTAAGTGAAGGTAGGGCACCTGGGTTTTAGTCTCAGCTATGAGACTTTTAGTAAGTAACTTATTCCCTGTAATGACTTTCACTTTTGTCATCTGTAAAGATGAAAATGACAGGAAAGCTATGAGGAAGTCACTCAAAGTGCCATGTGAGTCAGGAGTCCAAGGACCATATGGGCAAGGTTGGTGATGTGACAGACCTTTCTTCCTCTCCTGCCCTAAGGAGCCAGTATCCTTGCTCGGACCTTGACTCTCTTTTTGGAGAGAACAGAACACAGGCCTCAATTCTTCCTTTACCTTCTTTTCATTGACATCCACCTGCTCCTCTTCCTCATTCACCTCCTCTGGCATATCCTTGATCTTGTTCAGAAGCTCAGCCTTGGGAGCAGACACACTGTAGTAGGCAGGACAGTTCACCAGCATGCCCACTGCCTCCTTGTCTTCACTCCTGAGGCATAAAGAACAAAAAAGTACACAGCACATTCCAGAAGCTTCATTTTACCACATGTCTGTGCATTCAGAAAGGTGTAAAAAATGCTATTCATTCCCTTCCCAGAAATTAGGATGAACAAATACTTACCAAAGAGTGATTACTATGTATAGGGCTCTTGGAAGCCAGGCAGACCTGGGCTGGAAAACACCAAAGGGAGTGCTGGGAAGGAGACTGGACATCAGGCCTGTGGATTTGCTAGATGACTCTGGATAAGTCATTTGACCTCCCTACATGTTTCTCCTTTTGTGATAAATAGGAGTTCCTGAGATACAGGAGTGCTGATGCATGGGGGCACTTGTACCCCAATGTTGATAGCAGCACTTTCAACAATAGCCAAATTATGGAAAGAGCCTAAATGTCCATCAACTGATGAATGGATAAAGAAGATGTGGTTTATATATACAATGGAATCCTACTTGGCAATGAGAAAGAATGAAATCTGGCCATTTGTGACAACATGGATGGAACCGGAGGGTATTATGCTAAGTGAAATAAGTCAGTCAGAGAAAGACAGATACCGTATGTTTTCACTCATATGTGGATCCTGAGAAACTCAACAGAAGACCAGGGGGGAGGGGAAGGGGGGAAAAAAGTTACAGAGAGGGAGGGAGCCAAACCATAAGAGACTCTTAAATACTGAGAACAAACTGAGGGTTGATGGGGGGTGGGGAGGGGAAGTGGGTGATGGGCATTGAGGAGGGCACCTCCTGGGATGAGCACTGGGTGTTGTATGGAAGCCAATTTGACAATAAATTATATATAAAAGTATGAGTCCCTGAGTGTGAGGGTATTTTGAAGGTGCTGCACCATCTCCAGTTGTGGGTTATTTCCTACTCTTCCAGGGTTACCCGTCATCTTTCTGATGCCTACTATGATTGTTGCATGGACACTTGGCCATGTTTCCTTCTCATATAAGCATGACAGCCCAGATAAGCCTAAGAAATCTACAGCTTTCTGGTCAATGGCCAAGAGATGTGAAGTCTACTCCTTAGGTACACAGCAGGGGTTTCGAGGCCGGGGAACAAACTAGGAATTGAGAAACCTGATGTCTAGTGTTCTCTGCTTGACTATCACCAAGCTGTCTTTCATAGTAGAGGTCAGAGCCTACTATTGAATAAATGACTCTATGGAAGTAGGTGAGGTTCTCTTGGAGAGGTATTTCAATCTTGTGACTTTATTTTTAACATCTAGGCCATCATTTTACTTTGGAATAAAGAGCCACAGAAGAAGTCATTTTTACTCATTTCCTGTTTGATAGGACTATTCTTCTAAGCAATATAGTTACATTTAATTCAGTTAATTGAAAAAATAGGAAAAAAGTCTTCTGATATGCTCCCCCCCCCCCCCCCCCGCCCCATATATTCATAGCATTATAAGTGCTTCTCAGGCTTTTGACTGACTAAACCTCACAATGGCTAGTCTCATGCACAATAGGACATTGCTTGTTTTCACCAGAAGATGGCGCATGCCAGCCTTTTGAAATTCCTCCAGGTCTCCGTGCTGCAAAAGCTACATGACTATTTCATTTCTAAATGGAGAGAACGAATGTTCTCAGTGATAATGCTAGGAAATACTTTGCTAAGGATGTATTTGTAAGTTGCCTTGGCCTTTTTACAGCAAGTGGTCAGAGAACGGAATGAATGGAAGCCCCCAACTGATCTATGACACCTACCCATGGGGAACTGACACACCCAGAGAAACCCATCTTTGGGTCCTTCGTGGAACCCAGTGGATTATTGATTGTCTTGCGCATTGTGGGTACTCAGTAAATGTGTGCTAACCACCTGACCCTGGATAAGTCACTTCACCTCAGTAAGTCTCTGTCTGCCAAATCTGAAGAAGGGGACGGACAAGGTGACAGTTCAGGCCTTGTATTAGGAGAGTCTCCAACAACCTATCAAAGAGCTTGTAAGGACTCCATCGCTCTTTCCTCTCTCCCCCTCCCCCAAATCAAAACATAGTATTCCTGTTGGTAATTTAGTTAGGATCAGTTGGAAATTTCTAAAGGCAAGCCCAAATTTAGACAAAAAGCTCTGTTTTTATTTAGTCTAGAAGCCACTAACTGTGGAGTACCAATCCATCAATCCACATAGTTTTCAATGAAAATTAAAAAGAAAACAAAAACCACCCTGAACCTTTCCCATAGTAGTCCTTTAAGGAAATCAAACATACAAGAAAATATGCGATCACCCAGGAGAAATCAAAAGAATGAAAAATACAGATTGCTCAGGGTCCTTTCACCCCTGTGGCTGGGGGCTGGGACGCACTGCACGACTGTAAACACGTGCCATCAGGGAGCTTCAGGAGCAGAGGCTCGCTGGCTGAACAACACCGTGAGACTGCATCCACGTTCAGATCTCTCTTGATTTTTAGGGTTACACAACATCCACCTAACTCTTGAAAAGGGCGAATGTCAGTGTAGTAAATCCATTTGTCTGGGCTTGCTTCTTTTTTTTTTTTTGAGAGAGATAGGGTGCAAGTGAGCAAGGGGTAGAGAGGGGGAGGTGGGGAGAGAAAGGGGTAGAGAGGGGGAGGTGGGGAGAGAAGGAAGCGGGGCTCACCCAAAATGGGGCTTGAGCTCACCTAATGGGGGGCTCAAACTCACAAACTGTGAGATCACAGCCTGAGCCAAAGTCAGATGCTTAACCAACTGAACCACCCAGGCGCCCTGGGCTCTCTTCCTTCTTAGAAGTCTGTGCTCACTTCCACCTTGAGGAGGCCTCTGCTCTGCTCACCACTTCTCCCTGCCACTCAGCACTGACCCCTGTGGTGCTGTCTGCAAAGGTGACTCTGTTGCTTATTGAGTTAGGGGCACTGTGAAATCATTATGAGAGCAGGCACAGTCACCGGGCCAAGTTCAAATCCAGACGCCATCACTCACATGTTCTGGGGCTTTGGTTGGGCACAGTCTTAATTTCTCTGTGTTTCAGTGACCTCACTTGTAAAAGGGAGGTAAGATTGGTCGCAACCTCAGGAGGTTCTTGTGAAGATTCAGTGAGATAATGTTTATATAAAAAATTACTACAAGGGCTAACACAAAGACATCAACAATATTAATGGTTTTAATGGCAATTGTCACCACTATCACTATTTTTGCTGTTGGGCAAGTGCCTAGTAACTCAAGGTCAGTCTGCCCCACTTTCTACTCCTCAGACCCATTCTGCTAAGGCTGAGATGGCGTGTCATTCTTGGGTCAGAATCTTTGGAAGCAGGAAAATGTCACACAAGTTGTCCTAGACCTATTACCACCCCCATGGAAGGAGGTTAAATATAAGTCTCTTTGAGGGCATTACCAGGGACTTACCTCTTGCTTTCATATCCTGCACAGTTGACAGTTCTTTGCATGGCCTTTCTCTTTATGCTGTTCTCCTTCAACAAGTTTACATCTCGGGGAAACAAACCTTCCATCAGGTCCATAGTTGTCTTCATTCTGGAGTCTGGATCCAAAATGTCTGCCAGAGATTTGTCTTGGTGGACAATTTCCTTTGCCAGAACCTCTGTTCTGATGTCTTCTGAGGTCTTCTGAGGACCAGAACTAACATTCTTTTCTAAACTCTGAGTCCCACTGACTGGGTTGTGGATGGGAGATGGCTGCCCAGGGCCTGGCTCCTTGCCAAGAGCCCCAGCAAGTTGGGGCAGAGCGCCCATGGTGGAGGGTGGGTTGTTCTCGTTGGCTTCTGAACAACCCTTGATAGAAGTTTGCGATCTGGAAGCTGGTATCTGACTGCCAACCAAATGGACTGTACCAGGCATGGGCCTTTCCTTGGCAACCGTCACCTTGGCAAATTTGCTGGAGCTGCTAGGGATATTAAAAAAGAGAGGGTAAGAGAGGAGTCAACAGAAGGGTAGGAAGACTGAAGGAGAAGTTTTCCACATCAGGGCTGTGGCTTCCCACATGAGGAATGGTGGGGTGGGGGCAAGGTAGTCATGCCCTGAGGTTATCATTCCCCACAAATTGCAAGGTCCTGAGGGCTTTCTCCTCACCCCAGCAGTTGGTCACATGGGAGTGTGTAACTTTTTAAGGGATCTAGTAGGAATTCAGTTTTGGTGAATGTTGCTGTGAGATTCTAGAGCTTTCTGAAAGGTCCAGGTGAACAGAAGGAGTTAATTGCAAAGGCAACATGTTCTCTTGGTGTTTAGAGACTGCTTGTCCTGGGAAGTATTTGTTGGGAAATGCTTCTTCTCTATTCTTCTGGCTTCCGAGAGGTTTTCCCTCAACATTACTGACCTTTAGCTCTGTTCTTTATCCTTTCCAATGGACACGGAGTGACTGTGGAAAGAAAGCTGACCATATCCTGTCCATAATCCAGCTTCTTCTCTTTCTTTTGAGAGTGAGGCTACCTTTAGGCTAATCTACACCTCTCTCTCTCTCTCCCTCCATACACACACACACACACACACACACAGTGTGTATCTAGCATGGCCTGAGACTAGGCAGGTAAACCTGTTTGGGGTTTACCATCAGGAGGCTCGCTTACACTCAAGAGAGGAGCCATATTTTCCAGTATCAACTCTATCAGTAACAAGAGCGATACTTTTGTCTTCTATATGTCTTCCTCCTTTGTCTTATTTCTTAATTGATTCAGAACTCAAGCAGGAATGAGGGATGCTATTTATTTAAGACCCTTTGAACTTATCGTGTCCACAGAAGCGAACTATGCCTTTTGGGCTTTTTTGTCCATTTTCACTACTCTTGTTCCTCTGTTCCCGATGCTAGTATGGGGTACTAGGGTCACAGCCTGCCAAGGTAAACAAATGAAACCATTCTGCCCGTCGCGTGACTTAAGCTTCTGTAGAAAATCTCCACAACAGGGCTCTCCTGTGGCCAATGAAAGGAGGATCCGGAGAGCCTGCAGGGTAAAACTCTTACTGGAGAGGGGCACCCTTTTGTTCCTCAGCTGGGGGCTTGCCCTATCCAGAGTCTGCCCACTTACCTGGTACAGGGCTCCTTGTGATCCTCACTGTCCAGCTCTGCCTCATACAGAGCGTGGGGAGGAGGTGGAGGAAAGTCATCCAAGCTATTCACTGGGGTGTCCTGGCTCAGCGGAGGCGGTGGGGGTGGGGGAAGTTCAAATGTGGGGCTGGAAGCGGCGTTGGGGTACAAGTCCTTCACAAACACCTCATCATCATCATCTTCCCGAGGTGGTGGGGAGGCCAGCAGGACCGACTCAGATATTCGGAGGGAGATCCTCCCTGGAGTGCTTGGGGCCCCAAGAGGCGAGTCTAGAGTGCTGCCTGAGCTTGGAGGAGTCTGCTGTGTTTTGTAGTGCTTCAGGTCTCCAAAATCAGGTGACGAGGATTCTTCAGGGAGGCTGTCCTCTCTGACCGTGTGGGCCCACTTCACCCGAGGTGGGGCAGGCCGCTGAGGCAATGAGACCCGCTTCCTTGTTGCCTCTTCTAGCCCATGCTCTGGGCTGTTGGGCTCGTGGCCTCTTGGACTGGCAGGCTGGACCAGGCTGTGACCATTGCTTCTGTGGGTCACTGCTGCGGTGTATGGAGGAAGAGGCTGTTGCCCTGTCTGACAGTCCCTTCCGGTCAGCTGATCAGTCGCAGCCTGGGAGCTGGAGGGAACGGGGGAAGGCAGAGCTGAGCTGAGCGGGGTCAGGGATGCAGCCCTAGTGTCTGTAAGATGCCCTTGCATTCCTGTGGGCAACAGCCTGGGGCAAGGCGTTGTTCTGCTGGCCTGCCTCTGATGGTCCAGGGGTCCAGGACATTCGCTGGGTACAGAGGAATCACCAACTGCTTTGCAGCCTGAACCACCCCAACGAAGGCTAGGATGGTGTTTGAGCAACAGCATGTCTTCGTGGCCTCTTTCTGAACAACTGATGGACCTGGAGCAGGATATACAAACACAAGGGTTATAGCTCAGAAGAAAGGGGCAAACTCTGAACCCTAAGTTCATTACACAGACGGGAAAAGCATTTAGGAAGCAGGGCCTCAGAGGGCCTCAGAGGAGCCACACACTGTCCCTCAGGCTGCTCACACAAAGAACCAAGTTTAAAAAGGACGCCTGGTGCACAGTTGGTTAGGTGTCCAACTTCTGCTCAGGTCATGATCTTGCGGCTCATGGGTTCAAGCCCCGCATGAGGGTCTGTGCTGACAGCTTAGAGCCTGGAGCCTGCAGTGTGCCTCAGATTCTGTGTCTCCCTCCCTTTTTCCCTCTTAGAAATAAATAGTAAACACTAAAAAACAAAAAAAGATTCCAGGGGCTCCTGGGTGGCTCAGTTGGTTAGGTGACGGACTTCAGCTCAGGTCATGATCTCACAGTTCATGCTGACAGCTCAGAGCCTGGAGCCTGCTTCGGATTCTGTGTCTCCCCCTCTCTCTACCCCTCCCCTGCTCACGCTCTGTGTCTCTCTCTCAATAATAAACGTTAAAAAAAATTAAAAAAAAAAAAGATTCCAGACATATGGTCCTACAGGAAATGTCAGATGGTAGACATGGGGGTCACAAGGCATTTCCTTTTATTAGCTCTCTCTCACTGACCTCCCCACCCCCTCTACACAGCCCACATAAGGCAGCTTTTTGGGGCAGGCTTTGGGGTATAAAAGGAAACAGGTATTATTTCTTCTGCCCCTTTCAGGACTACTTCGGGAAAGTAGTCCCAGTGTGATCCCCATGGGAGAGGTCTGTTTGGAAAGCACCTGTGTGGGCTGTGAACTTGACGGTTTTATTTACAGTTTTCCCTCAGTTTCCTCCTGTTTTCACTTTTTACAATGGAAGGTAAGGAGGCGGAGGGGAGTCCCCAAGGAGCTAATAAGCAATCATCTCTGAAGAAAGAGAGCAATAGCAATGGGCAAATGGGGTACGTGGTGAGCTAAACACCTGTCCTCTATCTAGGCTCTGAGGAAAAACCCAACAACTTCCAATACTTTTGTCATTATGCTCTAAAGGAAGAAAGGAAAACAAAACCGAAATCTGTAGCACTGCCTGCTGCCACCCAAGAGTTAATGTGGGGATAAAACAAAGCGCCGGCAAACCACCCTAATTTGAAAATTCCACATTTGGCGCTCCTTGACTCGTATGCAAGTGAATCTGGAGAGCAGATGGAACTTCTCATTTTGCAGATCTGAGTCCCGAGGGAAGCTGCGGCTCAGTCCCCAGGAGAACCCCAGCCCAGGCCTGCCACAAAACCATCCAAGTGCCAGGCAAGGATAATGCAGCATATGGAAGGAGAAGACTGCAAAGAACCAAATTAGCTCTTCTCGGGATGTTATTTTTTCTGTATTATAAATGCAGATGGCTAAGGGGCCCATCTCTCTCTCGGATGCAGCCCCTCCCTTCCCCTCAGATATCCTTTTCATTCAGAGGCAGTATCTTTACCAGGAAAGTCTCAATATCTAAGATTGGCTACTTTGTACTTCTTGGTGGGTTCCCAAATGGGGGTACTGAAAACCCGGAGGCAGGAAATTCGCTGGGGGGCTTTTCTCTCATGTCTTACTCATGTTGGTATCCTCAGTACCTGGTACAAAGTCCTGTCTTGGGGGGCACCTGGGTGGCTCAGTCACTTAAGCTTCTGACTCTTCAGCTCAGGTCATGATCTCGCAGTTCGTGAGTTCAAGCCTTGCATCGGGCTCTGTGCTGACATTGTGGAGCCTGCTTCAGATTCTCTGTCTCCCCTCTCTCTGCTTCCCCTACTCATGCTCATGTGCTCTCTCTCTCTCTCAAAATAAATAAATGAACTTAAGAAAAAAAGGACTCTCTCAGTAAATGTCTGTTGAACAACTCTGCCCAACTGCAGTTTAGACTGTAGGATATAAACTCTTTTCAAACTCCATACCCTCTAGTAGGACACAGAATAACTGGAATCAGTTTTAATGACTAACCTGGGTACCTTCATTTTATTATATTTGTATCTTGAGACTTTTTTTTAAAAGGGGAAGCATCACTAAAAAAACCCCCCACAAAATATAATATTTATCCTTTATTTAAAGCCCAAATAAACTTTGAGATATATATTTTAATGTTTATTTATTTTTGAGAGAGCGGGGGAGGGGCAGAGAAAAATGGAGACAGAAGATCTGCACTGACAGTGCAGAGCCTGATGTGGGGCTTGAACTCACAAACCGAGAGATCACAACCTGAGCAGAGGTTGGACACCTAACTGACTGAGACACCCAGGCACCTCTAATCTTTCATATATTTTTAGTTTATGTTGAATCTTCTTAGTTTATAGGAGCCATACTTCAATTGTATATTTTTGAAGGTAATATTGGAGTTAAATGCTTAGTCTAGTTGAGAATGCTTCTCCTAGGGGATTGTTTTGTATTTTTTCAAGAACAAAAGATAGGGTGAAAGAGATGTTTGAGTCTCTTTTATACTAGAGTGTGAGAGGCAAACATCTGTTCACAGGTATCCAGGAATCCTAACATTCAAGAATGGAGTTTGAAAGCAATTAGTCTTCTTTTTTTCCTTCATAGCTTTTTTTAAAATGTGATAAACACAGAAAATTTACTATTCTATTTTTTAAAGTTTATTTATTTTGAGAGAGCACACACGTGCGAGAGAGCCAACAAGGAAGGGACAGAGGGAGAGGGAGAGAGAGAGAGAGGATCCCAAGCAGGTTCCACATTGTCAGCACAGAGCCCGATGAAGAGCTTGAACTCATGAACCGTGAAATCATGACCTGAGCTGAGATCAAGAGTAGGCCACTAATTAACCTACTGAGCCACCCAGGTACCCCTATGACTCTATTTTTAAATGTTCAGTCCGGTAGTGTTAAGTATATCCATATTGCTGTGCAACAGATTTCCAGAACTTTCTCTTCCTGTAAATCCGAAACTCGATACCTAAGCAACAACTCTTTTCCCTTCCCCAGCCCTGAAACCTCTACTTTCTGTTTCTATGCATTTCACTAGTTTATAGATGCCTTATGTAAATGGAATCTGAGTATTTGTCCTTTTGTGTCCAGCCTGTTTCACTTAGCATAATGTCCTCAAGGTTCATCCATGTTGTAGCATGTGTCAGACTCCCTTTTTAAGACTAAATAATATCCCAGTATATGTATATACCACATTTGTATCTATTGATGGGCATTTGGGCTGCTTCACCTCTTTGCTATTGTGAGTAGTGATGCTATGAACACGGGTATGAAAATATCTCTTTGAGATGCTGCTTTCAACTCTTAAGGATGTATGCTCAGATATGGTAGATTTTTAATTTTTTTGAGGAACTGACATACTGTTTCCCAAAGCAATGGAGACTATTTTGCAATCTCACCAACAATTATTTTTGGTGGAGGGAAAGACATTTATTACTGAGCTATAAATTAGAGGTGGCAGGAGCCTAGTAGTCATGTTTGCACAAGGGGACCAACGTCTCCACATCCCTTTCGATATATCTGATAGTAGCCACCCAAATGGGTATGAGGTGGTATATTATGGTTTTGATTTGTGTTTCTCTCATCATTAGTGATGTGAAGCACCTTTTCATCTGCTTGTTGGGCATTTTTTATCATCTTTGGAGAAATGTCTCGTCAAGTTCTGTTTAAAAAAATTTTTTTTAGTGTTTATTTTTGAGAGACAGAGCATGAGTGGAGGAGGAGCAGAGAAGGAGACACAGAATCCAAAGCAGGCTCCAGGCTCTGAGCTGTCAGCACAGAACCCAACACGGGGCTCAAACTCATGAACTGTGGGATCATGATTTGAGCTGAAGTGGGACACTTAACCAACTGAGCCACCCAGGCACACATTTGTTTTTTAAGTAGGCTTGGGGTACCTGGGTGGCTCAGTTAGTTAAGTGTCTGACTCTTTGTTTTGGCTCAAATCATGATCTTATGGTTTGTGGGATCGAGCCCCGCCTCAGGCTTGGGATTCTCTCTCCCTCCCTCTGCCCCTCCCCTGCTCGGTCTCTCTCTCGCTCTCTCTCTCTCTCTCTCTCAAAATAAATAAACTTAAAAAAAAAAATTGGCTTTACGCCCAGTGTAGAGCCCACCTTGGGGCTTGAACTCACGACCTTGAGATCAAGACCTCAGCTGAGATCAAGAGTCAGGTGCTTAACCAACTGAGCCACCCAGGCGCCTCTCAAATTTTTTTTGTAACTGAGGTGTTTGATTTTTTTTTTTTTTGGTTGAGTTACTTTCGCCTTTGACTTCAGACAGTTCTCTTTTGGCAGTATGTTAGGTCACTGTTACTTTTCCCTTGTTTCTAGCTTGTAAGCAATGCACCCAAACTAACCAAAGTTCTCAGCCTCACCTTGAATATTTTCTTCACTTTAGGCACAGCTATGGGAGCAAGAGCACATAACCGTGGACGTCTGGTCTTGGCCATAAAGAAGGTAACTTAATACCCACCTCCTGATACCACATAGGCTGCTTTTAGGTGGCAGTATTAGGCTGAGCTACTGAGAAGGTAAATACAGTATAGAAAAAAAGAGAAACAAGGATTGAGTTAAATGTAAGAAAAAGAAACTGGCTTCGAAAAACATGGAAGGTAAGAGGTAAGATGTAAATGCATACTACAAATTATAGTAGATAGCCCTATGATGTTGCCTTAAAACCACATACAGGCACGTGCGTCAGGAGAAATTCCTTGGAAATTTCTACTTAAGCTCCATGTGAATAGCTCAAAAATTCAAAGTCTAAGAAAGTATCCATTATATGTTTCTACTTAGGAGAAATGATTTTGATGACAATTTTTAACTTTCCTACTATTTTTTTTTTTTTATCCCTAAATGCCTAAAAATTATGATTTGGGAGCTTTACTTTTTATTTTGTGTGCTTCCTGTAAGTTTGTCTTGCTCTGTGAAGCTGTTCATGAAATGGCCACTCCTTCTAGTGTTCTAGTCACCAGACCTGACCCTTTGTGCACAAGACTGGAAGACAGCCACACAAAGAGGCCCCATGTGTGACAGCCATCATAGGATATGTATGGAGCATCTCCATGAACTATTCTGAGGCTACTCTTACTTGAAATCAACCACTGCTTCAACAGTACACATTCTAAATCTATTTTGAAGAAGTCTCATCCTTAAAGGAAGTCATCTGTAAATAAAAAACGTAGAAGGTCCCTATGGTACAGACAAATGGCAGAGGCAGCACACAGTCCTATGAAACATCTTAATGTCACGTTTCCCTTCCTTGGAGAGAAGAATAGAAACATTTTTTTAAATTTTTTTAAGTTTATTCATTTATGAGAGAGAGAGAGGGAGACACAGAATCTGAACTCCGGCGGCATTCCTAAGGCAGAGGGCATCATAAATACACGTACATACCTGGACCCAGGGCCAGCCAAATAACACGGATCCTTCACAGGGCCAAAGCTGTTGTTTTCCCCCAAAACCACATCCTTGAAACACAAGAAAGGCACAGCATTATTCCCAAAAAAACAGGCACTGAAATTTACCAAGAAGGTGGAGGTAGAAAGGAGAAGGAACCTTTATTGGATGCCTACTCCTTACGGTCAGGTACCAATGCAGGACTGTTACATACTACCCCTCCTCATCCTCAGTGCCCCAGGAAGTGTTGTGAACCCTGGTGCATTGAGGAAGACACAGATCCAAAGCACTTAACTGTCACAAGGTCACAAGTGGCAGAGCCAGGATTTGCACCTCAATCTGTCTCGCCGGGTGCCTCTCCTAACAAGGACATTTTCTAAGCAGAAGTCTGATAGCAGTTATCTCCAGGGTTCAAAATAACCACTGGACTTGAAACAGAACGATGAAAATTAATTCAAAGGGCCAAACTTTTGAACCAGCAATAGGGAAATATGGGAGATGACAAGAAAAGGATAGTTTATTGAATTTGGCAAAAATCTCAAATGTTCTGATGTATAATTAGAAAAACGGTAAGTATCTGGCTTGTAATCAGGTTGAAGTATATTCTCTCCAGGAAAAACATCTCACCCACATGTACTATCAGTAACTCTGGTAACTTTTCAGGGATTTTCTTTTGGTTCTATCCATCTATCTATCTATCTATCTATCTATCTATCTATCTATCTATCTATCTTAGAGGGTGCGAGAGGCAGAGAGAGAAAGAATCCCAGGAGGGGAAGAGGGAGAGAAGTGGGGGGTGGAGAGAAGTGGGGCTCAAGCTCACGAACCGTAAGATCGTGACCTCTGCCAAAGTCAGATGCTTCATGACTGAGCCACCCAGGCACCTGTGTTTTCGGTTTTAGTAAGGGTATATATTGGTTTCCCAAAAGGGTGGTAGGTGAGATTTGTTTGGTTTGTGTGAGTTTTCGATAGTATAAAATTTGGCCCATGTGAACAGTTCCCTGATGAAGACAATGATATTGCTATTGATAATATATTTAATTTTCAATTATAAATTGAAAATTTATTGAATATAATTATTTCAATTATTTATAACAGGCGACAGGCAGAAAACAGAGAAATTAAATCCATATATGATCTTCCACTTAGTTTTAGCAACTCATTTCATCATTTACTCTCTCCAATGGGCTAATTGCTTTCCAATCTTTTTTTTTGGCCCAGTCAGTGGTAGAGGTACTCAAAGGCAACAGGAAAGAGCCAAAGGCAGTAGTAGGTCTGAAGGGAAAACAAACACCTGAATATTAATAGCAGTGATCCCTTATTGCATTTACTGAGTGCCACTCTAAGTACCTTACAATGCTCAAATTATGTGTCTGGAATTGTATCAGGCCCCTGACGGTCCTTCTGTAAGTTAACCTATAATAAGAGGGAGCAGGAAGGTAACTGCAGCTCAGAGACGTTAAGTATTTTGCCCACAGTTAAAGTGGAGGACGGAGGATTCAAACCATCATCTCTTCAAAGCTCCAGATTTTTCCTTGGAATCTTCCAGGTGAGTAGAGGCTGTGCTGGATGCAATGAGATTCCGATGCTTTGAGAGAAAGGAGTTCCATATGTCTCTTATTTGCTCAAATATTGGTAGAGGGAATGGGAATTCCTGCTCTCCACAAAACCTTCTGGTCCTTCTGAGGTCTTTCCCTGTTCCACCCCCTCTTGACAAGAATGTACAGCTTTGCCAATAATTAAGTGGGAACGCTTCTATCTCCCCTTTAAGCTCCTTCCCCACTAACAATTAGGTATATTTTTCCATTTTTCTTATTTCCTTTGAATTTCAGTATAAGTTTAACTTCTGTAGTCATGAGTTGGCCCTCAGAATAAGGTGCTTAAGTTGATATTTATGTGGGTGTGCATAAGATAAAGGAAGAAAAAAAAGACTTCATAGGATAGCAAAACACCAAAATAAATAAATAAATAAATAAATAAATAAATAAATAAAAAAAAATAAAGGAAGTGAGACCCACTCACAGGCCATTGAGAGAACTCTCTAAACTTCCTGTTGCTGACAATACCATTTGGACAGAAGTCCAGCCTAGTACAAGCCCAAGGAGGCTCAATTTCTGTTGCATTTACTTGCTACGATTTGGACATACATTCACTGCCAAAGAAGACTTTATTTTCTATAACCTGTTAAGAAGTATAAAGTACTTAGGGCAATTTAGGAAAAAGCAATGGCTCTGGGAGAAATACAAGGTATTGAGTTATTCTAGTAGACACTTGGACAAGTGTCTATTTGTGTCTATTAGTTATCTGATTTTTGATGACGGACTTCAAAATACCCCAGTTCTTATTCTTCATTAGGAATAGCAAACTTAAAATTGCAAACCTAAAGTCTATGGAGTCCCGATCCTCACTCTTGCTTTGGGTTTTGAGTTACTTAGTATCTTCATAGCCAATAAAATATGAAGACAATAGTATTCATCTATTTTGGAATACCAGTTTCAAGTATCTGCTAAAATGAATCAAATCCACTTGAGAAATCTTAAAATTTTTTTTTAAATGTAAATAACAGTAATCAGTAGATGTTAAAATGAAATCAATTCATTGACTGAAGTTTTCAGATAGATATTTAATGCTAGCCTCCTCCTTTCCCCAAACTTTTTTATTCAGGGAGGGAGCATGGTATAGGGATTTGCAGAATCTGGTGTCCAACACATGGGGTCAAAACCTTGCTCCCACCACCTGGGGGAAATTTCCCATCCTTTCTGTGCTCATATCCCCCTTCTGTAATACAGAGATAACAACAGTATCTACTTTGCACAGATGTAAGGATTATTTTTATGCTTCTAAAACATGTAGTACGACAACTGGTACATACATAGGAAACATTTATTATTAGCTATTTGCAACGTTCCCTTTGGTGGAAAGGTGATTCTGTTTATGCACAAGCTTGAATGGGTGCTTACTGAAGGGGTGCCAAAATGAGTTACAAGCTGCATTCTACAGAATCAAGCCTACATCCGACATGGTAGGGTGCACTAAGCAGTTTCCTCAGTAGTTAAATGATGTTTGTCACACCATCACATGGTGAGCATCTTATTATATATCAGGAACCAGGGTCTTTGAGAAAACAGGCAGAAGGAGAGAAGCCTCTAACTCAGCATCTGGAAAAACAACTCCCAGCCAGGAATCTTATTTCTCCAAAGGCTTCTTTTTATAGCCTTTGCTGTATTTTAAATCTATGCGATGAATAGGTGTAAATTTCCATCTCCCAAGCAGAATTACTTGGATGTTCTCTAGCAGCTTTGCAGGGCACATCCACTTTAAAAAGGTTAAATTTTCTAAAGCTTCATAGAAAGTAGGAAATAGGTAAGAATTTGGTGTGCCCTTCAGCTCTGTCACTAATATCCACTGTTCTGTAATTATACTTTTCAAATGAACAGAAGGTAAAGGAGAAGTAACAAGAGGCTGCATGTTCTAGAGAGGCCCATAGCTGGCTAACGAGAGGTCCAGGGCTGCTGACTGAGCAGGTCTCAGTCTACAAGTGGTGGCGGCCTTCTGTAGTTATTTAGGCCCAAGAGTGATCAATTTTTATTAACAGAAGAATTGATTTTTTAAGATACTTTAATTTTTTTTTAGATGTTTATTTTAGAGAGAGATTGAGAGACAGAGTACAAGTGGGGGAGGGGCAGAGAGAGAGAGAAGGTGACAGAATCCGAAGCAGGCTCCAGGCTCTGAGCTGTCAGCACAGAGCCCGACGCGGGGCTCGAACTCACCAATTGTGAGATCATGACCTGAGCCGAAGTCAGATGCTTAACCAACTGAGCCAACCAGGCGCCCCTTGGAAGAGTTGATGTCTATGCTGGCCTTGTTTTAGAGGCAGAGACAATCCTCGATAATGGATTTTTGAAAAGGAATGGAATCCTTGTCAAAAGCTTGTAAAATCCTGCTCTCGCATCTGGCTGGCGGGAACAAGCAGCATGTGTTCAGGACCATAAATAGACTCCATATTTTGGGTTTAACTGAGGCAGACAGTTTCCACAGGGTTCCTTAATTTCTCAGAGTTCTCTAAAGCTTGGATTGAGACAAATTCCTACTGAATACCTTCATTAAAGCTTAATAATAATGGTAAAGTTTCTCAAATTTATGCAGATAAAAAACCAATAAAATATCCTAAAATAATAACAATAATTGTGTGGAGCCTAGTTTTGTTTTTTTTTTTAACTAGTTCTACAAATAGGGTAGATGATGGCTGTATGAAGAAGAATCAAGGAGCAGACCTTGCCATGGACCTGTCTCCAGGCTGGCAAGGTCTGGTGCTGGGTGGGAGAACAGGAGAAGGAAGGTCAGGAGCACAGTCCTGGCTCCGTTACAATCTGGGGGATGATATTCTATTTTCAGAATTTATAGGAGCAAGGCAGCACAGATAAACTCTTTGATTTTGAAATGTTCCCACCCCCCCTCTGGCATCACAGTCCCCAAATTAAATAATATCTAAATATGGTACTCTATTGCAGAGGATGTAAATAATGTTCTGTATTTGTCTTTTGAAAAAGTTTTTCAAATAACATATTTAGCTGGGATTTAGAAGAATTTCATCACTTCTCTATACCACCTATGTTTTAGCTTTATTTCCCAGTTTACCAGGCTTGAGAGGTATTTGGGGAGAAAGCAAAGGAACATTCATAGCCATCCAATCAATTCCCCAAGGGAGAAGAAGGACATCTCATAAGAAATAAATAGCAGAAGAGGATTGTTTTCACCTAAACATTTGTTTTCTGTAGAACATGGGAAGAAAAATTAAGAAGATGTTTGGATTACTATGCTCCTGAAGCCCATCAAACTCGCTGAAATTTTATGTTACATACGTGGGTTTTAAGTGTTTTAGTTGTGGGATAAGGAGTAGAAATTAGCTCTGTTTTTCCTTCTGAGGGGCGGAAAATGGTTAGGGAATGCTTATGGAGGATTGCCTCTATAAAATTTTTTTGTGGGTTTATACTGGGGAGAAAAATGTTTCTGGATTATTTTGAAACAGAAAATATCTCGATGGGTACAGAATTTTGTTTCAGAAATGGTGCAGCAAAGTACTTCTCGGGCAGCAATGTCTGAATCTTTCTTTTTTTGAAGCTGTTTCTACCAATTAATGCCTCCCCCCACACAACCCCCAATCCTTTATAAACCTCCTGCCCCATCCTTCACAGCCTGGTTCAAAGACCATCTCCTTCACCACACTGAGATATCACCTCACACCAGTCAGAGTGGCCAAAATGAACAAATCAGGAGACTATAGGTGCTGGAGAGGATGTGGAGAAACGGGAACCCTCTTGCACTGTTGGTGGGAATGCAACCTGGTGCAGCCACTTTGGAAAACAGTGTGGAGGTTCCTCAAAAGATTAAAAATAGATCTACCCTATGACCCAGCAATAGCACTGCTAGGAATTTACCCAAGGGATACAGGAGTGCTGATGCATAAGGGCACTTGTACCCCAATGTTGATAGCAGCACTTTCAACAATAGCCAAATCATGGAAAGAGCCTAAATGTCCATCAACTGATGAATGGATAAAGAAATTGTGGTTTATATACACAATGGAATACTAAGTGGCAATGAGAAAGAATGAAATATGGCCTTTTGTAGCAACGTGGATGGAACTGGAGAGTGTTATGCTAGTGAAATAAGTCAGTCAGAGAAAGAGATTCCGTATGTTTTCACTCGTATGTGGATCTTGAGAAACTTAACAGAAGACCATGGGGGAGGGGAAGGAAAAACAAAAAGAGAGGGAGGGAGGCAAACCATAAGAGACTCTTAAAAACTGAGAATAAACTGAGGGCTGATGGGAGGTGGGAGGGACGGGAGGGTGGGTGATGGGCATTGAGGAGGGCACCTGTTGGGGTGAGCACTGGGTGTTGCATGGAAACCAATTTGACAATAAATTTCATATTAAAAAGATAAATAAAAAATTTTAGAAACGATCAAAAAACCCCATCTTCTTCAAGAGAAGCCCTGAGATCCCCTCAGTTAGAATTAATAACTCTCCCCTCTATAGCATATTATTTATCACTGCTCCCAAAGCATTCACTAGTCATGTTAGTTATTTATAGTTAAGTTCAAGTCCTTGTTCAGTTGTGAACCCCAGAAAGGCATGAACCTTATTTTGTTTTGTGTTTCTTTCAACCTTCTAATACAGTGCTTTTCATACAACACGTGTTCTACAGACGCTTGCTAAATGGTGGACTTCTCTGCTGGGGAAAACAGAATTTGAGAAGGGACAATGGAGGCGTGTTCCCCTGAGCTAACATAAATATGAATGCCTAATATATATATTAGTTCCTGATATCATCTTTGGTGGGAAGGGAACTATGAGGTGAGCCTTTGATCTGCAGGGCCTGCACAGCGAGGAGCCACTGAGAATTAGGGAAATTAATACACTCCTGGGACTTAGTGCTCGGGTTCTATTGCGAACTGTGCTGAAATTTCCAGTGGAAAGCACTTGATAAACTTTGAGTAGTTTGAAACCTTTATGAGAACATTCTTTTATGAGAGAATTTGAAAGCGTATGATTCTCCTATCTCCCCAAGACAGTGCACAGAAAGGATCCAGATGGGAGCAGGGAGACATAGGTTTGGTGTGGGTAATATAACTACACAGGATGATTGTGAGAATCAATGAGATAAAAAATGTAAAGCATACTTAGCTGAGGGCCAGGACTTCAGTAACTATTAAAGTCAGTAATTCTACATGTTTTATAAATGCATAAGTCTAATAGAGGATGCATGCCAAAATCTTTAAAATTCCAAGACACAGTTTGTATTCCACGGTGGGGGGGGGGGGGGGGACACAGTAAAAAAGAAAATCACTAACTTTTCCTAACCATGCATTCTTGCACTGAGAGATGGTGACTTCCTAAAATGAAGTGTGTACGTGTACACACACACACACACACACACACACACATCTATATGTATGCGTACCTCTATGTAAGATGTATGGGTCTATATAAGATACCTATACAACTCTATATATCTACATATCAATCTCTAGATCTCTGTAAGGGTACCGGGCACCCAGAAAGAAATCACCCCATGAAAACAAATGTTACCCTTTGCATGTCAAAGGAAAATTAAAGGGGAGCCTCACTAAAGCTCCAGGGCCAGAAGGGCCCCATCCTAGGACCCTCTGGTTGCACCTACCTGACGCTTGTCTGCAGTGGGAGAGGACCGTGATCTCACATGGACAGGAACCGCCAGGACGTCTGAGCGCTCCAGGAGGTCCTCAGCAGACATGGACTTCCCAGCCCTCCTGGCTGCGGCCCCCCACGAGGAGGGCTCCCCAGGGGTCCTGTCCACCCTCTGGGTGCCCTTCGGCCCATAGTTAGCTCCAGCGAGCAGCTCCCTCGGGGCTTGGTCCCCACGTCGCAGTTCCCCAAAGACATGGCCACCAGCGAAGGAGCTGCTGCGATCTCTGGGGGCCCGTGGGGACTCCCCCACGTCCCCCGCTGCTGCGGCGGGCAGGAGGGCAGCCTCCCTGCGGAGCTGCAGGCTCGGTTCCCGCAGCGAGCAGAGGCTGGAGGCCGAGGTGAGGCCGGGGCCCTCGGACGCCGTGGGGCCGGGCTGTAGGTAGGTGCTCTGGGAGCGCTCCCGCGGTGGCCCGGGCTCCTGGAGGCTGCAGGCGGCGGAGGAGGGCCGCTTGCCGGTCTTGCGCTGGATGTAGTCGGCCAGGGCGCTCTGCTGGAACTGCTTCAGCTCGGGGCCCGACAGGCTGAGCGTTGAGCAGGCCTTGCCGTCACGCTCGAAGATGCGGCGCCGGTCTGCCACCGTGCTCTCGGCGAAACGCAGCCCCTTCTTCTGCGCGCTAGAAGGCGCCGGCTCGGCCTCCTCCGAGATCCCCACCTCGTTCATCTTCTCGGGCTCCGAATAGGAGCGCTTCTTCTGCTCGGGGGTCAGGCGACGGCGCGGCCCCCTTCGGGTGGCAGGGGCCGCGGGTCGGGCAGGGTCGCCCTCGGCCGGGGTCACGCTGTGCCGCTCACGAGGGGTGTGCGGGGAGGCGGAAGCTGCCGCCTCCGGGCTCCGCAGCCCCACGTGGGCCGAGGCGGGCCTTGGACGCCAGGCTCTCGAAGCCGCGGGTGTCCCCGGCTCGAGGTCCCGGCGTCGAAAGGAGGTGGCCCCCAGGACGCGGGACTGCGCGTCCTTGATGCTGTTCCGGTAGGCACGGCTGAAGGGGGCGTCCAGCACCGGTGACTCGGGCGTGCTGGGCCTGTCGTCCAGCCACACGGGCTCCTGCTCCGTCTCGCCGAAGAGCTGAAAGGTGCTCTGGCTGCGGAGCAGGTGCGTGTCCCGCCTCGGGGGCTCGCTGCCTTGGAGCTGGGGGCCACGGCCGCCATCCGCACCCCTCCTCAACTGCTGACCGTGTGGCTGCCGGGTAACCTCTTCCAGCTTTGGCTCCTCCTTTTTGAAGTGCTGCTGCTCCCCATTGCCTATGGGTTCAGTGGGGTCAGAAAAACGGATATTGCCTTTTGTCTCCTCAAAGTCCTTCCCAAAAGGATGAGAATTTGGAACCGTCCTGTTGGGCCTGTAGTTATGGCCATAATGAGAGCTGCCCACACTTAGGGGTCTCTGGCTCCCTTGTTCTCGCTGCTCTATCTTGGAAACCTTCTCCAGCACGGAGCAGTGAGGCTTCCCATACTGAAAGCCTTGCAGAGCCGAGGCGCTGCTGGAGCTGAGCCGCCTCCGGCCCAGACTGGATGTCTGCTGGTGGGGTGGAGAGGGAGGGTCCTCGTACCTTGGGTCTGAACTTGGGAAAGAGGCCAAGGCACTGGTTCTCGCCTCGGGCCTTGGATAGGAAACTGGCCTGTCCAGGTGGCTCCTGTGATCGGGAACAGCTTTCCTGCCAGAGTCCTCCCCCTTGCTGTTGACTACACAGGTGGACCTGCCATCCTGGTAGCCGTCCTGGGCTCCTCTTCCTGGCTCCACGCTGCTCTGCCTTCTTAGATTCTCAGGAATGTTCTGGAGAGAGGAGAAGGCTGACTTGGTCCTGCCAAAGTTGTTCGGCGGGCTCTGGAGGCTCTCCCTCTCCAGCCTGTGCTGCAGATTGGCATTGTGGTCTGTGTGTAAATCACCCTCCCAGGGCTCTGAGGGCCTGGAAGATCTCATGTCTTCACCCACTTTGAGGCTGTGGTGATTAGAATATGGTTTGTTGCTGTGGGTGCTCTTTCTCTCATTGGGATGTGGGCTGCTGCCGTGGAGAGGGGCGAGCTGTCTCTCCAGTGAGGTATCCTCCTCATTTTCAGGTACTGAAGGGAAATGGACTCTGTAGGGGACACATTTGGCTGAAGTTTCAGGTTTCCTCTCTACCAGGGACATTGAATCAGGTTCTAGAGGCTGGTAGAAGGCGAACCCAGGCCTGCTAGATCCATTTTGGTTCCCATTCTCGTCAAAGGTAGCCATTTTGTCACAAGCTCCGTGGGGAGCTGTATACCCACTCTCCTTGGCCAGTGCTGGGTAGAGCGTGCCGTTACCACTCACAGAAGGCTGGGGCACCTGGGCAAAGTGTGGCTCCAGAGAAGGTACCGGGTAGATGCCAGTTGGCAGTAGAGGTTGGCCAGGTTGGGCCTTCTGGGGGTAATTATGCTTGGGCTTCGCTGGGGGGCTGTTCTCTGGACTCTTCTCTAGCACAGTATGCAGCTGTTCCTCTATGAAGGGAGATTTCAGGGAGGCTGCGACGTTTGCCTGAGGCCGACAGAACCGCTTCTGATCAAGGCTAGACCAAGAGTTGGGCCGTTCTCGCTGCCGAAAGGCTGCATAACTGTCGCTCCGAGCTGGGGGCAGCGGTGCGGCTGCTTTAGGAGCCAGGTTGGAAGTGGCCGTCTCCGAGGAACTGAGACATTGCTGGCTCCAGGATGGGGGGGGCGCCCCCTTGCCCCGAGGAACACTGTGCCATTTATCATAGCCCTGGCCATCTGCTGATGCTCGGGCCTCCCTCCCTTGGAGAAGCAGGGCTGAAGAGTTCACCTCATACTCTGCTGAGACTCCCCTCCGGGGATCATAGACTGTCTTGACATAGCGAATGTCTGCCTGCCTCATCCCTTCTAGGAGGCCGCCCCGGGCAGAAGTGGTGTCCACGGAGCCTGAACGCTCCCGGCTAGAGATGCCGGGGGGCGGATACTCGAGGATGCTAGAGCTGGTGGAGAAGGAGCTGTACGCCGAGTCTCTCTTGTTGTGGAGGTGGCTGAGCTGGTCAATGCTGCTGGTGGACTTGGCAGGGGAGAGAAGATGGCAGGGTGGGTATCCCCCACTGGGCTCCAGGCTCTCCATGCTCCCCTGGGAGCTGCAGTGGTCAGGGCTTCGCCTCAGGTACGCGTGGTCATAGCTGGAGAGGTCACTGGTAGAGGAGCTGGAAGAAAGGGAGACACAGCAGTCAGCACCATGAGCCGCTACCGTTTGGTAGGCTTACAGGCACAGGACCCAGCTTATAAACGTACTCTTGTGCAAGATGTTTCGTTTTTGGAAGGGTGGGTGAAAAGGGCCATATTTGGGCCTTGCTCGGCCTCCTTGTATGTTGTTACTAGGAGTAATTGCCCGACAGTGTAACCTATGTGGCTCTAATTAATCACCCAGGCTTGCAAGGGGAGGAACAGGGAGCAGAGAGGAAGCCATGTGACCAAAGCACATTGATGTGATTTGCTCCGTGCTACAAATGACATTCTACATGTGCCAAGAAAGGAGAGAGGTGGGGGAGGAAAGGAGAGAGGAAGAGGAGGAGGGGTGAGAGACACTGCAATTTTGTGTCCCTTGGGGCTGTTTGTGGGAAGAAGAGGAAGAGCTCACTAAGAGACCAGGCACGTGAACCGGGTGAGGAAGACTCAGTGTGCACGTGTGTATGTTTTTAGTTAATATCTTTCCTTTTTATGGAATTGAAGGGCTACACCTTGGCAATCTTCCTGGAATCTCGACTGTACTAGAGACAATTTGTTTGTAGTGAGAAAGCTAAACACAAAGCTGAATGAGAGAAATACAGAGAAATGGGAGTCAGAGAAGGCTAACAGGAGAGGGAAGCTTACTAAGAAGTCTTAATCGCAGGAGTCCATCCCTATGAATGACTTCCCAAAGCCTGAGCAAAGCCTTCTTCATACACTCAGAAAGGTAAGCCTTTCTCCTTTACAAAATCCTCTGCCAGCAAGAGGGGGAATGACTTTCAATCCTGGCATGGCATACCCCAAAAAGTTGCCTCAAAACAAACTTACTTATAATTAGCTTTAGTTATAAACTCAAGATATGCTTCACCCAGCATGTTGGGGAAGTGAGGGCATACAGGAAGAAGTAAGTGGGGGCACCTGGGTGGCTCAGTCACTTGGGCATCTGACTCTTGATTTCAGCTCAGGTCATGATCTTGCAGTTCGTGAGTTCAAGCCTTGTGTTGGGCCCTGGCTATCAATGTGGGATTCTCTCCCTCCCTCTCTCTCTGCCCTTTCCCGGCTCTTGCTCTGTCTCTCTCTCTCAAAATAAATACATAAACATGAAACATAAAATAAAATAAAAATAAATAAGGAAGGAATAAAGGGTCCAGAAGTCAAACAATAATCTCAAAACTGTTCAAATGTTTGTGACTTACTGCTCTCTACTGAAGGATAAATCACTCAAAGTTTTTGCTAAGCTTTTCTATTTTTATTTTCTTAAAAAATTTTTTTTAATGTTTTTCTTTATTTTTGAGAGAGAGAAAGACACAGAGTGCAAGCTAGGGAGGAGCAGAGAGAGAGAGAGGGAGGCACAGAATCCGAAGCAGGCTCCAGGCTCTCAGCTGTCAGCACAGAGCCCAACACGGGGCTCGAACCCATGAACCATGAGATCATGACCTGAACCAAAGTTGGACGCTTAATCAACTGAACCACCCAGGTGCCCCTAAGCTTTTCTACTTTTTTTTTTTTTTTTCCAACGTTCATTTATTTTTGGGACAGAGAGAGACAGAGCATGAACGGGGGAGGGGCAGAGAGAGAGGGAGACACAGAATCGGAAACAGGCTCCAGGCTCTGAGCCATCAGCCCAGAGCCCGACGCGGGGCTCGAACTCACGGACCGCGAGATCGTGACCTGGCTGAAGTCGGACGCTTAACCGACTGCGCCACCCAGGCGCCCCTAAGCTTTTCTACTTTTAAATGAGTTGGCATTTAAGTACTGTTACAATTCATGGGGTTATTACTATATTTCTAGATCTCATGTAAGTAAATACAGTGTTTTATTGGCTAAGGAAGTGCCTTATTGGCTTTGTGGCTGGCCTAAATCCAGGGTCTATGGCAAGAGACTAAAAGGATCATATTCTGTTTTGTATTTTTTTTAAATTTTTTTTTTCAACGTTTATTTATTTTTTGGGACAGAGAGAGACAGAGCATGAACGGGGGAGGGGCAGAGAGAGAGGGAGACACAGAATCAGAAACAGTCTCCAGGCTCTGAGCCATCAGCCCAGAGCCCGACGCGGGGCTCGAACTCACGGACCGCGAGATCGTGACCTGGCTGAAGTCGGACGCTTAACCGACTGCGCCACCCAGGCGCCCCTAAAAGGATCATATTCTGACTCAAAACTGGCACCGGAATTCAAGGAAGAGTACATTTTCAGCAACTCACCTCAAGAATGTAACTCTTCTTTTTTAGAGAAAGTCAGTTTACTGAATGGAGCATCCTACTTTGGGAGGAACAGGTAGAGATTCAAGGGAGACAGGAAGGAACAGCTCACGAGCCAGCCAGATTACAGATATCAGTCCTGGCACTCAATGGCATGGCATATGTCACTGCCAGATTTTACCCCTCCTCCCTCCCTTCCCAGCTCTTTGAAATGAAGAGATTGTGTTAAAAATGTACATGACAGCTCAGCTGGGGATAATCCCACATGACCCACTTATGCTTCCCTTTATCTCCTCTAAGAGAGATTCAGAGCTAACACTTCTAATGGAAATGGAAATGGAAGCTATCCATAATGGCTGTTTTGCTCACCAATTCCATGCAGGTGGTAGGCACTACTCAATCCCCCTCCAAACTGCTGAGAGTTTTAGCAGTCTTTCACTGAAAGGATAATTCACATCTACTTGGGAACACACAAAAAGTCAAAGAGAATAAACTGAATAACTGAAACTCTCCCTACTGAGCGGGAACAAGGGTCATCACTAACCTATCTCAAAATGTAGATGATGTCTAGAAATACAAAATCACTGGTAGAACTATCTCTAGGCAGAGCAAGGGCAGAATGGGTTACAGAGCTCAAGGAAACTTAAGCCACCACACCTCAGGTGGAATGCACCATGTGAGGACTGCAACATGCTCTTTGCTACTCGGGGAGAGCTCCACCCCTTTGGAATCCCCCTTCCCAAGCTGCGTGGGGAGTATGACCAATTGGTATGCTATGCCACGAGTGTGCTGACATCACCCTCTGCAAAGTTCTTCTGCCACTTTCTGGAAGTAGTCATGTTGACTACCTTTGCCATTCCTGCTTCCAAGATGGCACTTAAAAAAAAATTTTTTTTTAAGTGTTTGTTTATTTTTGAGACAGAGAGATAGAACGCAAGTGGGGGAGGGACACACACACACACACACACACACACACACACACACAGAATCTGAAGCTCCAGGTTCTGAGCTGTCAGCACAGAGCCTTGTGTGGGGCTGGAATCCATGAACTGTGAGATCATGACCTGAGCCAAAGTCGGATGCTAACCAACTGAGCCACCCAGGCACCCCCCAAGATGGTACTTTTAATAGTGGGTAAGAACAACTTGGAATGAGGTCTTCATTCCCTGCAACGGTTCCAGCCCACAGAGACAGCCTTACTGTCAAGATAAGTATGTCAAGCTTCTTACTGTGGTCTGGCTAGCTCTCAACCTCATTTTCTATTAGACTCCTCTCGATCACTGCATTCCAGTGCAATGGCCTCTTTACTGTAACTCAGACCCATGAAAGGCATCCCCATGTCTCAGGGCCTTTGTACCCACCGTTCCCACCACACACTATGCTCTTCTCCTGGCTCACTTCTTCCCTTTATTCAAGTCTCTACTTGAGGGAAGATTTCCTGGAACCATCTAAAGAGCATCTCCTCCATTCTTCCCCGTTAGTCTGCTTACTTCCTTCACAGCACTTGCCACTACCCTTTTATTCCTTTCATTGTATGAAAGAGACTTCAGTTGTGTCTGTACTGCTTAAGATCTGAAGCAAATATGACAAGATGTTAATTCTGTGGTAGATCCATGTGTTCTTGTAATATTACTCTTTATTGTGTGTGTTTGAAAGTATTTTCTAGGGACGCCTGGGTGGCTCAGTTGGTTAAGCGTCCATCTCTTGATTTCGGCTCAGGTCATGATCTTACAGTCTCTGTTGGTCCTAGAAACTTTTTTCTAAAAAGCAACTAAATGGATTATCATTCCATGGAACAGACCTTGGTACACAAATATTACAGGGTGGGGGCTTTTTATGTCTCATTCAGCATTATACCCTCAATAACTAGAAACCATCTGAGACACAGTACTGGTTCTTTAGCATTTTGATACTGTTACTTCAGCCTCCTGTGAGGGGGCTGGATTACCTGACTTTTCAAGATCTCTTCTGAAGTACTTTAACTACTTAGGACCATCGTGTGGTTTCTGTAGAACAGCAAAAAGACAGTGACAAAAAGACAGGAAGCAGCTGCAATACAGTTTCAGTGAAATTCAGATCTAAACCAGCTCGCAGGCAGTTAAAATTACTTGTCCTGTGCTTCCCTCTGCCCCAAGCTCCCTGATTCTCCCGCTTCTTAATGACAAACGGATCCATAAACTTAGGACTGAGATTGGGTTTCTAGAACTAAAGGAGGGCTACCAGAGGGATGCCACCCAACTGGTTCGGCACACCAGACCACTAGATGCCACTGTGCTCCTTGGAAACGCGCCGGAAGCACTTCTCCATCGACAGCCACCAACCTCAGGCCCTCTGAGGGGAACAGAGTTGGGGTGAGGCCCTCGGCGCAGCTGCAAGCCTGAGGTGTGGACCAGACACACCAGACCACAGGGTGACCCGTGCTGGGGAAGAAGAGCATACCCAGGTCTGTAGCGCTGTGGGTAATGCGAGCTTGCCTTTCTTCCTTTGTAGCCCACACAGTGCTTTGTGCAGACGGTCGGGGGGATCTGTCCTGAAGCTTGTATTAGAGGGGCACGGCAATAGATGGACCTACTGAAGCCCCTCTGGAGGCTGGACAGGAAGGAGGAAGCAGGACATGCAGAAATGCATTCTTCGGAGCTACTGCCCTTCTGAAGCCCGCTCTGCCATTCTCTAGCGGCCTCCTGGAGCTCACCACAGTTCCCGCACGTAGCTCTTTTGAGCGCTGGCTACAGTAGTCTTAACTTCGGCCCATGTTTTTCAGGTCACAGTATGACCAGATTTAGAGGCTCTGGTGCGGCGTAGGCGTGAGGAGGCCCCACAGGGCTCCACTCTTTAGGGACACTCTGGTAATGCACAGTTGCATTTTATGTGCATGCTGGTTTATGCCATTAACCTTAACATTTATTATCAGGTTTCACTGTGCCTCTGGTAAGTCTTCAGCCTAATTATTATCATTGTCAAAATTACTGAATGCTTATTATGTTGCAGGAACTGCACTAAATGTTTTACATGTTCTGTTTAATCCTCACTGTGATCGAATGGGATACATATTATTAATTTCATCTTATAGACAAGAAAAACAAGATCAAAGAGGTTAAATGATTTGCTCAAGCTCATCCAGTAGGTGGTGAAGTTGGGATTTAAACCTAGGTTTGACTTAAAAGCCCAAGTACCATATCACCGTGCCTTCTTTCCTTCACACTGCAAGGCCCTCCACATCTAACCTTCTATTTTTTTTTTTAATATTTATTTATTTTTGAGAGAGAGAGAGAGGGAGAGAGAGAGAGAGAGAGAGCGTGAGCGAGCGCACAAGCTGGGAGGGGCAGAGAGAGAGGGAGACACAGAATCTGAAGCAGGCTCCAGGCTCTGAGCTGTCAGCGCAGAGCTGGATACAGGGCTCGAACTCACGAACCACGAGATCATAACCTGTGCTGAAGTTGGACACTTAACCGACTGAGCCACGAAGGAGCCCCTATTCTTCTAAAGGCCCAGAGAGTGAAAACGCTGTGCCTGGGTACCAACAGCACCCTGCTGGTGGGCCCTGTTCTCTGAGCTTAGATGGCAAGAATACATTTTTTCAAGGTTACTGGGAGGGACATGGGCAAGGGAGAGGAGTGTCTGTAACAAGGAGGGTCACCAGGAAATTCTTTTCTATGACCTGAAACCTACCCAGATGTGCTAAGAGCCATGTCTATCCATGAGAAGTCTTGGAATTGGCTCTTGATTTGACCAGACCTGAGTGTTAAGGGCTCTGAGTCCTGTCCTTGCTAAATGCAGAGCCACCATCTGTCAGTTAAGTAATCCTTCCAGAAGTCACCCCCTCCCCCACCTGACTCATCAGCACTTGTATCTCATTTGTATGTAGGACCCATATTCTCTTGACTGTCCCACCTCTCTGCCATTACCCTTATCCAAGCACTTTCAAAAAGTCCTAAGCGAGAGTCTAACTCCCTGGCATCAGAAAATGGATTCTAATTTGCATGGATTCTGAATTTATCATAAATGCAGGGGAGTCCTGACTGAGTACTTTAATATGTCTGGATGGTCAAGTTTGGCTTCCTTCTCCCCAGTCCCTCTCAGTTGTGTAAGATCTGATGACTACAATAAATCCCTTCTCCCGTGACACCGGTGGTGGCCTTGCCTTTTTCTGACTGAACCTTGACTGACACAATGACTAGAAAAGCAGAGGAAGTATAACTCGGTTATGCACAGGGGCTCTGACACCTGGCTTGGACTTGAGTCTGGACTCAGGTCCTGATCAATTGTTTGACTTTGGACAAATTTGTCTCTCGAAGCTTCAATTTCAGGTTCTGTAAAATGGGGTTAAGAATAATGTATCTGTTTTAGAGGCACCTGGGTGGCTCAGTCGGTTAAACGTCCGACTTCGGCTCAGGTCATGACCTCACGGCTCCTGGGTTCGAGCCCCACATCGGGTTCTGTGCTGCCACCTCGGAGCCTGGAACCTGCTTCAGATTCTGTGTCTCCCTCTCTCTCTGCCCCTCCCCCGCTAATGCGCTCGCTCGCTCTCTCGCTCTCCTTCAAAAATAAGTAAACAATAAAAAAAATAAAAGAACACTGTATCTGATTTAAAGGTGGAGATGAAGGTGTGTATCACAGGAGATAATCACAGGAGTGCACACTGAGTAGCCCTAAGTGTGTTCGTTTTTTTGGTTGGAGCTAAGTTGGATAACTAGCCTTAACAGAAGGATATAAAGCAAGCAAGGAGTTCAAATACATGAACAAAATCACTCCATAAAAAGCAGACACATACTGGGTTGAGAAGGACATTAAGCACTGAGGAAAGAAGTTTGTCAGTTTTTCTAGTGAAGTGCTACAATGTGCAATTGAGAAAGGTCTGACTGAGAATGAGCAGACCCTGCAATGATCTCACATGGCCTCCCTTCCTGCCAGTCTAGCCCAGGGTATGAAGGTGACGTATACATTAAGAGTTTGAAGAGGAAGAGGAAGAGGAAGGTGGTGGATAGAGAGGTTTGATCCTCAGGTTGAGTGTAAGGAAATGCTCTCAAAAGAGAAGAACACCTTTTCTGGGAACGAGAGCTCTGAAAGAAGCAAAGCCCTGCATCTCGGCTGGGTCACTTACCTGGAATGGTATCTTTGGGGCCAAGGACTGCCGATCGTGCCCGGAGTGATTTGCATCATGCTGCCCTCTGGTTGGTTCTCCCCCAATTTGGTTAAATGCCAAGAGTGAGGTCGGCCTGCAGGGTCGCTGCGCCTGAGGAGACATGGGAGAGAGACCTCTCAACATCAGGAGCATTCTCAGCGGAGTCTCGTCACTGATGTGATTTACTGATTGAAAAGCAGAGTCTGCTGTAGCCTTAGAGATAAAAAATAATTAAGTAAATACTGGAAGGTAGAGCTTACTGCTTATTTCTCTTACTAACCATTGCTCCTCTCTGCTTTATAATATTTTTACTTTCATTTTGACATGATTTCAGACTTACCTAAAAATGTTGTAAATTAGTATAAAGAACTCCCACACAAACTCCAGTGCACTATGTGAATGCAAATTGGTAGTCACTATGAAAAACAGTATGGAGCTTCCTTTAAAAAATTAAATAGAACTACCATATGATCCAGCAACCCCACTTCTGGGTGTATATCCAAAGAAACTGAAATCAGGATCTTATAGAGATATCTACTCTCCCAGGTTCACTGCAGCATTACTCACAAGAGCCAATATATGGAAACAATCCAAGCGTCTATCACCTGATGAATGGAGAAGATGTGATACACACACACACACACACACACACACACACACACACACACACACGGTGGAATATTACTCAGCCGTGACAAAGTAGCAGATCCTGCCGTTTGCATCAACTTGGATGGACCTTGAGGGCATAATGCTAAGTGAAATAAGGCAGACAAAGATAAATACCATACAATCTTACTTCTATGTGGAATCTTTTTAAAAAAGACAAACTCAGGGGCACCTGGGTTGCTCAGTCAGATGAGCGTCCAATTTCGGCTCAGATCATGATCCCGTGGTTCATAAGTTCGAGCCCCACATTGGGCTCTGTGCTGACAGCTGGGAGCCTGGAGCCTGCTTCTGATTCTGTGTCTCTCTCTCTGTCCCTCCCCTGCTTGCACTCTGTCTGTGTCTCTCTCTCTCAAAAATGAGTCAACATTTAAAAAATATTAAAAAAATAAAAAAATTAAAAAGACAACTCAGAATAACAGAGTATTGGTAACTAGAGGCTGGGGAGATGGGAGAAAGGGGAAGATTTGGTTAAAGAGCACAAACTTTAAGTTATAAGATTTACAGGTTTGGGGATCTAATGTACAGCATGGTGATTATAACTAATAATACTGTATCATACACTTGAGTGTTGCTAAGAGATTAGATCTTAAATGTTCTCAGACAAAAAAGAAATTGTAACTACGTGACAGGATGGACGAGTGGCTAATACTATGGAGGGAATCATTCTTTAATTTATAAATGTATCAAACCAGTATATTGTACATCTTAAACTTATACAATGTTACACACTAATTATATCCCAATAAAAACTGGAAGAAAAAAAAGAATGAATTTCACCTTCACCTAGATTCCTTGTATGTTAACATTTTATGCTTTATTAATTTAAAGCACACAGAGTTGCCTTGCTGTTTGTTGGTCTCTGCTTATCCATATATGAAAATGGGAGCAGTAATTCCTTGCCACCTCCCAAGGGACTTTGTGTGGCTGTATGGTAAAAAGCTTTCTGGTGATTTTGAAGTCCTCTGTCCTATCCTGATGCTGGATAAATTACATTATTTTAATTTCTTGGTAAGAACTACATAAAAATTAGCAGCTACCTCAGGGTTAACACTGCTCTAAGCTACATGGTCTAAACGGCAAGATGTTCTCAAAAATAGTTTTTCATTTTGCAAGTCAAGGACTTCAACTTTTAAATATCCTGCCTTTATAACACAAAGAGCTGACAAAGCCAAACGGAAAAAAATGGGTGTCCTTTAGCTACGATACTGAAGAATAAATTTGGTAAGGATTACACTGCTATAGAAGGTCAGAGTCAGGAGAGAGGGGCTGTGCCGTACTTTTGGCAAAAAAGTGAGGTGTGCTAGGGTATCTCATGCTGAAAACGTTTGAACTGTAGGAACGCAGGGGCATTTTTCTGCAGTTTAGAAACACATGTATGAGATCCAGGAGTGCATTCTGATACTCTGAAAATAAAGCTGAAAGTACACACACCTGTTTCTTTTCTATGAAACGATAAATTGGTATTTGCTAAATTAAATGAAAAAACCGTTCCCCCAATATGAGTCAAATTTCAAAAGTGTTAAGTATATCAGAATAATATTAGGCCAGGAGTCAAGACATGGGTTCTTACCCTGACTTTATTAACTTGCTGTATGACTCTGTATAAGTTACTTTCCCTCTCTGAGCCTTTGTTCATGTAAAAAAAATGAAGACGTTAATCAAAGAGGCTGTATTAGCCTCATTTTAATCTGAAATAACTTTTAAAATCTGTAAGAGTGCAGGGAGGACTGCAAGAGAGATAATGATTTCCCAAAAGTGCACATATTTTTTTCTGAAGAAAAATAGGAAAGGATAGGAAAATGGTCTTCTGTGAAGCAAGAGATACAGACACACAAGATTTTTAGCTGTCAGTCAGTAAATGCTGATTGAACTGAGGAACGTATAGTCATATGCTAACATCTGTGTTGCCACATGGGCCAAGGAAAGTGAGAAAAATGGAAATCTCTCTTGATAAAACACTGGGGATAGATAGAAGGTGGAATGTGGCAAGGTTATCAGCTCTGGGAGCAGATAGACCTGGATTCTAATGCTGATACCTCAAATCCAAAAGCTAAAAACTGGTGGTAAATTTCTTAACCATTCTGAGCTACCTCATCTGTAAAAGGCAGATTATAACAGAACCTATTCACAGGGTTTTGTAAGATTAAAAATGAGGTCATGTACTGGCACATAGTAGAGCTCAACAAATGTTAAGTATGATTATCTTCCATCATTCATTATTAAAGAATTGTTAAAGACTAGAGGGTTAGGGAGACAACCCCATCAGGGAGATCTACAATGCAGGACAGGAAAGGGGTGAGAGAAGCCCGGAGTGAATGGCGAGGGGAATGTGCAGGAACCATTGATGGCGCAGAAGTCACCCACATCTGAGCTCCCCAGGAAGGTCCTAAGAGTAGATCATTACAGCAGAGAGTTATGGTGCTCACAGCCTGGAGGACCCTGGCCACAGTGGTGAAGCAGGGAGCTGCCAGGGCAGTGGCCATGACCTCTAGTTAGGGAAGTAAACACTGGCCAACAGGGAACAGACCTTGCCCACCTGGAAGCTAGGAAAGAATGAAAGCAAGTAATAGCACAGTCTTGGGGCAAAAGAGAGGACGTAGGGTGCAAAGTCAGGAGATCAACAGCGGAAGGCAAAATATTACAACTGTCTGGCTCTTTGCCCCCATACCTCTCTAATCCCCCTAACAGGTCCCAGGCAACCCATACCCTCTGCCCCAAAGTTGAACCTGCCCTCTTCTCAGAGGGGCCATCTGGGAGCCCCAGGTTAATGGCTCAGTGTCTCCACAGTTTGCCATTCTTGCTGCTAGCTTCCCTCTGACCTTGGACACACAGCCTCCCAGAAACTGGCTCCTCACCTAGCTCCTCAAAGCCAGGCTACCTCCCTGGAACCTCAATTCCTCACTGACTTAGATTTCCTGCTTTGTCTTCCAGTTCCATCCAGGGACTAGAAATCCTTTCTGGTGCCCCAAGCCCCTCAGAGGCTGGCTCAAATCACACAGCCCTAAGTCCCACAGTCAGGATTGAAACCCAGTTGCCTATGACTTCAGACACTCAAGAGATGTTACTGAATAACCATAAAGGAAAAACTGAGAACTTGCTGAAAAAATATAGTCTCTTTTTTGCACGAGGCACCTGGAGACATTTCATATGGGTTCAAATGATCCAAATGGGTCCAAAATACATACGGAGAAAAATAAACTGTCATCTTCCCACCTCATGTCTGGTTACCTAGGGAGAGGAGTTGGCAGGACCTGTGACTAGGGACTTTGAGAAGCCAATGGATATAGCTGCAGAGTGAGGTTGGCCCGGCACCTGAGGGTGGTAATCCTAGGGATGACCCTTCAGCAGCTTCATCTACCAGCGGTATCTGACCACGCCTACCTAAAAACACTGGTGCCAAGAAGCCTTCCCTGCCCAAGAAAAATGGACAGGCCCTGATAAACTCAAAAGGCTCTACAGAAACATCTCGCTTCTAGTCAAGGAGATGAGGCGTGAGCTACTGTTTTCCAATAATAATTTCAGGAGTTCCGGAGAAGCCCTCCAGTCTGAAATCTCAAAGGAAAAAAGAGAGGAGGTGCCCTGAAGTGCAATCTACTCACCCAGACTTTGTATATCAGTTAGTACAGCACCTTCATGAAGGGTCAGACATCTCACTGAAAGTTCTGAATCAGACTGAGGTGTACAAGGAGCCTGTGCACAGAACAGTGAAGACAAGTGGAGCTGTTTCACCTACATTAAGGGAAGAAAATTTCTCCTTGTGTTTTGGAGGCAAGAGCGAGGCTTTTCAAAAAAATGTAACCCATGAAACCTTTCTTTGGTTTCTTTCCCATTCATTCAGGAGACATCCAGGGAGACTTTCTATATCCTAGTCACTATGCTGGCAGTGGGGATACAAAGAGCAACAAAGGATCAGTAGACCCACATAATTCACAGTATAGAGGAGGATGGCCAAGTAACCTGGGATGCGATGGGCTCCATGATTGAGACCCATATAAGATGCTTGGTAAATACAGGGGAGGGACTCACTAACACTGTGAGAAAGCTTCACTTTAACCTAGATCATGAAAGGTTTTCCAGATGGAAGAGGGTGGGGAAAGGAAGGTTTTCCAGATGGAAGAGGGTAGGGAAAGGAAGGCCATCTAGCTAGAATAGCATGACTAATGCATGGAGATGTACAAGAATATGGTAAAACAACACAAAGAAGCTGGAGAGGAGACGATGAGTAAAGGGAAGAACAGTAGATAAAGGTGATGAGGTAGGAGGGGCCAGATCTTAACAGGCCTCACTAGACAGTCTGGACAGTGTCCTATGGATTTGGAAGCCACCAAAGAACCTTAGCCAGGGAGGAGCATGTTCAAATATGGGTTTCAGTAAGATCCTGACAATGACAAGGAGAATACATTTGAGAGAGACAAGACTGGAGGCTTTTCTCTTGGCCAGGGTAAAAGATAATGAGGGTCTGGCACTTAAGGCAGTGGCAGTGAACTTAAAGAGATAACTGATCATGGGGCACCTGGGTGGCTCAGTTGCTTGTGCATGGAGCCCAATGGCGGGGCTTGAACTCATGAACCATGAGATCATGACCAGAGCCAAAGTCAGATGCTTAACCAACTGAGCCTCCCGGGGACCCCTATTTTAAACAAAGAGAAGTATAAGCAAGTTTATGTGAGACAGGGAGCTAAGGATACAGGACAAAGAGGACACTCCTTAAGACTCATGAGAAAGTAGGAAGGGATGGCATTCTACAGTACATGTGGGCAGTATACCTCATTTATGTATGCGTAAAGGCAGTTCCACTGAAATAAGAAAGTAGGAGGTAAGATGTTGATGTTCCTAAGTATGAAAGAGGGCAGATGGGAGGCGAGTCAGGGAGATTTCACACCCAATGTCCTCTATTTTCATTATGATGATGCCAGAAGAGGGAAACATGAGGGGGTTGATGTGGCAGGTCGGGGCTCAAGGCACATAACAGTGAGACCAGAAGAGCTAAAATTTGATGAGCATTTATAACTAAGAGTTAATAACTAAGAATTAATACTAAGATATGGTCCTGCCCTTAAGGAGCTTACATCCTGGTAGGGAGACCAAAAGAAGGAATTCCTACAGTAAATAATACGTCACAAAGAAATAATTCCTACAGTAAAGATAAAATATATGTCCAAGACTTGTAATGCCAAGGCAGGAAACCCAACTTGAAGAGATTTTTCTCTCTGGAGCTTGGACAGGTAACTATTGGCCCTTGGGTGGGTGTCAGGTCTCACCACAGGTCTAAGACATTAAGAACAGAGTGATCTTGAAACAAACAAAAGGTCTTAAAAAACAAAAATGCATCTGTTGGGAGAAGGCTTCAGAGAGAAGTTCTTTTTTTATAAGATTCTTCCATGTGGGCAGTGAAGTGATGAAATGAGGGAAAAGAACAATAAAAACGAGGACCAGAATGGAGCCCAGTGACTCTTACGCCTTGCTAGGGGAAGTATACATCAGCACAACCTGAAGAAAAAGCATTCTGGCAACATCTAGAAAAAAAAAAATTTTTTTTAATTTTTTAAAAATGTTTATTTTTGAAAGAGAGAGAGAGAGCGTGAACGGGGGAGGGGCAGAGAGAAAGAGGGAGAGACACAGAATCTGAAGCAGGCTCCAGGTTGTCAGCACAGAGCCCGATGCGAGGCTCAAACCCACAAACCGCGAGATCATGACCTGAGCCGAAGTCGGAAGCTCAACCGACTGAGCCACCCAGGCACCCCGAAAAAAAATTTTTAAATAACACATCTATCAAAAGATTGAAAAACAAGCTAAATGCTCATCAGTAGCAGACCAGTTAAATCTTTGCAGTACATCCATAAAACAGAATACTTTTGTGGCCATTAAAAGAATGGAGTAGCTCTATACATATTGATATGTAAAGATCTCCAAAATCTATGACAACTATAAGGTTGTGAGTACAGTATGATGCAGTATGCAAGAGAAAATATACGTAACCCCTAACAGGTCTTAGTGGAAAGAATATTTCTGGAGTGATGCTTGTGAAACTAGGAAAATGAGTGACTCTGGGCAGGAAAACTTATTTTTTTCACTGTTATTTCCTTTTGTAACCTTTGAATTGTGTATCATGCGCTTGTATTACCTATTTAAAAGCACGGCATTTTAAAAATAGCTGGAGATAACCAAAAAAAAAGTCAAACAGCTGTTTACTGACTTTTTCAATGATGCAAATAATTTAATAAACATTCCTAAAGAGCACAGCATGCTTTCATATTTTGGGATCACTTTGATCTTTAAGAAGATACGGAAATACTTTCCTAAAGGGCATTACATCATGAGCATATCAGTAAGGGTCAGAAGACAATTTTAAAATTTGAGCAGACTGAGTTTTGTGTGTGGGTGTAATTCAAACAAAGCCCTTTTGTTGCATTCCTAACCACAAACAAGGAAGCTTAACTGCGTGGGATGGGTAGGCTGATGAAACTGGAACTAGCAAGTGACATGGTGTCCTTCTTAGATGATTTTGTCCTAACACAGAGTCAGGAATGCAGAGCATATTTCTGAGAAATCTATAATAAAGAAGTTCAGGTATTTCAAGCAGTTTTCGTTGATCACCTACTGTGTGCCTTCTACTCCGATGAATTCTAGTTGGGAGTTCTGAGATGGCCACAGGGAGCTTACAATCTTGCTGGGGAGTCTTAGATGCAAGAAAAAGTGTTAAACAGAATCAGACTTAATCATTCATTCAAAAAATACCTGAGTGCCTGCTGAGTGCCAAGCACCATTCTAGACACTTGATGCCTATTTTCTCACTTACTCTTTGTCCTATCTTTATGTGTAGGGCTATTAATGAGGAAATGAGGTAAATAAGAAAAATTAAGCAACTTGTCCACAGTCACAAGGGTAGTAAGCAGAGTTGATATTTATTTATTTTTATTAAAAAAATTTTTTTTTAATGTCTATTTATTTTTGAAAGAGAGAGACAGAGTACGAGCAGGGGAGGAGCAGAGTGAAGGAGACAGAATCCGAAGCAGGCTCCAGGCTCTGAGCTGTCAGCACAGAGCTCGATGAGGGGCTCGAACCCACAGACCGTGAGATCATGACCTGAGCCGAAGTCGGACGCTTAACAGACTGAGCCACCCAGGCACCACCCGAAGAGCTGATATTTAAACTCACACATCTGGCCCCAGAGCTTGTGTAAATGAGGTGGGGTGGGCAGAGTAGGAAGACAGACAGTAAGCAGATAAACAGGATATTTTCACACAGTTCTAAGGGTTCTGAAGGAAATAAAACTGGGTAATGTGAGAGTGAGATGAGGGTCCTGCTTTTGGACAGCATCTTTGAGAGGGGCACTTGAACAGAGACCTAAATGATGATGATAAACCATGCAAAGAGTTGGGGGCAGAGTATTTAGGATGGAAGGAACAATGAAATGCAAAGGCCTTGATGTGGGAATAAATCTGGGGTTTTCAAGAAGCACAACAGTGTGACTGAAGACTTAGGAGCAAAAAGCAGATGGTAGGAGAAGTCATCAAATGGTACTGGGCCATGTAAGCTCTAGAGGGACTTTGGATGTAAGCATCAAACATCTTACATGCTGCCCATGATCAGGAATAGGGTCTGAAGCTGGCCAAAAGGTCTAGAAATAGAGCGGGACTTCAGATGACCTTGAAGGATCGGTATGCTTTGCATAAATCAAGAAGGTAACAACCACAATTTGGAACATAAAAAATTCCAAGAGCTAGAGTTCAGTTTTTTGTTGATGCTGTGCTTCAATGAGCTATTATGACTGACACTTTGAGTTGACTCTTCTGGGTGCGCGAACATTATAAAACCTTGCCAGTTATCAACCAGACATGAGCTGAATATGTAAGAATACAAGATAGACTACCTGCACTACCAAATAAAACATCCTGTTTTCTAATCCACTTACTAACCCACCTACCTGCCCACCCATCATCTGTTTAGTACACAATATGCTTTAATAGATGACCAAGTCCAGGCAAACCATAAAAGACTCTTAAATACAGAGAACAAAATGAGGGTTGCTGGAGGGGAGGTGGGGGGGAGTGGTTGGGCTAAATGGGTGATGGGCATTAAGGAGGGCACTTGTGTTGAGCACTGGGTGTTAATCGCTAAATTCTACTCCTGAAACTAATACTACACTGTATGTTAACGAACTTGAATAAAACAAAAAAACAATAGATGACCAAGTCCAACTTAACAAGATTCCGGTCTTAACCCCCCACTTTTGACCCCCCAAAACAATATATTAATATATTCTGTAAATCAGGTCTGAGTTAACGTGTCATGGATGTGGGCTGAGGGTCTTCCTGATAGACTTACTGAACACCATATGCTTGGCCCAGGATAAAATATGTTTCCTAAGGTTCCTTTTGTGTGTCACTGCTATTTTCCCCTTTTTCTCCTAATCTATTTTTAAAATTATAAAGTCCTTCAAACATATATAAATGTATTCAAATTAACATAAAGATCAGCACATCACCAAGATTAATCAAATCTTCATATTTTCCCCGTTTTATTTGAGGTACTCTTTTGAATAGGTATAGGTACTCTTTTGAATTCATATAGTTTTTTTCTTAAAAAAAGATCAAAGCCATTGAGAAGTCTTACTCTCCACATTTCCTAGCCCACTCCCCCCATTTCTCTTCAGTATTTAGAAAGCCTCTTCATACCATTTTTTCCTTTTAGCTGCCTGGTATTCCCTTGAATGCATACATCATATTTACTCACCAGACCCTTTCTGTAGATACTTTTTGATTTCTAGTCTCTTGCTATTACAAATAATGCTTCAGTGAATAACCATGCCCATACACTGATTTCTATCTATGCAGAGTTATTGCAGCAAAAATTCCCAGAAGTAGAATTGTTGGCTCAAAATAGGCACTTGTGATTTTGATAGTTAAAGCTAAATTGCCCCTTTCACACTTTAAAGAGGAAACAAATTCAGTATGAACAATTAAGCGTCACTGTACAAGTAATTTGGGGGGGGGGGAAGGATATTATATCTTTAGTATAGTGGAACAGATGATCTGTATTTGAACAACAATGCCTTTTTTTAGGCATTTCCTGTTTACAGGAAAATGATAGGCCCCAAATACTGATGACAAAAATATACAGCAAGTGAAAACCATGACTGAGTCAAGCTACACTGAGCTGTACTCATAACACTGTTTTATTCCATAGATCCCCATGGAACTCTCTCTGGAATAAAAATTACCCCACATTGAGATAGGTTTTCTACATGTTCACAGGAGGCAGAAAAGCTCCTAAAATTTTTAAAGGGTTGAAAAAGCCCATTATCTTCCAAGATACAAAAGACAAGAAAAGAAAAGAGAAAAGAAAAGGAAAGAAAAAAGGTGGTAATTGTCCCATAACACTATTGGCAAAGACATTGTTCTTGAGAAATCCTTTACCCCCCCTTTACAGCATCGCTAACCTCTAGTTTCTAGGACTATAGGACTCTTCAAGACTGTATTTCAGACTTTTGAGATTCACAGAAAAATCCAAGCAAAGTTTTCTAAGGCTTTTATAATTGCCTCACCAACATCTGTGTCTTAAACAAGTGGTTCGGTGGGTAGAAAGGTATGCATTAGGTAATATAACCCCATAGCAACACACAGTCCTTTCTGGAAAGAGAAGTTCTTTTTAAATGTCACATCCTGATAATACACCCTGGGGACGTTTGGCTTTGAGGAGTGAATCATAAGTAAGAGTGAAGTGTGCTAACAGATAGACATAAGACTCTAACACCTAAAATTTGCATAAAAGATGAAAAACCTTTTCAAGTAAGATGCTTTACCCCACTTCTCACACCTGTCCCAATGTCCTTTCACTAGTGGTTTATCTCCTCCCCACTCTCTATTCTGACATATTTTTTTTTAAGATTTAAATTTTATTAATGTCCAAACAAAGCTATTACCCTACAGGAGAGGGACCACCAATGGGGTGGGCGTCTTTCACTTAGTCACCAATGGATGATGGCGTTGAAATGTCTTTTTCTCAATATCCCTCTCTTTCTATCCTCCTCCTCTCAACTCTGAGGAAGCAGAAAAGTCAACTCTCCTTCCCACACTTCAACATTTGCATCCAAGCCATGGCAGAAGTTGACACAGACATTCTAACATCTCTGATCTCTAACAGCAGTCATCTTGTCTTTCATGGACTTTCAAAATCCAATTACAATAAATAGCATAGCATAAATAGAGAAGCATAAGTTCTAATTATTGATAATTTCTTCTTCTCAAATCTCAATTTGCAATCAGATATTTTATTTGTTGGAGGAAGAAGGAGAGATTGGCTTTTACCAATTTCTTTAGATATCACATATTATGATTTTAGGATTTTCTTCTCTACTTCCGTGTGCCATAGAATGTGCCATCGAATGCTTCCGTGTGCCATAGAATGCTAGAGCTCATATAGGAGAAATCACTTCTGTGCTGGTTTGTTTTTATCTTCCACACACAGATGGAATAAACGTACCCTCATGGATCTCAGGGTAAGATAGTTGCAGAGAACTGGAAATATCGTTGTGTGTCCCTGAATTACTGCTCCCCTTGACAGAGAAGTTGCTTAGAGGTCTGCCAGAGGACTCCCATTGGATAAGTTAGAAGCAGTTCAGCAGGGCACAATAAAGGTGTGTATGGCTCGTTCCCTCCACCCAGTGGGCTTCGGGGCGGGAGGGGAAGGGTATCTACCACAGCAACTGGAAACACTCCTCCTTAATATATAAACCCACACAAGACTGTCCTTGGAGAGTTTAAAGGAGGCCAAATACCAACCAAGATATTTCAAAATTAAGCTAATTAATTTTCATACAATGCCAAAGTATACATTGCTTTTCATTTGCCAAAACAGGAGGAAGAAGGGTTTTTGTGTGTGTGTGAGGCAAAAGCCTTACCTTTTGGGAGGGACTTTTTTCCAAACACCGCTCCATTAAACAAAAACAAATAGATGGCCCCTAAACCTCCAACACTAAAGACACTGGCTCTTTTGGGATAAGTCTGATGCATCCCATTGTTTTTCTCTTCTTTATTTCACCTGCTTGTCATTTAGAGAAAGAGGCCACAAATAAGCAATTAAAGGCAACAAGAAAACAAAGGAAAGGACAGAAAGCATTCATTTTTAGAGAAAAACCTCCAACAGTGGTCAAAAGAATCTACATTTAAAAATCATACCAGAAAGGGATCGCTCACTAAAAGAAAACTTGTAAAGATCATTGAAACCTGATTGAAAAGATGACAGAGAAGCTAAAAACTTTAAGAATACTTGCTCCAGCCCCTCTGTTCCTACCTACCTGTATCTTCACAATAAATTTTACACCAGGCGTTTAACCACCACCAGCCACCCCTACCACCACTCACACATAACCTGACACCGGTGGGGGAGAAAATAATACAGCTCAGAAGAATGCTTCCCTCTTATTCACTTTCAAATGAAAGAATGCCAAATAAAACTTGAAAAACCAGCCCTGTGATCCTTCTCTGTGTTGGATAAAATAAGCAGTTCATATTTTCAGTTTTACCTTTTACATGGTCTGATGATCAGAGGAATCTCCATAATAATCAATACTCCAATCACCTTGAGATCTAGAACATGACCATGACTGCTGCACCCACCTGTTCTTTCCCATGCCATATGTTCTCTTAAGTGACAGTATTCCCTAGAAGCAAGCACTCGCATTAAGCGGACCTCTGAGCAAAAACTTTGAATCAAGATTATATAAGAATAAAAGCGGATTCAAATGAGTGGGAATGGGGAAAAGATAATCAAGCATTTATACCTTCAGCTGTGATGGGGTTACATAATGTACAGCCGGCAATCTCAGTAACCACTTCTTTTCATGTAACTTTAAAGTTGAATGAGGAGACCCACCTTTCCTCTAACATTGAGAACACAGTCACAGGTTCCTTCTCTTCCAACAAATGTTGGCAATGAGAACAGAGAAGAACTTGGCTGCTAGGACACAGACAGCCATTCCTTGTAAGAAATGGAAACAGTCATCTAGGAATTCCCCAGGGAAATGGGGAAGCAAAGCCATGAAGTACACAACACAAAGCAATTGCTAATTTGAAGGAGATAAAAAGCCACTCCAAATACGCACGTGCATCCTAAGACATATGGTGACTGTGGGGCACCTGGGGGGCTCAGTCAGTTAAGTGTCCGAGTCTAGGTTTGGGCTCAGGTCGTGATCTCACGGTTCCTGAGTTTGAGCCCCGCATCAGGCTCTCTGATGTCAGTGCAGAGCCTGCTTCGGATCCTCTGTCTCCCTCTCTCTCTGCCCCTCCCTTGCTTGCTCTCTCTCTCTCTCTCAAAAATAAATAACATTAAAAAAAAAAAAAAAGAAACTTAAAAAAAGGAAATATGATGACTGCATACACAGGAGAGAATAATTAAACATTCCTATGCAGAAATACTAATAGTACTGAATTACATGAATGTGCATATAATGAGAAACTTAAGCATGCAGTTGTTGTTTTTTTTTTATAAACAGGTATAACACAACATCAAAAAGACACCTGTGAAAGGCTTGTCAGTTGCGAACGCTGCAATGAAAGCGCGAACTCTCACTCTCACATAGTAGTGGACTTACCTTGTGGCAAACAGAAGCATTCTAGATAACAGCCCTCTGGCCAACTGCATGTCATATTCAGGGCTGGGATAAAAAGCCATCTCTCCCAACTACTGCCCTCTCTGCTCCTGTCGGGGTTGCAAAGGCTTCCCAACAGTCCCCTGCACCTCCCGTCACACTGCCCGAACCACCCGGAACTCGCTAAGTGTGCAGCTAGCTGGGTGGGACTCACATTCCCAGTCACCTCTGCAAAACAGCCAATTAAAATTCAATTCCTGCCAAATAAGAGGGAAGAAGAGAAGGTGACCCTTGGTAACTTTTCCGGCAAGAGCCAGCACCTTAGACAATAGCGTGCAGCTTAGAAATGCTAGAATTCCATTTTGTGGGCAGGAGGAGGAGGGAAGCAAGGAAAACCATCTGCTGATAAAATGCATCAAACTGGAATCAGGAAGTTCCCTTGAATGATCTCTGCCAAACCCTCAGCCTCCTCCACATGCAAAAATGCCACTGTCTGCAAAAGTGTGTGTTAATTGCTTTAAGCTTCCCAGTTTGGGAGGCTACTGAGGCAGGGGTCCAAATCAACATCCCCTGAGACCTGCTAGGCACACTGTCCGGAGAACACGAAGTCAGCAGCCCCGGGACAAAACTCACTGCCAAAGGACGTACAAAGTCCCAGCTGAACTAACCGTGTTGCTCCGCTGAGAATTAGGAGTGAAACCCTGAGCTTGTGTTATCTATTTGTCTTGATTTATTTTACAGAGCACAGACCACCATGTGGTAAATGCTTAGTGAGTAAATGAGGCAGTTATTATAATGATGGTACGACTGGTGGGGGCGGGGGGAGAGGTTTGTGTGGAGGAAAGCACTGGTTCAGGAAATACTGAATTTCAGGCTAGAACATTTTGTCTCCTTTACCAACTCACTGAACTAGCCTGGCTGAAGGCTTGACAGGTTTTACGGAGATGTTTCTGTTAAGATAAATGAGATCACAGGATTCCTACTGACAAAGTTAGATAAGAGAGCATTCAGGGGTCTCAGCAGGAAGGGAAGGATGGGATTGGATCTGTGAGAATATTAAGCCCTGGGCCAGAAAGAGTTTCTCTCTCTAAATCTGGTTGCTTGGCTGATCGCTGTCTACATCTGGGGGAGGATGGAGTTTCTTGCTCTTACTCTTGTTTTTCTTATGTGTAAATGAGAAAAATCCTTCCTGGCTATTTGCTCCATGAAAAAGGAACTATCTATAACTCTGACCCAGTGCACTTGGAATTGGCTCATGAAGTAGCCCCAGCACTTTCCAATTCCAAGAGTTGCGACTTATCACAAAGTAGACTTGCTCAATGGCCACTACTAACCTACCAACTCGACACTTGGAAGACTCCTAAGGAGCTGATAAGCACATCGTTTCTGCCCTAAGTGGAAGACCAGGACATCAGCACCTCACCCCTTTCCATATTTCAAGACAGGATTTAGACCGGAGCCAGCCTGAAAGAGAAACAATGACCAAAGCTGGAATAATGTAAGCAATGAAAATAATGTAAGAGTAAAAGTGCATTGGATTACAACACAGAGAAGAAAATAAACATGAAGGAGTCCTTACTGATACAGTTAAAATAAGTAGGGAAAGAGACAGCTCTTCCTTACAGAAGAATTCCAACTAATAAATACAGAAGGAATGAAGAAAATATGGAATCACCTTAGAACATTATAGTAATCACTGTTGCAGGGACTATATCCACCAATGGAGAAAGTCTGAGGACAAATAGGATATTCACATAGTCTCAAAGTTATCTCTGCCAAGATATTAATTACAAAGAGATGAATAACTGTATGGTAGAGAAACCTGGCAGACTTTACCTCAACCCAGTCATCAAGGTTGACATCACCAGGAGTAAAACATATGGACATATCGTAATCCCTGATAGGACATGCAACCAGGACGCCATCACTTCTGTGGTATTCTTGCCAAAAATGTATAGCTTCAATCTAATCATGAGACAATATCAAACAAACCCCAAAAGAAGGCATTCTACAAAATAACTGGCCCATACTCTTTCAGTGTGTCAAGGTTGGAAAAGACAAGGAAAAACTAAGGAAATATCAGATTAGAGGAAACTAAGGAAACATGCCAAATACAATATAGAATCCTGGAACAAAAAAGGGATGTTCATAGGGGGAAAAAATGATAAAAACTGAATAAAGTCTTCTGTATATAGCCTGTAGTTAATAGCATTTTATCAATAGCAATTTCTTAGTTTTTTTTTTCAATATATGAAATTTATTGTCAAATTGGTTTCCATACAACACCCAGTGCTCATCCCAAAAGGTGCCCTCCTCAATACCCTTCACCCACCCTCCCCTCCCTCCCACCCCCCATCAACCCTCAGTTTGTTCTCAGTTTTTAAGGGTCTCTTATGCTCTGGCTCTCTTCCACTCTAACCTCTTTTTTTTTTTTTTCTTCCCCTCCCCCATGGGTTTCTGTTAAGTTTCTCAGGATCCACATAAGAGTGAAAACATACGGTATCTGTCTTTCTCTGTATGGCTTATTTCACTTAGCATCACACTCTCCAGTTCCATCCATGTTGCTACAAAAGGCCATATTTCATTTTTTCTCATTGCCACATAGTATTCCATTGTGTATATAAACCACAATTTCTTTATCCATTCATCAGTTGATGGACATTTAGGCTCTTTCCATAATTTGGCTATTGTTGAGAGTGCTGCTATAAACATTGGGGTACAAGTGCCCCTATGCATCAGTACTCCTGCATCCCTTGGGTAAATTCCTAGCAGTGCTATTGCTGGGTCCTAGGGTAGGTCGATTTTTAATTTTCTGAGGAACCTCCACACTGTTTTCCAGAGTGGCTGCACCAATTTGCATTCCCACCAACAGTGCAAGAGGGTTCCCATTTCTCCACATCCTCTCCAGCATCTGTAGTCTCCTGATTTGTTCATTTTGGCCACTCTGACTGGCGTGAGGTGATATCTGAGTGTGGTTTTGATTTGTATTTCCCTGATAAGGAGCGACGTTGAGCATCTTTTCATGTGCCTGTTGGCCATCCGGATGTCTTCTTTAGAGAAGTGTCTATTCATGTTTTCTGCCCATCTCTGGGTTATTTGTTTTTCAGGTGTGGAGTTTGGTGAGCTCTTTATAGATTTTGGATACTAGCCCTTTGTCTGATATGTCATTTGCAAATATCTTTTGCAATTCCGTTGGTTGCCTTTTAGTTTTGTTGGTTGTTTCCTTTGCTGTGCAGAAGCTTTTTATCTTCATAAGGTCCCAGTAGCAATTTCTTAGTTTTGACATTTGGATTATGATGATGAAAGATGTAAACATTAGGGAGAGCTAGGTGATGGGTGTACTGGAAATCTCTGTACTATTTTTGCAGCTTTTTTATGACTCTAAAATTATTTTGAAATAAAAAATAAAACCCAAAACAGGCAGGATTTAGCATCGGAGTATAATTGGATAAGAACCACTCCCATTTCCAAGTTCAGTCCTACATCAGTAACACTTGGGATACAGAGATCTCTTCCTCTAGGAAAGAGGAAGCCAGCTATTGCAGGGGCTTACAATAAATATAGTTGTGGAGTCAAGATACACACATGAAATTCCTAGAGTATACGGAGTATATGCGTGGGAGCAATGTATCCTTTTTAAAAAGGAAGTTGCTTGCCCATCCACTCCCTTCCTGTCCCCCTTCACACAGACAGACCACTGATGGCCAGCTTTGACCATGCTGATGAAGGCAACCCCCCAAATTTTTTAACGTTTATTTATTATTGAGACAGAGAGACACAGAGCGTGAGCAGGGGAGGGGTAGAGAGAGGGGAGACACAGAATCTGAAGTAGGCTCCAGGCTCTGAGCTGTCAGCACAGAGCCCAACATGGGGCTTGAACCCACAGACCGTGAGATCTTGACCTGAGCCGAAGTGGGTGACCTAACCAACTGAGCCACCCAGGTGCCCCAACCCCGGCTCATTTTAAAGACTGTCTCTTCATGGATAGGACACCATCCAGGTATACAATTAGGTTCATTTGTTTATCCAACTGTTAAAGATCGATTTATAAAATCTTTTCCTTGTTTCAAGCTCAAACTCAGGTCTGTGTGATTCCAGTGCTCAAGTACGGCTTCAGTCAATCTATGCTCTTCCTGCCTTCATCAGCCTAATGGTCCCACACTTATTCCCAAGGGCCCCACTGGCAGTAGCGTGGAAGTCACACTCTTTAATCTGTCTTCTCCCTTCTCCCATCCTCATCTGCTATCGATCTGCTTCCTAAATTCATCTCGAATCATGTCTCCTCTCTTGTCCCATCACCGCTTGTGTGGTTCAATCCTGATCATTTTTTTCCCAGGCTATCGCAGTAACTTCTTAACTACAACCTCTGGCCTTGAGCACATTGGTGCTGATGCCACACCAACCTACACAGCCAAGTGGAGTCTTCCCAAGTAGAAGGCTCTGGTTCTCTACATTGACAATCCAAGGATGCTAAAGGACATAGTTCTCAGGGCTCTGCCTCTTCAGGCTGGCCCCAGAACAGCCTTTGCCAGCTGGCTCCCTTGTAGCCAGCACCTTCTGCAAATCTGACCTGTCCTCTACCACTAACCGAATTCCCACAGCTGTGGGAGCACAGAGGATGCACAGGTGAGTAGCTGCAAATGTTTTTTAGGCTAACTTTACAATCTCAGGACACTCCTCAGTTAACAGAGGACAAGAGTTTTATATGATCATCAGTTCAAAGATGAATTAATCTTGCTGTACAATTTAACACATTTGTCATTTCCAAAGTGTAAGACCTTGGTTGGTATATTGCTGTGAGTGTTTTTCATTGTAGTTTCAAAAACAGTTACGGATGTGTTTTTTAAAAAGATATCTGAATCAGGGGTGCCTGGGTGGCTCAGCTGGTAAAGCTTCTGACTTCAGCTCAGGTCATGATCTCGCGGTTCATGAGTTCGAGCCTTGCGTCGGGCTCTGTGCTGACAGCTCAGAGCCTGGAGCCTGCTTCACATTCTGTGTCTCCCTCTCTCTCTTCCCCTCCCCTGCTCACACTCTGTATGTCTCTCTCTCTCTCTCTCTCTCTCTCTCTCTCTCTCAAAAATAAACAAACATACAAAAAAAAAGAGAGATCTAACTCAAATGATTTGAGGGAGCCCCAGACTACCTCCCGGGAACTTTAGGGTTCTTCAGAACCTATTTTGAAAACCATCATTATTGTACTCTGAGCTGCTATCAGACCTCTTTGTTCAGCCCCTCCTACCTGTATCTTGACCAGCCTTGCCCCAGTCCCTTTTCTTCCAGCAGCCGAATTCCTTTTCTGAACTGCTTGGCACAGACTCTGTGTCTCTTACCTGTGCTTCGGCCGAAGCTTAACTCCTCCTGACCATGCTGCTTTCCTGTGCTGGGGGTCCGAGGTGAGGGGCTCTGGGCTGAGGGAGTCAGAGGTACCGGTACCTGCAGGGCCTGGGTCTGCACACGCATCTCTGGCAAAACAAAAGAATGGGAAAACGGGAAAATATGATGGTGTTCATGGGAAGGGCGCACTAATGAATCAACAAGAGAAATGCATGAAAATTAACGGAGCGGTTAAAGCAGAACTGCAGGCTGAGTGCAGACTTCTCAGCCTGCACCCACTGAAGTGCTCTGCTCCAAAGAAGGCAGGCCCATGCCTGAGGGGCTTCATCCTTTCCCATCTATGTTTCTGTGCAGCACTAAAGTAGACTTCCCAGTTTAAAATACCAAGTTTTCCAACCAAGGGGGAAGAGACACTACAATGAAGGTGAACTCCCCCTATAATTCAGCCTCCATCAGTAAATAAGTGAGAAACTGGACTCACTAAAGCAAATGGCCAGGCAACGTCCCTGAAACCCAGTCCCCACTGCCTCCCTTCTTTTTTTTAATGTTTATTTTGAGAGAGTGCGTTTGCGTGAGGAGGAGGAGGAGGAGAGAGAAAGAGAGAGAGACAGACAGACAGACAGAGAGAGTCCCGAGCAGGCTCCGTGTCATCAGAGCAGAGCCCAAAATGGGGCTTGATCTCACAAACTGTGACCAGAGAGGAAATCAAGAGTCGGACGTTTACCCGACTGAGCCACCCAGGCACCCCAGACTACTGCCTCCCTTCTCAATTCATTATAATGAGAGTGACCCCCATGGGGAGCAGGCCTCCTCTGTTCAGTGAGTGGCAGCTCAGAAGAGCATGCCAACTCTTAAGCCTTAGCTGTTTCAGATTGTCTAGATTCCACCGTGCTGGAGGCAAGCCTTTTATGTGTCCATTTAAGTCCACCCTCCCACCCCCCAGGTCCCTAACACCATTCTCTTTTCCTCCCCAGTCCCAGGCAGTCAGAGAAAATTTTAAGCCCTGCGTGACCAATATGTGGCACACATTCTGCCACAAGAACAGGTGTATTTCTTCCCCTTAGGAGACTCTCAGCTTCTGAATTTCCAAATGCCTAACTTGAAGGCCTCCTCTTGATCAGACAGTCGCTTGCATCAGGCTCTGAAGCAGTTTTGTCATTATTCTGCTCTGCTGGGTACCAGTGATATGTTTTCAGTGTGGGTCTTTGAGGATCATTCTGAGACTAGGAGAGCCTACCGGTGGCCCCCACACATGTCCTGTGAGCAGGAATCGGAGAAGAGGCAAATGCATGCAGCTTCTCCTCTGTGTGAGCCTTGGCTGAGAAGAGGTGGGATTATCAAAAGGCTGTCAATTTCTTTTATTTCAGGACACAGAGGGAGATGACCAAGGAGTTTCCATTTCTAAGATATGCTTCCTTAGCTAAGTACCCTTACCCCTTTCTGTACATTACTTTTTCTCATCAAATTTAGGATTCCTGGAGTTGAATATGGTCAATATAAGTCTAGGCTTGAAGTCTGAAGGCTCAGTTGAGGTTCTGTCACTTATGAATTGAAGGACATTGGGCAAATGCCCTCTGAACCTAGGCCCCACATCTGTAATATAAATATAAGAGGCAGGGCACAGCATGACTAGGGGGCTGGTTCCGTAGGCAGCCTCTCTGATTTGGAGTCCCGACTCTTCCTACTGACTAGCTCTGTGACTCTGACCCCTCTGTGTCCCGGCTGTCTCATCTCTGAAAGGGGCGTAAAAGAACACCGTTTTTCATAGAGCTGTTAAGAAGCTGAAGCTACTTCAGATGAAGCCTGGCACATGCTCAGTACTCAGCAAATTAGCCAATATTATCATGCCCATCTTGCGAAATTGCTGCTAAGTCTTCTAGATGATGTCTGTTACCTGTCTAGCACACTGCCTACAGGTGGTATTTGCCTAATTATTTTCACAATCATTTTACTGCAGTACCTCCATGTTAGAGGTCTGAAACTTTCAGCAAAGATGTTCTACGAAACAGACACCACTAAAAAGACCGAATCTATGCTGGGAATAATCGCAGGAAGAGCTTTGGCCAGAGAGTTAATATGTCAAAGCCTTTTGCAGAATTCATCCCGTGGTCCCCAATTAGGATTACTCCTACAACCCTCAGAGGCACCAACACCACCTGGCTTAAACCGGGGGCGGAAAACAGACTCAAGGGTATCTCACCATCAGATGTGTGAATGTAAATATTACATGTGCGTCACGAGCACACCCAGGACCACTCACCGGTATAATCCATTCTGACAGCAAGCTTTCCTTTCTAGTCTCCTCTAGATGCCTATGTGTCTGCTAGCGGAGAGCAAAGGCCAAGCCTGAGCTTTCATAAAACCTCTGTGGCGTTTAATACCTTCCTCATTTGGGGCCTGAACCACAATTGCTGGCTCTGTCCTTTCTGCACCACAGCGAAGCCCTTTCCTCTTTCCTCACCCGCTCCCCCTTCCTGGGAGGTGCCAGGTGATGGAAGGTCCAGGAGGGCATTGTCACGGGGAAGGGTTGGCAGGAAGGACAGGCAAATGGGAAAGAGATGGAAGCACAAGGAACAGGAGATGATCTCATCCTTTCAAGGACTTTCAATACAGGATTCCTTGCAACCCTAGGAAAGCAGAGACCGGCACCCCAGCATTGCTCTCCAGGCCACTGGCTGTCTGGTCACCTGCCACCTCCAGGAGACCGACTGAGGTCAGCAACTGGGTGTGAGGGTTCATGGAACTCATGTAGCTTGTTGCTGACTGCAGTCCCCCCACTCCCCCCCTTGCTAAACCACAGCATGACCTCCCTGCTAATCTACGCCTCCCCCCACCCTGGATGGGCTGGCTCCAGAGGCCAGATGGAGGTCCTGGCACTCTCTGGGTGGGCTTTCTGGATGTATCATACAAACTAGAAAAGAGGCTAGAGAGAATGCAGGAAGAATCGCCAGCACTTAGGACACAGCTTTTCTGCCTTAAACTCTTTCTAGAATCATCTGGACGACAAATAAACATTTAAAACATTTATATGTTCTAATGAAAAAAAAAAAATCCATGATGAATCTAGACCTAAATTAGTCCTGGAATGAGTGTTGGGAAGCCTATTACCCCAAAGACCTCCCTGTTGGACTCCTCACTTCGCCTTTTAATCCCCTCGCCAGTTATCTTATCTGCACCTTGAACTTGGCCTGTCTCTGCAATGCACATTTTCCCACCCACCTAAGGTTACTATGCTTCTGGCCTCTCAGCAGAGTGGAACTGGCAAAGCCTACAATGTGCTCTGATCTCATGCCCCACTGGTGCTACTGTGATTCCACACGCCCAGGACAGATTATTCCAAGTCTTTCCTATAGAAGGAGATGTGTGCTTTCCCATATACCAGGAGTCATTCTCACAACTTCTCTATAAAGGCAAAACCTAATTGTTTGGGCCCCATCTTCCAGATGAATACGCCAAGACAGACAGGTTGTATATCTTGGCTCAAACCATACATGGAATCACACTCACGCGGGATAAAAATCACCAACCATCAGTTACTTCTTCCTTTCAGTGTAAAAGCTTCAAACTTGTTTAGTTTATACCACAAATTCTGTAGGCCTTCGAAGTACACCCAGATTTGGTCAGAATGGGTGGAGATGGTGATGGTGGGGACTTCAATTAAACATGTTGCCAAATGAGCTTATTTTTTAGTTAAAAGATACTCAAAGGTAGGCACCCACAGATACACTGCAGAAGCCTTAGACTCAATGAAACAAGTTCAAGTGAAAAAATACAGAGGTAAACCATATGCCTCTCCAGCCTTATGGAGCTACTTCCAGATCCCAAAAGGCACCACATTCTCCTGGCTTATCGATACTTGCCCTTCAGGTTTCGGTTTGGACATCATCTCCTCCGGGTGCAAGTTGGCATGAGGTGCTGCGCCCCATGCTAGCTATAGGTGTGCATTTCAAAGCGCAATGCACACTGTCTTCTGACCACCTGTTTGCTGGTCTGTCTTCCTCTACATGCTTAGAAAGGCAAGCAGACCAGCTTGCTGCCTGGCACACTGAGTCGCTTGATAATCATTTGTTAAATGAACGAAATATTGCCAAATGTTCAACAGATCTGTAACGTGTCTTCCTTCCCATCTCCTTTTTGTTCACTTAACTGGCTGGCAAAGCTAATGACGGTTGCGGGGGCGGGGGGAACTGTTTGTATATTGCTTCTTGCTCTTCCCCAGTCTCAAGATCAAGGTTTAGGAGGAGCTAAAAACAACATTGTGAACCACAATCCTCTTGTCATCTTTCTTCCCCAGACAGTTAAGAAACAAGAAAATCCAGGCCAACTGCCTCCATTTCTACTTCCTGTGATGATTACACTCATATTTTGTCCACCCTCTCCCCCACCACCCCCAATATTCCTAACTCATGAATATACACTGGCTACTTTACTATTTGATATTTTAGTAGAGTTATTCACTGCTTTCTGAACTGAGTGTCAGCCAACATCAGAAGTTCCAGATCATTCTGTTCCCTGTGGCTCTCCTGAACAGCATGAAAATTGGGGGGAGGCCTGGAGAAGCTGGAGTAAGAGCTGTGAGGAACTGAGCCAGACATTTTAAATGGTCTTTCCAGATCCCTTTAGATTCCTGCTTTCTACTGAGTTTAAATACTCTTATTTTGTCTTGGGGCAGAGTGGCAAAGAATCATCTCTCCTTGGCAGGGACGGTTACAACATTAGGGAAATGCAGCAATTCCTCCCTTTTTGCGGTGTTTCATCCAACAGGGAAGAGCTTCCTCACTGGCTGCTTCCACTCCTGCCCCCCTTCAATCCAGCGTCTACCCAGCAGCCAGTGACACTTTTAAAAAAATGTACATGGCTCAGGGCACCTGGGTGGCTTGGTCAGTTGAGCGTCCGTCTCTTGATTTTAGCTCAGGTCATGGGATCGAGCTCTTCGTTGAGCTCTTTGAGGAGCCTGGTGACTGCTTGAGATCCTCTCTCTCTCTCTCTCTCTCTCTCTCTCTCTCTCTCTCTCTCTCTTCCCTGTTCACACTCTAAAATTTCTTTTTAAAAATTTAAAAACAAAAAATAAATTAAAAAAATGCAAATGGCTCATGTCACTTTCTAATAAAACCCTGTGTATCTACCCCCTGCACTTCAGATAGAATTCAAGTTCCTTAAGTTGGCTGTTGAGGCCCAAGTGACCTGGCTTCCAGTCCTCCCTTACACATCACCCTCCTATTCGCCCTGACCTCACAGGCCAGCCTTAAGCTCCCATCCCACCAACCTCTTCACCTTCACACATGCTGTTCCCACTGCCCGGAACAGTCTTCCTCCCAATTTCTTCACTTGGCTGGCTCCTCCTTAGCCTTCTGGTCCCAGGTCGAACATCACCCCATCTACTGCCAAAGTCTCTTTCCTGGCACCTGGTCTTTTCTTTCATGGCACTACTGGCCGCATGTGATTATTCACTGGCACATGGTCTATTTCCTCTACTAAATGGCAAGCTCAGTGAGGTCTGGGCCCCTGGCTGGTCTGTCTCCAATTTTGTTTTTTTAAGCCACTACACACCTAGGGCCTAGCACATTGAGTGGTTCACAGTAGGCACATAATACAGATTTGTTGAATGAATCACAGGAGACTGTAAAAGGACTAGTTGGGATGCATCCAGAATGGAGCTCTCTGCCTGTCAACTCTTAAAGGTATTAAGTTCTTTACTGCACGTGTTTTGGGGAAGATGGTTCTCTCTTCTTTCAGTTGCTTTCTCTACAAGACTGTCAGCCAATTTCTTTGAGAAAGCACAGTTTGGCCCTATTGGTCCATCTCATTAGCAGCAGGGTTTGTGGGGTGGGGAGGACCGGTGTTGAGGGACCTTGGCCGAGCCTTCCAAACAAACAGTTGGCACGGCCTGGTGCAGTTTCGCTGCCTGATGTTTTGAAGCAGCCAGAATGCTTTCTCAGATTAAGCAGACAGAAGTGCATTTATATAGGCCTGAGCCTGTCCTCAGAGCCCACTGGAGAAATTCCTGTGGATTTATGCTGGATGCCACTGTGTGCTCATTTTCATAATTTGTCTTATTAAAAGTCGTGTTCTTGGTTTCCTGTGTGTTTGTTTGCTTTGTTTTGTCCTGTTCCATGTCCATCATGCGTGAAGCTGGCCTAATTACCAGGTCTCTCTCGGTAGCAGGTTTGAGGGTCATTACTAAAGGCTTCCCACACATTTCTCCTCCGTCTCCTGGAGGGGGTAAAAAGCCTGGACTCTTGGTTTCTCCAGTGTCTGGAAGAAGAGTGGAAGAATTGATGCCATTGGGAACAGATTTCTATTCTTAGCCTAATATAGCTGTTCTCCATTCTTGGATGATTGAGGCATTTATCAAAGTTTTCAGACATCCTCAGTGAACTGTCCTTTCTTTAAAAGCCCCCCGTTCCTTTTGGTTCCTATGTATTTAGACTTAGCCTTCTGGGTCAGGGTCCCTCCATTACTCTCTTTTTTTAATTTTATTTTTTGCTTTTAAAATCACTATTTACCCACCTAGGAAGCTCGCTCTGTATTCTCTCAGGCCTAAACCCTATCTGGTGCTCTCCATCATAGCGATGTCAATGATTTGTATTTAAAAACCTCTTCTTTCTGGGGCACCTGCTGTGGCTCAGTCAGTTAAGTGCCTGACTTTGGCTCAGGTCATGATCTCACAGTTTGTGAGTTCGAGACCGCATCGGGCTCTCTGTCAGCACAAGCCTGCTTCAGATCCTCTGTCCCCCCCTCTCTCTCTGCCCCTCCCCTGCTCGTTCTCTACCTCTCTCTCAAAATAAATAAACTTAAAAAAAAAAAAGCTTAAAAAAAAAAAAACACCTCTTCTTTCTGCTCATGCACCCTCATTTGGCAGCTTGCTCACTCCAGGAAGGCCACGCATAACCCTTCAGTCAGGCGTTGTCGTGATCGGTAGGCCTCAGACCTGTGTCTGTCTGTACCTCCTACTCTTGCTGCTGCTTTTTCTCACTTCATATCCCTTGAAACCTCCCAATGGATCCACGTGTACAATTTGTACCACCGGCATTCAACGTATTTCTGATGATGTTTGAAACCACAGTAAGCTTAACCATATCTAGATCTTAGGTAATGACTTCTATGTTGACTTTGCACAAGGACTAGAAAAGGGTGGGTAGGGGAAAAAGCCAGACGACTGGCCAGATCTTTTCACCTACCTAATAAATATTTAATCACTTCAGATTTACCTTTGACTGTAATCCCTCCACCCACTGAAGCCTATGCACAGGCAGCCCAGAGCAAGTGCGTAAGAAAACCAAGGGCACTCATGCAAGGCCCTATAGTTAAATTGATGATATCTTTACCACTGGAGGAGTACAGTCCTCCCCTCAAATACTCAGAGCCTGACCTTAAATCAACTCTGATAAGTGGCAGGCTGTGTAATATGGATTAATGTGGATTCTGGAGCCAGCTGCTCACATTCTTATTTGGGCTCTATTACCTAATAGGTGTTCGACCTTTGGCAGATCACTTATAACCTCTTATGCCTCAGTTTCCTCCGCTACGAAATAGGATAATAATAGCACCTACACCAAAGGGTAGTTGTGAGGCTTAAACAAGTTGATATGCCTAAAGCACTTAGAACAGAGCCTGGCATATAAATGTTAACTTAGAATAGAAACTTACATTTATTGGGCACATGGTATGTATCCAATACTGGACTTTAAAAACAGCTATTCAGTGAATTTTCTTATCATATGAAACAGTGATGATCCTCATTACAGATAAAGAAAGCAAAATGAAATAAAACAAGTAGAAACGGGAATGGCTGAAGGCCGCACCCTCTCCTCCATGTCACCCCTCGTTAAATGCCCCTGAGATCACTGGCTTTGAATACTCTTTTCCTTTTTTTTTTGTAATTTTTTTTTTAATATTTACTTTTGACAGGGAGAGAGAGAAAGACACACAGCGAGAACAGGGGAGGGGCAGAGAGAGAGAGAGAGAGAGAGAGAGAGAGAGAGAGAGAGACAGAATCCGAAGCAGGCTCCAGGCTCTGAGCTGTCAGCACAGAGCCCGAAGCGGGGCTCAAACCCACAAACCATGAGATCATGACCTGAGCCGAAGTTGGACACTCAACCGACTGAGCCACCCAGGCGCCCCTGAATACTCTTTTCTTAAGCATTGCCACATGTTAAGCCATGCATGCCTGGCATTTCTTCCACATCACCCTTTTGCTACTTATAGGAGACAAAAAGATATGCATGAAAACAAAAGACTAGCAAATATACCAGAATGTAACTACTGGGTGATTATAGATGATATTTTTCTTTTTCTGTATCTTGCAAATTGTTTACAATTAACAGTATAATTACCAGAAAAAGTAAATTAGCCTTATTTTTTTCCTAACTAAAATGAGTCTAAGAGTCTGGTTTCTCCATATTTTTAAAGGGAAATCTTTGTCAGGGAATGAAAGTGGATAGATCTCTCCTGGGAGGAAATCTGGGCAGTGGAAAGACTACACTCGTGGCAGGTTTACTTTGGGAGCTCTAGCAACCACTGAAAATCCTTGTTGGAGGAGGAAGCAGAATTTCTGGGAAGCCAGTATCAGTAGAGAAACGAACGCTTCCTGAGAAAATTCAGCCTCCATCTTTCTTTCCCAACACCCCCTCTCATGCATTCCCAAAGAACCATGCAAATCTCTACACTGAACTGTAATAATTCCTTACTTTATTCTCACCCATTATAGCTTAAAAGTACCTTCCATACATTATTCCTTTTGGCCTTCAAAATAATCCTACATAATAGAATAGGTACTATTTAGCCCCACTGAACAGATCTACATTCACAGCCTCAGAGAGAGACACTAACTTGCCCTAGTGCAGGACTTGTAAGATACACAACTGGCATATGAAGCCACGGCCCCTAACTCCAACTCTCACCCTCTCTCATTTCATATTACTTTTGGATCCTACAGTCCTAAAAGTCCATTGATACAGGTGACAAACATTTAATACCAAGACTTCTTCAAAGGGAAAGCTTCTTTGGAAGAAAATAGAAAGCTACTGAAATCCAAACGGGACCCTCTCCAGCCCTAGCCTAAATGTCCCTAGATCTAGAGAGATGATGAAGTCAGATTTTGAAAGACTCCTCATCCTTACCTCTGCCGCCAAAACTGCATTCCTGTTTTTGACTCAGAACTTCCTAACACTGGTCATGCTGCTGAAAACACACAGCACGTGTTTCATGCCAAGACTCAGAGGCCACTTCTATACCCTGCCCAATCATCCAACCCCTCCATCAACAATCACTAAGGTCCACAATGGACCACACAATGGATTAGGCCCTGGGCTTGCAATGCAGTTGAGTGGACCCCTCCTGTGAAATTACAAACTAATGGGAAGACAGGCAAGACAACTGTACAAATATACAATGACAAACCATGGTAAGTGCTAGAGAGAGTACATGAGACCACAAGAGTAGTCTACACTCAGCACACCTTCCTCTCCTTTCCATTCCCTCTCTTTCATTGTCTATATATATGCTTGTTTCCCCTGGTCATATGCTTCAAGGAGGGCAGGTTATCAAAGCACAGTCCCAGATGCTGTAATTACCCTATGGAGTGCTCCGAGCCAGGCCATAATCATTACCTGCACAGCCTAATGTAATCCTCACAACCAGTCTCTAAGGCAGGTACTTTTATGCTGTTACATCTCCACTTTCCAGATGAGGAAAAGGAAGCTCAGAGAAGCAGAGAAAATTGAACACGCTCTACTGGAACAAAAATTAAATCCAGATCTGGCTGATGACAAAGCCTGTGCTCCTCACCCCCATGCAACAGTCTTAGTTTCTCTTTTCTTCCTTGGCCAGGTAAGGTGCTCTTCTAAGAGATGATGCCCAATGAATATTTAATAAAACTATGCTCCGAGTGGACATTTGGCCAGCTTCCTGGTGGGCTCCCTGCAGTTGCCCACTCTGTCTCACGTGGATGGGCACTGCTGTCTTCCCAGAGGGAAGTTTTGTTGCTGATGCCCTACTTGGACCAGACCGGTATGTTTTTGGTCTCAAGAGGCAGGTGGGGAGGGATGCACAGAATATAATGCAATCAGCCCCCAGACCCTCAGCTGACACAGCAAAGAACACAGGAAACAATCTTGACATCCTACATCATGGGAGGGTAAGGTTGGAGCCAAATACAAAATGTCCCAGTCCAAATTCCTATGGCTTCCCTCTCCCAGACCACAGTGCATGGCATAGTCCCAGCGATGACCACTAGGACAGTGTGTTAGAAAGGATCTACTTGAGGGGCACCTGGGTGGCTCAGTCGGTTAAGCGTCCCACTTTGGCTCAAGTCACAACCTCACAGTTCGTGGGTTCGAGCCCCGCATTGAGCTCTGTGCTGACAGCTCGGAGACTGGAGCCTGCTTCTGATTCTGTGTCTCCCTTTCTCTCTCTGCCCCTCCCCTGCTCACACTCTGTCTCTGTTTCTCAAAAATAAATAAATGTAAAAAAAAAAAAAAATTAAGAAAGGATCCACTTGAGGTGAGAGGAGCAAGAGAGAGAGAATAAGCAGCAATGTGGTAGAAGTAACATAGGAAAACATTTGGTAACACTTCCTCCCTTCTTTCCACACATTAGGAAAAAGCAGTTGGGATGATTAAGCGGAACACCCAAAATGGCCATATGCGCACACACTAACATAGAGGGAGATAATACTGGACCGGCAGCCGGGAGACCTGCACTGGGTTAGGACAGGTGAGCTATAGGGTTTCTTCTACCTGTAATGGTCTATAAACCGAGGTGAGAAAAAAAGGGCATAAGTAACAATCCTGAGTGAGAAAACACAATTTCTGAGTACCTTCATCCATTAAGTGATGAGTGCTTTCTACATGCAGGTTCCAAGTTAGAATCTGTGTGGAATAAAAGACAATTTCTAATCTCCAGTCTCGCTGGAGACACATACACACACGATTTGGATCAGATTGACCTGGGTTGCATCTGAGCTCGGCCAGTCCCTGGCCATGATTCTGACCCTCAGGACCTCATGTATAAAAAAGGGGACAGAGTATTATCTGCCTCGTGGCAAGGCTGTGAGATCCAGGGAGACTGGCTCATGGGAACCACTACCAGACACAGCCAAGATCACATGATCACAGTGGTCTACATGAGAGAGATGAACAGGATAAGTCATCAAGGGGTGTGACAGCATGGTTGGTATAATGATGGGCTCTTTAATTCCTCAAAACAGGAAAACTGCAAATGTCCAAAGCATTTAGGGAGGGATATAAATATTTAACTCCAGGGTGGAGGATTTTTTGCACATAATTAACAAGAAATATGGAGCATGAGGAAGGCCCCTTGGGAAGGGACGAACACAGAGGACCTAGCAGCTGGTATGAAAGAAATAGTTCCTCAAGCACAAGGATGACAGAATTAGCCTACGGAGCTCTTCCAGGGGCCTCCTCTCATCAGAGGAGCCCCAAGCACCGGACAGAAATGGCACTTCAGGGAATGTATGTGCATGGATATGTTAAAAACATGACTTTGGGCCCAGGGTGGGTTTTTTTTTTTTTTTTTTTTGAGTCCCTGGAGTCCTCCCACATCAGGCTCGGAGGGAGACATCCCTCCCCTCCTCCTGGCTCTGGAAGGTTCCTGGGGTTGCAACGTAGTCAGTGGGAGCCAGGGTTTCACTCTCCATCTACATGCAAACTAAGTCACTCCTGTCCTAAACCTGCCTATAGAAGAGGGGTGGACCTTAAAACTGGAAATGGAGACCGTCATTCATTGAGAGAAAATAGGTCCCTTGCTAAATTTGGCATCAGCTGAGGAATCTTAGAAAAAATGAACTCACCCCCTTGTTTGTGAGGAAGGCCTAATCCTCACTTTGCCCAAGAGGATTATTGGGTGTTAGAAGGAAGCTTGCATGCACTTTTTTTAAGCTCGTGCCAACTGCATTTGTGTCCACAGTATCCAAGATTCGTTCTGCTGTTTAGGGGAGATAATAGACATTCCAGACTATTTTAATGCCTCTGAATCACAAACCTGAATGTTTCCAACCTTTGCTATCACCCAATGCAGGACCCTGTCTCCCAAGCTTTCCCACAGCTGTTGCTTTATATTCTTGGGAAGCAAGTCTGAATGGAAGCCAAGGTACCAAGGTATAGACAATTTGTGGAAAAGTAATGGTTTGCCATTTACAATATACCTTTCCAAGGTGTTTGTCACTATGGTCCACAGGCTGAGTTTCAACTTAGCCCCATCATTTTTCCTTTCCTTTGGTTACTATAGGATTAATGTAATACAGTCTAGAAATTTTATTTCTTTTAAATCCTGTATGTCCCTAGTCACTCCAACACTGTCCTATCCTCTTCAGAGGAATTCTGGACCCACGAACATATGTCACACAAGAGTGGGACTGACCTGACAAAATCTGTCTTGAGTTTAGCATAGCATTCTCAAAACATCGTTTAAAAATATTACAAATTGGCACCTGTGTTAGGCTTTATAATTTAGAAAGTATTTTTACACGACAAATTTAATTCTTATAACAACCCCATGAGACATGGCCCCCTTTCACAGAAGTGAAAACTGAGGCACAGGTAATTTTTTTAAATGTCTATTTATCTTGAGAGAAAGAGAGCACACACACGCACATGAGCAGGGGGAGGGGCAGAGTGAGAGGGAGACACAGAATCCCAAGCAGGTTCTGTGCTGTTGGCCACAGAGCCAGACATGAGGCTCATTCCTACAAACCATGATATCATGACCTGAGCTGAGATCATGAGTCAGATGCTTAACTGACTGAGCCACCCAGGCACCCTGAGGCACAGGTAGTTTAAATAAGGCACACCTCATTTTATTGTGCTTCACAGACATTGTGTTTTTTTTACAAAACGAAGGTTTGTGGCAACCCTGCATTGAGCAAGCCTATTAGCATTTTTCCAACAGCATTTGCTCACTTCCTGTCTCTGTGGCACATTTTGGTAATTCTTGCCAACATTTCAAACTTTTTCAGTATTATAACATTTGTTACGGTAATCTGTGATCAGTGATTACAACTTGCTGAAAGGTCAGATGATGGTTAGGATTTTTGGCAATTTTTTTTTTTTTTAAGTAAAGGATATACACAGTTTTTTTTTAGACATGATGCTATTGCCCACTTAAAAGACTACAGCATAGGATAAACCTAAGTTTGTATGCATTGAGAAACCAAAAAGGTCATCTGACTCACTTTCTGGCAGTGGTCTGGAGGTGAACCTGCAGTATCTCTGAGGTATGCTTTTAAGTTGCTTGAGATCACAAAGAAAGTGGTAAAGCCAGGGCCCAACAGATTATAAGGCTCCAAAGGGTGGCCTTAACCACCTTTTGTAACAGTCATGTCGCCTACAGCTCAGTTAGATTATCTGCAGGCTGATGGGTCTCTAGAAAACAGGGTAGCCTTGCCCTAGGAAGAGCATAACAATTCATCCAGTATGGTCTTCCTTGGAAGTGAAGTGACGATTTCTGGTGGTTTCTAATTGGTAACTACCTTTCCTTCCCTTCACTATCAAGGCTGTTTAATTTCCACCTGTAGTTACAAGCTCTATCTTGACTCTGAGGCCAGCTGGACTCCAAAGGAGAATCTCAGGAGAGAGCTTCAAAACAAATTCTTAGCTAGTACATTCTCATCTTGAGCCTCAAGTCCCTGGGCTACACCCCAGTTTCCAGTGCCTGCCTGATCTTCCAAGCTGGATGGAAACCTGTTTTTAAAAAAAAAATTTTTTTTTTTTTGAGAGAGAGTGAGCACGCAAGCAGGGGAGGGGCAGAGGTTCACAGCAGGGCTGTGAAGCCTGATTCGAGGTTCAATCCCATGGCCCTGGGATCGTGACCTGAGCTGAAATCAAGAGCCAGATGTTCAACTGACTGAGCCACCCAGGTGCCCTAGAAATTTGCTTTTGACACCAATTCCTTCAAGAACACAGTCTGGACTTACTATTGTTGACTAAGCCATAAACAGATGGTATTGGGAACAAAAGCCAAAGGGAGACAGGGAAGTGAGGGGTCGTTTTTATCTGACTGGGCAGAGCAGGTCCTTCCCCTCTCCACCTGGCACTAACACACAGAAGGAGATGGCATCAGGCTGGAGTTTGGCAGGTCGTGGATGGGGCAGCCAGGCCAGCCCCGGGCAAGAAGCACCCTGTATATCACCCCTCATCTCCCCTCCCACTGCAACCCCAACTTGCCAAGCCTGGAAAAGGTACAGCACCCATGACAAAGAGAAGGTACTGGACTGTGACCCCACGTCACGAACCCACGGATAGAAGGGTGGCCTCCGCCCAGCCAGACCTGGCTCAGTAGGGGAGGCGGCCTTTTCTCACTAGCATTCCAGCTGCTAGCGGTGAAGAGGTAACCATGGGAACCGACACAAAGGGCTTAAAGTTGAGGGGCAGAGGCTGCAAGCAATGGTGAAGAAGCAAAGAGGGACTTCAAGAGACAGCCCTGCAACTCTAACTCTCCTCACGTTAGCCATGCACATCTATTGTGAGTCACACTCAAAGACAAGTGGAACTTGCACACGGCACAGCAGGCTTGAAGGGTCAGGGACAGCCAGAGAGCAAAGATCCTTGCAGGTTCTTCCTCCAGATTGCTTCTCTCCCCTTCAGAGAGCAGAAACCTCAGGGTTTCATCTGCCAGGAGTGTTGCAGATGGGTGGGTGGACACAACTGGTACACAATAGCCTTCAAATACAAGGCTGCAAGCAACACTTCCTAAAGGGAGTCCTTCTCACACCCCCAGCTTCAGCCCACTGCTTCCAGGGGGACTTCCAGTATGTGCCGGGGAACCTCTCTGGAGGGTCCGTAAGTAGACCTGGAACCATTTGGGTAGTTGAGGAAAAAGTCCTGAGATTCTGGCTGTTTGGCTGCACTGCAAAGGAGAGGCTTGGATGTTGAGAACACTAACACAGAGCACCTTGTACAACAACGGGGACTTGCAGAAGCAGGAGGCTGCTCCAGTGCAAAGGCTCTTATCTACACAGGAAATCAGATCTATAATTTCTGTAACTACATTTCTCCCCTAGACCTCCACGCATTAAAAAAATTAAAAAATAATAAAATAATGTTTATTTTTGAGAGAGACAGAGTGTGAGCAGGGAAGGGGCAGAGAGAGAAGGAGACACAGAATCTGAACCAGGCTCCAGGCTCCGAGCTGTCAGCACAGAGCCCGACGTGAGGCTCGAACTCACAAACTGTGAGATCATGACCTGAGCCAAAGTTGGACGCTTCACCGACTGAGCCACCCAGGCGCTCCACCACACATTATTTTAATTGGCCAATATAACTCTTAAGTCTTCATTAAATCAGTAGGGTTCTCAACCTGCACTTGGCTTTCATTTTTTTAAAGTTCTAGCTCAAGTTCTTCTGCATCTATTGAGGAAATGCCAATGGAAATAGGGAATAGCAACATCCCAGGTCAGTTTACTTTTCCTCTTACTATGACAGGGCTCTGGAGACCATCCTTCACCTGGCCTTCCCTCTTGGACCAAGGTAATCTATGTCAATCCTTACAAGGGCTTCACACAGCCTAGACCAAATCCTAACAGGTGGCCTAGTTCTCCGCATGTCTTTATTCCTAAGTTGATTTTTTTTTTTAAAAGCTTATTTATTGGGGCGCCTGGGTGGCACAGTCGGTTAAGCGTCCGACTTCAGCCAGGTCACGATCTCGCGGTCTGCGAGTTCGAGCCCCGCGTCAGGCTCTGGGCTGATGGCTCAGAGCCTGGAGCCAGTTTCCGATTCTGTGTCTCCCTCTCTCTCTGCCCCTCCCCCGTTCATGCTCTGTCTCTCTCTGTCCCAAAAATAAATAAACGTTGAAAAAAAAATTAAAAAAAAAAAATAAATAAAAAAAATAAAAGCTTATTTATTTTGAGAGAGCATGCGTGAGCACAAGCAGGGGAGGGGCAGAGAGAGGGAGAGAGAAAGAATTCCAAGCAGGCTCCACACTGTCAGTGCAGAGCCTGATGCGGGGCTCAAACTCAAGAACAGTGAGATCATGACCTGAGCCAAAATCGAGAGTCAGACTCTTAACTGAGCGACCCTCGTGCCTCTCCCAAACTGACTTCTTAGTCGGAGCCATTGGGGTGGTAGGAGGGTGAAGGACAGGGTCAGAGAGTGTCACTGACACACAGAGTTTTGAGAGTCTGGGGAAAGAATCTGAAGTGTTCATTAGCACCTCCCTGCCCCCCATCCCTTGGTCAACTAATTCCTCATCACCCGTGTTCACTTGTGTGCCATCCATAATGGTGGCACCAGTGCCACTTATTGGTGTTACTTTCTCCCTGTAGTAATTAAATCTTAAAAATAATTTTACCTAAGGGGCGCCTGGGTGGCGCAGTCGGTTAAGCGTCCGACTTCAGCCAGGTCACGATCTCACGGTCCGGGAGTTCGAGCCCCGCGTCAGGCTCTGGGCTGATGGCTCGGAGCCTGGAGCCTGTTTCCGATTCTGTGTCTCCCTCTCTCTCTGCCCCTCCCCCATTCATGCTCTGTCTCTCTCTGTCCCAAAAATAAATAAACGTTGAAAAAAAATTTTTTTTTAAAAAATAAAAAAAAAATAATAATTTTACCTAAAAGGGAAAAGCGACTGACCTCCATTCTGAGACTCCTCAGTTGAGGAGCAGGATCCTGTGGAGCTTCAACCCTGGCACCATCATGCCCTCAGCAAGCTATTTAACCTCTTTGTGTTTGGGTTTCCTCACCTCTAAAGGGGGAGAACAATGCCTACCTCACAGGAGTGTGAAGAAGATAGAAGACTTTCAGGTAGTGCTCCACTCTTAGCAAGTACTCAATCAATTTCAGAAATTAACACCCACCAAGGTGCCAGGCTATTTACTTTTACGTGTACTTTGTCATTGAATTGTGAGAATTGCCTGAATCTGATACTACTGACACCTCTTTCAAGGTATTATCATCACAGTTCTGCAGATGAGGAAACTAAGGCTTAAACAATTAGGAACTTGCCCTAAACCACTAGCAGATAGCAGAGCTCAGATTCAGACGTCGGGTGCTCTGTCTCCACAGTCTTAGGACCTTTCCACTACACTGCCTTTTTACACAAGAATATCTTGTTATTCTTATTTTTAGGAAGATAAAAAGAGAAAACCTTAGGAAGAAACTCTGGTGTTTAATGGGGGTGGGAGTGGGGAGAGGACAGGATTTAAACTTCCTCAAGCAAGAGGCTTTATAAAACAAACAAACAAAAAACAAGACTAGCCTAAGACGGAGCCCTTTGCCCTGAAAAAAATTCCCAGAAAAATGGATACACATTCACACTTAAGAGTCGGGGCATCTATGAACCCTTGAGTGTGAAATGTCTTATCAGTCATGATTGAATTCCCAGGGCTAATATGTTCTCAGTAAATGTGTGATAAATGTTTACTGAATGAATACCAACCCAACAACAAAATGCCTCTGCTGGAGTTGGCAAAGCACAGAACATCTTTCCCAAACACTTTGTTGAACTGAAATAATTAAAGCTTAATAGATTAAATAAACTATTATCATATTGACCACTCCATCCAAGGTATTTTACTGAAAACTGAAGTTATATAGTCTGTCTCTTTAAAAAGAAGCACAGGGATGCCTGGGTGGCTCAGTTGGTTAAGCGTCCAACTTGGGCTCAGGTCATGATCTCACAGTTCGTGAGTTCGAGCCTCACGTCGGGCTCTGTGCTGACAGCTCAGAGCCTGGAGCCTGCTTCAGATTCTGTGTCTCCTTCTCTCTCTGCCCCTTCCCTGCTCACACTCTGTCTCTCTCAAAAATAAACATTAGAATAACATTTTAAAATAAAATAAAAAGCAGCACAGTATCAGTCTGATATAGAGTTCAAGCGTTTCGTTGCCCCCTCCCCCCACATCTTTAGAAAGAGGATGTAAAATGTAACCTTTTCACCCACCTCTGGGTTCCCAGAGGAAGCTACGAACCTAGTCTGGGAGTTCAGCTTCAACAAATTTCATAAAATCAGTCCTCTAACACAGAGGGGTTTGCCTAGTGGGTATTTCCTCTCCACGGTTCACCTCTGGTGGCAAAGAAAAGCCACACTGGTACTCTGAACAAGTAAGGTTGTAGGCAAGAACTTTAAATTCCCCATAACCTCAAAAACAGAACTCATTAAAAAAAAAAAAAAGAAAAGATATATAGAATGCTAAGGATATCAGTTAATAGGTTACAGGATCCTTGATAATCTTAAATGAGATGGCTTTTACAAAAAGTACAAATAATTTTATATACACCAATACCACATTTATATTTATCACAGCACATGGGATTATTAGCTGACATTTACTGAGCCCTCGCTAAGCTAAATACTTTCATTAACTCAATCCACACAACAACTCTATGAAGAAGCTTCATTATTGTCCAAAGCTTTCAGATTCAGAGGCATTTAATAATTTGCTCAAGGCAATATATACCTAGAGGCAGAGATGGGATGTGTACTCTGTCTGGTCTATCTCCAGAATCTAGGTTTTTCTTCTCCTGATTGAACTAATGTTTTGCATACAGTAAAATGCATAAGTCCTTAAGTGTTCAATTTGATGGAGCTTGAAAATTGTGTATATCTATGCAACCATCTCTCGAAACAAGACCTAGAACCTTTCCATTGCTCCAGAGAGCTTCTTCTTACCTCTTTCCAGTCACTCTCTCCACCCCTCAAGAGGCAGCCACTAACACCTGTCACCATAGATTAGTTTTGCCTGTTCTCGTTCTTCATAAATAGAATTGCTTTTGTATTCTCTTGTCTGTTTTTTTTTTTCAGGTTTATTCATTTTTGAGAGTACGAGGAAGAAGGGGCACAGAGAGAGGAGGGCAGAGGCTCTGAAGCAGGCTCTGCACTGACAGCAGTGAGCCCTACACAGGGCTCAAACCCACGAACCGTGAAATCATGACCTGAGCCAAGGTCAGATGCTCAATGGACTGAGCCACCCAGGTGCCCCACCTGTGACTGGCTTCTTTAACATAATGGTTCTGAGATTCATCCAGCTGGTTGTATATATCAGGAGTTCATTCTTTTTGATTGCTGAGAAGTAGGTCATTGTATGGATGTACCACAGTGTATCCATTCTCTTGGTGGACACAGGGTTGTCTCCAGCTGTTGCCAATTATTAATAAAGTTGCTATGAACATTCTGTACAAGACTTTTTGTGGACATTTGTTTTCATCTATCTTGGGTAAATAGCTAGGCATGGAAATGTTGGGTCATAGGGTTGGGATATGTTTAACTTACAATAAACCTAAGTTCTTAACCCCTATCCTCCCTCACAATGGCATTAGCTTATTAACATCTGATTTCTCCTCTTACAGGACAAGAACCCAGGGAGCAAAGAACCCATCTCCATTTCCAGGGCTGCCTCCCACATAGTAAATGTTTGCTGAACAAATGAAAGACCATTGTTACACTCCTGTTCCTTCTTTGGGCGTTACTATAGCATAAGAAAACATGCTTGGCATGCATGGAGAAATATGACAAGCTGGCGGGTGTGGAGGGGAGGCACTGCTCATTCAAGCAAAGTGAAAAACCGCCCAGCCAGGAGACTCTTGACTTCCCCATTTTCCTCTTGAGGTGACCTTTCCTAGAAAGTGAACCCCTCCCAGTGATCCTGGGGGGAGAAAGCGTGGTGGCTGCCCCTGATCCAGTGACGTGACAGAAAGGGAGGAAGGTGTCACTGCAATTGAGGTCACACAGTGGTTAGAATTACAGGATACTTCTGTCAAACGGGAGAGGAGAGGAAGCAGCAACCCATGAAATCCTGACCTTCTGAAAGAAACCACAAACCAGCAGCACTGCTGGCCCAGGGGAACAGCCTCCAACAAAAGTTACAGGAATACGTGGTCTGGACAAAAGCGCTACACAAGAACACATTTTGAGGAATAAAGTAAAACGTAATGTTGACGTAAAGATGTCATCAGATTTGACATACAAAATAGGAATCCTGAAGAGAAAGTTGGATCCAGAGTGAAGAGAGCTCCCAAGGACACCATCTTTAGTTGAGAGTTTTAGGACACATGTACCCCTCCCCCACCTTTCAGGCAGAACTTTTAATTCCTGTGAATCAACCCATTCATTTACTTCAAACCACACAACTTGCGCTGTATTCAACTTCTGTAACTTCCTAGACAGCAATTAAATCATTGCTGATTTTTCTATCCATAAACAGAAAAGAATTGGCAAGTCCTAGGAGTAATTATAAATCTTACTTATCAAAGGAGGATTTTCATTTTATGTAAATCCAAACAGGGCTTCACCTCTTACTGGACTCAGGTGCTCTGGGGGTGGGGGATCTTTATACTCTTCGGTCCCAGGTTATTGAAGGCTGAAATATAATTAGAATTCCTCGATTTGGGGTTTGGAGATGTGACCCAGTCTTCCTTTATGCAGACAGTACTGCACTGAAGGCAGATGGATGTTTATCCTATTCTTAAAACCGCCAGGGAATTAAATTCTCTACAACATCCCTTGGTAACCTTCTCCAGGGTTTTATCAAGCATACAGTGAAGAAGTTCTGATGTAGAAACCAATAAAAATATTAACTCTACCAGCCTAGCTACAAGCACTGGTAAGGGATATGTGTTTGGGCACTTTGCCTTAATGGTAGATATGTATTTACAAAACAGGCTATACAAACAGAAACCATTTGTCAGGAGCAGATGTGGGAAGCTGATTCAAGAGAAATTGCCACAATAAATTCTGCTCCATGAACTCTGTGAAGAAGTTACTGTTGGTTACAACCTTTTTTAAAGTACAAGGTTATTCCCTGGTCATTTCCTAGTTTTAGTTCCTAAACCAGATTTGTGAGCAATTAAAAAAATGTCTGCAAAGTTTTCAAATGACTAAGCTTTTATGAAACACAAGCCTTAACCTACAATATAAACATTGTTGTGAATAACCGTCTACTTCTTTTTCAGTTCTGTATGATCCACCTTTTCTGCAATGACCATGTAATACTTTCACAATCAGGAAAAAAAAGATTTTAAAAGACAAAAATAACCATCAAAATTAATTAAAATGGAAACCAACTTCTGGTGAAATCATTTGGGGGTGGGATTTAGCTATACGTCTAACACGCCTTTGATAACTAGTCCTTAAATATTAAATAACTAGAAACAGAAAACGCACAGAACAATCTTTAGAAGCCTCTGTGCTAATCTCTCCATGGAGATTATACGCATGTGGGTGCTCGTTCATTCCCAGCCCAAAAGCCTCCCTGCACAGAAGTTCACTACACCACTATGATTAAAAAAAAAAAAAAAAAGTAATACATCGCAGAGAAAGAAACAAACATACTCCCCCCCCCACCCCCATGCTCCCAGTATTGAAATTTTTTAAGCCCTCCCACACCCTTCGGCAAAGCACTTTTATCCCTCTGGCAATTCAGAGTAGAGCGTGTGTCAGGTATAATTTAATTCCTTGATTTAATTTCTGCTACAGACCGGAGAACACACCTTTTTAAAAACTGCCTTAAGATCTGGAACAAGTCGGGGGCGGGGGGTGCGCCTCAAAGCACATTTGAGACCTTTCCTACAGAAACGAATCCAGTAAAATTACGAAAGAGAAGTCTTTCTAAACCCAGTAGGGGCCCTTCTGCGGAGCGATTTATCAAAATTAAAATATTTCACAGATCATTTCTTCTGAAAAGTTTTCACGCTGTCAATAATCTGCAATTATTTTCCTCTTGGAGTGGCAGTTCCTGCCTCCATTAAAAAAAAAAAAAAAAAAAAGCCAAGGCCCAGGAGTGTCAGGAGACCTTTGGAGAGCGCCGCCCCCCTCCCCCCACCTGGCCAGCCCCGGGACCCATCCCCACAGAAAGGGTTTTTCCACAGTCGCCGAAGGGTCTGAAATAGACACCCTTTAGAAAGCAGCCGGCGGGGCACGCCCGCCCCCCTCCTTCAAAGACAGCAGTGCGCCCCGGCCGCACCCACCGCCGGCCAGGGGGAGCGGACCCGAGCCCAGCACTCACCATCGCCGCTCGCGGGGCCGCCGCCGCCTCCCGGGCGGTGCAGGACTCCAGGCCGACGCCAAGTTCAAACCTCGCCGCCGCTCCAAGGAGGCGGCGCAGGGCATCGCCGGGGGTTTCGGCCGCGCTCAACAATGGGCGGCTCGGCCGCGCCCTGCGCCGCCGCGCCCCGGCTACTGCAGCTGCGGCGCGGCGAGCCCGGGGCGCGCGGCTCCAGGGGCCGAATCTCGGCGCGGGGGACCCGGGGGCGGGGGGTGCGGGGGCGCCCGACGACCACGCCTCCGGGCCTCTGGGGCTGCGCCGGAGGGGCCGCGCTCGCTCCGCGCTCGCCACCAGGTAATCCCACAGGAAGCCTCCCGGATTGGCCCGGGCGCTCAAGACAGGATTTGCATTTCAATGGCAGAAAAGGCTCCCCAAGGTTTGAAAACGGATTCCGGGATGGAAGAGTCTGGCTGCCCTCGCCCCTCCGCGGGCTACGTCCTCTGGTCCTCGTGGTATTAAGGGGACCGACACACATGCTCCCCGTCTCTCCTTTCTCAGCTCACCCTCAGAAAGGTGGCTTACCTCCCCCCACCCCGCCCCATTTTGAAATGAAAAGGAATCCGAGAGCAAAATACCAACTTTAAGAAGCCCGCGCTCGCTTTTCAGGGGCCATACAGTTAGTAATTGATCAAATGAAGCATGAATGAAGCAAGGTAAAAAGTTCACAGCTTGGAAGGAAAAAAAAAAAAAAAAGCTCACATTACAAGGAAAATAACCATCCTTTTTCTTCGTATGTCCTCTTCAGTAGAAGTCAACCGTAGAGATCCAGGTTGTTACCGACCGGCTAATGCTGTTGAAACCTCCCTTCCCAGTCCCTTTTTGTTTCCATGAGCATCATCTCTACATGAGAGACAGGTGATTATTCCAGTAGTTACGGCTGTTATCTCTCGGGAGCTTGGATTCAGCTTTGCAAACTCTTGGGTTTTAGACAATATACACATTTGCATTTGTTTTGCTTTTATGATACAAGTGCCCAGTTGATAGTCTTAAGGAAGGTGGGTGTTTAGTTTCATCTTTCTTCAAAGGCTCTTCCAGACTCTTTCAATGGAGGTAAGAGTTTTTTCTTAGAGCATCTTTCTTAATTGCTTTCACATGTTATCGTCAGAGATTAAGAAAACAGGTCTGAAATTGGTTTTATTTCTTCTCACTCAAGCAGAATCCCTGTTGTTAAAACTTCAGGTTCTATATTTAAGGCAGTAAATATATAGATACAGACACAGAGAAGAGAATGCCTAATTAAGTAGGAACTAGAAGCCTCGGTTCCAGGAGGGTTGATACCATTTGTCTTTACTTGGCTGTATTCTTTGTTATTAGAAGCATTAGCTACCACAGCAACCACTGAATAAACCTCTTTACTGAAATCTTTATGGACAGGCTTCCTTCCCACTTCCAAAAAGGTATTATCCCCCTTAAAACTGGATTTTGTCTGCAAAATGATATTACAAACATGCACAAACACATCCACACCTACCATGCAGTCAACAGGGTACGCATATACACTATTGCTAAGTGTTGGAAGCAGGAAGGCTAATGTGTGCCTGCCCTGTGTGTAATGTCCTGTGGAAATCTAGTTTTGGGTGAAGGTGATGTTCACAGTTTAAGCTTTAAATAAGTGACCAGCCCTTCAGTATAGACAGCACATTGCGTCTGCCACCATGTTGAGGAAATAGCAAGTATTAGCTAGAAGACTCAGCCAGGAGCTCTGCGGGAAGAACAGATAAGACCTGTGGCTTCTTTATCTTGTTTTCTCAGTGCTCAGGGTCAGGTGAAATCTCATGAGGGTGGAACAGATCCCTCTATTCTTATATGAAATATCACTTTAAATTGGTGATTAAAGCCATACTTTGGGTCCAAATCTTACCTCCCATGCAGCCTGTATTATACCAGTGAAATCCATCACTATGGTTAGAGACCCTGGGCTTCCATTGTACAGTTGTGTCTGTAACTCAGAGGCATTGTCAGATATTTGTAGATGAAAGGAAAACAACCTATCTCATGGGATCAAAGCTGAGACTGGAAATGAAGAAATCTCTGCAGCAATACAAAATTATGCTAACATCTCTCTGCACAAGCTAGAGGTAAGTTCCCTCACCTGGCGCCTCACCTGGAGTTCCCTCTCAGTGCTCCTGCAGAATGATCCATCCCTTCCTTCACAAAGCATAACTTGTAAATGACCATGAAACAGTTACACATGTCAAGTATATGTATGGGTAAACTCTAAGACAACTATTAAAGATGGCCTCTGTGAAGTCATGCTGTCTTTTAGTTCCTATTAAGACTGTAATCAGGAATCATACTTTCACACTAGAATCCAAAGCATTTTTTGTAACCCTAGGATTAGGGTCTCAAGCAAAGGCCTTTATGAAACCTGGCTGTCACCTGCAAAGCTACTTAGAATCTTACAGAGGTCAAAACCCAAGGAAAAGATAGGGTAGGCCTAGGTAGGTGAAAGTTCACTCATTATGTGTGCCACTACAATTTTTGTTAGTATAGCACCCAACTGCCATGTGGATAGCTTAGGGGGTCAGATCTGGGATCCTGCATCAAACCTGCATAGGTCTAAATGGAAGCCAAAAGGAAGAACAGAACAAAATTAGCAGATGAAACTGGAAGGGATTGCTTCATGGACATGTAAGAGACAAAGGACATTTTCAATGTTATGGGGGGGTCACTGGTTAAGTAACAGTCACTCATGTCAGCAGCCTCAGGTCACTAAGGAGACAAGGATGGACAGCATTCTCCTGGGAAAGTCTTGATTGAAAGATTAGAATTGCCTCCTGGAAACTGGAAGCAACATAAGTGTTCATACCGAAAATGGTTAATTCTGAAGCATATAATGCAGCATTTACAAGAGGTAGACCTATATGTAGTATCCAGAGATTTCCATGTAGTTAAATGACAAAGCTATATACACAGTATATACAACGTTTATCATGCTTTACAAAAGTCTAAACATCTGAAAGCGAATACTAAATTATTTCTAGAGTGGGGGTGGGGGGTAAATATAAATGTACCTTTAAAAATTTTTATTTATTTATGTAAAGGTTTTTTTTTTTAATTTTATTTTTGAGAGAGAGAGAAAGAGAGGCAGAGCATGAGTGGGGGAGGGGAAGAGAGAGAAGCAGGCTCTAGGCTCTGAGCTGTCAGCACATAGCCCAATGTGGGGCTCGAACTCACAAACTGCAAGTCATGACCTGAGCTGAAGTCAGATGCTTAACCGACAAGCCACCCACTTGCCCCTAAAGCTTACTTATTTATTGTGTGAGAGAGATGGGGGTGTTGGGGAGGAGAGGGGGAGGGGCAGAGAGCGAGGGAGAGAGAAAGAATCCTGAGCAGGTTTCCCCTGTCACCACACAGCCCCACACAGGGCTCAATCCCACGGACTGTGAGATCAAGAGTTTGATGCTTAACTGACTGAGGCACTCCTTATTTGTTTATTTTTAAGTAGTCTCTACACCCATTATGGGACTTGAACTCATGACCCTGAGACCAAGAATCACATGCTCTTCTGACTGAGCCAGTGAGACACCCCTAAATTTACCTTTTGCTTTTAACATTTCTAGAGAATTGGGGCATTTTTAAAACAATAAGTATAATTTTAAAACAGTAAGTATAATTTACTCTTTGAATTGAATGTTTACAATATTGTAATAATTATGTGTTCTGAAATATTTCAGCCAAATTAGCTAATTTTGATAAACTGAATATTTTATTTCTTCCCACACGTGCTCCCCACTTTCTCAGGCTGAGGCTCTGCCAGACAGCAGGCAACCCAAGGAATAAAGTCCATCCCCCAAGCTCAGACGGAGCTGCCACATCTTGAGGGTGAAAACTCAATTTCCTAGAGCCTGGGTACTGCAAGGCAAAGAGGGAATAAGAGAGGAAAACGTGGATGATGAAAAATAGAGAGGAGGGAAGATAGAGGAAGAGAAGGGATGGAGAAAGGAAGAGGGGAGGAATGAGAGATGGTAGCTGGAGGATAAAAGACAAGGGGGGAGCGCAGGAGGGAGGATAGAAAAAGGAACATCTAGCTCCTAGAAACATGAAGGTGTGCTGGAACACATATGTTAAACACACAGGGAAGAACATACACCAGCCTTTGATGGAAGTTACCAGAAAGAGGTAGCATGGGAGAATGTTAACTTTATTGTTTTACTTTTATTGTGTCATAGTATTTGCCATAACATCAAATAATAACATTTTTTAAAAGTAAACTCTACCCCCAGCGTGGGTCTCAAACTCACGACCCCACGATCAAGAGTCACGTGTTCCACTGACTGAGCCAGCCAGATGCCCCAATAACATCAAATAAGAAAACATTGAAAAATAAGGCACATCGTAAATAAGCAATTATGAAGGAGGAGGAAAATCATCCAGCAAACCTGCCTTTGATTGTAACTTGGGCATGTCACAGCCTAAAGCTTTAACCCTTCACCTAGATGCATAGTCTAATAAATAGGATATTTGTTATCGGAGGGATTTATGTAATGCGGGGTAACGAGTTTTCAGACAAAAATTTAATAGAAAGGTGTGAAATTCAAGAAGTTATCAGATTTATACACCACCAGCGTCTTGGATGACAATGTCTAGAAAGTCAATAAATGTCAACTAGGACTGCATTGACTGATAACAACTGTCACTAGTTCTGGTCGTACTGCTCATATATGCATATGATCATTTGTTATCACTGTGTCACCAATGACATTACACCCTTTTCTTATTTCTATAAGGAAATAATTTCTATGCCTTGAATAATCTGAGAGTACAATGTACAGAGAGTCCTCTTCTGGACATGATTTAGATGATACCAGCAAATTCCACTTATATTTTGATTGACAGAATATCATTCGGGGGGCGCCTGGGTGGCTCAGTCGGTTAAGCATCCGACTTCAGTTCAGGTCACGATCTCAAGGTCCGTGAGTTCGAGCCCCGCGTCAGGCTCTGGGCTGATGGCTCAGAGCCTGGAGACTGCTTCCGATTCTGTGTCTCCCTCTCTCTCTGCCCCTCTCCCGTTCATGCTCTGTCTCTCTCTGTCCCAAAAATAAATAAACATTAAAAAAAAATTTTTTTTTTAAAAGAATATCATTCAGGAAGTTTCGGGACAGCCTAAGATAAGATTTTCCCATTGACTTCCCCACCTTCTCCTTCTCTTTCTTTCTCTCTCTTTGACCCATTTCATTTCCGATACCACCGGCTGAGTGCCTGCAGAGTGCCAGACTTTGAGGATATCAAGTTGGATGAGGTCCTAGCCTTGACTTCAAGGTGCTCATCAGAAACTCAGACATCTAAAGAAATTATTTCAGTACCACAAGATAAGAAGAGAGTGTGGTTATCAAAAGTATGGGCTGGATTAAAGAGCTTGCTAGCTGTGTGGAAGGTTAATTGATCTTACTAAGCCTTAGTTTTTTCCTCTAAGTAAGAATAATTATACCTCCCATAGGTTTTTGTGAAGATAACATGAGATAGTTATTGAGTGTGTGTCTGGGGGGTGGGAATAACTGTTCGTTATAGTCCTGTCTTTCCTCCCAGCCAGTGCCATCCATTGACCAAAGAAAGAAAGGGTGACTGAGCAGAACTCATAGAACAAAGGCAACCAGGCACAAGTCTTAAGATTTTTGAGAACACTCAATTAGAGACAGTTTTCCCTCCACCACAGACATTACAGCTTTCTAGGACTAACAAAGAAGGGCAAGGCGAGTCGGAGAGAAGTGAAGGGGAATTAGAAGCTAGAGCAACTCTGGGTCCTATGTGGGGCAAGACGGTAGCTCCAGAAAGGCTTAGAGATTTGAGAGCAGAAAGCATGTGGGCCCTGACCCCAAGCAAGAGTCTGGAGATCTGGCTTAGTCCCAGAGTCGTTGGAAACTCGGTCAGGAGTAGGAGTCACAAAGAAATGTCTGTGTGGTGTGCTTAGGCAGGAGAGAGCTTCATGCTTCCCACCAATCCTCCCAATCAAGAGTGGTCCAAGAGAAGCAGAATGTTTCTGGTAAGGCCAAGACAGCATAGATGCTGGATGGATCTGAGGAAGCTGTAGATACCACTGTCCCAGCTTGGATGGTCAGCAGACACATCAGACACAAGCATAGGGAGATGGTGACATGGAAGCCAAAGGTGCAATTTCACTTAGCCTCCCTATGACACACACACGTACCTGCCTAAGGCCCTGACAGCTCTCCAGCAGCCCCAGAAACAGGAGGAGACTCGGAATTAGCTGATACTAAGTTTCTCTCTGATGAATGAGGTCCCAAAAGAGAAATTACAGTCAGTTTCTAAAAAAGAAACGGTTACCTTCTTCCATAACTGTGTTTGTGGCTCAGGATTTGTACCCACCAGGGGTGCCTGAGGGCTCAGTCAGTTAGGCATCTGACTCTTGATTTCGGCTCAGGTCATGATCTCATGGTTCATAGGATCAAGCCCCATGCTGGGCTCGGTGCTGACTGCGCAGAGCCTGTTTGGGATTCTCTCTCTCCCTCTCTCTCTGCCCCCCCCCCCACTTGTTCTCTCACTCCCTCTCTCAAAAATAAACACTAAAAAAAAATGTAAAAAAAAAAAAAAAAACCAAAAACATTTGCCTGGGTGGCTCGGTCAGTTAAGTGTCCAATTTAGGCTCAGGTTATGATCTCACAGCTTGTGAGTTCGAGCCCCACATCAGGTTCTGTGCTGACAGCTCAGAGCCTGGAGTCTGCTTTAGATTCTCTGTCTCCCTCTGTCTCTGCCCCTTCCCTGCTTGCTGACTCTTTCTCTCTCTGTCTCAAAAATAAATAAACATTAAAAAATTTTCAAAAAAAAATTTCTACCCACCAAACATATAAAATAAGCAGCACTGTGTGGCTAATATGTGAGAGCTAAAAAAAAAAAATGATATCTATTTTTTATTTTGATTAATCTATGTACTGGCAGCAGAGGAGAGGCTATGTACGGCAGGGAAGGGTACAGAGATGTTTGAGAGAGGTCCTGAAGCACGTGCATGGGCTGACTGGCATAACAGGAGGGGAGAAAAAGGTCAGCTCAGAAAGTTTGAAGGTCCTGAAGCCAACTGGGGGTCAGCAAGTAACACGGCTAAGCAGGGGGCAGGTGATAAACAGTGTAGATGGAGAGGTGGATGATGGGAGTGAAGCCTTCTGGGCTATCTTCAGGACTTACACTTTATCTCGTAGGCCATGAGAAGTCACTAAAAGTTTTACACCAGTGTCATGACCAGATTGGCACCTTTAAGAAGTCACACTGATGGTGAATGGAGTCACAGTGATGGAGGAAGGCTGAATGGGAGGTGCAGGCCTCACAGATTTTGACCATAAGGCCTAAGGGAGAATCCCAGTCCTGTGAGGCCAGCATTGCATCATGGTTCAGAGTACAGTCTCTGGAAGCAGAATACTTGAACTGGAATTCTGGCCTCAGGCTCTACTATGTGACCTTGGGCTGGTCATTACCTGCCCCATGAGGCAAATTCCTCATCTATAAAATGAGAGCTTAAAAACTGAACCTGATTCACAGGATTGCTGGAGGTTTCGCGGTAATAACTCCCCCATGAAGCACGTAGAATGGAGCCTGACATAAAGTAAATGCTTATTGCATTTTAGCTCTTATTAATTAAGCTGCACATAAAATCATGATTAGCTTTATATGGGCAAATGATGATTATGTTGGATAATTATGGTAAAATCTTCAACTCCTGGTATTCATTTAAATGTTGGTCACCAAGCAAAACTTCAGGAAGAACATCTTCCTTGTAAATTTACTTATAAAAGGCACAGGTCAGGCTGCAATTCAGACTAGCCCGCACTAGTGATTACAGTTGTTTGTGCTGGCGTAGGTGTTTATCCTTTTCAGCTCCGAAGCTCTAACAGGGTTGATGTGAACTGCTAACGGCTGCTACCTCCTGTTAGCGGAAGCAACCTCCTAGAGCAAGGTGAAGTGCGCTTGGTATGTGAAGGGCATTTGACTCTTAGGAAAAGGCATGTGATAGAGGTGACACTGAGTACTGACGGCCCAGAATCCTGAAAGGTAAAACTCCACAAGTGACAGGTCGTTAACAGCCCGGGTTCATCGGGAGTGCAAACACTGGCGTGCCCTTGTCACTGGGGAGAATGTACACGGGGAAAGGGGGGAGGCGGTGCGGGCAAGGGCAGACAAGGCTGAGCCAGTCAGCATTCTCAACCTAACCAGTGCCTGAGCAGAAGCACCAACATGATCTTCTGTCAAGGAAAGGAAGTATTTCAGTTGATGTCCAAGAAGCGTCAGAACTGAGGATTAAAATCTTTTCTGGGACATGATCCGAAATCTTCCAATGGAAGCTTTAAACATTTTCTCTTTCCAGGGGCGCCTGGGTGGCTCAGTCGGTCAAGGGTGCGACTTCGGCTCAGGTCACGATCTCATGGTCCGTGAGTTCAAGCCCTGCATTGGGCTCTGTGCTGACAGCTCAGAGCCTGGAGCCCGCTTCGGATTCTGTGTCTCCCTCTCTCTGCCCCTTCCCTGCTCACAGCCTCTCTCTCTCAAAAAATGAATAAACATTAAAAAAAAAATTTTTTTTTAAACACAAAACTTTTCTTTCCAGAAAAATGTTCATATGTTTCTGAAGATATAGATAAAGGTAAATAAGGGTTTGGGGGGATATCTGAGGAGGAAGAAGCATAACCCATTTAGAGATGGAGTTCAGTGCAATTCCTGTCATGGTATGCACTTTGTATTTGGGCAGAAACTGCTTCTCTGAGAACCCACATGATGATTGGTGGGGAGTGAGTGCCACTGAGACTGTGCAGGAGCTAAGAAAGACTGAGCGAAGGGCAGACCTGGGGTGGAAAACACCTGCATGCCCGGAGGGCGGTAGGTGGAGAGCTTTAAAGCAAGTACCTGAATCTGATCACGGGTGATGCCTAAGGAGAGAGTAGGTGTGGAAATGGAGACTGGTGTGATGTTTTAAGTTGGCATACAAACTGAACAGCTGATTTATAGAAATCTGTTTTAATGACTAAAAGTATGTTATTCCACTATGTGCTAACCTCTGATTTATTTTTTGTTAAAGAGCTGCTTCCCTGACCAAGATAATTCATCAGCGTCACCAACAATGGTTTCTTTATAACAATGCAAATCATCTACAAACTTTTTTTTAAAGCTTATTTATTCATTTTTTGAGAGAGAGAGGGGGAGAGACAGAGGATCCCAAGCAGGCTCCACACTGCCAGTGCAGAGCCCGATGTGGGTCTTGAACCCGTGAACCATGAGATTATGACCTGAGCTGAAGAGTCGGACACTTAACCGACTGAGTCATTACCCACCCCCACCCTCACCACAAATCACTTTTTAAAAGAATTGTTCAATGATTTGGCACTTTTTGTCTTTGCCTTGTATCAGAATCTTAGCCTTTCAAAAAGGATGTCTTAATTTTATTCAAAGCATCAAGACACCTGTTCCACTGGCCAGTCTTTCTTCCTAAGACTGTGTTATATGAAATCTTGACCACATATAAATATTTTAAACACTTAAATTTCATCAACATTGCCATATACTGCTTTAAGAACAACCCAAGGTGCTATAGAAGTGTAACTTCAAGAGACAAAAACAAGTTGCTGGGGTAAGTTGCTAGGGAAAACCAATTGGAATTTTTGAAATGTAGATGACTCACTTTGATGATTTACTGCTACTAAGGTTTAGACAATATGGTATTTGATGTCTACATGTTTTTCAAAAGGGCTTAAATCCTCTTTGGTGCTTTAGGTTTAAAAAAAAGTCACCTTATCTTCATTTGTAAGCTTATTTTTGAAAATAAAATTTTCCACTAGCTAGTTGGCAGCTTCACTGGTCTTGAAGTATTAACTTCTCTGGCTCCCAAAAGAAAAACAGAGAAATTAAATGTAGCTCCTGTTTACTTTTTTGGCAGTCTCACTTTATTGACTTAAAGAAGCCAATTCATCTCCCCTTATTCTTTAAAAACCCACAAGCAATGTGCTTTTAAAAAGGATTCTAGCCACTGAGCATCACGCTAATAGTTCATTTTCTAAGATCTCTTTCATTCCCCTCAAGTCCCACAGTTTTATGTTGTACTTTCACATGTAGATTCAGGCGATGAAAAAAATTTTTCTTTACTCTCCAGCTGATTTGTTTTTAAGCCCAACTTTCTCCCAGTAGGTGTTCAGGAAACTGTTCTACTCCAAGCCGGATGTCAGTGTTATTTCACATACTTTAGTGCTCTTGCCTAGGAACCAGAAAATAAGATGGGAGAGAAAACTTACGTTTAAAGTTCTTGTAATCAGCACCTTTGGGAGGTGTCTGGAGTGTGCTTATACTGACCAAAGGCGAGAAGATAACAGCGTCCTGGGCAGATCTCGGTAGACTGTTGGCTGCCATTTTTTGCTGGTAAATCAGAAAGAGCTGAGCCACAGCCTATCAGTTATAGTAAGAGCACCCTTCATTTTGTGCCTAGTACTAGTCCCGCACCATGCCTCAGGCTTTATATACCTTAGTTGTAACTTTTACAATAATACCTCGAGGTTATCACCAGTCCCATTTTATTTTATTTTTTTTAATTTTTTTTTTTCAACGCTTATTTATTTTTGGGACAGAGAGAGACAGAGCATGAACGGGGGAGGGGCAGAGAGAGAGGGAGACACAGAATCGGAAACAGGCTCCAGGCTCTGAGCCATCAGCCCAGAGCCCGACGCAGGGCTCAAACTCAGCGACCACGAGATCGTGACCTGGCTGAAGTCGGACGCTTAGCCGACTGCGCCACCCAGGCACCCCACCAGTCCCATTTTAAAGACTAGAAATGAAGCTCAGATTTTAAGTAACTTGCCAAAGTGCAACAGCATCTCGGGGACAGAATGAAGAATCTGACTCTAAAGCCCATGCCTTGTCCTTATAACCATCCTGGATGACCAAGATAACACTGCAGGTTAAACTGCTTTAATAATAGGACAGGTTTTGTTTTCTCCTAGGGAGTGAAGGAAAGTGAACATATCCATTCTCTACAGGCAAAGTTTTTATTGGCATTCAGAGCACCAAGAAAAAGAAAACTACTTAGAAAAAAACCCATTTGCCTTATGAGTCTAATGGAGGATAAACAAAGGGCCATTTCTCTCTAGAACGATCTTTTTTTCCTCTTGGTAAATGGAAAGTTACTTTCTTTTCCTTTAAAAATGATGCCTTTTCCCAAATGAAGGTCACTTAACTTTGCCTGATTCCCTCCTTATTAACTCAGCTATAAGGGAGAGTTTTGCTAACTACCTTTAATGAATCCAGTAATTACCATTTTTGCAAGCATGCTTTGGTTTCCCTCTCTGGAATTTTATTTACCTACCCGCTCCCCCCCCCCGCCCACCCCCTCTCTGGGTTGGGGTGAGATTCCTTCCTCAACTCCAATCTCTCTTCTAAGGAATTCTAGCCAACCTCCCAGGACCAGAAGTATGTTTATTTCACAATGAAACTTCTCTGATCCTTAACCAAAAGCAATTTGTCTCTCCTCTGAATGTTCAAAAATACATAATTTAATCATCAACTATTGCCTTTATCACATTTTACCTTGAATACAGCTATTGGTGCCATTAAAACAGAAATCTCCCCTCCTAGACTAATAGTGTTTTGGGAGCACGGATTGTCTGATGCCCATGGTGTGCAGCATGTGTCGGTATTGGGTAAATTAATGTTCCTAGACCATTATACACATGGCCATCATCTCCTTTTTGAGACCAGGTTTTTCTTGTCCCCCTTTGTTTATAAGTCATATTCTTTCAAGCTCTTTCCCCAACTGCTTTAACCATTTCCCACCCCAAATTTATGAACTAAATTTTTGGTGCTTATTATATACTGCTTTGAAGCATTGTTTGTTTTATTATGTGTATGCCCTGTATTCCCAATTAGAGCTACTCCTGGGGCCAATGTCTATCTGGATGATGGGATTATCACTGTTGTTATTAATGACTTTGATTTATAGAATGCTATTCTCACGTACTCTGCAGAGGGCTTCATTTACCTTATCATATCCCTGATAGAACACTGGGGTCCCCTGGCTTTGTTCCTCAGCTTGCATCAGCCCTCAGCCTTCTTTACTGTAATACAGTCCAGGGGGTTGATGACTGGATGGTGAGATTCTGGAGGGCAGGGACCACATCTTTTCTACTCATCTGGGAACTTACAGTGTCTAGTGCCATGCATGATAGAGAATAGATCCCCCCAAAATATTCCATTGCAGTTTTTTTTCCATTTCCTTTGTCTTGGATTAGGAGTTGTTTGTTTTTTTAAAGTTTATTTATTTATTTTTAAGTAATCTCTACACCCAATGTGGGGCTTGAACTCATAACTCTGAGGTCAGGAGTCACCTGTTCTTCTTTTTTTGTTTAAATTTTTTTTAATGTTAATTTATTTTTGAGAGACAGAGAGAGAGAGAGAGAGTGTGTGAGCAGGGGAGGGACAGAGAGAGAGGGAGACACAGAATCCGAAGCAGGCTCCAGGCTCTGAGCTGTCAGTGCAAAGCCCGATGCGGGGCTCCAACTCACAAACTGTGAGAATCATAACCTGAGCCGAAGTCGGACGCTTAACTGACTGAGCGACCCAGGTGCCCGAGTGACCCGCTCTTCTGACGGAGCCAGCCGGGCACCCCTCCATCAGAGTTTTGGAGCTACATAGCTCACAAAACAAACAGTGGTTTAAAAGCTAGTTTTAGAAATACCAGTGTTTAATTCCATATTCCTATCAAGTGAGAACTCTTCCTCTGTCTGTACTGGAACTGCCAGATTAAGAATTTGGCTATTTTTCCTTAAATCCAGCATGAGATCCCCACTCTTCAGTAAATGAATGTGCTTTAGGCAAAAGAATGAAAACCTGTGTGCCCTGACGCTGAGCTTCCCAACATGCTCCCTGTCTGCATCCCACCTTGCTCATCTCTGGTCTATGTTTGTATTCGTCTCTGAAGGGAGCAATGGTCTCCTCTCCATGTGCTGGAATGAAAAGATCTGATCAGAACCTAAAAGCTCCCCCACAGGAAACTGTCTGATCCTGTGATTTACAGCCCTGGTTTTCTTATTAACTAACTGCCAGCCTTCCGAAAACTGGAGCCAACCCAAGTGGGGACCCCGGCGGCTGGTGTGAAATGTGACACCAGAGACCAGCAAGTCATGGCTGCTGGAGAGTGGGGGGAAATGCGGAGGTTTGCACGGGAGGGAGAAAACGTCTTCTGGAAGTTTGATGTGTGCTCCTGGGAAGGAGTATAATTCTGTCTGATTAGAAGACAACTCACCCTAGATCACTGTTAGACAGACAGCCAGAGACCAGTCTGCTAAAGGTTCAAGGATAGGATCCGTTTCCTCCGTCGCCTATCTCAGAATGTGTAGGAGAAGGGAAAAGATAAGTTACCTAGAGAAATGTGGAGAAGTGATCACAGTTCATGGAAAACAGGTATCTTTTATTTTTCATAAACATTTAATTTTTTTACTTCCTGACACGTGAGGTCATGAGAACATTATACAGAATCAGAAGAATCCATCTTTTTAGTTCTAATTTAAAAACAACAGTGGGGGTGCCTGGGTGGCTCAGTCAGTTAAGTGTCTGACTCTTGATTTCGGCTCAGGTCATGATCCCAGGTGGGATCCAGCCCCGCGTCACGCTCTGCGCTGAGCGTGGAACCTGCTTAAGATTTTCTTTTTCTCTTCCTCTCCCCCTCTCACACACACTCTCTCTTTCTCTCTAAAATAAAACATAAAAAATAAATAAAAGCAACAGTAAAGGGGGAAATGAGATACTGTTCAACAAGCATCACAGTTTCAATTTAAGGAGATGGAAGGTTCTGGAGATCTGCTGCATAACAATGTGAGTGTACTTAACATTGCTGAGTGGCACACTTTAAAATGGGAAAGATGGTGGGGCACCTGGTGGCTCAGTCGGTTGAGAGCCCGACTTCAGCTCAGGTCACGATCTCAAGGTTCGTGGGTTCGAGCCCCGCGTCGGGCTCTGTGCTGACAGCTCGGAGCCTGGAGCCTGCTCCCGATTCTGTGTCTCCCTCTCTCTCTGCCCCTCCCCTGCTCATGCTCTGTTTCTCTCTCTCTCTCTCTCTCAAAAATAAATAAACATTAAAAAAAATTTGTTTTAATGGGAAAGATGGTGAATGTCATGTGTTTTTACCACGACTAGAAATTTTTATAAACTTAAAAAAAATTAAAGGATAAATAAGAAAAAGAAGAAAGTAGCCAAATACATTCTGAAGAGGAAAATACATTACTGCTCCTTTGGCTGCTATTTCTTCCCCATCCCTGCCCTTTTCTTTCTCTTACCAAGCTGCCTCACAGTTACACATTAATATCCTTTGTCTTTATGTGGACAAAAGAGGAAAAAAAAGAGAAAGATGTAAGAGTTTGCAGACGCAGAGAAGAAGGCTGTGGAGAAATGTCTCTTTCTGAACCACCAGCCAATTGGATGTTTTAAAAATTACGTATGTATAATGGGAATGTATATGGCAGAAGACATGTTTTTTTAAATTTTAAATTTTAGATAAACTTTTTTTCCACCAGTGTTTTTTTTTAATATCAAATTTATTGTCAAATTGGTTTCCATACAACACCCAGTGTTCATGCCAACAGGTGCCCTCTTCAATGCCCATCACCCACCCTCCCTGCCCTCCCAGCCCCCATCAACCCTCAGTTTATTCTCAGTTTTTTTTAAAGAGTCTCTTATGCTTTGGCTCCCTCCCTCTCTAACCTCTTTTGGCCGAAGACATTTTTGAAGTCTACACAACAGACTAATTGGGTTCTTGCTACTGGATTCCAGATCACAAGTCTGAGAGAGATCCCGGGAGCTAACAGGACAGTCATGCCAACAGGCAAAATAAAGACCATAAGAATCCCAACCCAATTTCCTTTCAAATTCTCTTCCTATCCCCACCCCATCCCATTTGTTCTTTCTTATCCAGTTGGGACACTAGCTTATATTGACTGATTTATTTTAGGGAAGGAACTGTTTTTAAAATCTATCCTAGTTTAGAGTTTTTTCTTTTGGAGATAAGTGTTTGTTGATCAAAGCAACAAGCAACAACTGTTGTTTTAATTTATGTTTCCTTTAGTTTTGCAAATTTGGGAAGGAGGAGGGCTTTTTTTATAAGAGGTAATGAGGCAGAATCCTCTTAATGGCGAGGATATTTTCTCACCAGATTAAAACCCATGTATGCTAAAAAAAAAAAAATAATGAAATAAAAGTAGCTTTTCTTAAGGGAGTAAATAAATTTTAAAGCAAGAAACATCCCACACAGTTTGAGCTTACTGTTCCTATCAATACAAGCTGGGAAGGGAGGTAAACAGGGTATTTTCTCTCTCTCTCTCTCTCTTTCTTTTTTTTTAAGTCCCTGACTTGAAGTAACAGAATTAATTTACAGTAAGAAGAATCTGATCAAAATATTTAAGACAAATGACTGCTAACGCGATCACCTTAAATGCCAACAGAAGGGACAGATTTTTTTTCTGTTTTATTTCTCTCTGAAAATATATTACCTTAGTTTACTTTAGGCAAATGAACTCCGAGCTTTGTATGAACATCACTTCATTAATATTTGTCCCATGCATGCAATTAGAACAGAGAGTCTTGTTAATGTTCATTTTTTTTCAAAGAGGGATAAATAATCTTGACTTTCTCAATGTATCCTTACTACATGGAGCTCCCATTTCCTATATCAGAACTCTGAAAAATACTCTTTCCCTTGGGGCGCCTGGGTGGCGCAGTCGGTTAGGCGTCCGACTTCAGCCAGGTCACGATCTCGCGGTCCGGGAGTTCGAGCCCCGAGTCAGGCTCTGGGCTGATGGCTCAGAGCCTGGAGCCTGTTTCCGATTCTGTGTCTCCCTCTCTCTCTGCCCCTTCCCCGTTCATGCTCTGTCTCTCTCTGTCCCAAAAATAAATAAACGTTGAAAAAAAAAATACTCTTTCCCTTAAGCGTGGAGGCATAGAATCACATAAATAACAAAGTCAATACCAGTTAAACCTGTCTCTCTACAGATTTTTCTTTCTGGGTGTTTATCCATCTAGCACACATGTTTTATTGAGCAGCTACTAGGCCGTGGGTGCCGTGTGATGGAATCTGTCTGGCAGGCTGGAAGACTGTAGGAAGGCATCCTAAACCAGAACTGATGAAATGGGAAAGGACTCTCAGCTGAGGTCGAGAGAGTGAATGGGAGTTAGCTGGGCAAAGAGAATGGAGGGAGGAGAGCTCAGGAAGACCCAGGAATGGGACAAAATCAGTGCGGCTGGAGAGGAGCCCAAAGGAGGAAGTGGCTAAGGCGGTGGACAGAGCCCGAGGCTTGAGCCGGCCCTGGACGTGTAGGTCAGGTCCCGGTTAGGAGTTTGAAGCTTAACCAAAACGCAATAGGAAAGCATTGGAACACTTAAAGCAGAGGGACGGGGTCACATCTGTGCTTTAAAAGGATCACCTTGCCTGCAGTGCCACTGGTGGGAAAGGGATAAGGCCAGAGCCCGGTCAGGACACAGATGCGGGAGTACCGCCTGGAGGCGATGTATTCTCTCCACCCTGGAATGTAAGCTCCAGGAGGGCAGGGCTTTTTGCTTGGTTTACTTCACTCTAACTCAGGCACCTGGTGTGTGGCACATAGTAGGTGCTCAAAGATTTGTTGAACAAACAATTAAATGGCTGGCGTAGGGTAATGTTGGAGAAGAGTAAAGGGAGGGGCACATGGAGAGAAAAATGATAAATCTACGATTCAATAGCTATGTGTTTTTCCCAAATAAAATGCTAACTTTAATAAAAGTGTACAAATCAATGATGTTTAATAAATGCATACAGTTGTGCAGCCATCACCATAATCCAGTTTTAGGACATTTCTACACCTCAGGAAGTTCGCTTGTGCCTAACCCCTGCCCCCACTCCCAACCTCTAGCAACCATTGATCTGTTTGTTTTATAGATTTGCCTTTCCTAACGATTTCAAATAAGTGCAAACATAAACTATGTTATCTTCTGTGTCTGGCTTCTTTCACTTGGCATGTTTTTGAGGCTCATGCATGTCGTGGCTTGTTTCAATAGTTCATTCCTTTTTACTGTTAAATAGTTCTCCATTATAAATATGCCATATTTTGCTGACCCATTTCCCAGGTGACAGACGTTTGGACTGTCTGCACATTTTCTCTATTAGGAATAGCGCTGCTGTGAATATTTGTGCACAAGTCTTTGAGCGGACAGGGGCCTTGTTCATTTGGATTAGATGTAGGAGTTGGTGAGAAAAATGGAGGGGTCGAGGAAGACACCCAGATTTTAGGCTGGGGCAACTGCACGGGTGACAATGCAACACACTGAAACGGGGGGGAGCAGACGTGGAGCAGCTGTGATGGGAAAGTGGCCTCGGTTTGGGGCAATGGCCTCTGAGACAGGAGTGGATATCCCCCGCAGGCAGGTGGGCACATAGATTTGGAAGGTGAGTTTGCTCAAACTAATGTCTAACAAGGGACCATTTTTTGAACGGCTTGTTCCACGTTTCAGACTTATTTCTCTGGCACAGGCACCAGGGTGGCTCAGTCGATTAAGCATTTGACTCTTGGTTTCAGCTCGGGTCATGCTCTCACAGTTCCTGAATTCAAGCCCCACGTTGGGCTCTGCGGTGATAGTGTGGAGCCTGCTTGGGATTCTCTCTCTTTCTCACTCTCTCTCTCTCTCTGCCCTTCCCCTGCTCTCTCTCTGTCTCTCTCAAAACAAATAAGTAAATAAACTTAAAATAAAATGTAAAAAAAGATTTATTTCTCGGTCATCATAAAAGCACTTCTCTGGAACTTAGGCTCTTCTCTATATCAACCTGACCAAAGAAGAAATTCGTAAAGACACATTGCATGCTCACTTTGGTTTGCATAATAATTATAATAACATCTTCTACTTGCTCGGCATTTCCTTTTTGAAAATTGTGGTAAAATGCACAGTATACAGCTTGCCACCTTAACCATGTTTACGCGAGCAGTTTAGGGGCCCGAGGTACGTTCGTGCTGTTGTGCCTCCATCCCACCATCCTTCTCCAGAAGGCTCTCATCTTCCCAAGAGTCGGTTATGCGTCCGACTCCTGGTTTCGGCTCAGGTCAAGATCTCACGAGCCCTGCGTGCATTGGGCTCCTTGATGACAGTGCGGAGCCTGCTTGGAAACTGCACTGATTAAACACCAACCCCCATTTCCCTGTCCCCCCCATCCCCCAGCAAGCACCATTGCACCTTCTGTGTCTATGAATTTAGCCACTCTAGGTACATCGTATAAATGGAAGCATACAATATCTGTTCTTGTGACTGGCTTGCTTCACTTACATGTCAAGGCTCATCCCTGTTGTAGCATGTGGCAAGATTTCCTTCCTTTTTGAGGCTGAACAATATTCTGTTACATGTATGTAACACATTTAGCTTATCCATTCATCTGTCACTGGACACTTACATGGGTCGCTTCTATCATTTTTTTTTTCTTCAAATGTTTATTCCTTTTTGAGAAAGAGAGTAAGAGCCAGAGAGAATGTGTAGGGGGAGGGGTAGAGAGAGAGGGAGACACAGAATCTGAAACAGGCTCCAGGCTCCGAGCTGTCAGCACAGAGCCCGACACGGGGCTCGAACTCACAAACTGCAAGATCATGACCTGAATCGAGGTCAGATGCTTAACCAACTGAGCCACCCAGGCGCCCCTCTCTTTTGAGTAATGTAAATAATACTGCTACAAAGATATCTCTTTGGGTCCCTGCTTCCTTAGCATGTCCATTCAAGGAATTAAAAGATATGAGAGTTGAAAGATCATCATACTTTAACTCAGGCAAGCTGTAATACACCATCACTTGAAATAATAGGTGATCACATGACCAGTTCAAAATTATAATTACAAATATCCATCTGTACTGAGTGAGGCCAGAACCTTTTCCAGCTTTTTTTTTTTTAATTTTTTTTTTAATGTTTATTTTTGAGACAGAGACAGACACGAACGGGGTGGGGGTCAGAGAAAGAGGGGGTCACAGAATCCGAAGCAGGCTCCAGTCTCTGAGCTGTCAGCACAGAGCCCGACGCGGGGCTTGAACTCACGGACTGTGAGATCATGACCTGAGCCGAAGTCAGACGCTTAACCGACTGAGCCACCCAGGCGCCCCACCTTTTCCAGCTTTAAGAGACACTGGGAATTACCGGACTTTTCCTAACCTCCAGACCCACAATGCAGCAATCTGCTCTCTCTTTTTTTTTTTCTTTTTTAGGATTTTAGCGATACTATTTTAGCCCAAAAGGAAATCCCTTATAAAACTCTTGCTTTTACCCATAATCCTTAGGGTCCTGAAAATGACCCACTTCTGTTTGGTTGTGTGATAAAGCATTCAGTGGGAATTTCCGAATGCACTTAAAGTTTTCTGTGGTATGTCAGGTCAGGCAGGTCTGAGCTGATACAGTTGAATTCACCAGGACAGCACTTAAAAGGGAATGAAGTTATGACATGGGATCAGGATGTCATGCCAGATGTCAGAGAGAAAGATTAGACATAGCAAACACCAGGCAGAGGTTCTGAAGGAAGGGGCAAGCACTGTCCCGGCTCAGTTAACTTGTATCTGTCTCTCAAAAACGCCACACTCTCCATACATGAATAGGGCAGGCAGTTCGTGGAAAATACTAGAACGGGGCAATGTTTTCATTCCACCAGGCTCATGGGAGACTAAGAAAATTGCCAGGAATTAAGCTAATAAAATCAGCAAGCTTAGATAGCCATCAACATCAGAAAACACCATTTTAGGGGTGTCTGGATAGCTCGGTCCGTTAAGCGTCCAACTCTTGGTGTCAGTTCAGGTCATGATCTCACAGTTGGTGAGTTCGAGCCCCTCACTGGGCTCCTTGATGACAATGCAGAGTCTTCTTGGGATTCTCTCTCTCTCTCTCTCTCTCTCTCTCTCTGTCCCTCCCCCACTTGCTTTGTTTTTCTTGAGATAAATAAACTTTAAATTAAAAAAAAAAAGAAAGAAAATGCCATTTTAATTGTAACAGATGTGGCAAAAAGCAGCCCAGTCCACAGGAGAGTCCAACACTCCAGCAAGGCCCTGGCTCTCTCGGCTGCTAGGGAAGGTAAACTGTATGGATCTAGGCCTTAATAGTACTCTCCTCCCATTGGCTCTTTCTTCTGTCAGTCTCTAAGCTCTAGGCCCAGGGTACTGAGGGAAGGCCAAAACCCTCCTAGTGCTCCACCCTCAACTGGTATGGAGGGTGGGACAAGAAATTAAACACAAGCTATCAGGGGCAGGGACATAGGAGATTTAAAAACAAAACAAACAAACAAAAAAACACCCAGGATCCCAGCCAGGTCACCACACTGCATGAGTAAGTGCGTGCCTCATAGGCAGAGCTATGGCTTTTCTGCAGACCTGAAGTGGTTCATTTTTACTCAAGGCCTTCAGAAGTCCTGTTACACAGGCAACAAACCTATCCCATCAATTTCTGGATATCATTGTCAGCTGAGGAAAACCCGGGTGACAAATGTAGAAGCCTTAGTCCCTTTTAGGGAGGGACACCCTTCTCTCTACATCAATGGTTCTTACTTTAGGCTGCACCTCTGAACCACCTTGGATGCCTTTATTATTTATTTTTATTATTATTTTTTAATGTTTATTCATTTTTAAGAGAGACAGAGCATGAACAGGGGAGAGGCAGAGAGAGAGAGAGGGAGACACAGAATCCAAAGCAGGCTCCAGGCTCTGAGCTGTCAGCACAGAGCCCGACGCGGGGCTCAAACTCACAAACCACAAGATCATGACCCGAGCTAAAGTCAGAAGTTCAACCGCCTGAGCCACCCAGGCGTCCCTAGGATGCCCTTAAAACCAGAAGCCCAAGACCAACCCCAACCAAAGGAGTCAGAATTTTAGGCAATGATCCCAGGCACTGTTATTTTTTAAAACTCTCCAAATGATGCTCACGTGCAACCAAAATCCATAATCACAGCTGTCAGTCAGCTAGGGATTCGAGCTGCAGAAACTGAAGAATTAGCCATTAACAACTGCACATATTTCATAAGGCAATACAGAGCTTCTTCCAAAGAAACACAACTTACGAAGCTGGATAAGTTAGCGAGGGCCGCCATAACAAAATACCAAAAACGAGGTGGCTGAAACAACAGAAATTAGTCTTCTCCAAGTTCTGGAGGCTGAGTGTTCAAGATCAAGATGGCAACAGGTTTGGTTTCTCCTGAGGCCTCTCTCCTTGGCAGGCAGGTGGCTGCCTTTTCACTGTGTCCTCGTACAGTCTTTCCTCTGTGTGCATCTCTACCGCCTCTTTGTGTGTTCAAATTTCTTCCTTTTATAAAGACATGAGTCAGACTGGATTAGGGCCCACCCTAAGGGCCTCATTTCCACTTAATCACCTCTTAAAGGACTTTGTCTCTAAATACAGTCACATTTTGAGCTCCTGGAGTTTGGGACTCTAACAATATGAATGTGGGAGGGTACAAAACGCAGCCCATAAGAGAAGTTCTTTATTTTTATTTTTTTAAATTTTTTAAAAATGTTTTTATTTATTTTTGAGACAGAGAGACAGAGCACGAGCAGGGGAGGGGCAGAGAGAGAGGGAGACACAGAATCTGAAGCAGGCTCCAGGCTCTGAGCTGTCAGCACAGAGCCCGATGTGGGGCTTGAACTCACGGACCATGAGATCATGACCTGAGCTGAAGTCGGACACTTTTAACCGACTGAGCCACCCAGGTGCCCCAACAGAAGTTCTTTAGATGAGAAGGTGCTTTTCCTAAATAAACCCTTTGGCTTCACAAGTACCAAACGTTTTATTTACTTAAACTCAATTTTCAGAATAGCCCATTAAAAAAGGTATTTTTTGAAATTATATGAATGCTGAACACTTCAGATAGTAACTATGGGCCTACAGAGAAAATTCTGTTTTATGTATGTATGTATGTATGTATGTATTTATGGAAGAGAGCGTGAACAGGGAAGAGGGGCAGAGAGGAGAGACAGAGAGAGAGAGAGAGAGAGAGAGAGAGAAAGAGAGATTCTCAAGCAGGCTCCATACTCCACACAGAGCCTGACACAGGGCTCTATCCCATGACCCATAGATCATGACCTGAGCCAAAACCAAGAGTCAGAAGCTCAGTGACTAAGCCCCAAGAAAATGCTCTTTTAAGTGGCCAGAATTAATGTCAGGGAGTAGCCCACCTGTTTTAAATATCTGGCTCATTCTCTTCAACTGCTAGGAAATAAGAGCCCAACACAGTTGGTATGTATAACCCAGATAAGAAATTGTTTGAACAGTTAGACAAGGTGTCTCAAAACTGTAGCTTAGAGTGAAGTCGGTGTTATGATTCAGATTTCTGTAGAAACCAGGAAGGAAAATGGATGAAGTGAACCAGGGAAATGGGGGGCACATGTAGCACCCATGCCCTGTCTACTTGCAGAAAGTGGGTGCACTATTCTCAGGAAAAGAAAAGTGGACATCTGGGCTTGTATGTGAAATTTTTTGGCTTTTATATGTTGGAAATTAATTCAAATAAGCAACACTACCATTCTGCGGGCCAAATAAAACACAACTTCAGGAGAGATTGGGCTGGTTTGCTGCTAGTGATTACCTCCGGTGTAACGCTAATCTTAACTTGCCAAGTCTTGTGACATTGCAACCGCCTTCTTTAGAATCCATCTTCAAAACCAGGGGGCTAAGAGTTTCTTGAAAAGTCGGGCATACAATTCCTTTATTCCCTGTTGGAGGAAATGCAAAGTGCCCATGTCCGGTGAGATTTCAAGCACAGAATTAAGGACTCCGAAGACCATAGCATCTAAACAGGAGAAGGTCAACTCCACTGGCTCATTTCCTCCCTTAGCTAGTTTCAAGCTGACAAAAGATAACTTTTCTTGGAATGGATTTAGCAAGTTTAAAATTTGTGGTTTGGAACTAAGGAAAACACTATAATCTATGCATAATTTTCAATGTTTTCTAGGTTGCCAGAGATTTATATGGTGACCTAAATCAACAAATCTCAAAGTCCCTTTGCAGAATCAGACACCTCTCTAGAAACAAGGAGGCATTCAAGTGTGGTGGATAATTCAAGTGTATTCTAGCCCGGGGAATATAGAGCCATGGCTCTGGGCTCATCTCTAAGTAACCAACTGTACGAATCAATTTCTCTGATCTTTAGCTAGACTGTAAAGATCTTGGGACTTTTCATCCTTAGATCCTATTATTCTAGTTACCAAATTAAAATATTAGTTTTCAATTCTGTAAACACCAAGACAGGACACAAATCACTTGGTTAAAGCACTTTAACCTGTGTCTCGATTGTCTAGCGTTAATATTGCTAGTTACTTAACTTGATCATTTTGAATGGGGCTGTCAAACTCAACACTGGAGAAGCACTTAGATGCTTTCAAATGTAGTAAGTTTTATAAATGCACAGACTACAAATGATAAGGGATAATTATTAAAACCACAGTAGGGATGATTCTTTAGGAGAAAAATATATTTGAAATCTCTAGCTTTAAAAGCAGCTGGATAATGGAAAATGATGCTTGTTTTAAGGCTTCACCATGGAGTGCTGTGGTAGGCAGAATTCTAAAGATGGCCCCGAGATTTCTGTCCCCTGGTTATTCAATCAAACATTAATTTGGGTACTGCTGTGAAGGGAGTTTGCAGACGCAATTCAAGTCCCAAGTCAACTGCCCTTAAGATACAGAGATTATTTACTAAGTCTGACCCAAACAGGTGAGCCTTTTTTTTTTTTAATGTTTATTTATTTTTGAGAGAGAGAGTGAGAGAGCAAGCAAGAGAGAGAGCTCATGCAAGTTGGGGAGGGCCAGAGAGAGGGGGATAGAGCACCTGAAGTGAGCTCTGCACTGACAGCGGCGAACTGGATGTGGGGCTCCAACTCACAAACTGTGAGGCCATGACCTGAGCCAAAGGCAGATGCTCAACCAACTGAGTCACCCAGGCGCCCCCAGGTGAGCCTTTTAAAAGTGGAGTTTTCCCTGGACAATAGCAGAATAAGAAGTCAGACACATTCAAAGCATGAGGGGGATTCAACAGGTCTTACAGTCTTGAAGATGGAGGGGGCCACATGAGGAGAAACGCAGCCAGTCTCTATACGCAGAGAGCTGCCCACAGTGAGAACTGAATTCAACCAACAATCCGAATGAGCTTGGACATGGATTCTCCCAAGAGAATCCAGATAAGAGCCCCGCCCAGGTGGCATCTTCATTTCAGCCTTGTGACCAGAAGCAGAAGAGTCCACAGAGTCTTATGGGATTTCTGATCTAGAGAACTGTGAGCGAATGCTGCTTAAAGATGCTATGTTTTGTGGTGATTTGTTACAATGCATTAGAAAAGGAACACAACTGCTACAACCAAATGTTGAGAAGGTTCTGGAGCAACTGTTACTGGGTTGTAAAGCAATAGAACCACTTTGGAAAATGGTATGAAAGTTTCTTATAAAGTCAAAAATACATCCACTGTATGATCCAGAGTTTCACTCCTAGGTATTTACCCAACAGAAGTGAAAACATATGTCTACAAAAAGACTTGTATGCATAGCGGCACCTGGGTGGCTCAGTTGGTTAAGTGTCCAACTCTTGATTTTGGCTCGGGTCATGAGCTCACAGTTCATGAGTTTGAGCCCCGAATCGGGCTTCACGCTGACAGTTCAGAGCCTGCTTGGAATTCTCTCTCTCTCTCTTCCCCTCCCCCGCTTGCTCTCTCTCTATATATAAATAAACTTTAAAAAAAAAAAGGACTTATACACTAATATCCACAGCAGCTTTATTTGTACTAGCCCCAAACTGAGCATAGCACAAATGTCCATCAACAGGAGATTGGATAAAAAATGAGCTACTAATAAAAGCAACAACATGAATGAAGTTCAAAAACATTATGTTGAGTAACAAATACCAACACAGAAGAGTACATACTGTGTTATTTCATTTATAAGAAGTTATAGAACAGGCAAAACTAATCTATGCTGAAATAAATCAGAACAGTGGATGCTTAGATGTAGGGGATGGACCCGAAGAGGCACAAGGAAACTTTTCAAGGTGGTGAAAATAGTCTATATCTTGATAGAGGAATGGATTACACCAGTGTGATACATTTGCCAAGATTCTTGGAAACATAACACTTGGGATTTATATATTTCAGTTTGTAACTTATCTCTTAATAAAAATATATTTTGAACCAAATTAAAAAATAATTTAAGCCTATATGTGACAAACTGGTTATCATTAAAGTGTTAATGACTCTCTCCTAGGGGTATCCATTTATAAGCAGACAGAGCAAGAGTGAAACCAAAGAGACTAGTCCCCATTAGAGGCATATGGGGCCCTAAGCAGCTGGGTGAAAGATTTGGGGACAGTGAGACCTATCTAGAGGACGCAGACCTCTCCACGGATTTAACTGAATAGTCCTACAAAGCACTAGTATGGATTTCTTTTATGCCCAATTCCAAAATGCTGAAGGGTGAATGTGAAGATGCCATGGTGCTGAAGCTACCCAAAGCAGGAAGGCTCTGGAAGGGAGTGGGGTGCACAGAGATAAGTGACAGTTCTCTGAGCCCCCCCTTCCCCGCCCGCTGTGTGAGGGAGATGCCTGAGGGACAGCAACTGAGGGACAACAACACTTAGCATACTGAGCACTGAAGGGCTCTGGGGACATTATCAAGCAGCTTCATTCTTGGTTTCTTTAGTATTAACATATTGGGGAATATATGTATTTTGGATGGGTTCCCTTGGTTAAAATGAACTCATCTTTTCTTATTTTGTAAAAGAGGCTTCTCAAAGCCCATAGAAATTTCACAGAGATTCCTCACACTTATACTTTGGTTCATGTGAAAGGTTTCTTCTTCTTTTTTAATGTTTACTTATTTCTGAGAGAGAGACAGAGCAAGAGTCGGGGAGGGGCAGAGAGAGGGAGACACAGAATCAGAAGCAGACTCCAGACTCTGAGCTGTCAGCACAGAGTTAGACATGGGGCTCAAACCCACAAACTGTGAGATCATGACCTGAGCTGAAGTTGTATGCTTAACGGACTGAGCCACCCAGGTGCCCCAGTAAAACCTGTTTAAAAAAAAAATTTTTTTTTAATGTTTATTTTTGAGAGAGAGAGAGAGAGAGAGAGAGAGACAGAGCATGAGTGGGGGAAGGGCAGAGAGAGGAGACACAGAATCCTAAGCAGGCTCTAGGCTTTGAGCTGTCAGCACAGAGCCCGACATGGGGCTCGAACTCAGGAACCCTGAGATCATGACCTGAGCTAAAGTTGGAGGCTCAACCAACTGAGCCACCCAGGCACCGCCACGTGGAAAGGTTTCTAAACACAGCCAACAACTGTCGGCTAAAATGTTCTCAGTGACACAAACACACACATGTGGTTCTAAACGAAAATGACCAATATGAGAAGTGATGTTTTACAGTGTGGGCTCTGATTTTTCCAAGAAGTCCCAATGGTTGGAGAGTGTGGAGGGAAGAAGTAAAAGAACTCATACTCATGGGGCCAACCCATTTGGCAGGTGTCTTGGCCTCTGTCTGCAGAAAGCCCCACCTGTAAATGCGAAGTAGTAGGTTCACGTGGGGCAGCTGTTGCTAGGGAGCTGAGAGGTGGCGTAAAGGATATTGAGTATTTACAATGAGAGTTAGAGTGAGACAATCTAACTAGAGGGGACATTGGAACCAAGCTTTCCTGGCCAACCAGGGAGGGAAGAATGGAATCTGAATAAGATTTTTAGATGAGTCTTTGGGTTTTTTTTTTTGGTTTGTTTAACCATAACAACGATTTGAAGAAACTGTACCAGTGAGTCAGTAATGGATCTGGCTACACACACCACGATTTAGTTACAAATTCCCTAATTATTTCCCCCCAAAAGAGAAAGGCTTCACTAGGAAATGATACAGAGTGTAATTGAATCCACTGGGTTTTTGTTTTTTAATGTTTTATTTATTTATTTTTTTAAATTTCTTTTTTCTTCAACGTTTTTATTTATTTTTGGGACAGAGAGAGACAGAGCATGAACGGGGGAGGGGCAGAGAGAGAGGGAGACACAGAATCGGAAACAGGCTCCAGGCTCTGAGCCATCAGTCCAGAGCCTGACGCGGGGCTCGAACTCACGGACCGCGAGATCGTGACCTGGCTGAAGTCGGACGCTCAACCGACTGCGCCACCCAGGCGCCCCTATGTTTTATTTATTTTTGAGAGAGTGTGAGCAGGGGAGGGGCAGAGAGAGGGGGACAGAGGATCTGAAGCAGGCTCCAGGCTCTGTGCTGACAGCAGCGAGCCTGATGTGGGGCTTGAACTCACGAACCGTGAGATCATGACCTGAGCTGAAGTCAGATGCTTAACCGAGTGAGTCGCCCAGGTGCCCCCGTGGGTCTTGTTTCTTATGGAAGTGTTAGGTATTTGACTGTCAGTTTGCAGCCTGCTCGATTTTGATACTGAGAAGTGTTTGATATTTTGGCTTCATGTGGAACTGAGACTATCCGCTGTTTTTCCATCCAAAGGTGCCTTCGTTAGCCACTACTTGGGTCCTGTCAATCACACACACATACACACACACACACACACACACGCTGGGGGACATAATACTTACCACATTATTATAATTCGCTGTTCCTGGTTTGTATCCTTCACTTGAAAAATGAGGTACTTGAGGGTATGCAATGGTCTGTCTTATTTATCTTTCATGCTTAATGGTTAACAGAGTATCTATCACATAGTAGGTGGAAATATTTTTGGTCTTGCTATTTCCTGTTATGTTCTCCATGGAGATGAAAACCAGCACTGTATATCTTTTTCTACATGCAGACACTCACTCATTGCTCAATCTCATATCTAGCCATATAAACTTTCCTTTGATTTCCTATCTTTAGGAACTTTCCCCATTCCTCCAGAAATGAAGGGGTTTCTGAGTGACCTGGTTAATTCCAACTAGGGCAGTGAACATAAGTCACTAAGGCTTATGGTTTGGAAACCTGTGATCTTGTGCTCAGCTTCCCATCCTTACAATCTGGTGGATGGTAAAAGGATGTGATTTGTGCTTTCTTAATTTCCACAGCAATAGCCATGGGGTTGTGGGAACTTATTATAAAATATACAGAAAAGCCCTTGGTAAATGCAAGACAGGTACTGTTATCAGTTTCGTGTCACTAGTGTAGAAAAGGCTCAGAGGTGAAGTGATTTGCCCTGGCCTATGCATTCAAGAGCATATCTGAACCCCAAACCAGTATTTCTCCCATAGTCCTATGAATTTACTGAATTCCACAAAGAGAGGACCAATTCCAGGACTGCCCCACATGACCACAAGGGAATACCTGGTGGCACTGATCTGAGAACGCGTGTCCGGGGGAAGGTCCTGAAACCAGCCCACTTTGCAGGGGACCAGGTGCTGACCTATCTTAACTTGCTGGCCCCAGAGAATGCTCTCTTTTTCTTCACCAGGAAACCCAATAGTCACAGAGCCCAGAAGCAGGTTTGCTCCATAATTGGCACAACAGGCCAATGGATGTCACTGTTGCACCACAGAAAAAGAATCCCAGTCCCAAGGGGACCTTGAATGGCAGTACATTTTCTATTTGGTACAGAGCAGAGCACACCTTGCACCATAGGAAAACTATTTGTAAGTGGGATGGTAATTAATATTTCACTGCTAATTTTGGAGCTAGTAAGGAGAAGGCACATTTGGGTTAAGGCACATCGTTCAAGTTAAGGCAAACAGCTTTGAGCAGAGTGAGTAGGTACATATGAATGTGTATGTCACTTATCAGGGGAAAAGATAACAAAATGAATCCAACTAAGCCCTCTGACTTCAGATATTATGTTTCTTCCACTTTACATGACTGTCTTCACAATTAGATCATGAGCAAAAGTATTTAAAAATACGTAGGCTGATACTTAGAGTGAGATCTCTCACCATATCGATGGCCCAGCACAAACATTTGGAAGGACTTTCTAATCCTCAACTTAGTGCAAAAACCAAAGGAATAAATATATTTATTAGGCACGAGCTCTATGTCAGGCATACTGTGATAGACTTTATACAACTCTTTCAGGTAAGTATTATTATTTCCATTTTTTCATATGGGGAAATTGGGGTTCAGTAGGAGTAAGCTACATTTCCAGTTATACAGCTGGTAAGTGACAGCATGGCTGCGAGCCCACATCTGCCAGCCACAGAGCTTCTGCACATCCCCACGTGCTCCAGTTCAGCCCAAACCTTGTCTAATAGCCCACTGTGTCTTCATTATTGGAGATACCACAATGAGTATGGTACCATCTCTGCCCCAAAGAAACTCTTAGGCAATTGTTGACAATTGTATTACAACACAGCGTGAGAAGGGCTCTTGGCAGGTGCTATTGAGTCGAGAGAGTAGAGAAAGCCTGGAGGAAATCACATCTAAGTTGAGATATGAAGCATGAGTCAAGTATGGTGGGGCCAAGGGGAATATAGATCAAGGGTGTTTTACCTGGAGGGATATCCAGTGCCTCAGCATATAGTGGAGGAACATTACTGTTACCTACAATTTAAACCCAACCAAGATTTTTTTTTTTTAACTTGGACTGAGTGTGAGCTCTAAATAAAAAGTTATTGCCTAGCAATAGTTTCTAAAGAGAACCACAGTATAAGGCAGTGCTTGGGGTGGAATGTCAAGCCCTGCCTTGGGACTCTGGTACCACAAATGCATAAGGAATATCTCCCTGGGTTGTCTTGTCGTTGGAACCCAAGCAGGAGCAGTAGGAATAAAGAATGAGGAATGTGCTCTCCTGAGGCCCTGACCCCAGGACCAGAGAATCCCTGATTCTGCAGCGTTAAGAACAAGCCACTGCAGAGGGCCCTGGCCTGAATCTCTATATTATAATTTCTAGAAGTACAAAATCATGAATGTGTCTCCATATTCAGCTCTGGTCCAAATCCTCACATGCACAGCTAGCAAATGTAAGCAGCGATAGGTAATCTTCTTCTATCCCAGTTCAGAAATTTCTTTCTCTGGCAGTGAAGGAAGATGATCCCTAGAGACAAATACCAGTGACATTTCCTGGCAATTCTTAACAGGCGTTACAGATGTCACAGGTCACAGGCTATAATCAGTCTTAAATTTTTTGATGATGAGAACTGTCACTGCTGTCAGACAGGCTTAACTGGCCTTTTTGGACACTTGCTTAACATATAAGTAAATTAGGCAACTAATCCTACACTTTTGTGTCTTGTTTCTCCTAGGAGCTTTGAAGACTAGATTTGGAGAAGGAAAGGTGAAGGGAGAAATCCTAGAGAGAAGTAGCACTGAAATTTCTTTGTGTTTATTTTAACCACATCCATAAAATTCAACTCGTAGCCCAGCGGCCATCTTCCCCTTTTTCCCACCCAACAGTCATTCTCGGTCACATTTAATATTTGCAGATAGAAATGACAAGGGGAGTGGAGGTCCTCTTGCTGGACCTCTAGAACTTAATGGTAATGCTAAAAAAATAATGCAAATTATCAAATCATAGAACAAGTACTTGTTATACCTATGTCCCTGGCTCTGTGTCAGTGAGCATTTAAACAAATGGGCAGAACAATGGACTATGGGGTCTCATGACTTCACTGGTAGGTGCCAGGAACCTGAGAAGAAACTAAAGCTGCCACTCAGGTGGGTGATATTTGCATGTGATACTTGGCAAGATACTTCTTTATCCCCTCAACAATTTGGAATGCATGAAAATTATAAGTAAATATATTGGTATCATTTTCATGAAAATCAATCATTCCTCCATTCAGTAAATACTGAGCACCTGTCAAACATAAAAGCCACTGGTGACCAAGTCCATTTCTTTCTGAGTGAATTCATATTCATCAGTTTCATCCACACTTGGTCAAAGCCATGTAGTAGGATAGGATAGGGTGGAAGTCAGACATTCAAATAGAGTTCGAATCATAGCTCCTCTGTTCACTAGCTGTGTGAATTTGAGCTTTCCTGGAAGCTTCAATTTTCTCATTCGCAAAATAGGGACAAGAAAAAGTTGGTATGATAACATAATTCAATGGCTACCTCACCGAGTATTTCTTATATGCTAGATACCAAGAGTGGTACCTGACAAGTGTGACAGGCAGCCACCCTCTATCGTTCCCTCTTTCTCATCTCGCATCCTCAAAGAGTCACCAAGTCATGCCATTTTATCTCTGAACTATTTCTCGAGTCTCTCTTCTACTTCCACTGCCCTAGTTTGGGCCTCATTATCTCTTGGCCTCTTAAGTTGTTCCCCCTGATTTCTGTGCCCCTTAAATCATTCTCTACATACTGACCAAAGCAATTGGTTTAAACAAAAACATGTCACTTAAAACCTCTCCATGGCTCCGCAACTCCTGCAATAAAGCACAAGCTCTTAGAATGGTCAACAGGTCATCCTGTCTACCCCTCAGACTTTTAGCATTCCCTGCCCAACATGCAACACACACTAGGCTTGTTTTCCTCCCCGGGTCTTGTTTTATGTTTCATTATTGCCTTTGTGTGCCTCTGTTCAGTGTTCTCACCTCATCCATTTACTTATTTTTTTAGACTCAGCTCAGACCAGGCAGCTCAGGACAACCTTTTTTGATGCCCCGGCTCCAACTTCCAAACTAAGTGAGGTGCTTTCTACCCCCACCTCCTGTGCATGTCTAGCTCACTGCATTTAATACACTGATTGGTAATTTATTTATACATGAGTTTTTCTCTCTTACGAGGCTCTTTTCTCTAAGACAAAATGTCTTATTCATCCTTGTATCCCCATTAGCTGGTACAGTTCCTGGCACACAGCAAAGGCCAGTAAAAAAAGTAAATGAAGGACTTAAGCCAGCAACGTGACTCCCAGCTCATGCTCTTTGTATACACCTCATATCTCCAACATATCATGTATCTAGAACAGTGGTTCACAACCAGAGGCAATTTTGCTCCCAGAGGACATTTCACAATGTCTAGAGACATTTGAGTTGTCACAACTGGGGGTGGAGGGCGTGTGCTTCTAGCATCTAGTGGGTAGAGGTCAGGGTTGCAGCCAAGCATCCCACAGTGACCAGGACGGCCCCACCCCACCCCCCACAACAAAGAATTATTCAGGCCAAAATGTTAGTAAGAGCCAAGATTGAAAAATACTGGCCTAGGACAGGGTCTGGCACATGGAAGACAACCTTTTTTGATGCCCCGGCTCCAACTTCCAAACTAAGTGAGGTGCTTTCTCACTTAGGATTCCTCAATAGGATTGAGGATATAGGATTCCTATATATATAGGATTCCTAACCTTGGCAGCTAGTGGCAGAAATGATAATCATGCTTGATGTAAATCATATAATTATATGGTATACTGTTTTAAGTTTATTGAGCAGTCCTTCATGATATTAGCTCATTTCACAGCATTAGACCTAAGGGCGTTCCGTTCTACTTTTATAATTATTCTTTAAATAAAGAAAGCAAAGTTAGGTCCTACTCAGAGGGATCAATGGAGTATGATGCATGAGTCTCTCTCCTACTTCTCTCCCAGCACACACACACCATGTATCTGCTCCAGGCCCACATCCCCGAACAACCAGCTTGAATACCTGGACCATAGGGATAAACCTGTATTAGCTCATCAGCTATGATGTTGTTCAAATGTGTGTGTGTGTGTGTGTGTGTGTGTGTGTGCACGAGCGCACGTATTCAAGTGCATTTCATACCCTGTGTGAACTCATAATCTGGAATGCCCTCTCCAGGAAGGCCTGGCTTCCCTGGGATCTTAAGGAAATGAAAGATTAAACAATTTTAAGTTGTCAGGTGAGGTTGTTTTTTTTTTTTTTTTTTTTTTTTATTAGCTGTTTGACATGGCACAGCTGAGGCAGTAGCCTGTGACACGGGACACAGGCTGACCTACTTTTCCGGGACTTTGTAGTCCCATCAATGATGCATAACCTCTAACACATGTTCATACTGGGCAATTCTTTTCATCTATGCATATCCCACCACCTAATGTTTGGAGATGAGGCGCATGGTGAAGAGGCTGCCTGAAGGTATCAAAGCTAGGACACAGGTTCTAAATTCACCACAGTAACCCCTGCCTGTAATTCAGCTGCGTGACCCTCTGTCTGAACCGTGAGGCAAATTTATGATCAGTTTCTCCTGGTTATCTTTAGCTCCCCTTTCAGTTGCCCTTTTATCAGCCCGGATGTCTTCTGCTTTTGAGAAAAGCCATATTTCTTGTCTCAACAACTCCCTTTTCTCTTTATCTAGCTCAAATTATTAAACCACCAAAACTGACTGCCAACACTGAAAATGTTTGCCTCTGCTTAATACACATTGGCACAGAAGTGGCTGTGCATTTCTTTTTTGTAATTGAATTTAACACAATTCATCCTAGAATTTCCAAGCCGAGATGAAGCATCCTGGGCCCTTTAAGGTAGCTTTGAGTCCCAGTATAAGTAGGAGTGACCTGCTTTATTCTAGAAAACCTTTTTAGGGGTGCCTAGGTGGCTCAGTAGGTTAAGCGTCTGACTTGGGCTCAGGTCATGATCTCACTGTCCGTGGGTTCAAGCCCCGCATCAAGCTCGGTGCGGACAGCTCGGATCCTGGAGCCTGCTTCAGATTCTGCGTCTCCCCCCTCTCTGCCCCTCCCGTGCTCATGCTGTGTCTCTGTCTCTCAACAATAAATAAAGAAATTTAGAAATTAAAGAAATTAAGAAAAAATTAAGAAAAAAATCTAGAAAACCTTTTTAATTCTAAAATAATGGTTTTATCCACTTTTAAAACCATAGCCAGGTCAAAATTCAGCAGTAGTAAGTTGGACTCTGTGAGGCTTTCTTTGCTAATGACCTGATTTGCTGGATAGATAACCAATGTCCAAAAGTGATAGCTTATGATAGAGAATTTCCCATGGACTATCACGCCATTAGACAAATCTCAAGGAAGTTAAAGCAAATTTGTAATGAAGAGACTTCTGTTGGTTATGTCAAGGATGTGGTACCCCTTGGCTTGAGCAATTTAGTTCATTTATTATTTAAACATAAAATGAAGCACTAGCCTGCTCGTAGGTTTCCTGATGACTTGTTACACACTCCTTTAACTACTGTGTAAGTGGCAAAGGCATTACTCATTGGTGTGCAAGTGTGGTAGGAAGCACAATCCCAGAAAGTCCCTGACTTCTTCATTACTATTGTATGTGTTATAGACTGAATGTTTGTGTCCCTCTCTACAAAATTCATATGTTGAAGGCCTAACCTATGCCCCATCCCCACCCCCACCCCCAAGTGTGGGCTATATTCAGTAATGAGAGCCTCTAAGAAGTAATTAAGGATAAATGAGGTCATAAGGGTGGGGCCCTGCACTAAGAAAATTAGTGTCCTCATAAGAAACACCAGACAGCTCACTTCCCACCCTCTTTCTGTATGCACACTGTTGTATGTACCAGGGAAAATTCACATGAGGACATAGAGAGAAGGTAGCCATCTGCAAACCAGGAAGAAAGCTCTCACCAGAAACCAAATCATGCTAGAACCTTGACCTTGGAATTTCCAGCCTCCAGAACTGTGAGAAAATAAATTGCTGTTTAAGCCATGCAGTCTGTAGTATTCTATTATGGTAGACTGAGCAGACTAGCATAGATGGTTACTATCAACTGTATTCAGGAGTGAGCCGCATACCAAGGTTATAATAATTACCATCACAGCAATCATCTAACAGTTGTCACTGTGTGCATCACAGGTCATCAAAATGCTAGGTTTTGGAAATTGAGAAAACAATCCCACTTGCAATTGCATCAAAAAATAAAATACCCAGGAATGAATTTAGCCAAGGAGGGGAAAGAGCTGTGCACTTAAAACTATAAGACATTGGTGAAAGAAGTTGAAGGAGACATAAATAAATGGTAAGATATCCCACACTCATGAATGGGAAAAATATTGTTCAAATGTCCATACTACCCAAAGCAACCTACAGATTCAGTGTAAGCTCTATCAAAATTCCAGTGGCATTTTTTTCATGGAAAGAGAGCGAACAATACTAAGACTTGTATGGAACCATAAAAGGCCACAAAAAGCCAAAGCAGTCTTGAGAAGAAGAACACAGCCAGAACTATCACACTTCCTGATTTCAAACTATACTTCAAAGCTGTAGTAAACAGAACAGGGTGGTGCTGACATAAAAACAGACCCACAGATCAATGCAACACAATAGAGAGCCCAGAAATAAACCCACACATATATGGTCAATTCATTTATGAGAAAAGACCCATGAATATACAATGGAGAAAGGAGAGTCTCTTCAGCAGATGGCATTGGGAGAGCTACAGAGCTGTACGCGAAACAAGGAAACTACTGGCATCTTACACCATATGCAAAAATTAACTCAAAATGGATTAAAGACTGGAACATAAGACCTGAAACCATAAAGCTCCTAGAATAAAACATAGGAAGTAAGCTTTTTGATATTGGTCTTGGCGATGATTTTTTGGATTTTTATACCAAAACCAACATAAGCAAAAACAAACAAGTGGGACTGCATCAAACTAAAGTCTTCTGCACGCAAAGGAAACCATCAACAAAATGAAAAGGTGGCCTCTAGAAGGGGAGAAAACATTTGCAAATCATATTTCTAATAAGTGGTTAATATCTAAAATATGTAAGGCACTCATACAGTTGAAGAGCAAAGATAATTTTTAAGAATTCAAGTTAAAAATGGGTAAAGGGAATGAATAGATATTTTTTTCAAAGAAGACATAACAAGGGCTAACAGGTACATGACAATGTGCTCAACATCACACATCATCAGGCAACTGCAACCCAGAACTGCAATGAGGCTTCACTTCATGAGTGTTAGAATGATTATCAAAAAGATAAGAAATAACAAGTATTGGTGAGGATGTGGAGAAAAGGGAACCCTTGTGCACTGTTTGTAGGAATGTAAATTGGTACAGCCACTGTAGAAGACCCCATGGGGATTCCTCAAAAAGTTAAAATTACAATTACCATATGATCCAGTAATTCCACTTGTGGGTATTTATCTGAGGAAAACAAAGATACTCACTTGCTCTTCCATGTTCATTGTAGCATTATTTCCAATAGAAAGACATGGAAACAACCCAGTGTCTATCAATAAATAAATGGATAAAGAAGTTGTGGTATATATATACAATGGAATATTATTTGGCCACGTAAAGAAAGAAATGCGGCCATTTACAACAAGATGAATGGACCTTGAGGGCATTATGTGAGGTGAAATATGTAAGACAGAGAAAAACAAATACTAAATGATCTCATTTATATGTGGAATCTAAAACGACAATAACAATAAAAAAAAACCTCACAGATACAGAGAACAGATTGGTGTTTGCCAGAGGCAGGGGGTGGGGGATGGGCACAATGGGTGATGGGTAGTCAAATGGTACAAACTTCCAGACATAAAATAAATAAGTGCTGGGGATGAAATGTGTAATATGGTAACCAGAGTTAACAATACTGTATTGTATATTTGGAAGTTGCTAAGAGAGTAAATCTTAACAGTCTTCTATCACAGATAAGAAGAATGTATCTTCTTATCACAAGGAAAAAAATCATAACTAGGGGTGGCGCTGGATGTTAACTAAACTTACCGTGGTAATCATTTTGCAATGTATAGACATATCAAATCATTATTTTGTACACCTAAAACTGATATAATGTTATATACATCAACTATATTTCTATGTTTTAAAATGTTAGCTTTTTAACTCTGGAATTATTTTGTCAGATGGGGAATCAATTATAGATCAATCTTATACACACTATATTTTATTGTTATTCTTTCAATATGTACCTAATTTGAGAGACAAACTAGTTTATCTTTCATGACATTATCGTAAATACATGTAGCACATTCCTTCCAAAAAGTTCAAAGGATTTTGCTCAAAACTTCTTACCACTTTTGACTGAAGCCCCAGGATGTAGGCGAAAGGCTGATTCCATTGCCCCATTTTTCATCAAAAATCATTTTGCCTTCTCTTGGTATTTGATGAGAAAAGCTGCTCTTTGATTTGGAGATCTTTTTAAAAATTGACTTTGTTCTTTTTTAATCCCAACTGCTCTAGGCATCATTAGCTCCTTTTAATGGAAGTTTCAATTTCCTTTTATCCCTTTGAGCATGGGTTCCAATATCCTCAAAGCAGCACCTTTTAATTGCCCTGGAAAAGGTCACCCTTTTCAGAGTGGAAGCCATATCACACATTTTACAAAGTCAATGTAGGTCATTGAGATCAGAAGGGGATGGTTGCAGGGGGTGGATTTATTCCCCAGCAAATGTTTAGGTGGCATGTGATTACATTTTCAATATAATTACTATATAATTACATATAACCACTCTTTCCAACACATTCCCTGCTATAATTAGTTGTTTATTCAAAATTCATTTGTCTTTAAGATTTTGCCCTTCCTTTCCACATTGGACAGTGCTCTTTGTTTAGAGAGATATTAAAGATACTATAGTAAGCAGAAAAAAAAAAAAGATTTTGCCCTTCTTTTCTTATTTAGCAAATTGCTGTGGTTTGACAGTGGTTTCCTTATATGTACCGACTTTTGATGACATTTTTCTGTACAGACCCCCAATCATACACTTTTTAGAAAATGGTACAAGAGCGTCTAATGTACTCCCACCTTCATATACCCTCACCACACATTTTCTTGTATATCCCAACACTAATTTTTCCAGAGAAGTCTAAGGTGTAATCAAATCTTACATGTACATGGACACAGTTTATAATCAAAGAAAGCTTTTTGAGGGAAACCTACTCTATTATTTTACTTTCTTCTCGTGTTACAAAAACTAATCTGGATCTGGAGTGGGGACCTAAATCCTGTGGTAGAGGAGGGAAGTAGTAAACCTTTCAAGGCAATCTGAAAGAGTTCACAGAAACTTGATTCCATCAAGGCAGCAGCAGTAAGGTGGTGGAGGGGGGCGGGGAGGGGAGCTGCTAACAAAATATCCTGATCTTTAAGAGGCTAGCTCTCCACTTCAAAGAATCACTGGCATCCAGAAATACTCTACAATATTTTATCTCTTCAATTTTTAAGACACTTTTAAGAAGCCCCAGGAGTCATGACTTAACACTAATGAAAAGTTAAGCACCGTTTTCCCACACAATTCCTAGAGTATAGATGGACCATGGATGAATATTATGACAAAAAGTGGCATATCAGAAAGATGCTACAATACACCAAATGAAAAATCTAGGTCCATAGGTTTCTTTTCCCTATATTATTGCTTGAAGAACAATAAATTGGTGAATTAATTTATTTACAAACTTTCCAGAATAAAGTTCCTTGGTTTTCCCTTGTTTTGAAGAATTGGGCAAAGTCCTACGTTTAATGCACCTGATCGAAGTAGACCATCAAGAACAAGGTAAGCAATTTGCCTCATCCGGTCCTCCCTGAAGCACTGTGTTCTGTGTTACATGTCACCCATCTGAAAGGGTCATGGACAATCTGGAACACAATCAAGGAAGAAAAACCTTAGCACCCAGGACTCTAGATCATGACACGGGAATGGTGGGTGAAGGAATTCAAGACTAACCTAAAAAGACAAGATTTGGCAGGGAAATGGTAACTGTGCTCAAAAGGTTGCAAGGTGGTGAAGTGGAAAAACCATTCAATGGCTTCTGTTTGGTCCAAGAAGGATGAAAGGACTGAAGATAGGAGACAGCTCAAGCAGGGGAGGGGCAGAGAGAGCCGGAAAGAGAGAATCCCAAGCAGGCCCCCCCTGCACACTAAGGAGCCCGATGCGGGGCTCAAACCCAAGAACATGAGATCACGACCTGAGCCAAAACCAAGAGTCAGACGCTTAACCAACTGAGCCACCCAGGTGCCCTGAGACAGTCTGCTTCTGTACTTAGTGAGTTCACTTTCCCTGACAGTATTCAAATGGAAGCTCCTTGCCTACTTCAGGGGGCTGTTGTAAAACATATGAGACAAGAATCTGAACTGCTTAACTTTTCAGTTCCCTTCTGATGCTGAAGCGCTGTGAAAATGCCTACCTTGGGAAGAAATAATTTGATAATTTTATATGTCCTAGCTAGGCTCTCCTAGCACAAAGCAAAGGAGTTGCTTTATTCCATTAAAGGGGGCTGTTTGTTAAACCAGTCTAGTTCACTTAGACAAGACAAAACAAAAACAAAAGAACAAAGTCCTTGTAAGGACGCTCCACCAAGATTGTTTATCTACGCTTATCCACTTAAATTGTCCCTTTTGAAATTTGTGTGTGGGTTGTACTGGGTGGATAGATAGAGCCTTGCTGCTGCTGTCATGTCACTCGATTGGAAAGTGGGGAACTCCGCTTCACCCAAGGAACCTTTGAGACTCCCCTTCCCTGGCCTCCACCAGCAGGAGAGACACTGAACGAGGTTCGAGTCCTAAGAAGTGTCCCCTGGGACTGCTGGGAGATAGTGGGTCACATTCCACACTAACTAGTGACCCACAGGGAGGGGATGTGCTTCTTTAGACAACACCCCCTTTCCGTGCAGGTATTCGTGAAGTGTGCCTTAATGAGAAATAGCAGAGCTCACCTTTATTGACTAACTTTTCCTCTGCAGCTGACTGCAATATGATGCTATGGAACCCCCTTCCTATTACTCAGGTAAAAGACTTGTAAAAACAGATAAAGGGAAAGGGTGGTGCTAAATAAACAGGCTTTGCAGGCACAAGAGCCTGGGTTCAGGTTCTGACTCTCTAATGTCTAACTGTATGACCTTGCACAAGTATAAGTTACTTAATCTCTCTAGTTTCCCCATCTATAAAGTGGGGCTAGGAATAGTTGCTGGATCATAGGGATACTAGAGAAACGCCAGCTTCTGTTATTTTCCCAGAAACAGAAAACTGAGTCCCACTCGAGCTTGCTTCTCCTTGAGCCCTGTATCCCAGACACAGAAGGAACAAAGTGGCATTGAGGTAAGAATCTAGGTCATGTCAGACATATTGCTCTGTTGATCAGAAAAGAACATGAATCCAGACTGGAGGTCATGTTGAAAGTGACTGTGAATCCCTGTGTAACTTTTAAAGGCAAGAAAACTGTGTGTCCTCACATGGAAAGATGTACAAAATACATTAAATAAAAAAGCATATTACAAAACAGAGTGATTACCTCTGAGCAAAAGGATTATTATTAACATAAATGATGAGAATGAGGATAATATGATGACATGATATAAGCATACATAAAAGAAAAAGGCTGGAGGAATTTTCACACAACAATGGAGGATGATTTAAGGAGCAATTAGGATTGCTCAGGATATTCACTTTATATCTGCTATTTCTGGAATATTTTGATGTTTATTGTGAATATTATTTTTTTAATGCTTATTTATTTTTGAGAGAGAGAGGGGCAGAGCATGAGCGGGGGAGGGACAGAGAGAGAGGGAGACACTGATTCCCGAAGCAGGCTCCAGGCTCTGAGCTGTCAGCACAGAGCCCGACGTGGGGCTTGAACTCACAGACCGCGAGATCATGACCTGAGCTGAAGTCAGATGCTTAACCAACTGAGCTACCCAGGTGCCCCTATTGTGAATATTATTAATTTTTAAATTAGGAAAATCAATGTTTAAAAAGAAGAAGCATATTATCCTGTTACAGATTCTAAATTTTAATGAATACTGATCAGTATAAACCAGAGTAGGCAACTAATAATGATGATAGATAAGCTAATGTAAGAAATGCTTCTCTATTCTCCTTTCAAAATGGTGATAACACACATCACATTTTAGAACCTCCTCCATCATACATAAACCCTCCCATGAACTTGTTTAAGTATTTGTGGTGAACACTTTGAGGTATGCGGTCTTACAACCTGTTTTGAATCCTGGCTCTATGTCTCACTCACTGTATGATCTTGGGCACGTTTCTTAATCTCCATGCCTCAGTTAATTTATCTGTCAAACAGGGCTAATAATAATAATACCTCAAAGAGGTGTTGTGAGGGTGTATTGAGATACTATGTAAAAATGCTAATAGTGACTGGCATAGATTAAGCACTAAGCGTTCAGCCATCATTAATTGAATCCTTATTTACAGAAAATTGTGAATACAAATGATACACTTGTCTCAAAACAGTCTCCCCACCAAATCTGGAAAATCATTCCCACTGTCACCTTTCTAAGATCAGAATTTGATCACTTAACTCATAGATTGCTGCTGTCCCTTCTGACGTAGGCTCCTTGCCTCTAGCGCCTAATGCTCCAAACTGTCTTGCCTGCCATGGCTGGGGCATTGCTGGGTTCAGCTCTTCTGAGCTCTCCTTTTATCTTTTAAAGCCTAGCTCAAATGGCTTCTGTGATTCCCACTGTTGAAAATTTCAATTGCAAACAATTTTATTTGTCCCTTCATACACTGGCCTCACCCTGCCTTTTTTTGTATGTGACACCAACATTTCAAACAGGAACCCTCTGCTTCAGCCACACTGGCCCATTCATCGTTCCCTGGGAACCACAAGAGTACCCCCAATTCTGAGCCTTTGCCTCAGGCAATTGCCCACCTCCCACTCTCAATCCCATCATCTCAGATCCCAGAGAATAATACTATATTCAAGAAAGCTGTCAGACCCTTCCAATCCATAGTTACCTCTGTTTTGAATTCCTAGAGCATCTAACATCCTGGCCCAAGTTCTCATTGGAAATTCAGCTATCGTCACTGAGGTGGGTATCATATGTAAATTCAGGAAGCATTTATTGATCAGGCTTTGGGAATTCAGAGGTGAAGAAGACAAAGACCCTGCCCTCATTGAATTCATGTTCCATTGGAGGAGATGGAGAGTAAACAAACAATTGCTTGGTAATGGCTGGCCACGTGCTTTGTCAGAGGCACATACAAGGCACAGGGGTAGCCCAAAGACAGAAACAACCACAAAGGAATGAATTAACATTAAATGCACGAAGTGTGTGACTCATTTTTCCCTCTCCCACCCAAGTTTGCCTGTTCTCTGGCTGATCAAAAACATGGAGCTGGATCTGAAATATTTTAAGATCCGTCCTACTTAAGCTCTCAAAATGACAGGCTCTGACCGGTTTTCCCTCTCTGGCACCAGCCTCTCCCTGGAGTATATTTCCACCTTCCCTTCTACTTAGTTCACCTCTATCTGCCTATTTATTTGTTTAAAATGTGAACCAACTGGTCAGGTATAGTAATCTAATTCTGCATTTGGTTTGAGGCCAATGCATTGAGGGCATTCAATAAATAATGGTGCCTGGTGTGCCTTTCCTAGATCCTGGCTGCATACGTCTGAGATGAAGCTGGGATCCAGGAGGCAAGCTCAAGAGATAGTGGATGAGGGTGGTGGACCTCTGGAGACCTGGGAGGCAAATTTGCTCTGATTGCCTGACCCAGAGAGTATACACCTGTGTTGGGTTTGCTGCAGTGAAGGCTATAACATGCAAATGCTACTCCCCTGAGTTGGCTAGGGTGTGGCCTTCTTCCTGACATGGTTTTCCCAGATTCAATCTGGGTAAAAGTATATAAAGCCTTCCTCCCTGTGGGCACACAGCCCATGTTCACTGGCCTTCATTAAGGAAATTCTTCCTGCGAGTGGGTGGTTCTGGGAGGGGTGAGGCAGGAGTCTCTGTTGAACTGCATGGGCCCTCCCAAGGGAGGAAGAGCAGGGAGAAGACAGGAAGTCCTTAAAAGAAAATTTCATGGACAATGTGTGTCCACCTATCCATCAATCCATCCATTCATCTAATCTATCTACCATGTGAAAGGCAGTGAGGTTATAAAGATGAATTTCATAGGATTCAGCTCATGGGAGACACTCACTAAATAAATATTTACTAAACTAATGATTTAAGTTTATGCATTAGCTTTCCTTTGACTACCATTTCCTACTGGAGGATATTCTGTATTTGCTGTATGACATATATTATCTAGCATATTTCAGCCCACAGTTAAGAGAGGCATCGTGGCCTGCATAAAAAGGATATTCCCTACATTCTTGGACTTACATCCCAGATTCCCTCATTTTTAGCCTCATTCCCTGCTGCCTTCTCCCAATCTCCATTTGTGCATCCATTGTTTGATCCAGTTTTTCCTGGCTTCTGACTGATAATTCACATACAGATCACTTTCAGGCAACACTGCAGTTTCAACTGAGCCTCTGGGTCTCTCCGCTAAGCCGCGTCGTCTGAGACAGCAAGGGGCTGGAGAGAAGTCAAGGGAGTTGGCTCCCTGTTCTAGCTAGATCACCTGGCTTTGGGGCAATTTGGCTTGCCCAGCTGCATCTCCCATTCTGCGTCTGTAGAATGGCAGTGATGCCAACTGGCCCAGAGATAGAGCAAGGGTTGGCGAGCTCATAGCTGGAAAGGGTGATGTATCTGAGAACAAAGCAATCTTAGGAGATGAAATTCGGATTTTATGGTCCATCAATACCAAGGCTCATACTGTTTCTGGCTTTTCTGCTCTGTGATTTTGGCACATTACCTCCAAGGAAGGGGTCTGAGTAATTAGCATGACTCATCTTCTCAAGCACAGACCGCCATGTATAGAATGGACTTGGCACAAATACGAACACCCGTTGTAGCTGGCTGCTAATCAAACACTGCCAGCAGGTGAGCATGAAGAGCACCTGGTTTGGAGAAATGCTTCTGATGCGGGAGAGCATTTTTTAAAGTGTCACTCAAAGCTAGATTCAATTAAACTCCAAGTTTGGAAAGAAATCATGTTACAAAATGAGAAACTGATATTTATGCTAAAAGATGCAGAAACTGCGGATTACAGCTACCAAAAAAAAAAAAAAAAAGAAAAAAGAAAAAGAAGAAGAAAAGTAAAGAAAGAAAGAAAACCATAGACACACACACACAAAGATACTAATGAATTACTTTTTTCCTCTGTAGGGTATGCAAACATATCCTTTGAGCATGAACTGTGGAGGTTTCTCCAGAAGAAAACTCCCCATTTTATCTGCTTGTAATAATCTGGCAGCCGGCAAACAAGTTAGTGAGGCACACAAAAGAGCAACTAAAATCCAAAACAAACATTATTCTCAAAACCAGAATGGAAAATGGCAAATCAATGTATGGAGTATAAAGTATGGATAACCATAATTGCTCTTATATCGTAATGTTCAAACATAAGAATGAACAAACAGATGTTATTTCTGTTTAAAAAAAAGAGAAAGGAAGAAAAAAGAAAGAAGAAAAGAAAGAAAGAAAGAAAGAAAGAAAGAAAGAAAGAAAGAAAGAAAGAAAGCAACTTGCCAGAATTAAGATTCTTTTGCAGAAAAGGCCATCTAACCTAAAATCAGCCCAAAAGTCACTGGAAGGTGCATTCACCATCCATTTTGCTCTTGTGTGCCAAGCGAGCACTTTCAATTTACCTAATGGAGGAAGTAGGAGTGACAAACGCTGTTTGACTGCCTTCACATTTGCCACTTCTCCCCAGAAGCCCTCATGCAGGAATACTGGCTAATAGGAAACACAGGCCAATGCAGCCCTCACTTACGGATTTTGCTGCCTTCTCGAGTTTTGAGTCCTGAGCCTGGGCAGCATCAGAGCCAGGCAGCCGCCCTTGCTTAGCACCATATCCGAAACAGGCCAGCAACAAGATTGGCATGGGAGACGAGGGCAGCCCAGAGGGAAGAGGAAGAGGCTCTTACTCACCATCTACTCACAGCTGGCACCGGTTATAAAAACAACAGAACTCCCCCATGTGGGAGCACCTCCCAGCCACCTTGCCTCATCACCAATTTGCAGTAATAGGCTCTGCTGTGCCCATGAAAAGGAAGAGAGCTGGACATGGCGGAAAGGGCCAACAGCAGAAAACAAACAAGAGAACCCAAACACTTCTCAGAGAAAACACTCATTTCAGGGGGGGCCTTGTGATACCAGGGGCACTTCAACGAAATGCACATCCCTCAATAGCAGGGATTCTGGAGTTCCATTTGGATTTATTAGGGGCTCAGTAAGTAGCTACTTTCTGGGGTTGTTTAGAAGGTCTCTCTGTAACCAGAACCAAGCCTGCTTAGGGTTGCCAGCCAAAGGTGTTAGCAGTTCTTTGAAACCCAAGTTAAGGTAGGTTCTGAGACCTCTCAAAGATCTGGCTTCTGGCTGCTTCCAGGGGACTGCCTTACAAATGTGTGTGCGGGATGATGACTCCTCCCTCCCCAAAGCCCACTCTGGTTTCTACAGAGGCAAGAGCTTATAGATCCATGAGAGTTCTGGGTTTGTCTATGTTATTCATGACCTAAAATGTCCCTCCCTCCTGAAGAGCTTAGGTCACTTTGAGGTTTGACAAAAGCTTTAGAGTCTTCAGAGGTGGTGAACACGCCATCTCTCTGGATATGATCCCCGGAGGACTCCTTCTCTAAGACCATACTTCAGGGGAAACAGACATGTAAGATTTCTGTCTTTCTAAATTTGCTTTAAAAAAAGTCAGCTATGTTGCCTTATTCCTGAAGGTAATTTTAAAGCTATGCAGATGATGACTCAAAAGAAAATGAGAAGGGATGATCTTCATGGATGACTCATGCTCTTTAAGGTGTTGAACCCACTTGGCCAGGTCCCACTGCATCCTAGACAAATTTGACTAAAAATATTTTTTGACTAAAAATATTTTTGATTTGTTTAACACTAATACCTGGAGTTTAAAGACAGTCCATGCATTGAAAATAACTAACAACCTATCAACCAACCATCTAACTTTCTCTTTTTAGGGGTAAATAGAAGTATACAGTATCAGACAATTCATTTCAGAAGTTTCTATACATTCAGTGCTATTTTTGAAGAAAATTTAGAATGGACAACAGTTGAGATTCAGTTCTCCTGGTGACTCACCTAACAGGCTTGGCAAAAGATTTTTTTGACCTCCCCCAAAAGACCACCTTTTAGGCATCCAGTTCTCTATCCCTCCACCTGCTCTCCAACCCCTGTGCCAATTTTGTGCTGTTGCCAGTCCCCCTGGGCTATCCAGATGCCACTCATTGCAGAGATTCAGAGTCATTAAATCCTGCCAGACCTGACCTGGAGGCCTGGGAGGGGAAAAGCATTATAGAAGAGGCGCCAATCCCAGAACCTAGCACACTCCCTTTCAAGGCCCAACACACACAGACTTAGCGAGGTTCCAGTCCTTGGCTTTGACTCATGATCCCCAAACCTAGAGACAAGGGTGTTTCCCTAATGCAAGCAATTGAAAGAGTTTCACTTCTGACTGAGGACAGTCCCACAGCTTCTGAAGTTTGGATTCATCCTTAGAACGTATAGATTTGTCATTCGGGGTAGAATTTTCTACTTTCATACTTTGTTTCTCCTGTGGCGAGATTCCCATTGCCCAGAGAAGCCAGTGACTCTGAGGTTGTCTTTGGCTTCTAAAGCCCCTAAGCGTATCTTCTCAAAATGATATCACCACCTGTAAAGGCTAAACAGAGAATGGAAACATTCCACTTCACACAAGAAAAAGAGAAAAGGAATTTGAATTATTTGGAGTAGTCTCTCTCTCTCTCTCTCTCTCTCTCTCTCTCTCTCTCTCTTTTTTGAGAACTTTCCTTCTCTAAACATAATGGTTCTTCTGTTGTCCTCATTATTTGCTACCAAGCTTCCATTCCTGATTATATCACCAGGGTGAGGCCCAGCCTTCGATCCTTATGTTTTCACTAGACCTAGAAAAACAATGTGAAATAGAGAGCCCCTCCCTATGGCATCCACAGTGTTTTGGTTCACCCCTCCAGGCCCATCTTTCCATGACAGAGTATGCCCATTCAGAAAAGCACTGTAAAATTTTCTTTCTTGTGAAAACTTCTAATTACTTAAATAAATATGTATATTGCATAGAACTATCTCTCCCATTCAGGACTGGATTCAAAGACTGTAACTCTTCAGAAATTATAGGCAAACGGGATTGCCAGGCACATTAGGAAAAGTGACTTTAAATCAGTAGTAATTTCAGGGATGAAGTGAAGCCTGCTTCTGAGTCCCTATACTTTATGTGAGAATAGTCACATAGCATGTCCATTAATTACCAACTTGTTTCCCCTTGGGTTCCTAATGATTGGAGTATCTGTCGAATGAGTAGAGATGTGTGTTTCTGCACTGTTAAGTCTGCCAAATGATTTAAAATAGCTGGATGTTCCTTCAAAAAATTTTTTTAAGATTTTATTGTTAAGTAATTTCTATGCCCAACATGGGGCTTGAACTCATAACCCTGAGATCAAGAATCGCATGCTCTACCAACTAAGCTAGCCAGGCACCCTGTTCCTTCAAATATTTATCCCATGGCACTTAAAGTAATGAAGAACATGTTGAAATTTCTGAATTTCTATAGAAATTCAGAAAAAACAATCTTCAAATAAAATAAAGGGGGCATCAACCATTCATTCTGCCTGTTTATTAAATATACTCAGGGCAAGAAGAGTTCCCAGGAACACATATTGAAGAATTGGATTTAGCAACATGAGAACTGGGTAGTCCCAACTCTTAGTTTCAGATAGTCTAGAACCAAAAGAAGCAGTTGGAACACCAGAAGGATAATTTTCATGTAAGGTGCCAGGGCCAATGTCCACATATTCTATGCAGGACAATGATGGACATCTCTGATGCTGAAATCCAGGACTGGTGTGTTAACACTAACCAAATGCCAGAAGCCTTCCTGGGGTTCTGCTTTGCATTTTGGCCAACGCTGAAGATCCCAGAAGATCTCATGTCTTGAGTTGCTCCTATGGCAGAAGATATAATGGAGTTTCTTTGAGCACCTAGGGTTACTGTGCCCCAAGGATGCATTAGAATATGGAAGGGAAAGATATTTGAGGGATTCCCAACAGGAACTCTGATGGAAGTCTCAGAGTAAGTACCATTAGAAAGATACTGTTCCATTTCTCTAGAGGTCTTTTCAATGTGGTCTGGGCAGGATGGAAGTCACTTAGAAGAATCGTGGTAACTTGAGCTCCATATTTCTAGAATTCCAGAGCCTAAATTATAGGTCTGACTGTCCCCACATCAAACTGTAGAAATGAATGTTTTCATCAAGGGATTAGAAGTCATTTTGTGACCAGCTCATGTCAGGTTCCAAATGAAGAGGAAAGCACTAGGTCCCGTAAGAGAAAAGATTGTACTTTTTCCCACTAGCAGGAAGATTATGATCTCAAGAGTATGGTTGATCAGGGAGTGATTTTTGAACCAGAAAAACCTGAGGCCACTATGCAATGGCCATATTGACGAGAAGACAGTCAGAAGTATGGTGGCCAAGATGATCCAGCAAGGACCCTTTCCTACCTTTAGCTGGACCGCTTTGAAGACATTTAATGTGTGGTCTTCCAGGCCTACATAATCTTCTGGGTAATCTTGAAGACAGAAATTATTAAGATTGGGTTCCAAGCCCAGTAAGGACAGGAGTTTTTGTCTCCTTGCTGTATCCTCAACATTTAGAATAGTGCCTAGCACAAAGTAGGTGCTCAATCAATATTTGTGGAGTACATGTAACGATACTATTTCTGGAATTAATGGATAGTCAAGCATGCTCTCAGGAAAGCATGTGGAATTGTCACAAAAAGAGCCTTAAAGGATACATGGCCTATTGATTTTACTTTTGTTTTAGTAGGCACACGTGTGTGTGTGTGTGTGTGTGTGTGTGTGTGTACACAGTTCAATACATCTCTATTAAAGCCACATAAACATTTTTTTCCTGCTTATGTAATAATTGTTATTTCAAAAAAACTTGGAAAATAACAAAGTCAGCCTTTGATGAACAAATTAACACATATGAAATATGTTTGGAGAGATTGTCTTTAATCAGTTTGGAATTGGAGGATGCTTTCTCTTTTTGCAACACTGCAAATGAAGAGCTTAGAATTTGATAAATTATAAACCTAATGAGGCTTCTAACTCCTTTAGCTAGTTATTAGCTGTCAGGAAATGATCGTTGTTACTTAATTATAAGACGAAACTAAACACTGGGAAATGTTGAAAGTGATCTGGTTGGCCAGTATTCTGAGGACTAATTCCACAAGCATGCCTTCCACATACCAATTAAAGCTGCATCACCCATAATAAAATGCTTCATGCCTTCGGCTGTGTTCTATGCTGTCATTTTCAGATTAGAACAACAAGACAATGCCGGTCTAGGGCACTTCCTGGGCACCAATGAGTGTTAGGCTTTTCTAATTTAGAGGACAAAGACTCCTCCTATGGGCTTGTTACTCCTCGGGAAATGCCCTTATTTTCATTATAACCCCACCCATAATAAGAATCAGCCTTAGAGATAGTAAAAGTATCCAATCAATCATCTGTTTTACTAGCTGTCAGGTAGGAAAATGCCAAAACACTTTCAAAAGAAAAATGTGTATGCATGACAGTCTATCTCGATTTTCAGGGGCAATTCATTATCAAGGTGAAAATGAGTTTTGGAGGGAGAATGTTGAGTAATGTTACAGGACTAGCATTCTGTAAATGCAGTCTCTATTGGTATGCAGATTTGTTTTCTTTTTTTTTTTTTTTAATTTTTTTTTTTTTAACGTTTATTTATTTTTGGGACAGAGAGAGACAGAGTATGAACGGGGGAAGGGCAGAGAGAGAGGGAGACACAGAATCGGAAACAGGCTCCAGGCTCTGAGCCATCAGCCCAGAGCCAGACGCGGGGCTCGAACTCACGGACCGCGAGATCGTGACCTGAGCTGAAGTCGGACGCCTAACCAACTGCGCCACCCAGGCGCCCCAGATTTGTTTTCTTTTTTAAACACCACTAAGAGGTTTCCAGAATAAAATTTTCATTTCTAGCTCAATTCATTATCACTGGTATGCAATTTTGTAGCAACACTGATTTTATCAAATGCCATCTGCTTTTCCTTTCTGGAGTCTCCTTTCCATGTGCCTTGAGACAAAGGATGTTCATTAAGCAGCAGGGGGCTGGAGCTCCCAGATTGCCTGGGTTCCAATCCCACACTGCTGTATAAGCATGGTTAGGGTTTTTGGGTGAGAGGAAAAGGAAAAAGATAAAATAAATAATTTTGTTGAAATACAAGCATTTCCCAAGTTAAGTTCAAGCTGTGTTGCAAGATTTCAATTATAAATTAACTACCTGGATTTTAGAGGAGGCCATGTGATCTTATCAGAAAGGGATTAAATAGCCCCTACCATTTGAAGTAAGTATTAAATGAACTAATCACCACTAAACAGCACACTAAGTGCTCCATAAATGCTGGCTTTTATTATTTTTGCCTTTTGTTCTATCTGGGTATTGCTGCAGAAAACAGCCCCAAGAAACTAGTGTCAAAGAATGATTAGAACTGCATGTATAAACATCAAGGGGACTCCATGAAAGCTTAATCCACCCAACTACACACAGGAGATCAAATGTCCTATGAATGTATATTAGTTTTTTGTTTTTTGTTTTTTAAACTGAGTTGAATCCTCAGCAGCTTTTTTTTTTTAAGTTTATTTATTTTTGAGACAGAGAGAGACAGAGCATGAATGGGGGAGGGGCAGAGAGAGAGGGAGACACAGAATCGGAAGCAGGCTCCAGGCTCTGAGCCATCAGTGCAGAGCCCGATGCGGGGCTCGAACCCACGGACAGAGAGATGGTGACCTGAGCTGAAGTCGGACGCTTAACCCACCCAGCCACCCAGGCACCCCATATTAGTTTTAATTCACCAAACACCTAAGATTAGGGACACCTGGTGACTCAGTTGGTTAAGCGTCCAACTTCAGCTCAGATCATGATCTCACGATTTGGGAGTTCGAGCCCCACGTCGGGCTCTGTGCTGACAGCTCAGAGCATGGAGCCTGCTTCAGATTCTGTCTCCCTTTCTCTCTGCCCTCCCCCGTTCCCTCTCTCTCTCTCTCTTTGAAAAAGGAATAAACATTAAAAAAAAATTTTTTTAAACCCCTAATATTAGCACCTTTCTAACAATACTGGTTACAGTCCTACCTCATCACTGCATCCCTATCTGAAATGGTGAAAGAAACCACAGATATAAATAAATTGTCTGCACTTGTCTCCATGCCATCATCACCTGTTCTCTTCAACCCCTACAGTCCAACTTTCACCACGTCATTCCTTTGCACTTGCTCTTGTCAAGGTCACCACACTCTGTTTGCCAAGGTCAGTGGTTTGGGATCATCTCCTGGGATCCCTCGCAGCAGTTTTCATCACAGATGACTATTTCCTCCTAAGAAATCTTTTCCTTTCTGGAGTTGCACAACACTAAGCCCTCCCCCAACTCACTGAAGTTGCTTCTCAGTTAGTTTCCTTTGTTGGGTCGGCCTGCTCTCAAGGTTGATGTGCCCAGGCTTTGGTCTTCACAGCTTTTCTCTCCTCTCTGGAAATTCTTGCAGGTGAGCAAATCAGGTCCTGTGACCTTAAATACTATTTATATGTTGATGACTCTCAACTTTCTCTGTCTAGCTCTGATCACCCCCTTGGATTCCAAACTCTTTTGTACAGCTACCTCTCCAGATAGCTGATTGGTATATTAGACATAATATGTTTGAAAGGAACTCTCACTTCTGCTATTCATGAGCACCTTCCACCCCAACCCCTGCCCTCCAGACTCATGGTTCTCTGGTTTTCCCCATCTTACCCAATAGCTCCATCATCATCCTAACTGTACAGCCCCAAACCCACAGTCACCTTCATTATTCTTTCCCTTATGTTTTATTCAGTCATCAGCCAGTTGACACTATCTCAGAAATCTGTCTCAAATCCTATCACATTGGCCATCTCCACTGCTACCATCCCAGAGTGACCTACTATTAACTCCTTAGATCAGTATATTAGCTTTCTGATGGGTCTCCTTGCTCCTACTCTTGTTCTCCTATACCCTATTCTTCAAAAAGGAATCTCAGTGTTATTGCAAATAAATAAATTGATAATATTGTTCCTTTGCTTAAGATCCTCTAGTGGCCTCCTGCTACACTTAGGCTACAATTTGGTTCCTCCCTATGGTCTACGAGGTCCTACCCGATGTGAGCCTAGCCTACTCTGTTCACTATGCTTCAACCATACTGACTTGCTTTCATTACCTCCAACATCCCAGGACTGTTCTCACCTCAAGGCCCTTGCTCTTAAACTTTCCCTTTGCCTGGAATGCCTCACACTTCCATGCGGCAGGTTCCTTCTTATTATTTAGATTTTTAGTCCAAAAGTCACCTGACCCACCTACTTAAGGTAGCTCACCTAAACTCTCTCCATCTCTTGACAGTGTTGTTTCCTTCATAGCACTTACGACTATCTGGATTTATCTTGTTCACTTATTTAGTTTCTTGTTTATTGTCTATGTAACCCCATGACATGTAAGTTCTGTGAAAACATATACCTTACCTGTCTTGACCACTGCATTTCTCATGCCTGCCATATAGTAGTGGATACTCCATAAACATCTGTTGAATAAAAGAACTGTCTCCAAATAAAATATCGGTTTGAGGGGCGCCTGGGTGGCTCAGTCGGTTAAGCAGCCAACTTCGGCTCAGGTCATGATCTCACAGTCTGTGAGTTCGAGCCCCGCATCGGGCTCTGTGCTGACAGCTCAGAGCCTGGAGCCTGTTTCAGATTCTGTGTTTCCCTCTCTCTGACCCTCCCCCGTTCATGCTCTCTCTCTGTCTCAAAAATAAATAAATTTAAAAAATTAAAAAAAATATATCGGTTTGCAAACTATATATAATAACCCATTGGAACTTATTAGCTAATCCAAATAACTCACCAATAGCTAAGAAAGGACTAGAACCAGGGACAAATTGAAGTGGAGCATATGTCTGATTGCAATCTATAGTCAAGTAAAAATGATGTTCAATTGTATGCCGATTTAGCTCTTTCCAGCCTTCTCCAAATCATCATCAAGAATCATCAAGGGGTGCCTGGGTGGCTCAGTCGGTTGAGCGTCTGACTTTGGCTCAGGTCATAATCTCATGGTTCATGGGTTCGTGCCCTGCGTCGGGCTTTGAGCTGACAGCTCAGAGCCTGGAGCCTGTCTTGGATTCTGTGTCTCCCTCTCTCTCTGTCCCTCCCCCACTCACACTCTGTCTCTCTCTACCTCTCAAAAGTAAATAAATGTAAAAAAAAAAAAAAAAGAATCATCAAAAGCTGATGGCAGAGTTACTCACATTCTCTTTCTTCTCTTGCCTTCTCTAGTTTCCAAATCGAAGAGGAAAAGAATAATTTATTGTGACTGGTTAGATAAAAGAAATTATTCCTTATTCACCCACCTTTCTAGAATTCAAAAATCATTCCCCAGTTTATTCAAAACCTGGCCTGAACAACTCTGAAGGTGCCTTCCAGCTCTCCCTTTGAGAGTGGGTCAGCTGAAGTTCACTCTGTGGCTTTTTACACTACGGGATGCAAGTGCAGCCAAAATTACTGCATTAAGAGAGCTCTCCTGTGTAGACTTTTTTCTGAAGGAAACAGTTGGTGGCAGAAATGATCCTTGACTTTACCTCTCTGTTATCACCTTTCTTGTTCCATTTAATAAAATTGTAAGTGCTCCAGATGGCATAAAGAATGGTACTGAGCTAGAAGGCCATTTTACTCCCAGGTCCACTGTTACCCTCACTACAATTTTGGTGAAATCATTTAACCTCTCTGAGCCTCTCTTTTTATCTGTAAGATAAGAAACGTTTAGTGGATGACCTCTAGCTCTAACTGTGCATGGTGTGGAAATATTTGTGTCCAGGAAACACCGAATGATTAAACTAATTGGTGTAGCGGGTTATGACTGATGCTATCCTGCTATCCTCAAAAAACAATAGAAGGTGGGGTCAACTTGGCCCGAGGATTGGAACACATCCTATGCCATGGGTTGCAGCTTCTAGAAATGGAGCTTCCAGGAATCAGTGACTTCCCATGGGATATTTCATGGTCTTAGGTACCGTAGAGGTGACAAATACTCCAAATGTACATCTCCAGACCCATCTTCAATTTTGAATACCAGATGTCTCGCTGGAATTCCTTTGGCCCTTGCCTGCCTGCTCCAGCCTTTCACAGCCAAAACAATTCTTTCATTTATTTTTATTTATCTTTTAATTTAAATCCAAGGTAGTTAACATATAATGCAATATTGGTTTCAGGAGTAGAATTGAGTGATTCATTACTTACATATGACACCCAGTGCTCATCCCAACAAGTGCCCTCCTTAATGCCCCTCACCCATTTAGCCTATCCCCCCACCAAAACAATTCTTTTAGAACACTAGTCAGTCATGTCTGCTCAAAACTCTGCAATGTATCCTTATTTCACTCAGAATGAAGGCTAACTAGAGTCCTCACGATGATCTGCAAGTCCACAAGTGGTCTACCTTTCCCCACTCACCGGTGACTCCTTTGTCGTGATCTGCTACTGCTCTCCCCCTCTCTCTACTCCAACCACGGTGACCTCCTTGCTATTCTCAAACACACCTACTCCTGCCTTAGGGCCTTTGCACAGAAAATTTCCTTATTTCAGTGTACCCATGGCTACCTCTTTTGCCTCCTTCAAATATAACTTTTGCATTGTGGCCTACCCTGATCAGCCTGTTTAAAATGACAACCTGTCCCCCTTGTAGAATTCCTGACCCCCTATCCCATTTTTTTCCATGCGCTAATCTAATATTCATTATAATGCAGTTATGTATTATGTTGAATTTTCATTGTCTATACCCCTGCTCTGAATATAATCTCAGTAAAAGCAGGGATTTGGGTATATTTTGTGTCTAGTACAAATAGCCATTCCATAAGTATTTGCTGAGTCACGTGAAGAATGAGTATCACCATTAGTGAGGAGTATCCCAACATCTGTGCCCCCCCCCACCACCGCCAGTGCACGTAGTTCCTAGAAAAGCTTGTGCAAGGTTCACAGAGTATTGTCCAAATTCCCTCTTAATTGCTCCCATCCTATCAAGAATCTCTCAGGAGATAAAACGTGCTAACTGAACCATAATGGCACATAAAAACGATTCTTGCTTTCTTTGATTTTAGTTTTTAAGCTTATTTATTTATTTTGAGAGACAGAGAGAGAGAGAGAGAGAGAGAGAGAGAGAGAGACCATGCACATGAGTGGGGCCAACGTGGAGGCTTGCCTGGGGGCTACATCTCACAACCACTGTGAGATCATGAACTGAGCCAAAATCAAGAGTCTGCTGCTTAACCAACTGAGCCACCCGGACACCCCTGCTTTCTTTGATTTTAAGACTATTTTCTCCATTGAACCGTGGATTTTAGAAATAGAGAAAAACCCAGTGATCCACAATCAATTAATATGCTAATAGTGAATGGAATACCCAAATATCCTTCTAATATAAGATTTAGTTTCCCTTCCTTGACTACTTTCCTAACATCAACTTGAACTCTATAATTTTTTTAAAATCTCACCTTCTATAATTTTTAAGATCATTTCTACATTCTTTGGGGAAATCATACCTGTATTTTCAATACCCTTGCGTACAGACTTGATAGTCTGCTCAAATATCATTAAGCAGGATTTCTAATTCCAATAGCCCCATTTGGTAATCCAACATAGAGAAGGAGGGTGGAATCATCTAAAAGGAAATTTCCATCAAAGGGGAGGGTGTTAGTGTCAAATTATAGTAATTCACTTGGTTCTAATAGTCAGCAATCTATAAGTTGGAGTCAATACCCCAACTTCTGAATCACCTTTGTCATTGAAAAGCAACAGTAAGACTTCTGCAAAGCAGAGTAATGTGTATGTGCTTAAACCCATGATAATCACAGACTTTGTGGATAATCTTAGGAAGATTGCTGGTTTTATTGGTAGTTGACTTTCAGGCAGCTTAAAACAGGCAATCTCCCCAAATCCTTGTCACCTCCATCATCATATACAGAATACAAATAATAGAGAACACTACACTGGATAGAATCCACTATCAAGTGGACATTTCACTGGAATAATTGTAAAAGACTTGAAAACTTAGGTTTCTTAAAACATTAGGACTAATTCAGCCACAAGTCCCTAAAGAAATGGCTGTTGGGTTATATCTCATTCTGAGAAATAAAACCACAGGTCTAGAGAATCTGACTCGGTCCCCAGGTTTGAGACTGTTTCTTAAGCTTTACGTGGACCCTAGGATCTTACCCCTGCAGGCTACATTCCAGAAGCTCCTGGATTCACCTCCTCGGACTAGTCAGGAAGTTGGGAGAAAGTCTGCTAAAAGTGTTAGAGAAAACACCTGTATTAGTGTCCCCAAAAGTGGTGTGATCTTAATAAATAATATAACATGGGTGAACATAGCCTATGTATCTTGACATGTCTATAGAATTCTGGGAAACAATCAAAGACTCATCAGCCTGGCAACTGCTAATCACTTGAGCTTTTGTGGCAGACTCCCAACAGTTTGAATTAAAATCCCAAAGTTCTCCAAACATTGTCTGTGGTCACAAATTCAAGGATAATGAGAGAATGCTCCCATCAGCCACTGTGTCATCATTGTGCATTCAACAATAGTATTCAACAATGATATGCACCAACATCCAATGCCTAAGAAAACAATAGTGCTTTCATCATGAAGAAAAATATACAGTAAAGAACAGGGGCTGTGGGGCACACCAACCAAATTTCAAACCCCAGATCTGCCACATACATACTAAGTGATCATGTCAAGGCATCTCACCTCTGAGCCTCAATTCTTTCATCCGTAAAGAGGGATGATGGCACCCACTTATCACGGTTGCTGGGATGATCAAAGATGATGTAGATAAAATGCCCGGCATTGACTCCGCACAGTGGTAGTTACTTTATGTAATTCTACCCACACTAACCTAAGATTATATTTCTTAATCCCAGCAATTTTTTTTTTAATGTTTATTTATTTTTGAGACAGAGAGAGAGACAGAGCATGAACAGGGGAGGGTCAGAGAGAGAGGGAGACATAGAATCGGAAGCAGGCTCCAGGCTCCGAGCTGTCAGCTCAGAGCCTAACGCGGGGCTCGAACCCACGAACCTCAAGATCATGACCTGAGCCGAAGTCGGACGCCCAACCGACTGAGCCACCCAGGCGCCCCATTAATCCCAGCAATTTCTTAAGTACAAACATCATTATCAGACATTTTTGTTATTCAGGCAACATGGAGATGGTAAGCAATATTTGAGATAAGACAGTGGGTATGTACACTTAACAATGAATAGTTTAAGGAAGAAAAATTTTAAGTCACCTTTATAGTAGAAACGCAATAGTAAGGAGCATTGGTTAGGCTCAACCTATTTTATTTAAATACCAACAGTTCAGGGGCGCCTGGGTGGCGCAGTCGGTTAAGCGTCCGACTTCAGCCAGGTCACAATCTCGCGGTCCGGGAGTTCGAACCCCGCGTCGGGCTCTGGGCTGATGGCTCAGAGCCTGGAGCCTGTTTCCGATTCTGTGTCTCCCTCTCTCTCTGCCCCTCCCCCGTTCATGCTCTGTCTCTCTCTGTCCCAAAAATAAATAAACGTTGAAAAAAAAATTAAAAAAAAAATACCAACAGTTCATGTTCTGGCAGATAGGTTACTTCTAACGTAGCAGGCAATCCTCTCGTAATTCACTAAAGATAAAGGGCAAATTTAAAATAATCTTGATATTAAGATAATAATTACGTGATTTAGGGCAAGCGCGATGTAGTGCGCCTACATGCTTCCTCATCACAGCCCTATTGTGCTTCAGCTTGAAATCTGTATAATGCCATTCCTAGCCTGCAACCAGAAAAGAGCTGACTCCTGCAGACTTATGAAGCACTCCGGTTACATTCTGCCCCTCTGCTCCTCTCTCCAGGAGTAAGCTGAAAGGTCAAGTTACTTCTCTGCATGTAAAGCAAGCTGAGTGACATCCAGACTCAGTTGAGCCTTTGACAACAATTCACCGAACGCCTACTATATACCAGGCACCGTGTGGAACTCTAGGGGTGCAATGGTGAACAAAATAAACACAGTCTTGCTTACAAGTCACTTAGAGTCTAGAAGGGAAGACAAATCGTTTACCATACGATGTAGTTGGTTATACGGGTAAACGAAGACAGGATATTATGAGAATACTCACCGGCTTTAGGGAGGGGAGGATGAACATTCTAGAGAAGTAACGCATGCCAGGGCAAGGGAGAGAATAAGCATGGCACTGGGAGTGCCACTCAGGCACTGGGAGTGGTTCAGTGATTGGAGTGTGAAGCAGGGAGGGAAGCAAGTCTTCCCTGGTCAGCTGTGAGGCTGGAGAGAAAAACCTTGCATACAGACTATAATTCCTGACCTTATCACGAAGGCAGTGCTGAGCAATTAGGGCCTTCAGTAATTCAAGAGAGAAGAGATAGAGGGAGGAAGGAAGGGAGAGAAAGAGAAAGGGAGAAGGGAGGAGGAGAGAGAGAAAGAGGGAATCATTGTTGAAAATGGACACATTTGTCTTACAAAAGAAGAATTCTCTTTTGTTTCATTTTGGCATAGTTGCATAACCAAGTAGCTGCTTCTTGGGGTTAGGTAAAAAAAATTAAAAACAAAAAGTTGAAGGCTCCCAGCTTTTCATTAGGAAAAATAAAAACGTTTTCTAATGTTTATTTTTGAGAGAAAGAGAGAGGGAGAGAGAATGTCAAGCAGGTGGGGGGGATGGTGCTGTCAGCACAGAACCTGTCGCGGGACTTGATCTCACAAACAGTGAGATCACGACCTGAACTGAAATCAAGAGTTGGACACTTAACCGACTGAGCCACCTAGGCACCCCCATTAGAAAATTTTAAACTATATGTTTCGTAGTACCTACTAGAATTAATGGGGGTATGACGAAGCTGAACCTGTAACCCCACTGCCACTGTAGCCTGGAAATTATTCTGGCTTCCAGGAGAAGCAAAGATTTGGCCAATCAACTCCAGGCTAAACCAGAACTGCACCCTAAAAGCTGTCAATAAACGAGGAGTTGGACATTAAAATATTTCTGCTCTTTTTACACAATTCAAGGGTACCTGAATTACCGAGAAAGGTTTACAAATTAGCTCTGCACATAAGGACCTTTTTGCTTCCAATAATAACATAGTATGTGATATCATGGCAGTGGGGTTAATAAGGGAACAATAGCTCATAAAGGTAAAAATTATAAATCATATGCTACGGTTCCTTCTAATTCAGAAAAGTATTAAAATCTGTCACAGACTGCCTCAAAAATGTTTGCAAATATGGCAAGTCTCATCCGGCTTTAATTCAGTCTTTCCAGTGCTCAAGATTATTATTAAATGTAAAAAGGATTGAGGCTGTTCTGGAAGATGCAACACACACGCTTACCCCCTAGTAGCTCAGGGGTGCTTTTAACACACGGACTCACTTCAAACATTTCAGTCTAATTTCTGTCCGGCTTCTTCAAGCCCGGCCTAACTTTTAAAACACCACAATAACCACTCGGTAGAAAACTGTGACAGAGGAGGAATGCACGGCCCCAATTTTTAACAAGAAGTGGTAATGGCCCTTGCTGGGAATTCTCATGCCCCGCACCCACTCTTGGAAACCTGCAGAACAAAACAGGACTCCAGGCCTTCTGAAATTACTCAGGCTGGAGCAAATGCTGCTCATGCTCCATCTCCTGGGAAACTCAGAAACTTCCCAAGAATGAAGTTCCAGCGGCAAAGCAGGCAGCTGAGTGAACCCTGGAGCTGTAATATACTGTCTTTTGCAGACAACAGTGCTTCAGTGTCAAAGCCACAAGACCAAGAGCAGGCACAAAACCTCTATCAGCAAGCACAAAACAGTGATCACAGATAGGTGGCCCGGGACGAGAGGAGGACAGAAGGGCGACACGCCGAAATGTCTGAAAGCAGGGCATGCCCGCCGTCGTTTGTCACTCTGGCATTTTAATGAGAAATAAAGGGGAAATGTGAAGGTTTTATGATAATTTTATTGATGCACTAGAAATAGCTCTTTAGAATGTCTATTTCACTCCAACAGAAATGAATATTCTCTAAAAATATTTGATTAGAAAAATTGAAATAATCTGAATTTAAAATGCATGCACATAAATTACAAATGCTATCATGCTGGGGATTATAGGCCAAACAGAGCTAAATACAAGTTTCAGACTGGAACTTATACTCTCTCCACTAAATGCTTTAGAAAGGAAATGCAGAATCCTCAGTTATGGTCCATCTGAGAGCACAGGGAATTTATTTACTCCTCCCCACTCCCCCCCCACCCCCACCATGGCCTCTTATTTCAAATTCCAAGAGTGTTCTTTTTCTTTTAGTCCCACACTCAGCTCACACTGCTGAAAAACCCTTTGGTGTTTCACGCAAATATGGAACCCAAACAGGAAAGGGGCAGAAAAAGATATTGATGCATAATAATCTTCAAAGAAATAGTTTTGTTAGTTACAGGGGGGAAAAGGACTTTAAGAAATATTGAATTGACTAATACTTTTTAAAATTCTTATTACTGTTGTCACCTTTCTTAAAAGAAATATTTGTGCCAATTAGATGAGGAAAATAGAAAATGTTCTTACTAACTCCTTGAAAAGTCCAGACCATCATTTGGACCAATGAAGGGTTCTGAGTGAGAGCCCAGTGCTTTCCTTGAGCCCTCTGGCAATTAGCTTTCTAGCCGGGAGTCAAGTTTTATAAACTGCTAAGTGACCAGACAGACAGACTGGCTCTGCAAGGTAATGTTTTCAATTTGACTCTTGCTTATGATAGGTCTTTGACCTTAACAGTCATTTGTGGTCCAAGTGCCACTCGAAGTTCTGAAAGGTGGTACGCTGAGTGATAAGCTTGGAACTTCAGACTTAAGGTGACTTCTTGCCTTGCTGTCTACAGTATTGGGACAGCAGGAGATATGCATGTTGTAGGGAGGAAGGAGGGAAGGAAGGAAAGAAGGAAGGAAAGGGGAGAGGGAGGAAGGAAGGAAGGAAGGAAGGAAGGAAGGAAGGAAGGAAGGAAGGAAGGGGCAAGAAAAAAATCAAAATACATTTCCTGAAGACAAAATATCTCAAACTTAAGAGTCATAAAAGAAGTCAAAAGCATAAAATATGTCTCTTAAGGAGCTCCTTTTCCTAAAATAAACAAATATATCACTAAAAGAGTAAACAGAGGTGAGTTGTAAATCAAAATCTTCTACCTAATGCATTCCTAGAGTTTCTTCCTGAGAGCAAATGCCAGTCAGAAATGGGTGTTCAGGAGCCCAGACAACTCAGAGGTCAAAAGAAAGCTGACTCAAGTCATTTTCATTAGAGAGATAAGATCACCTGGCCCTCTTCAGTAGCTTTAATAGCTAATGTCCCTCCATCTAATTCTCAAAACTATAAACTGAGAAGAAAAAACCCCTTTGCTTTTAGCCATCACCACCCACAATTTAAGCAAAGACAGCCTAGGGAACAATAAAAATATTCATGGCCTTCAATAAGATTTACCATTGCATTCATTATTCTTTGCTGGCAGACTTAGTTCCCCATGGCCTCCTTGCCTCAACCAAGGGAAAAATATGCCTTTCAGATCCTACTTTTTGTTCCTTCTCAAACCAAACTCCATGGAATATAATCTCTCTTTGCTTAAAGAGGGTTCTGGAAAGCAAAAGAAGCTTTATCTGCCTGTGGGAAATAGAATTAGTTGGAATCCTAATGGAAACTTCGGGAGGAATACTATGGTGAATAGTTAAATATTTACAACATAAGAACCAGTTCATTTGAAAACAAATGTAACAAGTGCCTGGCTTCGTTCCCTGCCTCAGGAATCAAGAATGTTCCCTTGCTGAGAGCTACCATTTTATTGACATTCAACTAAGAACTGAGTCCAGGAAAAGAGGACAGGAGTGAGTTTAGGAACTACACTGTAGTAGATGAGTTCATCCACTGTGGCTATCCACTAAGTGACAAACTCACAAAGAAGAAATCTCTGGGGGGTGGAGGGAAGCACAATTTTAATATCAAATACAGGAGTGTTCCTATGAAAAATCATCAGTCTACTCATCCAATTGCCCAAACTAAATAAGTTATAAAGAATAGAAGAAAATCCAAATTACATGAGAATTGGAAAAACAGAAAGCCAAACAAGTGGAACTACGTATCTATATTTTTATAGTTTATTTATTTATTTTGAGACACACACACACACACACACACACACACACACACACACATGCACACAGCGAGAGAGACTCCCAAGTAGGCTCCATGCTGTCGGTGCAGAGCCCAATGTGGGGCTTGAACTCACAAACCATGAGATCATGACCTGAGCCGAAAACGAGTCAGCCACTTCACTGACTGAGCCACACAGCTGCCCCAAGAGCTGTATTTTTTATGCAACTGGGACCTGCATCTCATCTAAGGGAAAAGAAAGAACGGGGAAGAGAAAATAAAGCTTTGCCCAAACCACTGTATAAGTAAATAACCTCCAAGGGTCAATGTCCCAAGTTTGCTTTGGTACACATGTGGTGGTTTGGGGATTAGGAAAGCATATAAAGTCATTCTTATTAGAAATCCTTCTTTGTGCTATTTGTGCTTTGCCTTCGTCAGTGAAAGTCAGCTCAGCTTCTCTGCAGTGATCCTTCTGGAGCATCAGTGACGTTCTCAGACAACCTGTAACCGGCAGATCACCTGAGCCTGCACTGGTAGGTGTAACTTCCTGGTGACCTTGTTGGCCAAGTGGGAGGCTCCCAGCAGTGCTTAGACTCTGCCCTTGATTGATAGAGACTTTTTTTTTTAATCTGGCAATAAGAGGCTCTTGGAGAAGGAAGCAGAAAAACGAAGGAGAAAACCACAAAAATCCATCGAAGTCAGCCTCACTTTTCCAAACTTTTTCAATCACAGGGGGCTGCTTTTGCGTTTTTGCATTCCCTCGAGAGGGCTGAGGATTTTAATTTGGGTGATCCAGGACCATCCATATCACCTAACGTGCACATAAAGTGCTGCTCTCTGGCAGAACCTGAGCTCTGAGGCCAGAGGACTAGCCCAGGGCAAACACCCCCTTCATTCATTCATCTGCTTCTGGGATAGGAGTGACTGTTGAATTATTTTAAAGATGCATTAAAGAGTGGAGAATGCCTCTAGGCTACAGTGAAAGACAAGAGTCACAAAGGAAGATAGTTGTGGGGTCCCCTAACCTGGAGACCCGCACCCCCTTCCTCTCACTGGTCCTACAGTTGGACATCTCCAAAGCATTCCTGTCCTTTCAGCGCCTGCCTTCTACTCCACTGACATTTATTAAGCCTCCACAGTTAGGCTTTGGAGCTCATGGTTGTCCAAACTTCTCCCTCTCGATTGTCAAATCTGGCGGGCCCTTCTCAGGGTCCACCCCTCCCCTCTTTGATGTTGGCATTGTTAACCCCCTCCCTCCCCTTAAAACTCTTCCCCTTAGTTTCCAGAACAGCATGTTCTTATTCCTCCTTATGTCCCTTTTGCTCTACTTTTTCTTCCTGTAAGTACCAATGTACAAGGCTCTTCTCTCTTTGCTGCTTCTGCTCTCTTCCTCAGGGATCTCATTTTTTTTAATGCTTTATTTTTTGAGAGAGAGAGAGAGGGAGAGAGAGAGAGAGAGAGAGAGAGAGAGAGAGCATGCTTGGGCAATGGAGGGGCAGAGAGAGAGGGAGACACAGAATCTGAAACAGGCTCCAGGCTCTGAGCTGTCAGCACAGAGCCAGATGCGGGGCTGTAACCCACAAACTGGGAGATCAGGACCTGAGCCAAAGTTAGATGCTTAACCAACTGAGCCACCCAGCACCTCAGGGGATCTCATCTTTAACGGTCACCTCTATGGAGATAATTCCCAAATCTATACCACTGCTTCAGGTGCCTTCTCCAGCTTTGTTCTTCATTTCCAACTGCCTGTTGGGCACCTTCATGAACAAAGCCAAAGACCAGTCCAAGATCAAAAGCATCATTTTTTTCCCATCAAGAGAGACCCAGATTCACCATCCTGAATGGCCTGTTTCTATGAATACACAATCCCACAAGTCAATGGGTTTTAAGCATCCTTCCCTAACAATTAGTGGTCAAACCCTATTGCTTCTTTGAGCCTGCTGATCACCATGGCCCTTCATTTCGATATCACTGCCCTAATTCAGGTCTTCATTACCTTCTCCCTGAACTGTTCCATGTGTTTCTCTTACAGTAAAAACACCAGCTCGCCCTCTCACTGCTTTTCTGGAAGAATAGGAATCCCCCAGTCTCCACTGAGCTTCTTTCTACTTACTTCAGGGAAGTCACCACTTGCTCTCACACGCCTATGAAAATAAATGAACAAGAGATCATAGAATTATTTATTTGGTGTTTTGGAAATTCTAAAAATAAGCAAATACTGGTATGTTCACAAATTTCACGAAGATGTGAGGACAGGTGGTCAATGGTTTCATTAAATCTCCTCGAGGGCAGCCTGCTCTCTCATGAAGGGATTGGTGCATATAGCAAACTCATATCAGGTCTAAGCACCATGACACAGGAAGTCACTGAGTGATCACAGGGCTCAGCCTGAGAACTCATCAGAATATATCATCCTTCTTTCAAACACATTGTAAGTCAGAAGGTCAAATGAAGTGTCCTCAGCATTCTATTGAAAAAAAAAAAAGGTAGATTGTGTTCTTCAAAAATGACCAATCTTGTTAAAGACAAAGAAAGGCTGTGCACATGTTCCAGACTAAAAGAGGCTAAAAAAGACATGATAACTACCTACAATACTTGGCCCAGGGCTGGATTCTGTACTGGGAGGGAAAAAAAGGCTATAAAGGACATTGTTGTGTCAGTGGATAAAAGTAAAGTTTAACGTGTTGCATCCATGTTCAAACCACCAGAGTTGGGAACTGAATATCCCTATTCTTAGGAAACACATGTGGAAGTATTTAGAAGAAAGAGTCAAGCTATAACTTGCCTACAAGTGGTTCAAAAAGTATCATAGAGAGAAAGCACTTATGATAAAGAAAATAAGGTAAAGGGTAGGTAATACGTGAATCCAGGTAAAGGATACGGGGGTGTCCTATGTGCTGTTCATATTCTTGCAACTTTTCTTTAATTTTTAAATTATTTTCAAATAAGAAGTTAAAAGACTGAAACAAAAGTAAGTCCTTGTATCTGTACTAATGATCTGCAGCGAGGCCCTGCATATTGCAGAAAATCAAACAGTATCGGAGGAATGAATGTCCACTGCGTGAACCTTTAGTTTAATACCTGCTTATGTAACATTTGTGTTCATGACATTCAACTTTCCATGCTTTCTGACATCTTGTTCCTAAACTCAGCTCGGATTAGAGTAATATGAGGATAAATTTGAGGATTCCATACTACAAAAAATATGTGTACAAATACATGTAGTATATGCAAAATACAATATATGTATTCAAACACGATTGTGTTTGTTAGTTTCAAATTGTCATTCCAACAGTTCATATTTTAATGCTAAAGAATTAGCTTTCTATAGGACTATGCAGACATCTTAAGTTTGGCTTTCATATATATATATATATATATATACACACACATATATATATACACACACATATATATATACACATATATATGTATATATATATTAATGTGTATATATATATATATTAATGTTTATTTATTTTTGAGACAGAGAGAGACAGAGCATGAGTGGAGGAGGGGTAGAGAGAGAGAGAGGGAGACCCAGAATTCGAAGCAGGCTCCAGGCTCTGAGCTGTTGGCACAGAGCCCAACGCGGGGCTCTAACTCATAAGCTGTGAGACCATGACCTGAGCCAAAGCCGGACGCTTAATCGACTGAGCCACCCAGGCGCCCCAGCTTTTACATTTTAATTAAGATACTCTGTGTTAATTCTTGGTCAAATAAAATAAGAGTGGCCAATTTCTAGAACTCAGAATATATCATCAGGCTGAAACTACATCTTAGAAAATTAAATTCTTCGATGATTAATAAGCAAAATACCCTTAAATGGTTAAGTTACATTTCTGTAATGCAATGTAACACATATTAGTGTAGGTCTGTAAGGCTAAAGGTCTCTAAGTCTGAAAAATACCCAGCTGCGATCAAAGGTAAATTTCCTCAGTTACCAAAAACTTCCTTCAAATCCTTTCATCAAATGTATCATCATTCTGACAAAGAGTCTTTGTAACGTTGGATAGGAAAACATTCAGTTAAAGCATATACCATTCAAACCCCAACATGGGCTGTTATTTGAAGGAAATAAATTGCTTAGGGAAGAAAAGTAGAATTTAGTCCAAACACAGCCTATCATTCTGCATAACGATACCTATCAATCTCCTACTGTGTGCAATGCTCAGTTCCAAATATTTTATTTGCCCTCAATCTTCTTACTCTTCCTACCAATGCTATGAGGCAGGAATTATCATTAACTCCATTTCACAGATGACAAAACTGAGGCACTGAAAAGCCGAGTGATTTGCTCAAGGTCTAGTCTGAGACAGAACTAGGACCTGAACACAGGCAGTCTGGCTCTGGGGTCTAGGCTCTTCATCGCCAGTTGTATTTATTTGGATAAAATGCAAACCACCCTGACTCAGCTTTCCTGTGTGAAGTAAGTTGATTTTTAAACACACATTTGCTTACCTTTGACTTCTGAGCCTTCCTCCCATTTCATATTGCCTATATATTCACTATCAGGTGCCTGTTAATTTCTGCATTAGGGAAACCCATATGGTAGACAAAGAAGCTGGATTATTGTTTTCAAAACATGATTTACGACCCAGGAAGCAGGAAGCGCAGGAGGGTTGATCCTTTCAGAATTCCAAGCCAGATTATTAGAATCATAGTATGTCTAGGGCTACCTAAGAACGGGGACTCCATCTTACCTAGGCCCCGTTGGACACCTGAATGTCTTTTAGAATACCCAACACCAGGCCACTGTTCAACCCTGACCCAAGGCCTCTTCTATTTTCAAACAGCTCTAATTCCTAGAAAATTCTTCCTAAAGTCAAATCTGACTCCTGCTTCCCTTTAACTTCAGGCCATTGGTCCTAATTCTGCCATCTGAAGCCTAGTCTTGCCTTCACATTTTTGACATATTGAAGGGAAGACACAAGCCATCTGCGTCTTCTAATATGCCCAGATCTGATGACCACGAAGCTTGAGATTTAGATCAGCCTGACAGTCCACGAAGTGAAGGCTTTCTCTCCCTGCCTTGATGTACTGCTCACATTATATATACGTGTTTGAAACTGAGGGACTGGATGGACTGTCCCTTGATCCTTAAACCCAATCAAAACTCCAGATGCCACCCAATTCTGAACCACCTCCGCATTCAACAGGGACAAGAATTACAGGTAGAAGAAGCACTTTCGGCACCTTTCTAGGCTAAATGTCATACAGGCCACAGACCCCTTTTGCTTCACTCCCTCACATGACTCCATCGGTGAGTTCACTCTCGGTCCCCTCTAAAATTCTTAGCTGTAAAACAGCCGCGAAGCAGCAGGATGATGATTTACTTTCAACTTCAGCCAGGATTTGTAAACACTGTGATAAATGAGGAGAGGCACTGGGGCTGCATTCCTCCAGCAGGTCCTCTTAAATGAAAACATACTGCATTTTAGCATCCGTTGGCATAAATCATTTGTTTCCAATCAGGGCAGAATTTCCCCAGCATTCCTGCCAGGCACCTTATCTGTCTGATCCCCCAAAGAGCACACGTTGGTAGAAATTATAGGTAACTAGTCCATCACCGTATCCCGCAAGACTAAAGAGCACTGATTTCAAATCGATTAACTGTGCTTTGGGTTGAAGGTGGTACTTGGACTGTGGACTAAGTAACGGGACTTTTTCAGGAAAGAGAAACAAAATTTTGAGTTTTTAACACCACAAGTTTAGACATGTTTTCAAATGGGCTTGACCTTTCTGTGGCTCTGTGTTCCTGCTCTTTTCTTGCCTATTTTGTGTATTCATTCCCCACGCTCACATTCTCAGCTAGCTTCCTCCTTTGCGCCCTGATAAGGTCAAGTGATCTCAGAGGGCAACCAGGCATTTCTCTGCGGGTGATGCAGAGCTTAACTCCATCTTTGCTGAAGAAGGGGGAGGGGGTGGCAAAGGCCAACTGCAGAAAACCATCTGGATCCACTCACAGTCCCACTCTGTAATGCCCTTCCTCAGGACACAACCCACCCATGAGCTTCCCGAATGCTGGAATAGCATCTGCAAACAGAATTTGGCTCACAGGCTTGATTGGGTTGGCCTGCATTGTGTTGGTCCACACAGTGCTTTCAGCTTGAACATTTAATCATTTGGGATCATTCACACAAAAATCCAGACTTCTGGCAACACTGGGACTGTATGCCTTCATAATAATAATCTACTGGCACTGAGAGTCCCCTGCCTTCTCGAGAGGGGGCGTTAGCCTTCCAGTTTGCTTCAGTCCTCACCACTCCCCATCGTGTTCTTGGATGAAGGGCAGTTTACATTTTGTACCTTGCCCACTTCATTCATTTGTGTTTCTTCCTTGGTCTTATAGCCATCTAAGTTTGCGAGCCTGGCAGATGTTCTATGAAAGATGATTAAATCAATTTTCCTATCTGTAAAATACTGGCCTTCTAGCTCCATGATTATATATATGATTTAGTGGCTTACCAAGCAAAAGTGATACCGTGCTGTTTTTGGTCCCATTTCCTCAGGAGTGAAAAAGAGGAAACAGCACAGCGAATGACAGCCATGACTGAGTGACTTCCTACTCCTCTAGCCCTTCTCTCAACTACACTTTAAAAAAACCCCTTTTTTTAATGTTTATTCATTTTTGAGAGACAGAGCATGAGCAGGGAAGGGACAGAGAGAGGGAGACACAGAATCCGAAGTGGGCTCCAGGCTCTGAGCTGTCAGCACAGAGCCCAACGTGGGGCTCAAACTCACGAGCTGCAAGATCATGACCTGAACTGAAGTCGGACGCTCCACCGACTGAGCCACCCAGGCGCCCCTCAACTATACTTTCACTTGAACCTAGGTAGGACCCTCTCTTCCTTGGCAACAACAAGAGAAGCCAAACGGAAGTTGAAAATGAAGTTCAGGTTTGAAGGTTTTTCAACTCCTACACTAATCTGCTCATCTGTAGCATGTTCCCAGGACTACCTGGGAGCTTTTCATCAAAGCAAAGGAAGGAGATGTTGATGAAGAAGATTAAGACCTTTCCCATGTAACATTGCTACCTAACTCCTTGCAGAATAACAACTCTGCTAAAATACTAACAAGTCTATGGAAAACACTTTGTGTGAGCTATGCACATACGTTCATAAAATTTGACGGCATAAAATAACACTTTGCCTTGGCAAAAAGTATGGTCAGTGGTTACTTAAAGGAGTTCAGGACTCTTGGATTCAACCTTCTTACAATTGGAGGCACACAAATAAGGAATGAGCTGACCTGTCAGGTACAGAGCTCCCTGACCCTGAAACCGTGCCAAGAGAAACTGGTGAGCCTCTGTGCTACGTATCATACAGGAACTTCCTTCATTGGACACAGCGGTGGGGTGAGGGCTAGGGAAGTATGGAAGTAACAGAGGACCATCCTATAACACCCCCTCCAGCTTCACATTCTGGGAATTCTCCCTTCTCCTTGTTTTTTGATTTTTCTGTAACTTAGAAGTCCAGTAACTTCATGTGTACCCCCCACGCAAGAAGGTAGGATGATGGATATTATATGGCTTTGGCTCTATCCTGGTTATTCAATAATGTTTAAGAAGAACCTAAATTCATAACTTTGTACTTTTCAGAGTATTTGTGACATGTGACTGAATCTTGCCTGAAATAAATGTCATTATGAAACTAAATTATTTTTCAGTATAGAAAATTTAATTATAATAGCAACTAGTACAAAATATGAGGACCACTAAAGTTCTGGCTAAAAGGAAACAAATTTAACCTTGACGAAAACCTCTTTTGAGGCTACTTAGTATCTCACAAGTAGTGCCCTGGGATTTATTAGCAATTATAGAGGAAATTACAATCTACTGGCTAATACACCATTAGGTTTTCAGTTTGTCTCCACAAAGTTTTAAGTATTCCTATATTATGAGGACCACTTCCACTCCTATTTATCTTGTCTGGCTAAATAAACTAGTTCCACACCCCAATATTATTGTCAATTAGCCAGAGCTTTAACTAGAAAATCCTTCCTTAGGTGACACAAGATATGCAAGAGATGCCCATAGACTAAAATTTTGCTACTTGTGTTTGATAAAATATTCCTGGACATTGCCATATCTGGAAGAAAAGAATACCTCCAAAACAAAATGCAAGATTTTCCCCGGGGTGCCTGGGTGGCTCAGTTGGTCTAGTGTCTGACTCTTGATCTCAGCTCAGGTCATGATTTTATGGTTTGTGAGTTCGAGCCCTGCATTGGGCTCCGTACCGACAGCACTGAGCCTGCTTAGGATTCTCTGTCTTCCTCTCTCTCTGCCCCTCCCCCACTATCTCCCTCAAAAATAAGTAAATAAACATTTTTTTTTTAATGCAGAATTTTCCCAGAGAGAGTTTAGAGCACAGGAATAGAAACACGTGGAGTTTATAACAATGGGGGTTGGCGGAGGAGGGCAAGGTGCGGATCAAAAAGAAATGCGTCTGAGTAAGTTTCTCTTTGGGCAAAATGCAATTAAATTGCTCCAGCAATAGTCCAAGAAGTAACGTGTATCTTTTTCAACATGTGACTGATTCAGTCAGTATTGTACAAACACACTTGCCTGGCAGGTGATCTAGACACGGGGTGAAGATGGCTATAATCCCTTGGGCTATCCCCCAGAAACCCAGGAACCAGCAGAGAGTACGCTTCCAGGGACGTCTTCCCTCATCAGGCTGAGCTAGAGGCTGGGCAGTTCCATGTGGCTGTGGTAGAGTTCCTGGTATGCTGTGCACATTAAGTAAATATTAAAGAACTTCCTCCATCCAGCTTAATGGGAACCCAAGGGCACCATGACCTTAAGAAGCTCTTATCAATGGACAGCAAATATAAAAACAGTAAGGAGCTTGCCCTAAGGTACAGCCAGAAGGTTTCCCAGGTAAAAACTGGGAGTCTTTGTTCGTTGAGAGTGCCAACATGCCCCTTTAGCACCTCCAACATATTTCCAGGAATAATTTAATATCATCTCATATCATTTCCTTTTTTTGCTAAAGTGACTCACAAGAGATGCTTCCCCTTCTCCCCTTCACCTCTGCCATCTCTCTTAGGAAAAAAATTCAGCATTCCTGATAAGAAATAACCAAAACAAGATCGTTTGAATTCCACTGAAACCAATTCATCATGCAGTGTTAAAAAAAAAAAGAAAGAAAGAAAGAAAGAAAAAGCCTTCCACTCTCCAAGTTAAATAATCAGGAGAGGAACAGACTTTGAGAGACAGAGAGAGGGCACGGAGTCAACTAGAATCTGATAACTGAGGCCAGAAATGAATAAAAAATCACCTTGAAATTCTGGAGATGGGCGGTGGTGGTGGTTGCACAACAACGAGAATGTACTTAATGCCACTGAATGATACACTTAAAAGCGGTTAAAACGGTCGATTTTACATTGCATATATGTCTTAGTCTGTTTGCACTGCCATTATAAAATACCATAGACTGAGTGGCTTATAAACAAGAGAAAATTATTTTTCATAGATCTGGAGCCTGGAAGTCCAAGATCAAGGCACCAGCAGATTGTGTCTGGTGAGAGCCCCCTTCCTGGTTCATAGATTAACTGTCTGTTGGCTTCTGCCTCACACGGCAGAAGGTGTGAGAGAACTCTCTGGGGTCTCTCTTGTAAGAACACTAATCCCATTATGAGGGCTCCACCCATATGACTAATCACACCCACCAACACACTGGGGATTAGATTTCAACATACAAATTTCGGGTAGAGGGACACATATGCCATCTATGTCAGCATACTTCACCACAATGTTTTTTAATGAGGGAAAATCACCTTATAACCAATGCTTCAAGCAGGTCCTCCCATCCCCACCCGCAGTGGAAGACAAATAGATTGAGATGGTTAAACCTCCAAACGGTTTCCGTTTCTCATTTGAAAAAGGACTACTGCACTCAAGTGGAATCAACACCTCTCATCACCAATCCCCAGAATCCTAACCCCACCTTAGCTGGGTCTGCAGAGAGCTTGTCCATTAGTGAGAAGTTGCATGTGGGGAGAGGGAGAGAATCAAGATTTGGCTTGCAGGGCGATCTGGCTGCGGATCCTTCCACAGAGAAGCCAGTAGCATTTTATAATGAAACCCCAGATTACAGAGGAAAACATGGACAAGTTAGGGATGGGTTCTCAGGGGGCATCTCACTGGAAGAAATACACATACAAACCAAACAAGAATCACTACAAGAGTGTATCAAGATATGTGGGACGCCTAGGTGGCTCAGTCCGTTAAACGACTGACGGTTGATGTCGGCTCAGGTCATGATTTCATAGTTTGTGAGCCCGAGGCTTGGGATTCTCTCTCTCCCTCTCTCTCTGCCCCTCCCCTGCTCTCACACACGCTCTGTCAAAATAAATAAACTTCAAAAAAAAAAAAAAAGATACGTGGCCGTTTGAAAAATATATAAAAGTGAATGGTATAAAACAAAGGGGTATAGTTATTTCTGCAAAAGAGGAGGTGTAACCTCCAAATTTCACATTAATACATATAATGCTAACCACTTGGCTTTTGTGCATGCGTGTGTGTGTGTGTGTGTGTGTGTGTGTGTGTGTGTTTTCTCATTTTCAAAGCAGAAAACTCCCCCGAACCCATTCTCTTCTTTCCAGAAAGTCAAAATTACCAAAAATTAACAGCCGTGGTCTAGCTAAACAAATAGAACCTTTCCACAAATGCAGTAACTTAACTCATACCTTGATGGCACATCACTCACTGAGAGCAGGAAAGTAAACATTCTCTGAAATGAGGGTGGTTTTCTTTGGCTAGACACACCACATGGTGGTTACTCTCTGTCCTGATTTTACAATAAAGAAAGACTGGCACTGGCTTGTTTGCTTTGGTTTGACAGATGATGGTCAAGTGCAGCACTGAGATTATATCCACATTGCCCTTTGTAAAGGAAAATAACATACCATCAGTTTCCCTTGAAGAAATGCTTCTCTTTGCTTGTCTAGGGGATTCTTCAAAGCCCTTCGCCCTTTGCCCTCCAAAAGATAAATAAAAACAAAGCAAAATGTGTACCAGGTGGCGAGAACCGCCTGAAACAAGTTTGATAATCTAAACTGAAGGCTAATAAGATGTTTACAATTCAGGAGTATCTACTGAAAAAGTAAATTAATGCTGCCTCTGCTGTTAACGTCAGTCAGAATCTCAAATGGTGTGGGTATATGATAACACTACATTGTCCGTTTAGTTGAGTGTTGGAAAGTTGTAGATGGACACAAAGCTATATTCTAACACTGTTCTTGACATCTGTTCTGATTCTAATGGGGCCATTTGAAAGGAAAAGTTTGCTACATTATTTGGCTTTTCACATATTAAACAAAAATGTAGGACTGTGTTCCTGAAGGCAATATTGGTCAGAAACAGATTCTAGAAATGTTCTGTATAGACTATGAGGTCCTGAGATGATTACTTGGCCTTACAAGGCTGAAATGTACACTCTAGAAATTAAATAGCTGTTTTTCTCCATTCAGCTATCAGGAAATTAGAAACATACACAAGCTTTCCAAAATATAAAATTGTTAGGAAGAGGAAGGTTCCTGATAATTGTATATACCAAATTCACTTAGCAGGATTTTCCGAATACAACTCACTAATTTTTAAAAATTAGAATATCAAGTACATTTTATGTTTTTAAATGTTTATTTTGAGAGAGTACATGCATGAGTGGGAGAGGGGCAGAAAGAGAGGGAGAGAGAGAGAGAGAGAGAGAGAGAGAGTGAGAGAGAGAGAGAGAGAGAGAGAATTCCAAGCAGGTTCTGTGCTGATAGCATGGCTGATAGCATGGCCCTGGCATGGGGCTCGAACTCACGAAACATGACATCATGACCTAAGCTGAAATCAAGAGTCAGGTGCTCTGTTGGGATGAGCATTGGGTATTGTATGGAAACCAATTTGACAATAAATTTCATTTAAAAAAAAAAAAAAAGAGTCAGGTGCTTAACCAACTGAGCCACCTATGTGCCCCTCAAGTACACTTTAAACTATACTGAACATCATTTATAACTTACTGATACATGTATAATATTATTAAAGCAGCCACCATTAATTAAATGCTTGCTCTATATTGGAGTTTTTCAATCTTGAACAAGCATCAGAACTACTCAGAGTGCTTACTGAAACTCCTACTACCGAGTTCCACCCTTGAATTTTTAAAAAACTATGGTAAAATACACGTAAGATTTTTTACCTTTAACCATTTTTAACTCTACAGTTCAGTAATGTCAAGTGCATTGATACTGTTGTGCAACTAGTATTATTCCCTGTGCTGTACTTTTTATCTCACACCTATCTGCTTTCTGTCTCTATAAATTACACTGCTCTAGGTACATCATGTCAGTAGAAGCACAGAATTTATCTTTTTGTGACTAGCTTATTTCACGTAGTATAATGTCCTCCAGGTTCATCCCCATTGTAACATGTGTCAGAAATTCCTCCCTTTCTAAGACTGAATAATATTCCCCTGTTTGGCTAGACCACATTTTGTTTATGCATTTATTATGGATGGACACTTAAGTTGCTTTTGACTTAAGCAATAGTCTTTTGAATATTATGAATAATACTGCTATGAACCTGGGTGTACAAATACCTCTTAGAGACCCTGTTTTAAATTATTTGGAGTCTATACCCAGAAGTGAAATTGGTAATCTTATGTTTCATTTTTTAAAATGTTTATTTCTTTATTTTGAGAGAGAGAGGGGGGAAGAGAGAATCCCAAGCAGGCTCTGCACTGCCAGCACAGAGCCCAATGCAGGGCTTGATCCCATGAACCATAAGACCACGACACCATGACCCAAGCCAAAACTGAGTTGGATGCTCAACTGACTGAGCCACCCAGGCACCCCAATCCTATATTTAATTTTTTGAGGAACCACCACATTGTTTTCCATAGTACTTCCACCAACGATGCACCAGGGTTCCAATTTCTCCACATCCTCTCCAATGTCTATTTTTTTTAATGTTTTTATTTTATTTTGGAGAGGGAGAGAGAAACAGTATGAGTGGGGGAGGAGGAGAGAAAGAGGGAGGCATAGAATCCGAAGCAGGCTCCAGGCTCCGAACTGTCAGCACAGACCCCGATGCGGGGCTTGAACTCCTGAACCATGAGATCATAACCTTAGCCGAAGTCAGACATTTAACCAACTGAGCCACCTAGGTGCCCGTGTTTTTGTTTGTTTGTTTGTTTGTTTGTTGGTGATAGTAACCATCTAGTGATGGGTATGAGGCAGTATCTTATTGTGGTTTTGATTTGCATTTCCCTAATTACTAGTAATGTTGAGCATCTTCTCATATACTTATTGGACATCTGTATATCATCTTAGGAGAAATGTCTATTCAAGTTCTTGCCCTTTTTTATAATCAGGTTGTTTGTTTTGTTGTAGAGTTTCATATATTCCAGATATTAACCCCTTATCAGATACATAATTTGCAAGTACTTTCTCCCATCCCTGAGTTTTTTATTTGGAGCCTGAGATTTTGCATTTCTAACAAGTTCCTAACTTACACTGATGGCCCAGAGGCCCACTTTGAGAAACTGCTCTCCACAGCAATATTGTGAAGCGTGTTACATATATTATCTCAGCTAAGCCTCACATTATCATTCCTGTTTTACAGAAGTGGAAACGAATGCTCAAAGAGGTAAAGCTTGCTCCAGGTTTTCCACTAAGAAGTCGTAAAGCAGGGACTTTCACCTCGTGCTGAGCTGGCACCACACTACACCATCTCTGCCACAATTAGTCAAAAAAGGTCCACAGAGAATATGGTCTAATGACCAAGTCAATGGACTTGAGAGAACAGTTGATGCTTTGCAAGTTCTGTCTCTCTTCCTTTAAATCAGGCCTAAAGTTTCTGGACTCCTTTCATTGGATGCTATGTTCTGGCTTTGTTAATGTGAATTGAGAAAGCAAAGGGATCTGCTTTAAGTCAATGAGGAAAATGATGGTGGTGGGAGGTGTGGATGGGACATGCTGCCGAAGAACCATAGACCAGACTGACCTGATGAATGAACTCGCTCAAGGGCTAAATGTTTAGCTTTGGTAGACTAGGCAGACCTTGTGCTTCCCCCCAAAGCTGTCTGTGTTTAGACATTCTCTGATAGCAGTAACCAGTCAGGACTGGAGCTAGTCTATAAGGGCCTTTCTTTGCATCATGATGAAAAGTGTCATGGGCACTTCTCAGGACCTATGCAGCCAGGCCCGCCGTGCTTGGCCAGGTCAGCGAGGGTGGGTGGATTTCGGCACCTGTGCGCTCTTTAACTGGGCAGATCCAGTGAGCAGCTAGAGGAAGGTGTGATAAGGTGGAGAGTCAGTGCCACTGTTGCTATACTTTAACAACCCTGATAAAAATTAGTGTAACTACTGGTTAAAGGGTATATATGGCCATAAACATACACATACATATACACATACGTATCTGTATTATATAGAGATATATATGGCCTCCTGGTTAGTCATTTCCATGGATAGCCAAAAGCTGGTGTTAACTTAATATCCATGATGGTTTTATGTACTGAGAGTAAACACAATTCATAGTTTAGTGAATTCATCAATTTCGGTGCGTACCAGCACATCAAATTAGTGACCTATTCTGATGTAAAGCTGGCCCTTTAAGGCCCGCCTATTCCTTAACAGGCATGAGATAAAAATCCATAGAAATCAAGCGCAAACAGTATTCTTGCAGAACCTGGTTCTTTGTGTTGGATTCCACAGCTGCAAGCCAAAGTGTGGTGGTTCACGGCACTTATACATAGAAAATGTGGAGGTCTCTGGATGAAGACATGGGCTTTATTCGTCTTCAGATGTTGACATTCCCCAGAGCCACCACAACAAAAACAGAATTAAGACGTAAAAGGAATTCAGAACCTTCCTTTGCTATCCCAAGCCTGGGAATCTTTTCAAATTTAAATGAATATCTGTCAAACTAATTAAGAGAAGATGCAACGCTCTCCTTCTGTGCTCATTAGAGAACTTTACTGGTCATAAATTCCTCAGAGAGTGGGAGTGAATAGATCTCCACACTCTTGCTTAAGATTCCTGGCTTTGTTTATTTCCAGTTTGGCCTGTTCATCTTCTAGATCCAGAAAGACCACAAAACATGGCTTGGATCACATTTTAATTTTATAAAACAGAAAAATCAGAAATGATGAGACCCAAAAACTATGATGAGATGTTGCAATGGATTTTTTTTTTAGTCAACAAAACTGGGGGAAGTGACAAGTAATCATTTATAACGGAGTGGCATCATTTTCCTCTAAGATGTTTTATTAGTAGATCACAAATCTCAAATGTTTCACACACACACACACACACACACACACACACACACTTGAGTTTTCCCATTATTTTTGCATATTTTGAAATTGATGTTTAGTAAACTGATTGGGTAGAACATATGCAAATTGTGTCTGTCTGGGTACAATGTGACATACCAAGACCACTACCCATATGCCCCTATAGCATTTATTGGACTCCTGCCAGCTACCCAGTACAATACTGTGTATGTAATTTAATGCATATGTATGAAATTAGTAACCGGGTAACTCTGTAGGTAGAGCTTTTTACCCCCATTTTCCTGATAAACAGATTCAGAGTGATTACCTTGCATTATGTGAGTATGCAGCAAAGTCAGGAGAAAGGAGGGTATTTCAAAATACTTGTTTGTTTAAAACATAGTGCATTGTGCCTTTAACAAATTTTTAGAAATTTGAAATGATAAAGAATACTTCTGCACCTAAAATTGCATTATTAGAAAGAAATTTAACTGTAGCTATTAGAATTTCTACCAATGTCTTTAAAGATACATCTAGAAAACAAGGATTTTTCCATCTGTTTAAAGCCTACATCTTTTCCTTGGTTGTTGTTTTTTTTTTTCTTTGCCCTGGGATTTATACCACTGAAAATACATTTTTCCCTTTTTCATCAATTCCACTAGATTTTCCCTATAGGTGTCACTTAGCTGAAGTGCACAGTGCTCTCAACAACTTGGGCACTTCCTTTTGACCATTTCTTTATTACTTCTTCCTTTTGCTATTTATATCTTAAATAGGATAATTATAATTTTTTTTTACCCATGTTAGAGGGACGGGTCACACTTACTCGCTCTCTGACAGCATATCAGTAGTTTAAAGGGATATGGAATAGCTAAAGGGATACAGAATATGGGGCTACAGTGCCAGTCAAATTCAAATCTAATTTATTTTTTCCAACTTTCCTTAGGACCTCTGTAATAGGAATTATTCTCTCCCACTGATGTGCAATAAAATGGTTCTTGAAAATCTCTCTTCTGGGCTGACGATCACTGACACACTGTTGTTCTCTGGGTAAATTTCCACTCTTGTTTTTCATTAAAGTTGCCATCAAAGCCATCATTTCCCCTGCTGTGTCCACACTGTTAAAGTCAGGGTGAAATAGAACCAGTCTATCTTCCTCTAGCAAGTTCTTCACATGTACCCCCATACTGAAACTCATCAACAGAGGGCTTTTACAGCCAACGTTGTAAACGAGGATATTTAAATCTTCTACAATGTTGTAGAAGAGGATATTTAAATCAAAACAAGTTTAATGTTTACTATTAAGGCTTCATTCAGCACTGAATTAAATGTGCACCTATTTGCCCCTTGAGGAATTCAGTCCAAAAGTCACATTAGATTGATTTTCACATGTTAGAGATGAAATTACCTTAGACATCAGCTAGTTCACATTTTTGGTTTTGTAGACCAGTAAATCCCTAACTTTATGGACACAAATAATTAGTCATTTATTCAAACTTCTATCTAGAATGAATAGAATATAATTCCCAGATCTCTTTCTCTGAGTACAATATCACTTTTGTCTCACAAAACTTACAACTGCAGTGTTTCTACACCTCCTTCTTCTCCCCTGTCCATACTGCTTTAGGTGGCTATGATTTCAAAAGTTACTGACACTCACAATTACTAACCTCGATCTTTGCAAAACAGTGATTTCTAAAATTTCCAAGGCATTCCTCACATGGATGATTCTCACTTTAACATTTTAACAAGAAAATTCAGACTCTGAAGAGATCATTCTGATCAACCGCTTTGTTTACTGAAATAACACACAGGCAATTTAGATGCTGACAAGACGCTAAGTAGGAGGCATATACTTAAATGATAAAGCTCAAAAGCAATCATGTGTCTTCACTTAGGAAATAAAAGTGAAAAACCAAAGCTGTAAAATAATCTCCACCTATTTGTGCTCAGCATTTTAATTCTATCCTGCTTTAGGGACAATAAAAATATGTCAGCAATTTGACACATGTCAAATTTGATATAGTATATATTTGATATCCATATCCCCTAGAGCAGTTATCCACACTCCCTGGTACTACACAGGCAAGAAGGGTTGAAAGCATCCTCTTCTAAGGCAATCAGAAGCTCAAATTCTAATATATGGCCCCTGTTGCCTGAAGACTGGAATGTATTTGAGCCTTAGGATTTTATTCCAGTATTTCATATGGTGTTACTGTACAGAAAGTCACAGGATTCAGTTATAAATTAATACATCACAGTCCTTTAAAGATTTCAAAGTATGCATTTTTCAAAGATAACTGTCTCAAGGAACCCAAGATGATCAACGTCAGGTGCACATACACCATGTTGGATTTGGGCAAGCTGCAGTGGGCTCATCTATAGTCTCCTGCTTAGTACAAACACGGAATAATAAAATATGATGCAATGTGATAATGATGACGGCAAAAATAACACAGATTGAGCACTTTGTGTTAGTTACTTGCATTAGCTCATTTAATCCTTATAATCATCCTCTGAAGAAAATACTATTATCCTTATTTTGAAGATGAAAAAAAAAAAAAAAAAAAAGACTTCAAAGTTCAGTGGTCTCAGAGAGTCAGTGCCAGAGCCAGGATCTGAATGCAAGCCATCCGGCTTCAGACTCTCCCCATTCACTCTTACATCATGTTTGTGCAGCGAGTTTTATTTATTTATTTATTTATTCATTCATTCATTCATTCATTCAATTATATCAATTTATTTATTTTTGAGAGAGAGAGTGCCATCGGGGAAGGGGCAGAGAGAGAGAGAGAAAGAGAGAGAGAGAGAGAGGGAATCCCAAGCAGGGTCAGCACAGAGCCCAACCCTTTGCAGGTTTCCATCTCACGAGCTGTGAGATCATGACCCGAGTGAGAGTCAGACACTTACACGACTCAGCCACCCAGGCGTCTCTGTGCAGTGAGTTCTACTGAAGTATCTGAAGATGTACTAACATTCATCATAATGAAAAGTAATTTGACTTCCTACAGACTAAGAGAGATTTGACTTTAAAACTATTTCCTATAAATAAATTTATGTATTGTAGTCAATTTTACTCTTGCCTCCTATTTCCCAATACACGTCCATTAGTAAGCCCCAGACCTGGGTAATCTTTCAGAGATAAAGCAAAAGCTTTCCACAGAGAGTAAATCAAGAAAACTGACATGGCTATCGCAGTCACTTGTCATGAATTTATATATTTTTAAAGTGTTCAATAAGGCACAATAAGGCGTACCAAAATGTGGGTTAATCTTATAATTAAACTTGTAAGATATAAATACATAATATCTGGGAGAGAAGTCCTTTGTCCAACTTTTCCCTTTTGAGATAACATGGTTATCTGTAGGGCTTTGTAATTTTCTTTTAGCTGTTATTAGAACCATATGAGTTTTTTGCATCATGAGCAGTACTTACAACAGGAATTGGGTTGGAAAGTACTCAATAAATAGTTTGGGAAAGAACAACAATCAAAGAGGACAGAGAAGAAAAAACAAAAGGAAGTTTCTGTGCCCACCCCTGGATGGCTTCACACTTGGCAAGCATTTGAAAAGCCACCTTTCTTTTCCTTAAAGGAGAGCACTGAAATGTGAAGGCATTTCCTCACCTCTCTCCTCTACTCCACCCTTTACGACCACAAAACAGCTGTGTGTCCACAGAGTGATAAACCAACCAGTTTGAAAAGTGAATGTTTTAGTCAGCCCGGTTGTTGTTTTCTCCCACCCGCAATCGCCCCTGCCACTGGCCCGATGGCTTGGGGACTGAACTGCCTGATGATGTGAGAGTTACGTACAAAGAGGACAGCCCAGTCTGAGCCTAAAAGAAGGTATAGCAGTTTTTTCCCCTATATATACTGAGGAAAATAATTTCAATTCTCAGAAAGCAATGAGAAGGCTTATCTCTTGCTGAAAGAGACAGTCCAAACAGCCATCAGTTAACTCAGGGTTTCTCAGCCAGTTGGTCCAGACAAGCCTTCGTTATGTGGGCCATCCTGTGCAGTGTGAGCTGTTCAGTAGCATCCCTGACCACTGTCCGCTGGAGGCCGGTAGCACACCCCCTCGGCTGTGGCGACCAAAAGTGTCTTCAGATTTTGTTAAATGTCCCCTGGGGGATAAGATCACCTCAGTTGAGGACTACTGTTTTACATTTTTAACTGTCACTGAATTTTCTTCTTTCTCTTCTATAGCAAACAATTATGGATGGCTAATTTTTTAAAGAAATGTTCATTTGTTTATTTTAAGAGAGGCAAGGAGAGAGAGAGAGAGAAAGAGCAGGGGAGGGGCAGAGAGAGAAGGAGGGAGAGAATCTCAAGGGGGCTCTGTGCTGTCAGCACCAAGACCGACACGGGGCTCGATCTAACCAACCATGAGATCATGACCCGAACCGAAATCAAGAGTTGGACGTATAACTGGCTGAGCCACCCAGGTACCCCGGATGGCTAATTTGAAACATTTTGAAATCTTTTGCATTTCTTACTCAAAGGCATAACAGATTTCAGAGTAGTATGGAAAGCAGACTTTCCACTTTTCTCTGTTTGATTTTCAGACTCAGTTTGATCCTCGTGTTGCTTCACAAGGATTCGGGGGCAACCAAGAATAATAACACTTCATGCTTAAACATGGAGTTCTTATCCTAGGCCCTTTAACAATATTAACTCCTGAATTCTCATTATTCCTCTTTTTGCAGGAGAGACACTAGTTGTTTGTTTTCAATTCCAGAGCGGCATAAAAACATTTTCAATCTGTAAAAGCATAAATGAAGGCACTTACGAAAACATCACACCTGTAGGCAATGAAAACTGGCGGTACCAATGGGGACATTCCAGAGCAATGACCAAAGTTACAGTCGCCAATGTCTTATCGAGACTATTTCTTGATAAGAAAGTTAAGCACATTTTCCTTGGGTGCAACCGGCCGCTGAAGCCTCATGCTGGGAGTTAACGATAAATATTCTTTGTTGAATTATTAAATGTAATACCAAGTGTAGCTTCAGTAGCCTGAAGCTGGTCATGTGAAAGCCAAAAGTACAGAGTTCTCTGCATTCTTTCTAGTGGTTTCTGTAGTATAATAGTGTGCTCCTTTAGCCTGAATATAATTAGCCCGATATCCCAAGGCACGTCAGGAGGGAGCAATCAGTGTATGTCACCTGCCCCCTGACTCACATGGCATCATGGCGTGCACCTCTTGCTCCTGGGGCCAATTCATGAAGAAGGCAACATGGCGTGTAGTCTCTACCTAACAGATGCAGGCCCAAGAACTAATTAAAGTCTGCAAAATCAAATTGTATCTTTTCTTAATGTGTGAAATCGGCATTAAAAAAAGAACAACAGCGGGGCACCTGGGTGGCTCAGTCGGTTAAGTGTCTGACTACAGCTCAGGTCACAATCTCGTGTGGTCCGTGAGTTCAAGCCCCGCGTCAGGTTCTTTGCTGACAGATCAGAGCCTGGAGCCTGCTTCAGATTCTGTGTCTCCCTCTCTCTGTCCCTCTGCCACTCACACTCTGTCTCCCTCTGTCTCTCAAAAATGAATACATGTTAAAAAAAATAAATAAACAAAACAAGAACAACAGCAACAACGGCCACGTCTACCACCACCACATAGCCAGACCCTATGCCAAGCCCTCCACTTTCATTGTCCCTTAACCTTCATAACAGCACTGTGAGGTAGGTCCTATTCCCCCCCATGCTGTAGATGAGGTTCATAGAGATGTGCCCTGCCCCAATCGATAGAAGGTGATGAACTTGGAATTCAAACCCGGAAA